>NC_080581.1:32061930-33295263 GCF_029962835.1 Magnolia sinica
CCTCTGAAGTGAAGTCCACCATTAGCACCAATCTACTAATCTATCTTACTCTTAGATGCTCCTATGCTTGGTAATCCTGTAACGACTCGTCTGCCTACTGAGCCTTGATCACCTTTGCGATAAGAGAGGATTGAATCGATAGGCTCAGTAGCTGAACGATAAAAGACTACAGACCAAAATTGAAGTCGTACTCTACTATATTCTCGAGCATCCTCCACTCCTGAATCATCATATGTGCCACCAGGCCTTGTGGTTGACAGCTGAGGGCATCTACCACCATGTTCACCTTGCCTGAGTGGTACTGGAGATCAAAATCATAGTCCTTCAGGAGCTCCATCCAGCGTCTCTGCCTCATGTTTAGCTCAGATTGAGAAAATAGATACTTCAAGCTCTTATGGTTGGAAAAGAGCTCGAACCTGACCCCATAGAGATAGTGTCTTCACACCTTCAGTGCGAAGACAACTGCTGCCAGTTCCAAATCATGCGTGGGGTAGTTCAGCTCATGGACCTTGAGCTGGCGGGCCGCAAAGGCTACAGGCCTACCGTGCTGCATCAGGACAGCACCTAACTAATACGTGAGGCATCAGTAAATACAACAAATCCATCATTCCCAGAGGGAAGAGTGAGGATAGGAGCGAACGTCAAACGGTCCTTCAGCTCCATGAATACCTGCTCACATGCAACAGTCTAAACAAAACTGCTCCCTTCTAAGTCAACCTGGTCAACAGGGCTACAATACGGGAGAAGCCCTCAATGAAACGCCTATAGTATCCCATTAAACCAAGAAAACTCAGATCTCGGACGCAGTCGTGGGCTGGCCCTAATGAAGCATGCCTCAATCTTCGAGGGGTCCACTACGACACCCTCCCTTGTCACCACGTGACCGAGGAATCTCACCTCCTTCTGCCAGAAGTCTCACTTCTCCAGCTTCGCTTACAACTAGTGGGCACGGGGGGTCTGCAACGTAATCTCCAGATGCTGCATATGGTCCTCATGGGTCCTTGAATATATCAGAATGTCGTTGATGAAGACCACAACAAACTGATCGAGATATGAACGAAAGACCTCGTTCATCAACTGCATGAAGACCGCGGGTGCATTGGTCAGTCCAAAGGACATGACCTGAAACTCAAAACGACCATAACGTATCTTGAAAGCCATCTTTAGGATGTCCTCCTCTCGGACTCGAATCTGATGATAACCGGAACGCAGGTCAATCTTCAAAAAGAACTGTGCACCCTGTAGCTAACCAAACAAATCATCTATCCTCGGGAGCGGGTACTTATTCTTAATCGTGACCCGGTTGAGCTCGCAGTAATCCACACAGAGCCTTAACGAGTCATCATTCTTCCTGAAGAAGAGTACCGACGTCCCCACGGAGAACTTCTTGGATGAATGAATCCCAACTCATGCAACTCGTCCAATTGACGCTGCAGCTCACACAACTCCATCGGTGTTATACGGTACGGGGCCTTCGATATAGGCACAGTACCGGGCACAAGATCGATCTGGAACTCAATATGCTAGCATGACGACAATCCCGAAATCTCCTGGAACACATCGAGAAAATCACAGACCACCGACAACTGATCGATACACAAGACAACAGGCTCCTCGATTGCATAGGACATCAAACAAGACAATAGCTCTCCTCTGGGCTTGGCAACAAACTGAAACTGCAGCAAGCCGGGTATGCAGAACGTGACTGTCCTCGCGAAGCAATCTAAGATGGCGTGGTACTCGGTAATCAAATCCATGCCCAAGATAACATTGAAATCTGTCATTGGCAGTACAAATAAGTCAGCAGGCAAAAAGATATCACCGACCAGAATAAGGCAAGATAAACAGAAACAGCCCAATACTGTGGTCTTCCCCAAGGGCGTTGATACGGTCAATCCCTCACTCACAGATTCCGTTGGCAATCCAGTCGAGCGGTAAAAGTCCTCAGACATGAATGAGTGTAAAGCAGTGAATTAAATAATACTCGGGTGATGCATGCAGAGACTGGAAGTATACCCTCAACGATTCCTCTGGATGACTGCGGGTCCTGCTGAGTCGCATGAATCTAGCCTAAGCTGGCTAGGGACATGCCTGTCCCCTCGGAGAATGTTGCTATTGCTACTGTTGCTGAGGCACTCGAAACTGTTGCCTTTGCTGCTGTGGTCTTAGAGGCTGGTGCTGATGCGGTTACTCAGGGGGCCTCGGTGGTGGAATCTACTGTCGCTGCTGTTGTGGAGGTGGCTACGGTGCCCTCGGCTACTGCTACTGAGGTCAAGGACACTCCCACCGCATCTATAACAGGTATCAGAAAGCTGTCTCTAAGGTGGTGCCACTGGGGGTGCCGACGGTGTTGCTGGTGTTTTGGTGGATGGGTGGCACCTATATCTCTATGGTCGTCGATGCTGCTGGGAGCTACTAGAGGGGGGCCTGTCTCTTTTGTCCCCTCCTCTGATCTCGATCGGCCTGCGTGCCGGCCCACTCAATCTCATAAATCTGAGCCCTCCGTACTACCGCTTGAAAAGTTGGGAGCTCATGCCCAATAACATAGCCTCGAAGATCATAACGTAAGCCGTTCACGAAACGACGAGCCTTCCGCCCCTCATCATCAACCAAATACGGCGAAAACCTTGATAGTGCCATAAAATGGGTCGCGTACTGCGCCAAGATTATGTCCCCCTACACCAGAGTCTTGAACTCCAGTGCTCTTTGACGTCGAATATGGTTTGGGAAGTACTGCTCCTCGAATCGATCGATAAAGTCTTCTCATGTCCAGACATAATCAGGTCCTGCGACGCGGGTAACGGAGGTCTACTAGTGCTCAGCCTCACCCTGGAGAAGGAATATAACCAACCGGACTCGCAGCTGGGTCGTACATGTCATAATATCGAAGATCTTCTCCACATCGGAGTACCATTTCTTGGCTACAGTTAGATCTGGCTCGCCCTGGAAACGCGGAGGATCGAGCTGTCTAAACTCTTGAAGAAGGGTGCTCGAGCGCTCCTGCTCGGCCTGGGCTGGAGAAACAACTGGGTGCTATCCTATCCTTGAAGCGCAACCATCACAGCCTGCAACATCTGCTGTAACTGAGAGGTACTCACAGGCACAATCAGATCCACGCCGGTCTTAAGTGGAGGAACGACATCCTCAGGCCAGGGAGCAGGGATCTCTGGGGGTGGAACGGGAGCTGCAGGTGGTAAAGCTGGAGCCTCAATTGGTGGAGCGGGAGTCAATCGGGTCACTCCCTTACGCGACATGTCCTATAGAAAAGAACAAAGGTACCTATCAATCCTTAAAAACTCCAAGGGCACGTTAGGGGACTCAATCGGAAGGTTACGCACTCGGAACCTAATCATCCTAAACTCATAGCAAACATGTGATGTTGTCCTCTGTTATTCCCAAGTTATGCTCTAATACCAACTTCTGTTACGCCTCAAACTCGGAAACCGGGTTCACAAAATTCTCGATCACCGAATCTAGCGCCGACAGCTGTAAGACCCAGGTCCTAGTCCGTACCATTCCGTTGGCTTCCGCGGTCCTTCCGGTCAAATTCCGGCAACCTTCGCACCATATCCGACGTTTACGCGCGATCCAAAGCCAGGTCCCGCACACCGACGTCGGCTCGATCCGAAACTTGTATCATAGCGACCACATCGTCGCCGCGGTTCCAACGCCGTGACTTGCGCACCGAACCGATACCTAGGCAAGAAGATGTCGATCTACGTTTATTCCGAAGAAACACCGCGCGTTACGGATTTTCAGGGAATTTCTACAATTAGTCCCATCAATCAACCATTAATATAAGCCTTACCTCAAGTACAACAACCCATCCCTCTTTCTCCACAAAGTCAACTCTCTCTCTCTTCACCCATCCCTCTTTTACTCACTTTTCAAACCAACCCATGCTTCATTAATTACACCCATCACTCCATCACCTCATCTCATCATCCATATCTTCTCTCTCTCCCTCATTTCTCCAAAAAAAAAAATCTCTCCAAGCAACTCAACCTCACACGTCCAAGCTTCCCTCTCCCTCCCAAGTGTGGTCCACCTTCTCATCTTCCATCTCAACCATCAAAAGTCCATCAACCTCCATTAAAAGGGAAGCTAAGGAGCATTGGAGTCTAAGGGACCAAGAAGAAGGAAGATAAGGTGGGTGATCTACCGTTGTTTTCAATTTTAAGGGGCCACTTGTTGTGGGACCCACTTTGATGTATGTGTTATATCAATGGAGGGCCCATAGTGGCGGGGTCCCTCCTCTCTATCACCGTATATCTCTCTTTCTCTCTCTTTCTTTCCTCTTCCTAGAATGAACTGGGCCCCACCAAATCATGTTAAATCCACTCCATTCATCGATGGTGTGGCCCACCACATTTTAGGCGAAATCCATCGTCCATTTTGGGATGGTGGAAAGTTCCACATGTTATATGTTATATTATATTTATTTTTATATTAATATATATATATATATATATGTATACTTGGTAGTGGGCCACGTACATGTGGGACCCACCATGGTGCAAGTGTTGTAGCAACACGGTCCAGCGTCCCTGGACGCTGGACGTGTAGCCATGGTCTGGGGTGGCTAACAGTGTGTGTACGGACAATGGGTGTGTACTGATAAGCTAACACAAAAAAAAAACTTATAACTTTTAGGGTAGGCTGCTCTTGCAGGCCCCACCCTGATTCATGAGTCTGATCCACCCCGTCCATTCCACTCTTCAGCCCATTTTAGGCGTTGAACCAAGAAATGAAGCTAATCCCAGTTTCTGGCGGGCCATACCATAGGAAGTAGCGGCGTTACCATTAAAATCCACCCTGACTCTTCTATTCACCAAAAGCGGGCTGCATATTGGACTCTTTTGGTCGATCTTGGACTAAGGAATCCAATGGCTGGAGTGGATCATGCTTATGTGGGCCCCATCTACTAAAAATCTCTGGAAAAAAAAAACAAAAGAGCAAAGACAGCAACTGCTGCTGCTGTCAGCGTATGCAGCAGGCGCTGCCTGCGGCTGACGAGCAGGCGGACGGGCTGGGGCTCATGGCCCCAGCTGTGGGCCCCACGTGATGTGTTTCAAAAATCAACACCGTGCGTTTGGTGGGCCATCCTCCTGGCTACGGTCCACTTAAAAATCAGTCGTAAACGGAACTCAGGCGGGCCATACCATCTAAAATCATGTGAAGACATGCCTAAAACATATAAAATCATTTGGTGGGGCCTACTTGAGTTTTGGATGTGATTGAAACTTGATTTGGACCCTTACATTTATGGGACACACACAATGAATGGGCTGGATTTGTGAACCACATCACGGTGGGCCCTAGTCCACGTGATCTCATCAACACCTTGAATGGTAAATAAACTTTACCATGGGCCCTGGTCCACGTGACCTTGCAAACAGATTGGATGACGGATAAAAATCACGGTGGGCCCTACCCTGGTCCACGTGACCTTATGAACAGTTAGATGGCAGTGGGCCTCACTCCAGTGGGCCCTCCCCTAGTCCACATGATTTTATGAATAGATTGGATGGCAATAAACGCTACCATGGCCCATGGTCCATGTGAACTGTTTGGATGGCAAACAAACATCACAGTGGGCCCTACTCAAGGTCCATGTGACCTTATGAATGGATTGGATTGCAAATAAATATCACAGTGGGCCCTACCTTAGTCCACGTGGGTTTATGAACAGTTGGGTGGAAAATAAACATTATGTTGGGCCCTAAGTTGGGTGGAAAATAAACATTAAGTTGGGCCCTAGGCTGGGTGGAGAATAAACATTATGGTGAGTCCTACTTAGAACCCACCTATGTATGTATTGTAATCCACACCCTCCATTAGTGTGGGCTCCACCATGATGCATGTGTTTCACCCAACTGTCCAATCATTTTGGAAATAATTTAAGGCCCATTGTTGAGGCCCATCTTGATGTATTGGTGGTCCTTGTTGAGGCCTACCTTGATTTGTATAAGGCCCATATTATGAGGCCCATTGAGGCCCACCTTGATATGATATGGGGCTCATGCTATGTAGCCTATTTGATGTATTTGGGTCTTTAGGTCGAGGCCCAATAAGATATACAAAAGGCTCATTGTAATGTGTGATTCATGGAAGGCCATCCCTTGGGAGCAATGTTGGTTTGATGTCCACATTGTGAGGATAATGTTGGTTAAATGTCCGCATTATGACTCTCCCTAAGGCCCATTAATAAGCCCGTACCTATAGTTTATAGGCTGTCTAGGCCCATTTTCATTTTGATCAGAGCCCATCACCACATAACATGTATAGCATAGATCCATGATTCATGATCATACGCATCATATGTATGACTGATATGAGAAGTGACTGATCATAACATATGCCTTCGAGCAAATCGTTATGGGCTCCCTGATAGGCGGAGTCGCCCCACATGAGCGCTCGGTATGCGTAGGATTGTTGCATGTTTGGTAGGGTGATTCATGCACTTACATTGTGTGATCATGATTATTGTATGCCCTAGCAACATCAGGGCCATAACCTCCACAGACACATCTTGGATGGCAGGATTAGATACAGAAAATATTTGGTTCTAGCATACAGGCGCCATAGATGTCCCTGTGTGAAAATCCCTAAACCCGATGGTACCAGAGGATGACTCCAACGTCAAGACCGAGTGGATATATGAGCGCACGAGGGCCGAATACCAGGAGGTCACGTCTTCCACTGTGTCGTGGTCGATTGGAAAGGGGTGTGGCCTTACTCGCCTGAGGGTAGGAGGCAATACTAGGCTGAGTTTGACCAGCTCGTGAATAGTTCCGCTATCGACGTGCCGGATAGGTATTGGCAGACTATTAGCCAGGCGGATAGTGAGGTTTCTTATGCTCATTTGGACTGTGCGGCTTGGAGAGTGGCAGTGCCTCTTGGAGTGTACTAAATCCTGGTGATTATCCAGAATGAGAACTATACCGATACATGTTGAGGATTGGCATGCTTGAGTTGTATCTCGCATCGCATGGTCGTGTTATGGCCGATGACATTCATATCTTGCACCGCATAGCCTTGGTACGGTTGATTACATTCATGTACTCATCACCATGATTCCGCATTACTCTGACCTGCACACACACTTACACCACCCTCTAAGCTTTCTATAAGCTTATGCAAGATTGATGCATGCAGGTGAAGCGAGGACGCAGCCATAGCATAGTAACAGCAGCAGCTTGCAGACGAGCTTTGGAGTTTCTTTCTTTTGCACTATCTTGTATTTCCCTTTCTGTCGCATTGTACTAAAAAGTTTTTGATCATAGTGGATTTTGTGGTGGTGTTCTTGTGTTTATTGTTCATGGATTATACTTTTGTTATGCTCATTATGAATCAGACTGATGATTATAAATCCTCCTTGTAGTATCCCAGGATCGGAACCTGGTGAATGGGTGCCGGGAGCCGAGAATGGGGTTCTACGGAGGCTGTCGACGCCGGATTCGACGATCGGGAAATTTGTGAGCCCGGTTTCCGAGTTCGGGGCGTGACAACAACCTTCGTAGTATCCCATTCTCGGCTCCCGGCATCTATACACCAGGTTCCGATCCTGGGATCCTACAAGGAGAATTTCAAACATGATTTTGATTCAGTATAAGTATAACCATAAGTATAACCGACGAACAATAACTACAAGAACACCATAAAAAAATCCACTATGATTAAAAACTTTGAAGACAGTGCATATGAAGGGAAATACAAGATGATAATAATAGAAACTCCAAAAGCTCGGTTACACACTTCAACTGCGACAAGGTTATGGCTGCGTCCTAGCATCACCTGCACGATCAATCGTGCATAAGTTTATAGAAAGCTTAAAGGGTGGTGTAAGTGTGTGCGCAATATAAGCGTGCTCAGAATACAAGGTCAGAGAAATGTGGAATCATGCTGATGAGTACATGAATGCGATCAGCTGTACCAAGGCTATGCGGTGCAAGATATGAATGCTATCGGCCATATCAAGACCATGCGATGTGAGATGCAACTCAAGCATGCCAATCCACATCCAGATCCTCATACAATTTGTCAAATATCAGTACAGTTCTCATTTTCGATAATCACTGAGGTCTAGTACACTCCATACCAGCTTACCGCCCCTATCCGGACGCACAACTGGGAAAGTGGAAGAGACCTCACTATCCACCTGCCAATATCGGGCCCGACTCGTCGATAGTGGACCCATTCCTCAAGCTGGTCAAACTCAACCTAGAAATTGCTCCCTCACTCAGGCGGGTAAGGTCACACCCCTTTCCAACTGACCACGACATAGTAGGAGATGCGACCTACTGGTATACGGCTCTCGCGCTCTCATGTATCCACTCGGTCTCGACGTTGGAGTCATCCTCTGGTACCATCGAGTTTAGAGATTTTCACCCAGGGACATCTATGACACCCCGATGCTAGAAACAGTATTTCCGGTATTCAATCCAGCCATCCACGATGTGTCTGTGGAGGCTATGGCCGTGATGTCGCTTTGGCATATAATAATCACAATCACACAAATGCAAGTGCTTGAATCATTCTACCAAACATGCAACAATCCTGCGCGTATCGCGCACTCATGAAGGGCAACTCCACCTATCAGGGAGCCCACAAACGATCTTCCTAAAGACATATGCTATGGTCAGTCATTCCTCATATCAAGCATAAATATGATGCGTATGAGCATGAATCATGGATCTATACTAAATATGTTATATGGTGATGGGCTCTGTTCATGTCGATGAGGGGCCTAGACGGCCTACACACTAAAATATGGGCCTAACAATGGGCCCTAGGGAGAGTGATAATGCGGACATTTAACCAACATCATCCTTACAATGTGGACATCAACCATCATTGCTCCCAAGGCATAGCATGCCATAAAACTCAACTCATAAACCATAGTGGGATCACATTACAATGGACCTTCTGTACATCCCATTGGGCCTCGACCCATGGGCCTCCAATAATCAAAGGGGCCTCATAACATGGGCCTCATATATATCAAGGTGTGCCCAACGGATGGCTCATGACTACATTAATATAGGCCTCATCACATGGGCCTTAACAACGGGCCACAACTACGTCAAGATGGGCCTGATCACATGGGCCTCTATATATGTACGAAGGTAGGCCTCAATGGATGGTATGGATATAACGCATGCATCATGGTGGGCCCCACTGTCAAAACAGCAAACAGTGTAGATCAAGCACATACATCTTTGGGGTTCAAAGCACAGGGATAAAACACATGCATATGGAGTGGGTCCCACCGTCAGAATGGCATGGATGTACACGTACACCCCGCGGCACCTGTAGAGCTCATTTAAAGGAGCAGCTGCATAGCTACCACACGTGCAGCTTTACTGCCTGTTTTAAAGGCAGACGTGGGTCCCAACATAGGGCTCACTGCAACGATTATATATATGTTAATATCCATGCAACGTCCAAGCCCTGGACGGCATGGACAAACACATACGAGCATCATGGTGTGGCTCACTCAAATGGTTGGATGGTGTGGATGGGGCCCATAAACTAGAAAAAAATAAATTTCATTATGATCCAAAAACTCCAGTGAACCAAAAAGGGTTTCAAAGGCAGACGTTCAACCCACACTGTTTGCTGTGACGTGGGCCACCTGAGTTCCTCCAACGGCTAATTTTTGAGGTGGCCCACTGTTAGAAGTGGGGTCCACCAAATAAACGGTTTGGATACACATCACACATCACGGTGGGCCTATGAATGGGACACGTGGTCCCTGCCTGCCCAGTGTCCAGGACGCTGTTGCGTGCTCTGTGTCAGCGGCAGTAGCAGGCGCTGCTGGCTTGTGTCGTTTTTTTTTTAAATTAGAAATCTCGTGGTTTTTCCCATGTGGGGCCCGTATCGGGAGGATCTACTCCACCCATTGGATTCCATGGCTTAATATCATCCAAAAGAGCCCAATATCCAATATGTTTTAGCGACTAGGATATCAAGGCGGGTTTTCATCGGTATCAATATTGTTTTCTATGGTATGACCCACCAAATAGTCGAATTGGCCCCATCTTCCGGCTCAATGCCTAAAATAAGTTGGGAAAGAGGATGGACGGCTTGGATTGAATACATACAACAAGGTGGGGCCTGCATGAGTGGTGCACACATCATTGTTAACTACCTCACATTCACAGCTTATGTTAGCCGCACCCACGGCTAGGCACGTCTAGCGTCCCCTGGACGCTGGACACTCTACACGTGCAGCATGGTGGGTCCCACATGGATGTGGCCCACCTGGTTGGATCAATCAGATATTTATGTTTTCCCTACATCTGGCCCGTGGGTAATGGGGTATCAAGTGGGCCCACTTGATGGATAGCATGGATAAGATATATACTTCATGGTGGGGTCCATTCGGGTGGGCCACACAGCCAAATCAACTTAAAATGAAAGAGAGAGAGAGAGAAGAGGGAGAGATGAAGAGATGAGAGAGATCGTGATGAAGAAGAGGGACCCCGCCACTATGGGCCCTCCATTTCTTACATTGTGTGCTTCAAACGGGTCCCATCACATGTGGTCCCCAAAAAAAAAGAAATTTAACGGTGGATCACCCACCTCTAGGCCTTCTCCTTGATCCCTTAGCCTCCTTATCTCCTTGTCTTCACTTTTGATGGAGGTTGATGGGGTTTTGATGGTGGGGATGAGAGATGAGAGGGTGGGCCACACTTGTTCTTTTTGGGAAAACTTGGGAATGCTTGGATGTGTGGAAATTTTTAGGTTGCTTACAAGTGGAGAGATGGAATGAGAGAGAGAGAGAGAGAGAGGAGTGATAGGTGAAAAGGATGGGTGAGGTGTGATGGGTGATGGGTGGAGTGATGAGGTTGTAAGAAAGTGATGGGTGGAGAGAGAGAGAGTTGAATTTGGGAATGAGAAGGGATGGGTTATTGTACTTGGGTATGGCTTGTACTTGACTTGTACTTGACATGAGTGATTGATTGATTGATGAGACATGTCGTAGAGATGCCCTCAAGATTCGCAACGCGCGGTGTTTTCTTTGAAATGAACGCGGGCTTACATCTTCTACCCTGCGTATCGGATCAATGCGCGAGTCACGGCGTTGGAACCGCAGCGACGGCGCGGTCGCTAAGATACAAGTTTGAGGTCAAGCTGACTCTAATATGCGGGACTCGACTTGGGATCGCGCGCAAACGTCTGGTACGGGTCTAGGGTTGCCAAAATTCGATCGAGAGGACCGTGGGAGACTATGAAATGGTACGAAATAGGATACGGGTCTTACAGATACCATTATATTTGAGAATTAGTAGAAGACAAGTCTATCATGATTTAATACATTCAAACTAAAAAGAAGCTTACAGACATACTAACCAAGCCACTTGATAGAAATAAAATTTTCAATTTAAAACATGATATTGATTTATGCATTATTAAATAATTATCTTGTTTCTTTTTATGCATTGCTTGTTTATGTTTATTTTTATTAAATACATTAAATGATAATAATGATAAAATTTAAAATAAATAAGTCAAAAAATCAAAATTTGTGATTTTTTGATTAGTCAAAGTACATACTCGACCAGTCGAAGATCGCGCGATTTCACCTGAAAAAGGGGAAAAATCACTTTTTCTATTCATTTCTCTTCTTCTTCCTCAATTAGCTGGTGCCTCACTCAACAAACCCATCACCCATTCTTGTTAGTAAGTGTTTTTCTTCCAATTTCCTTCTAGTATTTGGTAATTCTTTGCTAGAGAATCTCTTTTGGGTGTTGTATTCTTGATTTGAAACCCTTTTTGAGGTGAGTTTTCTTCAAAAACTGATCTAGTTTCATTCCTTTCACTCTCTTTGATTTTTATCTTGTGCAAACCACAATGGAGTATCAAACATAGAAAATGACACACAAAAATCATGCTAGCTCATCATTTAGATCGTCTCCACTTGGTGTAAGAACCCTATGGGCCCCCGAAGAAGATTTAGAGAACGTTAGGGATTTTCGCACAAATGATATTATCATCAAGAGATCAGTCAATCTTGATCATATTTCTTCATTTGGTCTTGTTCCCATTCTCACCGAAGTTGGTTGGGGTGGAACGACTTACCGCTCCATTGCACAAGTAATGTATGCATCAATATGTGATATATCCCCTGATGATCTGACATTTATGATTAAATTTGTTGAAGGGATGTTCACAGTTACTCGGTATGTTATTTCGACATTGACGAAAATTGCAGTTGCAGACGATGGCATTCCTATTACCAATGTAACTGATAAAATGTCCAATTCTGAGAAGCAAACAATAATATGTAAATTGTGTTGCTTTAATGTCGAATGGAGGTCAGGTAATGACCTCTTTGCAAACCAAATGCTCCCTAAGTATAGATGCTGCATAGAATTTTTACTTCCAATGTCTATCCTTGATCAGGGAATAAGTCTTATCTTACTCCCTTTATGGTTAGAGTTTTTCATTTAGTTGTGTCGGGTATGCGTGTTTGTCTTATTTCGTTAATTTGTTATATCATTATTCAGTATCACTTGCATCCCAAACATGGTTCGATTCCTTTTGTATATCTTATGACTTGCCTCGCAATGCATTGTAATGTCCGAATTCCTTCGGCCAAGGCACCGGAATCCGAACTCTCTTTCAATAATATTAATTTGAATAAGATGAACTTGAAATCTCTTCCTGGTCAAACTGAAGAAGAGGAGGAAGCTCAACAACCTTAAGACACTACCATGGATGATATTTTTGATGAATTGGAAGAATCTAATGATCCAGAAGATCCCAACTAAGAGCCCTTCCAGGTTGATAAACGTCTCAAATCTCTGGAGGAGAAGGTTGAAACACTGCATGTATCACAAGAAAATTTGGTTCAAACCCACAAGTCTCCAATGAAGTACATGAAGAAGTACTTCCATCGCATCAGCTGGAGTTTGAATCAACTTGACCCATCAATGTGTGCTCCATCTTCTTCTAGGTCGAATTGAGATTAGTTATCTTCTAGTTAAACTTATTTTTGTGGTTATGTAAACTTTAAACCTTACTTTTGTGTGGTGCTTGGATGCTTTCCTTTCAAACTCCCTTAACACTTTAATTTTCAATGTCATTTGCTTTCCTGACATTTACTATTTCATATGCTTAATTCATACTTAACTTATTTCAAAACTATCTCTTATGCTTCTTCTTAATATTCATTGTCTATCAAGCTTACTTGTTGTTTATATCATTCTTCCTTTGTTAACTTATAACAAAGGGGGGAGGGTTAGAAACTGTGGAGAATGCATGAAATGCCATATATATGTGTGTATGGAATGCTATGGAATGCTATATGCTATGGAATGCTATGTTTGACAGTACAGGGGAAGTGTTATGTGAGGGAGAGTAGTACCATTTGAGTTTCATGAACTTCAAGAAGCTCCTACAATAAGATTACAAGATTTCATTGTTTTCATATTTGTAATAAAATGTGTTTTGTAATGAAATTGACAAAGGGGGAGATTGTAAATGCTAAAATAATTAAAGCACACTTTAGTTGTTGTCAAATTTCGTATAGCCAAAACAACTTGACAAGAGATCTTTAAGACCGGTCCATAATCAAGAAATGATCAAGCTCAAGATCAAAGAGAAGATTAAGCTCAAGACTGATACATTCTCAAGATAAGATCAAGATAAAGATCAACTGATGTTCAAGAATAAGATCAAGCTAAAGTCAAGAAGAAGTCTGTAATCAAGTTCAAGACAAAGAAGTTCAGATATTTCTTATATCTTAGGTATTATAAACCCTAGAAAGGCCTTAGGATTAGGTGCTTTTAAAATTCATTTAAATTGGGTTTTTATACTGGTGTTTTCTTGGAATTTGACTAGCTTAAGGTTTGGTTTGACTAGTCTAAGTTTTCTTGGCCAATCCAAGTTCAAGTTGAAGCAAAACCAAATTTTGGTTGCAAAATCCAAGTTCAAGTTGAAGCAAAACCAAATTTTAGTTGCAAATTCGACTGGTCGAATTTTTGGTTTGACTAGTCAAAGCTTGACCTTTGACCAGTCTGAGATAATTCGACTCGAAGTCCAGCAACTAAAACATTTTAGATTTTTGGATCTTCGACCAGTCGAAGACCAAATTCAACTAGTCGAACAGAGCTCTTCGACTAGTCGAGCTGGTCCTCGGGCTAATCGAAGTTTAGATAGATCTTATCCCTTGCAATCTGACATCCGTTGAACAGAATTTGGTATGCTCGGGCTAGTCGAAGACTGCTTCCGGCTAGTCAAAGATTCAACTTCTTAGCCTATAAATTGAGGTCCTCCCTCAATCCGAAATATCCAAGTTAATTATCAAAATCCTTCTACAAGAGAGAGAGAGAGAGAAGCTCAAGTTATTAGCAAACTATTTGAACGATATTTATAAATTTTATTTATAGCTTTTGTTTAATTTCCTTAATCTCAGATCTTTCCATTCTGATTCTAAAGAGAGTAAACTATAATTTTCTTTTGAGATTTAAGAGAATTAACTCAAGTAGCCATTGGTTTGAACTTAATTAAAATCAATAAAACCCTGAAACCTTTTCTATCTGACTGAAAATTGAACAATCGACATTCAAGAAAGTGGTTCTTCAGCTACAACTTCTAAAACATCTTTTACAGTGAAGATAAGTATACCTTTAATTCTTTATTTGATTTTTCTGAGATAGCTAGAAAATCTCAGCGTAAGTTTTGTTTGAGATAGCCTGGAAATATCAGTAAAGGGTTTGATTATGATAACCTGGTAAAATCACAAGAATTGTATTAGGTTTTATGGTGACCCTGAGAAAACTTTTTTATAGTGAACGCCAAAATTACATGGAGAGTAATTTTGGGAGCAGAGTAGGTGTGGCTATTTTTAGACAGTTTTTAGAACACCAAACCACTATAATTCTTTGTGTTATGTGGTGAATGGTTGTATTTAATTTTCAGTTGGTGAATGTTGTAATATTTATTTTTATTTACTCTTGTAAAGTTTGAGGTTTTGATTTTAAAGAAATTTGTGAAATAATGTTGTCCTACCTAAACTTTAGGTAACGATTATCCTACAAATTATTTAGAATCAATATTTCAATACTTAGGCAATTGAGATTTCTGATTTATTTACATATTCAGCACTTAGTTTAATTATTTGGCATAATCCTATTCAACCCCCCCCCCGCAGCTTCTACGACTTCTTAAGCTCTCCTTTTCACCATGCCAAAAGAAAAGAGATACATCCACCCTTGATTTTTACGGGACCCATTATGATGATTATAAGAAATTTACTCAAACTGTTAGATTTCAAACCAATCTTTAGTCTTAAGACCCAAAAATCAGGCCTATACATGATCCAAATGGGCCCCACTAAGGGAATTATATTTTGACGGTGAGCATTACTTGTACCCTGTTTCTAATCATGTGGTCAACTTGAATCATAGATGCGTTAGAGTTTTGGGCAATGGGTATAATATGAGGTGATGCACATAATGGCTAGGGTGTATTTCATACAAACATTATGTTAGGGCCCACCCAAGCTACCAACTCGTTGCTCACACGGCCGAACCCCAGCTTCCGTTGGCAAATCTCTAACGGAAGCTACCAAACGATAGTTAATTAAATTAATGTAGATTATTAAAAAAAACTTCTTAAAAAAGAACCACCTTGAAAAAGCTCATTGAGTGGCGAGATTTTACTAGCAACGGTATGTAGCAGGAAAGGGTGGTGAGCTCTGCACAACTCAATTTGCATCCAGGGAAGGCTCACCAAAGTTTTCAATGAGGACTTGCCCCCATTTTGACCTTTATCTCCCTGGCCCAGCTCCAACTTACTCATTTAACAATAGTCAGCTTATTGATGATTGATGGGCTAGGACTAGCCTAAGCTTGCTACCTTAGTAGTACAAATGGATCCTAACTACCCTCATATCCATCTAATAATTTGGTCTATATTTGCCTCATTGGGTAATCATCACCAATAATTCGGTCTATATTTTCCCCATCAGTACTAATCACCCCATAAGGTGAGTCACACTTGTAGGTGAAAAATGGATGATTAGTAAGAAAATTCAGCATTACTCAATAATTTAAAAGTACATGTGTGGCATACTGTAACATCTCGGAAAAATCTGTACAAATTCAATGTACGCTCGTACCAATCGAGCTTGTCAAGTAACCCGATTGGCCTAAATGTGTGTTTACCATGTATGGACGCAACTGCTTGAATCTAAGGTACCACTTACTAATGAAAACCCATTTAACCATGGTACCACGATCCGCTAAGACTCATGAGCCGGGAATGGTGGTATGGGACACCGTGGTCCAGCTGTCGACTTACGTTGGGGTGACAAGCCTCCCCGTAGTGACCAGTGAGCAATCCAAACTCGAGCCGAATACGGTGGTATGAGACACTATATTCGAGCTATCGGCCTACACTAAGGAGACGAGCTTTTCCTATAGTGACCTCGAGTATAAACTGGGCCTACGCCGAGGTGGCAAGCCTCCTGTAGTGACCCAAACTTGCCTGTCCACTGCTTTTAAATCAGGGGTGACGTTACCCTATAACTTGCATATCGTATGTGACTAACTAGGATTGACGACCCTAGATGTATCATTGTTTGGGTAAGTGATAAAAAGGGAGGTACCTTAGCTTCCTGAACATGCTGTTTGAATAAACCTAATTAAGAATTGGGCTAACACGATCATACATACATTACATAGGCTTTGGCGAGGAAGAGCACGTGTCCGGAGTGGTGCATGTCGCGATCGTGAGATGATGTCGATGAGGGAGTGTAGGCGAGGGCATACATCATTAGCGCATACCATTCTTGCATTAACAAGAGTACTTAAGATATGGTTGTTGTACTGCTTTATCATTACTGCTTGATTGAATTGATAGTAAGTTAACCTTTGCCTTATAGCCCTACTGAGTGATCACTCACTCACACTTTGGGACGGTGTTTTAAAACACTAACCAGACCCTGTTGTAGTTGCAGATGATGACGAGGCTTACGTGACGAAGCCTGACTTCTATGATGATAAGGAGGAGTTCTCCTACATGCAGCTATCAGGTAAGTCTATGTAGACCATGTTCTGATTGACGGTGTCACGCCCTAGACTCGACAACCGGACTCATAAAGAACCCAATGGCCGGTTCTGACAGCAACAGCCTCCGTAATACCCCATTTTCGGCTCCTGAGACAGGTTCCGATCCTGAGATCCTACAAGGAGAATTTGCATAACAGTATAATCATTCCAATACGAGCATAACCAAGATCATAGCAAGTACATCTAAGAATAACAAAGGGCACACATCACAAAATCCACTGAGAATTGGAACTTTTACAAGTTTACATAAGGTCCAAAAGGACATACATAATGTAATAAGGAAAGAGAAATCAGCAACACTGGAGTCCTCACTACTCAACTCTACTCCACGCTTTGCTGCTAAGATGCCTGCCTAGAGTCTCCTGCACACATCAATTGTGCATAAGCTTATAGAAGCTTAGAGGGTAGTGTAAGTGTGTGTCAATGGTGCATAAAAGAATAGAATGAGATGCAAGAAGGGAAACATGCTCAATGAGGATATTACTAGCCTTACCAAGGCTTATCATGAATATGATGCAATGATACTAGACGCCATACCAAGGCAATGCATGAAGGGGCTTACACAGCCAATGCTAATGTGATGCAAGTAATGTTAGTGCTCATATCCAAACCATATGTCAAGTACATTTCCAATCATAAGGAAATCACCGGGGTCCATTACATTGTAGAATGATTGCCGCTCTACAGACCCCACATAGTCAAACGAGCATAAGAAGCCTCACTACCCACCTATGGACAGCCAATCACCAACAAAGCCTGAAGGTAGCAGACCCATTTACAAGCTGGTCAGACTCAGCCTAGCAATGCCTCCTTACACTAGACAGGTAAGGCCACACCCCTATCTAACCGATTACACGACAGTGGGAGTCGCGGCCTAATGGTATAAGGCCCTTGTGCGCTGATAGTTTCCACTCGGTCACGGCGTTGGAGGAGACCTTTGGTACCACGAAAGTTTTGAAAATTTCACCCATGGGCATCCTATGCACCCAGTATGCTCAAGTAATATTTTCGGTGTCCACATATGCGGCCATCCACAAATGTCCCTGTGGAGGTAAGGCCCTGATGAAGCAAGGGTGGTATCATCATGAAATGCGATGCCAACGCATGAGTCGTAGACACAGATCATGCATAAGTTACAAGCACCCAGTGTGCATAAGGGGAGAAACTCCATCCCTCAATGACCACCATACAATGCAATCAATTCATACAGATAATGCATATGGGTCACAACGATGTAAGTGTGCTACCTATGGAATATGGAATCCTCCATCCTAAGGAGGGTTAAGATCTAGGCATATAGACATGTATTCTAAGAAGAAGAGAAGTCCTCTAGTGGGAGCCCAATACTTTGGGATGGCCCACAAACTAAGAAAGTCAAAATTCTAAGGAGGAACGGTCCTAGTCAGGCCCAAGGTAGGCCTTCAACCATCTATAAGGGCCTCTATAGGCCTATCTTAGGGCCACCAAGGAGGACATCCAACCTTAAATAGGTCCCAAAAGGTAGCCTGCTACGTATGCAAAGAAAGGTCTAAAGCACAATCAATTCATAGCCTAGTGGGCCATACACTAAGCCCAAAACAAAGGCAAGCTAGTGGGCCCTTAAGCAAGGTTAGGGCCCAATCATAAGGGTCATGGGTTCACTCATTGTGGTGGGCATAATGGGCAGCCCATTATCCCAACATATGGAAAATCCTTATATTTTTAACACAAGTAAGTTGGGCCTCACATCTCGGCCCAAGTATAGATTTATTATAGTGGGCAAACAAGGGCCCACCTACTTGAGTATTTGGCCCATAAGGCCCATCACAATGACATGGTAAATATATGACCCAAGGGTTTAATGGGCCTATCAAAAGTTCCAGCCCAACCAAGGCTATAAGGCCCATGCTTAACTAAGAGACTAGCCCAAGAAGAATCCCATTCGGGATGGGCCTTTAATCATGCACTAATTAAGCTAAAAAAATATAAAATTAAGATGGTAAGATACTAACTTAAATCCTCCTCAAATCTAGTGGGCCATATTGCCCCAAAGAACATCTATAGGCAACAATTATTGGGCTCAATGCCAAATTCCAGCCCACCCAAATTTGTGGGTTGGTTGGAGTTCAACAATAGAAGTATTTCTTAGTATAATTAATTCCTGATGGCCTACATACATCACTGTGGGCCCCACTAGATGAGAGAGGATATGCAACACATATATCAAATGGGCCAGGCCATTGGAATGCAGGCCCAGCAGTAGCCTAAGGCAGGGATGTCCCATGTGTAGGCAGCCCTATAGGCCCGGGGTGTCTGGCCCAAAAATCTACCCAATGAGCCCCAATTGAATAAAAAGGGAGGATGATCAATCCCCCAAGGACCCCACATGGATGGGTTGTGGGATATACAAGACATCAAGGTGGGCCCACGAAGCAGGCTAAACGCCCCAGCTTAGGCATCCTTGCCTAGCAGGCCACTTCCAGCCGTACCACGGCCAGCTTAAATGTCTATTGGGTTAGAAATTGTTCACTGTGATACTTACATAGGTGGCCCACACCCCCACAATATTTCAGGATTTTTTGACACTTAAAAATATTTTAATTTATTAAAATGAAACAAACTATCCAGAAAATCAGACTGACCTGGACGTCCTAATGCGGTGGGCCAGTCCGGCCCTTGCCACGGTGTGTACATGGGTCCATTGTACATGAAATTTGGTTTGTGAATCCTACCATGGATGTACCACACCTTCAAAAAATTTTAGAATTTTTGGACATCTTGAAATATTTTAATTTTTTTAAATAAGTCAATCTGTCCTGAAAATCGGACTGATCTGGACACCATATTGTAATGGGCCGGTCCAACCACCACCATGGTGTGTACAGGTATCCATTGGCCCCAAAATTTTGTAGGTGGGTCTTAACATGAGTATACCACCACTCTAGAAAATTTTATAATTTTTTAATACTTATAAATATTTTAATTAAATTAGGAATTTCAATCTGTCCAGGAAGAGATGTTGTTGTCCATGCATTGTTTACCCAATAAGGTGGGCCCAAACTTCATCCATGAGGGTGAAAATGGAGGTTTAGTATTTTCTTCATAAAATACAGTAAGGTGGGGTCCACAAAAGTGGCCTATCCCTCAAAGAAACTAAGCTGAAGTGTATGTTTTTCCCTCCATACGTGTGGGCTGGACAGCCCAACAAGGTGGACCGCCCACCCCTATGGGCCTCCTTTTCGGGTACCATTTCATGGGCCACTTGAGGTATGACCACTGCACCTCAAGGTGGGGTCCACACCTTCTCATTACATCCCATACTTATAGAGAAAATAATGGAAATCATGATCCAAAAATCCATGCCAAAGATTGAACATGACAATCCATGCAACAGTCCAGATTTTTGGACAGAAATACATGGCTGGACACATCAGCCTATATCTCAATAATCTCAGCCATAAAAAGGGTGTGTGGCCTTCCTCAGTGGGCCCCACATAAGTCCAGATCATAGGCTAAGACTAGGACACTTTTATGCATTGATTAAGGTGTCCAAAGATCATGGAGTTGGGTGGTAAGGGCGTCCCACCTTGCTGGATTTTTATTTTTATTTATTTTGGGACATCCTAGGCCCACTAAATGGGCCACACACACATTATCATCCACACATCAAAGAAAAGAGAAGAAGAAAAGAGAGTAATCCAGCTATGGGGGTAGGGCCCCGCCACTAATGGGCCCTCCTAAGAGTTAATCTCAACTATACAACAATGTTACTTGAACATGCAACATTATACTAATGCTAGCATGATCTATGACTAGAATGGGTGGTTGGGATGCCATCCCAACATGACTTCTAGGGTCTAGATGCCCTTGAAATAAAGTAGATGATACAATACATCATAATGGCGTTCATGGAGAATGGCCCCATCATGTTTCATTATATGCATGTAGGATGGGCCAAAAGGCCACATCCATGAGGTCAAATGGGGTCCCCACCATGGATTGATGGGCCCCATATGATCCCCACAAAAGAAATAAGAAGATTTCAAGGGTAGAAAATCATATCAGCAAGCTCATAGTTACCCACCTTAAGATCTCTATCAAAACTCCACTCCAAGCTTCTAAGGGTCCAAGGAAGCAAGATGGAGGGTTTAGATGGGTTTTTAATAGAGGGATTGAGGGGAAAAAGGAGGAGAAGGGGCTAAAAAAGAGGAAAAAAGGGGCTGAATTTTTTTTGCAAGAGAGAAAAAAGGAGAGAATTGAGAGAGGAGAGAGAGGAATGAGATGCATTTGCTAGCAAGAAGGGAGTTTTATTCAAAGTGATGATTACAGTTACTAGAAAAGAGGATGTGGTGGTCTCTCTCTCTCCCTAGAGAAGAGAAATTTCATAAAATTTCAGATTGGGGAAGAGAAATTGCATGGAGAAGAAAAAAAAATCTCATGATGACTTCTAGAAAAGAGAAAAAGAAAGAGTCATAATGAGTTTGGAGAAGGGAGTCCAACATTGCTAGACTAGGCCATATGACATCATGGAAATGGTGATGTCATCACCATTGGCAAGTGTGCACATGGGGAAACGTGCAAATCATATGGGTCCCACCAAAAATGCGATCAATGGTCCAAATGATGTGTGGCCCATAACTTTTGATGGACACGTCGGATTTTTGCACGAGATGCGTTGTTTGAACCACGACGACGATGCGGTCGCAATGGCGTAAGTCATAGGTCAATCCGAGTCGGGTCTACACGACCAAACTCGAGATTAACTACAAATATTATCCGAAGGTCACAGGTCACCGAAATTTAACCGGTAGGACTGCAGGACCAAAATAAACGAAATGCATACTTACACACGCATACATGCGAACTTGGGTCGAGTCTCACAATCCTCCCCACCAATAAAGAAATTTTGACCTTGAAATTGACAAAAACTGGAACAACTATATGCATAAACATCATCATATATATCAATTGTCAATCAAGAGAAGGCAATGTAAGCAATATAAGCAATCAATCATCGAACAAATGGGGATAACGCTCTCTAATCTCCGCCTCACGTTCCCAAGACGCCTCGGCCTCTGAATGATGACCTCATTGCACTTTCACCAAGGGAATGACCTTGGTCTTGAGGACCTGCTCCTTCCGATCAAGAATGCGAATCAGTTGCTCAATATAGGAAGCATCCTCATGGACCTCAAGCAGCTGCCAATTAATCATGGGAATAATGTCCAACCCACATTCCTGCAACATAGACACATGGAATATATCATGGATCACAGACAACTCAGGAGGTAAGGCAAGCCTATAGGCCACAGCGCCTACATGCTCAGTAATCTCAAAAGGTCTAATGAATCTCGGGGTGAGCTTGCCCCTCACACCAAAGCAAACCACGCCTTTCATAGGCAAGACCTTGAGATACACCATGTCCACGACTGCGAACACAAGGGGTCGACGCCGACAATCAGAAAAACTCTTCTGTTGGCTCTGAGTTGTGCGCATCCTTTGCCTGATAACATCAATAACTTCTGACATCTACTGCACAAGCTCAGGACCTAAGAGACGACGCTCTCCAACTTCGGTCCAACAACTAGGAGATCTGCACGGTCTGCCATAAAGTGCCTAAAAAGGAGTCATGCCGATAGTCGTCTGATAGTTGTTGTTGTACACAAACTCGGCGAGGCCATATGCTCATCCTAACTCCTCACAAAGTCGATCACACAAGCCTTGAGCATATCCTCAAGGATCTGGTTGACCCTTTTGGTCTGCCCATCCGTCTGCGGATGATAAGTAGTACTAAGATGCAAAGTGACCCCCAGCGCCTGTTGAAAACTTCTCCAAAAATGAGATGTAAATCTAGAATCTCGGTCTGAAATAATCGAAACTGGGATGTCGTGCAGTCTCACTATATCCTCAATGAATATCCTCGACAACCGGTCCATAGACTAAGAAGCATGCACTAGAATGAAATGAGCCAACTTCGTCAGACGATCGATGATAACCCAGATGGTATCGTGACCGCGCGGAGTCCTCGGCAATCCTACAATGAAGTCCATCAATACGTGCTCCCGCTTCCACTCTGGAACACTCAACGACTGCAAGGGACCAGGGGGTCTCTGATGATCGGCCTTGACACGCTGGCATGTGTCACACTTGGCCATAAAACTCACAATCTGACGCTTCATCCCTTGCCAGAAGTACTGCCTCCTCATATCATGATACATCTTCGTGGAGCCTGGGTGGATAGTAAGTCTCGATCGGTGTGCCTCGGTCATCAGATCACAACGCAACTCTCGTACGTCCGGGATACACAACCAGCCTCTGAAGCATAATCTACCATCAGAACCAATCTTCCAATCTGACTGCTCCACAGATGTAGCGTCTGCTCAGTACTCCTAAAGTGACTTGTCCGTCTGCTGAGCTTCGATCACCCTAGCCACCAAAGAGGGTTGGATCGATAAGCTCGAAAGCTGAACAATGGAAGACTGCAGGCCGAACTCAAAGTCGTACTCTGAAACATCCTTGAGCATCTACCACTCTTGCACCATCATCTATGCCACCAGGCCTCGTGGCTGATGGCTGAGCACGTCCACCATCACGTTCACCTTGCCCGAGTGGTATTGAAGATCAAAATCATAGTATTTTAGCAACTCCATCCATCGCCTCTATCGCAGGTTCAACTCGGATTACGAAAATAGATACTTTAAGCTCTCATGATCTAAAAAGAGCTCGAACCTGACCACATATAGATAATGCCTCCACACCTTCAGAGCGAAGACAACTGCTGCAAGCTCCAACTCATGGGTGGGGTAGTTTAGCTCATGGACTTTGAGTTGGCATAAGGCATACGCCAGTGGCTTCCCGTGCTACATCAGTACAGCACCCAAGCCAACTCTAGAGGCATCGATGAAAACAACAAAACCCTCACTCCCATCAGGAAGAGTGAGAACAGGAGCGGACGTGACGCGGTCATTCAACTCCAGAAATGCCTTCTCGCAAGCGTCACTCCAGATGAACTCGACGCCCTTCCGCGTCAACCGGGTCAGCGGTGCTGTAATACGGGAGAAACCCTCGATAAACCATCGATAATATCCTACTAGACTAAGGAAGTTACGAATCTTGGACGCGTTCATGTGCTGGCCCCACTGACGCATTGCATCAACCTTCAAGGGGTCCACAGCGACACCCTCCCTCATCACTACGTGACCGAGGAACTTCATCTCCTCCTGTCAAAACTCATACTTCACCAGCTTTGCATACAACTGGTGGGCACAGAGGGTCTCAAGCACAATCCCCAGGTGTTCAGCATGGTCCTCTCGAGTCCTCGAATATACAAGAATATCATCAATAAATATCACCACGAACTGATCGAGGAATGGCCTGAAAACCTCGTTCATCAGCTGTATGAATACGGCATGTGCATTAGTCAGTCCGAACGACATGACCAGAAACTCAAAGTGGCCATAGCGTGTCCGAAAAGCCATCTTTAGAATGTCCTCCTCTCAGACCCAAATATGATGGTAACCGAAATACAAGTCTATCTTGGAAAAATACTTTGCACCCTGCAACTGATCGAACAGATCATCAATACGGGGAAGTGGGTATCGGTTCTTAATAGTGACTCTATTGAGCTCTCGATAGTCCACACAGAGCCGCAACGAACCATCCTTCTTCTTCACAAATAATATCGGGCTCCCTAAGGCGAACTGCTGGGACGAATAAAATCTAACTCCCGGAGCTCATCCAACTGCTCCTGCAGTTCCCTCAACTCCAACGGTGTCATCCGGTAGAGGGCCTTCGAGATGGGCGTAGTACCGGGCACCAAATCAATCTAGAACTCCACCTACCGACGCAGTGGCAAACCCAGGATCTCCTGGAACACATCTGGGTACTCACAAATAACTGGTAGCTACTTAATACTCTCTGCCACAGAATCCTCAACGACTGAAGCCAAGAAACTAGATAACGACTCCCCTCTGGGCTCAGCGACGAACTAGAATATCGGCAAGCCTGGAATATGAAATGTAACTGTCCTCGCAGCACAGTCTAAGACGGCACCATACTCTGCAAGCCAGTCCATACCCAGAATCACATCAAAACCTACCATCGGCATCACGAATAGATCGGCAGGGAGGAACATCTCGCCCACTAACACCGGGCAAGAAGGATAGCGACGGGTCAATACCACAGACTTCCCAATGGGAGTCGAAACGACCAAGGCCTCAGTCACGGACTCTGATGGAATATTGGTCGGTCGGCAAAACTACTCGGCCACAAAAGAATGGGAA
The DNA here is from genome assembly GCF_029962835.1 of Magnolia sinica. Taxonomy (NCBI): domain Eukaryota; kingdom Viridiplantae; phylum Streptophyta; class Magnoliopsida; order Magnoliales; family Magnoliaceae; genus Magnolia; species Magnolia sinica. The sequence continues at coordinate 32,087,276 of NC_080581.1, forward strand.
GCACCAGAATCAAACAAAACATGAGCAACGCAAGCAGAAACAAGAAGAATACCCTCAACGACTTCACCGGTCGATGATTGCAGGTCCTGGCCTAGCGCCTGCTGCACAGAATAAAAATGACCCTGAGCTGGTAGGGGAAGCAAATCGAAAGACTAAGGGTCCTGAGTCTGAGCCTGCTGGGCTGCTATACATGCTGGATCTAGGGACCGGAAGCATTCGGATATCCCCTCTGTTGGTGTTGCGGCTGCTGCTGTCTCTGCTGCTGATGTCTCTACTACTGCTGTCTCTGCTAAGGAGGTCTGCCTGGCTGCCTCTACTGCTGAGGAGAAGCCCTAGGGATAGGAGGTGGAAGATGTGCTCTCTACTGCTGCTACTGAGGAGGACGAGGAGGGGGCAACTGCGGTGGCCTCTGCTGCTAAATGGGGAGAGGGCACTCACGCCTCCGATGCCCAACTTGTCACAGCTGAAGCATACACCAGAAAAGGGGCCGGAAGATAAAGCGGTCGACGGTGTTGATGATGATGAAGAATCTACTGACTGAACTGTGGGCTGTCGAAACCCTGATTTGCCCCTCCATCTCTACTGACGGAGCTGCCTGGAACTGCCGGCTGGCGCTCTCCTCTTCCGGTCTCCACTAGAACTTTGCTCTCTCAATCTCTGTGTCAAAGCCTAGTCCTCCTTATAAACTAGTGCCCGATGAACGACTTAGTCAAATGTCTCCAAACAATGCCCTACCACATGGCTACGAAGGGCAGGATGCAACCCAGTCACAAAACGACGGGCTCTCATCTTCTCATCGCTGGTGAGATGAGGAGCAAATCTAGACAGACCCAAGAAATGGGCCTCATACTGAGATACAGTCATATCACCCTGCACTAGGGTCTCAAACTCGATAGCCCGCTGGATTTGAACATGCTCGGGGAAGAATTTCTGGTCGAAACGGACCACGAACTCCTCCCATGTCCAAACAAACTGAGGCTCAACCATCCTAGATACGGATGACCACTAGTGACGGGCCTCACCCTGAAGAAGATAGGTTGCAAGGGATACTCTCTGACTCGCAAGATATTGTATAGTGTCAAAAATCCTTTCAACCTCAGTGCGTCAAGCCTTGGCGGTAGAAGGGTCAGGGTCACCACTAAACCTCGGAGGATCATGCTGTCGGAACTCTCGAGCTATCGCACTAGCACGCGGTAAGTCAGACTGCCCAGAAACCTTAGCGATAGATGGCTGACGGGTCTGCAATGCGGTGGCAAAAAGCTGCATCAGCTGCTGAAAATGCTCGGCTCTTATAGGTACTGTCGGAAAGGCAGGGGCGGCACTCGCCTCAGGCGGAGGCACGAGTGCGGCCGGCGGAGCAAGAGCCTCTGAAACCGGAACAGCAGGTTGAGGAGGGGGGATAGGTGGGGGAACTGGAGCAACTGAAGGTATGGGCATTACGAGCTCAACCGGGGGATTAGGCGGGATTGGGACCTCAGGAATCGGATCCTCAACAACAAGAGTAGGATGTGCTCGAGTATGAGGGGTAACTCGGGCGCCTCGTCCATGGGCACCACGACCACTAGCGCCACGACCACAAGTACCACGATTACGGGCACCACGTCCACGCGGCATCGTCTACAAAATAATGACGACGCAAGGAATCAAGACAATTATAAACTCAATACAGAGCAAAAGGAAGAATCACGGGACATTACTTGTCCTATGTTCTTGGCAAACATGCAATGTTATCCTGAGTCATCCCAGAATTACTTGTTATGCTCTAATACCAACTCCTGTCACGCCCCAGACTCGGCAACCGGACTCACAAACAACCCGATGGCCGATTCTGACCGCAATAGCCTCCGTAGTACCCCATTCTCGGCTCCTGAGACAGGTTCCGATCCTGAGATCCTACAAGGAGGATTTTCATAACAGTATAATCATTTCAATACGAGCATACCCAAGATCACAGCGAGTACATCTGAGAATAACAAAGGGCACACATCACAAAATCCACTAAGAATTTAAACTTTTACAAGTTTACATAAAGTCCAAAAGGACATACATAAGGTAATAAGGAAAGAGAAATCAGCAACACTGGAGTCCTCACTGCTCAACTCTACTCCACGCTCTGCTACTAAGATGCCTGCCTAGAGTCTCCTGCACGCATCAATTGTGCATAAGCTTATAGAAGCTTAGAGGGTAGTGTAAGTGTGTGTCAATGGTGCAAAGAAGAATAGTAGGAGATGCAATAAGGAAAACATGCTCAATGAGAATATCACCAACCTTACCAAGGTTTATCATGAATATGATGCAATGAGTACTGGACGCCATACCAAGGCAATGCATGAAGGGGCTTACACAGCCAATGCTAATGTGATGCAAGTACTGTCAGTGCTTATATCCAAACCATATGTCAAGTACATTTTTAATCATAAGAAAATCATCGGGGTCCATTACACTGCGAATGACTGCTGCTCTACAGACCCCGCATAGTCAAACGAGCGTAAGAGACCTCACTAACCGCCTGTGGATAGCCAATCACCAACAAAGCCTGAAGGTAGCGGACCTATTTACGAGCTGGTCAGACTCAACCTAGCAATGCCTCCTCACATTAGACGGGTAAGGCCACACCCCTATCCAACCGACTACACGACAGTGGGAGTCACGGCCTAACAGTATAAGGCCCTCATGCGCTCATAGTTTACACTCGGTCACCGCGTTGGAGCAGAGCCTTGGTACAATGGAAGTTTTAGGAATTTCACCCATGGGCATCCTATGCACCTAGTATGCTCAAGTAATATTTTCGGTGTCCACACATGCGGCCATCTATAAATGTCCCTGTGGAGGCAAGGCCCTGATGAAGTAAGGGCGGTATCATCATGAAATGCGATGCCAATGTATGAGTCGCACACACAGATCATGCACAAGTTTCAAGCACTCAATGTGCATAAGGGGAGAAACTTCATCCCTCAATGACCACCATACAATGTAATCAATTTATACAGATGATGCATATGGGTCGCAATGATGTAAGTGTGCTACCTGTGGAATATGGAATCCTCCGTCCCAAGGAGGGTTAAGATCTAGGCACATAAACAGGTATTCTAAGAAGAAGAGAAGTCCTCTAGTGGGAGCCCAGTACTTTGGGATGACCCACAAACTAAGAGAGTCAAAATCCTAAGGAGGAACGGTCCTAACCAGGCCCAAAGTGGGCCTTTAACCACCTATAAGTGCCTCTATGGGCCTACCTTAAGGCCACCAAAGAGGACATCCAACCTCAACTGGGTCCCAAAAGGTAGCCTGCTACGTATGCAAAGAAAGGTCCAAGGCACAATCAATCCATGGCCTAGTGGGCCATACACTAAGCCCAAAACAAAAGCAACCTAGTAGGCCCTTAAGCAAGGTTAAGGCCCAACCATAAGGGTCATGGGTTCACTCATTGTGGTGGGCATAATGGGCAGCCTATTCACCCAACATATGGAAAATCCTTATATTTTTAACACAAGTAAGTTGGGCCTCACATCTCGGCCCAAGTATGGATTTATTATAGTGGGCAAACAAGGGCCCAACTACTTGAGTATTTGGCCCATAAGACCCATTACAATGACATGTTAAATATAGGACCCATGGGTTCAATGGGCCTATCAAAAGTTCCAGCCCAACCAAGGGTATAAGGCCCATGCATAACTAAGAGACTAGCCCAAGAAGAATCCCATTTGAGATAGGCCTTTAATCATGTACTAATTAAGCCAAAAAAATATAAAACTAAGATGGTAAGATACTGACTTAAATCCTCCTCAAATCTAGTGGGCCATATTGCCCCAAAGAACATCTATAGGTAACAATTATTGGGCTCAATGTCAAATTCCATCTCACCCAAATTTCTGGGTTGGTTGGAGTTCAACAATAGAAGTATTTCTTAGTATAATTAATTCCTGATGGCCCACATACATCACTGTAGCCCCACCAGATGAGAGAGGATTTGTAACACATATATCAAATGGGTCAGGCCATTGGAATGCAGGCCCAGCAGTAGCCTAAGGCAGGGATGTCACATGTGTAGGCAGCCCTATAGGCCCGGGGTGTCTGCCCCTAAAATCCACCCAATGGGCCCCAATTGAATAAAAAAGGGAAGGATGATTAATCCCCTAAGGACCTCACATGGATGGGTGGTGGGATATACAACACATCAAGGTGGGCCCACAAAGCAGGCTTAACGCCCCTGCCTCGGCGTCCCTGCCTAGCGGGCCACTTCCAGCAGTATCACGGCCAGATCAAATGTCTGTTGGGTCTGAAATTTTTTAGGGTGATACTTTCGTAGGTGATCCACACCCCCACAAAATTTTAAGATTTTTGAACACTTAAAAGTATTTTAATTTATTGAAATGAAACAGACTATCCAGAAAATTGGACTGACCTGGACGTCCCAACGCGGTGGGCCAGTCTGGCCCTTGTCACGGTGTGTACAGGGGTCCATTGGACATGAAATTTGGTAGGTAAGTCCTACCATGGGTGGACCATACCTCCAGAAAATTTGAAAATTTTTAAACATATAAAGTTATTTTAATTCATTTAAAGAAATCAATCTGTCCTGAAAATCAGACTGATCTGGACACCATATTGTAATGGGCCGGTCCAGCCACCACCATGGTGTGTACAGGTATCCATTGGCCCCAAAATTTTGTAGGTGGGTCTTAACATGAGTATACCACCACTTTAGAAAATTTTATAATTTTTTAATACTCATAAATATTTTAATTAAATTAGGAATTTCAATATGTCCGGGAAGAGATGTTGTTGTCCATGCATTATTTACCCAATAAGGTGGGCCCAAACTTCACCCAGGAGGGGGAAAATGGAGGTTTAGTATTTTCTTCATAAAATACAGTAAGGTAGGGTCCAAAAAATTGGCCCATCCCTTAGAGAAACCAAGCTGAAGTGTATATTTTCCCTCCATACATGTGGGCTAGACAGCCCAACAAGATGGACCGCCCACCCCTATGGGCCTCCTTTTTGGGTACCATTTCATGGGCCACCGGAGGTATGACCCACCGCACCTCAAGGTGGGGTCCACACATTCTCATTACACCCCATACTTATAAAGAAAATAATGGAAATCATGATCCAAAAATCCATGCCAAAGATTGAACATGATAGTCCATGCAACAGTCCAGATTTTTGGACAGCAATACATGGCTGGACGCATCAACCTATATCTCAATAATATCAGCCATAAAAAGGGTGTGTGGCCTTCTTCAGTGGGCCCCACATAAGTCCAGATCACAGGCTAAGACTAGGACACTTGCATGCATTGATTAAGGTGTCCAAAGATCATGGAGTTGGGTGGTAAGGGCGTCCCACCTTACTAGATTTTTATTTTTTATTTATTTTGGGACATCCTAGGCCCACTAAATGGGCCACACACACATTTTATCCCCACATCAAAGAAAAGAGAAGAAGAAAAGAGAGTAATCCAGCCATGGGGGTAGGGCCCCACCACTAATGGGCCCTCCCAAGAGTCAATCTTAACCATACAACAATGTTACTTGAACATGCAACATTATACTACTGCATGTATGATCTATGACTAGAATGGGTGGTTGGGATGCTATCCCAACATGACTTCTAGGGTCTAGATGCCCTTGAAATAAAGTGGATGATACAATACATCATGATGGGGTCCATGGAGAATGGCCCCATCATGTTTCATGATATGTATGTAGGATGGGCCAAAAGGCCACATCCATGAGGTCAAATGGGGTCCCCACCATGGATTGGTGGGCCCTATATGATCCCACAAAAGAAATAAGTAGATTTTAAGGGTAGAAAATTAGATCAGCAAGATCATAGTTACCCACCTTAAGATCTCTATCAAAACTCCACTCCAAGCTTCTAAGGGACCAAGGAAGCAAGATGGATGGTTGAGATGGGTTTTCAATGGAGGGATTGAGGGGGAAAAGGAGGAGAAAGGGCTGAAAAGGAGGGAAAAAGAGGCTGAAATTTTTTGTAGGAGAGAAAGAAGGAGAGAAATGAGGGAGGAGAGAGAGGAATGAGATGCATTTGCTAGCAAGAAGGGAGATTGATTTAAAGTGATGATTACATTTGCTAGAAAAGACGATGTGGTGGTCTCTCTCTCTCCCTAGAGAAGAGAAATTTCAGAAAATTTTAGATTAGGGAAGAGAAATTGCATGGGGAAGAAACAAAGCTCATGATGACTTCTAGAAAAGAGAAAAAGAAAGAGTCATAATGAGTTTGGAGAAGGGAGTCCATCATTGCTAGATTAGGCCATATGACATCATGGAAATGGTGATGTCATCACCATTGGCAAGCATGCACATGGGGAAATGTGCAAATCATGTGGGTCCCACCAAAAATGTGATCAATGGTCTAAATGATGTGCGGCCTATAACTTTTGATGGACACGTCGGATTTTCGCATGAGACGCGTCGTTTGAACCGCGACGACGATGCGGTCGCAATGGCGTAAGTCTTATGTCAATCTAAGTCAACTCTACATGACCGAACTCAAGAGTAACTGTAAATATTATCCAAAGGTCGTGGGTTACTGAAATTTGACCGGTAAGACCGCGAGACCAAAATAAACGAAATGCATACTTACACACGCACACATGCGAACTTGGATCGGGTCTCACAGATGGGGTTATAGAGATGCTGACTAGATGTCATTACACTTGTTATTTTATATTTTAGAACACACGTGTATATTCATTTTGTCCATTTTAGAAGTATACATGTATATAGTTAACATGGTAACATTTTCTCACTCTGGAGATCTACAACAATTTATATGTTTTATATATTTATCACAGTCTTCCGCTTGCTTAAATTTAATCATCTCGAGAGTATGATATTCTGATTTAGCTTAATCCCATTCATGTTTAATGCACTAACACAGACAACATTATATCATCATTTTCTATGTTGCATAAGTGATGCGACAGATCTCCGGAGTTGAGCTTTGCTCGACCCTCGAAATTCGGGGCATTACAAGTTAGTATCAGAGTATGATTTGGATTAAACTGGGCCTAAGTTATGGTAACACGATGCACGCTAACGTACTTTGACTTAAGAGGGTGCGATAAAACGTAGAAACAGTCATAGGATTCCCAGTTTCGCTAATCGACGAAATTGACCGTTGAAATCGGGCCCGTAGGCCTCTATGATCATGCGAGATGGCCTCAATCCCTTTTTCAAACCGTAAATCAACGAGTTTAGATGAGGATATGATGCATTCCACACTCAAAGAACCCAAAAAGTGCGACTATACACGAGATGGGACCCAAAAACATCTCAAACGGACTTAAGGGCCCAAACAACTCAAATCAGGGGGATCCGAGGTGGGTCCTGCGTGTATCCGGCACCCCGGGGAGGATAGCATCGCCCCTGGGGTGAGCCATCATCTCACTGTCCAGTGACTGGCGATGGCACCACTTGATCGGTGATGCATTGCCGCCCACAGGCAGCGGGCTTATCGGGCCGCACCGGGCCAGTCGGGCCAATGCACATACACAGTTGTGAGGCCCATAAAAATGTGTGGGGACCTTCTTCCCCATTTGCTTCTTTCCTTTCATTTTTACCCTTCCAAGCTTTCCAAATCTCTCAAAACCTCACATTCCTCTCTCAAATCTCCCTCTATTTTACTATCTTCTTCATTTTCTTCACTATATACTCTCTTTCCCTCATCCTCCTCAAAACCCTATCTTCTACTATTCCCATTTTCCCTATTTCCTACTCATTTGGGCACAAAGTCCATAGCTTTGTGTCTCATCTTTCAAAAACCTCCAAATCCACCTTCATTATAAGGTTATTGGGTTCCCATGGCTCTTTTTGAGCTTGTGATGGCCATATTTTCACTTTCTACACTTCTTTCTCTCATGGGAAAGAGGAGGGCTCCCACAGATGAAGCTGGGCCTAGCCGCCCAACCCGTCCAAGAAGAAGATCAGGCGCCAAAGCAAGTACAAGCGCCGTACAAGAGTGGAGAACGAAGCAGGAGCTTGATCCCCAGGTTCCCATTGAGAGAGCTCTACGGCCAGGCATTAAGCATGGTAAATTTCGAGGCCGTAGGGTCCTTTTCAAAGCACATGTGGACGAGAAGCTATTTGGGCATTATCCACTGATGGACCGCCTATTGGACGCCCGATGGGGTGCCATATTTAAGGGGAAGTCACGTGCGACTGTGAACGCTGTCCGAGCCTTCTACACTCATATTCAGGATCCACAACTGGAGCCTCTATAGTTCACCATTCCCGTGGGAAGGTAGGAAGCCACAGTTGATGTTGGTCTTATAACCCGAGTTATGAGGATGGAGCGCGGTGAGGTTCATGCTAGCGAGAAGAACCTCAGGAGTGCACGTGAGAGAGATCACCGCATGCAGTTTCTCTGCGGAGGTTGACTGATCTAGTAAAGTCGAGGCAACTGCCTCCGAGTGACCAAGATGACCCTTGATTTCTGCCTACTCCACCACATATTCACATATAATGTGTATCCCAGGTGGAGTAATCGCACTGAGTGCACGCGCTTGATGGTGGATTTCTTGTTCAGTGGAGACAGGTTATGCCTGCCTACCTTCGTCCTACATCAGATAGTCCTGACCGCCCGTTCTACAAGGGCGGCTAATTCACTCCCATTTGGCAGACTCATATGCAAGCTTGTTCGCGAGTTCGGCTACGGACTTGGCCCTGAGGAGGTGGTGCCCATTCACTTTATAAATGACACCACACTCGCCAACATGAAGATTGGGCCGCGACCACAACGTGATGGGTCTGAGCTCGAGGAAGACAGTGAAGAAGATGAGGGGAGTGAAGAGGAAGGAAGTGAGGAAGAGGGAAGTGATAAAGAAGAGGAAGAAAATGAGATAGAGGGATAAGGGGAGCGAGAAGAGGAAGAAGAGGAGGCCCAAGACACTGATGAGGGCTATCCTCCTGCTACACATGAGTACCACCACGATCGGGCTACTTTGGAAGCCCGCTTAGCTCAGATTAAGGAAGGCCAAGTTGCCCTATGACAGGAGGTCAGAGAGACCCAGGCCGAACTCGAGGAAAATAGAGCCTACATGAAACAGAAATTCAAGAAGGTGTCTCATACCTTGAAGGCTCTCCTATGCTGTATGCAGGACAAGGGCGCCCCTCCACCATCACCTGAGTCGGACGACTAGTCCTAGCATGTAGTCGTCTTTGGGTTTTCTTTTGTTTTCTTACCTTTTATGTAATCTTCATGTTTTATAGTATGTTAGAGTTGTTGGGTTATTTTAGTGTTTGTAACTTTGTTTAAATTAGCTCATATGTATCTTCAGTCATGATTCATGTAATATTATATCTCATGTATTGTGAAGATTTTGGTTAAATGAAGTGTATGAAGTTCCTTTTGTTGTGAAGTATATTGAATGCCTAACAAGTTGAATGTTGTTATGCTAAATCTTACTCGGGTTGTACCCTATGTTGTGTATAGGAGATGCCGCCTAAGAACACTCAGCCCATGACGCGCCTAGCACTTGGCGATAGCCACGTGGACACCAGCTAGGGCCCAAACCACAATTCTCTGCTGGATTCACAGCCAGCCACTGGCCCCACCAATGGGCCAGCACCTGTTGCACCACCGGTTCCTGAGCAGAAAAGGGAATTGTTGAGGCATTCCTCAAAACTACTCCCAAATACAGAAAAGTCGTCCATGAAAACCTCAAGAAACTTTCCAACCATATTTGAAAAAATACTTAACATAGATCATTGGAAAATTGTTGGGGCATTACACAATCCAAATGGCATCCGTTTGAAAGCAAACGTGCCAAATAGAAAAGTGAACGTGGTTTTCTCTTGGTCTTCTAGGGCTATCTCTATTTGGTTATATCTGGAATATCCATCAAGAAAATTATAGGATGACCTGCTACCCTCTCTAAAACTTGATTAATGAATGGTAGAGGGAAATGGTCCTTCTTTGTGACCTGGTTCAATTTTCTATAGTCAATGCAAATACGCTAGCCAGTGGTGACACGTGTTGGTATGAGTTCATTATTAGAATTCTGCACAATATTTATTCCAGATTTCTTTGGGACAACTTGTGTTGAGACTCAAATATTGCATAATTTTCTCCATTTATATCTTGTTTTTCGAACATAAATCATCTTAATATTTTATTTTACTCATGCATGTGTTGCAAGGTGAATTTAAGAGCTTGGATTGAAAATTGGTGCTAAAAAGTAAGAATTTGATGCTAAAAAATCACTAAGGCAAGGGATGGATCTTAGGAGACCAAGATTGAAGAATTCACATGCTAAAGATCCAAGAAAACCAAGTGAGGAATGAAGAGAATCGAAGATTTGAAGTAAAGAATCCTGAAATCGTCCTGAAAAAGTGTATTCTTAAGCTGTGAAGTTTTTTTTGGGAAACTATGCAGCAGGAAGTCTATTTTAAACGAACTATACAGCGAGATATTTTAGACGGTTTCTAGGGTTTTTCAACTTTATACGAAAATTAGAGTTTTCTACCTATAAATAGGGCTTCTTAGGGCATTTCTAAACATCATTCAAGGCATCTCAAAGCAAAATTTAGGGTTTTAAAAAAGTTTTTAGTTTTATTAGAATTTTATAAGTTATTTTTTTTTAGATCTTTTCTATTTGCATTTATTTCTTTCTTCTTATTTTTCTTTCTTATTTTAATTATGTTTTTCTAAGTTCCCTCTAGCCTAAGCTAGAAGGGAAGCACATGGGTTTAATATTTCTTTAAGTTATGATGATTGATTATTTTAATGATGATAAGAATGGTGTATGTATGTTATCAATTATTTAAGTTTTATTTTTTATCCTCTTGTGAGATCCATATGTTTCCACCATATGAGATCCACATTGATGGATAGGCTTACCCTAGATTAATCAGATTTCCTAGATAGGAGATGTTCTCAACCTGTTATATTTATTTGATATTCATTATCCTATAGATATTGAATACTTAAAATCACTGGCGCTTGAGAATATATATCAATGGTGCAAATTCATTATTTTCTAATCTTTTATATCATTTATTAAAATATTTAAATTTTTTTATTTTTCGATTAGGCTGACCATAGTGCTCAGATCCTAGTTGTGTTATCCAAGTCATCATGATTTTGGAACATTAACCTATGTGTGGAACTTTAAAGCTTGGGTGTTATTTTATTCAGTTGAATTACATCCATTTAAAAATCTCAAAATCAAATCATCAGATTAAATTTTATTACTTAGTTTGTTTCGCATTTGAGTTTTTTTCTTCTCATAATTCATCTTCCTGTGGGATCAACCTTGTATTCACGAGATACTACTTATGAACCTTTGCACTTGGAGGCAAGCAATCAAGTTTTTGGTGCCGTTGATGGGGAGAGACTGAGATAGATCAGATCTGTGCAAGATAACTAAGGTAAGTTTTCTTCTAAGGTAAGTTCTCTTCTAAACCCTCCAAAATTTCTGTAGATTTTTTTTTTCTTTTTTTGAAAATAAATTCAATTGGGTCTTTCAAGCACTAACTATGTCATAAGGTTGCCCTACTTGGGATTTTATCACCCAAGTACTATGGTTGTCCTATAATTGTTGTTTGATCGCAAAGATCATCTGCTAAATCTATTTTCCAGATTGGCATAGTTTAATTTCTGCATTATTTTTACTTTGTTGATTTTTTTATTTTTTATTTATTTTTTTATTTTTTTATAGATTGAACCCTCATGGTCGGCCCTGCCGCCTGGGTTGTTGATTTATTTTTACTTTGTGGATTAAACCCTTATGGTCAGCCCTACCGCCTGGGTTGTTGATTTATTTTGCTTTGTGGATTAAACCCTCATGATTAGCCTTACCGCCTGGGTTGTTGGTTAACTTTTTATTTTTATTTTAAGTATCATACTTGCTATTTGAATTAGTGGTATTTATTGTGTGGTGGGATGGTTTATGTCCCGTTGGAGTAGGGATCAAAACAATCGACTCTCTTTTAAGGAGGACTAGTTTTAGGCCTTGATCATTCACTTAGAAGAGGCACTCAACATCACTTTAATTCCATGATAGACCCAGTTGATAATCCAAATCCAAATTTGTCAGATCCAACTATAAATCAAAATAGAGAAAATCAACATAATCCTCCTCTTGAGGATGAAAATGAAGTTTATAGGAATGCGTTAAACCAACCACGGACTTTACGTGAACATTTACACCCTGAGAGATCAACTTTACCATCTTGCATAATTTTCCCTGCTCACACAAAGAACAATGATTTTAAACCAGGTATGATTCAATTAATTCCTAAATTTCATGGCTTCGATTCTGAAAACCCATACTTGAACCTCAAAGACTTTGAGAAAGTAATTGCAACGTTACAAATAAATAATGGCAATAGGGATGTACTTAAGCTTAGGTTATTCTCATTTTTTCTAAAGGATCGGGCCAAAACATAGCTCAACTCTCTAAGACCTAATACCATCACTTCATGGCAAGCCTTAAGTAGAGAGTTTTTGAAAAAGTTCTTTCCCGAGCACAAAACAAAAGCACTAAAATAAAAAAACATGTCATTCTCCCAAAATGGGAATGAACTATTTTTTCAAGCTTGGGAGCGCTTCAAAGACATTCTAATTACTTGTCCACATCATGGTTATAAACCATGGCACATGATTGATGCTTTCCAAAAGGGGCTCACCATGGATACCCGTCAGTTCATAGAGATGATGTGTGGTGGAACCTTCTTGACAAAGATCATAATGAGGCTTGGGATTTTCAAAATATGTTAGTAGAGAATACGCAGACATGGGATGTCTCTGCTAAATTAGACCAAACTAGACCCATTCTTAGAGAGAAAGCGGGAATGTATGTTCTAAGAGAGGAAGACGACCTTAATGTAAAATTCGCTGCATTGGCTAGAATGGTCGAAGCCTTGGAAATTAGGAAGGTTGATATAGTTAAAGAAAACACTTCTTTAGGTAATTTTTGTAGCATTTGTGGTGGTACAGACCATGACATAAAGGATTGTCCAATAATCGCAGTTGTACAAAATATCACGCATGAGCTGATCAACCAAATGCTATAAATAACTATCAAAGGTCAGTTATGCAACCAATGGAAAACACGTATAATCCAAATTGGCGTAACCATCTTAATCTTAGTTGAAGGAATGGACAACAAATTAATGCACCCAATGCACCTCAAATGCCTCCACAAAACAACTTCTTTAGGACACCTAACAATGCACCATATGTGCCCCCGCCAAAGCAATCATCTGTGGAGGATGCATTGACCGCATTCATGAACTCTCAAGCTTAAATGAATTAGTCTCTAATCCAATCAAATCAATAATTAAAGACAGTTGTGGCTAGGATTGAGACTCAACTAAATGCTAGGGAAAAAGGCACTCTTCCTTCTCAACCTGTGCCAAACCCTAGAAATACACATTTTATTGGAGACTCAAATTCAAGTGAGCTACATCATGAACAAGCTAAGGCCATCATTACCTTGGTCGATAACAAGATAATCCAACAGGTAGAAATACTAGAGGATGAGCCATTATCTTAAGAAAATGATGAACCAGTTATGGTTCAAGAGCCGCAATAGCAAAAGGATAAAGAGATTAAGTCATATGAGCCTCCAGTTCCATTCCCATCTAGACTTTGGAATCCGACTGCCCCCATGAAATATCAAGAGGTGTTGGATGTGCTCCGAAAGGTTACTATTTATATTCTTCTGCTTGATGTCATTAGACAAATTCCATCACATGCTAAATATCTCAAGGACTTGTGCACTATAAAAAAGAAATTAAATGTGCACAAAAAAGCCTTCCTTACTGAGAAAGTGAGCGCTATCATTCAACAAAGGGTTGTACCCAAATACAAAGACCCAGGAAGTCCCACTATTCCTTGTATTATTGGAAATTTTCAAATTGAGCATGCTTTGCTAGATTTGGGAGCAAGTGTCAACTTAGTACCTTATTCAGTTTACAAATAAATGGGGTTAGGCGAGCTTAAACCAACTGCGATTACACTCCAACTCGCTGACTGCTCTATTAAGGTACCAAGGGAAATTTTAGAGGACGTGCTAGTTCAAGTGGAGAAATTCTACTTCCCTGTGGATTTTATTGTACTAAACACTGAACCATGTGTAAATGCTAACGCTCAAGTTCCTATCATTTGAAGCTGCCCATTCCTAGCAACTTCAAATGCAATCATAAATAGTAGGAATGGAATGATGAATTTGTCTTTTGGTAACATGACTCTAGAACTAAATATTTTTAATCTATGTAAGCAGCCCATTGATAATAATGAAATCCATGAGTTGAATTTCATGGACTGCTTGATAGAAGAAGAGGAATTGGAACCTAGTCTGACTGAGGAATTAATTCAAGTTATTGGGGACTTGAAAAATTCTTATTTAGAAAAAGTGCTTGCCAAAATTTGTGATGATAATGAGAGCACTACCACCCAAGACATTGGTATGTACCAATGGAGACTGTGCACTCAAATCCTATCTATCGAGGACTCGCAACCTCTGCCATCACCAACCAATATTCCAAAGCTTGATTTAAAACTACTACCAAATGAGCTTAAGTATGTATACTTAGGTGAAAATAAAACTTATCCTGTGGTAATCTCTTCATTTTTAGATAAGGATCAAGAGATTAAATTATTGAATGTTCTAAGGGACCACAAAGGAGCCTTAGGCTAGACCATTTCTGACATCAAGGGTATAAGCCCTTCCATAGGCACCCATCAGATCCACCTCGATGAGAATGCCAAACCAATTAGACAACCTCAAAGGCATCTCAATCCAAACATGATGGAAGTTGTAAAAAATGAGGTGATCAAATTATTGGATGTGGGAATCATCTATCCAATATCTGATAGTGTTTGGGTGAGTCCAACTCAAGTAGTCCTAAAGAAATCTAGAATAACTATTGTGCAGAATTCTAATAATGAACTCATACCAACGCATGTCACCACTTGTTGGCATGTTTGCATTGACTATAGAAAATTGAACCAGGTCACAAAGAAGGACCATTTCCCTCTACTATTCATTGATAAAGTTTTAGAGAGGGTAGCAGGTCACTCCTTCTATAGTTTTCTTGATGGATATTCCGGATATAACCAAATAGAGATAGCCCTAGAAGACCAAGAGAAAACCACGTTCACTTATCCATTTGGCATGTTTTCTTTCAAACGGATGCCATTTGGATTGTGTAACACCCCAGCAATTTTTCAACGGTGTATGTTAAGTATTTTTTCAGATATGGTTGGAAAGTTTCTTAAGGTTTTCATGGACGACTTTTCTGTATTTGGGAGTAGTTTTGAGGAATGCCTTAACAATTTATCTCTTGTCTTCTCTATGTGTGAAGAGAAACACCTTGTCTTAAATTGGGATAAATGTCATTTCATGGTTCAAAATGGAATTATTTTGGGTCATATTATCTCCAAAAATGGAATCGAGGTAGATCGCTCAAAACTCGACATTATAACTAATCTACTTATCCCCCAAACTGTTAGAGATATTAAATCACTTATAGGGCATGCTGGTTTTTATAGAAGATTTATCAAGGACTTTAATGTCATTACTAGACCCTTGACTAATCTTCTTCAAAAGGATGTTCCATTTAAGTGGACAGATGAGTGTGCACGTATTTTTAATAAAATTAAATCATCCCTTACCACTGTACCTATCATGCGTCTACCAGATTAGACACTTCCTTTTGAACTAATGTGTGATGCAAGTGATTATGCCATAAGGGCTGTTTTGGGCCAAAGGAAAGATAAACGGCCCTACATTATTCATTATGCGAGTAGAACTCTAAACTCGGCCCAAGTGAACTACTCAACAACTGAAAAAGAGTTACTTGCAGTAGTTTTTGCTTTAGATAAGTTTAGGTCCTACTTGCTGGTATCCAAAGTGGTCATTTTCACGTACCACTCAACTTTGAAATATTTGCTATCTAAGAAGGATGCAAAGCCGAGACTTTTGAGATGGATCCTCCTACTCCAAGAATTTGACTTAGAGATAAAAGATAAGAAATGAGTAGGAAATGTAGTAGCTGATCACCTTTCTAGATTGGTGTTATATGATTCCACTGAGGAGATGCATATCCAAGATACTTTCCCTGATGAACAATTATTTGTGATCTCCAAATTACCTTGGTATACAGATATATTGAACTATCTTGTAACGGGAAAAATGCCATATTATTGGAAGTCACAAGATAGGAAGCGTTTTGAAACTGAGGTTAGGAACTTCTTCTAGGATGACTCGTATTTATATAAATATGAGACTAATCAGATTTTTAGACGTTGTGTCACAAAGGATGAAGTTCAGAGTGTTATTTCCTTTTGTTACATGGAAGCATATGGTGGCCATTTTTCTGCTAAGAAAACCATTGCAAAAATCCTGCAGTGTGGTTTTTACTGGCCCACCATGTTTAAAGACACCCATGCTTTCTATGTTGTTTGTGATAGATGTCAAAGGTTGGAAATCAAACACATTTTAGAGAAAACTATAAGGCCAAATAGGAGGAATTGGTCCTTCAGACTATCCAATGCTTTATGGGCTTATAAGACTACTTATAAGATCCCGATTACAATGTCTCCATACATATTAGTGTATGGGAAGGCTTACCACTTACCTGTGAAATTGGAACATAGAGTCTAGTGGGCAATAAAGAAATTAAACTTTGATATGGACCAAGCAAGTAGACAAATGAAATTAGAGTTGAATGAATTAGAGGAGCTGAGGAGAGATTCCTATGAAAATTCTAAAATCTACAAAGAGAGGACTAAAGCTTTTCATGACAAAAATATCTTGAGGAAGAATTTTGAACCTCAGCAAAAGGTCCTATTGTACAATTCCCGTCTCCAGTTCTTTCCAGGAAAGTTAAGATCAAGATGGACAGGCCCCTTCATTGTGAAGAATGTTTATACTCATGGGGCTATTGAAATTGAGAATCCACGTAATGGCAATGTGTACAAGGTTAATGGTAAGAGATTAAAGCCTTATGTGGAAAACTTTCATTTGGGAGAGGAGTCTTTCCCGCTTCATGGGCCAGAATATTCAGAATGATGCTCCTAGTCTGACGGAGCATCTGTGTAGGATTTGTATCATATTCAATTTTTTTAGTGTCACATAGCAGGTGAGTTTTTCATGGCAGGTACTATCCACCCTTTCTTTTATTTTTATTGTTCTCTGTATTACATTATCATTATATTGGGGACAATGTAGATTTTAAGTTAGGAGGTGTAGATAGTCATCCATGTGAAGGTTTTTTTTTTAAGGTTTCAGTTTATTTTATTATTATTTTTATTATTTTTAGGTTTCAGTTAGGTTTAAGTTTATTTTTTTAGGTTTATGGGGAAATTTTTTCAACATTTTCTAAATAATATATACAAGAATGTGAACATGATATTATGCGAATTCCAAAGCCAAACTTAATACTTAGTATAGGTCGATAGTAGTCAGAATTCTGATAACTAAAAATTATAAACTTGAGTTCAATTATCTAATCACTAGTTTAAAGTATGTTATAATTTGATGTACTGAATTCACAATACACCCTAGCTATCTGAGGAATATGATATGTAAACTAGAATAACAAATTTTGATTCAAACAAGGTTGAATGAACTAGTACCATTGATATATACTTAAAAGAGAGAATATTGAAAAAAAATGATGAAAAAAGAAAATTTTATTATAGAGCATAAATGCAATGACCATAAAAATCATGTCAGTAATCCGGCGTAAGGATACCTAAGTATTCATTACTGTTACCATTACAAGTACGATTCCTTAGGTTATGAAGTAAACTCAGTAAGAATCTTCATCTAAGGGTGATCTATAATAATGAGGATATGATGATAGAAGAAGAAATGACATGAAGAAAATGAGATAACTAGAGATTTCATATTCTTGGAATGATTGAAAGGAGTTAGGATAGAGAATATGCATATTTCTCAAAGTTAGACTAGTGTCACGGAACACCTAAGGATATTGGATCATAATTATTCTAAATTTTGATTAGGTCTCTAAACTCAAGGATGTAATGGATTAGGAAACTGAGATTCTAACTAACTTCAGACTTAGGGTAAGTATTGTTTTGCTTTGGAATTCATGTGATGAATGAAGGCATAATTGTATAAATTTCTGAGTATTGAACTATTTTTCATGTTTTCAATGTTTGTGGGTAACATTTCTGAAAATCCTCACGAGACTATAACTCGTCCACTAGGGGAAATCTAGGGGTTTAAAGGCTTGTTGCATATGCTAAATGCAATTGAGATTACTTGCGAAAGTGGTGTAGTTAGAATTTTTTTCATTTTAATTTTATTTTTAAAATTAATTTTTATTCTTATTTTTATTTTTCTTCGCTTATTTTGCTCGGGACTAGCAAAATGTTGGTTGGGGGCTATATTGAGACTCAAATATTACATAATTTTTCCCATTTATATCTTAGTTTTATGAACATAAATCATCTTAATATTTTATTTTACTCATGTATGTGTTGCAAGGTGAATTTAAGAGCTTAAATTGAAAAATGGTGCTAAAAAGTAAGAATTTGATGCTAAAAAATCACCAAGGTAAGGGATGGATCTTAGGAGACTAAGATTGAAGAATTCACACGCTAAAGATCCAAAAAAATCAAGTGAGGAATGAAGAGAATCGAAGATTTGAAGTGAAGAATCCTGAAATCGTCCTGAAAAAGTGTATTCTTAAGCTGTGAAGTTTATTGTAAGAAACTACGCAACAGGAAGTTTGTTTTAAACGAACTATGCAGCGAGAAGTCTATTTTGGGAAAATACATATATTTTAGACGGTTTCTAGGATTTTTCAACTTTATACGAAAATTGGAGTTTCCCTACTTATAAATAGGGCTTCTTAGGGCATTCTCAAACATCATTCAAGGCATCCCAAAGAAAAATTTAGGATTTTTAAAGAGTTTTTAGTTTTATTAGAGTTTTATAAGTTGTGTTTTTTTAAGACCCTTTTCTATTTGCATTTATTTTTTTCTTCTTATTTTTTCTTCTTATTTTTTCTTTCTTATTTTAATTATGTTTTTCTAAGTTCCCTCTAGCCCAGGCTAGAAGGGAAGCACATGGGTTTAATATTTCTTTAAGTTATAATGATTGATTGTTTTAATGATGATAAGAATAGTGTATGCATGTTATCTATTATTTAAGTTTTATTTTTTATCCTCTTGTAAGATCCATATGTTTCCATCATATGAGATGCACATTGATGAATAGGCTTACCCTAGATCAATTAGATTTCGTAGATAGGAGATGTTCTCAACCTGTTATATTTCTTTGATATTCTTTATCCTATAGATATTGAATACTTCAAATCACTGGCGCTTGAGAATATATGTCAATGGTGTAAATCCATTATTTTATAAACTTTTATATCATTTATTAAAATATTTAAACTGTTTTATTTTCCGATTAGGCTGACCATAGTGCTTAGATCCTAGTTGTGTTATCCAAGTCATCATGATTTTGAAACATTAACTTATGTGTGGAACTTTAAAGCTTGGGTGTTATTTTATTCAGTTGAATTACATCCATTCAAAAATTCCAAAATCAAATCATCAGATTAAATTTTATTACTTAGTTTGTTTTGCATTTAATTCTTTTCTTCTTCTCACAATTCATCTCCCTGTGGGATCGACCTTGTATTCACGGGATACTACTTATGAACCTCTACACTTGGAGGCAAGCAATCAAGTTTTTGTGCGTCTTCCTCGACGCCTCATGTGCTTTAGGCTTCTCCTCCTGATAGGTTGGAGCAGATGATGCTCCTTATGTAGCAGCAGTAGCAGATATGGACCACTATAACTAGGGCCCTTACCCAGAACATGGGTGTGGTTCCGCCTGCATCACCTGTGCACCCTGCTGGGAACATGAGGCTAATGGCTTATTCGAGCGATTCCAGCACTTCCGACCTCCCACTTTCGCGGGTACTTAAAGACCCAAGGAGGCCGAGTATTAGCTTGACCGCATCTCTAAGATGTTGAAGGAGGTAGAGCAGGTAGAATTGGTCACCTACATGTTCGAGAAGGAGGCCAATCTCTGGTGGGACAGCATCTTTAGGACTGTCACTCCTGGTTACATGTGGACCTGGGAGGCCTTTGAGACACGCTTCCACGAGAAGTATTTCCCTCTCACCTACCGTAATGAGGAGGGAGAGTTTCTTTGCCTTTGACAGGGAGGGATGACAGTGGTGGAGTATGAGAACAGATTCACGAAGCTGGCTAGGTACACTTCGTTGATATTAGTTGATGAGATGATGCAAATGCGATGATTTTCTGAGGGTCTGCGACCTGAGATACACTCAAAGATGTGTTGCGTAAGCATACCCCACTATACTGAGCTAGTGAGCATGTCTCTACGAGTAGAGAAGGATGGGGATAGATTATCCCCCATGCGTGTACCTATGTGTCTGAGACCATGACCTGATTTGCCGAGCAGACTGTTCCTCGGTAAGAAGCCATGTGCAGATTCGCGTCCTAGGCTTACGGCTCCACCAACTCAGCTGAGGCAAGCAGACTTGTGGTGCACCTACTGCAAGAGGTCAAGCCACATGGATATATATTATTTCACCAGGATGAAGGACAAAAGCTTCTCACTGCCTCAGAGGATCAACCGCCAGCTTCCTCAAGCTATTGCAGCCCCACCTCTATGGTCAGCACTAGCGCATCCATCTTTTCGGCTGCCTACACCTCATTTTAGGCCGCCTCAACAGCCTATGGTATCGCAGCTGAACCGTTCTTAACAGGTTCGGGTGCACTCACTTACAACTGAGGCATCCGAGATAGTAGTTGTAGCACCGTTGGCTTTCGAAGTCACGACACATATCCAAGGTACACCAGTCTTCTTATTGGTGGACACCGGGTCCACTATCTCTATCATATCATGTGTAGCAGTCAAGCGACTAGTGTTAGATACAGCTCCTACAAAGGGAGTGAGAATCCTTACCGCTAAAGGGACCTTTTCAGACATTACCTAGATTTGTAAGGATTGCTCAATAGATTTGGGTAGCAGGACAATACTCGTTGACCTAATTATTGCCCCGCTATGGCATTACGACGTTATCCTCGATATGGATTGGCTCACCGAGATGAAGGCAGAGATTGATTGTGATGCCAGAGCGGTGACAACCCGTGCACCTGAGGGCACAGCCTTTACTTTTCCGATTCAAGTTAGTTGGCCCTGCCGCGTGAGTTGTTATACTTTCTTGTTAAAGAATGTTAATGGTCCGACACTTGGGAACACGCCTATAGTTCGAGATTTCATGAACGTGTTCAGGATGATTCCTGAATTACCTCCTCAACACGAGATCGACTTTACTATCGACTTTATGCCTAGTGCGATACCCATTTCACTACTGGCTTATCGCATGCCTCCATGTGAGATGGAGGAACTGAGGAAACAGATCGATGATCTATTGGATGCAGGCTTTATATGACCGAGTATGTCCCCTTAGGGAGCACCTGTGTTATTGGTGAAGAAGAAAGATAAATCACTGAAATTGTGTATTGATTATCATAGGCTAAACCAAGTGACGGTGAAGAACAAGTATACTTTGCCCAGGATAGATAATCTGTTCGATCAGTTGAATGGGGCATAGTATTTTTTGAAGATCGATTGACAGTCAGGGTATCATCAGTTGCACGTCAGAGATGAGGATGTGCAGAAGACAGCATTCAGGACTAGCCTTGGGCACTATGAGTTCCTTGTGATGTCGTTTGGACTCACAAACACATTGGCCGTGTTCATGGACCTGATGAACCGGGTGTTTCGGCCGTATCTGTTCCGATTCTTCATTGTATTTATAGATGACATCTTGATATACTCCAAGAGTCGGGAAGAGCACGAGGAACACCTGTGAGCAGTCTTTGATACCCTCAGGAAGAACCAGTTGTTTGCGCAGTACAAGAAGTGCGACTTCTGGAAAGAAGAAGTCAAGTTTCTAGGACATGTGGTGTCTAAGGAAGGGATAGTTGTGGACTTTGCCAAGGTGACCACAGTTCAGGACTGGGAGCAGCCCGGTTCGGTTACTAAAGTAAGGAGTTTTCTTAGCCTGGTAGGTTACTACCATCGTTTCATTAGGGACTTTTCCAAGATAGCCAGACCATTATCTCAGCTAACTCGGAAGGATCTCAAGTTTGCTTGGAATGAGAAGGCAGAAGCAGCTTTTCAAGAACTGAAGGATAAGTTGACCTCTGCCCCTGTGCTAGTATTGCCAGAGCAAGGGGTCAAGTATATGATATAGACCGACACATCTCGTGTTGGTTTGGGTTGTGTCCTTATGCAAAAGGACAGGGTGATCGCCTATGCATCGCGACAGTTGAGGAAATATGAGGAAAACTATCCTACGCACAATCTAGAATTAGCAGCCGTCATCTTTGCATTGAAGCTCTGGAGACATTACCTCTACAGAGAGGAGTTCGAGCTCTTTTGCAACCACAAGAGCCTTAGGTACATATTCATGCAGAGGGACTTGAATATGAGACAACGACGATGGATGGAGACCTTGAAGGACTTCAAGTTTGAGGTCTCCTACCATCTTGGCAAGGCCAACCTTATGGCAGACACGTTGAGCCACAAGAAGACGATAGCATTTGCGGCTCCACTGATGATAGAAGAATGGAACATGGTCAAGTTTGTGTGGAATTTTGAGCAGAAGCTTATGGTAGAGGAGCCGTTTGAGAGTGTCGCACATATTCGTGTACAACCACTTATCGATGACCGAATCATAGTGGCTCAGGGGGAAGATGAATAGTACTAGAGTTGAGGAAATGAGCTAGTGACAATGAAGATTCGGAATGGAGAGTTGGGTCAGATGGGGGCTTACGTTATCATGGCCGCCTATGTGTCCCAAATCTTTATGACTTAAGAAGGAAAGTTCTTGAAGCCGCCCACAATTCAAAATTGGCAATGCATCCTAGTAGTACGAAGATGTACCAAGATGTGAAACGGTCATACTGGTGGGACAACATAAAGGCCCACATAATAGACTATGTATCCCGCTGTCTCACGTGCCAGCAGGTTAAGGCTGAACATCGCCGACCTCCTAGTTTACTTCAACCCATGCCTATAGCTGAATGGAAGTGGGATTTCATCTCTATGGATTTCATTTCAGGATTGCCGAAGACGAGGAAGGGACATGACTCCATTTGGGTGATTGTGGACCGATTGACGAAATCGGCTCATTTCTTCCCGATTAAAGTCTTAAACTCCGCAGACGAGTTGGTCAGGTTGTACATCAAGGAGATCGTACGTCTGCATGGAGTGCCTATGGAGATTGTGTCAGATCAAGACACGCGATTCACATCCATTTTCTGGATTCGACTCCAAGAAGCGATGGGAGTACAGCCGAAATTCAGTACCGCATTCCACCCTCAGATGCATGGACAGACGAAACGGGTAAGTCAGGTGCTAGAAGATATGTTGCGAGCATGTGTGCTTAACTTCAAAGACAGTTGGGATGACTGTCTTCCTTATACCGAGTTCGCTTATAACAACAGCTTTCAGGCGAACATTGGCATGACTCACTACGAAGTACTGTATAGGCGCCCATGTAGAGCACTGCATTGCCGGGCAGAAGTGGGTGAGAGGAGTTTGATTGGCCCAGAGTTAGTATAAGCGACTTCAGAGAAGATCGACATTATCAGGCGTCGACTTCTTGCAGCACAGAGTAGACAGAAGAGTTACGCCGATACGAGGCAGCGACAACTAGAGTTTGAGGTCGGGGACCATGTGTTTCTTAAGGTTTCCTCCATGAAGGAGTTCTTCGATTTGGCAAGAAAGGGAAGCTTACCCCACATTTTATCGATCCATTCCAGATTCTGGATCGAGTGAGTGTAGTATCATACTGTCTCGCCTTGTCCACACCACTCGCTGACGTGCACAACGTATTTCATGTATCGATGCTGAAGAAATATGTTCCTGATCCTTCCCACATTACTAGATTAGAGTAGGTACAGTTGAGTAAAGATGCTACTTATGTACTGTGACCGACGCATATCCTAGACATGAAGGAACAGGTGTTGCATAGTAAAGTGACGTAGGGGAGGACGTGAGGTTGAGCACCGTCTTCCTCAAGAGGATAACTATTCCGAATCCATGGAACTTCTCTGGACTCCTCACAGAGACTTCTTGAATCCACGAGGAAGGAAAGCGGGAAATAGAAATAAATTATAATAAATTTGAAATTGATTAATGAATCCATAAAAATGAGTTCACAACCCTTTAAATAGGGGTACCAAGCAATGAGAAAGAAATCAGAATCAAACTACAACTAAAACTCCTAGAATTCGCGACTTACAATAAATAGTAAACTTACTATTTATAGGCGGTCGTGACGTCTACTAGTGCGCAAGGTTTTCGGCCAAAAATAGTAAGTGTCCTATTTGGCTTCACCAAACCATTCTCCTAATTATTCTAAGCTCTTTTCACGTTGGGCACAACTCCTAAAGCCCGATGGATGAAGAGTTATAATCTAACTTAAACTTACTATTTATAGTAAAAACGAAATTAAAACAGGGAAATGACCATCGATATAGGGGTATTTTGCAAATTTAGGCTACATAACTAGGCGTAGTAGGGTTGGTTGGCTAAAGTAGCTCGTTCTACCCCAAAATCATATATTTTATGTCAGATAACTCATTCCGGATTGCAAGATACGCCCGATTTAAGGTCCGATGGTCTGGATCACTTCTGTCGTCGTCCAGGCCTTTTCTGATCCATCTTGGCCATGTAACTATCTGCGACCCGCTCTACATCATAAAGTTATCCCGCTTGTGAAGGTACTGTGGACACACCACACTGAGGAAGAGGCTACATGGTAAATAGAAGCCGAGGTCCATAAGAACTACCCTCAGATTCTCGAGGAGTACGAAAATGTACAAATTTCGAGGACGAAATTTTTCTTTAATGGGGGTAGATTGTAACGCTTCAGAAAAATCCGTATAAAGACCCAACTGTCACCTCAGGCAGAAATCACTCAGGACTAAATCCTTTAGGAACTAGACGAAAATTAACTAAGTGTTAAACTAAATTATCTGTGGAATTAGCCTGAACCACTTTAAATACGAATTGTAAGACCTAAAACTAGTAGAATTGCTAACGCTATGTTGCTTAGAAACTTAGGATCAATCTCAAAACCCGGTTGCTCTCGGGAGCATGTTGAAACTCCGTATCGGACCTAGATCATGTGTCGAAAGTTCGATTACCGTGAAATTATACGGTTATGACTGCCTTACTAGGCTTGATAACCATCTCTGGAATCAAGTCCAAATAATATCCGGAAACGCACAACTTGAGCCCAGAGCAAAGTGTGTGAAAAACGTGAATACCTTGAGAAAAAGAAATCAAACTTAAGTGAATTGGGCCGTTCGCTTGCAGGCCAAATTTAGGGTTTCAGACTGTCGAATCTTAACCCAATTACACCCTTGGATCAGGAAAATTTTCCTACATAGGTCAGTGTACTTGTGGCCCCAATCAAATGACGATGACCATTGAACTAAAATAGGTCCGCCATGGTCGATCCATAAATCCGATCGGATCGAAATCTTAAACTGATGTAGATCCATCGTCAGGAGACTTTCTCCGGACCATATGCAGATAATGGACCTCCGGATGAGCTTCGTTGGCCCGCAACAGACGACTTTTGGCTATAACCTAAGTATACCATGGCCCTAGGGCCATTGAGCTCACTTTTGAGCCTATATAAGGGCCTTAACTCACGCCTCTCTCATTCCATACGAATTTCTAAACCTTAAGAGTGAGAAGAGAGAAAAGAGGAGTGAGGAGGAGAGAGAGACAGAGAGAGTGAGAGATAGTTGCTAGGATCCTTCCTTGCCACTCCACGTGCTGAATCACCGCTTCCGTGTCGCTATACCGGCGATTCCGACTCCGTTCTTAGGTAAGAAATCCTAACCCTAACCTGTTTTAGATACCCAAATAGGAAGATCAGCGAAATAGCTAACCTATTTCATAATTTAGGTAGTCGTTGTGCCATAGACAAAGACGTAGTATTCGAACTAAGTTCGATACGAGTCTATCGGCGAAAGGTGCGGACTATAAATGTTTAGGTTATGGTTTTCAAGGGTCTTAATGTTAGTAATGATTTATGACTAACTTGCTTGTTGTCACATGCTCTTAGATACAGTGTCTTCCGTGTATTACACGTATATATGAACTATTTTGAATATACTGCATTCTTTGTGTTTGTGGAATGTAACGCCCTGAAATTCGGGGGTCGAGCATAACTCAGCTCCCGAGTTCCAAACCATCACTTATGCAACATATTTAATGATGAATGTATGTTGACTGTATTAGTGCATAACACATAGAATAGATTAAGCCAAAACACATATATGATTCAGGGATAAGTGAATAAAGCAAGCGGAAGACTTATAGTAAAATGTGTACAAGTATAAAACCCTGAATTTCATATACAAGCCAGATCGTGTAAAAGTGTTATTTAACAAAATTTAAGTATCAAATACATCATTTCAGTTCCCAAAATATAATCCCAGAAATCCCACGCATCAGACCGAAGCTCGCTAGAACCCGTCTGAAAACTGCATATAGGAGAAAGCAGCCTCATCGTCATCCAGCTCCCGCTCTGCCTCAGACGTCGCATCCACATCTGCAACATCAGATCCTAAGACAGAGTCTGGTGGGTGTGTAACACCGCCCCAGAAACGTGGGAGTGAGTGATCAACTCAGTGGAACAATAAGGCACTGGTTAACATGTTATCAGTTCAATCAAACAGTAATGATAAAGCAGGATAAGTAATTAAATCCTAAGTACTCTTGTTAATGAAAGTATGAATGCAATATGATGCGTGCCCTCACGCGTACACCCTCAGCGTCTTCATCTTACGTTACGCATGACATCGCCTCAAAGTGCGCCACATCTACAAAGCACATGCAAATGCGGTGCCTGGATATGATTACCAAGTTGTTATTAGTCCATTTCACACAACAGGATTGGGAAGCTAAGATACCTTCCTCATGTCACTATCCAAACAATGATCCATACTAGGGTCGTCAATCCTAGACACCCCAGCGTAGGCCGACAACTCGACCACGGTGTCCCATACCACCATGTCCGGCTCATGAGTCTTAGCGGATCAGGTACCATGGTTATTAGGATTTCACTGGTAAGTTCGATACCCTAGATTCAAGCAGTAGCGTTCATACATGGTTAACGTACATCGGACAATCGGGTTACTTGACGAACTCGACTAGCACGAGCGCACGTTGAATTGAGCGACATAGAGTGTGCAAACACTCCGCGTGGCCAAACCACTGCCGCCAACTCTAATACGGCTCGTGTTCGTCTAATACGTCCTACGTGGCGAAAGCAATCTCAACCACGATTCATAGGGTCAATTACCAATTTCCTGGACTAAGGCATAGTCCCAAACACATTACACTACTACAGATAATCATATGGAAAGTAAAACAGTAATGGATCAACAACTCAAATCATGGTACATGCACATCTGAAGAATATCAACTTAACATAAATGTAAGCATAGGAGATGCTTGAATTTAAATAACTTGGAAAGTAACTGCATAAAGGAAATCATGCGCATCCATAGGAGTATTGAGAATCACTTCTCAACGCCCGCATTTAGTGTAATTAGTTACACTTAGATCATTCATGCATTTCTACAAACACTTAGCATACATGGAACAACATACATGACACATGTTGAAATACATGCACTTAGACAATTCCTTTTATCAAGGAGTTATCATACATGCATCTAGCATACATACATGACAAATAATCATGGCAAACATAAGTGCATATTTTATATGTATACGGTACTTTATAAATACACATAGAATACACAAATCTCAATATAGCACATGCATATCAGGAAAGCAATGTAAACACAACATTTGGCATGTGAAATCTCATCCATAACAAGAATAAACCACTAACTGGGATTGAAAGCCTTGAAAACCATAACCTATACACTTAAAGTCCGCACCTTAAGCAAAGAAAGAATCGCCAAACTGATTTAGACGAGTTGTCTTCGTCAACGGCGCTAGAATACCCTAAAATAAGGATAGAAATGAGATACAACAACACCAAGTCTAGGCTAAGCTCTAACACAGGTTAGGGTTAGGTTAACTTACCCCAAAAGAACTCAGAATCGTCAGAAGAACGATTCAAAGTGAAGGTTCGAAGATGAAGAAGAACAAGGAAGAATCAAGATGATTCACCAACCAATCTCTCTCACTAACTCTCTCTTTTCCACTCTCTTTCCAAGCTAGGGTTAGAGAAAATTCGTATGGAAATGAGAGCTAGGGTTTAAGGTCTATATATAGGCCTTAAAATGATGGAAATAACCCCAGGGTCAAGGTATACTTAGGTTATAACCAAAGCATGCCTTTCTCGATCCAACGAAGCACTTCTGGTGGGCCTATAACCACGAAAGGTCGGACTTAAGCTCCTTGACCATGGATCTAGGTCAAGCAGAGTTTTCATACTGACCGGCTCTTCAGATCAGCCGTGGCGGACCACACTCAATTCAACGGTCACGGAAACTCGATCAGGTCCACAAGCACTAGGATATGCCTGGGCCAACTATCCTGATCAGAGGGTGAAATTGGGTCAGAATCCAACGGTCAGAATGCTTAAAATCGTCGCGCAAGCGACACGACTCAGATTTCAATAAAAGCTTATTAAATTCCAACCGTTCTCACACTCTTCACTCCGAGCTCAACCAAATCGACCTAGAACATCAGATCGACTTAATTTTCGAGGTGAAGATCAAGCCCAACTCGGTGATCGCAACAGCCTAAGATCATCGCTATCGGACTTTCGACGCGCTGTCCAGATCCGATCCAGATCTTCCAAAAATTCCCCAGAACAACTGGATTTAGCGATGGATCCCAGATTTCAGAGTAACGTAGCGCTCACTAATCTACACGTTTAGAGCCATGCAGATACAATTTAAAGTGATTGATGCGAATTTCACAAGCAATCGAGTAAAGCACTAATTATCCCAAAACAACTACTTAAGGAAAGATAAGCACAAAAATTCCAAGGTCGTTACAATCTACCCCCCTTAAAGAAAATTTCGTCCTCGAAATTCATACCTTCATATAATCCTCGAGGATCAGAGGGTAGGTCTTCCTGACCTCAGCTTCGACTTCCCAAGTAGCCTCTTCTACACCATGATGCATCCATAGCACCTTCACAAGAGGGATAACCTTGCTACGCAATACCTGCTCCTTCCTGTCAAGAATACGCGTCGGTCGCAGTACATAAGTGGCATCCTCACTCAACTGCACTTGCTCCCAACTGATAATATGCGAAGGATCAGGAGCGTACTTCTTCAGCATAGAAACATGAAATACGTTATGCACGCCCGCAAGAGGTGTGGGCAAAGCAAGGCGGTAAGCTACCACTCCCACTCGATCCAGAACTTGAAATGGAGCAATAAATTTCGGCGTCGCTTTCCCTTCTTACCGAACCGCAGAACTCCCTTCATAGGAGAGACCTTCAGAAAAACATGGTCTCCCACTACAAACTCAAGCGGTCGACGCCTCGTATCCACATAACTCTTCTGCCTGCTCTGCGCTGTCAAAAGTCGACGTCGAATGATGTCAACCTTCTCTGAAGTCACCTGCACCAACTCTGGGCCAAGCAAACTACGCTCACCAATTTCTGCCCGACAACGTGGTGCTCTGCACGGGCGACCATACAACGCCTCATAGGGAGCCATGCCGATACTCGCCTGGAAACTATTATTATACGCGAACTCTGCATACTGAAGACAATCATCCCAACTGTCTTTGAAATCCAAAACACAAGCTCGCAACATATCTTTCAGGACTTGATTCACGCGCTCCGTCTGCCCATCTGTTTGCGGATGAAACGCGGTGCTGAACTTTAGTTTCACACCCATTGCTTCCTGGATACGAGTCCAGAAGATAGATGTAAAACGCGTGTCTCTATCAGACACAATCTCCAGGGGAACTCCATGCAGACGCACTATCTCCTTGATATACAACCTAGCCAACTCGTCTGCAGAGTGACTCTGATCGGTAAGAAATGCGCCGACTTCGTTAATCGATCGACGATCACCCAAATAGAGTCAAATCCCTTTCTCATCCTCGGCAACCCAGAAATAAAATCCATGGAGATGAAATCTCACTTCCATTCAGCTATGGGCATGGGCTGCAACAACCCAGGAGGTCGGCGATGCTCTGCCTTGACCTGCTGGCACGTGAGACAACGAGAAACAAATTCAGCAATCTGGACCTTCATATTGTCCCACCAATAAGACCTCTTCATATCCTAATACATCTTCGTGCTACCTGGATGCATCGCAAGTTTAGAACTATGGGCTAACTCGAGAACCTCACGTCTCAAGTCAGGGATGTCGGGAACACATAACCGGCCACAAAAACGTAGGCCCCTATCAGAACTAACACTCTAGTCGGAGCTCTCATCTGTACCAACCCGCTGCCTCATCTTCACCAAAAGCTCATCATCTGCCTGAGCTGCAACGATCCTCTCGTCGATAACGGGCTGTACACGAATGTGTGCGATAACCTCATACGGCTCAACCACCGTAAGCTTCTGCTCAAAATCGCGCACGAACTCCAACATCTCCCACTCTGCTATCATCAGCGGAGCCGCAAACTCCAAAGCCTTCTTGCGACTCAACGCATCTGCCACAAGGTTCGCCTTACCAGGATGGTAAGAAACATTGAACTTGAAGTCCTTCAATGTTTCCATCCATCTACGCTGCCTCATATTCAAATCACGCTGCGTGAAAATATACTTAAGGCTCTTGTGGTCGCAAAAGAGCTCGAACTCCTCGCCATAGAGGTAATGTCTCCAAAGCTTTAATGCGAAGATGACAGCTGCCAATTCCAGGTCGTGCGTAGGGTAATTCTCTTTGTGTTTCCTTAACTGACGCGAAGCATAAGCAATCACCCTATCCTTCTGCATAAGGACACAATCCAGACCAACGCGAGAGGCGTCAGTATAAATAATATACTTAACCCCTTGCTCTGGCAATATTAGCACAGGGGCGGACGTCAACTTGTCCTTCAGCTCCTGAAAAGCTAACTCCGCCTGCTCACTCCAAGCAAACTTCAAATCCTTCCGTGTCAGCTGCGACAATGGTCTGGCAATCTTCGAGAAGTCCTGAATAAAGCGTCGATAGTAGCCTGCAAGGCCAAGAAAACTCCTCACCTCAGTAACTGAACCAGGCTGCTTCCAGTCCTGCACTGCAGCTACCTTGGCAAGGTCGACGGCTATCCCGTCCTTAGATACCACATGTCCCAGGAACTTGACTTCCTCTTTCCAGAAATCACACTTTTTGAACTGAGCGAAAAGCTGATGCTCCCTAAGAGTACCCAAAACCGCTCTTAAGTGCTCCTCGTGCTCTGCCCGGCTCGCCGAATAAATCAAAATGTCATCAATAAAGACAATGACGAATCGAAACAGGAATGGCCGAAACACCCTGTTCATCAGATCCATGAACACGGCCGGTGCATTCGTCAGACCGAACGACATCACAAGGAACTCATAATGACCGAAGCTGGTCCTAAAAGCGGTCTTCTGCACGTCCCCATCCTTGACGCGCAACTGATGATACCCTGACTGCAGATCAACCTTCGAGAAGTACCGTGCCCCCTTCAACTGATCAAACAGATCATCAATCCTGGGCAAGGGGTACTTATTCTTCACAGTTACCAAATTCAACCTGCGATAATCAATACACAATCGCAAGGAACCATCCTTCTTCTTCACAAACAAAACAGGTGCTCCCCAAGGAGACACACTGGGCCGAATAAAACCCAATTCTAGCAAACCATCTATCTGCTTCCTCAACTCCTCCATTTCACTCGGAGGCATCCGATAGGTGGGTAAAGAAATGGGCGCCGCACCAGGCATAAGATCGATAGCAAAATCAATCTCACGCTGAGGAGGTAATCCAGGGATCGACTCAAACACATTTTCAAACTCCTGAACTACCGGTGTACTAACCAACACCGATTCGGCCGAACTCTCCAACAGAGAAGAATAAAAATCAATACGAATAGGGTAACTGACCTGAACTAGGAAAGTAACAGTCTCGCCCTCAGGTCTATGGATCGTCACTGATCTCGCTTCACAATCAATCTCAGCTCGCATCCTCGTGAGCCAATCCATACCCATAATAACATCGTAGTGATAAAGCGGTGCGACTAGCAAATCAACACGGATCGATCCACTTCCTAGATCGACCAAACAATCCATACAACGCTTGCCCAAGGCAGAGGACATCCCCGTAGCGGTAGTAAGCGTCACTCCATGCATAGGAACAGATCTCAAACCCAAACGCCTAACTGCCGCATAAGAAATAAGAGAAGTAGTGGACCCCACTAGCACAGAAACGGGAATACCTTCAATATGCGCTATCACCTCAAAGGACCTCGGCACCAAGTCAGACATAGGAGCTTCAGCTGAAAGCGCATGAACACGAGCCTGCTGCTGACGATTCAGCGGAGGAACCATGGGCCGCTGAGGTGGCCTGAAACCAGGAACTGCAGGTCTGAAGGATGGATGAGCTGGCGCTGATCGAAGAGGAGGAGGAGAAATCACCTGAGGCATCGGACGGCTAACCCTCTGCGGTGGAGTAAAACCACCTGCTCGCATACGGGAAAAGCAGAAACGGTCCAAGTGCCCAACCTTCCCACAATAAGAACATCTCAGATCAACTCTCATCTGCTGAGCGGGCGGCGCTGAACGCCTAGGAGGAGAATCAACTCGCGGCCTCTTGCCAAGGAAAGGTGCACCCTGGAAATCCGGTCGCGGCCTAGGAGGCATCGGTGCTCGCATGCGGGACGCTCTATCTTCGTCCTGCTCTGCTCGCAAAGACATGCTCACTAGCTCCGCATATGAAGAAATGCTGGCACAGCAAATCTTCGATCGGATCTCAAGCCGCAGCCCCTCAGAAAAACACCGCATCCTTATCGGCTGATCACCCAGGATCAAAGGAACATACCGCCCCAACTCAGTAAACCGGTTCTCATACTCCGTAACCGACAACCTTCCCTGGCGGAGGTGAAGGAACTCACTCTCCTTCTCATGTCGGTACATCACCGGGAAATACTTCTCGTGGAAGCGCGCCTCAAACGCCTGCCATGACCACACGAAGTCCTCCTCGACAGTGCGAAGCACACTGTCCCACCACAAACTGGCCTCCTTCTCAAACATGAAGGTGGCAAGCTCAACCTGCTCAACCTCAGAGCAGTGCAACGGCCTCAGCATCTTAGAGATGTGGTCAATCCAATACTCGGCCTCCTCGGGTCTATGAGAACCCGCAAAAGTAGGAGGTCGCAAGCGCTGGAATCGCTCGAATGTGCCGCTGGCACTGGCACTCCCAGATGGAGGCATAGGTGAAACAGGTGGAGTCGCCAGCCATGGAGGAGAGGAACTCCTGCTGCTGCTGATACTGCTGCTGCTGAAACTGCTGCTGCTGTATCAACAACATCATCTGCTCAAACCTATCAACAGGTGAAGCAGAAGAAGGTGCATGGCTCGGCTCAGGAACCGAGGGTGTGACTGAAGGAGCCATCGGTGTCGACCCAACACCGGCCCGAGATGGACCCGCCTGTGGATCTGACTGGCTATCGCTCAAGGGAGGAACCCCAGCAAGCGACTCAATCAGAGAGAGACGGGCCGAAGTCTTCGAACCCTTAGGAGGCATCCCTACATTAAATCAAAAGATGCAACCTGTCAGATTCTAAGTCACATAATCCATCCACACAACAACACAGCACAGCACAACACCAAAGACAACACCATGCATTTCATTAACCAAAATCATCGCAATACAAGTAGTGCAGCAATACATGAATCACGACTAGGAAGGCATGAAAACAACAACATCTAACACTTCAAACAACCACAACAACTACAACAACCACAAACAACACCACAACTACAACAACTCCAACTACAAGCCAACAACGGCTACACACAGAAAGAAAAACACAACAAAGCAAAGACGGCCACGACGATGCTACTCGTCGAAATCAGGAGATGGAGGCGGAGCACCCTTATCCTGCAAGCAACATAGGATAGACTTCAAAGTCCGAGACATCTTCTTAAACTTGTGCTTAACCAAGCCTCGAAGATCAACCATCTCCTGGCGTAAAGCAGCTTGCCCTTCTTCAAGCCGTGTAAGACGGGCATCTCTGGCAACCTGCTCTGCGCCCTGCTCTGACACCACAGGAGGAGAGCTATCACTCGAATCCTGTGCCTCAATCTCTTCCTCGTCTTGCTCTGCTTCTTCCTCAGACTCCGCACCGTCTTTAGCATAACTCTCATCATCACCACTATCAGACTCGGCCTCACCCTCTGAGGCAAGCCGACCAGAACCAACCTCCATCAGCTTGAGAGTCCTCAAATTGAGATAACGAACAGGGACCGGCTTCTCAGCTCCAAGCCTATAGCCAAACTCATGTGCGATCTTGCAAATGAGGCGGCCAAAGGGAAGAGACTCGGTCCGTCTACTCGAACGAGCGATGAGAATAATCTGACGCAGGACGTACGTCGGCACACACAACTTCGCTTCCTGCCCCACCTGATATAGAAAATCTACCATCAGGCGCGTACACTCGCTGTGGTTGCTCCACCTTGGGTATACATTGAACGTAAAGATGTGGTGAAGCAAACGAAAGTTGTCCGTCATGAAAGAAGCCAGAAGACTCCTGTTCGGCTACCATTCAACCAGACGACCACACAAGGATCAGGTGCGACGATCCCTCTTGCGCACACTGTCCACATTCTTCTCGCTAGCATGCACTTCACCAAGTGGCACTCTCAGGAGTCGGGATATCAAAGCAACATTGACAATTCCAACTTGACCGCTACCACAGGGAATCTTGAACTGCAGAGGATCCAGCGAAGGCTTCAGAATGTTGGCATAGAAGGCCCGAACAGTGCCAGCATTCGCGCGATACTCGCCTTCGAACAAGGGACCCCAACCAGCCCCTTCTAGGTGCTCCAATAACATAAACTCACCAAAGAGCCGCGGATCAACATGAGCCTCAAAAAGGACTCTACGCCCCTCATAGACTCCATGCGAAAATTCCGCCAACAAGGTCCTACTGACAGGAGCTTGAGGATTGAGGTCCCGCTTCGTTTGGAACTCGCGCGTGGCGGACGTACTAGCGGCGGCACCTCTCGGCCTCCGTGCACGGGTTGGGTGGCTCGGCCCGGCTTCATCCACGGGCGCTCTCTTCTTCCCCATTAAGGAAAGAAGGGAAGAAATGGAAAAGATGGCCGTCACAATCTCAAAGAGGGCCATGAGAAATGAGAGAAAGAGAGAAATAAGAAGATGGTGAAGCTTCCACACAACTATTAGCCAAATAGGGAATGAAAGGGCTCAAATGAGAAGGGAAAAAGAAGAAATCAGCAATGGAATGGAAGATTTGAGAATGGGGTTATGGGTTTGCACGAAAATGGGAGGAGGATGAAGATTTGGGAGAGATTTGAGAGAGTTTGGAGAGGTTTTGGAAAAAAAGGAAAGCTTGGGGGTGGGTTTTGTGAAGGAAATAGGTAAAAGGAAGGGTTTTAAAATGAAAATCGTGGAGGGGTGGGCCACACAAGCCCTAAGAACGATCGGCCCGCATCGGCCCTGCCCGCCTGGCCCGGCGACCGGCGATCCCTCGCCGAACCGGCGATGGCATCGCCGGTCTCTGGACATATCGGCGATGCCTCATCGATTTGGCGAGGCCCTCCTGGTCCCCCTTGGTCCAAAATGAGTGGTTCCCCCCCTGGGACCCACTAGAAATGCCCCGATCAGCCCCTTGCATAGTTTGAAGCCTATCGGGTCATTCTGACAGAAATCTGATTCAAACAGCGATTTCTGGAAGGTTTAAGATGAAAAAAAGGGAAGATAGACCGTCTAAACTCGTTAATAGAGGGTCTAGGAAAGGTTTCGGGTCGCTGTGTGTGATCAGGTAAGAGTACAGACTCGATCTCGACAAAGGTTTTGAAGAAACTTTCGCCGATAGAAGCTACGGAGCACAAACACAAAGCGATGATAGACCCGCACCCAAATACACTAAAGTGGCGACAATGTGCAGTGTGTGACCATAACCCAGGTCTGGTTTAATCCAGATCATGCTCTGATACCAACTTGTAACACCCTGAAATTCGAGGGTCGAGCATAACTCAGCTCCTGAGTTCCAAAACATCACTTATGCAACATATTTAATGATGAATGTATGTTGACTGTATTAGTGCATAAAACATGGAATAGATTAAGCCAAAACACATATATGATTCAGGGATAAGTGAATAAAGCAAGTGGAAGACTTATAGTAAAATGTGTACAAGTGTAAAATCCTGAATTTCATATACAAGCCAGATCGTGTAAAAGTATTATTTAACAAAATTTAAGTATCAAATACATCATTTCAGTTTCCAAAATATAATCCCAGAAATCCCGCGCATCAGACCGAAGCTCGCTAGAACCCGTCTGAAAACTACATATAGGAGAAAGCAGCCTCGTCGTCATCCAGCTCCCGCTCTGCCTCAGACGTCGCATCCACATCTGCAACATCAGAGCCTAAGACAGAGTCTGGTGGGTGTGTAACACCGCCCCAGAAACGTGGGAGTGAGTGATCAACTCAGTGGAACAATAAGGCACTGGTTAACATGTTATCAGTTCAATCAAACAGTAATGATAAAGCAGGATAAGTAATTAAATCCTAAGTACTCTTGTTGATGAAAGTATGAATGCAATATGATGCGTGCCCTCACGCGTACACCCTCAGCGTCTTCATCTTACGTTACGCATGACATCGCCTCAAAGTGCGCCACATCTACAAAGCACATGCAAATGCGGTGCATGGATCTGATTACCAAGTTGTTATTAGTCCATTTCACACAACAGGATTGGGAAGCTAAGATACCTTCCTCATGTCACTATCCAAACAATGATCCATACTAGGGTCGTCAATCCTAGACATCTCATACGATTTTATATTTGAGGTCGTAGCAAAGGGCTCGTCACCAATCAATGCACGCCTTTCATGCCCTTACTACCACAGATCGGCTCGCACCTCCTTGCGGTATCCAGGTATGCTCGAGGTCACTACAAAGGGCTCGTCACCAATCAATGTAGGCCGACAGCACGAATATAGTGTCCCATACCACCATAATCGGCTCACGAGTTTAGTTGCTCACTGGTCACCACGGGGAGGCTCGTCACCCCAGCGTAGGCCGACAGCTCGACCACGGTGTCCCATACCATCATGTCCGGCTCATAAGTCTTAGCGGATCAGGTACCATGGTTATTAGGATTTCACTGGTAAGTTCGGTACCCTAGATTCAAGCAGTAGCGTTCATACATGGTTAACGTACATCGGACAATCGGGTTACTTGACGAACTCGACTAGCACGAGCGCACGTTGAATTGAGCGACATAGAGTGCGCAAACACTCCGCGTGGCTAAACCACTACCGCCAACTCTAATACGGCTCGTGTTCGTCTAATACGTCCTACGTGGCGAAAGCAATCTCAACCACGATTCATAGGGTCAATTACCGATTTCCTGGACTAAGGCATAGTCCCAAACACATTACACTACTACAAATAATCATATGGAAAGTAAAACAGTAATGGATCAACAACTCAAATCATGGTACATGCACATCTGAAGAATATCAACTTAACATAAATGTCAGCATAGGAGATGCTTGAATTTAAATAACTTGGAAAGTAACTGCATAAAGGAAATCATGCGCATCCATAGGAGTATTGAGAATCACTTCTCAACACCCGCATTTAGTGTAATCAGTTACACTTAGATCATTCATGCATTTCTATAAACACTTAGCATACATGGAACAACATACATGACGCATGTTGAAATACATGCACTTAGACAATTCCTTTTATCAAGGAGTTATCATACATGCATCTAGCATACATACATGACAAATAATCATGGCAAACATAAGTGCATATTTTATACGTATATGGTACTTTATAAATACACATAGAATACACAAATCTCAATATAGCACATGCATATCAGGAAAGCAATGTAAACACAACATTTGGCATGTGAAATCTCATCCATAACAAGAATAAACCACTAACTGGGATTGAAAGCCTTGAAAACCATAACCTATACACTTAAAGTCCGCACCTTAAGCAAAGAAAGAATCGACGAACTGATTTAGACGAGTTATCTTCGTCAACGGCGCTAGAATACCCTAAAATAAGGATAGAAATGAGATACAACAACACCAAGTCTAGGCTAAGCTCTAACACAGGTTAGGGTTAGGTTAACTTACCCCAAAAGAACTCAGAATCGTCAGAAGAACGATTCAAAGTGAAGGTTCGAAGATGAAGAAGAACAAGGAAGAATCAAGATGATTCACCAACCAATCTCTCTCACTAACTCTCTCTTTTCCACTCTCTTTCTAAGCTAGGGTTAGAGAAAATTCGTATGGAAATGAGAGCTAGGGTTTAAGGTCTATATATAGGCCTTAAAATGATGGATATAACCCCAGGGTCAAGGTATACTTAGGTTATAACCAAAGCACGCCTTTCTCGATCCAACGAAGCACTTCTGGTGGGCCTATAACCACGAAAGGTCGGACTTACGCTCCTTGACCATGGATCTAGGTCAAGCAGAGTTTTCATACTGACCGGCTCTTCAGATCAGCTGTGGCGGACCACACTCAATTCAACGGTCACGGAAACTCGATCAGGTCCACAAGAACTAGGATATGCCTGGGCCAACTATCCTGATCAGAGGGTGAAATTGGGTCAGAATCCAACGGTCAGAATGCTTAAAATCGTCGCGCAAGCGACACGACTCAGATTTCAATAAAAGCTTATTAAATTCCAACCGTTCTCACACTCTTCACTCCGAGCTCAACCAAATCGACCTAGAACATCAGATCGACTTAATTTTCGAGGTGAAGATCAAGCCCAACTCGGTGATCGCAACAGCCTAAGATCATCGCTATCGGACTTTCGACGCGCGGTCCAAATCCGATCCAGATCTTCCAAAAATTGCCCAGAACAACTGGATTTAGCGATGGATCCCAGATTTCAGAGTAACATAGCGCTCACTAATCTACACGTTTAGAGCCATGCAGATACAATTTAAAGTGATTGATGCGAATTTCACAAGCAATCGAGTAAAGCACTAATTACCCCAAAACAACTACTTAAGGAAAGATAAGCACAAAAATTCCAAGGTCGTTACATGGAAATGTTTGAATGAATATGGAATTTGGATTTATGCTTGACATGATTATTCATTGTGAATATATGATTGTTGAATATGTGACAACTCCTTTGTGAAAGGACTTGCCATGACATATGTTATAACTAGTCGAACACATGTATGTTGAAATGTGTGGTCTAGGTGTTTGATAAAATGTCTAAATGAGTACTTGTTTAGTGAAATGCATTTAATGGAGGTGTTGAGAAGAGATTTTCAATCACCTTATCCATATGTATAAATTCCTTCATGTAACTTATATCCTACTATGTGATTTGTGTATGGAATGCATACGTGTAATGCTATGTAAATTTTCTTTTCATAAAATGCTCAAGTGGTTATATTGTTTGAATTATTTGTTCAATATTGATATGCCTATCACATATGATTTTCTGTTACATTTAAGGATGATTGGGACTACTATGTAGTCCAGGCAATCGGCAACAGTTTCCGATTGAGTGACCAAGTTAGTTTCGCCACAATAGATATGTTCGAGGAATCCGAGTCATATGGAGATTGTCGGCAATGGTTAGGCCACGTGGAGTGCTTGCGTACTCTATGTCGATCAATTCAACGTACGCTCGTACCAATTGAGCTTGTCAAGTAACCCAATTGGCCTAAATGTGTGTTTACCATGTATGGATGCAACTGCTTGAATCTAAGATACCACTTACTAATGAAAACCTGTTTAACCTTGGTACCACGATCTGTTATGACTCATGAGTCGAGCATGGTGGTATGGGACACGTGGTCAAGCTATTGGCCTACGCTGGGGTGACGAGCCTCCCCGTAGTGACCAATGAGCAACCTAAACTCGTGAGCCGAATACGGTGGTATGAGACACTGTACTCGAGTTATCGGCCTACACTAAGGTGACGAACCTTTCCTGTAGTGACCTCGAGTATAAACTAGGCCTACGCCGAGGTGACGAGCCTCCCGTAGCGACCTGAACTTGCCTATCCACTGCTTTTAAATCAGGGGTGACGTTGCCCTATAACTTGCCTATCGTATATGACTAACTAAGATTGACGACACTAGATGGATCATTGTTTAGGTAAGTGATAAAAAGGGAGGACTTTAGCTTCCCGAACATGCTGTTTGAATAAACCTAATTAAGAATTGGGATGATACGATCATACATGCATTGCATGTGCTTTGGCGAGGAAGAGCACGTGTCCGGAGTGGTGCATGCCACGATCGTGAGATGATGTCGCTGAGGGACTGTAGACGAGGGCATACATCATTATCACATACCATTCTTGCATTAACAAGAGTACTTAAGATATGATTGTTGTACTGCTTTATCATTACTGCTTGATTGAATTGATAGCAAGTTAACCTTTGCCTTATAGCCCCACTGAGTTGATCACTCACTCCCACGCTGGGACAGTATTTTAAAACACTGACCAGACCTTGTTGTAGTTGCAAATGATGACAAGGCTTACGTGATGGAGCCTAACTTGTATGATGACGAGGAGGAGTTCTCCTACATGCAACTATCAGGCGGGTCTATGTAGACTATGTTCTGATCGACGGGGTTACAGGGATGCTCACTAGATGCCATTACACTTGTTATTTTGTATTTTGGAACACACATGTATATTCATTTTGTCCATGTTGGGAGTATACATGTATATAGTTAACCTGGTAACATTTTCATATTCTGGGGATCTACAACAATTTATATGTTTTATATATCTATCACAGTCTTCCACTTGCTTAAATTTAATCGTTTCTGGAGTATGATATGCTAATTTAGCTTAATCTCATTCATGTTTAATGCACTAATATGGACAACATTAAATCATCATTTTCTATGTTGCATAAGTGATGCGACGGATCTCGGGAGTTGAGCTTTGCTCGACCCTCGAAATTCGGGGCGTTACACATACCTTATGAGTGTGCTAGCATAAATTTTTGGACTAGGCATATGTCATATAGATGCCCCACCTGGTTAATAGCCTAATGTCTCAAACGTTTGCCGGCATAATTGGGATGAGACACACATAATTAAGAACCTTCTAAATTGAGTATGGAGCCTGCTTTGATGGATGTAGGACATTAAATCCATACATCATGTGCATCCATTAATGCTCTCTCAGGGCCTTAAAAATTAGGCCCCCATTTTAAAATAGAATCTGAAGATATTGGCAAGGCTTTCAAATCCTAGTCTTGGTGTGAATACTCACTTCTAATGTGGAAAACAATTGATGTGCTAGCTGCAGCCCGCCGATTTTGTGCAAGTAGCATTAAACTTGAATTTTCAAAAAAGAGAAAAGAAAAGAAAAATGCAAATTTAGAAAAATCCACCTACATAATATAAAATTTTACATTTTGGTACCATTTTCAAAGAGGTTTTCAGTAAGCCACGACATTAATTTAAGTAATTGTGAGTGGATTACCTTATGTTAGAATTTTTAAGAACTTTATTCTTGCAAGCAAAGGGGTTGGTAGCTCGGAGGGGCCATACAGTGATGCTTATGTGAAATCCACCCCAACAACTAGGCGTGTTAAGTTAATAGCTTAAAATATTAGCCCCATTTGTGATTCAGGTAGACTGCAACAATTGAAAATGGGATACAGGACATCCCTCATCCTCCAAACTCTTTCCCTAGGTGTAGCCCACCTGAATCTCAAATGAGCCTGATGTTTAGGTTCGGGCCTAAATTTTTGTGAGGCATTTAACAAACTGAGTGATTCTAAATAATCATCACAAAAAAGCCCTATAAAATCGAGGGTGGACATCTCTCTCAAAACTATTTCCTTTGGTGTGGCCCCACCTTAATCAAATGTGGATACATTCATCCCTGATTTTCACTAGGTTCACTATCATGATTATATCAAATCCACTCTAACCATTAGATGCACACCAAAATTTCAGCCTATGCCCAAACATCAAGCCCATCTATGATTCATGTGGGCCATATGAAGGTAAATAGTGAGGAGGGTGAAGGTTGCACTATAAACCATTTCCAATTGTGTGGTCCACCTAAATCATGAATGGGAATGATATTTGGGTTTGGGCCTAACATGGGGTGAGAACCTGTTAGGGTAGATTCACATAAGCATCATCACAGTGGAGCCACCCCGCATGGTCAACCCCAGCTCCCATGGCCAAGAAATCTCAAGCATTACAATTGCATGATATCTTTTTTCCTTAATTAAATATACCTGGGGGTATCAATGAGCTTGGGCCAGGATCTATTGAAGCCCATCCCTCATTGTTTAATGTAGACCTAAACCTAGCCCGACCCAGCTTGTGTCGAGCTAAATAATCCAGCCTAAGTCCAACCCTTTTATTTTTTGCCAGCCTAAGCTCGTCACCTAAGAAACCAAGGGTGGGCATTGTCTTGTAATGATTTATGCTGAAATATTAAAAAAGAGAATGTCTTAAGTCTAACTTGTTGGACCACAATTTAAGGTCATCTTAGTGGACAAGTTACGACTTGTTAAATTTACTACCAATGTTAGTGCTTGTGAAATCCAATCCTCCTCATAGGTTGGCCCCACCATGAGGATCACCTAGTAAGAGCATCATTCTATCCACTCATCAAGTGACCCACACAATTGAAAACAATGTATAGCCATTGACAACTAACAAAATAAAAGTATAGCCACTTGATGAGTGGAGAGTGATGATTTTCATATAAAAAATTGCTCACTGTTGGTTCAACATTCAAAAGGGAATTTTACTGACTACAACCTTCACTTTGAGCGTGACTTGGCTGCAACCTCAGAACCAGCTATGTGGGTGCGACCCTGACTGTAGGGCCCACTTGATGTATGCATTGTATATCCATGTTGTCCATCAGTTTTGCCAACTTATTTTAGGGCGTGGTCCTAAAAATGAAGTAAAAAATAAAGTAGATAAAAATCTCAAATGGACTACACAGGAAATAGTGGTCATTGAACGACCACAATTAAAAAATTAGGGATAACCATAATATTTATTAACCATCCAAACTATTGATAAAGTCAAGTTTG
Source organism: Magnolia sinica (assembly GCF_029962835.1). Classification (NCBI taxonomy): domain Eukaryota; kingdom Viridiplantae; phylum Streptophyta; class Magnoliopsida; order Magnoliales; family Magnoliaceae; genus Magnolia; species Magnolia sinica. The sequence continues at coordinate 32,130,521 of NC_080581.1, forward strand.
ATCTAAAAATTTTGTGGCCAACAAAGGTTTTTAATGGCCAGTAACCTCTTGTGGTCCACTTAAAAATTATATCTACTTGATTTTTGGGAACATGCCCTAAAATAAGCTGACAAATCAATGGACGACACATATATGCATTAAATCTATGTGGGCCCTATGGTTAGGGTTACACCCATGTCGCTAGTTTAGGGTCACAGCCAAGTCTTGCTCCTTGGTTTTTTATGGGCCTACTATGATGCATATGCGAGAACCATTTGATGTGTAATCTCACATTACCCATAGAGCCAAAAAGCTAGGCTGACTTGTAATTAAGGTGGGGCATACATGGAAAGAGTTGGGAGAGACGTCCACCCTTGTGTTCTATCAGGCCCACTATGATGATTATATAAAATCCGCTCTAGTTGTTAGATGCCACACCAAAACTTAGACCTTAGAGTTAAATTCAGCTCATATGTAATTTAGGTGGGCCACACCAATAGAAACAATTTGCAGGGTGAAAATTGCCCTGTATTCTATTTCTCTAATTGTGTAATTTACCTTAACAATGGATGGAACTGATTTTTGGTTCCTAGACCTAAAATATCATAATACATTTTCAAGGTGTATTTAACATAAAAACATGATGGGGCCCACCCAATTTGTAAGGAGGACATAAATTTCTCTTGTATTATAGGATTTCTTCTTTTGATAGTCAAAGGCTGGCTGGGTCGTATTCTAATTGAGTTGTACAAGATCCGTGCCCTTCCCAGTTAGAAAATGAGCCTGCATTTAAACTCGACCCTGGCCCGGGGCTTGATAGCACAACCCAAGTCTAACAAGAAAGGAGCTAGGCACAGAAGCCCAATGGGCCAGCCCAGCCCGTATTATACCACGTGAGAAAAAAATGGAATTTTAGGTAGTAAAGTTAATCGCTATCTTCGGATTATAAAATTTTTATATAGCTTCTCCCATCTCTACCTCCAGAAGTCATTAGTCTAGTGAAGAAAGGTCTAGATACAATCATTCATTTGATGGTCAATGCCCCTCTCAACAGAGAGATAGCGACCATTCATTGTACCTTCGGAACATTTCCTATTTGTAGACCAAGAGGGGGCTCACCCATGAATTAGTTGATGGGTGGGCCCCACTTCCCTTGAAATTAGAATCAAGGACTAGAATTTGACAGTAACCCCTCTATTACCCACCTTGGTACTGGTGATGAAAAATCGCTATAGACCCCACCATGATATATGTTTTATCCACTCGGTGCCTCCAATCATTTTTTCTAGCTCATTTTATAACATGAGCTCAAAAATGAGGCAGATCTAAAGCTCATGTGGACCACACCATAAGAAATAATGGTGATTGAATGCACACCATTAAAAACTTTTTAGGAGCTACAAAAGTTTTGGATCAAGCTTACACACACACGCGCGCACACACACACATGCCTTCATCTTGGCCTGTGTGATCTAATTGACGAGTTGGATGGAAGATAAACATTACAGTGGGACTTAACAAGTTTTTAATGGTGAGTGCTCAATCACCACTGTTTCTTGTAGTGTGTTCCACTTGAGGTTTGCATATGCTTCATTTTTGGGCTCATGCCTTAAAATGGACTGTGGACAAGATGGATAAAACACACAGATTATGGTGGGGCATAGAAAGCTTTTCCATCGCCAAGGTAGATATTGGAGGGGTCACTATTGAAGCAATTCCAAGAATCAAGGGCAGCAGTTAGGTGGTCCAACAAAGACTTCAAGCTAGAGGAAGTCTCTATACTTTGGTAGATATGTAGCAGGCGTCCTGAGTCTGCCAGGCTCGTGGGATTACGGGTGGCTAGCTTACAAATTGATATGCTCGACCACATCACCCAAACCTTTTCCTTCGGTACGACCCACATGAATCGTGATTTTATCTAATTTTAGCAACACACTCAAAAATTTTGGTGTGACATCTAATGGTTGGAATGAATTTCATATATATATCATGATAGGCCCCATAAAAATCATGGGTGGATGGCTCTCCCAACAATTTCCTCTATTGTGGCCCACTTGAATCATGGGCTAGTATGATTTTTGGCTTTAGGCCCAAAGTGGGATTACCCATTTAATGGTGGGAGTGCATTTCGCATACACATCACGATGGGACCCTTCGGGTGTCCTACTCCGAACGGCTATCGATTTCGGTTGGTATATTAATTTTTTTTAAAGGGAGACCCACTTTTGATTTTTGACAGGGCCTACAATGATGTTTATGTGAGATCCACTTGGATGGTTAAATGTGCAATGCAAAACACTATGCATAGTGTAACAGATCATGTTAAATGTGATTTAAGTGGGCCACACCAAAAGAATAGTTGGAGAAGAGACATCCAGTCTTTATTTTTATAGGTCTATCATAATGAAACCACTGCCACACCATAATTTATATGGTTCATAAAAAAAATCAGGGCATTCATGATTTAGATAAGCGAGGCTAAGGGAAGCAATTAGGAAAGTTAGCATTGTAAATAGTTTCCCAATAGTATGGTTTGATTTTTGGTCACTTGGCCTAATATATATGGTGAAGAATTGGTTGGAATGACTTCTAAGTAAATATTTTCTAAAATATATAATTGTAAGGAGTGTACAAAATCACACAAAAAGTTCCTGAGATGGTAATCATCTGGCTATTGGACTAGTGGGAATTTATTGGATGGTTTAAAATGAAAACTATCAACCCTATTCCTGCAAGCAAGCGTCGAAACAAACTGATGTTTGGACTGTAGCTTGGAAACAGTGGGATGAACAATCTAGTCAGATTTATTTGAGTCAATATATGCCACGTCAATAATTCTGAGCGCCTGCATATCAAGCTTCATTCTCCGCCCGTGTATCATATAAGTGGTTTGCTTATGTCTTGAAGCAAACATCGGCTCCAGTTCAAATATCTCTCTCTCTCTCTCTCTCTCTCTCTCTCACGCAACGGTCTTTTGTCGACCGTCTTGCGCGCTCTCTCTCTCTCTCTCTCTCTCTCTTGCCCTGCCCAAGAACCCTCTCTCGCTCTCTCCAATTGGAAAAGGCCGTCCTCGGGCAGCAGAGAAAGGCTTCTTAAAGGCACTGCGCCAGCACCTTATCCCAAACCCTAGCTCTCCCCCAAGCCCCTGTCTACTACCCTTTCGAATATGAATTCCAGGACCCGGTCTCCTACATCTCCAGGATCCAACCTGAGGCCAAATCCCACGGCATCTGTCGCATGGTTCCCCTCAAGAGCTGGGCCCACCCTTCACCCTCGACATCTCCTCCTCCACCTTCCCCACCAAATCCCAGGCTATTCCTGTCTCCATTTCCACCCATCTGCCTGCGTCCTGGCCACCTTCGAACTAGATTACACCTGCTTCCTTGAGAACCACTTTAGCTGCAAGCTCGAGAAGTGGGTTGCTGTTGTCGTCTTCAAGGGCGAGGATCTTAGCCTCTGCTACCTCTTCAATGTGCTCAAGCGTTTTGGTGGGTACGATAAGGTCGTCAAGGAGAAGAGGTGTTGCGAAGAGGAGGTGGTTGGGGATAATGGGGCCAACTGGCAGCTCATTGATTGAGAGGCGGTTTTGGAAGATTTTAGAGGGGTTTATGGGGAAGGTGGTGGTGATGTATCGGAGTGATTTGGGCACATCTTTGTACTGGAGTGGGTTCCCCTACGAGAATGACCCATTGCCGCCCTCTATGGAGCTGGAGGTGTAGAAGAAGTATCGCTCTAGCCCATGAAATCTTAGTAATTTTCCTAAATTACAAGGATCAAGGCTTCAAGAGGTTCATGATGTTGGGATGCTATTTTTGTAGTGCTATTGGCATTTTGAGGACCACTACTTGATGAATTATCTGCAACGGTACGTATTTTATGTAGATGTTTCTTTGACAGTGGCCCCTTCTGATTATATAAATCTTTAATTGGTGTAATGAGTAGTTTTGCATCTCACCAAGGATAATTAAGGCAGTAGGGATTTTAGAGAAAGAACATGAGATCTGATAGTTCACGGGAAGGACACAGTTAGGGCTAGGAGAAACCTAAAAATGATCGAATGGCTAAAAAAAATCTCAAATTCGTCACTCCCTTAGGCCTATGTTTCTTTACATTTGAAACAAATCAATAATCCAACTTTATGATTCTAAGACAATCCTAATACCATGCCTGGAATTTCAAAAAATCAATTGCATTACAGAATATAGTTAGATGTAGTGTGAAGCCAGGCGACACTAGATTCTAGTGAAAGCACAAGGAAGCATCTGTTATTTATTTATTTGAAAGGTAACACTACCAGGGATTGAACCCTAGATCACTCACGCACACTACAGTTTCTACCAGCTCATCTACACATTACGAGGGAAGCATCTATTTCAAAATTTTAACAAGTATAGAAGGCTAGGAAGCTGGAGCGTGAGTCTGAAGCATGATTCCAAGTGGGAGCGACAAGAAGTCAGAAGATCCTGCACCAAGATTTCAGAAAATTAAGAGGATCTTGCACCAAGATTCCAGAAATTTAACTTTTAGTAGTCGAACTTGCCTACAACTAAATGTCTTTCACAACTTCCAGAATATCTTTTTTTTTGGATGAATGGAAACTTTATTAAGAAACAAAAAAGTAAAAACAGAATATGCAAACCAACATCCATTGGGAGTAATCAATATAGATACTGGTAATGCAAAACATAAAAAAGACAAACTAGAAGTCATCACACCTGTCCTAAATGACGGTACCAAGCACACATAAAACCTCCTTGGCTAGCCTATCAGCCTCAAAGTTAGCTGAATGTACTAACAATAGAAATGACACTGAGAATGATGATGATACATCAACCACTTCCTCAGTCCGATAATCTCCAACGAGGTCTACCAGTAATCATCCAATGGATTGTTCCTTGAGTCTCCTGTAACCAACAATGAGATAAAATTCTGACCAATTGCATCTTTAAAAAAAAAAGTGATCAATTGCTGGTTTGACACCTGCCTTAGTGAAGTTGGGGTCACAAATTCCAATTCGGCCTAAGAACTCCAGCATAGTTACACCTCTACCATCTCTGCTAAATGCTCTGATGCTGGCTGGGTTGAGAGGACATATTAGATATAAAGTGGGCAGTGGAATTATGGTGCACCGTTGGACAAATATTTGATGTGGGGATTGCATATTGTTGCCCTAATTCCACAATATCTTTACGCTGGTCATGGACAAGAATGCTTAGTTTCGCAGTTGTTTTTCAAGATTGGGTAGGAAGCTGGTGTGAAGCTTCCAATTTAGAAGAATCCTAAGGATGGGAAATTGATTTGTATGTTTGTTTGCTACTTAAAGCATTTGATGATCTTTATAATAGATTGAGGATAAAGAAGTTGAGAAAGATGTATGCAAACTCAAAAAAATGAGAGGAAGGGTTAGATGTATTAAGAGTAATGACTAAAGGGTATTGGTTAAAGACAGTGAGATTAATGAGAGATGGAGATGCTATTTCCAGAACTTGTTAAATGATCAACTCTTCTAAGAGCATAGGATAAAAGTCATTAACACAAATGACGTCGGATACCATAGATACTTTTGTATCATTGGGATATTTGAAATAAAAGAAGCTTTGAGAAAGACAAAGATAGGAAAGGCACTAGGAACAGATGGTATATTGGTATAGATTTGGAGTTCATGGGAGATACTAGCTTAATTTAGTTGAAAAATTTGTTCAACAATATTATAATATAAAAAATTGCTAGAGATGAATGAAGAAAAATTACAATGGTTCCGATTTATAAGAATAAAGGAGATATGTGGAGTTGCACTAAGCCACAACTATCATGATATTACACCTATGAGTGATACTATGAAGCTCTAGGAGAGTGATCAAACAAAGGTAAGGTGGGAGATGAATGTATCAGATTTTTTTTTTTAAATTTTAATTTTAAATTTTAAATTTTATTATTATTATTATTTGAATTTATGTCAAGAGGGTCAATTATTGAGGCTATTTTCATTTTTAGTTGATGGAGAGATATAGGGAGAGGTGGAAGGATCTTCACATGGACTTTGTTGGTGTAGATAAGCACTTGATATGGTCTGTAGAGAGTTAATCTGGTAGCTAGTGGGAAAGAAGATATGTTGACATGATTAAAGATGTATGATGGGGTAGTAACATCCTTAAGAAAGAAAAAGAAAAAAGAGCGGGAAGTAACAAATGTGAGGATTACTGGTGGAGGGACAAGTGATTTTCAATCATTGTAGGCTTACACCAGGGGTCAAAATTGAGCCTATATCCTTTTGCACTGGTTACGAACTATTTAACAATGCATTTACATGAAGAGTTCCCATGGTGGTTTATGTTGTTTGTAGATGACATAGTTTTGATTGGTGGGATAAGGGAGGACATAAAAAAATTTAGAACTGTGGAAGGATGCCTTAAAATCTAAAGGTTTTAAAATTAGGAGTGGAAATGAGGAATTAGTTAAGGTTGTTGACCAAGAAGTATGCCAACATGACTATTTTCGATATCTAGGGTGGATAATTGTGAGGGTGGAGAGATCAACGATGACGTTGCTCATAGAATTCAACTTGGGTGGAAGAATTGGAGATGTGCCTTTAGAGTATTATGTGATCCTCACATAGCAATCAAACTGAAGGGCAACCTTTATAGGATAGTTATAAAGACCCCCCATGCTTTATGGGATAGGATGTTGGGTAGTCAAGGAACAACATTCATGAACATAGTTGAAATGAGTATGTTGAGATGGATGAGTGGTAAGATGAGGAAGGATAGAATTAGAAGTGGATCCATTTGAGGGAACTTAGGAGTAGCATCAATAAGTAATAAGATGAGGAAAGTAGACTTGATGGTTCGGTCATGAGTGACGGAGAACAAGCACTACACCAGTTAGGAGTGAGTTGGTTCAAGTTGAAGGCTCCAGAAGGTCAAGAGGAAGGTTCAAAAGGACATGGGGTAAGGTACTAAGAAGAAGGCCCGAGGACCTATTATTTAACTGCGAATATGGTCCGTGATAGAGTGAATGACAAAACATGACTCATGTACCCTTTGCGATAATCTTCATCTTGTCGTTAGAGTACCTTGGAGGTCAGGCTTTTCCTTTAATTTGATTTTTTTTTCTATGTGATTATTTGTTCCATGCATGAAACTTCGTTTGAATAATCAAATATTATATATTGTTTCATTTTAAAATCCAATTAACTTAGGAATAGTTGTACCTTTTAAAAAAGAATGAATTAGTTATACATGAGCTTGATGTTGATACTTGATAGTAATATGTTTAAGATAACAAAACACTCATGGGGCCTGTTTGTTGGATGGTTCCCATCTAGATGTCTAAGCTCGACAGATTGTTATTGTAGTCATCAGCCCATGCCCAAGCCTAGCAATCGTCGATGACGTGAGCTAGATAGCATGGTCGCGAGTCATCCTCCTTACATGTGGTATGTGTGTGTACTCCTATCCGACCATGTAAATTGTGGGCATGTTGCCTATGAGCATTGCTCAAAAGTACAGACGCTTGTGTACTTTCTTTTCTTTCTTGGTTGAAGAGGCTATTTTTCAATCAATTTTATGCTTCTGTTAGCAAGTTGGATATACTGTTTCTGTTCCAGAAACATTGCAGTTCAAACCCAAAATTTGATTTTCACAAGTACATGATGTGGGTACTCGAAACTTATTTTAAGAAAGTTGTTGGTAAAAAGGTAACCTTTGCCCCTCTTTGTTCATCCTGTCCTGTTGTAGCTATTCATCTGTATTTTCAGGACAAACTCGTCTTCACTCATTGTCAACATCATCTGCAGCTGGTATCTGTGGCTCTTCGTTGTTATCTTTCTGTTTCTGAATGTGGATGACGTGCATGATTTGAGATTGTAAACATACTATTTCAATCATTCAGCATGCATTTTTCATTTTTTATATTTCAGATACTATTCTTGATTGCCATTGCTTTCATGCTTATATGAATGATATGTATGCTCCCATCCTTATCTTCCTATTTGGTTTGTTTATGCATGATGGCACACATATTTCTGGTTATCCTTTCTTCTTTCGATCCTAATTGTATAGGATTTCATAACAAGTGTATTGGTGGTGTTTTTATCCTTTTTGCCTTTGATCCTAATTATATATAGGACTTCATAACAAGTGCATTGGTGGTATTTTGAAATTTATATATAGTCACTCGAAACTCAACTCTCATAAGTGCCAGAGTTTGACTTCTTTTGAAATTTAGCTTAAGCACTGGATTGAGTTCTCCAAGTATTTAATTGAGCTTTTTGGGCACTTGCTTGATTCTTTTTTTCTTTTCTTTTTTTCTTTTTCAGTTCAGTTTGATACTTAAAGCTTATTTAAGTTTTGGTTGAATCGAATACTTCTGGCTCTGAAATACACACATTACCCATTTATTCAACCTGATTCTTGATTTGACCAAGCTAAGGCGATGGTTTTTTTATTTTATTTTTATTTTTTGTAGTAATTGATTGAGGTTTTAACTCTGATATTAACTAATGAACTGGATGAATTGACAACTTCTACTTCTTGTAGGTGCAAAATTAGAGCACATATAACTCATGTGGCTCAAGACACTGTGGAGAAGCACTAGGATGATCCAGTGAAGCCTTCTGATGAATACTTTTGGTTTAATTAGCCTCATATTGTCCTTCACTTGATCCATTTCATCTAATTCCACAATTTATTTGAGATTGCATTCTTCTCCTGGATGTTGGTTAGTTAGAGCATATATTTTGTAGACCTGCTAGGTGCATGTATGTCCACTGATTTGCCTTGATATTTTCAGAGAACCTTTGGGTTTCATTCATGCATGATGAACAAAATGTGGGTTACATTGTTCGAAGGCTTGGACTTTTCGCTTGCCTTGTTAATAGTAATAGGCTAATTGCTGCACAAAATAGAATGAAATGCCAATAATAAAAGATAGATACTATGTACTCTTTTCAGTATTCCTACATTTCTAGCCCTTAGAATGTATTGCTGTTGGATTACGTGTGCAGCATGCTTATTCAAGTTCTTTACTGCTACAGTAACCTTTGTATGCAATTTTAACCCTGGAAATTGTTTGCCTTGCCTTCTTTTAAAGCTTTGTTCGCCAAAGAGTTTGAGATGGCCGGGGCCTATCTCCCCCCCCCCCTTAAAACGAAGATGGGTTGCAAGTTCAAACAAGAGATTCAGTTAGTAGCAAGGAACCCTGAAGGGTTGGGCTAAGGGAGCAAGGGAGGGAAAGAAACCAGAGGGATGGTTGATGAGTACCCGGACCCACAAGGCTGGGTACTTCTTGGACCTAACCTGATTTTAATTGTCTGGGTCCCATTTATTGAACCCATTAAGAAATCGGGTTTGAGTGCTTTAGTTAGCGTTAGGTCACATTGATTGACCCACTCAATTCTCGTCGGTCTAGTTGGGTAGATTTACTAGAGAAGCATTATGATTTTTGGATTCCTGGGTAAACATGAGCAACATACCTGAGCGCTTGGGCAGATCTCATGAAAGTTAGACTCACGTGGTGCTCGATTAGCAGAAGCAATACGCTACTTACACAATGTGAAAAAACCAGAGGACAATCAATGAGTACCCGGACCCGTGGATCCAGGTACTTGTTGGATCCGACCCGATGTTAATGGTGCGGGTCCCATTTATTGGACCTGTTAAGAAATTGGGTTCAGGTGCCCGAGTTAGTGTTAGGTCACACCTCCTGTCAAGTCTGATCATGTGTGTTGTCCATACTGGATTCTCCTCCAGACCCATCAATTTATCATGTTTGCCTCTCGCAGCTATTTGGTTGTAGCTGGTTTAGAATCTGATAGCTTAGAATGGTTGCCCCAAATGGGGAGTTTTCAGTAATTTTCTCAATAGGCTTCTTCTAGATTGAAAGAAAATGATTGTGAACTGTTTCTCTATATACAAATGGGCAATCACCAACTGTGCCACCTGTGAGGTAAACATGGGCCAGCTCTTCACAACTACCAACAAGAAGCTGCAGCGAAGATCATTCTGTGGTATTCAGAGTTCTCAAGTTGCGGACAACATGTGCTGAGACTCGAGCATGAAAAATTAGCGGGGTTTTTTTTTTTTTCCTTTCTAGTTCTTCCTCCCCAAAATAAACCTGTCTGTATAGCAATGATTATTTAGCAGGAGTTCATCTCCCAATTGTTGTTATATCGATATCTCTATACCACTATTACTTACCGGCAATTCCAACAACAGTAATAACACCTGTAGAATTCACCTCTCTCATGCTAAAGAAGCCAAAGGAATGCAGAGTGCATGGATTGTAAAGAGGTTTGCTAGATCTGCTTGCATTTCTACAAGCAGATATGTGCTAACCTTACACGTGCAGGACATCTGTGCCATGTGTCAGGGATGTTTGCTGGCTCCACATGCACTTCCGCAAGTGGATACATGCTAACCTGGAAAATGTGCAGGACATCTGAGCCATGTATCAGGTGTGCTCTACCATGTAAATAACTGTGAGGATGGTTAAATCATCAGTTAGGCCACATAGATGAAAATGGTGGATGGTTTAAACAAGCTTGGCAATTTTTTTCTAGGTTGTCCATGGTTTTAGCACATGCATTTGTTTACATGCTGATTTGTCCAGCTCTGATGTCAGGGCTGAGCATCTACATGATGGGGCCCACCTAATACTTGGATGGGATGTCTACAAAATGTGAGCTCACATGCTGATTTATCATAGGCCTGTGGTTCCAGTCCTGACCTGAACAGCTTGGGCTTGGGCCTGTGATATAGACCCAATAACGGGCTTAGCCCTGATTTAATTCAAATTTCTACTATGAGCTTGGACCATTAGCTCTCTAAATTGTACCTCGTTTTGAATAGCCACTAACAACCTGCTCTCTTTTTTTTATTTTTCAGTGTTTTTTCCTTTTCTTATTTGATAAAGTGGATTATTTTTCAAAGATGTGACCAACATCTTTCTAATGCGGTAGCAGTCCTTAGAAATGCCTACAGCAATGGTAAATGTCCATGCAGATTTGACCTTGTAAGTTTATAGGTTTATAGCATTATACTAAATAGCTCAAAGTAATTGTAAATTATTACTTATCAGTGAAACAACACAATACTGCACTCAATGTATTGATACCAACTCCTGTCACGCCCCAAACTCAGTAACCAGACTCACAAGGAACCCGATAGCCGGTTCTGGCCGTAATAACCTCCATAGTATCCCATTCTCGGCTCTTGAGGCAAGTTCCGATCCTGGGATCATACAAGGAGAATTTTCCTAACCGTATATCCGTTCCAATACGAGCATACCCAAGATCACAATAAATAAATCTCAGAAATAACAAAGGCACACATCGTAAAATCCACTATAAATTTGAGCTTTAGACATGATACAAGGCTGAAGAAAATACATATGATAACAGAAGAAAGAAGGATCTGCAACACTGGGTTCCTTGGCTCAACTCCTATTCAAGCTCCATTGCTACAATGCCGACTTAGGATCTCCTGCATGCATCAATCGTGCATAAGCTTATAGAAAGCTTAGAAGGTGGTGAAAGTGTGTGACAATAGTACGCAAAAGAATAATAGGGGATACATGAAGGAAACATGATCAAAGCCAATACCACTAGCCTTACCAAGGCTGCAATGAACGCAAGAAGCTATACTAAAGCAGTACAATAATGCAGGAAGCCATATTAAGGCTATATAATGCAATGAGTACTGGGCACCATGCCAAGACGATGCAATATAAGGCTTATACAGCCGATGCAAATGTAATGCGAAGTGATGTCAATCCTCATCTAATCCACATATCAGTACTGTTCCATCATAAGGGATCTACCGAGGTCAAGTACACTGCAAGATGACTGCCGCTCTCCAGACCCGCACAGTCAAACGAGCGTAAAAGACCTCACTATCCGCCAGTGGTCAGCTAATCACCAGCAAGGCTCGACGGTAGTGGACCCATTCACGAGCTGGTCAAACTCAGCCTAACTATTGCCCTCTTTTTCTCAGGTGGGTAAGGCCACACCCCAACCCAACCGACTACACGACAGTGGGAGTCGCGGCCTAACGGTGTAAGGCTCTCGTGCGCTCATGGTTCCACCCGGTCATGGCACTGGGGCAAATCTTTGGTACCATGGAAGTTTTGGAGTTTTCACCCAAGGGCATCCTATGCACCCCATATGCTCAGGTAACATTTCCGGTGTCCAATCATGGCCATCCATGATGAATCTGTGGAGGCTACGGCCCTGATGAAGCAAGGGCGAATATCCACATACTATGCAATGCCAGATGCATGAATCACACAATCAACCATGCATAAATTCCAAGCATCCAACGTGCTCAAGAGGGGATGCTACGTCTCTCGGAGAAAGTAATATGCAATGCCCAATGGCACAACCATGACCACACACACAGTGTCAACCAAGCATGCAATGATGTACATGGGTCATGGGGATGAACCAGAAACTGTGGCGATATACAATGTATTACTCTCCTTTTATCCAAGAAGGAACCAAGACTAGGTACTTAGACAGTATCCATAAGGAATCCAACCTCTAGTGGGGGCCCATTTACCCGGGGTAGACTAAGCGTACAAGCTACGGGTCTAAGTAATACAGAAGGAGCCTAGCAAGAATCTAAGATGAGCATTCAATCACACTTAGATATAATCGGGCCTAGAGAGGTCCATAATGGAGACATTTAACTACTATTCCCCAAAAGACATAAGAACCATGAACCATATGGATAGAAGGCCTACGGCCCATATTCAAGATAAAAAATAGGTGATCACATATATATCCCTCATAATGGGCCATAAGAAAAGGGGTTTAATGTTATATTCAACAACATGGGTCCTAAGATTGGACTTAAGGCCCAAGGCTCAATTCCTAATGACCATAGAATTCCATACATTAAGTTGGATTTGGTGGGCAGCCTGCGTACACAATGTATAGTCCAAAAATAAGTTTAAGTTTGGATGAAATGGACCCCACTACTTCAGCCCAGTAACTAGCAATTTAGGCGGGCAACCAAGGGCTCAATACCATCCTTATCTCAGCCCACAAGTCTATCAAAATGGTGGAAGTCAGCCCAATACATGGCTGGCCCAAGCTAGGACGTCCCTGCCCACTCTGGGCCCACTGGATGTTCCAAAATCTAATCTAAGATGGGGTCTTCATATGATCACCAAAAGGTGACCCAAAAGAATGCACTAGTTAAGCCCAAAGATTATAAAAATATAAGCATACAACATGTATATAAGTTCTCAATATGGTGGGCCCCACAGCTAATAAAGTTTCAACCATAACAGTGTACATTTAAGGCCTCTTGATAAATTTTCAGCTCACTTTACTTCCTGGACCTGCTAAAGTCCAGAAAGTTGTCAACTATGTGGAAATAATCTCATGATGGCCAACAATATTCATAGGGGGGCCCCACCAGATGGAGGGTGTGTATACATCATAAAAGATCAGGTGGCCTGCTACTGGACTGTGGGTCCAGCAGTAACCCAAGGCAGAGAATGCCTCCATGATTGGGCGATCCAAGGCTTGGACGGCCTGGACCAAACATACGTTAAGGTAGGCTCCATATACATTCATATTAAGCCTTAAATAAATAGCCTATGATCTATGGTGGGCCTTTAACCATCCATAGAGGAACTTATGGGCCTACCTTAGGATCACCCAGGAGGACATCCAACCTCAATTGGTTCCCAAGAGGTAGCTCGCCTCTAACTAAATACAAATTAAGGCCCAAAGCATATACCAATCCATGGGCCTAGTGGGCAATCATACAAAGCCCAACTCATAAGCAATATCGTGGGCCCAAGCATAAAGGTCATAAACCCACATATTATGGTGGGCCTAACGGGCAACCCATTACTCAAGGCATATGGGAAATCCTCATGTTTAAATCAAGTGAATTGGGCCTTACATCTCGGCCCAAATACAAGGTTAATTTGGTGGGCAACTAAAGGCCCAACTACTTATGTACTTCGGCCCATAAACCCATCATAATATGTAGTGAAATATTAGCCCAAAGGTCCAATGGATCTATCTAGAAAGTTCCAGCCCAACTGGACCTAGAGAATCCAACAATTAGCTATGTACATTGATCCAACAAAAACCCAACTAGAGTGGGCCTCAAATGTGCATTAATTAAGCTCAAAGGCACATTAGGGAAAAGGCAAGATATGTGCATAAAACATCCTTAAATCTGGTGGGCCATGCTGCCCCAAAACATGCCATTAAGGGCTGCCAATTTGGGCCTATTTCTGAAATTCCAGCCCACCTGTTTCTGGGTTTGCTGGAGTTCAGCAATAATCAATTTATTTAAGTATTTTGTTTCCCTAGTGACCCACACATATCACTGTGGGTCCCACCAGGTGAGAGGAATGGATGAAACACATAACTCAAGGGGACCAGCCCAATGGGCTGGGCGTCCTAAGGTGGACGGTCGTTGGGGCTTGGACGTTAGCCCCTAAAACATATCAAAGATGTCCCAACCCCATGGACCGTCCACCATAGGACGCCCAGCCCATTGGGCTCCTGTTGGACGTCCAGTCCAGCAGCATGGTCCCCTTGAGTTATGTGTTTCATCCATTCCTCTCACCTGGTGGGACCCACAGTGATATGTGTGGGTCACCAGGGAAACAAAATACTTAAATAAATTGATTATTGCTGAACTCCAGCAAGCCCAGAAAACAGGTGGGCCGAAATTTCAGCAATAGGCCCAAATTGGTAGCCCTTAATGGCATGTTTTGGGGCAGCATGACCCACTAGATTTAAGGATGTTTTATGCACATATCTTGCCTTTTCCCAAATGTGCCTTTGAGCTTAATTAATGCACATTTGAGGCCCACTCTAGTTGGATTTTTGTTGGATCAATGTACATAGCTAATTGTTGGATTCTCTAGGTCCAGTTGGGCTGGAACTTTCTAGATAGATCCATTGGACCTTTGGGCTAATATTTCACTACATATTATGATGGGTTTATGGGCCAAAGTACACAAGTAGTTGGGCCTTTAGTTGCCCACCAAATTAACCTTGTATTTGGGCCGAGATGTAAGGCCCAATTCACTTGATTTAAACATGAGGATTTGCCCATATGCCTTGAATAATGGGTTGCCCGTTAGGCCCACCATAATATGTGGGTTTATGACCTTTATGCTTGGGCCCAACCTTGCCTATGGGCCCACGATATTGCTTATGAGTTGGGCTTTGTATGATTGCCCACTAGGCCCATGGATTGGTATATGCTTTGGGCCTTAATTTGTATTTAGTTAGAGGCGAGCTACCTCTTGGGAACCAATTGAGGTTGGATGTCCTCCTGGGTGATCCTAAGGTAGGCCCATAAGTTCCTCTATGGATGGTTAAAGGCCCACCATAGATCATAGGCCATTTATTTAAGGCTCAATATGAATGTATATGGAGCCTACCTTAACGTATGTTTGGTCCAGGCCATCCAAGCCTTGGATCGCCCGATCATGGAGGCACTCTCTGCCTTGGGTTGTTGGTAGACTCACAGTCCAGTAGCAGGCCCACTTGATCTTTTATGATGTATACACACCCTCCATCTGGTGGGGCCCCCCCTATGAATATTGTTGGCCTTCATGAGATTATTTCCATATAGTTGACAAATTTCTGGACTTTAGCAGGTCCAGGAAGTTAAGCGAGCTAAAAATTTATCAAGAGGCCTTAAATGTACATTGTTATGGTTGAAACTTTATTAGCTGTGGGGCCCACCATATTGAGAACTTATATACTTATTGTATGCTTATATTGGGCTTTACTAGTGCATTCTTTTGGGTCACCTTTTAGTGATCATATGAAGACCCCATCTTAGATTAGATTTTGGGACACATCCAGTGGGCCTAGAGTGGGCATGGACATCCCAGCTTGGCCCAGCCATATATTGGGATGACTTTCACCATTTTAATGGACTTTGTGGGCTAAGATAAGAATGGTATTGGGCCCTTAGTTGCTCGCTTAAATTGCTAGTTATTAGGCTAATGTAGTGGGGCCCATTTCATCCAAACTTAAAACTTATTTTTGGGCCATATATTGTGCACGCAAGCTATCCACCAAGTCCAACTTAATGTATGGAATTTTATGACCATTGAGAATTGAGCGTTAGGCCTTAATTCCCCTCTTGGGGCCCATGTTGTTGAATGTAGCATTAGAAACCACCCCCCCCCCCCTTTATTTTTTTATTTTTTTATTTTTATGGCCCATTATAAGGGATATATATATATATATATATATATATATGTGACCACCTATTTTTGATCTTGAATGTGGGCCTTAGGCCTTCTATCCATATAGTTCATGGTTCTTATGCCCTTTGGGGAATGATTGTTAAATGTCTCCATTATGGACCCCTCTAGGTCCGGTTGTATCTAAGTGTGATTGAATGCTCATCTTAGACTCTTGTTAGGCTCCTTCTGTATTACGTAGACCCGTAGCTTGTATGCTTAGTCTCGTGGGCTACCTTAGGTAAATGAGCCCCCACTAGAGGTGGGATTCCTTATGGATACTGAAGTACCTAGTCTTGGTTCCTTCTTGGATAGGAGTGTAATACATTATATATCGCCACATAGTGTGTCTAGATTCATCCTCATGACCCATGTACATCATTGCATGCTTGATTGACACTGTGTGTGTGTGGTCATGGTTGTGCCATTGGGCATTGCATGTTACCTTCTCCGAGGGACGTAGCATCCCCTCTTGAGCACGTTAGATGCTTCGAATTTATGCATGGTTGATTGTGTGATTCATGCATCTGGTATTGCATAATATGTGGATATTCCCCCTTGCTTCCTTAGGGCCGTAGCTTCCACAGATTCATTGTGGATGGCCATGATTGGAAACCGGAAATATTACCTGAGCATATGGGGTGTATAGGACGCCCTTGGGTGAAAACCCCAAAACTTCCATGGTACCAAGGATTTGCCCCAGCGCCGTGACCAGGTGGAACCATGAGCGTCCGAGGGCCTTACACCGTTAGGCCGCAACTCCCACTGTCATGTAGTCTGTTGGGATGGGGTGTGGCCTTACCTGCCTGAGAGAAAGAGGGCAATAGTTAGGCTGAGTTTGACTAGCTCGTGAATGAGTCCACTACCGTCGAGCCTTGCTGCTGATTGGCTGACCACGGGCGGGTAGTGAGGTCTCCTACGCTCGTTTGACTGTGTGGGTCTGGAGAGCGGCAGTCATCCTACAGTGTACTTGACCCCGGTAGATCCCTTATGATGGAACAATACTGATATGTGGATTAGATATGAAGACTGACATCATTTCGCATTGCATTTGCATCGGCTGTATAAGCCTTATATTGCATCACCTTGGCATGGCGCCTAGTACTCATTGTATTATATAGCCTTGGTATGACTTCCTGCATTATTGTACTGCTTTGGTATAGCTTCTTGCATTCATGGCAACCTTGGTAAGGCTAGTGGTGTTGACTTTGATTATGTTTCCTTCATATATCCCTATTATTCTTCTGCGCACTATTGTCACACACTTTCACCACCTTCTAAGCTTTCTATAAGCTTATGCACGATTGATGCGTGCAGGAGATCTTAGGTCGGCATCGTAGCATCGGAGTTTAGATAGGAGTTGAGCTGAGGACCCAGTGTTGCAGATCTTTCCTTCTTTCTTCTGTTATCATATGCATTTTCTTCAGCCTTGTATCATGTCTAAAGCTCAAATTTATAGTGGATTTTGCGCTGTGTGCCTTTGTTATTTTTGAGATTTACTTGCTGTGATCTTGGGTATGCTCTTATTGGAATAGATATATGATTTATGAAAATCTTCCTTGTAGGATCCCAGGATCGGAACCTACTTCAGGAGTCGAGAATGAGGTACTATGGAGGCTGTTTCGGCCAGAACCGGCTATCGGGTTTCTTGTGAGTCCAGTTACCGAGTCTGGGGCATGAGCTGTTCACATTTTTTCTCTAACTTTCTTGTGTACTTTGAAGTCTGATCCATGACATTTTTGTTTCACTCACCAAGTTGTTTTACTGTGAATCAGATGCAAGTCAACATGGCATGTGTACCAGTTGCAAATAAGAGACAAAAACTTACAGTTTTAATATGAAGAATCATGGTACCAATGAACCACAATGTGAATAGAATCAAAAGATCAAATCCCGAAGGCAAAAGAGAGTAGAAGAACTTAGCTGCATAATCATTATAGCCAGGTAATTCTTCCACCTCAAATCACTCTTCAAACTCCTGCTCCAACTTCTGCTTGCCAATCTTAGATCTTGGATCCAAAAAATGAGCCTCTTCAGTGATTACACCTCTCAACTTTTTCCTTTTGTGGCCCTAGATGAATCATAGGTCGACTAGATATTTTGGTCCTAGGCCTATAGTGAGATTACACATCTCATGGTCGGAGTGGATTTCAAATACACATCAAGGTGGACCCTCAAAATTGAAGGGTGACCTCTTTTCTCCTGTGTTCAAATTGGAAGAGAGACGTCTACCCATGATTTTTACCAGGCCCACCATCATTATATGATACCGACTCCAATCGTTAGATGCCATACTAAATTTTAGGCACAGGGCCCAAAAATAAGGGCCATATGTGATTCAGGTGGGCGAATTTTAATACTTCTACCATGTAAAAGTTTACTGAAATTTGAAGTTTGATATAATAATATTGATTATAGCTATGCTGTGCTGTTATGGCACTGATAACTTAGACAAGCTGTGTTTCCTGGTATATATTGGCATCGATACCATTGCTGATAGAGCTGAAGATGCATGTTACACATTAGTTGACACAGCAAGTTGGCTGCAGGGCTAAACATTTTGTTTACCGTGGCTGCCAGGGCTGCTGATTGTATTGTCCTTCAGCTTGACTGATCTGGAGCTTCAAGGCCCTTTTCTGTATTTTGGGAATTCCATTCCCCACTTCTGATGTAATGAATATAGTTCTCTTCTTGGAAAAAGAAAAAAAAAAGAAATGAAAGATAACTTGATAGTTGTCTAAGGGCTTGTTTACATTCAGCAGTGGTTCCTTTTTGGAATTTCATCCAAAGGGATTCTGAGCAGAACGAGATGGTAATTTGGTTTAACCAAATGTCCTATGTGAAGCAAAAAGACGTTAAGATGCTCTCGCTTTTCCAATTTGTTTCCTTACCCCACCCAATCTGGAAAAGATTGAACTAATCAAATCCAATTCAAGGAGCGGCCAACATGTAAACAGGCTTTAATATGTACATGTTGTTGGTCACATTTTCTTTTTATGTAGAATCTCCTCACTTATATCCTCCATGTATTGTTATAATATATCATATGAAGGAAAGATGGTAACCATTAGTCTTCCAATTCTTCATGAAGTCATCATAAAATGGAAAACAAGAAATGTGAAAATAGAATGGAAAGATATAATATATATCAGAAGTTTATAAATTTGCCAGAGTTTCTTTCTTGCCTCAAAAGATTTGTTTATGACCGTTCTCCATGCTGAATATTTAATGCCTTTATTTTTGTTCAAGATGTTACAAGATCGTTAATGCTCCTGGCAGGCATTTATAGCTACACCAGGAAAGTCTCTCATTGTGGATGATTATGGACAGGTACGGGAGGACCCACCTGGCCCAACTCTAGTTATAGGTCTCTTTAGTCCAACTTCAAGTAAGATAGTTGCAATCTGGAGCCCACTGTATCCTAACAAGTAGAGAAATTATAATCTAGTTTTTTGCACTTTATTTCAGGATGCCTTTGCTTCCGATAGAAAAAAGGCAAAATTGCTCAACTTCTGTATTGGATATGGGAAAGCTTATGTTAGACTGGCTCTTGGTTAGAAGGTATGCATACTCTTTATAGATGAACATGTGGCTGCCTGTGGCCAGATTCAGCTTTACACACGCACGCATTTTTCCCCTTGCATTTCAGATTTTAGTATTTTTACCTGAAAAATGAATGCTGGTTTGATACAGAATAGCTACTTTCAAGTCATGAACTGTTTGTCAAAGCAATTTCCTGTTGTTTTTCAACTTTTCTTTTCTTTTCTTTTTCCCTGTGGTACAGTGGCACTACTAAAGAGCATGAAAATAACGAGGTATGAAATAATCAATGAAGATAAGAAACCATTTCACTTTTGAACTTTGTTTTATATTTATTTTTCTCACGGGAATTGTACCGTACATTAGGCAACAAGCATGCCATATTTCCATGTGGGTTAGAATCTCGACCTAAATGGGTTGGGCTTAGTTAGGCCTAATATAGACCCACCAACGGGCCTAGACCTAATTTAAAATGGGTTGGCCTCAGGCCTAGGTCAGGCTGGCTTGCAGGTTAACTGACCCAACTTGCTTTTGTGGTATTTCAGGCCAAACTATTTGGGCAGTTGATCAGGTTCGAGCTGGAAATATGTTTGTTTAAATAAATAGGTTGGGCTTGTGTTGAACCCTACCTGCTCACTTTGGTTATTAATGGGCTGAGCCAGATTATGCGTTTTGGGTTGACCCGAAAACCAAAAAATAAATAAAGAAAAGTATGGATAAATTCATTGTCTACACTCAAACTCAACCTGATTTCTTGAGTCGAATTTATTTAACCTGAACTCGTTAAAATTGGATCAGGTTTGTAGGTCGAGTCCATCGGGTACCCATGGCTTTGGGTACCCATCGACATCCTTGCTGACCTTAATGCAACGAGTGACAAACGGATCAGATTTGTATGGGGGGCTAGTATCGACCTTTTAAATTAATGGGTCGGCTGCTTTTGATTTCTAGCTAATCTAAACTGGCTTTGAATTTTAATAGATCAAGTCTAGGTCCAAAACTTGAAGTAGATTCTTAAATGGTTGGTACGAGGATCTCCTAAACCCGACCAAACCCAACCCAACCCAACCCATCCTATTTGCAACTCTACCGGTTGAGCTTTTGGGCTTTTAGCTGTTATGGGCCTAGCTTAAGATTAAAATTCAAGCCCTTTTTTTTATTTTTTTAATCGGGCGGATTTGGACCGTACAATAGCTTATGAGCCTGGCCCAGCTAATTAGTGTTTGAAAGGGTGTTGCAACACACACGTGAAATGGTACTATGAGATCAACCTCATGGGAGTTTCCAATCAGGCTGAGCTTTGTGGACCCACCGTGATCTATGTTGGACATCCACACCATGCATTTGGTGGGTCCCCTCTAGGTTATGATATATCATAAAAAGAAACCATATCCGGAACTCAAGTGGGTCACATCATCTGAAGTTGTGAGAAATTATGCCTAAAACATTTAAAATCACTTGTGTGGGGCCCACCCGAGTTTTGTGTACGGCTGAAACTTGGTGTGACTTCTTACCCAAGCCATCCCTTTTCCCGGCTCATTTTAAGGATTGAGCCCAAAAGCTCAAATGGGCCACACTAAATAGTAAGATTGGGTTGCATTAAATGTACAAAGCATTAAATGCAAGAGCTATATGTGGTGTAGGATCTGCCTCATTTTTGAGCTCACCTTAAAATGATCTAAGAAAAGGCATGGATGGCATGGATACACATATACATCACGATGCCCCCCCCTCTGCTCATTCGTGGCTACAGCCTGGCCGGGTAGCATCCATTTCAGAAAGGCTTTCAATAACCAACAAGGGAAGTTGGGTTGGCTGGACGGCTTGGGTGAGCCGTGAAATCCACCCCCACCATCAGGTCAGTCATCCCATTTTAGGTCCAGTGCTCAAAAAACTCAGCCCTATCCATGATTCAAGTAGACCAACAGGGTACATGACAATACTTACCCTTGAAATTGTTTCCCCTTGATGTGAGCCATTTGAATCAGATATGGTTTTGATTTTTGGGCATGACACACCCAACTTCCATTAAGAAAAAGTACTCCAGTGATAATTTGTCACATTGATAAGGTTGCTTATTAAAAACCTTCATGAAAACAGTATAGAATGTAAATAATACATTATTGAGGTGGTATTTTGTAAAATTCCATATATAAAATAATGGAATTTTATAAGACGCCCACTCTTAATTTTTGATGGGGCTTACCATAGTGTGTATGTGCCATGCACTCAAACCATTAGATATATAATCCCACCTTAGGCTACTGACCATTAGATATATAATCTCACCTTAGGCCAACGACCATTAGATATATAATCCCACCGTGGGCTAAGGGAAGAAAAACAAGTTGACTGTGAATTAATCCCACACCAAACAAACTAATAATAGACAGATGTCAATCCTTAGTTATATTTTCAGGGCCCTCTGTGATGGTTATATAAATCCACTGTAACTTCGAAATCTAGACCCAACATCCATAATTTAGTTAAACCACATAAGGGAAAAAAATAAAATAAAATAAAATAAATAGAGGGTAAGTGTTGCCCTGTACACTATTCTAATAGTGTTGTTCACCTGAATTGTGGATGAGGCCGATTTTTTTCACCTTGGGCCTCACAATGGTTGACTCACTTGATAATTGGGGTGAATTTCACGTAAGCATCACAATGCGCTCAGCCAATTTTAATTATATTCTTAATTGAATACAAGTTAGACTTGCTCTGCCCAATAAACATGTTATAGTCTGAAAAGGTAAAAACGTATTTAAATCTAATGAGATGTGGTTAAGGATGTGGAGCCAATGGCTAGTCTAGCCAGTGAGGGTTGGCCCCTAAATATATATAACTTTACTATTAAAACTTTATAGAGTATTAAATAATAAGATATAAGACTTGAAAGGACCCAATCTCAATAACAGCCTGTTGACAGCCTCAAGGAATATATGCATATGAAAGATCTATGCCAATCATTAGCATTCCATTGATGCATGTGCCCTAGCCATTTAATGGGTGGACCTATTTGATTTTTGGGTCAAAGCACTCTATGTAAATGTGACACACTTGACACTACATGTTTGGTTTGGTCAGTTTGGTCCCATGCACAATTTGGCCTTGTGCATTTAGGGTCCAAAGGAGTTGGGTTGGGTTAATAATGAGATTTTTGCAAAGGATGTAGGTCCCATGGCTTAATAATCCGGCTATTAAGGGCCTCTTGGACACAACCAAATAAATTACTTTTTAACTTATTTTAAATCATTGAGTTACTTTTTAACACTAGTTAATTTGGTAAGCACTATCATAAAAGTAACTTAATGCAAAAAGTTACTTATTTTAACAATATTTTTTTTCTTTTATAATTTTTTTTTTGACTTTTACTTTCATACTTTTTATGATTTGGCCACAGTGCATATCAAAGCAGCCTCTCTCACTGCCCTTATTAAGGGAGGGCAACTGTCCCTGTCAAAGGTGGGGCCCAAACTAAATCAAAGGTGGGCCATGCGATGAGCAAATGAGACTATTTACTAATGGCTAGAAATTATCTACTTTCTCTTGCCCATGTGATGAGCAAATGGGACCTATTTTTACATAATGTGATCCTCATGGTGGGGCCAACCTATTTGTGGGGCCATGGCGATGAATGAGTTATATCTATGCTGTCCATATGTGTTTATTCGTTCAAATTTATGGCATGATCCCAAGTCTTAAATCTCAAGTGGACCGCACTGTAGACCAATGAGATGGATGATCTCATGTTTGAAACCTTTCTACGGCTTGCTGTGATGTTCATTTGCAGCAAGCCCGTTCATGAGGTCACTATGAATTGGATGAAGGGAGAATAGAAAAGGAAAAAAACAAAAAACAAAATTCAAAATCAGATTGATCCAAAACTTCTTCTCCTTAAGATTTTTAATGGTGGCCCTCCAATCCCTACTCTTTCCTATGTTATGGTCAGAGGAATAGAAAAGATATAAAGTATACATTATGGTTAGGGCTGTCAACGAGCCAGGCCTGGGGTAGGTCTCGGCCCATATTTTAAATTGTTTCAGCAAAGCCATCGGGCTGGCCCTATTGAAAATTCTGAACTTTCAGGCGCAACCCTGGACCCATTGATACTCCTAATTATGGTGGACTGGCTCCAAGGAAATCGGCCTCTTTTGATACTCTAGCAGTATGATGCATGGTACGTAGGCACTTAGAAGTTATGTAGACATTATTTTAAATATAGCGTACAGCTATTAAAATTAAATGGTCCAAATTATGGTAACTAGTGTAAATGTATCATGAATTAAAAATCAAGCTTATCTGATGATCTGATCATTGGATTGGTGGAAATTTACTGGACATTAGAAAAATGAAAACTATCCAACAGTCCTTAGTTCCACAAACAAGCGTCCAAGTCCACGAATAAGAGGATGGGATTGTTCCGGAAAAGAAATCTGATATTGCGACGGTGGAAGAAAATCAATTAAGTTTTATTTAGGTTAATATATGCCACGTGTGTAATTCTGAGGGCCTGTGTATCCAGCTTATCATGCTACCCGAATGAGTAACGAATAACCGGAGGTTTGCTTATTTCCCTATGCTAGACTAGCCTATGGAAGTCTACAACTCAAGTGGACCACACCACAAATGACAATGGGGATGGCATGTCATAAGTTTATATATAGGGGCACTATGATGTGCACGTTTCATCAATCCTGTTAATAAGGGTAACTTGCTAAGATGTCTAACTCCAGATATGTCCAGTAAAAATAAAAATTATATATTATCTGGATTGTTTGATGACATCGAAGAATCTTTCGAAGACATTGAAGGCATTTTGGATGACATCGGCATAGTCGTTTTCTGTCTTATACACACACACAAACACACACACACCCCGTTGAAACTTGAACTTTTTATGAAGGGCATTCAATTCTTGGGCTTTATAATGGATTTTTGGAGCAATAAAAGGTAGGGTTTTTCCATATGCATATCCTTCATCCCATGCCTCTATTTCATTGAGTTTCAAGCAATTTCCCTTGAGATTTCAACACTAATGAGGATTCCAACCTCACTATTGGAGATGTGCTTGAACTTCTCCATTTCCTAGAAATTGAACTTAATATATCTTGGCAAACCATTATCCAAATCTTCTAAGAGACCCATCTAGTTGAATCCCCTAGGAAAAATAACTTCCCATTAGTTGTAGGAGATTAACTCACTCCTATCACCTTGGTCACCTCGAAGGAGCATTAAATGTAAGGTGAATGATCGTGGAGTTGAAGCCTTAGCAAAGTAGCGGCAGCATGATCGAGAGAGCATCGGGAAGCTAATTGAAGCATGAGAGAGCAGAGATTAAGCGACTTAAGACGGAGTTACAAAATGGACTCAATCCGACAAGGAAGTGTCATGTGTAAGAGTTCAAGTTTCTACTCTTTCTTTGTGTAGGTTAGATTGCAAGTTTGTGTCCTAAACTCATCCTAAGTTCTTGTGTAGGACCTTGACTCTTTTGTAAGGCCTAAATCCGTGGTTCTTTCATAGGACCAATGTTGTTGGTTAGCTTAAGGAAAATCCAACTGAAGTCTCTCGTGGGAGCCTCTGGTGGGAGAATACATATCGGGTTCTTGTGTAGGACCTTGACTCTACTTTAGAGTCTAAATTTCAAGTTCTTATGTATGACTTTGGCTCTTGTGTAAGGCCTAAAGCCTTGAGTTCTTCAGTAGGACCCTTGATCTTGTGTAAGGCATAAAGTTAGTGTCCTTGTGTAGAGCTCTAAAGGTTAGAGGTGAACCTGATTTAAAACCACCGATAGTAAAATTCGGTATACTTATGGGTGAGTGTGTCCGCCGAGAGTGGAGTAAGCAAGTAGTCTAGCTACTATATATGATTGTGTTTGAGATTGTCATTTGAGCAATTGTTTAATTATACTTGTGAGTTTGAATGTTTACATTTTACATGCATGATTAGATAAATGCTTAGTGATTGGTAGCTAACACATCCCACATACACACATATACACTCTCTGGATATAGACTAGTTGTTTATTTACAAATCGTTTGTAGTCTATATGATTGGATCCTCTTTTGGCTTAGAAACCTTAGAGTTATATTGTCTATCTTAGTTTAATTATTAATTAGTTTAAGTTAGGCAATTATTATTTTAAATAAGCATTACTTTTAAATAGGTCCTAATCACCCCCCTTTAGGACATAAACTTCATTCATTAGCTCGACTAAGCTTCCGCAAATCGTAGCTGTGGTAATCCCATTACACCACATGCTCACATTTTCACTCCACTCCTTATGAACAAGGCAAAAAGAACCATATCTTCAAACCCATAATAAACTAGGCCCTTAATGGTTCTTTTCTCTTTGTTATTAGGTATACTTTCCCGGGTATCATGCTGATTGTTTTGGTCAATTTCGTACTCTTATAAAATTTCACCGTCAGTAATTGGCTCAACTGGCTCCATTTGCAACGATAATATCTCGGACTCACCATGTTTTTCTAACTTCTCTACAACATCCTTGTTGGCCTTCAACATTGATACATCATCAAAGATGACATCTCCACTAATGACCACCTTGTGTGAAACTAAATTTTAAAGCTTGTAGACCTTAACACCTTTCTCATACCTGATAAACATGTACTTTCTAAATTTGGGATCAAACTTTATCCTTTATCCACTTTGCACGTGGACATATGATGGACACCCGAAGATCCTCATCATTGAGTAATAGACATCCTTACATGTCTTGACCTCCTCTACAACCTTGGAGTCTTGCATTACAAATGGTGACTGATTTATAATATATCATGCCATGTTAACCGCTTCTGCCCAGAAACTTTTAGACTGCTTCGCTTGCAACTACATACTTCTCACCCTTTTCAATAGAGTTCTATTTATTCTTTTCTGCCACTCGATTCTATTGTGGGGTCCTTGAAGTTGAGAAATGCCTTGTGATGTTATGTTCCTTACAGACTTTCATGAAATCTATATCTCTGTACTCCGTACTGTTATTTGACCTAATACACTTAACATGTTTCCAAATTTGCTTCTTTACTTCCGCCTTCTATTCATTGAACTTAGCGAACACCTCAAACTTGTGTTTTAAGAAATAGACCTAAACCTTCCTCTATTAATTGTCTATGAATCTCACGAAGTATCATGCTCCTCCCTTAGACGGTACTGTCACTGGCTCCATGCATTGGAATGAATATGATCGAGTACCCCACTGCTAGTATATTTAGTAGTCTTAAGCCTTACCCTGCATTTAAAGTACCCTTATTTGTCAATCTACGTGATGGTTGAGTCATAGAGTCAAGTGAGCCTCACATTGAAGACTATATGGTTGAAATCTTAACAAGAAAGAGAAGTTCAGGGTATCCTCAAAGGTAAATTAAGCCTCACATCCCATAACCAAAACACCCAGGTAAAAGAACTCCCTCATAATCTAAGTTTGTTCAAAATCAAATAAGAAAAACTCCTTAGAAAAAACTTAGAATTATAAGGTTCCAAATGCAACGTTATATGAAAAGGAAAACATATTTTCTGCAACTTTCGATAACATCGAAACTTAAGTTTCGATGACATCGAACTCTGCTCAATGACATCGAAAAGGTGCCCCAAATATGTCCAGCAACCAAACCATATTTCTGGAGAATTTCTCGATGACATCGAATAAGTATCTAGTTCAATGACATCGAAAAATGGGCACCCAATTGTCCAGCGAGGTCAATAGAAAAATCATGAATTACTCGATGTCATCGAACTGCCTTCGATGTCATCGAAATTTAAAACTTTGATGGCATCGAAAAAGGGACCAATCTGTCTAGAGAGTTTTCGAAGGAATTCATGAATTACTTGATGTCATCAAATTGACTTGGATGTCATTGAAATTCAAATTTCGATGACATTGAAGAAGGTTCAATGACATCGAATATATGAACCCAAATATGTATAGCAAGCTTAAAAAATTTTCAGTAAAAATCTCAATGGCATTGAGAAGTCATTTGATGACATTGAAGACCACTCAATGAGATCGAGCAGAACTGTCTAAGCTCTTACAAGAATATTTATGCGTAAAGGCTCGATGCAATCGAAGTCAGTTCAAGTCATTGACATCGAAGGACCTTCGATGACATCGAATCCTGGCAGATTTCTACCTTTTTTTTTTTTTTTTTATACTGTTATGACTTCATTGCCTTTTTATTGAGGGTTGCTTCCTTTGTTCCTCAATGAGAAAATAGTGATATTTAAGAGAGTTATTACTATAGGACGATTACTTACCATCTTAAATCCATTTTCTCATAGGAGTTCATCTTTCAACCCTATCTTAAATGCAATTGTTGAAGAATCAATAGATTAGATTGAGGAATGAGTTCCACCATTCAAGAATCTTCTAGTAACTCATTTATTGGCAAATTGTTGAGCTGGAATCCTATGAATACTTAATATTTAGGAATCTCATTTACAATTAAAGATCCATATTTAAAAGATAAGATTCACCAAAATACCCTGACCTAACACCGACAACTTGCATTGGAAGCATCTACAGTTGTTGAAGATCAAGAGAGTTGAAGACTCTTCATCGACAAGGGAAATCATCTTCAGTATGTGCTAAAAACGGGGCTCACTTACTTATAAGTTCATAGAGTCTATAGAATCTGAATACCTTTCCTTGTGTAGGATTAGGATTCAGAATTTTTTTCTCAAACTCACTAAGACCTTTCGTAGGCCTCTGATGAGAGAATACGTATTATGTCCTTGTGTAGGACCTATTGCCTTGTTAGGCATGCGTATTTGCCTTATGTAGGCATGAGTGTTTGCACTGTATAGGCAACTATTACATACCTTGTGTAGGTTGTAAAGGTTTATGGTTAACCTGATTTAAAACCATTGATAGTGAAATCCGGCAGACTCTAGGGTAGAGTGCATCAGCCGAGAGTGGAGTAGGCATGTAGCCGAAACATATATTTTGCTGCGTTTTTTATGATTGCTCTTGCTCATATGTATTGACTGTTGAAATGTTTACTTTATACACAATACATGTCTGATATAATGCAGCACTTAGATTTCTCACTATCTCAGAATATGAATATGAATGACTTCTTAATAATCAAGCTCAACTTATTTTAAATTGGTAAAATTTAGAGTTTAGTATAATTAAAGTTTTTAAAAGCCCTATTCACCTCTTCCTTTAGGACACTTGGTCATACATCCGTACTTCTGTACTTCAATTGTAGCGGTCCTACCGCAATTTCATGCATTGCTTTCTATAAATGCAATGCTCATATAAATCCATCTTGCACGCCGTAGCCCCCTTCAACAGTTTCCGTTTATGAAATTCCATCATGCGCCTCTGACCCATTTTCCCTAGCCACATATGTCACAGACTTGAGTCATTTATGCCGAATTCTATATGTGAGGTGGTAATGGCCTCACATATAACCATGCTCTTAACCAACTTGTATAGATTTCACATCTTATGTCTCTTTGTTAACACCTTTGCACTTCTAATGACCTTGATTACACCGCTAGATATAGTGGATGTGCACCCGTTTGTATCTAAAACCCCCAACGATATCAAAATTTTCTTCAAATCTAGGACATGCCTGACATCACCTAGAGTATATATGACTCCATAAATATCATTATATTGATGGTCCATATTCCAATGGCCTTGCATGATGCGTCATTCCCCATCAAATCACTTCCACCATCATGGGACCTGTAGGAATTGAATAAAGTTCTATTTATGAACATATGATACAAACATCCTGAATCGTGCATCCATGTATCTGAGAGATGACTCATATTTGAAGAGGCCGAGAAGAAGTCTCCTTTTAAGCTCTCTTCTGATACACTAACTGATTCACATGTGTTCCTGTTACTGTTGCTTTCTAGGTCATCTTTTCATTTATGATAGTATCTATTGAAGTGCCCCTTTATGGCACAATAAAAACATTTATCATTAGAATTTGATTTGGATCAGACTGAGATCGCTCAATAGATCTCCCACGTCCCTGACCCCTTTCGCAATTAACCATTCTGCCCGAGAGTCTTCATAGCTTGACTTCTTCCTCATCTCATTAAAAACGAGAGCCACGATGATTTCTTCTAGCTTCACTGTATTCTTCTTATACAATAAAGTAATGATGGGATTGTTATATGACGTGGAAAGCGATGCCAGAAGTGGCACTGCTTTATCTTCATCCTCGATTGTCACTTTGAGTCTTAATAACTCACTACAAACCTTTGTAAACGAGTTCATGTACTCTATGAGATTGGATCCTTCCTTCATCCATAGCCCAAAAAGTTATTTCTTCATAAAAAACTTATTATTGAGGGATTTTGCCATGTATATATCTTCTAGTTTCTTACACATCTATAGGGGAGATTCATCATTTAGAATATTGTACATGACTTCATCTAATAGATAAACGGATGATGCTCATAGCCTTCTTCTCATGTTCACTCTAGTCATCATCTGCCATCTTCTCTGGTTTTGTATCCAAAAATGCATTGCTCAACCTTTGCAATAAAAGAATATCCTTAACCTTTTGCTGTCACAAACTAAATTTTTTCTTTCTGTATAATTTTTATATATCAAAATTTGACCCTGCATCTTCGTAGAATTCCCGAACATCTTTACACATGACATTCTGATATCACTCTATTAGAGTTCTAACACTTATCTTACACCATTATGATGTGATCCCAAGCCACAATAAACCCAGATCAACCTCATATATTAGAAATTTGGATCTAATATTACTGTTAATCTATGTGATTTGTGAAAACACATTCAACAAAGAGAGCAATCACAATAATTAAAATAACCAAAATAATCAAGCAACCAAATACAAAACTTACTGATTTTACGTGGAAAACCCTTGTGGTAAAAAACCACAACACGAAGCGATAAAAATCTACTATAATCAAAAGCGTTATAGTTTACACCACTCACCTTCTTTGATTACAGAAGAAACCCGATCTCTCTTTGTAATGTGCACCTAGGAAAACCCTAGTCGCATGAGAAAGTTCCTTCCTAAGCCTTTATAAGTGTTTAAAAATCTCTCACATCGCAAAACCATTGCCCTTAGAAAGAAAACATACTTTCGTCATTAAGTCCAGTCGAAAACGGACTTAACTACCCCAATTTGCGCTAATCCGTGTAACCCATCGGTTGAATCGAATAAGACCTTCGGTAGGACTGAAACAAACTGACTCACACATATTGGTCAAACAAAAAATGTATAAATCTTCAGTGTGCAAACTAAGATTCACCCACTAAATCAGTTAGACCGATGGAATACCGGTTGAACCGATAGTGACCTTCTTTGCACATTCCAATTGGTAGAATCCAAGACATCCTGCACAACACTGTAGCATGCTCAGTGTTGCATGGGCTACCCCGTATCAACTATGAATTCTCAAAATTAGCAAATTAAATGAGATGGAGATGGGGCATCGCTTCTCTCTCTTGAACTAACTTTTCAATATAACGGAGGATACACAACATCATTTTTGTACCCAGACTTGCTCAGAGTAGATAGTGCATCACTTTTCTCAATAGACTTGAACTTCTTCCCACATTTGTGAAGATGGGGAGCAATTGGGAAATACAAGTCTAGCGGACAGTCAACATAAAATGAGAAAATTCATTTCCAATGGAGCCATCAGTAGAAGAAATTGCGAATCCATATATGTGTGCCATGTGTACAGTGATCAGTGCTAGTTGATTAATATGTAAGACTCCATCAGGTGGGCCACACATGATCATCATTTTAGATGTGATAGTTGGATTATTCATATTAAGTGATTCAGTGGGCCCCTAAAAAGGAAAGCTTAAGATGTCCTGGGGGGGGGGGCGCAAATAATCGAAATAATTGCTGAATATGTAAATAAATCAGAGTTCTCAATTGCTTAAGTATTGAAACAACGTTGATTCCAAATAATTTGTAGGACAAACTTCACTTAAAGTTTTAGGCATGACAACCTTATTTTACAAATTTCTTTAAAATTAAAACCTCAAACTTTGCATGAATAAATAAAAATAAAATATCACAACGTTCACCACTGTAACCGAAAATTAAATACAACCATTAACAACATAAAAGTAAATGCATTCACGTATAACACAAAATTATAGTGGATCGATGTTCTAAAATCTGTCTTAAAATAGCCATACCTACACCACTCCTAAAATTACTCTCCACGCAATTTTGACTTTCACTATGAAAAAGGTTTTCCTAGGGTTACCTTAAAACCTGATACAATTCTTGTATTTTATCGGTCTATCACAATCAAACCCCTTGCTAAGATTTTTAGGATATCTTAGACAAAACTTACACTGAGATTTTCTTGCTATCTTAGAAAATCCAAATAAAGATTAGAATGTATACTTATCTTTACCGTAGAAGACGTATCAGAAACTTGTAGCTGAAGAACCACTTTCTTGAATATAGATTGTTCTTTATTCAGTCAGATAGAAAGGGTCTAGGGTTCTATTGATTTTAATTAACCTCAAACTAATGGCTACTTAAATTAATTATCTTAAATCTCAAAAGAAGAGTACAGTTTACTCTCTTTAGAATCAGAATAGAAAGATCTGAGATTAAGGGAATTAAACAAAAAACTATAAATTAAATTTATAAATATCGTTCAATAGCTTGTTAATAACTTAAGCTTCTTTCTCTCTATTGGAGAAGGATTTTGATAATTAACTTGAATATTTCGAATTGAGAGAGGAACTCAATTAATAAGCAAAGAAGTTGAATCTTCGACTAGCCCGAGGCAGTCTTCGACTAGCTTGAGCAGACTAGAGTCAGTTCAACAGACTTCGGATCGCGCGGGATAAGATCTATCCAAAGTTCGACTAGTCCAAGGACCAGTTCGACTAGTTAAATAGCTCTATTCGACTAGTCGAAGTTAGTCTTTGATTGGTCGAATTTTTGAAAATCTGAAATGTTATAGTTGCTGGACTTGGAGCCGAAGTTTCTTGGGCTGGTCGAAGGACAAGCTTCGACTGGTCGAACAAAAAATTTGACTAGTTGAATTTGTAACCAAAAATGATTTTTTCTTCGAGTTTGAACTTGGACTGGCCAAGAAAGCTTAGGTTAGTCTAACCAAAAGTTAGGCTAGTCGACATCTAAGGAAAATAAGCATAAAAATCTAATTTTTAAGCATTTTTTAAAGCACCTAATCCTAAGATCTTGCTAGGGTTTTATACTATCTGAGATATATCAAATATCTGAACTTCTTTGATTTGAACTCGGTTATGGACTTTATGTTGACTTTTGAGGTTGATCTATTCTTGAACATCAGTTGATCTTTAGCTTGACATTCTCTTGAGAATGTACCAGTCTTGAGCTTAATCTTTATCTTTTCTCGATTATGGACCGGTCTTGAAGATCTCTTGTCAAGTTGTTTTGGCTATACAAAATTTGACAACTAAAGTGTGCTTAATCACTATAGCACTTACAATCTCTCCTTTTGTCAATTTCATGATAAAACAATTATCATTACAGATATAACAATATTGAAGTCTTGTAATCCGAAGAAATCTTGTAGTAGGAGCTTCTTGTAATTTAAGAAGCTCAACAGGTACTCTCCCTCAAATAGTACTTCCCTTGTAATGTGAAACATAGTAGCATTCCACAACATTCCATAACGCGCGCGCACACACATATATAGTATTTCATAACATTTTACATAGCATTCATGCATTCATTCTACATTCTCCCTCATACTATAACATATTCATTATAAATCATTATCAATCATGCTAATTCTCTCCCTTTTTGTTAGAAGTTGACAAAGGAAGAATAAGATAAATATTAGGTAAGCATAAATAGATATCCAAGAAGTATGTTGAAGCAAGCATATAAAATAGCTAAAGTCAAGAAAGCATATGAAATTCAAAATTTAGAAGGGTAAAGGAGGTGTAAAGGGAAATCATCTAGGTACCAACACAAGAGTAAAATTTAAGTTACAGAACCAACAAAATATGTTTAAACAGAAAGATAATCAATCTTAATCCGACTAAGAGGAAGGAGTAGGCATCGATGGGTGAAGTTGATTCAAACTCCTTGTGATATGATGGAAGTACTTCATGTACTTCATTGAAGACTTGTGGGTTTGAACCAAAGAGTTATGCAATACATGCAACGCTTCAACCTTCTCCTCCAGTGATTTAAGTCGCTTATCAACCTGGGAGGGCTGATAGTCGGAATCATCCGACTATTCTAACTCATTGAAAATGTCTTCCATGGATGTATCTTTAGGTAGTTGTGCTTCCTCCTCTTCTTCATTTTAACCTGGAAGAGGTTTAAGGTTCATCTTATTCAGATTGGCATTATTGAATGAGAGTTCGGATTCCGGTGCCTCAGCCGATGGAATTTGAACGTTATAATGCAATGTAAGGCAAGTCATAATATGTAAATGGAATTGAACTGTGCTTTGGATGTAAGCGATACTGAATAATGATGTAGCAAATTAAAGATGGTAGACAGACATGCATACCAGACACAACAAAATGATAACCATGAAGGGCGTAAGATCATTCTTATTCCCAG
Organism: Magnolia sinica; assembly: GCF_029962835.1. Lineage (NCBI taxonomy): Eukaryota > Viridiplantae > Streptophyta > Magnoliopsida > Magnoliales > Magnoliaceae > Magnolia > Magnolia sinica. Next base: position 32,164,834 of record NC_080581.1, read on the forward strand.
ATCGAGGATATACATTTGAAGTGAAAATTCTATGCAAAACTCTATACTTAGGGAGCATTTGGTTTGCAAGGAGGGCATTACCCGACTACCATTTTGCATTGAAGCGACATAACTTATGGGTTATCAATTTATTTTCTTTTTCCAGTATGTGACATTTTTTCAGTTAATGTGGATATATGTATGCCATTTTGTGTAACATTGATTTCCATCAACGGTGAAATAACATACGGTGTCACTAGGAATGTTGCTTTAATGAATTTAATCGTGAATGTCAAGTCATTAAGGGATACATCAGAAATTGGTGCATACATTCCTTGCACAATGGAGCGGTAAGTTGTTCCACCCCATCCCAACATACGTTTCCAACCGACTTCAGAAAGAATGGGAACTAGACCAAAAGGAGAAATATGGTCTACATTGACTGATCTTTTGATGATAATATCTTTAGTGCGAAAATTCCGAATGTGCTCCGAATCCTCTTCTAGGGCCCGTAGGGTTCTCACACCAATATGAGTAGATCTAGATGAAGAGCTAGTATGATTTTTACGTGCCATTTTCTTGGATCGAAACTCCATATCAGTTTGCACAAGATAAAAATCAAAGAAAATGCTAAAGGAAAGAGTAGATCATATTTTGAAGAAAACCCAACCCAAATAGGGTTTCAATTGATGAATACAATACCCAAAAGAGATTTTCTAGCAATAGATTACTAAATACTAGAAGAAAATTGAAAGGAAAACGTGTATTAGCAAGAATGGAAGATGGGTTAGTCGAATGGGGCACCAGCTAATCGAGGAAGAAGAGAAATGAAAAGAAAAGGTGATTTTCCCCATTTTTAGGTGAAATCACACATTCGTCGACTGGCCAGTTGACTAATTTATTTTATATTTTATTTCATTTATTATGATTTTATGCATTTAATCAAAATAAATATAAACAAAAAATGCATAAAAAGAAACAAGATAATTATTTAACAATGCATAAACCAATATCATGCTTTAGGTTAGAAAATCTAGTTCTGTCAACTGGCTTGGTCAGTATGTCTGCAAGCTGCTTTTCAGTTTGAATGTATTCAAGCATGATATACTTGTCCTTGTGCTTGAATTATTACAGTACAAAGTCATTGTATCTTGCTTGATTCCATAACAGGTAGAATTCTTTTCATCCAAACTAGTTGAGTGCAAGTGTTCACAACCCCAAGTGTAGGGTCGTAATGCAGTAATAAACTCGGTGAGACCGAGATCGAATCCATAGGGACTAATCTTATACGTTTCTAAAAGTAATTGTGAGTATTGTAGATTGAAACTTGTGAATTTAAGGGTGAGCATTAGGGTGCCAAGGATCCACTTGTAGCTATCGAGATGCTACCTTACTTGATTTAAGAGATCCAACTGGAATCAGAGTCCTATCTTATCCAATTGAAGGAGAGATGATCAAATCTCTAAACTTCTCATTGATCCAGCCTCAATGAAAGAGAATTGTGAAGATTCGAAAGGGATTCTGTCACCCAACCATGCCCAAGATACTATGACAGCGTCTATTATAATTTGAGTTATAACAAACAATAGAAAACTGAAAATATTTCTTAAAATCAACTAGAAATCAATGACGTTCAATATAAACATGAATTAAAGCAAAGTAAACATCCTAATCACGCTATAAGCTTCACCTCTTAGCCCTAGCTAAGAGGTTTAGTTAACCATAGACATTATTAAACAAAAATCACTTAAAGAAAGCATAAAAACAAATTAAGGAAGAAGAAGAAAACTCTTGGTGGCGACTCTCCACCCTTTTGCTCCACTCCTTAAACCCTAGAAGATGCTTTGGAGAATCCTAAAAACTCTTATTTATAGTTGGGGAACTCCAACTTTCGCACTGAGTTGGAAAAATTCGGAAACTACCTCAAATTTACGCATTTCGCGCAAAATTTGCATAACCTCCGACTAGTCGATCCAGAGCTTGGGCTAGTCGAAGGGCACTTCGACTAGTCGAACTTGTCCTTCGATTGGTCGAATTTTTCAAAAGTTCCAAAATACAATGTTGCTAGACTTTCACCTGAATTTTCTCAAGCTAGTCGAATTTCACGGAAAATTTTAAGATTCCTTTTCTTCACTTCAAATCTTCGATTCTCTTCATTCCTCATTTGGTTTCCTTAGATTTTTGACATATGAATTCTTTGTTCTTAGTCTCCTAAGATCCATCCTTTGCCTTGGTGATTCTTGTGCTTTTAGCATTCTTTCCAATTCAAGCTCTCAAATTCACCTTGCAACACAAACATGTATAAAAGAAACCAGTAAACACTATCATGTTCTTAAAACCAAGATATAAATAGGGGAGAATATACAAATATTTAACACTCAGCACACTCCCCAACCAGCATTTTACTAGTCCAGAGCAAAACATGCGTGAAGAAATCTTCAGTTCTTAATGTTCAAGCCTCTTCTGAAAAATAATATTTTGTGTAAATAAGTATGAATGAGTATAATTTAAAGAAGTCAGATTGAAAATTTGAAAACCTAGAGCCGAATCAAACGAGCAATCAATCAAATAGGTTTTTCATCAATCAATTAAGAGCATAAGTTCATATATCAAGTTTTCCAAATGTGCTTAGTGAATTTCAACTTACTTTCCAGCCATGCTCATCACCTCAGGATTACTTGAATAATCAAGTGCTGATTCCGAACTTATCCACTTTTCCTTCTATTTCCAGTTTTAATTTTATATCGACAGTCTTTTTTTATTCATTCTTTTCAGACTTTATATTCTTTTCATTCATTTTCAGTCTTTTCACCATACATGACCTTTTTGTCGATCTCACTGTTTTTTTAACTGGTTCTTTTCATATTTTAAAAGTGGATAAAATTCCTAGACTTAATTCTCAACATTTATCAATGATTCACATAATAATCATTAGAAATTCTAGCGTAATTCACAGAAAGCAAATTGAATGTGTCTTGTGATTTAGATTAACATGATATTCAAATTTCTCCTAGTCAATTAAGTGTAAGAACTTTAGTGATAGTTTACTCAATTGATTAAACTCCAACAAATCAAGATTCAATCTTCATCTTATTATCCTACTTAAGGCATTCTTAATTACAAAAACTATCGCTTTATAAACAGGTTTTGAGTTTGGAAAATTGAAAATTTTCAAAATTTTTGCTAAAAAACTAAGAAAATACTGATTAGTTTACCTAATCCACACCCTCAACCTAAAATCTACATTGTCCTCAATGTGAAAGATGTAAGCATTCAATGTATATGAGACAACGAAAGAAAAGGAGAAATGATGGAGAGGTAGTACCTGGAGAATGAGAATTGAAGTTTTTTAAGGATCTTTAAATGAAGATGGGTTAGTATAATGATTAAACAACTAAAAGCAAACTATCCTAGTCCTAAATAATATGAAAGCAATAAACTAATCCTAAACTGGAAAAGCAAGAGAAAGCTACTTAATCATGCAGTAAGGTTCTTCCTTTAGCCAGTAACTTGATAAATTTCTCAGTCGGTTTCTCAACAAGATCATCTAAGCCCTTTTTGCAATAGGCTTGGATGCCTTGGAGCATAAATTTCTAGAGAAATTCATGGACCTTAGCAAAAAATCATCGTTGAATCACCCGAGGTATCCAAAGTATATATGATTCACCTGTGACAGACAAATTTTCAAAGTTAATACAATATTGTGAATCAGAGACTACGAGTAGGTGAAATTTAGTGAAATTATCAGTAAGTGGTGTAGTATCAATACATTTCGAAGTTTTAGACTTTGGTTCAATTGTCAGCTCCTCCTTTGATGGTAAACATTTAGGATATATGGAAGGAGGGTCTTCAAAATAATGATTCCTTCAGTCAGTATCAACTATTGAGGTATTGTCTCACAAGGCATTCACTATGTCTTATATCATGGAATCGTTTGAATCTGCAAAGTGTGCCAAGCATTCTTCTAGAGAGTTGAGAGATTCAGTTGAGAGGGACTCGTTTTCCACATTGAGGCCTGTGATGATATGCCCAAGGACTCTTTCATCGCTTTTGAATATAGAAGGAAGGATACTCTCCTGCTCTTCATCCCGGTGAGAGTAAATCATCACCGAATACATCTCACCATGCCCTGCATAGACAGATTGAGGATCAATAGGCATAGATGTAATTTGAGAACTCAGTTCCTTGATACTAATCACTAGAGGATTTATATTATCGAGGGATGACTATTTAAATGGTGGCCTTCGTTGGTTAGTTTCAAATACTGGATTTATATCAAGTGAGTCGTCCATCTCCCTACTCAAATCATCATTTAAATCAGGGGGGTGGCCAAGCATGCCTTAAAAGAATCATGCGGCTCAATTGGAAGGAAGTCATCATCCACATTTAAATCAAACGTGTCAGATAGGCAGAGTAGATTATTATGGTCGACAACTTCTTGTACCTCATGATCATTTACCTGGACCATAGTTGAAATCAATTCCAGGGGATTTTGGGCTATAAACTTGTGATCGTCATCCCACTCCTCATCATTGTCTAATTCAGTACAGTTCACAAGTGAGTTGAGATCACTTTCCTCACACTTTGTTTCTAGAGGAACAAAGTATGGATTCAGGGTAACTCTATTTTCTACGAAAGAGTTGATCATGTTAATGTCGTGGATATTGTCAGCATCTTCTGACTTTTTACTCATTTTGAAAAAGATATTGGGCTCCAACATTATATTTTCGAAAGATAAATTCATAACTCCATTTTTACAATTAATTATGGCATTTGATGTAGCTATGAATGGACGACCAAGGATGACAGAGATTTGAGTGTAGCGTCCTGACTCACGTAGTTAATTATATGTACACACACACACGTGTGTGTGTGTGTCTACCTTACGAGTAATACATTGAAAACTTAAGCATAATGAATCAGGGAGGATGATAGAAGTAATTTCGGGTAGTATATCAGATAATCAGAGTATGCAGTGAAAACTTAATGGGCCACGTAAAATTTTCTCTTACGAGAATATAAGATTTCATGATATTCCCCATGAGTTTAGAACAATCGAGACTATGGACTAATGGAACCATATTACGAAATTTAAGCGGTTTGGCTAAAATTCTAAGTAGTACTAGAGTGTCTCAAATGATCCTAATGCCCTGATCAAGCAAAGGATCAAGATTTAATAGGATTATGAATTGATATTAGTAAATCCTTTGTACTGCGTAGGCGAAGGATTTGTGTATCGGGTGCAAACCCAATACAACCATCTATTCATATTACCTCGAACACAGGAAGTAGGGAATCCTTAGAGGCATGAAAAGTGGCTTACATAATAGATGTGCTAAATTTCGGGGGCGAAATTATGTTTAAGTGGGGTGGATTGTAACACCCCAAACTTTTCAATACCTGAGTATTGAAAGTTTTCGACTGTTACTATGAAATTTAATGTAAAACTTACGTGTGTACGAAACTAATCTAATTATCATAACCATACATCTAATTCTTGACATGAATCCAACCATTGGGGTTAATCTCCATTCAATAGATCAACCCATCTGACCGTCGATTTTAAGGCAAGACCCTCCATCATGTGATTTAACACATGAACCATGCTTTAAATGAAATTAAAAAATAACCCTTCATCCATCATGATTTAGACATAAATTCTTTTATAAGAATGACTTAGAAACGTGCCTACAACTATGTAGAATCATTAGATTTCACAAAACTCTCAGATCAACAATAATTACGAAAATGCCATTAACCTAGACCTCTGAATTCTAGATCACATGGTTCCCATGATTTGGTTAATGTGAAAATTTACACCATGCCTATATATCATAAGCTAACCGTACATGTCAAAATTCAACCCTTAGACTAGCAAGATCCACAGTTAAAACAAACCTTCACTTAATATGGCCCACCCAAGCCTGGGATTCGCCCCATCTCTAGTCAGACATCCCAATGAGACAAGTAGGGTCCAATAGATGGCGTGGATGTGATCACATGCCACTGTGGACCCCACTTTGACAATGAGGATGCACATAGTGCATGCACACCCACTATGCACCACGTCAAAAATTTCTCCCTGTTTTCTAGCTACTTGCCTGTTTGAACAGACGACATCTGTTAGGACGTTTTGTGGCCCACCACCGTTGATTAGATGGTCAATCCAAACCATCCATCTTGAAGCTAGGGCAAGGATGACCGTACCCTAAGTTGTTTCGCACACAGAAAAACTCCCACACGCGCACGAATCCAGCCATGATCGGTCTGCTCCGAACTTCTCTGCGAGGATATCGTCCATTTGCGATGTCAGTGGCCCACTAGTTCGATCCATTTGAATGATCCAAACCATCCATCGAACTCGACGCTCTCCCACGACTAGAGAACCCAATGACTTTTAATGCAGAGGAGTTGTGTTGTGTATGCTAACTCGTCCAAACATATGTCACACAAAACAAACAACCTAAACATAGTCCCTTCCATCCCTTCCACACTTGCAGTCTCGACGATCTAGACCGTCCAAACCCTGAGAAGAGAAGTTCCGATTCTACCCAAGCTGTCTAAAAAGGACACAATGAAGAATAGGTTTTGCTGTTCAGCTGTTTTCCCCTTGCGCAAACCACAACTCCGGAAACTTTGACCCAAGATTTCTAAAAATCATGTTCGCAAGATATTAATGCAATCAAGCCACAAAGCCTATGGGCCAGGGATCCTCGAAAGACCTTTGCAGACCGTCCAAAAGGGTAGATTCAAACCAAGAGGCTGGAAATGAACCTGTCATTAAAACAGTGGCCGTCTGCTCGATCAAACGTCGGTCGCATAAAATTAGGAACAGGCCTTCAAGAAAACAAATCAAAGATGTCCATTGGATAGCTCTTCATTAAGAAAGACTTCCCCAGCAATTGGATGAGATTGATTGCTAAGACCAGGCCGTGACTCAAAGTCTCTGTGTAGACCAGCGACGTAGTCTCTGTGTAAATAGAACTGTGGAGGACAAAAGTCCAACGAAATCATTACACCATGTGCTTGTAGGATCGATGCACAACCCGTTTAGTGTATGATCTATGCAAGAACATCCTAGAACCTTGTAAATCCTATAAATTCGTTCACTCCCTGACGTTAAAGAACATACTCAACAAATAAAAAAAAAGAAAAAGAAAAAGAAAAGAAGATAAAGAAAGAAAGAAAAAAGGAAAGAAAGAACGAAATGAGAGAGAAGAAAAGAGAAGGAAAAGAGTTAGGAAGAGATAGAGAAAACAGGGCCTACTTATGCTCGATTTCTAGCACTACAACCACGACTCATAGAGTCGTCAACTCGGGTTTGGGATCGGACTGAGTCTAGCAGTTCTAAGGGTAACTAGATGACCAAAGCTTCCTTATAACGAGGTTTATATATTCAAAACTGTAATATAGCGATCCTAAACCCATATTATAGATACAACTCTAGATCAGATTTTAACCTTGACAATTACGTGATCTTGGATAAGGTTGGAATCGACAGAGTAAATAACTAGCCTCAGTCAGGAAACGATTTAAATTCTAAGGTGAGGGTTTTATCTTTTAAGTTTACCTGATTTAAGATATTATTATCCTGCCATTTACAAGCTTTCATGACACTATGATGTTCTTTGCAAATGTTTAATTTATCATCAACAATTAGTTCCTTTTAGATTATGTTATGATGTTAATTGTAAGTGACCCTTTGAATTTATGTGGGCGATGGGTACAAGCCTTGTCCTTGCCTTTATCAAATTTATTGAGTTGGCCCTTCCCACTCTTCTTTTTATTGAGTTGGCTCTTACCACTCTCCTTTTGTTGAGTTAGCCATTGCTACTTTCCCCTTTATTAAGTTCACCATTGTCATTGTTCTTATTGTTGAGTTGACCATTGTCACTCTTCTCTAGTCTTGTGCTATTTATTTTTAAAGCTTGGGCATGTGTCTTGATATTCCAGGATCCCATGATTCTAATCACGTTCTCGATCAATACAAGTGATGTGTTAGAGGTATCACAACTAGTGATCCAAATATTTTATTGTGGACGTAATACGTTACAGGTAACGGCCCTCCTGGTCGGCACATAATTTCGTAGGTTGGTTGGCGTGGTGTATAATCGATATAAGTAAATCGCCATGCATGTTACATCACTTTTTTGGAATTGTATGTCGTAAATAGTCGCTCCACGAACACATCGTGTTACGTAAATCCCTCAATCATGTCGTTGTGTCGCCTTGATATGCTTGTATAAATCCACGTTAATGTGGGACACGTCGGCGAATATCCATAGTGTGAGAACGCGGGTCAAGTCGGATGTTATGAACTATTTTTCACATTATGACAGTGATCACTACGTATGATGAGCTACACACACTTTGCTAGGCATATATTTATGAAGATTGTTTGTACATACTAATATCTCTCGTAGTAGTGGAGTACGTGACGTATCAGAACCCTTACATTACTTTTATAAATCTCTTCAATTATTGTTAATCTTAAAGGATAACCATCACTATGAGTAGGGCGTTGACCCTCTCCAATCGTACAAATGATGCAGGTGACGTACAGATTGAAGACCTAGAGGACCATCCCCTTATGGAAAATTATACTGAAAGCATAAGAAGATAGTTTTATAAATTAGTTGTATACTTTTGCTGTGAACTCGATAAATGTAATAAGCTCCTATTGAAGGGGCATTTGATTATTTATTGAACTCTTTTACTCTGATGAAATAATCAATACAGTCGATTTTCTTCTCGTAAATGTTACCTTCATGAATGTATCTGATGTGATCCAAATGAAAAAAAAAAGGTGTGATTTTTAAAGCATCCAATTAATACATTATTAACACCCAGTTTTCTTGAGCACGAGTATAAACTCTGGCCGGGAAAATTCGGAGTGTTACAGTTGGTATCAAAGTATGAGAATGAGATTAACTAGGTCGGTGGGCATGAACCATCATAAGCTTTACGTGACTAGGATTGAATAATGAATTAGATACCTATGCTTAGATTATTTTCCAAAGAAATTATGAAGTTGAGTAATTAGAAACCCATATTCAAGTTCCTCATTAGGCCTACTAGACATGGAATTTAGAAATTGTGAATATAGGTACCATAGGAATAAATCTCTAAAATTTCAATTAGACTTTTTCTGAACTAAAATTCATTCTTAAATGAATTTCCACGCAAGAAAAACAAGTTTTCCAAACTGGAATTGGATATTTTCCAATTTTCTTAAATTTTGTTGCCGTTTCGATGAAAACTGACACATTAGAAAATTTCCACTGGTCTCAGTAGGTATACTTATTGGAAATTTTGAAATATTTTAGTACCTCACTTAGGTCCTCAGAAACCTCCCCCTGAAATTTCAACCCAATCGAATTTGTACAAAATTCTATAAAAATCTGACAATAAATACAACACATACATCATGGTAGGGCCCAAAAAATATGTTGACGTAACTTCAGTAGCTATACTCGCTACTCTCCAGTTCAGCAACTAATCCGGGTCTTTTTTATTTTATTTTTATTTTTTATTTTTTATTTTTTTTTAAAGTCATGCCTGAGCTGGCAAGCAAATTTGATTGATGGCATTGATATAAAACAGCGTACATCACAGCGGGTCTCCCAGAGTCTTGTCGGTGGCAGGGTTACTAGGGAATCCGCATTTATCACGTATTGAACTTCTAGGAGCCGTGGGGTCCAAAGCAATGGGTGGATCCAGAAGTTCTTCCTACCTATCCGAGGGTATTTTGAGATGTTCGGGGTAGATCTGGTGGTGTAGATATTAATCTAACATATTCTAACCATCAACACTATACATGTTTGATTTGGACCATTTCACCATTTTATCAAAGTTTGGTTTGGACAATTTCACCGTAGATAGCAGTGAAAACCATTTGGATAACAATTCAATTGATACATCTTTATTTTACATGTAATGTGAAGAGATTACTTTATCATGCTCAAGTTCCATGGGCTACACTATACCATAGCTTCCGTCCCTACACTTTTTCAGTGGTTGGAGAAGATAAGCCATGACTTTTGTAGATAGACTTGGCTTCCTTGTACCTTATATGAAGAACATGTGTATGGTGTGACAGTGTGACGCAGGGATGAACGTGATGAGGATAACTACCCCGAATCCACGGAGCTTCTCTGGACTCCTCACAGAGACTTCTCGAATCCACGAGGAAAAGAAAGCAGAAAATAGAAATAAATTCTAATAAATTCGAAATTGATTAATTGATGAATAAAAACGAGTTCACAACCCTTTAAATAGGGCTACCAAGCAATGGGAAAGAAAAGGGAAGCAAACTACAACTCAAACTCTTAGAATCCGCGACTTACTATAAATAGTAAACTTACTATTTATAGACGGTCGTGATGTCTACTAGTGCGCAAGGTTTTCGGCCAAAAATAGTAAGTGTCCTATTTGGCTTCACCAAACCGTTCTCCTAATTATTCTAAGCTCTTTTCACGTTGGGCGCAACTCCTAAAGCCCGACGGATGAAGAGTTATAATCAAACTAAAACTTACTATTTATAGTAAAAACGAAATTAAAACGGGGAAACGACCATCGATCCAGGGGTTTTTCGCAATTCCGGGCTGCGCAACCCGGCATAGCGGGGTTGGTTGGCTTCAGTAGCTCGTTCTACCCCAAAATCATATATTTTACGTCAGATAACTCATTCCGGATTGCAAGATACGCCCAATTTAAGGTTCGATGGTCTGGATCACTTCTGTCGTCGACCGAGCCTTTTCTGATCCATCTTGGCCATGTAATTGTCTGCGACCCGCTCTACATCACAGTGCATCAGTTTTCTGAGTAGATTCGCATGTCTTTTCACGTTGGATGAAGACCGTGAGCGGCCCGAAAAGCAAGTCTAGCGATCAGTCAATATCCAATGCTTGGGCGATCCTCCAAGCTAGTGCCACTAATGTATGATTCAACCGGCTAATAGGAGGGCTATTTGGAAAAGGAGGACGGATCTATTACACAGCTTACTGTGGTCTTTTTACAAAGGAGTCAAAAAAGAAAAAGAAAAAGAAAAAGAAGAAGCAAAAGAAAAAGAAAAAGAAATCTAATCGCATTGTACATTCTTTGGAATCTCATTTTTTCTTTGAACCTGCTATTCTTGCTCATTCTTTTATTACAATGAAATTCGCCGAGCCTTTAGAAGATTGAAATGGTGCCCACCTACATAATTAACTTCGTTGATCAATACTATCAAACAAAGTTTCCATCTCGTTTTATATCATTGGACAAAAAACGAGGTGGATCCGAGTGGTAGGTAGGCAGTAGAAACTCTCTCTAGTGGATAAACTATGGACAATTAAATGGAATCTAAGATGGTGTGGACCACTTGATTATAAGTAAGATGTTAATATTGAAGTTGAAATTGTGGAATGATTAAAGCTGGCAATGGGCCAAGCTGGCAATGGGCCAAACTTATTTTTCAAGGCAGCGGAGACACGTAATAGCTTTTGTCCCTACACTTTTTCAGTGGTTGGAGAAGATAAGCCATGACTTCTGTAGCTAGACTTGACTTCCTTGTACGTTAGATGAAGAACATGTGTATGTTGAGGCAGTGCATCAGTTTTCTCAGTAGCTTCGTATGTCTTTTCACATTGGATGAAGACCGTGAGCGACTCAAAAAACAAGTCTAGCTATCTGCAGTCAATATCCAATGAGAAAATTCTTCTCCAATGGGCCTTCAGTCAAAGAAGATTGTAGATCCATTCATCTGTGCCATGCGTATGGTGAGTGCTAGTTAATTAATACTTTATTTTCAATAAATTTTAATCATACAATGCCTAGTATTATCTACACCAACCTTGTGCTAATTATGCGGGGATGGCTCCTCCGCAGATCTCTAGTAGAATATGCCTAATTAGATGAGGGTTATGTATTTTGTGATGAGGGAATGAGCCCAAAATTGAAGCAGATCCAAAGCTCAAGTGGACCACGTTACAGGAAATGATGGATATTGAACACCCTACCATTGAAAACTTCTTGGCAGCCACAAAAGTTTTAGATCAAGCTGATATTTGTCTTTTTGTTCCCTTCTTGCAGGTGTATGTGATGGTATGAACAGGTTGGATGAAAAATGAGCAAGAGCATCACGATTGGTCATAGGCACCTTACTCTTGCTCTGGTGGTCAGCTCTCAGGAGTTTCAGCCCCCGGTCAAGGGTTTGAGTATCCATAGGTGGTGAAATCACACTACAGTGTGAGTGTGTGGGGGTGTGTGTGCCCGTGTATAAAAAAGTGGATGGATAAAAAAAAAAAAAGTATCAATGGTTGGTGTCATAATTCCCACTGTTTATTGTGGTGTGGTTCATTCAAGCTTTTGGATTGCTTCTTTTTTGGCTCATGCCTTGAAATGAACGGGCAAAATTGATTGATGGAATTGATATAAAACACATACATCACTGTGGGTTGGTGTCATAATTCCCACAGTGTGCGTGTTGAACTTCAGATTGCGTACTGAGTAAGCTCTGTGGGGTCCAATGTGATTTATATATTTTATCCACTCCATTAATCCATTTAAATATGGCTTGAGACTAAAAATAAACTATATCAAAATCTCAAGTGGACTGCACCGCGGGAAACAGTATGAATTGAAATTCTACCGTCGAAAAATTTTTGTGGGCCACAGAAGTGGTAGATCAAGATGTTATTTCTTTCTTCCCTTCATCCATGTCTGCGTGATCTTGTGAACAGGTTGGATGACAAATAAAAATCACTTTGGGCTCTAGAAAGTTTTTAACAATGGAGGTCATTATTCCCACTGTTTCCTGTGGTGTGGTCCACTTGAGCCTTGGATATGCTTCAATTTTTGGCTGAACCACTAAAATGGGCTAGAGAAATGATGGACGGTGTAAATAAATTATATATATTCACAGTGGGCCCAACTGAGTTTACTTGGTAGGATAAAAGCATACCGAGTTACTCAGTACGCAATCCGATTTCACTTCAAAGAGCCTTGGGGTCCAAAGCAACGGGTGGATCTGAATTTCTTCCTACCTCCTTGAGGGTATTTTGAGATGTTTGTAGCAGATCCGGTGGTGTAGATATTCAATCTAACATGTTCTAACCATCAATACTACACGTACGTGTTAGACAATCTCATCCATCAATTTTCTCCAAGTTTCCATGCTAATTAATAACCAGCTGGGACATCCTATTGAAGTTTGATTTGGAACATTTTACCATCCAAAGTAGATAAAAGTATTTGGATAGTAATCAATTGATACATCTTCATTTCACAGAAGAGATGGCTTTATCATGTTCAGGTTCCATAGGCTACACCATACCATCCTAGGATTCACATAAGCGATGGGGCATGGTTTCTCCTTGGCCAAAATTACTTTTCAAGTTGGCTGAGACGGGGCATTGCTTTTGTCCCTACACTTTTTCAGCAGTGGTTGGAGAAGATAAGCCATGACTTCTGTATGGTGAGACAGGGCATCAGTTTTCTCAGTAGATTCGCATGTCTTTTCACATTGGATGAAGACCGTGAGCGACCCGTAAAGCAAGTCTAGCTAGCGATCAGTCAATTGGTTCTCATCATGGGACCACTTTCGAATCCTGGGCGATACTCCAAGTTAGTGCCACTATATGTATGATTCAAACTTCTAATAGGAGGGCTATTTCAAAAAGGAGGACCGATCTATTACACAGCTTACTTTGGTCTTTTTATAAAGGAGTCAAAAAGAAGAAGAAGAAGAAAAGAAATCGAAAAAGAAATCTTTCCGCATCATATATTCTTTGGAAGATTAATTAGTCTTTTACCCTGCTACCCTTGCTCAATTCTTTTATTACAATGAAATTGGCAGCGCCTTTAGAAGATTGAAATGGGCCCACTTACATAATTAACATCGTTGATCAATAACATCAAACAATTTCCATCTCTTTTTATATCATTGGACAAAAATGAGGTGGATCTGAGTGGTAGATGGGCCGTAGAAACGCTCAGTAGTGGATAAACTATGGACAATTAAATGGAATCTAAGAAAGTGTGGACCTCTTGATTATTAGTAAGATGTTGATATTGATGTTAAATTTGTGGAATGATTAAAGATGGCAATGGGCCAAGCCTGTGCTAGCAAAAATTAATATTTTGAGTAGGGTTGCTCATTGCCGTCCATTGTAAGCTATTTTGACCACTAGTTTAATTGAAAACTCCATGAGGTGATGAGTGTGACCTGCACGCTAGTTTTGGTTCTGCAATATTTCTTATAATGCATGGCAGGTGGTTAATGGACCCGAGACTGCCTGTGATGTTTGGGGCTCGTTCCTAGCTTATGCTTTGTATTGGTGTGCATGATCCTAGTTATTAGAAGTCTATTGCCTAGTGGCAGCGTTGTGGGGTCCACTGTGATATATGTATTTTGCATCAATGCCATCCATCTATTTCGCCAGCTCATTTTAGGGTATGAGTCCAAAATTGAAGCAGATTCGAAACTCAAGTGGACCACACTACAAGAAATGATGGAGATTGAAAACCCCACCATTAAAAACTTCTTAGTGGCCACAAAAGTTTTAGATCAAGCTGATATTTGTGTTTCCCTTCGTCTAGGTCTGTGTGACGGTATGAACAGGTTGGATGGAAAATAAGCATAACCATCACGATGGGTCATTGGAAGGTTTCAATGGTTGGTGTCATAAAATAAAGTGGCAAAATTGGTTGATGGCATTGATATAAAACACATACATTAGAATGGGTCTCATAGAGTCTCTGTGGCAAGGTTATCAGGAAATTTGCTTCCCTTGCCATAATCAACTAACATATTAAACTTCTTAGAGTCGTAGGGTCCAAAGCAACGGGTGTATATAGTTCTTCCTACTACTGTTAGGGTATTTTGAGATGTTTGGGGTAGATTTGGTGGTGTAGATATTCAATCTAGGGCTGTACATGAGTCAAGCTAGCTCGAAAAGCTCTCTTGACTCAGCTCGGATTGACTTGGCTTGAAAGGCTGACTCAAGGTGAGTCAAGTTTGTTTTCTAAAGCTCGAGTTGAGTTCAAGCCAAGTTCGACCATGGTGTATTTCAACTTGACTCGACTCGACTCGAAGCTTAAGCTCGAGCTCGACTCAGCTCGAGTAATATATTTTAATAATATTATATATATATATATATATTATATTAAAAGTAAATATATATAATATACATATTTAAGTTAAAAAAAAGAAGTTAAAAGTTTTTACTAAAAAATCCTACCCGAACCTACCCGTCCCCATTCCCTCTTTTTCTTTCTCTTACCCTACCGAGGTAAACTCGACTCAACTCGAACCACTAGCTTGACTCGAACTAGACTCGAAAGCTTTAACAAACAAGCCAAGCTTCAATGTTGAGCTTGAGGGCGAGCTCGAGCTCGAACTTGAGTAGAGCATGGATGAGTCAAGCCAAGCTTGGCCCACCTCGACTCGACTCGGCTCGATGTACAACCCTAATTCAATCTAACATATTCTAACCATTAACTATACATGTTTGATTTGGACCATTTCACCGTCGAACGCGAGGGAGACTATTTGGATAATAATCAATTGATACATCTTCATTTTACATGTAATGTGAAGAGATCACTTTATCATGCTCAGGTTCCATGGGCTATACCATGCCATTTGAGGATTCTTAGAGTCAAGCCGATTAGTCTTAAGAAGTTTAAATCCATTGGCTGGAGATAGGTGTTGGGGGAGCATTGAAGCAAACCTCGAATTCGAATCAAACAATCGAAAGATAAACGCAACAAAACATGCACATAAACAGATGATTTTATGTGAAAAATCTTTATAAGAAAAAATCACAGCATAAAGCAACAAGCAAATCCACTGTGAAGAACAAATTACAACAAATTGGATGAACTTATAGATGCGAAATCCTTCATAAAAATCCAACCTCCCTTTAAAACCCTCATAGAAATGTTTAAGCTCTCTTAATCATACCCTAATCTCGCATTACACCCATATTTATAGCATAACACCCGGAATAGGAAACAATACAATTTTGTAAAAATGAATGCATCGTCGATCAAGCAACCCTCGATCGATCGACAGCCACATGTTCAATCGCTTGAACGTGCTCAAAAGGGTTCACGGAATTTACAAATATTATCTCAAAATAGTCAGTCGCTCAAACCTCCTTGGTCGATCAAATGAACCTGTCCAAAACTATACAAAGATCAATCTGTATAATCTGGGGCTCACTTGATTGATTGATCAGTTTGGTTGATCGATCAAGACTCCTATTTCATGTACATATTGAATTCATCCAGACAACAATCTCCACCATGGCTTCGATCATAATGAAACACAACTTAAAGCTCCATCTCTAATCACCTCCATCATATCTTCACCATTATCCTTGCTTTTCACGCACACTCTGTATTCATCAAACCTTTCCTAGGCCGAGCGAAGTTGAACATAATTTGAACTTCTCTATTGGAGCCACCTTCGTAAGTATATTCATTGGATTCATGCCCGTGTGGATCTTCTTAAGATAACACTTCATTCCTCAAGCATTTGTCAGATAAAATTATGACGAACATCAATATGTTTAGTTTTAGAGTATTAAACTGAATTCTTTCCCTAGTTGATCTTGCTTTCGCTGTCACAATTAACCGACATGACCTCCTACTGAAGCCCCAACTCATTCATCATTCCACACAATCAAATATCTTCCTTTAAAGCCTCTGTCACTACTATATACTCAACTTCGTTTGTGGAAAGAGAAACCACACACTAAAGCTTCGACATCTAACTGATTGCTCCACCCGCTAACAAAAACGAGTAATCAAAAGTCAACCATCTATTGTCCACGTTTCCTAGGTAATCTATGTGCACATATCCTACCAACTTTTTCCTCTGATTTTTCAAATGTCAACACGTAGTCCGTTGTACCTCATAGATAACAAAGCAACCATTCCACTACCTCTCAATGCTACTTGTTGGGGTTTGACATGTATCTTCTAACAACACTAACTGCAAGTGAAATGTTCAGTCCCATAGAAACCATGGCATGCATCAAACTATTAAGTGCACTCGATTAGGGAACACGAGACATAAATTACTTTTCTTCATCTGTAATGGGACATTGCTCTAAAGAAAGTCGAAAGTGAGCAACATGGGGTGTAGTAACTGGTTTAGCCTTGTCCATCCCAAACTTCCAATACATTCTTAAAGTATTTTACTTAAGATAACTTTAACATGCTCCCCTCCCTATCTCTATGTATATGAATGTCAAAAATCCTCTTTGTAGCTCTTAAAATTTTCATTTCGAATGTCCATGATAACTAAGTCTTTAATATATTGATTTCAGACATGCTCTAGCTGACAATAAATATCTGATCAATATATAATACAAGTACAATGAATCCTTCATCATTAAGTATCTTGAAGTAGATATAATGATCATATTCACATTTGGTAAACCCTGACTTGTAATGAAAGTATCAAATTTCTTATACCATTACTTAGGCAACTATTTCAAACCTTACGGTGATCTCCTCAGCTTGCAATCCTTATTCTCTGAACCCTTATATCTTGAACTCATTTGGTTGTTGCATGTAGATCTACTCTACCGATTCCCCATGTAAGAAAATAGTCTTTACATCCATTTGTTCCAACTTCATATTATATTGGGCAATCATCGCTAACACAAATATGATAGACACCTGCTTGACAATAGGTGCAAAAATCTCATTAAAATCTATGCATTCTTTCCGAGCCTACCCTTCACTACCAATCTCACCTTGTATTTATCATGTTTCTTGTGATAGATTCACTTACAACTGATCTCTTTACATCTAATGAAAAACTGCACCAGCTTCCACATTTCATTTTTATACAGAGAGTCGATATTATCTTGCATCGCCGCCATTCACTTCTCAGCATTTGGGTCATCCAATGCTGGATTTCCTTCATCCGTAATGAGAGTGAATGTAATATTTGAGTCATCTCTGTATCTCGCCGGTAATCTGTGATCTCTCGGTGAATTTCTCCTCACAGTTGGTTACTCCACCTACTCTTCTACCTCTTCTTGTGATTCAACTTCTATCCGTGTCTCACATTTTTTGACTTTGACATCAATAAAAGGTAATTTTTCCTATTTCCTTATGTTCATCCTTACGGAACAAGGAATTCTCAACAAACCTGACATCACGGCTAATTATGATCTTCAGTTTGACCCAATCATACAACATGTATCCATTCACACCACTATCATAACTTACAAAGGTGCACTTTTCAGTCCTTTGGTCTATCTTTTCTCTCGCAACTAAGGGTATATGAGAGTAAGTGTTACAACCAAATACTCACAACTCTTAGTAGTTTACATCACGACCACTCCACACTTCTTCTAAAATTTTACAGTCTATTAGTGCAGAGGGGGACTGGTTTACTAAGTAATAAGCCGTGTTAATGACCTTAATCCATAGATATTTGCCTAACCTAGCATTGCTCAACATACTTCGGGCTCTCTTTAAGAGAGTCTGATTCATTCATTCTACTACACCGTTCTGCTCTGGTGTGTGCTTGACTTTGTTATTTCATATAATCCCCTCATCTTTACAAAACTGATTAAATTCATTCGAATTGAATTTTCCACAATTGTATATTCTCAACACTTTTAGTTTTTACCATAACTATTTTTCTTCTATCTTCTTCTACATCTTAAAGGCGACATAAAAAGTGAATTTATTTTTCATAAAGTAAACCCAAACTTTTCTATAATAGTTATCTATGAATGAGACAAAAATGATGACCCCTCTCTAGAAACAATAAACAATAACCCCCATAAATCCAACTGCACAGAGTCTAATACACCCTTATTAACATGCCTTTTAGATTTAAAACATAGTCGTGATTGTTTACCATATACACAATGCTCGCATATATTAAAATCATAAATCTAGCAACGAACATAGAGAAGTGCGCATGCCACAACCGTGCCGATGTGGATTTGGTTATAAACGTTGTAGCTCCACCCGATACGATATTCTCGATTGACTTGTAAAGGTTACCGCTCTACTGTGCCTTCATCATATGAGTGCCCCTTTTAAACTTTGAGGACACGATCAAACACAATGAACTTGCACTCAAATGCATTGAAACCTCGTAAGGATATCAAATTCTATCTTAGTTCAGGAATGTGTCTCACATCTGTCAGGATGTGCTCCATTCCATCAAACATTTTGATGTATACCGATCTGATACTAACAACCTTACATGCAAATTCATTTCCCATAAACACTTGGCCACCATCAAACTCATTGTAACTAGTAAACCAACTATGCTGAAAGGTTATGTGGTATGAAGCTCTCAAATCCAAAATTTACTCATTGTTGAAATACTCGAATATGGATATGGTTAGAACGTCAAAACCTCCATGGATTCTGTTGTGTTGGCTTCCTTCAGCATTTCATCTTATTTTTTCCGTTTCTGTGCTTTAGGATTCTGACAAGTCTTCTTCATATGTCTAGGTCTTCCATAGTTCCAGCACTCTATCTTCCACTTGCCCTTAGACTTGGACCAAGATCGTGAGTTTCCATTCTCCCGCATCGAATTTCTTCTCCTAACAATCAACACATTTATAGAGGAACCATCACTACTGTCATTCTTTCTCAATTACTTTGAATGAAGAACTGAGACGACCTTTTTGACGTTTATAATCTCCCTGCTATGGCACATAGTATCTACGAGACTCTCATAAGATTCTGAAAGAGAAGTCAACATAATTAGGGCTTGGTCTTCCTCACTACTCGTCACTTCCACACTCGTCAATTTGCAAAGTAACTAGTTAAATGCACTTATGTATTCATTAATATCAGACCCTTCCACCATCTTTAGGTGATAGATTTTTTTTTTCTTTAGATACAGATGATTTAAAAGAGATTTTGTCATGTACAAACTTTCTAACTTTTTCTAAAATCCTACAGTGGTCTTTTGATCAAGGACATTATAAATGACCTCATCAGACATGCATAATTAAATCGAGGTTTTCACTCGATCATCCACTTCTTCCCACTCTTCTTCAGTTATAGTTTTGTGATGCTTCGCTACATCAAGGAGTACTGCCTGTTGCAATCCTTGCTGAACTAGAAGGCCATCTTCTTCACCTTACATAGTTCAATGTTATTTTGATTGGTGAACTTTTCAGTTTCATACTCAATGTTCAATCCCTTCATCTACATGTTTTAGATTCAACTTCAAATTCCAACATATAACTCTGATACCACTTATTGGAGGACCGAGGAAGCAAACCTTAAATTCGAATCAAACAAGTGAAAGATAAACACAATAAAGCATGCACATGAACATAAGATTTTATGTGAAAAGCCCTTGTGGAAAAAAAAATCACAGCACAAAGTGACAAGCAAATCCACTATGAAGAACGAATTAATTAGAAGAGATTAGATGAACTTACAGATGCAAAACCCTTTAGAAAACCCTAGCCTTCCATTAAAACACTCTTAGAATATTTAAGCTATCTTAGTCATATCCTAATCTCACATTACACCAATATTTATAGCATAACACTAGGAATAGTAAACAATCTGCATAATTACGCAAAACTACATATGTCGTCAATTGACATCAATTGAGCAACCATCGATTGATGGGCAGCCACTTGTTTGGTTGCTAGAACATGTTCAAAACGGTTCAAAGAGTTTACAAGTATTATTAGAAAATAGTCAATCGCTCGAACCTCCTAGGTCAATCAACCGAGCTTGTTTAAAGCTGTTTAAAGACCTGTCTGTGTAATCAAAGGCTCACTCGATTGATCGATTAGTCTGGTTGATCGATCGAGACCCCTATTTCAGATACAAATCTAAGACATTTAGACAACAATAGGGCATGGTTTTACCATGGCCAAACTTACTTTCCAATGTGGTGGAGGAGACTGGGCATAGCTTTTCTCCCAACTGTTACTTCGGTGTAGTTCATCTTAATCAAATGTCAGCCTATTTTTTAGCCCTGAGCCTAACAAGAGATTACACATTTAATGGTTAGAATGGATTTGAGTTACGATACATTCAAGGTATATGGGGCTCACTGTGATGTTTAAGTGACATAGATCTTCATTAGATGCATTGCTCCACACAGGCCTAGATCCAAAAATTAGTTGATCATTAAGACAGGTGTGTTGCATCAAAGATAAAAATGGGGAACAGTTGGCTTGCCTTGCCAACCTATCTGTTGGACATCCTTGTATGTTCCTGTTTAGATGATCCCAACTGTTCATCTGGTGGATACTAAAATGTGGATGGGTCAAGGATCAAAGTTAATGCTGATTGGTCATCATAGTCAGCCAATGAATGAACTTTTTCCTATTAAGTGTGGACTATTTACTGTTTTTGACCTTCTTTTGAATCCAGTAGAGATTACCAGTAATTGACCTGGAAGGCCTAGAAATGTAAATGATTCATGAAGTCTGCTTGATGATCTGCACCTGGATTAGATATAAAGAGTTTAGCTTTTTCCTTGTGTGCAATCCAAGTTGGTTCCAAATAAAAGTTTGGGGAAGAGAACTCAGATGGCTAATCTCAAAGTGATCTAGCAGTCCACTAGTAGGAAAGAGTGCAGGGAGGTGGCCAAAGATAGCAAGCTTATGGACCTCAGAATGGCCGGGGGAGGACTGGTCCAACTGAAGGTAAAGGCTGAAAAGCCTATTAACAAAATACGCATGCGCCCCTTTATTTATAGTCATTTTCAAGCTACTAGGATGCTGATGTTTTCTTTAGGGCCCCTTATGTATATCGGTCAGTTTCTAGATGAAGAGCTGCGGATCATCTGACTGGATGGTAAGAACGACTAGCATAATTCCTACATCATGGGCTATCCATGGTAAGTGCCTAAACGATGTGTGGTTCAAATCATTAGACCATGCTGTTTTGTGGTCCTTATCCAATGTTTTATAATCCATCATGGATGATAAGCATCTCAATCTTGATTATATTTGACATCAAGTTTTGTATATCTCATCAGATGGACCATGTCACTTGCCTCGCACACTCATCAGATTGACTTAAACTGATAGTGGAGGAGAATGGGGGTAACACGGAGCTTGGTCACCAGGACAGCCTAATTTGATGTATGTGTTATATATGGACGTTGGATGTCAACCATCTGTTTTGCCCGCTCATTTTAGGGCACGAGCCCAAAAATGTAGCAGATCAAGATAATTTTTAGATCAAGATGATAGTTGTGTTTTCCCTTTAACTAGTGTGTTTTTTTTTTTTTCACCCTGTCGACTGATTGGATAGCAAATAAAAATTATGGTGGGCCTTTTGAAATTTTTTAAAGGTAAGTGGTAATGGTACAATTTCCTTTGTGTGGTATATTTGAGCCTTGAATCCGCCTATTTTTTAGGGCATCCCCTAAAATACTTTGTCAAAATGAATGTGAGTGGATAAAACCCCTGCATCACCGTCGATTGGGTCCTACCCCACCATTGGAGATGGACAGTCCGGTCAGGGAATCTGTGAGACCCACTGTGATATATATACTTCATCCACGCCGTTCATCTATTTTGATAAATCATTTAAAGACGTTTATCCAATAGCGATGCACATCAAAGGCTCAAGTGTACCGCACCACAGGAAGTAGGAAGCGGTAGGGATTGAACTTCTACAGTAGATAACTTAGTAGTGTCCACCGTGATGTTTATTTCCCATCCAACCTGCTCATAAAATCACCTGGACATGAATGAAGGGAAAACATAAATATCAACTTTGGTTTGGTAGGCTTTCAATCCCCACTTCTTCCTTTGGTGTGGTCGACTCAAGCCTTCAATCTTCATATTTGTATGGCTAATGCCGAAAATGATATGTGAAAATGGATGGACGGTATGGATAAAATATAGACATCACGTTGGACTCCGACCGTCCGTCTTTTGCTAGGTACGGGTGGGGGTAGTACCGAATCTGCGACACTTTTGGACAGCGACCTGATTCAGTATTATTTATAAATAAATAAATAAATAAAGTATGAACGAAAGAAAGAAAAAAGAAAATAATATAGTAAACTGGGACCCACCAAAATCATCTGATCATTTTCTTATAAGTAGACTCCTCAAGTAATCGAGGGCTCAGTATCCACTCCATATTTGTCTCCTCGCTCTGGCTTTCCTTCATTCTCGCAAACTCTAATATGGAGCTCCCACCTATGACCCTATGGGCATTTTGGTCATTTCTCCTTGTCTCTTCCACTCACGTTCCATCTTTCTTCGGATCTGCCGCTCACTTCTCCAACGAAACCAATCACCTTGCTTTGCTCCACTTTAAAGATCTGATAACCGACGATCCTCTCCATTCGTTGAGCTCATGGAACCATACTCTCCACTTCTGTCGCTGGCAAGGAGTCACATGCGGTGGTCGCCGCCATCCTCAAAGGGTCACTGCCTTGATCCTCACAAACAATAACTTGGTGGGCCCCATTTCTCCCTTCATAGGGAACCTCACCTTCCTCAAGAGAATCGATCTCGCAAACAACAGCTTCAGCGGACCGATTCCTGAACAGATGGGCCAATTGTTCCGCTTGCGGTTTCTCGCTCTGCATAATAACACACTCACTGGAGAAATTCCAACAAATCTGACCTACTGTTCAAAACTCGAATTCCTTTATCTTTCCCGGAATCGGTTGTCAGGGAGAATTCCAACTGAGATTGGCTCTCTATCGAAACTCACTGAATTGATTCTTGGTAAGAACAATCTTACCGGAAGCATCCCACTTTCACTTGGAAACCTTTCGTCTCTCTCTTTCCTTTATCTCACAACAAACAGTCTGGATGGCAGCATACCAGATGACCTTGGTCGGTTGGCAAGCTTAGAGCAGTTTCACATTGGTGAAAATGAACTGTCAGGTAGGATTCCACCCCAGCTATACAATCTCTCCTCTATTAGGGTTTTGGACGTGGGATTGAACAGATTGCACGGAAACCTTCCTCCTAACTTAGGCCTCACTCTTCCTAATCTCCAAGAGCTTTACGCTGGAACAAACCAATTCACAGGACCCATACCAATTTCATTATCCAATGCTTCAGGACTTGTAAATATTGACCTTGATAGCAATAGCTTTAGCGGATCTATACCTACTAATTTTGGAAGCCTCGAGGGTCTGTCCAATTTACTTTTGTGGGATAATAAACTTGGAATTGGAAAATCTCATGACTTGATTTTTCTCGATTCTTTGACCAATTGCAGTAGCTTACGAGCTGTGCAGGTAGCCAGTAATCATCTCAGCGGTGCGTTGCCCGACTCCATGTCTAATATTTCGACCCAACTGACTTCGCTTAGTTTGGGAGATAACAAAATATTCGGAAGCATCCCATCTGGGATTCAGAATCTTGTGGACTTAACAGTACTGGATATGGGGAATAACTTTTTAACAGGTACTATTCCCATTGGTATTGGGAAACTTAACAAGGCAGGAATGCTTTTCTTTTATGCAAATGAATTATCAGGGAAAATTCCGTCTTCCTTGGGCAACATCTCCCAATTGTTCGTACTCAGTTTATATGAAAACAATCTATCAGGGAGCATACCTTCAACTATTGGTAATTGTAAAAACCTGCAATTCATATACCTCGACAGTAATAAGTTTAGCAGTAGCTTACCCAAACAACTTTTCATCTTTCAATCTTTGATTTATCTTGACATTGGAAATAACTCTTTTACCGATAGTTTGCCACTCGAAGTTGGTTACTTGAAAACTCTCTCGTCATTACGTGTTTCAAATAACAAATTGTCAGGAGAAATTCCAAGCTCGCTAGGCAATTGTCTCAGCCTAGAGTATCTCTCGTTGGATGGAAACTTCTTTCAAGAATCAATTCCTCCAACATTTAGTACTCTAAGAGGCCTTCGATACCTGGATCTTTCAGGCAACAACCTATCTGGAGAGATTCCAAAATATCTGGAGAAGCTTGCTCTAGAGTATCTAAATCTATCCTTCAATAATTTTGAGGGTGAATTACCGAAACAAGGGGTCTTCGGAAATGCCAGTCAAGTTTCAGTGCTCGGAAATAATAAGCTTTGTGGGGGTATTCCAGAATTAAATTTGCCTCAATGCTCTAGCCAAGCTTCCAAGAAACGGAGAAAGTCTCTTGCATCCAAAGTAAAAATCTCAGTTGTTGTTGTTGTCCTGTTCCTTATGTTAGTATCATGCATCTTTGCCACTCTTTATTGGCTAAGAAAGTCAAGAAGGAAACCTGTTGATGTGCCTTCTGCGGAGGATCATTTCGTCACCATGTCTTATGCGGAACTCTTTAAAGCGACAGATGGCTTCTCTTCTGCCAATTTGGTCGGCACTGGAAGTTTTGGCGCTGTATATAAAGGGGCTCTAGATCGTGATGGAACTATGGTAGCAGTGAAAGTCTTCAATCTTCAACAAGAAGGAGCTCTGAGGAGCTTCATGGCTGAATGCGAAGCCTTAAAAAACATTAGACATCGGAATCTTGTTAAGATCTTAACTTGCTGTGTAAGCATTGATTTCAAGGGCAATGATTTTAAAGCTCTAGTTTATGAGTACATGCCCAATGAAAGTCTAGACAAGTGGTTGTACAAAGATGGTCATGAGTAGCTTGGAAGGAACTTAAAGTTTACTCAAATGCTAAACATAGCTATTGATGTGGCTTCTGCACTGGATTATCTGCATAATCATTGCCAAACGCCAATCATTCATCGAGATTTAAAGCCAAGCAATATTCTTCTTGATGATGACATGATTGCTCGTGTGGGTGATTTCGGGCTAGCCAGGTTCTTACCTGAGGTTGCTCAAACTAGCTCGGTTGGAATCAAGGGATCTGTTGGATACATCGCTCCAGGTAATAATTTTGTCTATTACCTTATCTGCTTTCTTGTATATGAATACATAAATATGAAAACAAACGCATACCCACCTAGTCTGGCTATTTCCTTCACAGGAGACTGATATGCATATGAAATCTATTCTAACCAACGGATGCATTAGTTCATGTTAGGCCAGGTCCAAAAATCAGACTGGTCCTGATTTAGGTGAGCCATTCTAAGGGAAGCAATTGGGGAGAGGGATGCCCACCATTGTTTCTATATGGCCCATCATGAAATCCACTCCGATCATTATAGATGCATCATCCCAAGTAAGATTCAGGGCCTAAAATCAGGCTAACCTATGATTCAAGTGGGCCACATCAAACTAAAAGATAGGAGAGAGGACAACTCTTAATTTTTACAGGGTCCACTATCATGGTAATATGAAATCAACTCCAACCATTAGCTTGCACACTAAAATAAGGCCCGAGGCTCAAAAATCAGACCCATCCGTGATTCAGGTGAGCCATACGAATTGAAACAGTTTGGAAGGTGAGTGTGTCCCTGTGTATTATTTCAAATTGTGTGGTATACCTAAATCATGTAAGGGGATGTTTTTTTGGGCCCTGGTGTGAAATACAGTGACAAACCTTGTGATCCGGGTGGATTTCAAATAAGCATCCAATCCGTGCAATAGATTGGCCCCATCACAAGGATTGCCTCATGAAAAAATCAACCATCAAATAATTGAGCAAGTCTATTTACCAATGGATAGTCATTGTTTTTTTTTTTTTTTAATAAATTTTTATAAATTTTTTATTTTTTATAGATGTGATCCACCTGATGGGTAGATGGAGCTGATTTTCATAGTGCAAATGATCCTCATGGTGGGCCTAACCTATTGGATTGGTTGGATGTCGCATTCACTTAAGAGGTTGTAGGTTATCCGTTGGGTAGAGTGTAACTTGTGGTCCAACCAGTTGGACATGAAACATTCTCTCTACACACACCCCCAAAAGGTGAGACCACACCCCTAGTAATTGTATGGACAAAAAGGAATTCTAGCCTCCTACCTATCTCTACACTAATATACTTGGGTGTGTGGGACAAGGTAATCCCAGCATGAAGACAATCTTGCACAAAAGTAAGGCTCATCCACTCATATGGGCACTTTTAAGAGGTATACCAGATATACTAATTCAAAGCATACATGTGGTTGGAGCATCTCACGCTCACGCTCACTTCTCTGGGTTCTCATATGATTGGATTCTTTTGGTGATGCATGTACCAGCAAAGTACACATGCGATCATGGTATGCACGATAAAATCATAGCCATCCATGAGTTGGGACCATTTCAAATATATGCACTGGGATAAGATTATGCTTCCGAGTTGAATATGTAGATTTGTGTACGTTAATCAACCACATGTACCTTGAACATGAAACAATAGTCATGTTTTTCTAAGCTTCCAAAATTTCCCATAGGTGTTGCTAATTAATGGAACTTTTTATTGCATTGGCATGGTATTTTTATAATGGGTCCCACTTGTTGAATGGCTTAGGTTTTTATAGGCCCCCACATATGACTAATGCCTATTCATTATGTGGGTTGGCCTGATCATTCTTGTGATCAAGTAGGCCACCTCTTGTACATTGAATGTGGAACACTGGTAAATCTTACCTGAACCTGATTTTATCTGGTTTCGGATCCTATAAAGAATGACCTCAGATGTAAAGGATATACCCAACAAGGTCTAGATAGACAAAGTAGTACTCACTTGCACCCCACATTAATAACACCATAGTAAGATATAAAGAATTATTTCTTATAATGTCTTTAGTTAAGATATTTGTTACACAAAAATCATTACAATAAGTCTTTTGTTTAGTTGATGATTGACATGCTGAGTTCTTTCACTTTAGTAATTCTTGAACAATTTTGAATATCTTTGTAAGCACTTACAAGTTCATAGCACACCAATTGATGTTAGAAATTTAGATCTTTAGAATAGAAAAAATGTTTAAATGGTCACTTACATTCTCATATGATATGTATAAATTACAGAATATGCAATGGGCAGTAAAGCATCTGCACAAGGAGATGTTTACAGCTATGGAATCCTTCTATTGGAGATGATCACTGGAAAGGGGCCAACTGATGGCATGTTTATGGACAATCTAAGCCTTCATCATTTCGCTAAGTTGGCTTTGCCTAAACGAGTAATGGAGATTGTTGAGCCACGACTACTTATAGAAGGCACTGAAGTTACTCAAGGAAATGGAAATCATATCAATACAAGAAATAAAATGCATGAATGCTTGATTTCAATGGTCAAAATCAGTGTGTTGTGCTCTTCAGAGTCTCCAAGAGAACGAATGTGCATGAAAGAAGTAGCTTCAAAAATGCATACAATCAAGAACCAGTATCTCGGGGACAGGATTCACTGAGACATCCAAGTTAGATCACAAATATTAGATGGAGGTTTGTCTTACCTCAGTCATTACTAAGTTATTATCGGTAGTTATCTTGAGAAATATTTTCAAACAAAGTTATTTTGTTGATTACGTTTCTAAACAAGCTCTGGATTTATTTAGTCTTGGGTTAAGAGCATACTTGTATTCATATTGGATATATGAGAAGATGTGTTTCTTTTCCTTTATATTATGCTAGACAATGAATTTAATATGAAAAAGACATTATCATATTATAATAAGAAGAATATTGGGTTACTAAGATGTTTAATTGTTAATATATTTTATAAAAAGTTTTAAAATTGATGATTCAATAATAAGAAATTAGTTTAGATGTTGAACTGCCAACTTATTATTAGTTAATGAGTGCTTTCATGGTGGCATGGTGTCCTCACTTACTCAGCCTTTTCTTACTCTCCTTTAACATTTGTTTGATTGAGGTGTGATTTTACTTAGATGAGATAATGCATATAACTTAAAGTCACCACTAGCCAAATGAGGGTTACAATCTAGGGTTTCCTAGATATCATATAATAACGCTTATAGGTTAGGAAATCATAAGACTCCCTATTGGAGTTCTGGCACTTATCTCACACCACTATAATCTAATCCCAGCCATAACAAATCCAGATCAACCTTAGGTATTAGAAATTTAGATATAATACAATAGTTAATTTATTCACTTTGTGGAAGTACATTCAACAAAGATGAAACAATCAAATAAACAATAACCAATAAAGTAATCACACAATGCATAAGATAATTAATGTAGAAAATCCTTGCGGGAAACAACTATGGCACAAAATGATAGAAATCCACTATAATTAAAAGCAATAGAGTTTACACCACTCATCTTCTTCGATTATAGTAGAAACCCAATCTCCCCTTACAATGCGTACTTAGAAAAAATCCAACCCCTTGAAAAAGTCCATTCCCATGCCCTTACAAATGTAGAAAATTGACTCAACACACAAAACTCTTGCCCTTAGAGAGAAAGCACTCGTATAATCTAAGCCCTAATCGAAAACGGACTTAAATGGCATGATTTCTACTAATTTGTGTAACCTGTCAGTGAGACCGAATGGGACCTTCGGTCAAAACGAAATAAACCCACTCACATATTTTGGTCGAACTAAAAATGTACAAATCTTCATAGCGAGAAAACAAAGAAACTTTCCCTAATTTGGTTGGACTGAAAAGACACCAGTCGAATTGAGATAGGGCTTCTCTACACTAGCAAATCGGCAGAATCCAAGGCATCCTACACAATAATCTCCACATTGACTTACATTCTGATAAGTCACTGTTCACAACCCCAAGTGTAGGGTTGCGATGTAGTAATAATCTCGGTAAGATTGAGGTTGAATCTACAAAGACTGAAACTTGTATGTTTCTGAAATTAAATAGAAGTAGAACTAAAAGAAGATGTGAAACTAATTTTGAAGTATTTGAGGGAGTAATTGTGAATAGAGTAATTAAAACTAAGAATTTAAAGGTGGGAACTAGGGTGCCAAGGATCCACTTGTGGTGATCAAGGAGCCCTCTTGCTTGATTCAAGTGACACAATTAGAATTGGAGTCTTATCCTATCCAATTGGAAAATATATCAATAAAACCAAATCTGAACTTCCATTGACCTAATTCTTAATGAAGCAGAACTATGATAATTGGCAAGGATTCCATCACCAAACCATGCCTAGGAGATAATGACAAACAATAGGATTTACCAATCCCATAATCTCAAAGCAGAAGAATTGTGAAGATTAGGAAGGATTCCATCACCCTACCATGCCCAAGGGATGATGATGGATAATAGGACTTATAATTTCACAATCTCAAATCAGGAAAAGAAGATAATCAAAGCTATTGTAGATCTACTATAATTTTAGTCACAATAAACCATTAAAAACTAAAAGTATTCCTTAAATATTAAATTAGAATCCATATAGTTTAACATAAATATAGATTAAAGTGATAAAAACATCCCATTATGCTAAAAGCTTCACACCTCTTAGCCCTAGCTAAGAGGTTTAGCCAAGCACATACATGATTGGATCTAAAACCCTAGAAGAAAGCATGAAAATAACTAAAGAAAAAGAAGAAAAACTATTGGCAACAGATTCTCCCCCCTTTTGCTCCACTCCTTAAACCCTAGAAGATGCTTAGGAACATCCTAGGGAGTCCTATTTATAGTTGTGGAACTCCAACTTTCGCACCTAGTTGGAAAACTGAAGAAATCGCCTCAAATTTACGTAGTTTGCTAAAATAGACTTTACTCTGCGCAGTTTTCCAAAATAAACTTCACTCTGCGTAATTTCACAAAATGACCTAAATTTCAGAATATGCTTTTCCAGGACGATTTTAGGATTCCTTTTCCTCACTTCAAATCTCTGATTTTCTTCACTCCTCACTTGGTTTTCTTTGATCTTTGCCATCTGAATTCTTCAATCTTGCTCTCCTAAGATTCATCCATTGCCTTCGTGATTCTTGATCATCAAATCCATGCTTTTATCACCCTTTTCAATCTAAGCTATTAAATTCACCTTGCAACACAAACATGAGTAAAATAGAACATTAAGCATTATTATATTCATAAAACCAAGATATAAATGGGGGATAATATGCAATATTTGACCCTCAACAGAATCCCTAACCAACATTTTGCTAGTATCGAGCAAAGTATGTGAAAAATATTTCGAGAACCATGGAATAATTTCTATAAGATTAAGTGGTTTAAAAAAATTTCATATAATAGAATTCTAAAATACATCAATGTTGTATATTACCTTCTCCTAAACTCTAGCACTCGGTATGTTTCATAATCAAGTTCAAAACATTAATCCATCAATTAGAACAATTCCAAACATTGAGTTCCATGGGTGTAAAATAAAGTCTAAACTTATCACAATCAAAGGTTCAATTCTTCATTTTCATGATAACATTAGTAATCTAAAGAGCATTCAAGACAACCAAAACCTAAACCGAAACTTGCCTTACAGTTCCTAATTTCCTCTTTTATTCCTCCAGCTTTTGATTTTTCCATCGATGACTTTCACGTTATGTCAACCTTTTTAAAGATCTTTAATAGGTGGCCTTTTCGAAGACAATTATTTTTTAGTTGGATATTATTATTATTATTATTTATTTTTTTAACATGATGGACGAATTCCCTAGGTTGGTTCCTTTCATGCTAAATAATCACCAAGTTAACAATTCAATGTTGACTGAAGCTAGATGTGACATAAGACATTATGACTTGATCAATGTTTAAAACTCTTAATCATGGATTAATAATTCAAACTTACTTTGAAATCTCTAAGTAATTGAATCCAATAGATATAAATCATCAACATTAAGCATCTTAAACTTCAATTTTTTTTTAATTTCTTGCAATTTTTACTCAAAGACTACGAAAACAGCTGATTAGTTTACCTAATCTCCTATCCCCAACCTAAAATCTACATTGTCCTCAATGTAAAAGAAATAAGCATATAATGCAAAAGAAGCAACGAAAAGAAAAATGGAACGAATAGGAAGATAGTACATGAAGAAGGAATTTTGAGGCTTTACCTATGATCTTAGTACGAAGATGGGTTAGCACAAAAGACTCAAACAGACAATAAGCAAACTATCTTAAACAATGGAAAACAAACTATCCTAAATAGCGAAAAGGAAACTATCCTAAAACAGTGGAAAACAATAAACCTAACTACACCTCCATCAGACTAGGAGGTCAGTCCTGATAAACAAGATCATTAAGAGGTATGGATATGTCCTTTGAATCAAAATTTTCAACAAATAGCTTTAAACGATGTCCATTCACTTTGAAATCATTGTCATTGTTTGGATTCTGAATTTCGATGGCCTCATAAGGATAGACATTAATAACAGTGAAAGGGCCGGTCCAATGAGATCGGAGTTTTCCTGAAAAGAGATGTAACTGAGAATTGTACAAAAGGACCTTCTGACCTAGTGTGAATGATTTTCTAAGAATGTATTGGTCATGAAACACCTTCATTCTGTCGTTGTAAATTCTCGAATTCTCATATGCTTCATTCCGGATTTCTTCGAGTTCATTCAACTAGAGTTTGCATAGCGAGCAAATATTATCTAAATTGAAGTTCAGATTTTTAATTGCTCAGTAGACCCTATGTTCCAACTCCACAAGTAAGTGGCGAGCCTTCCCATAGACAAGTCTAAATGGAGACATTCTAATAAGGGTTTTAAATGTATGGTAAGCTTATATAGCATCGGTCAATCAGATTGACTAATCCTTGCGGTAAGGGTTAAACGTCTTTTTCTAAAATCTGTTTAATTTACCTATTGGAAATCTCAGCTTGCCCACTTGTTTGTGGGTGGTATGGAGTGTCACCTTGTCAGAGATGCCATATTTCTTCATTAAGTTTACAAATGGCCTATTACAAAAATGTGAGCCCCCATCACTAATGATGGCTCGAGGCATTTGAATCGGGAAAGGATCTTTTCTTTAAGAATTTAATGACCATTTGATGGTCATTGATCTGGCATGGAATTGCTTCGACCCATTTAGTGACAGAGTCTATTGCTAGCAGAATGTATAAATTCCCAAAGGATTGGGGGAATGGTCCCATGAAATCGAGGCCCAAGCAATCAAATGCTTCTATGATAAGAATGAGATTTAAGGGCATCATATTTCGACAGGTCAATGCTCTCAATTTCTGACAACTCTCACAAGCTTTGCAAAACTCAAAAGTGTCCCTAAACATAGTGGGCCAATAAAAGCCACATTGCAAAATCTTGGCCATATACTTTTTAGTAGAAAAGTGACCACCACAGGCCTGAGAGTGAATGAAGGAGATGACACTTTGGTGTTCATTATCTGGCACACATCTCCTTAAGATTTGGTCTGGGCAATATTTAAACAAATACAGATCATCCCAGAAAAAACTTGCATACCTTAGCGAAGAATTTTTTTCTTATCTTGTGCAGTCCAATGTGTTGGCGTGAAACCTGTGGTAAGATAATTAATAATATCAGCAAACTAAGGCAAGTGGGAGACTTCAAACAATTGTTCGTCAAGGAACATATCATTTATCTGCGTTGTCTCAATGGAATTAGGGAAATCGAGGTGGGAAAGATGGTCAGCCACTACATTTTCTACTCCCTTTTTAACTTTTATTTTCAAATCAAATTCCTGGAGTAGAAGGATCCATCTTATCAAACGGGGCTTAACATCATTCTTAGAAAGAAGATACTTGAGTGCTACATGATCAGCGTAGATGATGATATTAGATCTGATCAAGAAGGACCTAAATTTTTCCAAAGCATATACTACGGCTAAGAGTTCCTTCTTCGTAGTAGTGTAATTCACTTGGGCAGGATTTAAGGGTTTACTTGCGTAGTGTATAACATAGGGCTTTTTTTTTCTCTAGCCTAGCACCACCCCAAGAGCATAGTCAGATGCATCACACATAAGTTCAAAAGGAATGCTCCAATTGGGTGGCTGCATGATAGGTGCGGTGGTTAGCATGCCCTTGAGCTTAGAAAAAGCTTCCTGGCATTGCTCAGTCTACTTATATGGTACATCCTTTTGAAGTAGATTGCATAAAGGATGAGAGAGGTGACTAAAGTCCTTTATGAATCTTCTATAAAATCCGATGTGTCCCATGAAGGACCGCACATCTCGTATGCTTTTGGGTGGAGGTAAGTTAGAGATAAGGTCAATCTTAGCCTTATCAACCTCAATTCCTCTGGACGAGATGATGTCCCGGGACAATTCCCTTACGAACCATAAAGTGACACTTCTCCCAATTCAATACCAAGTTCTTTTCTTGACATCGCTTTAGCACATTTTTTAAAATTTTCAAGCATTCGCTGAAGGATGGACGAAAGACCAAGAAGTTATCTATGAAGATCTCTAAATATTGCCCCACCATATTAGAAAAATTACTCAACACACATCGCTGAAAAGTGGTGGGGACATTACATAGCCCGAATAGCATCCTTCGGTAAGCGAAGGTGCCGTACGGACTTGTAAATGTTGTCTTTTTCTAATCTTCAAGGGCTATCTCGATCTGATTGTAGGCCGAATATCCATCAAGGAAACAGTAATAGGAATGACTAGCTAGCCTTTTCAAAATTTGATCAATGAAGGGCAAACGGAAGTGGTCTTTCCTCGTGACGCTATTCAACTTCCTATAGTCAATGTACATTCTCCAACCGGTAGTGATCCTAGTTGGCATGAGTTCGTTATCAGCATTGGCTACGATAGTGATTCCAGACTTCTTAAGAACCACCTGAGTCAGACTCACCCATTGGCTATCGGATATTATGTATATCATACCCACATCCAATAGCTTAAGAACCTCGGCCTTAACAACTTCTTTCATGTTTGGATTTAATCTACATTGTGGTTGCCAATAGGTCTTCGCATTATCCTCAAGATGAATGCAGTGAGTACAAATTAAAGGGTCAGTTCCCTTGAGGTCTGCAATTGACCATCCAAGGGATCCTTTGTGCTTAATGAGAGTAGAGATAAGCCTAGTTTCTTGTTCTTACTCCAGGTGGGAAGAGATCACTACCGAATATGTCTCATCTTGACCTAAATAGACATATTTCAAATCAGAGGGTAAAGGTTTGAAGTCAAGCTTCGACATCTTGAGGTTAGATGGTAGATGCACTACATCAGTTTGGGGCAATTCTTCAAATTGTGGCCTCCACCGGTTAACTTTAAGTACCAGCACAGTATCAAGCATGACACTTGTCTTCTTAATCACATCATCATCAAAATCATGGGATTGGGTCAGACACATCTCTAGAGGGTTAGAGGGTAAGGTCAGACAAGTTCTATCTTCTACGAAAGAGTCAATCAGGTTAATATCGTGGGAATGGTCATCTTTCTTTAGCTGGTTATTCGTATTGAAAAAGATATTTAACTCCAATGTCATATTTCCAAAAGACAAACTCATGACTCCATTCCTGCAATTAATGATGGGCGACCAAGAATGACAGAAATTTGAGTGCTTATGTCCATGATGGGTTGAGTATCCAAGACGATAAAATCTACCGGGTAGTTAAATTTGTCAATATCCCTCTTGGTACACGAAGTGAGCAATCGAAAAGTTTTAATGTGGTCTGGGTGGGTTTTAATTCACTTAGACCCAGTTGTTCGTAAACCAACTAAGCGATCAGATTTACACTCGCTCCTAAGTTAAGAAGTACGTGCTCAATCGGGTAATTCCCAATTACACAAGCAATGGTTGAGCTACCGGGATCTTTATATTTCTGTGGCACATATTGCTTTAGGATGGCACTCACTTTTTTTGTTAAAAAAATTTCTTTTGAATATTTTATCATCTTTTGGTCGTACATAAGTCTTTCAGAAATTTGTCATATGAAGGTATTTGTTTAATGACATCTAGTAGAGGAATATTGACCTTTACTTGTTTCAGCACCTCTAGAATGTCCTGAGAATTAGAGAGAGGTTTTGCTGTAATCAACCGTTGGGGGAATGGTGCAATCAGCTTACCTTAAAGTTCTGGTTCTAATTCTTATAGAGCAATGCTAGGTCTATTAGTTTCATCTATTTTCAGGTCCTTAGACTTTTCAGCCCTTACCGAAATAGATTTGTCAATTATTTTACCACTCCTAAGGGTGGTGATAGACTTGACATGCTCCATTTGATTTGAAGAGCTTGAATCACTTATTTCGTATTGCGGTTTAGGATTGGGGAAAGGTTGAGCAGGAAGCATCCCCTTCTCTATAACCATAACATGTGAATCCATCTTTTGCATAAATTTTGTAAGTTCTTATAATGATTGGGTAAGCTCTTGAGTTTGTGTGGAATTTTGAACTGGTTCCTCTTGAGGCTTCCCTTGATTTGGAATTTGATTAGGGAATCCTTGAGGAGTAGCAGTTTGTCCATTCCTCTAACTGAAGTTTGGATGATTTCTCCAACTAGGATTGTATGTATTGGAGATGGGTTCATTAAAAGGTCTTTGGTAATTATTCATGACATTAGATTGCTCATTTAGTACCTCTTTAAAAGCAGGTATTGTTGGGCAATTTCCAGTTGTGTGAATGTTGCAAGTACAAATACCGCAAACAGTTTACTTAACATTATCCTTCTTTAGTTCCATGGCTTCTAATTTCCTTATGAGATTAGCCACTTTAACATTGATATCATCATTCTCTTTTAGAAAGAATATTCCACCCCTCTCTTTTAATTGAGTGGGCCTAGAAGTGGTGCTCGATTTTGGGGAGGTGTCCCATGATTGTGCGTTTTCAGTAAGTCTGTCCTAATAATCCCACACATCATCGACATTTTTGTTCATGAATTTCCTATTATACATTGTCTTGACCAATTGGCGCATGGAAGATGTCAGTCCATCATAGAAAAAGTGTATAATGCGCCACGTTTCAAACTCATGTTGTGGGCATGAACTGACAAGATCCTTGAACTGCTCCCAACATTGAAAGAATGTTTCATCTTCCTTTTGAGCAAAGTTCATGATTGACTTTCTGAGGGTGTTCATTTTATGGTGTGGAAAAAATTTCTTTATGAATTCCTTTGTTATATCATTCCATCTACCAATAGATTGAGGACGTAGTGAATGCAACCACGTCTTAGCTTTCTTTTTCAAAGAAAAGGGAAAGAGTTTCAACGTGACCGTGTTAATAGTCACGTTAGGAAAATATAAAGTGGCTATGATCTTATTAAACTCTTTCAGGTGTAAATATGAATTTTCATATTCAAGCCCATGAAATTTTAGAGGGAATTGGATCACCCTTGGCTTGATATTCGTATGTCCTGTATTTTTTAGAAAAACGATGCATGAAGGTGTTCTTAGCCCTACCAGTTGTAAATAATCTTGTAAAGTATGAGGCGAGGGTGCTTGATGCACCTCTTTCTCATCCTGGATTTCCTCAACCCTAGGTTGAGGTGGATATGGAGGTTGATTGGCAGCCATAACTTCAGTTAACTTTGTAGATCTTGAGTGGTGTCTAATCTTGTGATGGATAGATAACCCCTCAACGAATCCTCTTTCACTCAAGAGACGTCGAGTGTTGTCATGGACCCACTTGGGTATGAAACACTCTCAGCCCTCAATTTCAGAATCTAACCAAAACCTAAAAGAAAAAAGGAAATAGAAATCTAGAAATAGAAAGAGAGAGAATTAGAAAGAAGTTACCAAATTAGAAGTTTCTATATTGGGATCCTACAGAAGAAAAAGGAAAGTGAATTAGTTTTTAAAAAAGAAATAAGAAAGCAACCTAGTTTCTAAAATAAAAAATAAATTAGTTTCTAAAAAAGATTAAGAAAGGAAATTAGTTTTTAAAAACAGAAAAGGAAAGTTTGTAAAAAGTTAGTTTCTAAAAACAGATTAGGAAAGTTTCTAAACCTAGTAATAGAAAGCTAAGTTAGTTTTTTTTTAAAAAAAAATAGGAAAGTTTCTAAATCTAGAAATAGAAAGAAAATTTAGTTTCTAAAAACAAATTAGAAAGAACACTAACCTAAAAATAAAAGTAAATAAATCCTAGTCTTAACCTAATTCCAAAAAGAATCAAATACAGAAAACGCAACCGTTAGTCCCTGGCAACAGCACTAAAAACTTGTTCACAACCCCAAGTGTAGGATCACGATGTAGTAATAAAAGAGTAAGACCAAGGTTGAATCCACATGGATTGAAACTTGTATGTTTCTGAAATTAACTAGAAGTAGAACTAGAAGAAGATGTGAAACTAATTCTGAAGTATATGAGAGAGTATTGTGAATAAAGTAATTAAAACTAAGAATTTAAAGGTGGGAACCTGGGTGCCAAGGATCCACTTGTAGTGATCAGGGAGCCCTCTTGTGTGAGTCAAGTAACACAATTAGAATTAGAGTCTTATCCTATCCAATTGAAAAATATATAAATAAAACTAAATCTAAACTTCTATTGACCTAATTTTCAATGAAGGAGAATTATGATAATTGACAGGGATTCCATCACCAAACCATGCCCAGGAGACAATG
The DNA here is from genome assembly GCF_029962835.1 of Magnolia sinica. NCBI lineage: Eukaryota > Viridiplantae > Streptophyta > Magnoliopsida > Magnoliales > Magnoliaceae > Magnolia > Magnolia sinica. The sequence goes on from NC_080581.1 coordinate 32,203,064, forward strand.
GCAAACAACAGGATTTACTAATCCCATAATCTCAAAGAATGAGAATTGTGAAGATTAGGAAGGATTTCATTACCCTACCATGCCCAAGGGATGATGGTGAACAACACGACTTACTAATTTCATAATCTCAAATCAGGAAAAGAAGATACTCAAAGCTATTGTAGATCTACTGTAATTTTAGTCACAATAAACCATTAAAAACTGAAAGTATTCCTTAAATATCAAATTAGAATCCATGGAGTTCAACATAAACATGAATCAAAGCGATAGAAACATCCCATCATGCCACATGCTTCACCTTTAATTTAGCCCTAGCTAAGAGTTTTAACCAACCACAAAAATGATTGGATCTAAAACCCTAGAAGAAAGTATGAAAACAACAAAAGAAAAAGAAGAAAAATTCTTGGCAATGGCTTCTTCACCCTTTTGCTCCACTTTGTAAACCTAGAAGATGCCTAGGAACATCCTAAGGAGTTAGTCCTATTTATAGTTGTTGAACTCCAACTTTCACACCTAGTTAGAAAAATCAAAAAACTGCCTCAAATTTACACAGTTTGTTAAAATAGATTTCACTTTACACAGTTTTTTAAAATTGACTTCACTTTGCACAATTTCACAAAATGACCTAGAGTTTCAGAATATGCTTTTTTAAGATGATTTCAGGATTCCTTTTTTTCACTTCAAATCTTTGATTCTCTTTATTGCTCACTTGGTTTTTTTTGGATCTTTGGCATATGAATTCTTCAATCTTGCTCTCCTAAGATCCATCCCTTGCCTTGGTGATTTTTGAGCATCAAATCCATGCTTTTAGCACCCTTTTCAATCCAAGCTCTTAAATTCACCTTGCAATACAAACATGAGTAAAATAGAACATTAAGCATTATTATATTCATAAAATCAAGATATAAATGGGAGATAATATGCAATATTTAACCCTCAATAGTCACCTTAAAGATCTCTCTTACAACCTCCACCTTGAGCATAGACTGCTCCCAGCATTCTCCACTTGAAATGCATCTCCATTTACACCCCTGTGCATTGGTTTGCAATCTCATTAATGGATGAAAAGATCGATCAAGCACGAGTAATGCTTGAACTTCCCTCTGGTTAACATATCAGTGGCATCCTCATCCATGTGAATCTTTCAAAACAGAATCTATTTTGAAGTAATGAGTTCCTACATCTTATGAAATATATATCACATTTGTCACGCCCCGAAATCCGGCACTTGGGTATATTCGACCTCGATTCCGTACCCACAGGCATGACTTATGTTTTGTATGTTTACACTTCATAATCCATACGTATATTGATAAAATGATCTCACTCATAAAATATAACAATCCAAAAATTTTATAATTAAACATTTATTTAAAGAAGAATAATATGTCCATATTCTGACTATTCAAGGTTTCCATCAAACACATGTCATCATAATGTTGTTTTACTAAATGTTCATTACACTTATTTAGAAAATGGTAAAGAAACAAAAATAATTAAAAGAAAATCTCTTTAAGCTCCTCCATGTGATCTCGATCCTGAAATTTTAAAATCCCAACAGGGTAAGCTGTGAAGCCTAGTGAGTAATCTCAACACAGGTTTCAAAATAACCTCATATAACATGAATAAAAGTATTAAAAGATGCAATACCTATTTAGGTAAAACAACAAATGGGGAGATTTAATAAACACAAAATTTCAATGTAAATTCAAAGAAATATGAATGCATGAAATCAACATATGCTATACTCCATGATAAAAGGTGTGGTTTATTCTTTTTAACACCAGGGCCAGTTTACACTAGTTGGCCAACACCCGCGCCAATACAACACCTAGCCTGGCAATGGGAACCTCTTACATGATATGCTCACCCATCCAAAGGGCACTTAGTGAGGGACCCATTTGTACGTTAGCTGGTCAGACTACTACCCTACCGAACCTGGCAGTGGGAACCTTTTGCAATCCTGACATGCTCACCCACTTAAAGGGTATGGTAGAGGTTCCAAAAGGTACCAATTGGGTTTCTGGGACTTCCAACCCAAGGGTCTTGATCGCCCCACCTATTTACGCTTTAGGGATTTTCAACCCAGAGGACTTGATCGCCCCACCTATTTTCTGGTGTTTCATAACTATTTTAATGATGCATGATTTTAATATTGCATTAATCAAGTATTTCAAAAAAATCTTCAATGGTTGCTATTCTTCGATCAATCCATAATACTTTGTGTATATAATTTATCGAACTAAAAATAAAATTTTCAATCAATGTAAATTGTCCTTACATGATTAAAGTTCTACAAAAATAAAATAAAATTAAACATGTAATGTAATATATTAGATCTTGATTAAAGTTCTACGTAAAGAAAAGAAATAATAATAATAAACACGCAACGTGCTTTATTTCATCTAAGAATTTAGAAATTTATATATAACCTCAAGATTTTTGCAATAATTCTAACAACAAAGTTAAAATGTAAAAGATAAATTTTTAATGTAAGATTAACAATAAGACAATATAAAACTCGAATTAAGGCATATTAAAATAATGACAACCGATGTAATAAAAAAGTTAAAAATTAAAAATCATTTTTAGGAAGCATGGTAAGTAATTACATTAAAAAAAAAAATCTAAGATGGCAAAGATTAATTATAAGTACAAAAGAACAAACAAATATATGTATATATATAATATATATAATTGTTTTTATATAATTATCAAGTGAGAGACACTCACTTTTTTTATAAAAAGAAAAAGTGTGTGTATATATATATATATATATATATATATATATATATATATATATATATATATATCCTTTTTCTCTTTCTTCTTTTTCTTTCTTCATTTTTCTCTTTCCTCTCTCTCTCTCCCTCTTTCCAACGTGAATGTCCAGCAATACTTTTTTTTTCTTTCTCTCTCTCCTCTCTCTTCTCACGTTACACCACATCCCACTTCTCTTCCTTTGCTCCTTATTTATAAGGATAGCATCTCACGTGTGCTATTAATGTCTTTTAAAATTTCAGTTTTCTTTCGTTTTTTTTTTCTTTCTTTCTTTTGGTTTACACCACGTGCACAAATCTAAATACTTCACATGAATTTATGCTTCCGTTTTGAAATTCTTTTCATAATGTTTCTTTTTTTTTTCTTTTGCAATGTGGGTTGGTTAAATGCACACATTCACCATGCATCTTATGTGCACCACATGCATGTGCCACATGTATGTGTAAGCTATGATGCATGCATGGCTACTTGTGTGTGCGTGAGAGGTATGTATGTGATGTGTTTGGTGTGTTTGTGAAGTATTCATTGGTGCATAAGTGTATGATGTAGATGGATGGACGGATTAATGTATGCATAGATGGACGGATAGATATATGCAAATGAGTTATTGTACGATCAATGGCTAGACTCCAGGGTATAGTTGTGGATGGACGGGTAGGATTGTGGGTGGCCATATGACCGATATTATGGGTGGTCAGTTCAGATGCAAAGGCAAGTGTTCCAATGATTTTCAACATATTGATGGTTTAAAGTATAAGAGTTTGTTGTGTGATGTACAGGGTGAAATAATATATATAAGTGTACACACAATTCTTTTAAAATATAAAATCGAAACTAACTTTCTAAGTCTAGATCACCATTGATTTGTGGGTCTAATTGTCTCGTAAGAGATATTTTCTCAGAACCGACCGATAAGAGCATTGGGCATAACAAGATCTTCATGATGAACCATAAATGTTAGTTTTTAGATGGACCACTTGAGAGTTATGATCCATATTTGCAATGGATGGTGAGATAATGGATCTAAGTGTAAAAATTAAGGGATTTTGATTTAAATTAGGTGAATAGGTCTTGGTATAAGTTCAGATATAAATGGGCATGTGCAAATATGGTTTTAAGAATAGTCTATGTGCATGGGCATCTACACTCTTAGATGTTTTGGATCGATGATGAACCTCACATTTTGAAGATTTAACTTAAATGAACGAATTCCCAGTTAAGGGTTTTTAAGCGTTACGTAATGATGAATTCAATTTTGTAATTGGGTCACTGAACATGGGTGATCTCTACCGTCAGATCTTGATAAGTACCCACTGGATGGACATTTTTGGAAAACAAAATAGATGATTGGAATTCTCATATAGCCATTTACAAAATGTCCAAATGGTTTTGTTGACAGGGCCTCTAGAAAGTAGTTTTTGAGAAAGGTCTGTACATGTAGGTATTTATTCTGGGATTACTTGGCACCCAAATTGATCGAGTTGTAGTTGTTAGAATCTTAATTCATTGGTATGGTTTTTATAGAAAAATATAAGAATCATAATAGTCATGTTGAACTATTTGTTTGGGTCCCAAAAATGGGTGGATCTGATCATATGACATTTTGTCTGGTATGATAGAGATGTCCGAAAATCCTATAGATGGAATGTAATATATATCTAGTGATTTCAAGGTAAATGTACGGAGGGTTTTACGATCAGACAAAATATTTAGAAGATACATGTCATTTTTAACATATACCATTTGAATCATAATTATGGTACTGGTCCTATGATATATATGATCACGTTTAATGAAATCTAACCTGATAAGAATCTTAGTTATGAAAATTATATCATAATATGAAAGTTAGGAATTCGGTTAAGTGGACTTATGCAATTGTGGCCCTTGATTTATATAAAAAAATATTTAGAATTTAAGATTGAAAAAAATAAACAGGTGGTTAGGTTCCTTAAAATATGAATAAGTAAGTGTACGGATAGTTTATCAATTGAATGAGTGGTTAAAAAGTTATAATGGATATATGACAATGTGATGTAGGGTTCACCCAAGGAAAGTGTTATCCTATCATAGTTACTAGTATTAAGTTTTAATATTTATAGGAGATTTCGTTTAAAAAATGAACAACCAAATAAATAAATAAATAAATTATACCACCAAAATTTACTTGGGATATTACAACATTGATGTTGTAACGACCTTGGAAATTTTTGTGCTAATCTTTCCTTAAGCAGTTGTTTTTGGGGTAATTAGCGCTTTACTCGATTGCTTGTGAAATTCGCATCAATCACTTTAAATTGTATCTGCATATCTCTAAACGTGTAGATTAGTTAGCGCTACATTACTCTGAAACCTGGGATCCATCGCTAAATCCAGTTGTTCTGGAGAATTTTTGGAAGATCTGGATCGGACCTGGACCGCGCGTCGGAAGTCCGATGGCGATGATCTTAGGCTGTTGCAGTCACCGAGTTGGGCTTGACCATCACCTCGAAAATCAAGTCCATGTGATGTTCTGGGTCGATTTGCTTGAGCTCGGAGTGAAGAGTGTGAGAACGGTTGGAATTTAATAAGCTTTTATTGAAATCTGAGTCGTGTCGGTTGCGCGACGATTTTAAGCTATCTGACCGTTGGATTCTGACCCAATTTCACCCTCTGATCAGGGAAGGTGACCCAGACATATCCTAGTACTTGTGGACCTGATCGAGATCCCGTGACCATTGAATTGAGTGTGGTCCGCCACTGCTGATCTGAAGAGCCGGTCGGTACGAAAACTCAGCCTGACCTAGATCCATGGTCAATGAGCTTAAGTTCAACCTTTCGTGGTTATAGGCCCACCAGAAGTGCTTCGTTGAATCGAGAAAGGCATGCTTTGGTTATAACCTAAGTATACCTTGTCCCTAGGGTTATTTTTATCAAGAATAGGCCTATTTATAGTCCTTAAACCCTAGCCCTCTTTTCCATACGAATTCTCTCTAACCCTAGCTTGGAAAGAGAGTGGAAAAGAGAGAGAAAGTGAGAGAGATAAGTTGGTGAATCATCTTGGATTCTTCCTTGTTCTTCTTCATCTTTGAACCTTCACTTTGAATCGTTCTTCTGACGGTTCTGAGTTCTTTTTGGGGTAAGTTAATCTAACCCTAACCTGTGTTAGAGCTTAGATTAGTCTTGGTGTTGTTGTATCTCATTTCTATCCTTGTTTTAGGGTATTCTATCGCCGTTGACGAAGACAACTCGTCTAAATCAGTTCGGTGGTTCTTTCTTCGCTTAAGGTGCGGACTTTAAGTGTATAGGTTATGGTTTTCAAGGCTTTCAACGCCAGTTAGTGATTTATTCTTGTTATGGATGAGATTTCACATGCCAAATGTTGTGTTTACGTTGCTTTCCTGATATGCATGTGCTATATTGAGATTTGTGTATTCTATGTGTATTTATAAAGTACCGTATACGTATAAAATATGCACTTATGTTTGCCATGATTATTTGTCATGTATGTATGCTAGATGCATGTATGACAACTCCTTGGTAAAAGGAATTGTCAAAATGCATGTATTTCAACATACGTCATGTATGTTATTCCATGTATGCTAAGTGTTTTTAGAAATGCATGAATGATCTAAAGTGTAACTTATTACACTAAATGCGGGCGTTGAGAAGTGATTCTCAATACTCCTATTGATGCACATGATTTCCTTTATGCAAGTTACATTCCATGTTATTTAAATTCAAGCATTACCTATGCTTACATTTATGTTAAGTTGATATTCTTCAGATGCGTATGTACCATGATTTAAGTTGTTGTTCCATTACTGTTCTACATTCCATATGAGTATCTGTAGTAGTGTAATGTGTTTGGGACTATGCCTTAGTCCAGGAAATTGGTAATTCACCCTATGTTCGTGGTTGAGACTGCTTTCACCACGTAGGACGTATTAGACGAACCCGAGCCGTATTAAAGTTGGCGGCAGTGGTTTGGCCACGCGGAGTGTTTGCGCACTCTATGTCGTTCAATTCAACGTGCACTCGTGCTAGTCGAGTTCGTCAAGTAACCCGATTGTCCGATGTATGTTTACCATGTATGGACGCTACTGCTTGAATCTAGGGTACTGAACTTACCAGTGAAATCCTATTAACTATAGTACTTGATCCGCTAAGACTCATGAGCCGGACATGGTGGTATGGGACACCGTGGTCGAGCTGTTGGCCTACGCTGGGGTGACGAGCCTCCCCGTAGTGACCAGTGAGCAACTAAACTCATGAGCCGATTATGGTGGTATGGGACACTATATTCGTGCTGTCGGCCTACATTGATTGGTGACGAGCCCTTTGTAGTGACCTCGAGCATACCTGGATACCGCAATGAGGTGACGAGCCGAACTGTGGTAGTAAAGGCATGAAAGTCGTGCATTGATTGGTGACGAGCCCTTTGCTACGACCTCAAACATATGATCGTATGAGATGTCTAGGATTGACGACCCTAGTATGGATCACTGTTTGGATGGTGATATGAGGAAGGTATCTTAGCTTCCCAATCCTGCTGTATGAAATGGACTAATAACAACTTGGTAATCATATCCATGCACCGCATTTGCATGTGCTTTGTAGATGTGGCGCACTTTGAGGCGATGTCATGCGTAACGTAAGATGAAGACGCTGAGGGTGTACGCGTGAGGACACGCATCATATTGCATACATCCTTGCATTAACAAGAGTACTTAGGATTTATTTAATTGTCCTGGCTTATTATTACTGTTTGATTGAACTGATAACATGTTAACCAGTGCCTTATTGTTCCACTGAGTTGATCACTCACTCCCACGTTTCTGGGGCGGTGTTAAACACCCACCAGACTCTGTCTTAGGCTCTGATGTTGCAGATGTGGATGCGACTTCTGAGGCAGAGCAGGAGCTGGATGATGACGAGGCTGCCTTCTCCTATATGCAGTTTTCAGACGGGTTCTAGCGAGCCTCGGTCTGATGTGCGGGATTGTGGGATTATTTTTGGGAACTGAAATGATGTAATTTGATACTTATAATTTTGTTAAATAACATTTTCATACGATCTGGCTTGTATATGTAATTTAGGGGTTTACACTTATACACATATTTTCCTATAAGTCTTCCGCTTGCTTTATTCACTTATCCCTGAATCATATCTGTGTTTTGGCTTAATCTATTTCATGTTTTATGCACTAATACAGTCAACATACATCTATCATTAAATGTGTTGCGTAAGTGATGTTTTGGAACTCGGGAGCTGAGTTATGCTCGACCCCCGAATTTTAGGTCGTTACAGATGTGCATGGTTCTCACGTAATACACCTGATTCATCACTAATTGGATAGAACTCTAAGTATCGCAATGTAAACGAATCACCTCTTACTTCAACCTGAGTTCTCCTATCAAACCTTTCAACTATAATGCCTCCTTTAATGCCTCTTTTGCATTCATATATTATGCATCGGTTGTAAAGAACTCTATTATAAACTATAACGTAAGTCACCAACATACCAGTTGGCCTGCTAATGTGAAAATATATCTCATAGTAGACCTCCTGTTGTCTACATCACTTGTATTATCCAAATCCTCATAGTATACAACTCCACCTGAACTTCCATGTCCTTCGAGCATGATTCTAGTATCGATTGTGCACTTGAGATACCTTAGAATCCACTAAACAACATTCTAATGCTCATTTCCTACATTTACCATATATATGTTGACCGCACTAACTATTCGTTAGATATTTAGCATCGTGCAAACTATTACATATATGAGACTCCCCACTATACTTGCATATAATACCCGTGACATATCTGAAATCTCCTTTTCTATACTTGGATACAACCTTGTTGATAACTCAAAGTGGTATGCCAGAGGCTTGTTAACTAGCTTAACACCTTCCTATTAGTGCACTTATTAGTCAATCACGTGTGTCCGTGTGTTAGTAAGTCGGTTGAGCCCTTGGAAACTAAAGATCGAAGAAACAAGAGGACATGAAATATTAAGTAGTGAAGAACAAGTAAATCATCAAGTGTCTTGGTGATCCTAACCTTAGACCTAAATAGACTCAAAACAACCTTAACCTCTAGATGATTTATTTCTTAATAGGTAATCTTTATTTGATCATACTTTAGCCTTAGGATCCTGTGAGACCCGACCCGAGTTCGCAGGTATGCATATGTGTGTGTGAGTATGCATTCCGTCCATCTTGATCCCGCGATCCTACCGGTCGAATCCCGGCGACCCGTAACCCTTGGATAGTGTTTGCGGTCATCCGTGAGCCCAGTCATTTGTTTGATGATTGATTGATATATGATTATTTGTATTGCCTTCCTTATATGATGATTGCTATATGATGGTGGTGTTTTGTCTTTTATTTTGTCTTAGATTGTTCAATTTCGAGGACCAAATTTCTTGTTTGGTGGGGAGGGTTGTGAGACCCGACCCGAGTTTATAGGTGTGCATGTGTGTGTGAGTATGCATTCTATCCATCTTGATCTCGCGATCCTACCGGTCGAATCCCGGTGACCCGTAACCCTTGGATAGTGTTTGTAGTCATCTGTGAGTCCAGTCGTGAAGACCCGAGGCGGATCGAGTTGAGACCTATGCCATTGTGACTGCATCGTCGCCGCGGTTCCAGCGATGCATCTTGTGTGTCCATCCGATGTGTGGATTATAAGCTATGTGCATCTCATTTGTAGTCTTTGAGCATGATCATGTGGCCCACCTAGTGTGGAGGGCACATTTTTTAAGGTGGCCACCCTCTTTTGTGTAAATTCCAACACACACTACCCATACACTACCTAAACCCCCAAATCCTACACCACCCACCACCCACACACTACCCATCCCTACTCTAGCCTAGCAACATATTTTATATCACCATAGGCTATGATGATTTTTCTCTTATCTAGGAGAGAAAGTGATGATTACTTTTTCTCTCTCTCTTTTCTAGCAAATTTCCATACTCTCCCTCTCATTTCTCTCTACTCTCTTCTCTCTTTCTTTCTCTCTTAGAAAAAAATCTAGCCCCATTTTCCCTCTTCTCCAGCCCCTTCTCCCTCAAATCCCCTCCCATCTAACCTTCAATAATCCATCTCACCCATTGAAACATATTCCTTGGAGCATAAAGAGAAGATTAATGTAACTTTGGAGTGGGATCCATTAAGGTGGGTGATTATAATTGCTGATATTCTTTTCTACCCTTTGATCTTATTTTTCTTTCTAGATGGATCAAATGAGACCCACCAATCCATGGTGGAGATCCCATTTGATCCTATGGATGTGGCCCTTTGGCCCATCCTACATGCATGTCATGATCCATGATGGGGCCATTCTCCATGGACCCCATCATGATGTATTTAATGATCCACTCCATCTTAAGTCATCTAGACCCTAAGGATCATGTTGGGATGGCATCCCAACCATCCATAGCAATTATAGATCATGCATGTAGTGATTTTATGTTGCATGTACAGTCAATGTAGTTGTATGGGTATGATTCACTTTTGGGAGGGCCCACTAGTGGCGGGGCCCTACCCCCATGGCCGGATTACTCTCTTTCTCTCTTCTCTTTTCTTTGATGTATGGATGATAATGTGTGTGTGGACCATTTACAGTGGGCCTTGGATGTCCCAAAATAAATAAAAATAAAAATCCAGCAAGGTGGGATGCTCTTACCACCTAACTCCTTGATCATTGGACACCTTAATCAATGCATGCAAGTGTCCTAGTCCTAGTATGTGATCTGGATTTATGTGGGGCCCACTGAGAAAGGCCACACACCCTTTCTATGGCTGAGATTATTGAGATATAGGCTGATGTGTCCAGCCATGTATTGCTGTCCAAAAACCTGGACTGTTGCATGGACTGTCATGTTCAATCTTTGGCATGATTTTTTGGATCATTATTGCCATTATTTTCTTTATAATTATGAGGTGTAATGAGAAGGTGTGGACCCCACCGTGAGGTGTGATGGTTCATACCTCAGATGGCCCATGAAATGGTACCCAAAAAGGAGGCCCATAGGAGTGGGCGGTCCACTTTGTTGGGCTGTCCAGCCCACATGTATGGAGGGAAAACATACACTTCAGCTTAGTTTCTCTGAGGGATGGGCCACTTTTATGGACCCCACCTTTATTTTATGAAGAAAATACTAAACCTCCATTTTCCCCCTCTTGGATGAAGGTTGGGCCCACCTATTGGGTAAACAATGCATGGACAGCAACATCTCTTCCTGGATAGATTGAAATTCCTATTTTAATTAAAATATTTATGAGTATCCAAAAATCATAAAATTTTTTAAAGAGATGGTTCACTCATGGTAGGATCCACCTACAAAACTTTAGGGCCAATGGACACCTGTACATACCATGGTGGTGGCTGGACCGGCCCATTACAATATGGTGTTCAGATTAGTCCGATTTTTTGGACAGTCTGTTTCATTCAAATAAATTAAAATATTTTTAAGTGTTAAAAAATTATGAAATTTTGTGGGAGTGTGACCCACCTATAGAAGTGTCACTCTGTAAAATTTTAGGCCCAACGGACAATCGAACTGACTGTGGTACGGCCTGCAAATTTGGGTCAGTTTGGGCTAAATACCCAGGCCCATATGGGACGCCCCATGTGGGCTACCTGCTGGACTTTGGTCTAGCAGTGTGGCCCACCTACTCCCTTCTGTAGTATGATGTAACCCTATGTGGTGGGGCCCTCTGACTTGATAGCTGGACCACTTAGGCTGATGTCCTAATCAAATGAAACAATTACTGGACTCTAATAAGCCCATAAACCTGTTGGGTTAAAAAAATTCAGCAACTTATTATAATTATGATTGGCCTTTAGGCTGAAATTTTGAGGAGTGGGGCCCACTACATTGTGAAGATCTTAGAGAGAATAATTTATACCTTTAGTTCCTTAAATGTTGGGCTTGATAAATGCACTTTTGAGGCCCACCACAGTTGAATTTAATCGGGTCCATGAATGTGGCTGGTTGTTGAACTCTTTAGGCCCAATTGGGCTAGAACTTTCTAGATAGGCCCATTGAACTCTTGGACCATTTTTACCATACTATTGTGTTGGGTTAGTGGGCCGGATTACACAAGTAGATGGGCCCTTGGTTGCCCACCAAATCAACTTTAATACTTGGGCCGGGTTGTAGACCCAACTTACTTGACTAAGAGCAAGACATTTGCCCATATGGTTTGAGCAATGGGCTGCCCACTAGGCCACCACAATATATGGGATTAGTGGCCTTTATGTTGGGCCTTAACCTTTCCCCTATGGGCCCATAGCGGTATATATGGGTTGGGCTATGTGTGTTTCCCTTAGACCCATGTTGTAGATAGGCCTTGGGCCGCCTTTCTGAAGCCCAACATGAGTATTTGTGATATGATTATGGCTGCCCGTTTCTTATTTCTAATGTTGCGTGGGCCTTGGGCCTTGATCCATGATCAATTAGAGATGGGCTAACTCTTAGGGACCAATTGTGGTTAGATGTCCACATTGGTGGCCCTAAGGTAAGCCCATGGGCTTCTATAGGTGGTTAAAGGCCCACCATAGACTCTTACTAGGCCTGTTTCATCTATTTAGGCCTATACCATTAGTCTCGTGGTCCTTAGTCTAGGTCCTTAGTCTCGTGGGCTACCCCAGGTATATGGGCCCCCCACTAGAGGTTGTATCCTTATGAGGAATTGGTTAAGTGCCTAGACCCTTTATAGTTAGGTAGAGAGTTCATCTTCACCTCATTGGCACCCCTATTCATCTTCATGGGCCACTCCCATACGCATCATATGCATGCTTGGTTGAGGTATGATTGGCCATGGCTGTGTCATTGTGTAGGACATGTTGCTATCTCCCCAAGAGATGGATGCTTGGAATTGATGCATGGGTGATTGGGTGATTCATGCATCTGACATTGCATAGCTTGTGGATATCCGCCCTTACTTCATCAGGGCCTTACCTCCACAGGGGTATTCGTGGATGGCCGTATGTCTGGACACCGGAAATATTAGTTGAGCATACCGGATGCATAGGATGCCCATGGGTGAAATTCCCAAAACTTCCATGGTACCAAGGATCTGCTCTAACGCCGTGATCGGGTGGAATACATGAGCGCATGCGGGCCTTATACCGTTAGGCTGTGACTCCCACTGTCATGTAGTCGGTTGGATAGGGGTGTGGCCTTACCTGCCTGGTGTGAGGAGGCATTGCTAGGCTGAGTCTGACCAGCTCGTAAATGGGTCCGCTACCTTCAGGCCTTGTTGGTGATTGGTTGTCCACAGGCAGGTAGTGAGGTCTCTTACACTCATTTGACTGTGCGGGGTCTGCAGAGCAACGGTCATTTAGCAATGTAATGGACCCCGGTGATTTCCTTATGATTGAAAATATACTTGACTTATGGTTTGGATATGAGCACCGACATTACTTACATCGCATTAGCATTGGCTGTACAAGCCCCCCTTCATATATTGCCTTGGTATGACACCCATTACTTATTGCATCGCATTCATGGTAAGCCTTGGTAAGACTAGTGATATATTCATTGATCATGCTTCTCTCCTTATACCTCCTACTATTCTTCAATGCACCATTATCACACACTTACACCACCCTCTAAGCTTCTATAAGCTTATGCACGATCGATGCATGCAGGAGACTCTAGGTAGGCGTCGTAGTAGCAGAGCGTGGAGTAGAGTTGCGCAGTGAGGACTCTAGTGTTGCTGATTTCTCTCTTTTTCTTTTTTTCTCATGTATGTCCTTTTGGACCTTTTGGATGATTGTAAAAGTTTAAATTTTTAGTGAATTTTGTGATGTGTGCCTTTGTTATTCTTAGATGTACTTACTGTGATCTTGGGTATGCTCGCATTGGAAGTGATTATACTGTTATGAAAATCCTCCTTATAGGATCCCAGGATCGAAACCTACCTCAAGAGCCGAGAATGGGGTACTACGGAGCTGTTGCGGCCAGAACCGGCCATCGGTTTCCTTGTGAGTCCGGTTACCGAGTTTGGGGCGTGACAGATCTCTACAATTTTCTAGTTAATAGACACAATTTCATAGGAAAATCCTTAGTCTATTAACCTTTAGAACACCCATCTAAGTGTGAATTCGCATTGGACAAGACCTATCCATTTAATTGTAGGAGATTCCACTTTCTCCCAATACTTTGGTCATCTCATTAAAGCATCAAATATAAGGTGATTGATCGTAAGAGCTGAAGCATCCACATCAATGATCGTGTGAGCAAATGAGAAGTTAATTCAAGAACAAGAGAGTATTGAAGAAGCATCCCAAGAAGGTGTAACAATGGGGCTCAATCTTGAAATTACAGTTTTACCACTACAAGCGAAGCTTTAAAATATGACTAATATCCTAGAGGGGGGTGAATAGGACTTTTCAAAATTTAATAAAATAATCAACATGCACTTATTTCTAAATACTTATGTAAAGGAATACAAACAAGAAGAACTACAAAAACAAAGTCTACTTAATGAAAGCATCATTTAGGCATTCTGTTAAACATGTTTGCTGTAGTAAATAAATCAAGTATATTGTTTAACAAAACACAACATATAGAAATTGAAATCATTCAACCCATTGTATAAGATGTAAAGTGGTTTGGTTACATGCCTACTCCCGGCTGACGCACTCTCTTCTAAAGTGTGTCAGATTTCACTAGTTAGATGGAGTTCGAAACTAGGTTGAGCCAATTTAGATTGTGATGTAGTCGAGTTTAGTAAAGCTGAGTTCATTTATGTCGGCTCAGGTGTGGATATTTGGACACCTAGTAGAGCAAATCTTTTGTACTTTGTAAGCCAAGCGAGTGTATCTGCATCCCAAAGTGAGGGTTCCCCCCTTTAAGCTAATCACTTGAGTTCATTAATCTTATTATAAATGATGTTTTAATTACTTATATTTAAAACCTACTAAGTTACTTGGTCAATCTACTTATCTCAGTACACGAAAATGCTAATCTTTCGTGCAATTAAGACTTGAATTGAATAATTGATATGCCTCTTTAATTCTATTAAGAAAAAATAATTTGATTGCCACATGTTATCTCAAGTTAAAACTTGGTTAATTGATGAAATGTTTGCCACTTTTGATTACTTGATGATATATTGGAGGTCCTTGAACAAGTGGACATTTTTGTATAATGGATTAAATGAAAATTGTTGTGGACTTACTATCTTAGGGATCATTTAGGCCTATGTGAATTTTGGGGATAATCTATTTTTATTGCATCCTTGGATGAAGTATTTGTCTCATGTGGTTTTGTTGGAATACTTGTCATTTTGCATCGTGATGGTTTATTTTATATAAACTTGTTGATTTTCGGGTCATTATGCAAAGTTCGTTATAATTTTTGAGTGACGTTGGAGTTCATGTGCTGATTTTCTATTCACCTTATGGAGTTCGTTTTTGTTGTGATTTCTAAGTGAAGCTGAAGTTTACTTATTAATTTTCTAGCCACCTTACGGAGTTCCGTATGATTTTTGGGTGAAGTGGAAGTTCACTTGTTAATTTTCTAGTCATGTTGTGGAATTCACATACAATGTGATTTTCAGGTGAAGTAGAAGATCACATGTTGATTATTTGATTATTTTGATATGTTCATTCGTGTTGTGGTTCCTTTTACATTTTCTTAATAAAGTAATTATGTTGATTGGTTATATTCTTTGTGTATATGATCATGAGTTAGAATTTCATTGTTTATATATTTTTTTCTATGTTTTGCAAACTATTTTGAAGTACGAATGTTGGGTGTGTAATCTTAGAGGGTATTCCTCACTACAATAGTCATTGACGTTATCAAAACATATCTGTTGATGCAGGTTAGATCGAGCCGACGCTGTTCACCTAGTTGCTAAATGGCATCAAGTAGTTGAGGAGCTAGACGAGGTCCTAATGGATCATATTGAACTTCACCATTAGTTGATAAATTTCATTTTCAGATTATGGTACTTTCGGTATTTGAGTTGTATAAGTTTTGTATGGGCACTACATTTGGATTTTTGTTATGAATGAAAAACTTTTACTCAATGCACAGTTTACTCCACTAGTAATTATTGCTAACTATAAATATTGAGAAGATTGTTTAAATTTAAATTTTAAATTTTAAGGTTAACACTCAAAATTTCGAAAAACAAGCATTATACTCGGGTTATGAAAACTGGGGTGTTACAAGATGGTATTAGATCGAAGTTTAGATAAATCAAGCCTTGGGGAAAATGAAACTTATGTAAATTCAAATACTCCAAAGTTACATTGTTGAAATTAGAAACTTGAACTAAGTTTAATTCCCATTAACAATATGGTTTTATGAATCTGGAAATCTAAATTTTAAGCTCCCTTAAAAATTACTAGAATAATCATGGAACTTAAAAATAGAATTTAGGTGTCGTGGGAGAACAAATGGCTACCTTATGTATATTGGATGAGAACACCTCTTGACTAGACATCTGAATAATGTTATCTTAAATTTGACATATGAACTTTTCAAACATCCTTTTTATTAGAAATAATATCCTTCTGTTGGAATATTGGCATTAGGTTGGAAAAATCTGATTAGATTCAAGAAATTGCAAGTTTAGACTCCTTGTAATTTGCCTTGGGTCACAAATATAATCTTGTAATAACTTATAAAAAAATTTTGGATATTCGTAGAACTTTAATAATAGGGTAAAAATTTGAAAATGTGTGCTGAAAATTAACTTTTATATGAATTGCATCATATTTTAGATATGAATACTTTGCCATAGCATCCGCTACTTCTTGTTGGAGTAAACCAGCTCCTTATCACACCGTAACAATGTAGATACAAAATAGAAACTTTGACAAAAATCACCTGACTGGAGTGTTGTTAGAATCAATAAAATATCAACAACTCTTTATATATTCTTTACGATTATGTGTAGAAAGACTCCAAAGGTCCTAAGATGTTCAACCAAACATCTTTGCATTTGCTTTCGCAGAAATAAGAGATTCTTTTTCTTGAAAAGTTAAATGGAGGGAAAATAATTTGCCTATGACATGAGGTCTCGAATAATAATGAAGTGAAAAAGTGAAAAAGGTTTTCATATGTGGGATTACAATACAAACAGTTGCAAATGCAAAGAAAATGTATTTTCAAGGACTTTTATTCAAACAAAAAGGTATAAACAGTTTTCATCTCCTAGTGCTGATGAGTGTCTACCTCTCACTTATGTCATGCCTTATATGCTTTCTTTGTATTTTCCTAGTTTACCTTCCGTCCTTACAGGCCCCTATGATATTAATGAGGCTATCTAATTGTACAATCCAAGGCTTATCAATTAAATTTTAAAAAAATTTAATGAAATGAATTTGTTGAATGTTTTTCTTGTCAAGATCTTAAAACTAATGTTAATTCCATGGATTGATGAGACCTGGCCACCCACACCCCACACACTCATGCACCCACTCACACCACATGGTCACTCGATCCCTGGTCTGTCATTGTTGAAAGAGAGACATATCTACCATTCAACCATGGAACTTGACCTCTAATTTGTTGCATCACTTGAAATGCTTGGGATGTTTTGAGCTCATTCATTGCTCATGCTCTAGATTGGTGTGATCGTTGATGTAATATTGAAATTTATGGTTGACATTTTGAGTGGTGTGGATTCTGTAGCATTCGGTGGTGATTAAGAAATTCTTTTTAACTTCCTACCATGGTGAGGGTATTTTAAGATTTTTGGGGTAGATATGATGGTGCAAAATTCAATCCAACATATTTTAACGGTCAATATCTATTAGACAATTCCAACCATCACACTTTAATTTCCAACACTAATCAAACAACCCCATCAAAGTTTGATTTGGACTACATTCCATCCAAAGCAGGGAAAACATTTGGATGGCATCAATTGTTGCAGGGGATATACCATATTTTCTCAATATTCTTAGAGTTAAGCAGACTGATCCCAAAAGATTAAACCTAGTAGGGTGGAGATGGTGCATACTTTTTAAAGAGAAGGAGACAGGGTATTGCTTATGTCCTTAGAATTAATTTTTTTAGCATGTCAAGAGGAGAAAGGGCATTGCTTTTTTCTCCATCGACTTCAGACTTCTTTCCATATAGGATGAAGATGAGGCAACTAATTGGAGTGGGGCCTACAATACGGAATTGGATTCAGGTCATGATTGTCGACTGCCATCTTTGCCCTCGGATCTAGGATGGAGAAGAGTCGTCCTCCTCGAACATGTGGTTGATTTCAATAGACCATTGGTTTTCTTGTTTCAGCTTTTCGATCCAATCTAGTATGTGATTGCATCAGACTCACTACAAAATATTGATGTGGCCATCGAATTGTACAATTTGTGGCCTAATAGTTTGTTAGAAAAAATAATGAAACAAAATAGTTCAATATTTTTGTTAGTAAGATGTAGACATTGGTGTTGAATTTGTGAAATGATTAGGGCTGGTAATAGGATATGTCATGCTCGCAATTCAGATACAGAGTGTGCACTCTCATACTCGAGTTATGGCCTATGACTCGTACTCCAAGTGTACTTAAATTGATAATTTATATAGTTGCTTGGAGGAATAACTTAATGCATTCTAAGTTCATGCACAATTCTAAAATTCACACATCTATAGATGTCATACAATTTCACACATTTTCATTAATCGCTACCATCTCATTCTCAAACCACATCATCTAACCGATAACTCAACTAAGTCCATCCATTTGGGACTTTATTCAATCATGATATCAACAACCATCCAGCATAAATGTCTATTAACAAATTTCCTAACAATTTCTAATCATAAATGAGTAATATAAAGAGATCTTAAAGTTAATGATCAACAGTTCTTGTTAAACATTCCATTTAATCAGTTCATCGCACTAAGTTCATCTTCAGATAAGTATGGCCGTTGATCCTGTGGGTCATCTGCCATTTGGGCCTCTTTCTTTGGTACCTAATTTACATTACCAGTCTTAATCACCTCTGTATGATTCAACAAACATCAGCTAGCCAAGCCTAGTGAGTGAACGCATATGGTTGATGCCCGACACAATTAAGATATCACAGAACAACAATTAAATTAGACAAATGTAGAAATGAGCATGAATGCAAAATGACATGAGATGCATGCATCAAGTGGGATAATCGTACACTTACTTGGGTTAGATATCCGTCAACTAGCATTACACTTGATAATCTTCTCCATATTGGGTAGGCATAGGCAAGGCCCACATCTACTCCTTGAGTAGGCTTCCTCGTGAATGGTGGGCATCCAGTAATAATTCTACTAGGAAACCATTTAAGGAGATTCTCCAAGAACCCGGGCAGGAGGTGTGCATGCAATTCATCTAGAGCGGGCCTCTAACAATCAGCATAGAAGCACTATGCAATGCATGTGATGCATGCTCAATGCTCAATGCATCGACATATCCAAATTGTCATAAACTCGCTATATAAGAGGAAACTCTAATTTCATGAATGTAATGATAGACATCTTCATATATTCAATTCACAGTAATAGTCATTCATCGCTATATTTCATACCTCAATAGATCAATCTTAGAAAAACATTACAACAAATATGGCAATCATCACAAATCGATCTTAATTGTGACAAAGATATGACATGTTGGGATTCACTTACTTGTACTTGTTAGAAATAAATCTGCGCATTGAATAGTCGTACATGTTTAAATCTAAGATCCCTAATATGTAATTTAAACCAATCGTGAATTTGATCTAATTGTTTCATTCAATGGGGCCTACCTTTGATCAAATCAAGATGACCCTCTATCATTCATAATTTGGTAATTAATCCAGGGTTATATATGTATATTATAACTTAATAATCCAATTATCATAATCTAATATCTAATAGATCAATCCAGGAATCTGCTGGTCGAACCTATTGATTGATTAAAGTCCCTCTTTCGAATCGATCTCCAATCAATCGAATCGAGAAAATCAAGATTAAAATACTTTGGTCGTTGGACCATTTTCAACATTTTCGATCGAATTCTTCAATCGATCAAGTTTGATTGATGCTCCATTGATCAAATCAAACATAGAATAATCAAATCGGAAAAATCAAAATTTTATTATTTAAGTTTCTAGACACATTTCGACCTATTTCGATCGATTGAAGCTCCCTTTGATCGAATCGACAGAGGTCGATTATACTTTGTTACATAATCCATTTTTGTAAAGTTAAGGATTTTTTCTTATTTTTAAGTTTTAAAAGATCTAATATACTTATAGGTTAGATCTGAACCATCCAATGATTTTCTCACCATCAAGTTATAGAAAAATCATACGATTATTCAAATATAGACCATCCTAAGATCCACAATCATCATATGGCATATATATCATTATTGTTATCCTTTGATCCTTGTGGATAATCCAACGATTAGATTAATCTAAAATTTTGGGTAACATCCCAGATATAACCCGGAATCAATATCAATGGTGTATATCAATCTGATACATCAAAAAATCTATCGAATCAACAAATATGCAAAACCATGATTGAGATTTACTCTAATCAGTGTGGCCCACTCGGTGTTCAGATCATTTTAGAATTTGGGGCCCTGGTATATTTTGGAATTAGGAAACATATGATCTGAAGGAATCTAAGCTAACACCGCTAGACATACCATGTTAATCTCTACGATAAGAGATCTCGCTTACGACCTTCATGTATTATCAAAACTTCCCACATATCAAAGCAACAAATGCAAGGCAGATTTGCCCCATTCATGGCATAGATCCAAGGGTTATTAATCAAAGGCGTAAGAAAAATTATAAAAAGAAAGGTTAGGAACCTACCGATGAGAGCTTTTCTCCACAGGCCTCCCCTCTCTCACACTTTCTCTTTTCTCTTTCCCTTAAGGTTTTCGTAGGAGAGTTTTCTGTATGATCCCTTCTTATAGAGAGAGAAGAGCCCCGAATCTAGAAACTTCTAATCCAGATGAGCTCATTTTCCTAATCTGAAAGTTTTATCAATTTGAACAAAAAGTTATTTAACCTAAAGTCGCAATTACACAAGTCGATCCTCCAACCTCTCCATTATCCAAGAGTCTTTATTAGCGTGCTAAGTAATTTATTTTGTTATTAATTACAAATTTTAAATTTGATTAATTTCAAATTTTATATGAGCAAAAATTTAGGGGCGTTATAGGCTAATCCTGGGCTAGGGAAAATCAATATTTTGAATAGACGTGAGTCAACAACAAGCTCGCTCATTGTCATCCATTGTTAGTTATTTGGACCTCTAGTTGGATTGAAACTCGATGCCATTATGGGTGACCTATACGCTAATTTTAATGGTGCAGTGGTGCTTAAGATGCATGGCAGGTGGTTGATCAATGGAAACTGCTTATAATGTTTCAGGCTTTTTCCTAGCCTATGCTTTGTCATGGTGTGTTTCTTGTTGTCTAAAGCAGATTGCCTGGTGCCCTTGTTGATGTGGGGCTCACTGTGATGAATGTGTGTTATATCTATACTGTCCATCCATTTTGTGAGCTTGTTTGAGGGCATAAGCCTAAAATTGAAGAAAATCCAAAGCTCAAGTGGACCAAACCACTGGAAACATTAGTGGTTGAACGCCCACGATAAAAACTTCTTGGGGGCCACAAAAGTTTTTGATCAAGCTCATATTTGTGGTTTCCATCTATCTAGGTTTGTGAGACCTTATCAACATGTTAGATGGCAAGTAAGCATCATGGTGGGCCCTAGGAAGGTTTTAATTATGTGTGTCAATTAAACCCACCATTTCGTGTGGTATAGTCCACTTGAGGTTTCGAGCTCCTTCATATTTTTAGGCTCACACTCAAAATGAGGTGGTGACATGGATGGACGATGTGGCTATAAAACACATACATCACAGTGGGCTCCACGAGCCTTGGCAGAGTGATAAAAAAGGTGGAAGCATGCTACCTATAATTTTGTTGGTGAAAATTAAGGGCTCGTTAGCCATCTCTACTAATAAGAGCCTATTTGCTTGGTCTAAATAATAATAGTAATAATAAGCCTGCTTTGAAAATAGACTATTTGATAAAGCTCTAATTTTATCATTTAAGTTTTAGAAACTAACCAAGAAGCTCTTAATAAATAAATGGTGGAGATGTCACTTACTTTTTAATAGCTTAGCTAGCTTACATAGGTAGACATTTTTAGCTTTTTCTATTCTTTTCTTTTTTGATAAGTTTGTCGTTAAACTTTTCAAGTTATTCCCATGATGAATGACCTAAATTGAAGGTGGGGTCCCACATGATGAATGGTCCACATCAAGATGGACCCACATAATGTACGATTACATCAAAAGTGGGCCCCACATGATGATAGCCCACATCAAAGGTGGGCGCCACATGATGATAGCCCTACATGATGGATGATCCATATCAAGCTGGCACCACTTAATGGTTGGTCTACATAAAAGGTAGGACCTACATGATGGCTGGTGGACATTAAATGTGGGACCACATGATAGAAGTTTGACATCAAAGGTGGTTCCACATGATGAACAACCCATATTGAAGTTTGGGCCCCACATGATGGGTGGTCTACACTAAAGGTGGGACCCACATGATGGGTAGTGAACATCGAAGGTGGATCCTATATGATGAATGACCCACATCAAAATGTGGCTTTGTATGATGGACTATCCACATCAAGTGGGCCCCGCATGATGGGAAATCCCCAACAAAGGTGGGACCCAAATGATGGATGCCATACATCAAAGGTGGGTCCCACATGATGGATGGCCCATAGAAAAAAGTGGCCCCACATGATGGATTAAACACATCAAGTGGGCCCCACATGATGGATGGTCCACAACAAAGGTGGCACCCACATGATAGATGGTGGACATCAAAGGTATAGATATTTGGGGCATGTTCCGTCTATAGTGAGATCCACTAAAACAACCATCTGAATTGCTCTTATAATGGAGTTGTCGTAATTTTTAAAAATGACATCAACTACCACTAAAAAAACTCTTATTTGAACATTCTACCAAACTTATATCAAATAAGAGTTTGTGTTTTTTTTTTTTTTTTTGTTCTGAAAGGTGATTTACCCAACAAGCTTATTTAAAACAAGAGTTAGAATAAAACTTGCTTGTTTCAAATAAGAGTTTATATATATATATATATATATATATAGTTTTGAAAAAGTGATTTACCCAACAAGCTTATTTAAAACAAGAGTAAGAATAAAAATAGCTTATAAGACTAGTTGTTATTAGAAAAGCTTTAATTGGTTTGGAGTAGAGATGTCAAACAACCCCATTGGAAATTTATTTTCATTCAAGTGAACCTCGCAAAAACACTAGGCCACAACTATTGTATAAATCTGAATCCAAATCAACAAAAAAAATACAAAAATATCCCATATCCTTCTAATTTTAACTACTCATTCTGTTGGACAAAAATGCAGCCTCATCGCCAAAATTCTAGAAGCTTGGTTTCTTAAAGCCAACTCTCATTGTTGTCTAGAGATGGTGTAGATATTTTCTTTAAAAAAATTTAACAATCAAAATCATGGACATTAGATGGCCCCACCCATCAATTTTTTTAGTTTCCCACACTAATCAAAATGGTTGTGACCGCCCAAAAGTATTTAGATCTTAATCAATTAAGTTTGATTTCGACTATCATACTATCCAAAGTAGGGGAAACTATTTAGATGGTAATCAATTGATATATCTTCATCACTCATGTTATGTGAAGATATTGCTTTATATTAGAGTTTCATCTCTTATCTCACACCAATAAGATGTAATCCCAAGCGACAATAAAATTGGATCAACCTTAAGTATTCAAAATTCGGATCTAATGCCACCGTTAATCTGTACGCTTTATGCAAGCATGTTAAATAAAGTTAGAATAATTACAATGAATAGAATAACCAAAACAATCAAGTAAGAAAATACATAACACACCTATTTTATGTGGAAAAACCTTGCAGGAAAAAATACGATACAAAGCGATGGAAATCAGCGATAATCAAAACTCTTAGAGTTTATACCACTCACCTTCTTCGATTATAGAAGAAACATGATCTTCCCTTGTGATACGCACTTAAGAAAACCCTAACCTCTTGAGAAAATCACTTCCTAATCCCTTACAAGTATCTACAACTCTCTCACCTTGCAAAACACTTTCCCTTAGAGAGCGTCTGCCAAGCCCTAATCTAAGACGGATTTAAATACCCCAATTTGCATTAATTTGGGTAACCCATAGATCAGACTTAATGGGACCTTCGGTTGGACTGAAACAAATTGACTCACACATATTAGTCAAACTTAAAATATGCAAATCTTTATAGTGTGCAAACTGATATTCACCCATTAATTCAGTTGGATTGATGGGATGCTGGCCAAACCTACAATGACCTTCTCTACACTATCAAATTGGAGATCTCGCATAACAATCTCCACCTTGACTTACATTCTATAAAGTCACCCCGAAGATCTCCCATGTAATCTCTACCTTGAGCGTAATCCATTCCCTACATTCTCCACCTTGAACGCAACTCCATCTGCACCCCTGTTAAGGGTGCCCAATCTCATCAATGGTTGGAGAGATTGATCAAACCCAAGAACTGCTTGAACTTTTCTATGGTCACCGGCTTCGTCAACATGATTCAACATTCTCGTCTACGTGAATCTTATAAAATAGAATCTCTCCTAAAGTAATGAGTTCGTATATCTTGTGGAACCTCACATTGATGTGCTTGGTTCTCGCTTGATACATCTAATTCATCGCTAGATGGATAACACTCTTACTATCGCAATACAACCAAATTACCTCATACTTCAACCCTAGTTCTCCTATTAGAATTTTGAAGCAAAACGCCTCCTTTGACACCTCTATCGCACCACATATTTCACATCGCTTGTAGACAACGTTGTCATAGACTGTAGCATAGATCTCCAACATATCGTTTCACCTGCTAATGTGAAAACATATCCTGTAGTGAACCTCCTATTATCCAAATCACCTGCATAATCCAAATCTACGTAGCCTAAAACTCCACTTGAAGCTCCATGTCCCTTGAACATGATCCCAGTGTCGATTGTGCCCCTGAGATACCTTAGAATCCACTTAATAGTACTTCAATGCTCCTTTCCTAGATTTATCATATATCTATTAACCACACTAACTGCTATGAGATATTTAGCCTCGAGCAAACCATTGCATACATGAGACTCCTCACCATAATCGCATTCAACACCCATGACATATCTCAAATTTCTTCTTTACTTAAACATGACCTAACTAACAACTTAAAGTGACCTATTAGAGGCATGCTAATTGTCTTAGCACCTTCCATGTGGAACCTCTCTAATAGATTTTGTACATATTCCACTTGAGACAACCACGGCTTTTTAGACTCTCTATCTCTGTAAATCTTCATGTGGGGATTCTCTTTGCAGTGCCCAAATCATTCATGCCAAACTCCTTGCTTAATAGATACTTAAGAAAGAGTATCTCCTTCTTGTCATTTACAACAATCAACATATAATCAATGTAATGAATTAGTAGAATGTATGACCCATCCTTGAGCACCCTATAATATACTTAGCAATTGTACTTATATCTAATATACCCAATTTCCACCATGTAGGAATCGATCCACTTATACAACTACCTCGGAGACTACTTCAGCCTATACATGTGACCTTCCTTACTAAGCTCCTTGCATGCTTTATGTTTCACTTCCTCTAAGTTCCTTGTAACATCCCAGAAAAATTAGTAAAAAGACCCAAGTACACCTCAGGCAGAACTATCCAAGGACCGCATCCTGTGGTATAATTTAGGTGAAATTTAGTTAAGTACTAAACTAAATAATATGTGAATTAAGTTGGGGCCACCATTTTCACAAATGAGAAGGCCCAAAACCTTGAGTACCACTAGCTCAATACTACATAAAGACTTAGGAGAAATCCCAAGAGCCTGTTGCTCTCGGGAGTACATTGAAACTCCGTATCGGACCTAGACCGCACGTCGGGGATCCGATGACCGCGAAACTGTAGGACTGTGTTCGTCCTGCTAGGCTTGACAACCATCTCGAGAATCAAGCCCAAATAATGTCCAGAAACATCCAATTTGAATGCTAAATGAAGTGCGCGAGAAACGCGAATATCTTTAGAAAATGAACCAAAACTTAAGTGAATTGGGCCGTTCACTCTTATGGGAAATTGAGGATCTCAGACCGTCAGTTTCTGACCAAAATACACGCATGGGAAAAGAAAATTTCCCTGCACATATCCGTATAATAGTGGCCTCGATTGAGCAAGTACAATCGTTGATCTGACACATGCTCTCCACAGTCGATTGACTTATCTGATCGCACCGAAATCATGTCCTACTATGGATCCATTGTCAGAGAGCATACCCTATGATGTAGATGAGTAGTGGGCCTCCTTATGGGCCCTATTCGTTAGAAACAGCCGCCCCAAGGGTATAAACTATGTATACAGTGGCCCTGGGGCCATTTGCACCATATCTAGGCTTATAAATAGCCTCGCACACACCCCCTCTCTCCCATATACGAATTTTTGCAAAACCCTAAGGGAGAGAGGAGGGAAAAGAAAAGAAAAGGGGAAGGAGAGAAGAGAGATTTTGGTAGATTGTTATAGGAATCCTCTCCCATGATTCCACACACTAAATTTGTCCCGTTACACTACACAACCTCTTTCAGTTATGATTTTGGGTAAGAAAAATTAACCCTAATGTTGTTGTAGAGATCCAGGTTGATTGTTCATTAATTTAGCTAACCTATTTCGTCATTTAGGTGCCTGACATTTTATTTTTAGAAAAGTAGAGTTTGAACCGAGTCTGAATCGAGTATTCAGATGAAAGGTACAGATTATAAACGCTTAGGTTATGGTTATCAATGCTTTCAGTGTTAGCTAATGATTTATACCTGACTTTATTGCTACCGTATTATCTTAGATACACCGATTTCAGTATAATATACATGTATGAACTGTGTTGAGCAAAAGATACATCCCATGTGTTTGTTGAAATGTTTGAATGAACATTTAAACAAGATTTGTGCTTGCCATGATTACCGATCTAGGATTCTTCATTGTCATATGCATGCTGATATCTTTGTATAAGGAATTGCTAACATATATGTTGTAACTAGCCTAGTCTATATATTTAGTGAAGTGTAGTCTAAGTGTTTGATGTACTGTCTGAACGAGAAATTGTTGATGATTTGTATTTATTACGAGTATTAAGATAGGATTCTTAATTACCTTATTCATATGTATAGTTTCTTTCACGTAATCATATTTGCCTTTATGCAATTTACAGATAAAATGCAAGTGTTTGGTACATGATCAATGTGTTTGATGAAAGCTTAAATGAGGAATTTACTTGGATTGTTTGTTAAATGCTAAAATGATTGTCACATGTGTTTATTTACTGCATCTGAGTAAGATTGGGGTTACAATGTAGCTAGGAAATCGGTAACAGTCCCTGTTCGGGTGGCAGAATTAGTCTCGCCACGTTGGGTATACTCAATGAATCTGGGTCACATGACGATTGTCGACAGTGGTTAGGACATGAGGGGTGCTTATGCGCCCCATGTCGATTAAGTCAGCGTGTGCCCGTACCAATCGAACTTACCTAACAAACTGATTGACATATTCTGTGTTTACCATGTATGGACACTACTGCTTGAATCTAAGTTACCCCTCACCAATGTAAAGGCCCACTTTAACCATGGTACCACGATCCACTAAAACTCATGAGCCGGGCATGGTGGTATGGGACACCGTGTTCAAGCTGTTTGCCTATGCTGGGGTGACGAGCCTCCTCATAGTGACCAATGACCAACTAAGACTCGTGAACCGAGCATGGTGGTATGGGACACCATTTCGTGCTGTCGGCCTACGCTATGGTGAGGAGTCTCCCTTAGTGACCGCGAGTATAAACTCTTGAATTTGCCTGGTGGGGCCCCCTTTTAACACCTTTAGCACCCTTTTTCCCTCATCTCACCCCTTTCCTAACCCCTCAAACACTTCCAACCCTCCAAAAAACTTTCTCTCTCAACTGTTCATTTGCATACATTGAAATCCCCCTTTTTCTCTACATCCTACACCCCTCAACCACTATTTCTCCAAAACCATCCCTTACAACCCCTAATCTCCCTTCTTCTCACCCATTTAAGCACAAAACCCTTCTTTTTTATGTCGCATAATCCCCATCCCTTCAAATCCACCCCATCCTCAAGTGTTTCTATCTCCATGGCTCTTTTCGAGCTTGTAAGCGCCATCTTCTCCATTACGACGCTCCTTTCCCTTATGCGAAAGAAGAGAGCGACCCCGGATGAGGCTGGGCCTAGCTGTCTAAGCTGTTCAAAAAAGAGAATGAATGCCAAGATAAGTGCGAGCACCGAGCAGAGGTCAAAGCGGGACCTCGATCCCCAAATCCCGGTAGAGAGGTCCCTACCAGCGAGCACTGGACTTGGTAAGTTCCGTAATCGTAAAGTTGTTTCGAAGCACACGTGGATGAGAAGTTATTTGGGATGTCCTGTGATTGACCACCTCTTGGAGAATGGGTGGGGTCCCATATTTGAAGGAAAAACACATGCTGTGAGGGCACCGTATGAGCCTTCTACGCACATATAAGGGACCCAACTCTTGAGCCGCTTTAGTTCACCATTCTGTTGGGAGGAATAGAAGCCAGGGTCGATGTGGATATTATGTCACGTATCATGGGAATAGAGCGTATGGTTGTACATGCCAGTAATACTAATCTTGCTAGTCGACGGGAGAGATCGCCGCACTCACTTCCTTTATAGCCAACTTGTTAATTGGAGGTGAGGGAACAGCCTCGCATCGACACGTATGATGGAAGATTTTCGCCTGCTCCACCATATATGCACGTACAACGTGTATCCTAGGTGGAGTAACCACACAGAATGCACAAGATTTATGGTGGACTTCCTATATCGAGTGGATAGGGAGAAAAAGTGTGCCTGCCAACTCTCGCCTTGACTCAGATAATTAATACTACACAATCTACTCGGAGGGACAACTCCCTCCCATTTGGCTGACTTATTTGTAAGATCACCTACAACTTTGGCTTCAGGTTCTACATGGACAACCTCGTCCCTATCCATTTCATCAATGAGACTATTCTCAACAACATGAGAATAGGCCCCAGGCAATGGCAAGCCAGAATTGAAGAGTTTGAGGATGAGATAGAAGAAGAGACCGAAGATGAGGAAGATAGTGAAGAAGAGGAAGACAGTGGGGAAGGGGAGCAGGAGGAAGAAGAGGAGGCCCAGAATTCAGACGGGGGGCCTCCTACTACTTGTGATGACTGCCATGACCAGGTCGCCCTAGACGCTCGCATGGCCAAGATCAAAGAAAATCAAGCTTACTTGAAGCAGAAGTTCGAGGAAAACCAGGCTTACATGAAGCAGAAGTTTAAGAGAATGTTCCGTACCCTGAAGGCCCTCCTGTGCTGCATGCAAAATAACAGAGCACCTCTGCCTTCACCAGAGGACTAGTAGTATAGTTGTAGTTACTTCTTGTTGCTTTTTGTAATAGCCTTGGATAGGCATAGTTTAGATGCTCGGTTAGTAAGTGTTGAAGTTTCTTTTTTATAAGCTATGATGTATTCCCTGTCATAGTACTTGAATACCACTTCATATGTAACTATGAAAATTTTGTTAAATGAAATGTATGAAGCTTCTTTCGTTTAGAAATGTGTAGAATGTGTGGAAAAAGTGGATGATGTTATCCTAATCATATAAACGTTGCACCCTATGTTTTATATAGGGAATGCCTCCTAAAACTACTCAGAACATGGCACGTCTCCCACTTGGTGGGTCAATTGACGGGGCCCCTCCCACGAGTGATAGCCACAGGGACCCTAGTTTGGGCCTGAGTAGCGAGACGATGCCGGATTCACAACCGGCCACTGGCCCCACAAATGGGCCAACACCGAGTGCACCACCGGTTCTAGGTCAGAACCGTGCATCTTTGTCGATGCTTGACATGTCTCGGGCAGCCTCTCCCCCTGATAGGTTGGTGTAGATGATGCTCCTACTGTAATAACAAAAACAGGTTCTGACCACTATAGTGGGGGCCATCGCACAAAACATGAATGTGGCCTTGCCAATGCCACATGTACAAGCTACTGGGACAGTGGCTGCAAGTGGCCTGTTTGAACGCTTTCAGCGCCTCCGACCTCCCACTTTTACGGGTACTCATAGACCCGAGGAGGCTGAGTATTGGTTGGATAGAATATCCAAGATGCTAAAGCCCTTACACTGTACTGAAGCGGAAAAGGTCGAGCTGGTTACATATATGTTGAGAAGGAGGCCAACTTGTGGTGGGACAGTGTCCTACGAACAGTTCCCATAGGGTTTGCATGGACATGGGATGGTTTCGAAATACGTTTCCATGGAAAATACTCCCCCCTCACTTACCGTAATGAAAAGGAGGGCAAATTCCTCTACCTTAGACAGGGGGAAATGTCAGTGGTAAAATAAGAGAACCGTTTTACGGAGCTTGCTAGATATGCTCATTTGATTTTGGTAAACAAGTCGATATGAATGTAGCAGTTTTCAGAAGGATTGCGGGCTGACATCTGCACAAAGATGTGTTGTGCTAGCATCCCCAACTATGCTGAGCTACTGAACATGTCCCTACGAGTTGAACAGGATGGTGAAAGAGTGTCTAAAATGCGCATACCAATGGGCCCGAGACCTCGGCCTGAATTTCAGAACTGGCCATTTTTCGGCAAGAGGATGCCTGTGAACTCGCCTCCAAGACTAATGGCTCTGCCGGCTCAGCAAAGGTGATCTAACCTTTGGTGTACCTATTGTAACAAAGCGGGCCATACTGACCCCTTTTGTTTTACCAAGATGAAGGATAACGGCTACACGCCACCTCCGAGGGTCAACCGCCCGCCATAGCACGCCATGTCAGTCCCACCTTTACGATCTATGGCACCGGTGCAACTGTACAACTGGGCTCCTGTATCTCGAAATAGGCTGCCTCAACGACCTATGATATTGTCGCCTAACTGCCTGCAATAAGCTCACGTACATGCCCTCTCCGCCGAAGTGTCTGAATCTACGATTGCAGGACCGCTAGCTTTTGAAGTCACTGTACACATCCAAGGTACACCTGTATTCCTTTTGGTGGACACCCGGTCCACTGTTTCTATGATAGCATGCTCTACAGTCAAGCGATTAGGGTTAGACACTACCCTTATGGTTGGGGTGAGAGTCATCGCTATAACAGAGACTTTCTCGGATGCCACTAAGCTTTGTAAGGGTTGCCAGATAGACTTAGGGAGCAAAGTGGTGCGCATTGAGCTGATTGTAACCACGATATATCATTACGACGTCATCCTCGGCATGGATTTACTCATCGAAATGAAGATAGAAATCGACCGTGAAACCAGATTGGTGATAGCCCATGGGCCTGAGGGCACGACCTTCACCTTCCCAATTCAGGTCAGTTGTGTTTACCGCATTCATTGTTACGCCTCCCTTCTAGAAAATTGTGATAGTCCATCACTTAGGGACACGCCAGCAGTCCAAGATTTCACGGACATATTCAAAATGATCCCTGGACTACCGCCTCAGCAGAAGATTGACTTTACCATCGACCTTGTGCTAGGTGCGACACCTATCTCCTTACCGACGTACCGCATGCTTCTATGTGAAATGGATGAATTAAGGAAGCAGATTGATGATTTGTTAGACTCAGGTTTCATAAGACTGGGCATATCTCCTTGGAGAGCACCCGTGTTGTTTATGAAAAAGAAGGATGGATTGTTGTGGTTGTGTATTGATTATCGCAGGCTAAATCACGTCACAGTAAAGAACAAGTATCCTCTACCCAGGATAGATGACTTATTCAACTAATTGAAGGGAGCTCAATATTTTTCTAAGATAGACTTACAGTCCGAGTATCATTAGTTGCACGTCAGGAATGAAGACGTGCAGAAAATAGCTTTCAAGACCAGCTTCAGGCACTATGAATTCCTCGTGATGCCATTTGGACTTACAAATGCACTGGCCATATTCATGGATCTCATGAACTGGATATTTCGGCCGTATCTTTACCGATTCATCGTTGTATTTATAGATGACATTTCGATATACTCAAAGCGTCAGAAAGATCATGAAGAACACCTACGAGCAGTCCTTGATACTCTCAGACAGAATCAGTTATTTGTACAGTACCAAAAATGTGAGAAAGGAAGAAGTTAAGTTCTTAGGACACATGATTTCCAAGGAAGGAATCACCATGGAACTTGATAAGGTGACTATGGTATAACACTGGGAGTAGCTAGGTTTGGTTACAAAAGTGAGGAGTTTCCTCGGACTTGTTAGCTATTATCGCCGATTCATTAAAGACTTCTCCAAGATAGCCCGACCATTGTCGCAACTTACTCAGATGGATCTTAAATTTGCTTGGAATGAGAAAGCAGTGACAGCCTTTCAAGAATTAAAGGATAAGCTGACGTCTGTGCCCATGGTAGTACTACCAAAGCAAGGGGTTAGATATACTATTTACAACGACACTTCTTGAGTCGGTTTGGGTTGTGTGCTGATGCAAAAGGATAGGGTGATCGCATATGCCTCATGACAGTTGAGGAAACATGAAGAAAATTACCCCACTCATGACCTGGAGTTGGTGGCAGTCATTTTCGCATTAAAGCTATCAAGATATTACCTCTACGGAGAGGAGTTTGAGCTCTTTTGTGACCATAAGAGCCTCAAGTACATCTTTACATAGAGGGACCTGAATATGAGAAAAACGACGTTAGATGGAGATATTGAAAGACTTTAAGTTTGAAGTCTCCTACCATCCTGGCAAGGCTAACCTTGTGGCTGATGCACTGAGCCGTAAGAAAACTATAGAATTTGTAGCTCCACTGATAATAAGAGAGTGGAATATGGTAGAGTTTGTGCGAGATTTCAAATAGAAGCTGATCGAATCATTGTGGCCCAGAAAGATAATAAGCTACTGTCAAAGATGAGAGAGCGTGCAAGCGACAATGAAGACTAAGAATGGAGGATTGGCTTAGATGGAGGTTTGCGGTATCGCGGCCGCCTATGCGTCTTGAACATTCACAACTTGAGGAGAGAAGTTCTAGAAGCCGCTCACAATTCAAAGCTAGCAATGCATCCAGATTGTACGAAGATGTATCGAGACATGAAGCGTTCATACTAGTGGGATAATATAAAGGCTCAAATAGCAGACTGTGTGTCTTGATGCCTCACGTGCCAGCAAGTCAAGGCCAAGCACTGCCGACCCCCTGGTTTACTTCAGCCCATGCCCATAGCTGAGTGAAAGTGTGATTTCATATCTATGGATTTCATTTCTGGGTTACCAAAGACGAGAAAGGGGCATGACTCCATTCGGGTGATTGTGGATCGGTTGACGAAATTGGCCAATTTCCTCTTGATTCGAGTTTCTAATTCGGTAGATGACTTGGCTAAGTTGTAAATTAAGGAGATAGTACGCCTGCATGGGGTTCCTATAGAGATTACGTCGGACTGAGATACACGATTCACGTCTATTTTCTGGACTCGAATCCAAGAAACAATGGGGGTGAAACTGAAGTTTAGTACCGCGTTCCACCCACAGACCGATAGGCAGACGGAATGGGTAAATCAGATACTTAAGGACATGTTGCGAGCGTGTATACTTGACTTCAAGGATAGCTAGGATGACTGTCTCCCTTATGCTGAGTTTGCTTATAACAATAGCTTCCAAGCAAGCATTGGCATGGCTCCTTACGAAGCCTAGTATGGATGCCTATGTCGGGCCCCTCATTGTTGGGCGGAAGTTGGCGAGAAGAGCTTGATAGGCCCAGACTTGGTTTAAGCGACCTCAGAAAAGATTGATATTATCAGGCGTCGACTCCTTACGGCCCATAGTAGGCAGAAGAGTTATGCTGATACGAGATGAAGACAATTATAATTTGAATTTGGGGATCATGTATTCCTTAAAGTTTCCCCAATGAAGGGAGTACTTCATTTTGGCAGGAAAGGAAAACTCATGCCAAGATTCATTAGCTCATTCCAGATTTTAGACTGAGTGGGTGTGGTGGCATACCGCCTCGCCTTGCCCACACCACTCACTGGTGTGGATAATGTATTTCATGTATCGATGCTGAAGAAATATGTTCCTAACGCTACTTATATTATCAAGTGGGAACAAGTACATCTAAGAGAAGATGCTACTTATGAATTACACCCAACACGTGTTCTCGATAGGAAAGAACAAGTGTTGCACAGCAAGGTTATCCCACTTGTGAAAGTGTTATGGACACACCACACTGAGGAGGAGGCTACTTAGGAAACGAACGCGGAAGTCCGTAAGAACTACTTACAAATCCTCGAGGAGTACGAAAAGGTACAAATTTTGGGGATAAAGTTTTTTCTTTAAGAGGGGTAGATTGTAACGTCTCAGAAAAATCCATACAAAGACCCGAGTACACCTCAGGCAGAACTACCCAAGGATCGCATCTTGTTGTATAATTTAGGTGGGATTTAGTTAAGTACTAAACTAAATAATTGGTGGATTAAGCTGGAGCACCATTTTCACAAATGAGAAGGCCTAAAACCTTGAGTACCATTGGCTCAATACTACATAAAGACCTAGGAGAAATCCCAAGAGCCTGTTGCCCTCGGGAGTACATTGAAACCCGTATCGGACCTAGACCGCACGTCGGGGATCCAATGACCGCGAAACTGTAGGATTGTGTTCATCCTTCTGGGCTTGACAACCATCACAGGAATCAAGCCCAAATAATGTCCAGAAATTTCCAATTTGAATGATGAGTGAAGTATGTGAGAAACGCGAATATCTTTAGAAAACGAACCAAAACTTAAGTGAATTGGGCCGTTCACTCTCACTCAAAATTAAGGATTTCGGACCGTTAGTTTCTGACCAAAATTAACCCATGGGGAAAGGAAATTTCCCTGCACATATTCGTATAATAGTGGCCCTGATTGAGCAAGTATGACGGTTGATCTGACACAGGCTCTCCACGGTTGATTGGCTTAGCCGATCGCACCGAAATCATGTCTTATCGCAGATCCATTGTCAGAGAGCATACCCTATGACGTAGATGAGTAGTGGGCCTCCTATGGGCCCTATTCATTAGAAACAGCCACCCGAAGGGTTTAAACTATTTATACAATGGCCCTGGGGCCATTTGCATCACATATGGGCTTATAAATAGCCTCCCACACACCCCCTCTCTCCCATATACGAATTTTTACAAACCCTAATGGAGAGAGGAGAGAAAAGAAGAGAAAAGAGGAAGGAGGGAAGAGAGATTTTGGGAGATTGTTACAGGAATCCTCTCTCATGATTCCACGCACCAAATCTCCGTCCCATTACGCTACACAACCTCTCTGGTTACGATTTTGGGTAAGAAAACCTAACCCTAATATCATTGTAGAGATCCAGGTTGATTGTTCGTCAATCTAGCTGACCAATTTCATCATTTAGGTGCCCGATGTTCTATTTTCGGCAACGTAGAGTTTGAACTGAGTCCGAATCGAGTATTTCGACGAAATGTGTGGACTATAAATGCTTAGGTTACAGTTATCAATGCTTTTAATGTCTGCTAATGATTTATACCTGACTTGATTGCTACCGTATTGTCTTAGATACGCCGATTTCAGTATAATATACATGTATGAACTGTGTTGAGCAAAAGATACATCCCATGTGTTTGTTGAAATGTTTGAATGAACATTTAAACAAGATTTGTGCTTACCATGATTACTAATCTAGGATTCTTCATCGTCATATGCATGCTGATATCTTTGCATAAGGAATTGCTAACATATATGTTCTAACTAACCAAGTCTATATATTTGGTGAAGTGTAGTCTAAGTGTTTGATGTACTGTCTGAATGAGAAATTGTTGATGATTTGTATTTATTACGAGTATTAAGATAGGATTGTTAATTACCCTATTCATATGTATAGTTTCTTTCACGTAATCATATTTTCCTCTATGCAATTTATGGATAAAATGCAAGTGTTTGGTACCTGATCAATGTGCTTGATGAAAGCTTAAATGAGGAATTTACTTGAATTATTTGTTAAATGCTAAAATGATTGTCACATGTGTTTATTTACTACATCTGAGTAAGATTGGGGTTACAACATAGCTAGGAAATCGATAACAGTCCCTGTTCGGGTGGTAGAATTAGTCTCGCCACATTGGGTATACTTGATGAATCCGAGTCGCACGACGATTTTCGACAGTGGTTAGGCCATGAGGGGTGCTTATGCGCCCCATGTCAATTAAGTCAGCGTGTACCCATACCAATCGAACTTGCCTAACAAACTGATTGACATATTCTGTGTTTACCATGTATGGACACTACTGCTTGAATCTAAGGTACCTCTCACCAATGTAAAGGCCCACTTTAAGTATGGTACCACGATCCACTAAGACTCATGAGCTGAGCATGGTGGTATGGGACACCGTGTTCGAGTTATCAGCCTACACTGGGGTGACGAGCCTCCCCTTAGTGACCAGTGAGCAACCAAGACTCGTGAACCGGGCATGGTGGTATGGGACACCGTGTTCGTGCTGTCGGCCTACGCTGAGGTGACGAGCCTCCTGTAGTGACCGTGAGTATAAACTCTTGAATTTGCCTATCGACTGCTTTTTATTAGGAGTGATGACCCTACAACTTGCCTATATATGTGCTTTCCTAGGAGTGACGATCCTAGATGGATGCTTCGGTTCTGGCGAATGATATAAAGGGAGGTATCCTAGCTTCACAAACTTGCTGTATGAATAAGCTTAATTAAGTACTCAGCTAACATGACCATGTATCGCATTGCATTAGTTAGGATGTACTTTAAAGGCAAAGACGTTACATCATTTTGAGGGAGTAATGTCATATGCGAAATAGGTTGTCAGAGTCGCTTGTGAGGGAGCTTCGATGCGAGGGCATCATCATTACTTGCACTCCATTCTTGCATTAAAAAGAGTAGTTAGGAAGTGATTATTATGATTGCCTTATCATAACTGCTTGATTGACTTGATAACATGTTAACTTTTGCCCTATAGTACCACTGAGTTGGCCACTCATTCCCACTCTGGGATGGTGTTTTTAAACACCAATCAGATTCTGATTTAATGCAGGTGCTGATGAAGTCTATGCGATGGAGCAGGACTTTATAGATGAGGAGGAGGAATTCTCCTACTTTCAGTTATCAGGCGGGTCGATGTAGACCTCGTGTTGATACGCAGGGATCACTAGGATATTTGGCTTAGTTGGACACATCCACTTTTCCACGTTTTGTTTATTTTGAAGCAATACATGTATAAATTGAGCCCGGTTACATATTCATACTTTGGAGGTTTGTGAAACACTTGCATGCTTAAATTGACATGTTTCAGACTTTCGCTTGCTTAATTTAATTATATCCGGAGTATGATATATATTATTTTAGTATAATTCTACTCATGCATAACTATTAATATGGACAAAACCTGAACATCATCACCCATATTGCATAAGTGATACTCTGGATCTCAGGAGTAGAGCTTTGCTCGACCCTCGAAATTTAGGTGTTACATTCCTATAAATGAATGTCTTCATCACATCGAGCTACTCTAATTCCAAATTCGCTACCATAGCTAGTAGCACCCTGATTGACATGTGTTTTATGACTGGAGAGAAAACTTCATTGTAATCTACTCATTCCCTCTGTGAGTACCTCTTTACTATAAGACCTACCTTGAATTTTTTGCCCTTATTTCCTGTTAATTCTACCTTATTCCTGAATACCCACTTGCACCTTATAGCCCTATGAGTTTTGAAAGTTTGACCAACTCACATGCTTGATTCTTATGTAGAGATTATATCTCCTCCTCCATGGCCAACATCCATTTGTCGTTATACTTTCCAGATTTTGCATCTTAAAAGGTGGAGGGATCTCCACTCCTTATGAATAAGGTAAAAGAAACCATATCCTCTAACCCATATCAAACTGGGGCCCTAATGGTTCTTTTCTCTCTATTCTTGGGTATACACTCCTGGGTATCATGCTAATTGTTTTAGTCAATTTTTACTCTTGTAAAATTTCACCTACAGTAACTGGTTTAACTGGCTTAATTTGCAATGATAATTTCTCGGACTCACCATGTTTTTCCAACTTCTCCACGACATCCTTGTTGGCCTTCAACATTAATTGATACATCATCAAAGATGACATCTACACTAATGACCACCTTCTATGAAACTAAATTCCAAAGCTTGTAGCCCTTAATACCTTTCTCATACCTAATAAAGTTGCACTTCCTAAATTTGGGATCAAACTTTATCATTTATCCACTTTGCACGCAGACATATGCTAGACACCTGAAGATCCTCATCACTGAGTAATTGACATCCGCACCTATCTAAAGTTTCTCTACAACCTTGGAGTCTAGCGTTATATATGGTGACCGATTTATAATATATCATGCCATGTCAACCGCTTCTACCCAGAAGCTTTTAGATAGCCTTACATGCAACCACATACTTCTCACCATTTCCAATAGAGTTTTATTTATCCTTTCTGCCACCCCATTTTGTTGTGGGGTCCCTAGAGTTGAGAAATGCCTTGTGATGTCATATTCCTTATAGACTTTCATAAAATCCGCCTATCTGTACTCCATACCGTTATCTGACCTAAGACACTTAACATGTTTTGTCATGCCCCAAACTCAGAAACTGGACTTACAAAATTTTCGATCACCGAGTCCAACACCGATAGCCTCCGTAGTACCCCATTCTCGGCTCCCGGCATCCATACGCCAAGTTCCGATCCTGGGATGCTACAAGGAGGATTTCTAATCATCAATTTGATTTGTAATGAGTATAACTAAGCATAACCCACGAACAATAATCACAAGAACACCATCACAAAATCCACTATGATAAAAAACTTTTGAGTACAATGCGTATGTGAGACCCGACCCGAGTTCGCATGTGTGCATGTGTGTGTGTGAGTATGCATTCCGTCCATCTTGATCCCGCGGTCCTACCGGTCGAATCCCGGCGACCCGTGACCCTTGGATAGTGTTTGCGGTCATCCGTGAGCCCAGTCATGAAGACCCGACTCGGATCGAGTTGAGACCTATACCATTGTGACCGCATCGTCGTTGCGATTCCAACGACGCGTCTTGTGCATTCATCTGACTTATAGATCAAAAGTTGTGAGCATTTCATCATGTGGCCCACTTTTTGTACAAAAGCATATGGACCACTCTCAGGCACAAGTTCCCATGCACACCACCCACACACACTACAATTCCCATGGAATAAACACTACCCATCCTAAACACTACCCACACCTAACCTACCCTAGCAAGCATTGTTTGTATCACCATAGGTTATGATTTCTTTCTCTTACCAAGGAGGGAGAGTAATGATGACTCCCCTACAACCTTTCCTTTCTCTCTCTCCTCCTTCATTCTCTCATTTTCCTCTTCCATGGAAGAATTTCCAGCCCTCCCTCTCCCAATTTCCAGCAATTTTCCCTTCCTTTCTTCCTCCATCTAGCCATCACAAACTCATCTTGACCATTGAACCTTTAAGCTTGGAGCTTGGAGTACCTAGTGTTGGTGGTAGCTTGAAGATTCAAGGTGAGTGATTATAATTGTTGATCTTATTTTCTACCCTTTGATCTTTTTTTTCTTTCTAGATGGATCATATGGGACCCACCAATCCATGGTGGGGATCCCATTTGATCCCATGGATGTGGCCCTTTTGCCCATCCTACATGCATGTCATGATCCATGATGGGGCCATTCTCCATGGACCCCATCATGATGTATTTTATAATCCACTCCATCTTAAGGTCATCTAGACCCTAAGGATCATGTTGGGATGGCATCCCAACCATCCATAACAATTATATATCATGCATGTAGTGATTTTATGTTGCATGTAAAATCAATGTAGTTGTATGGGTATGATTCACTCTTGGGAGGGCCCACTAGTGGCGGGGCCCTACCCCCATGGCCGGATTACTCTCTTTCCTTCTTCTCTTTTCTCTGATGTATGGATGATAGTGTGTGTGTGGCCCATTTATAGTGGGCCTTGGATGTCCCAAAATAAATAAAAATAAAAATCCAGCAAGGTGGGATGCTCTTATCACCTAACTCCATGATCATCGGACACCTTAATCAAATGCATGCAAGTGTCCTAGTTCTAGTATGTGATTTGGACTTATGTGGGGCCCACTGAGGAAGACCACACACCGTTTTTATGGCTGGGATTATTGAGATATAGGCTGATGTGTCCAGCCATGTATTGCTGTCCAAAAACTTGGACTGTTGCATGGATTGTCATGTTCAATCTTTGGCATGGATTTTTGGATCATGATTGTCATTATTTTATTTATAAGTATGGAGTGTAATGAGAAGGTGTGGACCCCACCATGAGGTGTGATGGGTCATACCTCAGATGGTCCATGATATGGTACCCAAAAAGGAGGCCCATAGGGGTGGGCGGTCCACCTTGTTGGGCTGTCCAACCCACATGTATGGAGGGAAAACATACACTTCAGCTTGGTTTCTCTGAAGGATGGGCCACTTTTATGGACCCCACCTTACTTTATTTTATGAAGAAAATACTAAACCTCCATTTTTCCCCTCTTGGATGAAGGTTGGGCCCACCTTATTGGGTAAACAATGCATGGACAGCAACATCCCTTCCTGGACAGATTGAAATTCTTAATTTAATTAAAATATTTATGAGTATCCAAAAATCATAAAATTTTACATAGAGGTGGTTCACTTATGGTAGGACCCACCTACAAAATTTTGGGGCCAATGGACACCTGTACACACCATGGTGGTGGCTGGACTGGCCCATTACAATACAGTGTCCAGATCAGTCCGATTTTTAGGACAGATTGATTTCTTTAAATAAATTAAAACCTTTATATATGTCTAAAAATTCTGAAATTTTATGGAGATATGTTCCACCCATTCTAGGACCCACTTACCAAATTTCAGGGCCAACGGACCTCTGTGTACACCGTGCCAAGGGCCGGACTGGCCCACCACGTTGGGACGTCCAGGTCAGTCCGATTTTCTGGACAGTCTATTTTATTTAAACAAATTAAAATATTTCTAAGTGTCCAAAAATCTTAAAATTTTGTGGGGGTGTAGGTCACCTATGGAAGTATCACTCTGTAAAATTTCAGATCCAAAATACATTTGAGTTGCCCGTGGTGTGGCTGGAAGTGGTCTGCTAGGCAGGGACACCCAGGCTGGGGCATCTAGCCTCTTCGTGGGCCCACCTCGATGTGTTGAATGTCCCACCACCCATCCATGTAGGGTCCTTAGGGGATGGATCATACTTGCCCCCTTTTTATTCAATTAGAACACATTAGGTGGATTTTTGGGCCATATACCCCAGGCCCATAGGACTGCCTACACATGGGACATCCCTGCCTTAGGCTACTGCTGGGCTTGCATTCTAACAACTGGCCCATTTCATATATGTATTGTATATCCTCTCTCATCTGGTGGGGCCCACAGTGATGTGTGTGAGCCATCCAAAATTAATTATACTAAGAAATACTTCTAATGCTGAACTCCAACCAACCCAGAAATTTGGGTGGGCTGGAATTTGGCATTGAGCCCAATAATCGTTGCCTATAGATGTTCTTTGGGGCAATATGGCCCACTAGATTTGAGGATGATTTATGTCAGTATCTTATCATCTTAATTTTTATTTTTGGGCTTAATTAGTGTATGATTAAAGGCCCATCCCAAATAGGATTCTTCTTGGGCTAGTCTCTTAGTTAAGTAAGGGCCTTATAGCCTTGGTTGGTGGAACTTTTGATAGGCCCATTGAACCCTTGGGTCCTATATTTACCATGTCATTGTGATGGGCCTTATGGGCCAAATACTCAAGTAGTTGGGCCCTTATTTGCCCACTATAATAAATCCATACTTGGGCCGAGATGTGAGGCCCAACTTACATGTGTTAAAAATTTAAGAATTTCCCATATGTTGGGATAATGGGCTGCCCATTAGGCCTACTACAATGAATGAACCTATGACCCTTATGGTTGGGCCCTAACCTTGCTTAAGGGCCCACCAGGTTGCCTTTGTTTTTGGGCTTAGTGTATGGCCCACTAGGCCATGGGTTGATTGTGCCTTGGACCTTTCTTTACATATATAGTAGGCTACCTTTTGGGACCCAGTTGAGGTTGGATGTCCTCCTTGGTGGCCCTAAGGTAGGCCCATAGAGGCCCTTATAGGTGGTTAAAGGCCCACCTTGGGCCTGGCTAGGACTGCTCCTCCTTAGGATTTTGACTCTCTTAGTTTGTGGGTCATCCCAAAGTACTGGGCTCCCACTAGAGGGCTTCTCTTCTTCTTAGAATACCTGTCGATGTGCCTAGATCTTGACCCTCCTTGGGACAGATGATTTCATATTCCTCAGGTAGCACACTTACATCGTTGCAACCCATATGCATCATCTGTATGAATTGATTGCATTGTATAGTGGTCATTCAGGGATGAAGTTTCTTCCCTTTTGCACATTGAGTGCCTGAAACTTGTGCATGATTTGTGTGTGCGACTCATGCATTGGCATCGCATTTCATGAGGATACCGCCCTTGCTTCATCAGGGCCTTGCCTCCATAGGGACATTTGTGGATGGCCGCATGTGTGGACACCGGAAATATTACTTGAGCATACTTGGGTGCGTAGGATGCCCATGGGTGAGATTCCCAAAACTTCCATGGTACCAAGGATCTGCTCCAACGCCGTGACCGGTGGAATACATGAGCGCACGAGGGCCTTATACCGTTAGGGCGCGACTCCACTGCCGTGTAGTCGGTTGGATAGGGGTGTGGCCTTACCGCGTGTGAGGAGGCATTGCTAGGCCGAGTCGACCGGCTCGTAAATGGGTCCGCTACCTTCGAGGCCTTGTTGGTGATTAGTTGTCCACAAAGCGGGTAGTGAGGTCTCTTACGCTCGTTTGTGCGGGATCTGCAGAGCGGCAGTCATTCAGCAGTGTAATGGACCCCGGTTATTTCCTTATGATTGAAAATGTACTTGACTTATGGTTTGGATATGAGCACTGACATTACTTACATCGCATTAGCATTGGCTGTACAAGCCCCCCTTTCATACATTGCCTTGGTATGACACACATTACTTATTGCATCGCATTCATGGTAAGCCTTGGTAAGACTAGTGATATGTTCATTGATTATGCTTCTCTCCTTATACCTCCCACTATTCTTCTGTCCACCATTGTCACACACTTACACCACCCTCTAAGCTTCTATAAGCTTATGCATGATTGATACGTGCAGGAGACTCTAGGTAGGCACCGTAGCAGCAGAGCGTGGAGTAGAGTTGAGCAGTGAGGACTCCAGTATTGCGATTTCTCTCTCTTTTCCTTTTATTCTCATGTATGTCCTTTTGGACCTTTTGGATGATTGTAAAAGTTCAAATTTTTAGTGAATTTTGTGATGTGTGCCTTTGTTATTCTCAGATGTACTTGCTGTGATCTTGGGTATGCTCGCATTGGAAGTGATTATATTATTATGAAAATTCTCCTTGTAGGATCTCAGGATCGGAACCTGCCTCAAGAGCCAAGAATGGGGTACTACAGAGGTTGTTGGGCCAGAACCGGCCATCGGGTTCCTTGTGAGTCCGGTTACCGAGTCTGGGGCGTGACAGGAGTTGGTATCAGAGCTTAGCAGGTAATTCTGGAAAGACTAAGGATGACATCGCAAGTCTGCTAAGAACATGGGACAAGTAGTGTCCCGAGATCCTTCTTTTCGCTCCGTATTGAGCCTGTAATTGTATTGATTCCTTGAGTCGTCATTATTTTGTAGACGATGCCGCGTGGACGTGGCTCCCGTGGTCGTGGCACCCGTGGTCGTGGTGCACGTGGACGAGGTGCCCGAGTTACCCTTTCTACTCGAGCACATCCGGCTCCCGTTGTTGAGGATCCGATTCCTGAGGTCCCGATCCGGCCTGTTCCTCCAGTTGAGCCCGTCCCGTACCTCCAGTTTCTCCAGTTCCCCCACCTATTCCCCCTCCTCAGCCTGTTATTCCAGTTATTGAGGATCCTGCTCCGCCGACCGCACCCGTGCCTCTGCCCGAGGCGAGTGCCACACCCGCCTTTCCGACAGTACCTATAGGAGCTGAGCATTTTTAGCAGTTGATGCAGCTTGTTGACCCGTCAGCCTGCTACCGCTGAGGTTCTGGGCAGTCTGACTTACCGCGTGCTAGTGCGATAGCTCGAGAGTTCCGACAGCATGATCCCCCGAGGTTTAGTGGTGACCCTGACCCTTCTGCCACTGAGGCTTGTCGCACTGAGGTTGCGAGGATTTTTGACACTATTCGGTGTCCTGCGGGTCAGAGAGTATCCCTTGCGACATATCTTCTTCAGGGTGAGGCCCGTCACTGGTGGTCATCCGTATCTAGGATGGTCGGACCTCGGTTTGCTTGGACATGGGAGGAGTTCGTGGTCCGTTTTGACCGAGAAGTTCTTCCCCGAGCAGTTCGAGATCCGGTGGCGATCGAGTTTGAGACCCTAGTACAGGGTGATATGACCGTACTCAGTATGAGGCCCGTTTCTTAGCCTTATCTAGATTTGCTCCTCATCTCACCGGCGATGAGAAGATGAGGGCTCGTCGTTTGTGGCTGGTTTGCGTGCCCTTCGCAATCGTGT
Organism: Magnolia sinica; assembly: GCF_029962835.1. Taxonomy (NCBI): domain Eukaryota; kingdom Viridiplantae; phylum Streptophyta; class Magnoliopsida; order Magnoliales; family Magnoliaceae; genus Magnolia; species Magnolia sinica. The sequence continues at coordinate 32,247,566 of NC_080581.1, forward strand.
GGTAGGGCATTGTTTGGAGACGTTCGACCAGGTCGTTCATCGAGCACTGGTTTATGAGGAGGACTGGCTATGACTCAGAGATCAAGAGAGCAGAGTTCTGGTGGAGACTAGAAGAGGAGGGCACCGGCCGGCAGTTCCAGGCAGCACTATTAGCAGAGATGAAGGGGTAGATCAGGGTTTCGGTAGCTCGCGGTTCAGATAGTAGCTTCTTCCTCATCATCAGCACCGTCAGCCGCTTCATCTTTCGGCCCCTTTTCGGTGTTTCCTTCGTGGACAGTCGGGCATCGGAGGCGTGAGTGTCCTCTCCCCATTCAGCAGCAGCCACCGCAGTTGCCTCCTCCTCGTCCTCCTCGGCAGCAGCAAGCTCAGCTTCCACCCGCCGCTCCTAGGGCTCCTCCTCGGCAGCAGAGGCAGCCAGACCTCCTCGGCGGCAAGCAGCAGAGACAACAGCAGCCGCAGCACCAGCAGAGGGGATATCCGCATGTCCGGTCCCTGGGTCCAGTATGTATCGCAGCCCAGCAGGCACAGACTCAGGACCCTCAGTCTTCCGGGTTGCTTCCCCTACCAGCTCAGGGCCGCTTCTATTCTGCACAGCAGGCGTCAGGCCAGGACCCGCAGTCATCGACCGGTGGAGTAGTCGAGGGTATTCTTCTTGTTTCTTCCTGCATTGCTCATGTTTTATTTGATTCTGGTGCCTCCCATTCTTTTATAGATGAGCAGTTTTGTCGATTGACCGATATTCCATCGGAGTCCATGTCTGAAGCTTTGACCGTTTCGACTCCCATGGGGAAGTCTGTTATGTTGACCCGTCGCTGTCCTTCTTGCCCGGTGTTAGTAGGCGAGATATTCCTTCCTGCCGATCTGTTCGTGATGCCGATGTCAGGTTTTGATGTGATTCTGGGTATGGACTGGCTTGCAGAGTATGGTGCCGTCTTAGAGTGTGCCGCGAGGAAAGTTACGTTTCACATTCCAGGCTTGCCAGTGTTCCAGTTCGTCGCCGAGCCCAGAGAAGAGCCATTATTTAGTTTCTTGGCCTCGGTCATTGAGGATTCTGTGGCAGAGAGTCTTGAGCAGTTGCAATTGTTTGTGAGTACTCGGATGTGTTTCAGAGATACCGGGTTTACCGCGTCGGCGGTGGAGTTCCAGTTGATTTGGTGCCCGTCTGCGCCCATCTCGAAGGCCCCCTACCGGATGGCACCATTGGAGTTGAGGAACTGCCTCATTTGATGAGCTCCGGGAGTTAGGTTTCATTCGTCTGCAGTTCACCTTGGGAGCCCCGGTATTGTTTGTGAAGAAGAAGGATGGTTCATTGCGGCTCTGTGTGGACTATCACGAGCTTAACAGAGTCACCATCAAGAACCGATACCCACTTCTCCATATTGATGATCTGTTCGATCAGTTGCAAGGTACAAGTATTTTTCTAAGATACACTTGCGTTCCGATTACCATCAGATTCGGGTCCGAGAGGAGGACATTCCGAAGACGGTTTTCCGGACATGTTATGGTCACTTTGAGTTTCTGGTCCTTTCGTTCGGACTGACCAATGCGTGCATCATATTCATGCGGCTGATGAACGAGGTTTTTTTGCCATTCCTCGATCAGTTCGTGGTGGTATTTATTAATAATATTCTTGTATATTCGAAGACCCGAGAGGACTATGCTGAGCACCTGCGGATTGTGCTTAAGACCCTCCGTGCCCACTAGCTATATGTGAAGCTGGATAAGTGCGAGTTTTGGCGGAGGAGATGAAGTTCCTCGGTCACGTGGTGACGAGGGAGGGTGTCGCCGTGGACCCCTCGAAGGTTGATGCGATGCGTCGGTGGGGCCAGCCCACGAACGCGTCCGAGATTCGCAGCCTTCCTTGGTCTAGCGGGATATTACCGACGGTTTATCGAGAGTTTCTCCGGTATGCAGCACCACTGACCCGGTTAACGCGGAAGGGCGTCGAGTTCATCTGGAGTGACGCTTGCGAGAAGGCATTTACTGAGTTGAAGGACCGCCTCACGTCCGCTCCTGTTCTCACTATTCCGATGGGAGTGAGGGTTTTGTTGTTTTTACCGATGCCTCCGAGTTGGCTTGGGTGCTTGTCGATGCGGCATGGGAAGCCGATGGCGTATGCCTCGCGCCACTCAAGGTCCATGAGTGAACTACCCCACTCATGATTTGGAGCTCGCGGCAGTCGTCTTCGCACCGAAGGTGTGGAGGCATTATCTATACGGGGTCAAGTTCGAGCTCTTTACGGATCATAAGAGCTTGAAGTATCTATTTTCACGGTCTGAGTTGAACTTGCTTGAGAGGTTGGATGGAGCTTTGAAAGATTATGATTTTGACCTTGAGTACACCCGGGCAAGGCAAATGTGGTGGCGGACGCGCTCGGCCGTCAGCCACGAGGCCCTGGTGGCACAGATGATGGTGCGTGAGTGGCGGATGCTCGAGGATGTATCGAGTTTGACTTTGAGTTCGGTCTGCAGTCTTCCATTGTTCGGCTTTCGAGCTTGTCGATTCAACCCTCTTTAGTGGCTAGGGTGATCGAGGCTCGGCACAGACCGACGAGTCACTTCGGGAGTACCGAGCAGAGGTCGCATCCGTGGAGCATGACTGGCAGATTGGTTCCGATGGTGGATTACGCTTTAGAGGCCGGTTGTGTGTCCCGGATGTGCGAGTTGCGTCATGATTTGATGGACCGAGGCACACCGATCGAGACTTACTATCCACCGGGCTCCACGAAGATGTATCGTGATATGAGGAGGCGGTATTTTTGGGCGATGAAACGCCAGATTGCGAGTTTTGTGGCCGAGTGTGACACATGCCAGCATATCAAGGCCGATCACCAGAGACTCCTTGGTTCCTTACAATCGTTGAGTGTTCCACAGTGGAAGTGGGAGCATGTATCGATGGACTTCATCGCAGTTTGCCGAGGACTCGGTTCGTTGGACTTCATCACAGGTTTATCGTCGATCATTTGATGAAGTCGGCTCATTTCATTCTAGTGCATGCTTCCTGGTCTTTGGACCGGTTGGTGAGGATATTCATTGAGGAGATAGTGAGGATGCACGACGTCCCCAGTTTTAATCGTTTTAGATCGAGACTCCAGATTTACATCTCGGTTTTGGAGGAGTTTTCAACAAGCGTTAGGGGTCACTTTGCATCTCAGCACCACTTATCATCCGCAAATGGATGGGCAGATCGAATAGGTCAACTAGATCCTTAAGGATATACTCAGGGCTTGTGTGATCGACTTTGCAGGTAGTTGTGATGAGCATATGCGTATTGCTGAGTTCGCGTACAACAACAACTATCAGGCGACTATCAGCATGACTCCTTTTGAGGTACTTTATGGTAGACCATGCAAATCTCCTAGTTGTTGGACTGAGGTAGGAAAGCGTCATCTCTTAGGTTCTGAGCTTGTGCAACAGACATCATAGGTTATTAATGTTATCAGGCAGAGGATGCCCACAGCTCAGAGCTGGCAGAAGTGTTTTGCTGATCGTCGGCATCGACCCCTCGAGTTCGTAGTTGGGGACATGGTATATCTCAAGGTCTCGACTATGAAGGGTGTGGTTCGCTTTGGTGTGAAGGGCAAGCTTGCCCCGAGATTCATCGGACCTTTTGAGATTACCGAGCGGGTAAGCATTGTGGCCTATAGGCTTGCCTTACCTCCTGAGTTGTCTGCAATCCACGACGTGTTTCATGTTTCTATGTTGCGGAGATGTGGGTCGGACACTATTCCTGTGATTGATTGGCAGCCACTTGAGGTCCGTGAGGATGCTTCTTATATTGAGCAGCCGATTCGTATCCTTGATCGGAAGGAGCAGGTCCTCAGGACCAAGGTCATTCCCTTAGTGAAGGTGCAATGGGGTCATCATTCAGAGGCCGAGGCGTCTTGGGAACGTGAGGCCGAGATTAGAGAGCATTATCCTCATTTGTTTGATGATTGATTGATATATGATTGTTTGTATTGCCTTCCTTATATAATGATTGCTATATGATGGTGGTGTTTTGTCTTTTTTTTGTCTAAGATTGTTTAATTTCGAGGACGAAATTTCTTTGTTGGTGGGGAGGGTTGTGAGACCCGACCCGAGTTCGCATGTGTGCATGTGTGTGTGTGAGTATGCATTCCGTCCATCTTGATCCCGCGGTCCTACCGGTCGAATCCCGGCGACCCGTGACCCTTGGATAGTGTTTACGGTCATCCGTGAGCCCAGTCATGAAGACCTGACTCGGATCGAGTTGAGACCTATACCATTGTGACCGCATCGTCGTTGCGATTCCAACGACGCGTCTTGTGCATTCATCCGACTTATAGATCAAAAGTTGTGAGCATTTCATCATGTGGCCCACTTTTTGTACAAAGCATATGGACCACTCTCAGGCACAAGTTCCCATGCACACCACCCACACACACTACAATTCCCTTGGAATAAACACTACCCATCCTAAACACTACCCACACCTAACCTACCCTAGCAAGCATTGTTTGTATCACCATAGGTTATGATTTCTTTCTCTTACCAAGGAGGGAGAGTAATGATGACTCCCCTACAACCTTTCCTTTCTCTCTCTCCTCCTTCATTCTCTCATTTTCCTCTTTCATGGAAGAATTTCCAGCCCTCCCTCTCCCAATTTCCAGCAACTTTCCCTTCCTTTCTTCCTCCATCTAGCCATCACAAACTCATCTTGACCATTGAACCTTTAAGCTTGGAGCTTGGAGTACCTAGTGTTGGTGGTAGCTTGAAGATTCAAGGTGGGTGATTATAATTGTTGATCTTATTTTCTACCCTTTGATCTTTTTTTCTTTCTAGATGGATCATATGGGACCCACCAATCCATGGTGGGGATCCCATTTGATCCCATGGATGTGGCCCTTTGGCCCATCCTACATGCATGTCATGATCCATGATGGGGCCATTCTCCATGGACCCCATCATGATGTATTTTATAATCCACTCCATCTTAAGGTCATCTAGACCCTAAGGATCATGTTGGGATGGCATCCCAACCATCCATAACAATTATATATCATGCATGTAGTGATTTTATGTTGCATGTAAAATCAATGTAGTTGTATGGGTATGATTCACTCTTGGGAGGGCCCACTAGTGGCGGGGCCCTACCCCCATGGCCGGATTACTCTCTTTCCTTCTTCTCTTTTCTCTGATGTATGGATGATAGTGTGTGTGTGGCCCATTTATAGTGGGCCTTGGATGTCCCAAAATAAATAAAAATAAAAATCCAGCAAGGTGGGATGCTCTTATCACCTAACTCCATGATCATCGGACACCTTAATCAAATGCATGCAAGTGTCCTAGTTCTAGTATGTGATTTGGACTTATGTGGGGCCCACTGAGGAAGGCCACACACCTTTTTATGGCTGGGATTATTGAGATATAGGCTGATGTGTCCAGCCATGTATTGCTGTCCAAAAACTTGGACTGTTGCATGGATTGTCATGTTCAATCTTTGGCATGGATTTTTGGATCATGATTGTCATTATTTTCTTTATAAGTATGGAGTGTAATGAGAAGGTGTGGACCCCACCATGAGGTGTGATGGGTCATACCTCAGATGGTCCATGATATGGTACCCAAAAAGGAGGCCCATAGGGGTGGGCGGTCCACCTTGTTGGGCTGTCCAACCCACATGTATGGAGGGAAAACATACACTTCAGCTTGGTTTCTCTGAAGGATGGGCCACTTTTATGGACCCCACCTTACTTTATTTTATGAAGAAAATACTAAACCTCCATTTTTCCCCTCTTGGATGAAGGTTGGGCCCACCTTATTGGGTAAACAATGCATGGACAGCAACATCCCTTCCTGGACAGATTGAAATTCTTAATTTAATTAAAATATTTATGAGTATCCAAAAATCATAAAATTTTACAGAGAGGTGGTTCACTTATGGTAGGACCCACCTACAAAATTTTGGGGCCAATGGACACCTGTACACACCATGGTGGTGGCTGGACTGGCCCATTACAATACAGTGTCCAGATCAGTCCGATTTTTAGGACAGATTGATTTCTTTAAATAAATTAAAATATTTATATATGTCTAAAAATTCTGAAATTTTATGGAGATATGTTCCACCCATTCTAGGACCCACTTACCAAATTTCAGGGCCAATGGACCTCTGTGTACACCGTGGCAAGGGCCGGACTGGCCCACCACGTTGGGACGTCCAGGTCAGTCCGATTTTCTGGACAGTCTATTTTATTTAAATAAATTAAAATATTTCTAAGTGTCCAAAAATCTTGAAATTTTGTGGGGGTGTAGGTCACCTATGGAAGTATCACTCTGTAAAATTTCAGATCCAAAATACATTTGAGTTGCCCGTGGTGTGGCTGGAAGTGGTCTGCTAGGCAGGGACGCCCAGGCTGGGGCATCTAGCCCTGCTTCTTGGGCCCTCCTCGATGTGTTGAATGTCCCACCACCCATCCATGTAGGGTCCTTTGGGGATGGATCATACTTGCCCCCTTTTTATTCAATTAGAACACATTTGGTGGATTTTTGGGCCATATACCCCAGGCCCATAGGACTGCCTACACATGGGACATCCCGACCTTAGGCTACTGCTGGGCTTGCATTCTAACAGTCTGGCCCATTTCATATATGTATTGTATATCCTCTCTCATCTGGTGGGGCCCACAGTGATGTGTGTGAGCCATCCAAAATTAATTATACTAAGAAATACTTCTAATGCTGAACTCCAACCAACCCAGAAATTTGGGTGGGCTGGAATTTGGCATTGAGCCCAATAATTGTTGCCTATAGATGTTCTTTGGGGCAATATGGCCCACTAGATTTGAGGATGATTTATGTCAGTATCTTATCATCTTAATTTTTATTTTTTGGGCTTAATTAGTGTATGATTAAAGGCCCATCCCAAATAGGATTCTTCTTGGGCTAGTCTCTTAGTTAAGTAAGGGCCTTATAGCCTTGGTTGGGCTGGAACTTTTGATAGGCCCATTGAACCCTTGGGTCCTATATTTACCATGTCATTGTGATGGGCCTTATGGGCCAAATACTCAAGTAGTTGGGCCCTTGTTTGCCCACTATAATAAATCCATACTTGGGCCGAGATGTGAGGCCCAACTTACATGTGTTAAAAATTTAAGAATTTCCCATATGTTGGGATAATGGGCTGCCCATTAGGCCTACTACAATGAATGAACCTATGACCCTTATGGTTGGGCCCTAACCTTGCTTAAGGGCCCACCAGGTTGCCTTTGTTTTTGGGCTTAGTGTATGGCCCACTAGGCCATGGGTTGATTGTGCCTTGGACCTTTCTTTACATATATAGTAGGCTACCTTTTGGGACCCAGTTGAGGTTGGATGTCCTCCTTGGTGGCCCTAAGGTAGGCCCATAGAGGCCCTTATAGGTGGTTAAAGGCCCACCTTGGGCCTGGCTAGACTGTTCCTCCTTAGGATTTTGACTCTCTTAGTTTGTGGGTCATCCCAAAGTCCTGGGCTCCCACTAGAGGACTTCTCTTCTTCTTAGAATACCTGTCGATGTGCCTAGATCTTGACCCTCCTTGGGACAGATGATTTCATATTCCTCAGGTAGCACACTTACATCGTTGCAACCCATATGCATCATCTGTATGAATTGATTGCATTGTATAGTGGTCATTCGGGGATGAAGTTTCTTCCCTTTTGCACATTGAGTGCATGAAACTTGTGCATGATTTGTGTGTGCGACTCATGCATTGGCATCGCATTTCATGAGGATACCGCCCTTGCTTCATCGGGGCCTTGCCTCCATAGGGACATTTGTGGATGGCCGCATGTGTGGACACCGGAAATATTACTTGAGCATACGGGTGCGTAGGATGCCCATGGGTGAGATTCCCAAAACTTCCATGGTACCAAGGATCTGCTCCAACGCCGTGACCGGGTGGAATACATGAGCGCACGAGGGCCTTATACCGTTAGGCCGCGACTCCCATGTCGTGTAGTCGGTTGGATAGGGGTGTGGCCTTACCTGCCTGGTGTGAGGAGGCATTGCTAGGCTGATCTACCAGCTCGTAAATGGGTCCGCTACCTTCAGGCCTTGTTGGTGATTAGTTGTCCACAGGCGGGTAGTGAGGTCTCTTACGCTCGTTTGACTGTGTGGGGTCTGCAGAGCGGCAGTCATTCAGCAGTGTAATGGACCCGGTGATTTCCTTATGATTGAAAATGTACTTGACTTATGGTTTGGATATGAGCATTGACATCACTTACATCGCATTAGCATTGGCTGTACAAGCCCCCCTTTCATACATTGCCTTGGTATGGCACTCATTACTTATTGCATCGCATTCATGGTAAGCCTTGGTAAGACTAGTGATATGTTCATTGATTATGCTTCTCTCCTTATACCTCCTACTATTCTTCGTGCACCATTGTCACACACTTACACCACCCTCTAAGCTTCTATAAGCTTATGCACGATTGATACGTGCAGGAGACTCTAGGTAGGCGCCGTAGCAGCAGAGTGGAGTAGAGTTGAGCAGTGAGGACTCCAGTGTTGCGATTTCCCTCTCTTTTCCTTTTATTCTCATGTATGTCCTTTTGGACCTTTTGGATGATTGTAAAAGTTCAAATTTTTAGTGGATTTTGTGATGTGTGCCTTTGTTATTCTCAGATGTACTTGTTGTGATCTTGGGTATGCTCGCATTGGAAGTGATTATATTGTTATGAAAATCCTCCTTGTAGGATCCCAGGATCGGAACCTACCTCAGGAGCCGAGAATGGGGTACTACGGAGGCTGTTGCGGCCAGAACCGGCCATCGGGTTCCTTGTGAGTCCGATTACCGAGTCTGGGGCGTGACAGGAGTTGGTATCAGAGCATAGCAGGTAATTCTGGAAAGACTAAGGATGACATCGCAGGTCTGCTAAGAACATGGGACAAGTAGTGTCCCGAGATCCTTCATTTCGCTCTGTATTGAGCCTGTAATTGTCTTGATTCCTTGAGTCGTCATTATTTTGTAGACGATGCCGCATGGACGTGGCTCTCGTGGTCGTGGCACCCGTGGTCGTGGTGCACGTGGACGAGGTGCCCGAGTTACCCCTTCTACTCGAGCACATCCGGCTCCCGTTGTTGAGGATCCGATTCATTAGGTCCCGATCCGGCCTGTTCCTCCAGTTGAGCCCGTAGCGCCCATACCTCCAGTTGCCCCGGTTCCCCCACCTATTCCCCCTACTCACTGCTATTCCGATTCGAGGCTCTGCTCCGCCGCCGCCCGTGCCTCCACGAGGCGAGTGCCACCCCCGCCTTTCCGACGTACCTATAGGAGCCGAGCATTTCCAGCATTTGATGCAACTTGTTGCCACCGCATTGCAGACACTGCTACTGCCGAGGTTTCTGGGAGTCTGACTTACCGCGTGCTAGTGCGATAGCTCGAGAGTTCCGACACATGATCCCCGAGGTTTAGTGGTGACCATGACCCTGCCGCCGAGGCTTGGCGCACCGAGGTTGCGAGGATTTTTGACACTATTCGGTGTCCTGCGGGTCGAGAGTATCCCTTGCGACATATCTTCTTCAGGGTGAGGCCCGTCACTGGTGGTCATCCGTATCTAGGATGGTCGGGCCTCAATTTGCTTGGACATGGGAGGAGTTCGTGGTCCGTTTCGACCAGAAGTTCTTCCCTGAGCAGGTTCAGATCCAGCCGGCGATCGAGTTTGAGACCCTAGTACAGGGTGATATGACCGTATCTCAGTATGAGGCCCGTTTCTTGGCCTTATCTAGATTTGCTCCTCATCTCACCAGAGATGAGAAGATGAGGGCTCGTCGTTTTGTGGATGGTTTACGTCTTTCTCTTCGCAATCGTGTGGTAGGGCATTGTTTAGAGACGTTTGACCAGGTCGTTCATCGGGCACCTGGTTTATGAGGAGGATCGGGCTATGACCCAGAGAGAGAGCAGAGTTTCGGTGGAGACCGGAAGAGGAGGGCACCGGCCAGCAGTTGCTCCGTCGGCAGAGGAGGAGGGGCAGATCAGGATTTCGGCTGCGGTTCAGTTAGTAGCTTCTTCATCATCATCACCGCCACCGCTTCATCTTCCGGCCCCTTTTCCGGTGTATGCTTCGACTGTGGACAGTCGGGCATCGGAGGCGTGAGTGTCCTCTCCCCATTCAGCAGCAGAGACCGCAGTTGCCTCCTCCTCGTCCTCCTCGGCAGCAGCAGAGCTCAGCTTCCACCCGCCGCTCCTAGGGCTCCTCCTCAGCAGAGGTAGCCAGGCAGACCTCCTCAGCGGCGATAACAGCAGAAGAGACAAGCAGCGGCCAGCAGAGGGGATATCCGCATGTCCGGTCCCAGGTCAGTATGTATCGCGGCCAGCACGGACTCAGACCCTCGGTCTTCGGGTTGCTTCCCTACCGGGGCCGCTTCTAGCGTCGAGCCAGACCCGCATCATCGACCGGTGGAGTAGTCGAGGTATTCTTCTTGTTTCTTCTGCATTGCTCATGTTTTATTTGATTCGGTGCCTCCCATTCTTTTATAGATGAGCAGTTTTGTCGATTGACCGATATTCCATCGAGTCCATGTCTGAAGCTTTGACGTTTCGACTCCCATGGGGAAGTCTATTATGTTGACCCGTCATTGTCCTTCTTGCCGGTGTTAGTAGGCGAGATATTCCTTCCTGCCGATCTGCTCGTGATGCCGATGTCGAGGTTTTGATGTGATCTCGGTATGGGTGGCTTGCAGTATGGTGCCGTCTTAGATCGTGCCGCGAGGAAGGTTACGTTTCACATTCCAGGCTTGCCAGTGTTCCAATTCGTCGCCGAGCCCAGAGAAGAGCCATTATCTAGTTTCTTGGGCTCGGTCATTGAGGATTCGTGGCAGAGAGTATTGAGCTGCTAATTGTTTGTGAGTACTCGGATGTGTTTCGGGAGATACGGGTTTACCGCGTCGGCGGTGGAGTTCAGATTGATTTGGTGCCGATCGCGCCCATCTCGAAGGCCCCCTACCGGATGGCACCATTGGAGTTGAGGGAACTGCAGAGCAATTGGATGAGCTCCGGGAGTTAGGTTTCATTCGTCTAGTAGTTCACCTTGGGGAGCCCCGGTATTGTTTGTGAAGAAGAAGGATGGTTCGTTGCGACTGTGTAGATTATCGTGAGCTCAATAGAGTCACCATTAAGAACCGATACCCGCTTCCCGTATTGATGACTTGTTCGATCAGTTGCAGGGTGCACAGTATTTTTCTAAGATAGACTTGCGTTCTAGTTACCATCAGATTCGGGTCCGAGAGGAGGACATTCCGAAGACGGTTTTTCGGACACGTTATGGTCACTTCGAGTTCCTGGTCATGTCATTTGGACTGACCAACGCGCCCGCTATATTCATGCAGCTGATGAATGAGGTTTTTCGACCGTTCCTTGATCAATTCGTGGTGGTATTCATTGATGATATTCTTGTATATTCGAGGACTCGAGAGGACCATGCCGAGCACTGCGGATTGTGCTTGAGACCCTCCGTGCCCACCGGTTGTATGCGAAGCTGGAGAAGTGTGAGTTTTGGCGGAGGAGATGAAGTTCCTCGGTCACGTGGTGACGAGGGAGGGTGTCGGTGGACCCCTCGAAGGTTGATGCGGTGAGTCAGGTGGGGCCAGCCCACGAACGCGTCCGAGATTCGCAGCCTTCCTTGGTCTAGCGGGATATTACCGACGGTTTATCGAGAGTTTCTCCCGTATTGCAACACCGCTACCCGGTTGACACGGAAGGGCGTCGAGTTCATCTTGGAGTGACGCTTGCGAGAAGGCATTTACGAGTTGAAGGACCGCCTCACGTCCGCTCCTGTTCTCACTATTCCCTGATGGGAGTGAGGGTTTTGTTGTTTTTACCGATGCCTCCAGAGTTGGCTGTGTTGTCCTGATGCGGCATGGGAAGCCGGTGGCGTATGCCTCATGCCTTAAGGTCCATGAGTGAACTACCCCACTCATGATTTGGAGCTCGCGGCAGTCGTCTTCGCACCGAAGGTGTGGAGGCATTATCTATACGGGGTAAGTTCGAGCTCTTTACGGATCATAAGAGCTTGAAGTATCTATTTTCACGGTCCGAGTTGAACTTGCGGCAGAGGCGATGGATGGAGTTCTTTGAAAGATTATGATTTTGACCTTCGTACCACCCGGGCAAGGCAAATGTGGTGGCGGACGCTCTCAGCCGTCAGCCACAAAAGGTCCGATGATGGTGCGTGAGTGGCGGATGCTCGAGGATGTATCGAGTTTGACTTTGAGTTCGGTCTGCAGTCTTCCATTGTTCGACTTTCGAGCTTGTCGATTCAACCCTCTTTAGTGGCTAGGGTGATCGAGGCTCGTGACAGACGACGAGTCACTTCAGAGTATCGGCGAAGCCACATCCGTGGAGCGATCGCGATTGGTTCCGATGGTGGATTACGCTTTAGAGGCCGGTTGTGTGTCCCGGATGTGCCGAGTTGAGTCATGATTTGATGACCGAGGCACACCGATCGAGACTTACTATCCACCCGGGCTCCACGAAGATGTATCGTGATATGAGGAGGCAGTACTTCTGGCAGGGGATGAAACGCCAGATTGCGAGTTTTGTGGCCGAGTGTGACACATGCCAACGTGTCAAGGCCGATCATCGGAGACCCCCTGGTCCCGCCGTTGAGCGTTCCACAGTGGAAGTGGGAGCATGTATCGATGGACTTCATCGCAGTTTGCTGATGAGCGCGGTCACGATACCATCCGGGTTATCGTCGATCGTCGACGAAGTCGGCTCATTTCATTCGACGTGCTTCCCGGTCTATGGACCGGTTAGCGAGGATATTCATTGAGGAGATAGTGAGACCGCACGGCATCCCGGTTTGATCGTTTGCATCGAGACTCGGATTTACGTCTCGCTTTGGAGGAGTTTTCAACAGCATTGGGGGTCACTTTGCATCTCAACAGCACCGCTTATCATCCGCAGACAGATGGGCAGAGAAAGGGTCAACCAGATCCTTGAGGATATGCTCGTGGCTTGTGTGATCGACTTTGCGGGCGGTTGGGACGAGCATATGCGCCTCGCCGAGTTCGCATACAATAACAATCCGGCGACTATCGGCATGGCTCCTTTTGAAGCACTTTATGGCACCATGCAGATCTCCTAGTTGTTGGACCGAGGTTGGAGAGCGTCGTCTCTTAGGTCCCGAGCTTGTGCTGCAGACGTCAGAGGTTATTGATGTTATCAGGCACAGGTTAGAACCGGTAGAAGAGTTATGCTGATCGTCGGCGTCGACCCCTCGAGTTCGCAATCGGGGACATGGTGTATCTCAAAGTCTCGCCTATGAAGGGCGTGGTTGGCTTTGGTGTGAAGGGCAAGCTTGCCCCGAGATTCATCGGACCTTTTGAGATTACCGAGCGCGTGGGCGCGGTGGCCTATAGGCTTGCCTTACCTCCTGAGTTGTCTGCAATCCACGACGTGTTTCATGTTTCTATGTTGCGGAGATGTGGGTCGGACACTATTCCTGTGATTGATTGGCAGCCACTTGAGGTCCGTGAGGATGCTTCTTACATCGAGCAATCGATTTGTATTGTTGATCGGAAGAAGCAGGTAGTTGGTAACAAGGTCATTACCTTGGTGAAGGTGAAATGGGGTCATCATTCTGAGGCCGAGGCGTCTTGGGAACGTGAGGCCGAGATTAGAGAGCGTTATCCCCATTTGTTTGATGATTGATTGATATATGATTGTTTGTATTGCCTTCCTTATATGATGATTGCTATATGATGGTGGTGTTTTGTCTTTTTTGTCTAAGATTGTTTAATTTCGAGGACGAAATTTCTTTGTTGGTGGGGAGGGTTGTGAGACCCGACCCGAGTTCGCATGTGTGCATGTGTGTGTGTGAGTATGCATTCCGTCCATCTTGATCCCGCGGTCCTACCGGTCGAATCCCGGCGACCCGTGACCCTTGGATAGTGTTTGCGGTCATCCGTGAGCCCAGTCATGAAGACCCGACTCGGATCGAGTTGAGACCTATACCATTGTGACCGCATCGTCGTTGCGATTCCAACGACGCGTCTTGTGCATTCATCCGACTTATAGATCAAAAGTTGTGAGCATTTCATCATGTGGCCCACTTTTTGTACAAAAGCATATGGACCACTCTCGTGCACAAGTTCCCATGCACACCACCCACACACACTACAATTCCCATGGAATAAACACTACCCATCCTAAACACTACCCACACCTAACCTACCCTAGCAAGCATTGTTTGTATCACCATAGGTTATGATTTCTTTCTCTTACCAAGGAGGGAGAGTAATGATGACTCCCCTACAACCTTTCCTTTCTCTCTCTCCTCCTTCATTCTCTCATTTTCCTCTTCCATGGAAGAATTTCCAGCCCTCCCTCTCCCAATTTCCAGCAATTTTCCCTTCCTTTCTTCCTCCATCTAGCCATCACAAACTCATCTTGACCATTGAACCTTTAAGCTTGGAGCTTGGAGTACCTAGTGTTGGTGGTAGCTTGAAGATTCAAGGTGGGTGATTATAATTGTTGATCTTATTTTCTACCCTTTGATCTTTTTTTCTTTCTAGATGGATCATATGGGACCCACCAATCCATGGTGGGGATCCCATTTGATCCCATGGATGTGGCCCTTGTGCCCATCCTACATGCATGTCATGATCCATGATGGGGCCATTCTCCATGGACCCCATCATGATGTATTTTATAATCCACTCCATCTTAAGGTCATCTAGACCCTAAGGATCATGTTGGGATGGCATCCCAACCATCCATAACAATTATATATCATGCATGTAGTGATTTTATGTTGCATGTAAAATCAATGTAGTTGTATGGGTATGATTCACTCTTGGGAGGGCCCACTAGTGGCGGGGCCCTACCCCCATGGCCGGATTACTCTCTTTCCTTCTTCTCTTTTCTCTGATGTATGGATGATAGTGTGTGTGTGGCCCATTTATAGTGGGCCTTGGATGTCCCAAAATAAATAAAAATAAAAATCCAGCAAGGTGGGATGCTCTTATCACCTAACTCCATGATCATCGGACACCTTAATCAAATGCATGCAAGTGTCCTAGTTCTAGTATGTGATTTGGACTTATGTGGGGCCCACTGAGGAAGGCCACACACCTTTTTATGGCTGGGATTATTGAGATATAGGCTGATGTGTCCAGCCATGTATTGCTGTCCAAAAACTTGGACTGTTGCATGGATTGTCATGTTCAATCTTTGGCATGGATTTTTGGATCATGATTGTCATTATTTTATTTATAAGTATGGAGTGTAATGAGAAGGTGTGGACCCCACCATGAGGTGTGATGGGTCATACCTCAGATGGTCCATGATATGGTACCCAAAAAGGAGGCCCATAGGGGTGGGCGGTCCACCTTGTTGGGCTGTCCAACCCACATGTATGGAGGGAAAACATACACTTCAGCTTGGTTTCTCTGAAGGATGGGCCACTTTTATGGACCCCACCTTACTTTATTTTATGAAGAAAATACTAAACCTCCATTTTTCCCCTCTTGGATGAAGGTTGGGCCCACCTTATTGGGTAAACAATGCATGGACAGCAACATCCCTTCCTGGACAGATTGAAATTCTTAATTTAATTAAAATATTTATGAGTATCCAAAAATCATAAAATTTTACATAGAGGTGGTTCACTTATGGTAGGACCCACCTACAAAATTTTGGGGCCAATGGACACCTGTACACACCATGGTGGTGGCTGGACTGGCCCATTACAATACAGTGTCCAGATCAGTCCGATTTTTAGGACAGATTGATTTCTTTAAATAAATTAAAACCTTTATATATGTCTAAAAATTCTGAAATTTTATGGAGATATGTTCCACCCATTCTAGGACCCACTTACCAAATTTCAGGGCCAACGGACCTCTGTGTACACCGTGCCAAGGGCCGGACTGGCCCACCACGTTGGGACGTCCAGGTCAGTCCGATTTTCTGGACAGTCTATTTTATTTAAACAAATTAAAATATTTCTAAGTGTCCAAAAATCTTAAAATTTTGTGGGGGTGTAGGTCACCTATGGAAGTATCACTCTGTAAAATTTCAGATCCAAAATACATTTGAGTTGCCCGTGGTGTGGCTGGAAGTGGTCTGCTAGGCAGGGACACCCAGGCTGGGGCATCTAGCCTGCTTCGTGGGCCCACCTCGATGTGTTGAATGTCCCACCACCCATCCATGTAGGGTCCTTAGGGGATGGATCATACTTGCCCCCTTTTTATTCAATTAGAACACATTAGGTGGATTTTTGGGCCATATACCCCAGGCCCATAGGACTGCCTACACATGGGACATCCCTGCCTTAGGCTACTGCTGGGCTTGCATTCTAACAGTCTGGCCCATTTCATATATGTATTGTATATCCTCTCTCATCTGGTGGGGCCCACAGTGATGTGTGTGAGCCATCCAAAATTAATTATACTAAGAAATACTTCTAATGCTGAACTCCAACCAACCCAGAAATTTGGGTGGGCTGGAATTTGGCATTGAGCCCAATAACTGTTGCCTATAGATGTTCTTTGGGGCAATATGGCCCACTAGATTTGAGGATGATTTATGTCAGTATCTTATCATCTTAATTTTTATTAAATTTGGCTTAATTAGAGTATGTTTAAAGTCCCATACCAAATAGGATTGTTCTTGGGCTAGTCTCTTAGTTAAGTAAGGGCCTTATAGCCTTGGTTGGACTGGAACTTTTGATAGGCCCATTGAACCCTTGGGTCCTATATTTACCATGTCATTGTGATGGGCCTTATGGGCCAAATACTCAAGTAGTTGGGCCCTTATTTGCCCACTATAATAAATCCATACTTGGGCCGAGATGTGAGGCCCAACTTACATGTGTTAAAAATTTAAGAATTTCCCATATGTTGGGATAATGGGCTGCCCATTAGGCCTACTACAATGAATGAACCTATGACCCTTATGGTTGGGCCCTAACCTTGCTTAAGGGCCCACCAGGTTGCCTTTGTTTTTGGGCTTAGTGTATGGCCCACTAGGCCATGGGTTGATTGTGCCTTGGACCTTTCTTTACATATATAGTAGGCTACCTTTTGGGACCCAGTTGAGGTTGGATGTCCTCCTTGGTGGCCCTAAGGTAGGCCCATAGAGGCCCTTATAGGTGGTTAAAGGCCCACCTTGGGCCTGGCTAGGACTGTTCCTCCTTAGGATTTTGACTCTCTTAGTTTGTGGGTCATCCCAAAGTACTGGGCTCCCACTAGAGGGCTTCTCTTCTTCTTAGAATACTTGTCGATGTGCCTAGATCTTGACCCTCCTTGGGACAGATGATTTCATATTCCTCAGGTAGCACACTTACATCTTTGCAACCCATATGCATCATCTGTATGAATTGATTGCATTGTATAGTGGTCATTCAGGGATGAAGTTTCTCCCCTTTTGCACATTGAGTGCCTGAAACTTGTGCATGATCTGTGTGTGCGACTCATGCATTGGCATCGCATTTTATGAGGATATCGCCCTTGCTTCATCGGGCCTTGCCTCCATAGGGACATTTGTGGATGGCCGCATGTGTGGACACCGGAAATATTACTTGAGCATACTTGGGTGCGTAGGATGCCCATGGGTGAGATTCCCAAAACTTCCATGGTACCAAGGATCTGCTCCAACGCCGTGACCGGTGGAATACATGAGCGCACGAGGGCCTTATACCGTTAGGCCGCGACTCCCACTGTCGTGTAGTCGGTTGGATAGGGGTGTGGCCTTACCTGCCTGGTGTGAGGAGGCATTGCTAGGCCGAGTCTGACCAGCTCGTAAATGGGTCCGCTACCTTCAGGCCTTGTTGGTGATTAGTTGTCCACAGGCGGGTAGTGAGGTCTCTTACGCTCGTTTGACTGTGTGGGGTCTGCAGAGCGGCAGTCATTCAGCAGTGTAATGGACCCGGTGATTTCCTTATGATTGAAAATGTACTTGACTTATGGTTTGGATATGAGCATTGACATCACTTACATCGCATTAGCATTGGCTGTACAAGCCCCCCTTTCATACATTGCCTTGGTATGGCACTCATTACTTATTGCATCGCATTCATGGTAAGCCTTGGTAAGACTAGTGATATGTTCATTGATTATGCTTCTCTCCTTATACCTCCTACTATTCTTCTGTGCACCATTGTCACACACTTACACCACCCTCTAAGCTTCTATAAGCTTATGCACGATTGATACGTGCAGGAGACTCTAGGTAGGCGCCGTAGCAGCAGAGCATGGAGTAGAGTTGAGCAGTGAGGACTCCAGTGTTGCTGATTTCTCTCTCTTTTCCTTTTATTCTCATGTATGTCCTTTTGGACCTTTTGGATGATTGTAAAAGTTCAAATTTTTAGTGGATTTTGTGATGTGTGCCTTTGTTATTCTCAGATGTACTTGCTGTGATCTTGGGTATGCTCGCATTGGAAGTGATTATATTGTTATGAAAATCCTCCTTGTAGGATCCCAGGATCGGAACCTACCTCAGGAGCCGAGAATGGGGTACTACGGAGGCTGTTGCGGCCAGAACTGGCCATCGGGTTCCTTGTGAGTCCGGTTACCGAGTCTGGGGCGTGACAGCGTATGAAAGGGAAAATACAATATAGCGAAAGTAACAAAACTCAAGAAGCTCGGCTGCACGCTCTAACTGCGGCGAGACTATGGCTGCGACTACGTCCTGGTGTCACCTGCACGCATCGATCGTGCATAAGCTTATAGAAAGCTTAGAGGGTGGTGTAAGTGTGTGCACAATATAAGCATGCTTAGAATGCAAGGTCAGAGTAATGCGGAATTATACTGGTGAGTACATGAATGTAATCAGCTGTACTAAGGCTATGCAGTGCAATATAAGAATGCTATCGGCCATAACACGGCCATGTGATGTGAGATGCAACTTAAACATGCCAATCCTCATCATATATCAGTACAGTTCTCATTCTGGATAATCACTGGGGTTCAATACACTCCAAATGGCACTGTCGCTCTCCTAGCCGCACAGTCTAAGTGAGTGTAAGAAACCTCACTATCCGCCTGGCTAATAGTCTGCCAATACCTATCCGGCACGTCGATAGCGGACCTATTCACAAGCTGGTCAAACTCAGCTTAGTATTGCCCCCTACCCTCGGGCAAGTAAGGCCACACCCCTTTCCAACTGACCACGACATAGTGGGAGATGCGACCTCCTAGTATTTGGCCCTCGTTCGCTCATATATCTACCCGGTCTCGACATTGGAGTCATCCTCTGATACCATCGAGTTTAGGAATTTTCACCCAGGGACATCTATGCCGCCCGTATGATAGAACCAAACATTTCTGGTATCCAATCCAGCCACTCACGATGTGTCTATGGAGGCTATAGCCCTGATGTCACTAGGGCATACAATAAGCACAATCGCACGAATGCAAGTGCATGAATCATACCATTAGACATGCAACAATCCTGCCCGTACCGTGCGATCATGTAGGGCAACTCCGCCTGTCAGGGAGTTCATAAACCATCTACCCGCAGGCATGTGCAATGATCGGTCAATCCTCACATCAGGCATACATATGATGCGCATGATCATGAATCATGAATCTATAGTAAGCATGTTATGTGGTGATGGGTTCTGATCAAAACGAATATGGGCCTAGACGCCCTACACATTACAGGTATGGGCCTATTAATGGGCCCTAGGAGTGACAATGCGGACATTTAACCAACATCATCCTTACAATGTGGACATCAAACCATCATTGCTCCCAAGGTGTAGCCCGCTATAAAATTAACATATATACCATGGTGGAATCATACTGCAATGGGACTTATGTACATCCTATAGGGCCTTGACCCATGGGCCTCATACATGGGTCTCGTATATACATATCAAGGTGGGCCTCAATGACAGGCCACCAATACATCTACATGGGCTTAGTCACATGGGCCTTGCATACATCACAATAGGCCTCATAATTTGGGCCTTATACAAATCAAGGTAGGCCTCAATAAGGACCACCAATACATCAAGATGGGCCTCAACAATGGGCCTTAAATTATCTCCAAAATGGTTGGGCGGTTTGAATGAAACACATGCATTATGATGGAGCCCACACTAATGGAGGGTGTGGATTACAATACATACACAAGTGGGTCCCATGTGGGGCCTACCATAATGTTTATTTTCCATCCATCCCATTATCAAGGTCACTCAGACCTGGGGCCCACAGTAATGTTTATTTTTCACCCAACCTGGACCCATTGTAATGTTTATTTTCCATATAGCCTGTTGATAGGGTCGCGTGGACTAGGAGTCCCACTGTAATATTTATTTGCATCAAACCTGTTGATAGGGACATGTGGACCAGGGGGCTCACTGTAATATTTATTTGCCATCTAAATGGACGGGCACACGGTGATATTTTTATTTTTATTTATTATTATTATTATTTATCGCGTGGGCAGGGAGCCACTGTGATGTGGTTCACAAATCCAGCCCACTCATTAGGTGTGTCCCACTTGGCTGAGGGTTCAGACCAGGTTTCAGCCACATCCAAATTTCAGGTAGGCCCCACCAAGTGATTTTATATGTTTCTGGCATGTCTTCACATGATTTTAGATGGTGTGGCCCACCTGAATTCCGTATACAGCTGATTTTTGGGGTGGCCACCTGATCCGTGGGGACCCATTATGTCACGCCCCAAACTCGGAGACCGGGCTCACAAAATTCTCAATCGCCGAATCCGGCGCCGACAGCCTCCGTAGAACCCCATTCTCGGCTCCCAGCGCCCATTCGCCAGGTTCCGATCCTGGGATGCTACAAGGAGGATTTTCAACTTCAGTTTGATTCGTAATAAGCATAACCAAAGGCATAACCCACAATAACAACCAAAAACTCCATCACATTTCCACTATAATCAAAAACTTTACAAGTACAATGAGCATAAGGGAAATACAACGATGATAGACCAAAAGCTCCAAAAAGATCGCTATGCGCCCAAGCCTCAGCGCTGCTGCGATCCTACGTCACCTGCACGCAACGGTCGTGCATAAGCTTATAGAAAGCTCAGAGGGCGGTGAAAGTGTGTGTTCAAGGTGGTAATGCAGCTATGCAGTATCAGAGTAATGCGGAACATGCTGATGAATGCTAAGAATCCCATTAGCCGTACCAAGGCCATGCGGTGCAAGGAATGATGTCGGCCATACCAAGGCCATGCAATGCGAAATGCAAGTCAAGCATACAAATCCTCATCTAGTCCACATGTCAATACGGCTCAAATCTGGAATATCACCGGGGTCTAGTACACTCCAAGCCAGATTGCCGCCCCATCGCGCGCAATAAGGTGAGTGGAAAAGACCTCACTATCCGCCTGCCAATATCGGGCTCGGCTCGTCAATAGCGGACCCATTCCTCGAGCTGGTCAGACTCAGCCTAGCATTGCCCCCTACTCTCGGGCGGGTAAGGCCGCACCCCCTTCCAACCGACCACGACACAGTGGAAAGCGCAACCGTCTGGTAATCGGCACTCAGCGCTCATGCATCCACTCGGTCTAGACGTTGGAGCAACCTCCTGGTACCATAAGGGTTTAGGGACTTTCACCCAGGGATATCTATCGCACCCCATGTAGAACAAGATTTTCGGTATCCAATCTGTCAACCATGATATGCATGTGGAGGCTACGACCCTGATGTCGCTAGGGCATATAGTAACCATGTCACACAATGCAAAATGCATGAATCACACTATTCGGTCATGCAGTGCAAATCTGCGCGTATCGTGCGCTCATGTAGGCAACACCGACGGGAGCCCCTAAACAATCTGCCCGAAGGCTATGCTATGATCAGTCATTTCTCATATCAAGCATACGTATGATGCATATGATCATGAATCATGGAATTAAACATGTTATATGGGGTGGATGATGTTCATAATGAAGATGGGCCTAGACGGCCTACACATTACACATATGGGCCTAACAGTGGGCCCAAGGGAAAGTCATAATGCGGACATTTAACCACACTACACTTACAATGTGGACGTCAAACCAACATTGCTCCCAAGGCACGACTGCCACAAATATCATTTCATAAGTTATTTTGGGATCACACATTGCAATGGACCTTAGGTACATCCATTGGGCCCTTAAATACATCAAATTAGCCAAATCACATGGGCCTTATATTCATTAAGTGGGCCACATCAATGGGCCGCACCAATGGGCCTTATGTGCATTGCAATGGACTATCAACTGTGGGCTTTAGAACGTATCAAATGGGCCTAATCTTATGGGCCTTACATGTGTCAAATGGGCCTCGACAGTTGGGCCCTATATATGCATCAAATGGGCCTACTCACATGGGCCTTATATGTATCAAATGGGTCTCGCCAGTTGGGCCCCATACGTGCATCAAATGGGCCTCAACCCATTAGCCACGTTTCATCTTAATGGGCCTCGACCCATGGGCCCCTAATACATTAAATGGGCCTTAACCATGAGCCACAAGCAAACTGAGGTGGGCCTTACCTATATATCAAGGTGGGCCTCAATCACGGGCCTCAACATTAGTAAAAATATATACATATAATATAGTATATAATATATATAGTATATAATATATATATACATAATGCATATAATATTATATGAAATATAATATTATATATATATATATATACACACACACACACATGCACACATCACAGTGGGCTCCACGCAATCATCACAGTGGGCCCACACAATCATCACAGTGGCTCCACGTCCACCGTCCAGGCGGACGGTGGGAATGAAACACATACATCAATGTGGGCTCCATGTGGGGCCCACCGCAATGTTTCTATGCCATCCGACCCGTTGACAAGGCCGAGTGGGCCTAAATAGAGGGTGGGAGAAATTTTCACCCTGATTCAAAACTTCTGTGGACCCCAAATGGGTTTCAAAGGTAGAGGTTCAATCCCACTGTTCCACACGGTGTGGGCCACCTGAGTCTTGGATCATGCTGGTCTTTGGGGTGGGCCCACTTCAGAGAGTGGCCCACCCGATGAACGGGTTAGATGGCGTGCAAAACATTGCATAGCAACCAGCTAGAACACACTACAACAGGCCCCTAAAATTTTATTTATTTATATATATATATATATATATATATATATATATATATATATATATATTGAAAATCCAAGGATTTTATAGGTGGGGTCCGCATCCAGTGAATCTACGCCGTCCAATGTTCTTCCATGGCTCACCACGAGCAAAACAAGTCCAATATTGGACATATTTCAATGTACAACCAATCAAGGAAGTTTTCAATGGTGAAAACCACCATTTGCTATGGTATGGCCCGCCTGAAGGTCTGATGGATCCCACCTTCTGGCTCAACGCCTAAAATCATCTTGGGAAAGGAATGAACGGCATGGATTTAATACATACATCAAGGTGGGGCCTACATGAGTGGACCACTCCAAGGTTTGAAAAAAAAAGATGATATTTATGTTCCCTTCCAGCAACGTCCAGTGTCCAGGGACGCTGGACTTTTCATGTACTTAGGAGGTGGGCCCTGCTTAGGTGGGCCACCAGGGAATGGATGGCAGGGTACTTACACATAGAAAGTGGGCCCCACTTTTAAATGATTTGGATAAAATGCCTACCTCATGGTGGGGTCCATTCAAGTGGGCCACATAATCTCATTATTACAAAAATAAAATAAATAAAATAAATAAGATAAAAGGGAGAGAGATGGAGAGTGAGACCGTGTGATGGAGGGACCCCGGCACTATGGGCCCTCCCTTGCACTAAATCATACATCAAGTGGGTCCCATTTTATGTGGCCCATTAAAATTAAATCCAACGGTGGAGATCCCTTCTCCACCAAATTAAACGGTCTAGATGACCCTAAATATACAAGAAGATAAACATCATGATGGGGTCCATGGAGGATGGCCCGTCATGGAATGATCATGATGATCCAAGTGGGCCATCGGCCACATCTTAGGGTCCAAAGCGAGATCCAAACCATTGATCGGTTGGCCTCACTTGGTCCATCTAAAAAAAATATCAAAATCTACCCTATCAAGACACCCACCGCTTGATCTTCTTGCTCCCTTGGCTTCCTTAGCTCCTTGTGCTACTCTTTGATGGAGGAAGATGGGGAATGGATGGTTGAGATGAGAGATGAAGGGGTGGGAAAGGGGGCCTCACAAATGCCATTTTCTCACCATGGGGGACTCATACGTATGGGACTTGCTATGGGAGAGTTTGAAATGAGAGAGAGACTTGTAAGGGAGAGAGAGAAAGAGAGAAAAAGATGGGTGATGGAGTGATGGGGGATGGTTTGGGTTGAAAATTGTAAAAGGAGGTATGGTTGATGTTGAAAATGGGGAAAAAGAGGAGTGGTGAGGTGGAAAGAGGGTAGACTTTTGTAAAAGGTGGAGATGGGTTGTTGTACTTAAGGTATGGGATGCTTTAATGGTTGATTGATGAGACTAATTGTAGAGATTCCCTCGAAATCCGCAACGTGCGGTGTTTCTTCGGAATAAACGCTGATCGGCATCTTCTAGCCTGGGTATCGGTTCGGTGCGCAAGTCACGGCGTTGGAACCGCGGCGACGACGCGGTCGCTATGATATAACTTTCGGACCAAGCCGACGTCGGTGCGCGGAACCTGGCTTAGGATCGTGCGCAAACACCGAATACGGTGCGAAGGTTGCCGGAATTTGACCGAAAGGACCGCGAAAGCTAACGGAACAATACGGATTAGGACACGGGGCTTACACATTAAATGCATGGTGTTGATGGTCGAAACGCATCACGGTGGCGCTCACAACTATGGCCGTGAGACCTAGCTCATCCGTCCGTGCGTCATGCGCAGGCAGCGCCTGCGGACGCTCTGACAGCAGCAGTGCTACTGCTGTTGTTATATATATATATATATATATATATATATTAAAACCAGTTATTTCCATGGTTTTTCTGGGGTAGATCCCACATCAGATCGATTCGACCCAGCCATTGTATTCTACGGCCCATGATCGACTAAATGAGACCAATATGCAATGTGTTTTTGGTGAATAGGTGAATCAAAGTGGATTTTAATGGCAATACCGCTATTTCCTATGGTATGGCCCGCTTGATGTATCAGATTGGTCTCAAAGTTTGGCTCAACGGCTAAAATGATCTTAGGAAAAGGATGAACGGTTTGGATTGTATACATACATCAAGGTGGGGCCTGCATGTGTGGCCCACCTCAAAAGCAATTATATCTTCATTTTCTTTTCTTTTGTACACACTCACGTCAGTATGCACACTCCATCTTAGCCTCGCCTGTCCAGCGTCCAAGGACGCTGGACGGCATGGATAAACACATGCATTGTGGTGGGTCCCACATGGACGTAGCCCACCATCTATATATATATATGTATATTTATATATTAGCGTAATATAAATATAAAATATTATATGTATATATGTATATATATTGCAAGTGGGACTTCCCACCAGACGGTGGATGTTGCCTAAAATGTGGTGGGCCACACCATTGATGAATGGAGTGGATTTAACATGATTTAGTGGGGCCCACTTCATTCTAGGGAGAGGAAAGAAAGAGAGAGAGAGAAAGAAACAAGAGAGATGGTGATGGAGAGGAGGGACCCCGCCACTATGGGCCCTCCATTGATACAACACATACATCAAGTGGGTCCCACAACAAGGGGACCTTAAATTTTGAGATTAACGGTGGATCACCCACCTCTAGGCCTCCTCTTTGTTTCCTAGGCCTTTAATGCTCCTTGCCTTTCCTTTTGATGGTGGTTGATGAAAGATGAATGGTTGAGATGGGAGATGAGAGGGTGGGCCACACTTGATGTTTTTGGGAAAACTTGGGAATGCTTGGACGTGTGAGGCTTTGAGTTGCTTGGGAGAGAGTTTTTTTAAGAAATAAGGGAAAATGGAGAATTAATGGATGAAGGGATGGGTGGAGTGCTTGTTGTAAGGAGAGGTATGGGTTGGGTTGAAATTTTGGTTAAAGAGGAATGGTGAGGGGAGAGAGAGAGTTGACTAATGGAAAAGGAGGGATGGGTTGATGTACTTAAGGTATGGTTGTACTTGACATTGATTGATGGGATATATTGTAGAGATTCCCTCGATATTTGTAACATGCGGCGTTTCTTCGAAACAAATGCTGGCCTACATCTCCTGGCCTGGGTATCGGTTCGGTGCGCAAGTCACGGCGTTGGAACCGCGGCGACGACGCGGTCGATAAGATACAAGTTTCGGTTCGAACTGACTTTGGTATGCGGGACCCGGTTTAGGATCGCGCGCAAATGTCGGATACGGTGCGAAGGTTGCCGAAATTCGACTGAAAGGACCATGGAAGCTAATGGAATGGTACAGACTAGGACACGGGTTCTAATTTTATTCTTTACTTCCACCTTCTATTCATTGAACTTGGCAAACATCTCAAACTTGTTCTTTAAGAAAAAAACCTAAACCTTCCTGGAGTAATTATTTATGAATCTCACGAAGTATCATGCTCCACCCATAGACAGTACTAACGTTATCCTCCATACATCAGAATGAATATAATCGAGTACCCCACTGCTAGAATATGTAGTAGTCTTGAATCTTACCCTGCATTGCTTTCTATAGATGCAATGCTCATAGAAATCCACCTTGCATGCCTTAACTCCCTTCAACAGTTTCTGTTTATGGAATTCCATCATGCCCCTCTCGTTTATATGCCCTAGCCACATATGTCACAGACTATCATCATTTATGTCGGATTCTATATGTTAGGTGGTAATGGCCTCACCTATAACCTTGCTCCTAACCAACTTGTATAGATTTCCCATCTTATGTCCCTTCATTAACACCATTGCACTTTTGATGACCTTGATTACATCGCTAGGTACAGTAAATGTGCACTCGTTTGTATTTAAACCCCCCAAGGATATCAAAATTTTCTTCAAAACTAGGACATGCCTGACATCACCTAGAGTCTGTATCATGCCATTAAATATCATTATATTGATGGTCCATATTCCAAAGGCCTTGAATGTTGCATCATTCCCCATCAAATCACCTCCACCATCATGAGACTTATAGGAATCGAGAAATCTTCTATCCGTTCACATATGATACAAACATCCTAAATCGAATATCCATGTATCTGAGAGATGACTCATATTTGAAGAGACCGAGCGGAGATCTCTTTTTGAGCTCTCTTCCGCTACGCTAGCCGATTCACATGTGTTCCTTTTACCCTTGCTTTTTAACTCATCCTTTCATTTATGGCAGTATCTCTTGAAGTGCCCCTTTATGCCACAATAAAAGCTTCCATCCTTAGAATTTGATTTCAATCTAGACTTTTTCTTCTTGTCAGACTGAGATCACTTCATAGATCTACCGCGTCCCTGACCCCCTTTCATAATTAACCCTTTTGCTTGAGAGTCTTCATTACTTGACTTCTTCCTCATCTCATTAGAAATCAGAGCTATAATGATTTCTTTTAGCTTCATTATATTCTTCCTATACAGCAAAGTAGTGATGAGATGGTCGTATGATGTGGAAAGCGATGCTAGAAGTGGCACTGATCTGTCTTCATCCTCGATCATCACTCTAAGCCTTAATAACTCACTATAGACCTTCGTAAATGAGTTCAAGTAATCTAGGAGATTGGATCCTTCATCCATAGCTCAAAAAGTTATTTCTTCATAAATAACTTATTGTTGAGGGATTTCACCATGTATAGATCTTCTAGTTTCTTACACATCTATAAGGGAGATTCCTCATTTAAAACTTCATCTGATAGACAGATGGATAATGCTCATAGCCTTCTCCTCGAGCTCACTCCAGTCATTATTTGCCATCTTCTTTGGTTTAGTATCCAAAAATGCCTTACTCAACCTTTACGATAAAGAATATCCTTAACCTTTTGTTGTCACAAACTAAAAATTTTCTTTCTATCTAATTTTTATATATCGAATTTTGACCCTGACATCTTCACAAAATTTCCAAACATTCTTAAACATTATGTTCTCATACCACTTTATTAGAGTTCTAACACTTATCTCACACCACTATGATGTAATCCTGAGCCACAACAAACCCAAATCAATGTTACGTATTAGAAATTTAGATCTAATACCACTATTAATCTATGTGCTTTGTGGAATTCAACAAAGATAGAGTAATCACAATATTAGAATAACCAAAATAATCAAGCAAGAAAATAAAGAACTTACCAATTTTACGTGGAAAACCCTTGTGGAAAAAAACCACGGCGTAAAGGGATAAAAATCCATTATAATCAAAAGCCTTATAGTTTACACCACTCACCTTCTTTAATTACAGATGAAATTCGATCTCCCCTTTCGATGTGCACCTACGAAAACCCTAGCCACTTGAGAAAGTCCATTCCCAAGCCCTTACAAGTGTCTAAAACCCTCTCACATCGCAAAACCCTTGCCCTAAGAGAGAAAACAAACTTCGTCAATAAGTCCAATAAAAATGGGCTTAAATACCCTAATTTGTGATAATCTGCATAACACATCGGTCGAACTGAGACCTTCTATTGAACCGAAACAAACCAATTCACACATATCAGTCAAACCAAAAATGTGCAAATCTTTACAGTGTGCAAGCTAAGATTCAACCACTAAATCAGTTGGACCGATGGAATACCGGTTGAACCTACACATTCAAATTGGCAGCATCCAGGACATCCTGCACAACACTTTAGCATGCTCAGTGTTGCATGGGCTACCCTGTATCAACTCTGAATTCTTAGAATTAGCAAATTAAATGAGGTGGAGATTGGGCATCGCTTCTCTCTCCCAAACTAACTTTTCAAGATAATAGAGGATACACAACATCGTTTTTGTACCTAGACTTGCTCAGAGTAGATAGCACATCGCTTTTCTCAATAGACTTGAACTTCTTCCCACATTCGTGAAGATGGGGAGCAACTAGGAAATACAAGTCTAGTGGATAGTCAACATAAAATGACATTACCAGAAAAAGGGGCAAAGGCTACAGATAAAAACCGTAGCTAAAGGACTATTGCTATGGTTATAGTCCGTAGTATGACCGAAGCAATTGGTGGTGTAGCTAAAGGTAAGAACTATAGCTATGGATTAAATCTGTAGCAATAGATGTCAATAGCTATGGATATATTCCGTAGGTATATTTTTTATAGCCAAATGTACATACAACTACAGAAATATCTGTAGCTAAAAGTAGAATGAAATCCGTAGCAATATCCCATTGTTATATATACACATATAACAATGGTGTCTGTTACCATTGCAAGAACCTGCTGAGATTGATAAACTCATCTAAGCTAATATAATTAATGTTGCTAGGAATAGTACATAAAATGTAATCAGGAAAGAAAACGATGGATTCTTATTATAGCAATCAAATCATACAATGCATCCTACATTCATATTTCTAAATAAAAAAATTTCAGAATACAATGTACAACACTAAATAGTTTGAAAAAGATGATTGTGGGTGCTATGTTACTCACTCGCTACACCTCCAAGATGATTGACAGCTATGAAACACTACCCATGCAGTTCCCTAGTCCATCTAATTCTCTGTTTGCTAAACACAGCCACCGTGGACTTCATCAAAGTATGAGCAACAAAGGTACCAACTAAGGGATTAGAACATTGATACATTACCTGTGAGTAATCATCAAATATTTCTAAGGCATCAAAATGGAAAACTGAGAAGTACCATGTAGCCCAAAAACAGAAATCTGATAAAGAAGACTAACTAAAGATAGGGACACTCACCCCAAAATCCGAGAAAGCACAAAAAGCACATATGTGTGCTCCATAAATTGAAATAGGAAGCACAAAAGAGATACAACCAATGAATGAGCTATTACTGCCGAAGGGTGCAACTTTTAGTAGAACATGCACTTACCATTCACATATAGAGTACAAAATGGGTCGGCCAACCTTTCATAATGTAGAACTCATCCTTGCATACCTGCAAGACATGATAGATATGCATGGCAATGTGACACTTGCCGATTGAAATGGAACAATTCAGTCAAAACCATTTCTTTAAAAATGAATTTAAACTGTTTTAGATATCTTAATGAACTTCACTTGTTTGACTTCCTGTTTTGTTCATACAACAATGAAGCACTTTGGCCTCTGCAAAAAAACAAAATGACAAGTGGAATTCTGCATATTTACTAGTTTGCATTGGAGCAAATAACCAACCAATTAAAAATCAGACACTTCCAACCAATTAAAAGAACAAAATTCTTGTCAATTCCAAGAGATGAAGTGATAATTTGAAGATATACCTTCCAATGGGTATTTAACGATATTCAGCTTAAAGTACACTTCCATTTAGCAACAATTATTGCAAGTGAAAGCATATGGACCTAGAATGATGCCAGTTGCAACCATTGTCACATCCACAAGTGATTGCAAGGATCAAGATGCAAACAATCATGAGTGAATGGCATGCATATATGTAAGATGTGGCAGCTTCTGAGTTCAACATCATATTTATAGACTAACAACAGAGGGGGACAAAAAATGAAAGAAAAATAAAAAAGAACTCAACCAAGAAAAAGAATTGGACTTAGTTGTCAAACTGGTTCAGTGCCATGGGCCCATAAGTCATCCACAGAACTTGACTCAAGATTCAACAAATTGGTTTGAGTAGAAAAATAAAAACAACAAAAAAAATCAAGTGGGCACAGTCCAAAAATGGTCAGTTTGACCCGCTTCCTATCAGTGCATTTTTCCATCTACACTTTGTGCCTCATGCCAAATGGCTTTGCTTCCACAAAACGCAAATTAGGTTCTAATGTAACATTAGCTTTCCTCTGGAACTACAAAACCACAATACCTGATTTTTTTTTAATGAATAACATGGTACCTGTGAGTTCCGGAGAAGCACATCAATTGCAGCCAAATAGGGAGGTATAGTTAGGGATCTATTGATGAAGTGCACTCGATCATGAATCTTCTTCTATAACACAAAGTTTCGCAACTCTGTTTCAAACTTGGGAGTGGCAAAAAGATACGGACTTTTTTGTGGGAAAGGGAAAGTAAAACCATGGTTATTAAGGGTTTGGTCCAGCTGAAGTTCAACAGGAGTTTTGATGCTGTGGAGTTGTGACAGTTGTACTGGGGTGTGTTTAGATGCACAATTGATTTAAATGCCGACATTCAGCTTAATCAAGATGAGCTGAGAAAATTTACAATGGTTATTTAATTCCACAGTCTCACCTCAACCAAACAAACTAAATCATCTTCCCTTTTGAGGCCAACCATCTTCCACATCCTTCCAGATCTGGGCAGTTCTAGGAAACCTCTCCTTTAGCTTCCCAACAATCTCTCGTGCCTACTCCATCTGCAAGTCCTTATTTGAAAAAGTCCATTGCATCCCTGTACCTCCCATGAATGTTACAATGTCAAAAGAAAAATGGCATTCTTCAGAACATGAGTCAAAAAATGATTTTATTCATGACCATGACAATTTACATCCTACATTTCATATGCAAGCATGCATACATACATACATACATACATACATACATACATACATACATACATATATATATATATATATATATATATATATAAAATAGGTAAGCTACATTCAAACCAAGAAAGCAACTCATATCCAATTTCAAATTAGAATTTCCATTTAAGAATTGAAGAGAATTGACCTATGTAGAAGAGAGTCAAGAAATTGAACCAACTACCAATTATAGAAACAACCCACAAGCCCACAATCACCTACACAGATTCTTTTTTCCCAACATCATTTTATGTCCAAATAACAAGAGCAATAAGATATCTTTGTATGAGAAAAACTACCATCAGATATTTTTTAAAGTCCCAATGATAAAAGCAATGTTCATTTCTTGTCTCAATGACAAAGCGATGCTCACGAAAAGGTCTTCAAGTAAGATAACCTCAGGAAGTTTTGGCAGAGACATCATTTTTGGAAAGAAAATAATATAATCAATAATTCATAAAAATAGATAACTGGACTAACTGATTTTTTTCATGACAACAAAACAATAAAGGGAATGTTGGGTCTTTGGCATTGTCGGAGCCGGTTGCTTCCTTGCAAACCCATGTTGCAATTCTGATTAAAGTTTAAGGAAAATACCACCGAAGAAATGTTGTGGCCACAACAATCATGTACATAATTTAGTCTGAAACTCCTATTTTCTATCCTTCTTGAAAGGCTAGCTTGGTTCATGAGGATGTGTCACTCTTTCTCGAAAGGATCTCAGTACCTACAGGCTGCTCTGATCTGGAAAAGCATCCATGCAAGCCCTACCTCTTTGACATAGCCTTCTGTGTTCTTTCTCAATGATAGCATAACAATGATGATGCAAAACATTGATTGAGGAGCAAAATGCAAATCTAGCAAGCAAACTTACAGTCAAGCCCTCTTTGTATTTTAACTCAAAGATGGCCATCGCAGCAAGAGAACTAGAACCCATGGTTGCAAATGGCAGAGTGTTAGTTGAACCGTGAGGGTATATCTACACAAGACAATTGTTCAATCACAAAAATTTATGCAAAAGATGCTGCATCCTTCATATGCCTATATGCAAAATCAAACTTACAGTGTGCAAATGCGGTCCAGTAAAATCCACACTACCAAGCACCAAAGAAGCACTAACATAACCTTGGTGATTGGCCAAGAGTTGAACATTGTCAGCCTCATCTAAAGTATCATGAAGTGTACAAAAAGCTCCAATATCACAAATATAACATTTTTGAGGTCTAGAAAAAGATATGTTTACCTAAAAAGATGAGATTTCAAAAGGGTAAGAGCAGTAATGACCCTTGATTCACGGCCAGTTGCATAACGGTGTAGCTGAAGCTGAGAGCTTACCATATCTAGCTAAATACAAATAGAAATCAAGATTGAAACCAATATCACTATGACGAGTACAAGTGACAACAAATGTGAATGGCAGCTACAAACAGAAATCAAGATGGACAGGAACTGCAAAATTGAAATGGAAGAGAGAGAAATAGGAGATTTAGGGGTTTTATTTTTTAGGGTTTTTGGGGGTTCTAGGGTTTGGCGGAAGGAAGCTTACAGGGAGGATCTGATTGGTGTGGAAATCCTAAGAATTGGTGAGGAGATTGAGGGATCTGACGGGTGGGAGACAAGACCGAAGAACTACCGTTAGTCTTCCCTGCTGCCACTTCGAGCCGAGCGAATTTGGAGATATGGCCACAGGGAGAGAGAGAGAGAGAGAGAGAGAGAGAGAGGATTGGGGAAGAGAGAGTGAGAGGATTAGGGAAGGGAGAGAGAGGGAGGAAGAGAAGGGGTTAGGGAACAGAGTGAGGGAGAGAGAGAAATGGGGGGGGGGGGGGGGCAGTTTTGGGCACGGGTACATTTTGAGCGCGCACCCATTTTTGGGCGTTGGGACCCATGGATGGGGTTCTGTGGGGCCCACCATGATATATTTTCTTTATCCATTCCATCCATTAATTTTACTAAATAATTCCAAAAATAAAGTAGATAGAAGGCCCAAGGGGACCACACCATAGGATGCACATGTGATTTAATCTCCATGTTTCCTATCGTGTGGTCCACTTTAGCCTTCGATCTAACTAATTTTTGGTTTCATGTCCTCTAATAATATTTCAAAATATATGGATGGCTTAGATAGAATACATATTTTTTTTAAGACCCTATAGAACCCCTCACACCATTGTTAATTATTAATGGTGCGGTACCTTTTAGTTATCAATTAAAACCTAGCAAATATAGCTACTGTTTAAATTCGTAGCAAAAAACTAATGTGGTTTGTAACCTTTGGCCCTTTTTTGGTAGTGTGAGAAAATTCATTTCCAATGGATCCATCAGTGGAAGAAATTATGAATCCATACATGTGTGCCATGTGTACAGTGATCAGTGTTAGTTGATTAATATGTAAGACTCCATCAGGTGGGCCACACATTATCATCATTTTAGATTTGATCGTTGGATTATTTAGATTGAGTGATTCAGTACGCCCCACTACAATTGTGATCATTAGAAATAGGTTTGGCATGGGACGCTTGAACCGTGTTCCCTATACACTGTTATTAAGTCGGATATGGTAACCTACGGTGTGGAGACCCTAGAGGAGAGAAGTCTAATGGGTAAGCTTCTTTATCCCTCTTTCCTATAAATACCCATCTTACTCCCCTCACCAACACAAGAGAGGATCACATAGTTTCATTGAGAGATTATCCTAGGGGTGTAAGGTGTGGAAGACCAAAATCCTTTCTCAAAATATCACTACAATATTAATGTGTTGAATCTCTATTATTGATGCATAGATGATCCTTCAATTCCATGATATACAGTTAATAGTTAGTATCAGACCATCTATGCATTGAATTGGTAGATTTAAAATCAATCAAGGTTTTCTCTTCTATAGCTTTCTTCATTAGATTTATGGGCAGGATTGCTGTTCGTGAAATGTATTGATAATTGGCACAAGGGTCTGTAGCCAAATATCATAGATGTTGCAAATAGGGTTGCCTTGCTAGAATCCGTGAGCGTCGTGTCTAGCTGCTTTGGGAATTAGATTGAAACTGTAATTTTATAATGGTCTTCGTGCTTGCAATGCCGAACTGTGAAACCCTTAGATCCACACCCTATGTCTATGTTTTTTATCCTCCCAATCAATGATTGTCACCCCTCTTCGCATCGGCCTACAACCGCTACCGGTATTTAGAGTTGATGTGGGATCTCTAATAACTATCAAACAAGGCTGTTGTCCAAATTGACAGCCACGTCTTAATGTCAAAAGGTCATTCTATCTACCCTGGGCTAGCGGTGTGGCCATTGACGCCAGCGACCTCCTCCAAAGCTAAAGTCCCTCTAGTAGTTATCATATGGTGAAGTCGATCATGGCAGCGGTTGGATTTTCAAACAAAGTTGTCATGGATTCTGGTGAGTTCTCTTTCTTTCAAAAAAAAACCTAAAGCAACTCCGCTGCCATGGTCGTCAGCCCCGAACCTATCTCCCATCCAGCGGCAATGGCAGATGCCTGCTTCCCAACTCTTCTTCGTCCGCTTTGGTGGTCAGTAATGTCAGCGAGAACCCCATCCAGCATGGTTGCCAACCCTAGCGAGAAACCCACCCATCTTTCTCGATTGACCAGGGTGATGGAACCAATCGACAGTCCTAATCTCCTATTCCGATTTAAAAAAAAAAACTTTTGGCAGCCATGGCTGTGGTCAGGGATTGTTGTGCGACAGCCAGATTCCACCAAGGGAGATGGCGTTAGGCAGGGGTTCATTCGGCTATGATGAGAGCTAATGGTGGCTAGGTTTCAGCTCGTGAAGAAGTCAATGTGTGGCTAGCATTTTGGGAATAATGGTTGAATTGGCTGCTAGTTGGGTGTGGCCCTGGGCTTTTAGAGTATTATGGCCCTACTGGTTTTAAGGCCGGCCATTGGGCGTTTTCCCAAGAACTTGTTTTGGGCTTCCAGCCCCAGTTTTGATGATTATACGCCCATTTTTTATAGTCCATTTGCTAACTATTCTAGGCCAATTGAATGATGCTTCCTTGAATGTTTTGAAATGGACTATGTTTTGGGCCTAGCTATGGCCCTCTTCATATAAGAGTGTGATTTTTTTATTTTTTATTTATTGGCATCAAGCCCAACATAAGGCATTAAAAAAAATAATTCCCATGGATCCATGACACTTTGAATGATAGCCTAATTTTAGGGGTCTAATTGGATTTTCTTTTGGGCCTAGCCTTGGATCTATTGACGCACTCTTTCTTTGGATTTTATGGGGTCCACTTTAGTTTTCGGGCTTATTGTCCAACATGATAATCTAAACCATTGAATTAATATACTTGGGCCATTTCAA
This sequence comes from Magnolia sinica, assembly GCF_029962835.1. NCBI lineage: Eukaryota > Viridiplantae > Streptophyta > Magnoliopsida > Magnoliales > Magnoliaceae > Magnolia > Magnolia sinica. The sequence goes on from NC_080581.1 coordinate 32,283,375, forward strand.
TACAAATGAAACCTAAATATTATATGATAGTTGGTAGATTAGACTTTTTAGATGGCCTTGATAATTTAATAAATATGGTTAAATATATTATTTAGTTCTAATTTAACCCGAAATAAGGCCTTTACCCATTTCACTTGGCTGATATTAAGTAGTTGACCATGAAGAATTTAATTCAACCATCACTTTAGAATATGTTTGAACCTGTGGGTGGTCAACATCAACCGTATTTTAGGTTGAATCAGATCTTTTACAAAATGGTCCATTGTGAGCAGGACCATATAACAATCATTGAGTCTAGGAGTAGGAATTGGAGCTAGTTGAGTTAGCCACCAAAGTGACCTCAATTGGCAAAAAAAATTACTTTCAGACTTCAAGATATGGAATTTAGTGACCATCTATCATAATATTGCATTCAGTAAAGTTGCATTTGTATCTATAGCAGGTGCTAATCAGAACAAAGAGGTATCATTGTTTTGCAGAATGTGAGCAGGGTGAAGTAATTGGTGATGGTGATATAAGTTTGACAAATTCATTTTACTCAAAGGTGATAAATGTCTTAGATTTACTTACCTAGCATTGGTCAGCTTCATGTACATTATAGCCTCCTGTATGTCGTAATTTCACCCAAAGGAGCAGTCGCGATGATACGTCGAGCTCTTGCTAAACTTTAATGATTTAGGTCCATCATCATTCTAGGTTATTTAATTGAAGGTCACACTTAATTGAATGTTAGTACATGCATGATGTTCATGGTTTATAATCATGTTGTATTATTTGGGACTTGTTTATTTTGTTAATGAGAGTGTCATACTTTGTATGTTTAGCTATAATTGTTTTCAATATTCCAAACCAATGCAATTCCATTCCTTTGCTTACTAGGTCTAACTACTATAAATGGAAGTCATTTGTTGAAATAGTCATAAGCTACATGGACTTGGGTCTGGCCCTGGAGGAAATTGAGCCTCCCATTTCATCTGACTCCGGTATGGAATCAAAAAAGGCTTACTATAAAGCCTGCACCAAGTCAAATAATATGTCTCAAGATCATAAAGAACTTGATTCATAAGACCATATAGGGTATCATGCCCAACATAGAGAAAGCTAAAGAGTTCCTGACTGAAACAGGGAACCAATTCATGAAGTTGAATAACGCTGAGTTAATTTCGTTTCTGCATAAGCTGACTCAAGCCACCTATAACGGTCAAGGAAACACTAGGGAGTCATTGGTGGATTGTCTGATGTGGTGGCTAAAATTCATGCATTGCGCCTTAAGATTGATGATGAACTCTTGATTTTCTTAGTTCTGAACTCCCTACCTCCACGGTTCGGTTAATTCCAAATCAGTTATAACACCTAAAAAGAAAATAGACATTAAATGAACTAATATCTCAGTGCATTCAGGAGGAAGAGAGACTTAGAAGGTCGATCAAGACATAGAGTGCACACCTAATGATATTTGGTCAAGGACAAAAGGGAAATAAGAAGAAAGAACAATTTAAGAAAGCATTCAATGGGTCTTTTGGGTGGAAATCAGCCTAACTTTGAGGGAAAAACAAAGAAGAAAAAGTGAGGTCCTAAAGATGGCTACTTACTTCTGCAAGAAGCCTAGTCATCAAAAGAAGGATTACGCATAATTTAACAAATGACACATTTTTAAGAGTAAGAATCAAGTTTTAGTCAGTTTTAAATCGAATTTAGCTTATATGTCCATAGTCTCCTAGTGGATATACTCTAGTGCAACTATTTACATATGTAATTCCATGCAGGATATGCTCTAAAGTTAGACACCAACTGATGCAAAATAAATAAATAAAAATAAAAAATTGATCTATATGGGGAATGACATTAGAGTAGATGTGGAAGCTATTAGAGTATATATGCTTAGGTTATCATCAGGACACTTTCTTGATCTAGTAAATACTGTTTGTGTACATTGTATAAGGTGTAATTTGGTTTTCATTTTTTTTAGACAAGTATGCTTATGAGTTTAAATTTAAAAATGAAAAATTGAGTATTTACTATGATTCATTTGTTATTGGTTCTGGCAATTTAGTTAATAACTTTTATCTGCTAAATTTGCATGTTTCACATGTCTACAACATTAACTCCTCACATGGAAATGTTAGTGTACTTATTTGCACCTATGTTTGTCAATTACATGACTAGTTATGTCTTGTAGTTGGATGAGTTCTTGGCAAATGAAGACCGGCAACGTAACTGGATCAGAAGCATCAAATCCACATTAAAGATTAAGAACTGCTTCTACGATCTTGACCTTACAAATAGATGATCCTAACCCAAATAAGAATACCTACTCAAGTCATCTATTCTAAGCCAATCCCAAGTCCATATTTTATATCCAAAAGTGTTAGCTTTTACATATCCCAAGTTGTTGATTAATTAAAAGGACAAAAAAAAAGGAAAATCTGTCCACCTATGGTAGGAAGAAGGTGTCACCGAATGTCACCTTCGGTATCACCGAAGATATTTTTGGTGTTATCGAAGGGACTCAAAACTGTCCAGCAACCTCACAATTATAATTCGGTATCACCGACTGTCATCGACGAACAATGTTCGTTGCCACTGAAATGGACATATCTTGAACAACAACTTGAGGGATTAATTCGGTACTACTAAATGATATTTCGATACCACTGAAGCAAGTTCGGTGATACCGAAGTTGACTTCGATAGCACTATAAACTTGTCATTTTATAACCATTTTCTATCCGTTGGAAGCTTTTGTCTATAAAAGCGGCTTGTTGAAACTTGCAAAATTAGTGGAAATAGGCACCATAGAGTCTCTAGTGTACCCCAAGCTTATCCAGCCCATCTAGACGCTATCCATACTAGTTTCATGTTCTCTTCATTGTGATTCTTCAGTTTTATGAGCATTCAAAGCTCCTATTTAATGAAGAACATGAACTCGTGCCTTCTCTAGAGTTCAAAGACCAAACCAATAGGTATATCCTTAGTTCTTTGATACTCTAGAGCGTCCATAGGTTAAATCCCTTAGGAAAATCACTCATTATCCTAGATAGGAGATTCAAGCAACTCCCATAACCTTGATAATCTTTTTAGGTACATCTTATGCAAGGTTCTTGATCGTGAAGTCGAGTCAACAGGTTAATCCAAGCTACGCGATAGAGGGAGCACCGGGAAGTTGAATCAGGCAACCCGAGACAAGCTATAAAAGAGAACTTTAACCAATAAGTAAGTGTCATTTTAAGAGTTCAAAAGTTTAGTCTCCTTCCTCGTGTAGGATTGAGACTAAGAGTTTGCTATTAACAAGCTCGATTAAGTTCCTAGTGTGGGACCTTGGCCGGTGGGCCTAAAGGTAGGTTCCAAGTGTGGGACCTTGGCTGTTGGGCCTAAAGGTAGGTTCCTAGTGTGGGACCTTGGCTAGTGGGCCTAAAGGTAGGTGCCTTGTGTGGGACCTTGGCCAGTGGGCCTAAACATGAGTTTTTGGTGTAGGACCTTTTCTCTTACAAAGTGTATAAATTCGTGTCCTTAGTGCAGGACTGTAAAGGTTGTTTGTGAACCTATTTAAAACCATTGATAGTGAAATCCGGTGCACTTTGGGATTGAGTGTGGATGCCGGGAGTGGAGTTGGCACGTAGCCGAACCACTATAAATGCTTTTGTTTGGAATGATCATTTGCGCATCTGTTTAATCATGCTTATATATGCTTGAAAGTTTAATTTTGTATACATAATTGGATGAATGTTATCATTGATAGGAAATACATTCCACACACAGGCGCACATCAATAGGCTAGCTATTATATATGCATATCTTCAATAGCCTTTATGATTGGATCCTCTAATTGGCTTGGAAGTTGTTAGAGTTATATTACCTTGGTTTCCTTAAATTGAATGATTATTTAAGTTAGGCAATCAAGTTTTTGAATAATCAAAATAATGAAAAAGGTCCTATTCAACCCCCCCCCCCCCTCACCCCCCTTCTCTCTGGGACATTACCTCATATTCATTCTTCAGTATCAGTAGTGTAAATCGCAATTTCAATTGGTATGAGAGTGGGTTCCTCTTGAAGGGTTTAACAACCTTGAGGGAGATCTTGACAAAAATGGAAGATACGAATATTGAAGAAATAGTTGAATATCAATTCAATGAGGAAAAAGAAGAAGAAGAAAAAGAAAGTATACATGATGCTTATAATCAACTTTACATCATAGAATTAGTATACTAAAAAAACTTGGCATTTCAGAAAACAAAAATAAACAATTGCAAAAAGATCTAGATGAAACATTAAGAATAAACACACAAATGATAAATGATCTTCAGCAATATCATATTGAAAATGACAAGCTTGAAAGAATTTCCATATCTCTTAAATCTGAAAGTCAAAACCTAAATAAATAGATCAAACTCTTAGAATCAGAAAATGAAGAAATCAAAAATGAAAACCACACACTAAGATTTGATTTAGAAAAGTCTAAACGATATGTTGAACTTAGTTACAAATTTTCACAAAGTGGTGAAAAATTTGATAAATTACTAGAGATGTGAAGAAGTCATAAAGACAAAAGAGGATTAGGCTATAAATCTAGAAAGCCAAGCTCGGTCTCTGTACAACCTGTGATTAGGAAGACTATTGCATCTGGAAGCACTACAAGAAATACCACTTTTAGCGATGAAAATTTTCGTTGCTAAAAGTCATATTTTCGTAGCTAAAAGACTTTTAGCGACAAAAATTTTTGTCGCTAAAAGACCGACGTACAAGGATTTTATTAGTGAAAAATCCAAATCATCGCTAAAGCAAGCTTTTTAGCGATGAAAATTTTTGTCGCTAAAAAAAACTATACAAGACTTTTAGCAGCGAAAATTTTCGCTGCTAAAACAATTCGTTACCCTTTTAGCGACGAAACTTTTCATCGCTAAAAAAACTGTACAAGACTTTTAGCAGTGAAAATTTTCGCTGTTAAAAAATTCGTTACACTTTTAGCGACGAAAATTTTCGTTGCTAAAAACATGTACAAGATTTTTAGAAAATTCGTTACTTTTAGCGACGAAAATTTTCATTGCTAATAAAACTGTACAAGACTTGCTAACAGTATTGTTCGGTTTTTTTAACAATGAAAATTTTCGTTGCTAAATAACCTTTACTTGGCTTTTAGCAGTGAAACTTTTCGCTGTTAAAAATTGGTTCCTTTTTAGCGACAAAAATTTTCGTCGCTAAAAAACCTTTACATGGCTTTTAGCAGCGAAATTTTTCGCTGCCAAAAAATTCGTTACACCTTTAGCAACAAAAATTTTCGTTGCTAATAAAACATGTATAAGACTTTTAGTAGTAAAGATTTTCACTACCAAAAAATCCTTCAACTTTTTGCGATGAAAATTTTTGTCGCTAAAATAACCGAACAATACTTTTAGCAGTGAAACTTTTCGCTGCTAAAATTTGGTTCCTTTTTTAGCGACAAAAATTTTCGTCGCTAAAAAACCTTAACATGGCTTTTAGCAGCGAAACTTTTCGCTATCAAAAAATTCGTTACACCTTTAGCAACAAAAATTTTTGTCACAAAAAAACTTTCCAAGCCTTTTAGTAATGAAAACTTTTGCCGCTAAAAATTTAGAAAACTTTTAGCTACAAAAATTTTCGTCGCTAAAAGTCCCTTTTTTCTTTTAATATACAGCTCAAAATTCCACACAAAATTCCTTGTATACACCTATTAACAATATATTTCATCATATTCATCCTGATATACACCTATTATATAATATATTTCATCATATTCACATTCACATCCATCTAAATTAACCCAAATCCAAACATAAACTACATTCATCCAAACACAAACAATCTTATCCGCATTACATTCATTCACGCATAAATACATATAAACTTAACATAATAAATAAATATATAAAAAATCACATAGATGAAGGTGGAGGCGTTGGGGCATCGGTGGGTAAGCATGCAGCGATAACCTAAAACATCCCCATCATCCGTCGCTCATGCTCTACCCGCATTTCCTCCATCCTCCTCTCCTGCTCCTCCCTCTGCCTCACCAGCTGATCGTCCATCCTCCTCTCTTGCTCCTCCCTCTGCTTCGTCAGCTCCTCCCTCTGCCTCGCCAGCTGATCCATCATCTTCCTCTCCTGCTCCTCCCTCTACTTGTCCAGTTGATCTTTGATGTCATCGACGATGACCCGTAGCTGCTGAACCTCTCTCTCTGTGGTATCAGCTCGGCGTACGGCGCTGTCGCCAACAACGATGGATCGGCTGGATGCAGCTCTAGCGGGTGCTATGAGCTTGGCACCATAGCCAAACCCACGCACATATCCAGAATGGGCGCCAAACACCTAACTCAGGATCTCTGGCTCACTCCGCTGAGTACCATCGGGAGTGGGTTGACTGCGTAAGATGTCCATCTCCTCCTGTAATGAAAACATATGAATTTTCATAATAAATGACATTATTATAATTTAATGCAAATAAATTTTACAATGTAAGGATCTTTACCCAAATCTCGCTGGCTCTAGGATGTACCTAAGATCCTGTCGCTTACCGATAGTGAGTCCCTTTGTAGAAGTCTACTGGTCCAGGATCCTGGCCAGTGACGGAATCCCGCTGCGCAATTGAAAAGACAATAGAATTAATATAAATGCATGGAAAGAATATATAAACGTAATAATTACTAGTACTTTATTACCATGTCGTGACGAAGTCGTACAAATGACTTTGAACTAGCTATGTGGTTCACTTCTAACTTTCCTCTATTGTCAGAATTTATTTTACTCATCTTTTGAACACATTATTCATAATACATTGTTATTAATTATGAATTTAATTATTACATTAAGATATCATAAATATGTAAATATTACCTGAAAAGAATCAAACGAAAACCTATCGCAGAGTATCCTCCAGTCCTCATCGGTCACGTGTAGCGGTGCGGACTGTATGGCCTCCTCGTGGGTCATGCATCGCTTGTACTGCCGGTGTAACTTACTGCGGTAGTCCTTGAACCGCTCCTTCATCATGTCATCGACGGCATGGGAAATGTGCGGAACACTCAAATCCAAGTCAAATTTATCCTGCAGTTTCGTAAATAATAGATTAAGACAATAAACTTATTAAGAAAATAACTTAACCGTAAATAAATTTTTATAAAATAAATTTTAATTTACTAAAATTTACCTGAAGGCACTGAAGGATGAGCTGCCGCACATCATTTGTCACATCTCCCCAATGGGTAGTGGTGGGGGGATCAGAGATCGGCATAAGACACCGACCTTTGACGTAAACAACATGGCATTATTCCCAACAGGTCTAACACAGTCCTGTGGGAACTCTACCGATACCCTACCCTCACGCGTAAGTCGCTCTAAAACTAACCCGCGCGTGGGTCCACGTCCTTGTCAGCTGGTCGACGACGCTGTTGCAAAAGAAATATGTAAGTCTAAACATAAACAGAAATTATTAAAAAAATATACGTATAGACTTACATGCAGTGCCCAGTGTATGCGCAACTGAGGGATCAGATGCCTGCGACGCAATATGTGGCGGCGATGCTAGCTCCATCGCATCACGAGTAGAAGGGGTAGATCCAGTGTGCAAACGACGTACTCTCCCATCTAGTGCCATCACTGAATATGTGCGAGCTACGAACTTATAAATTTAAACAATGTCAATGCAAGTGGAATATACTAAAATATTATACAAGTAGTGTTGATGGTACAATGCATTTGTGCTTATGCTTAGAGAGATGATTAAAATATATTAGGCCATTACACTATAATGCAAGCAGAATATAATAAAACTGTAAACTTTAATTTATAACCATTAAAAATTCCATTATACATTGTCATTCTATATTGAATACACATATTTTGTTGTAATACAAAATAACTTTGAGGTAAACTATCCGAAGTACTCCCTGTGTAAGCTATCGTATGCTTTAGAAGCATATGTCATTTCGTGTGAAGCACTCGACATATTTACAACCAAAATGCTAGTCACAATAGGAGAAATCTGGTCTCTTGGGACTCCATTCAGATGTGCAAGTGATAGAGTCGCGTCTTCCATATCTCGTTTCCCGCAATTATATATCTCCATCAGCCCCAAAATTTCTTTGAGATGTCATAATCTTTTCTCTAAATCATCGTCGATATATTCCACTCTACACTCATCAACTAGGCCGGGTATCTCTATGGCCCTACCAGAAGAAGATAGGACCGAAACATCCATCTGTAACAGCTGATGAAGTATGTTGCGTGATTCTGCTACGCTCCGGTTTAAAGATGACATGATCAGAAATTGACTCAACTGCAAATGTGGATTATAAATAAGTCAATAAAAAAAATTAATCATGACTTGTAATTTTCACATATACATGGAATACATAAATTATTCAAATTGAAAAAGGACATGTAAATCATGTGTGCATTTAATAATCGTCGTCTGTATCGCTATCGCTTAAGGCTATTTCTTCACCATCACTATCACTGATCAGTATTTCATCCTCATTGTCCGTAACGTCGTCATTAATGAAACTGCTATCATTTGTAACAATATCATGTATTATTGAGGCATCAACATGATCAGGTGGCACATCATCTCTATCTAATTGCACCACATCAATATCAACACTTGAATCAGTCCTTGTATCCCTAGATGGCACATCTTCTTGATATGCTTCTTCAACCCTAAACGTGTCATTTCCTCCGTCCTCGCTATCTTCAACTTCTAGTACGAGAACGTCAAATACGTTCATAGGCTTTATTTTCTACACCACGTGCCAAGAGCCACCTAACTTGGTGTCAGCGAGGAAAATACTTGTTCGGCTTGGCTGGCGAGGACAAATGGGTCACCCTTAAACTACTTCTGAGATAAATTTACGCTCGTAAAGTAGTTATCAGTCTGTATTCCCAACTTCTTATTTCTACTTCTTATTTCTAATGTCCCACCAATCACATCTAAATAAGTACACCCGCTTTCTCATAAAATAACTCTACTCAATAATATCTGTCAAAATGCCATAAAAGTCAATTTCATCCTCCTCATTTGTTCCCTTTACAACCACCCCACTATTTTATGTGGTCTTGTACTTCTCACGTTCTTCGGTGTAGAACCAAATCCCATTTACAATACAACCTGTATATCTAGATACACGTTTATCAGGGCCACATGTCAGTGAGTATAATGCATCAGAAGCATCCGCAGAGTTGCTCGTGTGCAACATCTTCATCTAATATCATGTACTTAATATAATTGTTTAGGGATTTTCATTAGTTGAAATAATGTGTAATACAACGAAAATGCTATGTGTGGTGAGATACAATGTGAAATCTTACACATTTGGCGAACCATTCTGGAAACTGATCCTGATGCATTCGATCATAATTTGTGGGAATTTGGACTTCATCTCGTCTATGTGTTCGCTACACATAAATGGCACGTCATCAGCAAGAAACATTAAGATCATCATATGTAGAGAAAATAATAATCGAGGGAAGACTTACTTCAAGTATGACTCTATTTCTTCACAATTATACAATACATACCACCGCGCCTTTACTAGATCCCCAAGGTCCATATCCTGAAACGTTGGGGATCCTAAAGGACGAACGTTATGTGTAAATACATAAATGAGTCCTTGTTCATGCTCCTGCCCTTCATCGACATTATGATCTTCTAGGTTGAATATAGTCTTTATGCCACGAAGATACATGGAGCAAAATGTAAGGCACTCATTATCAATGTATGCTTCAGATATCGACCCCTCCGGTCGTGCCTTATCAATATAGAAAACCACTATGTTATACATATGAAAACATGGATATATGTAGTTTATGGAATGAATAAAAATTTTAACATATTGGTACCACCTTTCGATCGGATACATCCAACGATATTGTACTGGGCCTGCAAGCTTCGCCTTGTGCGGTAAGTGAATTGCTAGGTGTACCATGATATCGAAAAAATGTAGGTGAAAATATTCTTTCAAGTTTGCAAAGGATTACGGCAATGTCCCTCTCTAGTCATTTAATAACATCTACATTCAATGATCTCGAACACAAATCCTTAAAGAATATCCCCAACTCAATCAGTGCCGCACTAATATCCTTGCTCAAGAATCCACGAATTGCATCCGGTAGTAGGCGTTGCAGAAGGAGGTGACAATCATGACTTTTCATTCCTGTTACCTTATAGTCCGTAACATTTACACACCGAGATATGTTTGACGCATACCCATCGGGAAACTTCACCGATCTCAACCATTCACATAAACGCTTTCTCTCTAGTTTTGTCAATGTGTAGCAGGCTACTGGTATAGTATATGAATTTTCATGTGGTTGCAAGTATAACTCTTTCCTTAAACCCATTTCTTGTAGATCCAATCGAGCCTTAAAACTGTCTTTTGTTTTCTTGTCTATGTTCATTAATGTTTCAAAGACATTGTCACATAGATTTTTCTCAATATGCATGACATCCAAGTTGTGTCACAATTTCAGATCACTTCAATAGGGCAACTCAAAAAAGATGCTCTTATTTCTCCAGTTATAGTCCAATACTGTACGTTTCCTCTTCTTTAAGTGCGATGCCTTACTAAATCTAACTTCTCCAATGTTACTCAGTTGTTACATCACGTCTTCTCTAGATAGCTCTTTCGGAGGTGGCCTATGATGTTATTTGCCATCAGAGATCATCGTCTTCCTACGCCAACTATGATCGCTCAGAAGGAAGCGACGATGGCCCATATAACATGTTTTCTTACCATGCTTCAATGACAATGAACAAGTCTCAATACCACATGTAGGACAAGCCAACTTGCCCTTCGTGCTCCACCCAGAAAAATTTTCATACGCGGGAAAGTCATTTTTTGTCCACAAGACCGCTGCATGTAATCGAAATGTCTGTCCTGCACATGTCTCATACGTTTGTACACCTTTACTCCACAACTCATTTAACTTATCGACTAATGGTCGTAAATACATATCATGTCATTCCCAGGTGACCTGGGTCCAGGAATAAGCAATAACATCATGAAAAATGACTCTTTCATACACAACCAAGGAGGTAAATTGTAGGGCACAAGTACCACTGGCCACATACTGTATGAGCTACTCATATTACCAACTGAATTAAAACCATCACTTACAAGGCCTAGTCGTACATTGCGAGAATCCTCTGCAAACCAGTCATGTTTCTTGTCAAAATTTTGCCAGGCTTCAGCGTCTGCAGGGTGCCTCAGTGTACTATCATCATGAACGCGTTTCTCCTTATGCCACCTCATATCTTCATCCGTCTTACGGGACATAAATAATCTTTGCAATCTGGGTTTTAATGGGAAATACCTTAACACCTTTTGCGGGATTTTCTTACCCCTGGCTCTATTATTCTTTCACCTAGACTGTCCACATTCTTGACACTCTTCAGCCTTATCATGTTTTTTGTGATATAATAAACATTCATTTATACATGCATGTATGAGTTCATAACCAAGGCCCAAGTCTCGCATCAAGGATTTTGCCTCGTAATGAGACTTTGGCAATGTCTCACTGTCCGGTAACGCTTCTTTCAACAACTGAAGCAACATGTCGAACGATTTATTGCTCCAACGATTTATTGTCTTCAAATGAAGTAACTTTGTAAGAAAATTCAACTTAGAGAAGTTCTCACACCCCGGATAAAGTGGACGTTGCGCATCCCTCAACAACTTACTAAACTTTTCTGATTCAACATCACCCATTGGAGGAATATCTTGGCTACTGCTTGGCTACAACTTACTAAACTTTTCTGATTCAATAAAGTGTCGACTGCATCTTCGACCAGTCGAAAAACTTCGACTCAAAATCCAGCGTTGTATTTCAGGTTCTTCGACCAGTCGAAGGAGATCTTCGACCAGTCGAAGGTGACCTACGACTAGTCGAAGGAGACCTTCGACCAGTCGTAGAACGATCAAAGCTTATCCCGCCTGATCTTTCAAATATCTATTATTACTTTGACTAGTCGAAGAGCTCCCTAGACCAGTCGAAGACGCGATCTGCTTACCTATAAATAGTGCATGAATCTCAGAAGAAATCATTGAATTAATTAATCCATTCAAGCTAATCTTCGTCGAACTTCTGAGAGATAATTCTGTGCTCCATCTAAGCTAAGTGTGCTTATTTAATATTCTCTTTCCTTAGCTTTATTTAATTGATTTTGTTTCTGCTATTCCAATCTAATTTGATAAGAGGAATTGTTATTCCCTTTCTTTGAAATCAAAATCAATTAAGGCAAGCCCCATTTAGTTTAATTTAAAATCTATTAGAATTAGAACCATTGTAATTGAGTACTGGACATTGAACTTGGACATTCAATCATCTACTCTGATTTGGTTCTACCAGGCTGCTACAACGAAGGAGATAATCAGGTATTTTACATTTAATTGTAAATTCCTTTCTGTTTTGGTTTCTTTCAAGATTTACCAGAAAAATCTTGTTGTATTGGTTATCTGAGGAGAGCCAGGAAAACTCAGAAGTGGGATTTTTTTAATTGTGTAAGCCCACAGACAAAGACACAATTGTAAAGGTTTTGGGTGAACCTGGGAAAACCTATTTTGTTAGTGAACGCTAATATCCCCTGTGTGAGGATATTAGGAGTGGAGTAGCATTCTGTGTGGCCGTTGTTTAACAGTTGGTGAACACACAGGCGAACCACTATAATCCCATGTGTTGTGGTTAAATGATTTATACTTCTGATCTTTAATTATTCTTTTGTGGGATGTATGTATGGTGGTGAATGTTGTAATCATTTAATTCAAGCATTGTAAGAATTTTGTAATAGTTTAGAATTTATTTTCTGCTATTCCTTTATCAGCTTGATATTCAATTTTCTTTAAAAGTTGTTCTAGCAAGGTTACCCTGCCATTTTTATGGTGTATGGCTGTCCCTCGAACAATATATTTGTGATTATAATTTATTTTAATTCAGTTTGTATTTATTTCTGTATTCCTCTTCGGTTTGAGATTTGATACAAAGATCTTTCTAGAAATAAGGTTGTCCTACCATAAACTCTGGTTTTTGGTGTAAGGTTGTCCTTAGAACAACATTTGTATCAACCTCTCAAGATCTGAATTTTGAAGTTATTTTACTTTCTTGCATTGTGATTTACTTTGGCTATCATATTCTTTTTAATTCCGCTGTTATAAGTTTTATTTGGCATTGTCCTATTCACCCCCCCTCTAGGACATATAGCTAGGTCTTTTCATATCTTCACCATGATAGATCCACCAAGTGTAACCCTGGTCAATCTCAACTATGAACAAATTGTCCTCTACTTTATCTAAAGTCTTATATATCATGTTCTTGCATTTTCGACATGGACATCTAATCCTATTCCTTGAATCTGCCCGATTTCGCGCAAATTTCATGAACTCTTGAACCCCTTATTTATACTCTGGGCCAAACTTGTTCTTGGCTCACATCCAACTCTTATCCATGTCTACAATGAAAATACTAAAGTCAGTTTACGGAAATAGCTTTAAGATTAGGCTAGGTTATAGGCTTAGGTTATATGTTTAGGTTTAGGGAATAGAGACTAGGTATAAGTTTAGGCTTAAGTTTAGGGAATTGGAGTTGAGATTAGGATTAGGTGTAGGTTTAGGTTTAGGGATTTGAGTTTAGGTTATAGATTATAGGTTATAGGTTATAGGTTATAGGTTTAGGTTAAGGTTATAAGTTTAAGTTAAGGTTATAAGTTAAGGTTTAGGTTTAGGTTATAAGTTTAGATTTTGGGATTTGAGAATAGATTTAGGTTAAGGTTAAGGTTATAACTACAGGGTATAGGTAAAGGTTATAGTTTAGGTTAAGGTTATAAGTAAAAGAAATCGGGTTCGGGTTCGGGATCGGGTTTAGGTTTAGGTTTTCAAGTTTAGGTTTAGGTTTAGGCTAGGGAGTTGAGATTAAGACTAGGTGTCGGTTTAGGTTTAGGGATTTGAGAGTACATTAAGGTTTAGGTTTAGGTTTAGGGATTTGAGAATAGGTTTAGGTTATAGCTTTAGCTTTAGGTTAAGTTATAGGTTTTTGGTTAAGGTTTAGGTTGTAGTTATAGGTTTTGGGATTTGAGAATAGGTTTAGGTTATAAGTATAGGTTTCGGTTAGGTTATAGGTTATAAGTTTAGGTTACAGGTTATAGGTTATAGGTTAAGGTTTAGGTTATAGGTTTTAGTTTAGGTTAAGGCTATAGGTTTAGTTTTAGGTTTAGGCTTAGGTTTTAGGCTTAGGTTAGGGTTATAGGTATAGGTTTAGGTTATAGGTTATAGCTTTAGGGAATTGAGAATAGGTTAAGGTTTGGGTTTAAGAAATCGGGTTCAAGTTCAGGATCGGGTTTAGGTTTGGATTTTCAAGTTTAGGTTTAGTTTTAGGCTAGGGAGTTGATATTAGGATTAGGTGTAGGTTTAGGTTTAGGGATTTGAGAGTACATTAAGGTTTAGGTTTAGGTTTAGGGATTTGAGAATAGGTTTAGGTTTAGGTTTAGGGATTTGAGAATAAGTTTAGGTTATAGCTTTAGGTTTAGGTTAAGGTTATATGTTAAGGTTAAGGTTATAGGTTTAGGTTTAGGTTAAGTTTTTAGGTTTAGGTTTAGGTTAGGTTACAAGTTTTTGGTTAAGGTTTAAGTTATAGTTATAGGTTTTGGGATTTGAGAATAGGTTTAGGTTATAAGTATAGGTTACGGATAGGTTATAGGTTATAAGTTTAGGTTACAGGTTATAGGTTATAGGTTAAGGTTTAGGTTATAGGTTTTGGTTTTGGTTAAGGCTATGGGTTTAGCTTTAGGTTTAGGTTTAGGTTTTATGTTTAGGTTACGGTTATAGGTTTTGGTTATAGGTTATAGCTTTAGGGAATTGAGAATAGGTCAAGGTTTAGGTTTAGGAAATCGGGTTCGGGTTCGGGATCGGGTTTAGGTTTGGGTTTTCAAGTTTAGGTTTAGGTTTAGGCTAGGGAGTTGAGATTAGGATTAGGTGTAGGTTTAGGTTTAGGGATTTGACAGTACATTAAGGTTTAGGTTTAGGTTTAGGGATTTAAGAATAGGTTTAGGTTATAGGTTTAGGTTTAGGATTAGGGATTTGAGAATAGGTTTAGGTTATAGGTTTAGGTTTAGGTTAGGTTATAGGTTTTTGGTTAAGGTTTAGGTTATAGTTATAGGTTTTGGGATTTGAGAATAGGTTTAGGTTATAAGTATAGGTTTCAGTTAGGCTATAGGTTATAAGTTTAGGCTACAAGTTTTAGGTTATAAGTTAAGGTTTAGGTTATAGGATTTGCTATAGGTTAAGGCTAAGGTTTTAGGTTTAGTTTAGGGTTATAGGTATAGGTTTAGGTTATAGGTTATAGCTTTAGGGAATTAAGAATAGGTCAATGTTTTGATTTAAGAAATCGGGTTCAGGTTCGGGATCGGGTTTAGGTTTGGGTTCTCAAGTTTAGGTTTAGTTTTAGGCTAGGTAGTTGATATTAGGATTAGGTGTAGGTTTAGGTTTAGGGATTTGAGAGTATATTAAGGTTTAGGTTTAGGTTTAGGGATTTGAGAATAGGTTTAGGTTTAGGTTAAGGTTATATGTTAAGGTTAAGGTTATAGGTTTAGGTTTAGGTTAAGTTTATAGGTTTAGGTTTAGGTTAGGTTATAGGTTTTTGGTTAAGGTTTAGGTCATAGTTATAGGTTTTGGAATTTGAGAATAGGTTTAGGTTATAAGTATAGGTTTCAGATAGGTGATAGGTTATAAGTTTAGGTTACAGGTTATAGGTTATAGGTTAAGGTTTAGGTTATAGGTTTTGGTTTTGGTTAAGGCTATAGGTTTAGCTTTAGGTTTAGGTTTTGGTTTTAGCTTTAGGTTAGGATTATTGGTTTAGGTTTAGGTTATTGGTTATAGCTTTAGGGAATTGAGAATAGGTCAAGGTTTAGCTTTAGGAAATCAGGTTCGGGATCGGGTTTAGGTTTGGCTTTTCCAGTTTAGGTTTAGGTTTAAGCTAGGGAGTTGAGATTAGGATTAGGTTAGGTTTAGGTTTAGGGATTTGAGAGTACATTAATGTTTAGGTTTAGGTTTAGGGATTTGAGAATAGGTTTAGGTTTTAGGTTTAGGTTTAGGGATTTGAGAGTACATTAAGGTTTAGGTTTAGGTTTAGGGATTTGAGAATAGGTTTAGGTTATAGGTTTAGGTTTAGGATTAGGGATTTTAGAATAGGTTTAGGTTATAGCTTTAGGTTTAGGTTAGGTTATAGGTTTTGGGTTAAGGTTTAGGTCATAGTTATAGGTTTTGGGATTCGAGAATAGGTTTAGGTTATAAGTATAGGTTTCGGTTAGGTTATAGGTTATAGGTTTAGGTTACAGGTTATAAGTTATAGGTTAAGGTTTAGGTTATAGGTTTTAGTTTAAGTTAAGGCTGTAGGTTTAGCTTTAGGTTTAGGTTTTGGTTTTAGGTTTAGGTTAGGGTTATAGGTTTAGGTTTAGGTTATAGGTTATAGCTTTAGGGAATTGAGAATAGGTTAAGGTTTAGGTTTAGGAAATCAGGTTCGGGTTCGGGATCAGGTTTAGGTTTGGGTTTTCAAGTTTAGGTTTAGGTTTAAGCTAGGGAATTGACATTAGGATTAGGTTAGGTTTAGGTTTAGGGATTTGAGAGTACATTAATGTTTAGGTTTATGTTTAGGGATTTGAGAATAGGTTTAGGTTTAGGTTTAGGGATTTAAGAATAGGTTTAGGTTATAGATTTACGTTTAGGTTACGGTTATATGTTACGGTTTAGGTTTAGGTTAAGTTTATAGGTTTAGGTTTAGGTTAGGTTATAGGTTTTTGGTTAAGGTTTTGGTTATAGTTATAGGTTTTGGGATTTGAGAATAAGTTTAGGTTATAAGTATAGGTTTCGGTTAGGTTATAGGTTATAAGTTTAGGTTATAGGTTATAGGTTACAGGTTAAGGTTTAGGTTATAGGTTTTGGTTTAGGTTAAGGCTATAGGTTTCGCTTTAGGCTTAGGTTTAGGTTTTAGGTTTAGGTTAGGGTTATAGGTTTAGGTTTAGGTTATAGTTTATAGCTTTAAAGAATTGAGAATAGGTCAAGATTTAGGTTTAGGAAATCGGGTTCGGGTTCGAGATCGGGTTTAGGTTTGGGTTTTCAAGTTTAGGTTTAAGTTTAGGCTAGGGAGTTGAGATTAGGTTTAGGTGTAGGTTTAGGTTTAGGGATTTGAGAGTACATTAAGGTTTAGCTTTAGATTTAGGGATTTGAGAATAGGTTTAGGTTTAGGGATTTGAGAATAGGTTTAGGTTATAGCTTTAGGTTTAGTTTAAGGTTATATGTTAAGGTTGAGGTTATAAGTTTGGGTTTAGACTAAGTTTATAGGTTTAGGTTTAGGTTAGGTTATAGGTTTTTGGTTAAGGTTTAGGTTATAGTTATAGGTTTTGGAATTGGAGAATAGGTTTAGGTTATAAGTATAGGTTTCGGATAGGTTATAGGTTATAAGTTTAGGTTACAGGTTATAGGTTATAGGTTAAGGTTTAGGTTAAGGCTATAGGTTTTTCTTTAGCTTTAGGTTTAGGTTTTAGGTTTAGGTTAGGGTTAGAGGTTTGGGTTTAGGTTATAGGTTATAGCTTTAGGGAATTGAGAATAGGTCAAGGCTTAGGTTTAGGAAATCGGGTTTGGGTTCGAGATCGGGTTTAGGTTTGGGTTTTCAAGTTTAGGTTTAGGTTTAGGCAAGGGAGTTGAGATTAGGATTAGGTGTAGGTTTAGGTTTAGGGGTTTGAGAGTACATTAAGGTTTAGGGATTTGAGAATAGGTTTATGTTATAGGTTTAGGTTTATGTTTAGGGATTTGAGAATAGGTATAGGTTATAGCATTAGGTTTAGGTTAGGTTATAGCATTTTGGCTTAGGTTAAGGTTATAGTTATTGGTTTTGGGATTTGAGAATAGGTTTACATTATAAGTATAGGTTTCGGTTAGGTTATAGGTTATAAGTTTTGGTTATAGGTTATAGTTTATAGGTTAAGATTTAGGTAATAGGTTTGGGTTTAGGTTAAGGCTGTAGGTTTAGGTTTAGGTTTTAGGTTTAGGTTAGGGTTATAGGTTTAGGTTTAGGTTATAAGTTATAGCTTTAGAGAATTGAAAATAGGTCAAGGTTTAGGTTTAGGAAATTGGGTTAGGGTTCAGGATCGGGTTTGGGTTTGGGTTTTAAAGTTTAGGTTTAGGTTTAGGCTAGGGAGTTGAGATTATGATTAGGTGTAGGTTTAGGTTTAGGGATTTGAAAGTACAGTAAGGTTTAGGTTTAGGTTTAGGGATTTGAGAATAGGTTTAGGTTATAGCATTAGGTTTAGGTTTGGTTATAGGTTTTTGGTTAAGGTTTAAGTTATAGTTATTGGTTTTGGGATTTGAGAATAGGTTTAGGTTATAAGTATAGGTTTCGATTAGGTTATAGGTTATAAGTTTTGGTTATAGGTTATAGGTTATAGGTTAAGGTTTAGGTTATAGGTTTTGGTTTAGGTTAAGGCTGTAGGTTTAGCTTTAGGTTTAGGTTTAGGTTTAAGGTTTTGGTTAGGGTTATAGGTTTATGTTTAGGTTATAGGATATAGCTTTAGGGAATTGAGAATAGGTCAAGGTTTAGGTTTAGGAAATTGGGTTCGGGTTCGGGATCGGGTTTAGGTTTGGATTTTCAAGTTTAGGTTTAGGTTTAGGCTAGGAGTTGAGATTAGGATTAGGTGTAGGTTTAGGTTTAGGAATTTGAAAGTACAGTAAGGTTTAGGTTTAGGTTTAGGGATTTAAGAATAGGTTTAGGTTATAGGTTTAGCTTTAAGTTTAGGGATTTGAGAATAGGTTTAGGTTATAGCTTTAGTTTTAGGTTAAGGTTATATGTTAAGGTTAAGGTTATAGGTTTAGGTTTAGGTTAAGTTTATAGGTTTAGGTTTAGGTTAGGATATAGGTTTTTGGTTAAGGTTTAGGTTATAGTTATAGGTTTTGGGATTTGAGAATAGGTTTAGGTTATATGTATAGGTTTCGGATAGGTTATAGGTTATAAGTTTAGGTTACAGGTTATAGGTTATTGGTTAAGGTTTGGGTTATAGCTTTTGGTTTAGTTTAAGGCTATAGGTTTAGCTTTAGGTTTAGGTTTAACTTTTAGATTTAGGTTAGGGTTACAGGTTTAGGTTTAGGTTATAGGTTTTAGCTTTAGGGAATTGAGAATAGGTCAAGGTTTATGTTCGAAAATCGGGTTCGGGTTCGGGATCGGGTTTAGGTTTGGGTTTCCAAGTTTAGGTTTAGGTTGAGGCTAGGGAGTTGAGATTAGGATTAGGTGTAGGTTTAGGTTTAGGGATTTGAGAGTCCATTAAGGTTTAGGTTTAGGTGCAGGGATTTGACAATAGGTTTAGGTTTAGGTTTAGGGATTTAAGAATAGGTTTAGGTTATAGCTTTAGGTTTAGGTTAAGGTTATATGTTAAGGTTAAGGTTTTAGGTTTAGGTTTAGGTTAAGTTTATAGGTTTAGGTTTAGGTTAGGTTATAGGTTTTTTGTTAAGGTTTAGGTTATAGTTATAGGTTTTGGGATTTGAGAATAGGTTTAGGTTATAAGTATAGGTTTCAAATAGGTTATGGGTTATAAGTTTAGGTTACAGGTTATAGGTTAAAGGTTAAGTTTTTGGTTTAGGTTTAGACTATAGGTTTAGCTTTAGGTTTAGGTTTAGGTTTTAGGTTTAGGTTAGGGTTATAGGTTTAGGCTTAGGTTATAGGTTATAGCTTTAGGGAAGTGAGAATAGGTTAAGGTTTAGGTTTAGGAAATCGGGTTCGGGTTCGGGATCGGGTTTAGGTTTGGGTTTTTAAGTTTAGGTTTAGGTTTAGGCTAGGGAGTTAGATTATGATTAGGTGTAGGTTTAGGTTTAGGGATTTGAGTGTACTTTAAGGTTTAGGTTTAGGTTTAGGGATTTGAGAATAAGTTTAGGTTATAGCTTTAGGTTTAGGTTAGGTTATAGGTTTTTGGTTAAGGTTTAAGTTATAGTTATAGGTTTTGGGATTTGAGACTAGGTTTAGGTTATAAGTATAGGTTTTGGTTAGTTTATAGGTTATAAGTTTAGGTTACAGGTTATAGGTTATAGGTTAAGGTTTAGGTTATAGGTTTTGGTTTTGGTTAAGGCTTTAGGTTTAGGTTTAGGTTAGGGTTATAGGATTAGGTTTAGGTTATAGGTTATAACTTTAGGGAATTGAGAATAGATCAAGGTTTAGGTTTAGGAAATCGGGTTCGGGTTCGGGATCGGGTTTAGGTTTGGGTTTCCAAGTTTAGGTTTAGGTCTAGGCTAGGGAGTTGAGATTAGGATTAGGTGTAGGTTTAGGTTTAGGGATTTGAGAGTACATTAAGGTTTAGGTTTAGGTTTAGGGATTTGAGAATAGGTTTAGGTTATAGTTTTAGGTTTAGGTTTATGGATTTGACAATAGATTTAGGTTTTAGGTTTAGGTTTAGGTTAGGTTATAGGTTTTTGGTTAAGGTTTAGGTTATAGTTATAGGTTTTGGGATTTGAGAATAGGTTTAGGTTATAAGTATAGGTTTCTGTTTAGTTATAGGTTATAAGTTTAGGTTACAGGTTAAGGTTTAGCTTATAGGTTTTGGTTAAGGTTTAGGTTATAGGTTTAGCTTTAGCTGTAGGTTTAGATTTTAGGTTTAGGTTAGGGTTATAGGTTTAGGTTTAGGTTATAGATTATAGCTTTAGGGAATTGAGAATAGGTCAAGGTTTAGGTTTAGGAAATCAGCTTCGGGTTTGGGATCGGGTTTGGGTTTGGGTTTTCAAGTTTAGGTTAAGGTCTAGGCTAGGCAGTTGAGATTAGGATTAGGTGTAGGTTCAGGTTTTGGGATTTGAGAGTACATTAAGGTTTAGCTTTAGATTTAGGGATTTGAGAATAGGGTTAGGTTTAGGTTTAGGGATTTGAGAATAGGTTTAGGTTAAGGTTATATGTTAAGGTTAAGGTTATAGGTTTAGGTTTAGGTTTAGGTTAAGTTTATAGGTTTAGGTTTAGGTTAGGTTATAGGTTTTTGGTTAAGGTTTAGGTTATAGTTATAGGTTTTGGGATTTGAGAATAGGTTTAGGTTATAAGTATAGGTTTCAGATAGGTTATAGGTTATAAGTTTAGGTTACACGTTATAGGTTATAGGTTAAGGTTTAGGTTATTGGTTTTGGTTTAGGTTAAGGCTATAGGTTTATCTTTAGCCTTAGGTTTATGTTTTAGGTTTAGGTTAGTGTTATAGGTTTAGGTTGAGGTTATAGGTTATAGCTTTAGGGAATTGAGAATAGGTAAAGGTTTAGGTTTAGAAAATCGGATTTGGGTTCGGGATCGGGCTTAGGTTTGGGTTTTCAAGTTTAGGTTTAGGTTTAGGCTAGGGAGTTGATATTAGGATTAGGTGTAGGTTTAGGTTTAGGGATTTGAGAATGCATTTAGGTTTAGGGATTTGAGAATAGGTATAGGTTAAAGGTTTAGGTTTAGGTTTAGGGATTTGAGAATAGGTTTAGGTTTAGGTTAGGTTATAGGTTTTTGGTTAAAGTTAAGGTTATAGTTATAGGTTTTGGGATTGGAGAATAGGTTTAGGTTATAAGTATAGGTTTCGCTTAGGTTATAGGTTATAAGTTTAGGTTACAGTTTGTAGGTTACAGGTTAAGGTTTAGGTTATAGGTTTTAGTTTAGGTTAAGGATATAGGTTTAGGTTTAGGTTTGGGTTTAGGTTTTAGGTTTAGGTTAGGGTTATAGGTTTAGGTTTAGGTTATAGGTTTTAGCTTTACGGAATTGAGAATAGATCAAAGTTTAGGTTTCGGAAATCGGGTTCGGGTTTGGGATCGAGTTTAGGTATGAGTTTTCAAGTTTTGGTTTTGGTTTAGGCTAGGGAGTTGAGATTAGGATTAGGTGCAGGTTTAGGTTAAGGGATTTGAGAGTACATTAAGGTTTAGGGATTTGAGGATAGGTTTAGTTTATAGGTTTAGGTTTAGGTTTAGGGATTTGAGAATAGGTTTAGGTTATAACTTTATGTTTAGGTTAAGGTTATATGTTAAGGTTAAGGTTATAGGTTTATGTTTAAGTTAAGTTTATAGGTTTAGGTTTAGGTTAGGTTATAGGTTTTTGGTTAAGGTTTAGCTTATAGTTATAGGTTTTGGGATTTGAGAATAGGTTTTGGTTATATGTATAGGTTTCGGATAGGTTATAAGTTTTAAGTTTAGGTTATAGGTTATAGGTTATGAGTTAAGGTTTAGGTTATAGGTTTTGGTTTAGGTTAAGGCTATAGGTTTAGGTTTAGGTTTAGTTTTAGGTTTTAGGTTTAGGTTAGGGTAATAGGTTTAGGTTTAGGTTATAGATTATAGCTTTAGGGAATTGATAATAGGTCAAGGTTTAGGTTTCGAAAATCGGGTTCGGGTTCGAGATCGGGCTTAGGTTTGGGTTTTCAAGTTTAGGTTTAGGTTTAGGCTAGGGAGTTAAGATTAGGATTAGGTGTAGGTTTAGGTTTAGGGATTTGAGAGTACCTTAAGGTTTAGGTTTGGGGTCAGGGATTTGAGAATAGGTTTAGGTTTAGGTTTAAGGATTTGAGAATAGGTGTAGGTTATAGCTTTCGGTTTAGGTTAAAGTTATATGTTAAGGTTAAGGTTATAGGTTTAGGTTTAGGTTAAGTTTATAGGTTTCGGTTTAGGTTAGGTTATAGGTTTTTGGTTAAGGTTTAGGTTATAGTTATAGGTTTTGGGATTTGAGAATAGGCTTAGGTTATAAGTATAGGTTTCAGATAGGTTATAGGTTATAAGTTTAGGTTACAAGTTATAGGTTATAGGTTAAGGTTTAGATTATAGGTTTTGGTTTAGGTTATGGCCGTTGGTTTAGCTTTAGGTTTAGGTTTATGTTTTAGGTTAAAGTTAGGGTTTAGTTTATAGGTTATAGCTTTAGGGAATTGAGAATAGGTCAAGGTTTAGGTTTAGGAAATCGGGTTCGAGTTCGAGATCGGGTTTAGTTTTGGGTTTTGAAGTTTAGGTTTAGGTTGAGGCTAGGGAGTTGAGATTAGGATTAGGTGTAGGTTTAGGTTTAGGGATTTGAGAGTACATTAAGGTTTAGGTTTAGGTTTAGGGATTTGAGAGTACATTAAGGTTTTGGTTTAGGTTTAGGGATTTGAGAATTGGTTTAGGTTATAGGTTTAGGTTTAGGTTTAGGGATTTTAGAATAGGTTTAGGTTATTGCTTTAGGTTTAGGTTAGGTTATAGGTTTTTGGTTAAGGTTTAGGTTATAGTTATAGCTTTTGGGATTTGAGAATAGGTTTAGGTTATAAGTATAGGTTTCGGTTAGGTTATAGGTTATAAGTTTAGGTTACAGGTTTTAGGTTATGGGTTAAGGTTTAGGTTATAGGTTTTGGTTTAGGTTAAGGCTGTAGGTTTAGCTTTAGGTTTAGGTTTAGGTTTTAGGTTTAGGTTAGGGTTATAGGTTTAGGTTTGGGTTATAGGTTATAGCTTTTGGGAATTGAGAATAGTTCAAGGTTTAGGTTTAGGAAATTGGGTTCGGGTTCGGGATCGGGTTTAAGTTTGGGTTTTCAAGTTTAGGTTTAGGTCTAGGCTATGGTGTTGAGATTAGGATTAGTTGTAGGTTTAGGTTTAGGGATTTCAGAGAACATTAAGGTTTAGGTTTAGGTTTAGGGATTTGAGAATAGGTTTAGGTTATAGGTTTAGGTTTAGGTTTAGGGATTTGAGAATTGGTTTAGGTTATAGGTTATAGCTTCAGGGAATTCAGAATAGGTCAAGGTTTAGGTTTAGGAATCGGGTTCGGATTCGAGATCGGGTTTAGGTTTAGGTTTTCAAGTTTAAGTTTAGGTTTAGGCTAGGGAGTTGAGATTAAGATTAGGTTTAGGTTTAGGTTTTGTGATTTGAGAGTACATTAAGGTTTAGGTTTAGGTTTTGGGATTTGAGAATAGGTTTAGGTTATAGGTTTAGGTTTAGGTTTAGGGAATTGAGAATAGGTTTAGGTTATAGATTTAGGTTTAGCTTAGGTTATAGGTTTTTGGTTAAGGTTTAGGTTATAGGTAGAGGTTTTGGGATTTGAGAATTGGTTTTGGTTATAAGTGTAGGTTTCGGTTAGGTTATAGGTTATAAGTTTAGGTTATAGGTTATAGGTTATCGGTTTAGGTTATAGGTTTTGGTTTAGGTTAAGGCTATAGGTTTGGCTTTAGGTTTAGGTTTAGGTTAGAGTTATAGGTATAGGTTTAGGTTATTGGTTATAGCTTTAGGGAATTGAGAATAGGTCAAGGTTTAGATTTCGGAAAGCGGGTTCTAGTTCGGGATCGGGTTTAGGTTTGGGTTTTCAAGTATAGGTTTAGTTTTAGGCTAGAGAGTTGCGATTAGGATTAGGTGTAGGTGTAGGTTTAGGGATTTGAGAGTACATTAAGGTTTAGGTTTAGGTTCTGGGATTTGAGAATAGGTTTAGGTTTAGGTTTAGGGATTTGAGAATAGGTTTAGGTTATTGCTTTAAGTTTAGGTTAAGGTTATATGTTAAGGTTAAGGTTATAGGTTTAGGTTTCGGCTATGTTTATAGGTTTAAGTTTAGGTTAAGTTATAGGTTTTTGGTTAAGGTTTAGGTTATAGTTATAGGTTTTGGGATTTGAGAATAAGTTTATGTTATAAGTTTAGGTTTCGGATAGGTTATAGGTTAGAAGTTTAGGTTACAGGTTAGAGGTTATAGGTTAAGGTTTAGGTTATTGGGTTTAGTTTAGGTTAAGGCCATCGGTTTAGCTTTAGGTTTAGGTTTAGGTTTTAGGTTAAGGTTAGGGTTATAGGTTTAGGTTTAGGTTATAGGTTATAGCTTTAGGGAATTAAGAATAGGTCACGGTTTAGGTTTAAGAAATCGGGTTCGGGTTCGGGGTCGGGTTTAGGTTTGGGTTTTGAAGTTTAGGTTTAGGTTTAGTCTAGGGAGTTGAGATTAGGATTAGTGTAGGTTTAGGTTTGGGGATTTGAGAGTACATTAAGGTTTAGGTTTAGGTTTAGGGATTTGAGAATTGGTTTAGGTTTCGGTTTAGGGATTTGAGAATAGGTTTAGGTTAGCTCTTAGGTTTTTGGTTAAGGTTTAGGTTATAGTTATAGGTTTTGGGATTTGAGAATAGGTTTAGGTTATAAGTATAGGTTTCGGTTAGGTTATAGGTTATAAGTTTAGGTTACAGGTTATAGGTTATAGGTTAAGGTTTAGGTTATAGGTTTTGGTTTAGGTTAAGGCTGTAGGTTTAGGTTTAGGTTTAGGTTTAGGTTTTAGGTTTATGTTAGGGTTATATGTTTAGGTTTAGGTTATAGGTTATAGGTTTAGGGAATTGAGAATAAATCAAGGTTTAGGTTTAGGAAATTGGGTTCGGCTTCAGGATCGGGTTTAAGTTTGGGTTTTCAAGTTTAGGTCTAGGTCTAGGCTACGGAGTTGAGATTAGGATTAGGTGTAGGTTTAGGTTTAGGGATTTGAGAGTACATTAAGGTTTAGGTTTAGGTTTAGGGATTTGACAATAGGTTTATGTTTAAGTTAGGTTATAGGTTTTTGGTTAAGATTTAGGTTATAGTTATAGGTTTTGGGATTTGAGAATAGGTTTAACTTATAAGTGTAAGTTTCGGTTAGGTTATAGGTTATAAGTTTAGGTTACTGGTTATAGGTTACAGGTTAAGGTTTAGGTTATATATTTTGGTTTAGCTTAAGGCTATAGGTTTAGCTTTAGGTGAGGTTTAGGTTAGGGTTATAGGTTTTGGTTTAGGTTATAGATTATAGCTTTAGGGAATTGAGAATAGGTCAAGGTTTAGGTTTAAGAAATCGGGTTCGTGTTCGGGATCGGGTTTAAGTTTGGGTTTTCGAGTTTTGGTTTAGGTTTAGGCTTGGGAGTTGAGATTATGATTAGGTGTAGGTTTAGGTTTAGGGATTTGAGAGTACATTATGGCTTAGGTTTAGGTTTAGGGATTTGAGAATAGGTTTAGGTTATTGGTTTAGGTTTTGGTTTAGGGATTTGAGAATAGGTTTAGGTTATACCTTTAGGTTTATGTTAAGGTTATTTGTTTTGGGATTTGAGAATAAGTTTAGGTTAGGTTGTTGGTTAAAGTTTAGGGAATTGAGTTTAGGTTATAGGCTTAGGTTATAGGTTTCGTTTGTAGTGATAGGTTTTGGGATTGGAGAATAGGTTTAGGTTACAGGTCAAGGGTGTGGTCCCTACAAATACAGATATAAACACGACCTGCTCCAATTTGCTAGGTCCTTCCAATGCTGTCCATAGGAAATGGATAGCTTCATCATAGTCATAACAGCGATTCCCATCTTCCAGGGACCCCCGCTCAACATCCGAATAGCTCTAACACACATCCGAGTCTACTCCATTAATTTCAAGAAAATACAAATATAAACACGGCCCGCTCCAATTGGCTAAGCCCCTCCATTACTGTCCATAGGAATGAATAGCTTCATCATGGTCATAACAGCAGTTCACATCTTCCAGGGACCCTCGCTCAATATCAGGATAGCTCCGACGCACATCCGGGTTTGATCCATCAATTTCAAGAAAATACAGATATAAACACAGCCTGCTCCAATTGGTCATGCCCCTCCAATGTTGTCCATAGGAAAGGATAGTTTCATCATGGTTATAACAGCAGCTCCCACCTTCCACAGACCCCCGCTCAACATCCGGATAGCTCTGACGCACATCCAGGTCTACTCCATTAATTTCGAGATGATACAATTAAATCCTAAATTAGTTAGTCATCCAAGGTTGGATAGATTGTAATACTTTCATATTCCCACTTAAATGTCCACACCAAAAATCCGGCAGCATCTCCCCATGCCTCTCCAGATAAGTTGATCTTACGTTACATTCCGATGCCAAATATCTAAAATAATGTAAAGATATTTGGCATTGGATACATAACGGAAGAAACATATCTGGAGAGAAACGAGGAGATGGACCGCGGATCAGGCATGTACATTTAAATAGATTATATGAAAGCATACGATCCATCTAACATTGAACTGTCCAAAATGGGACAATTCGAGCGATTTCTATGCCACCAAAAACACACAATATCTATGTATGGCCCCATAGAAATCCTCAAACAAGTAACTAATTATCTAACTTACAAATCTATAAATTACAACATAGGCACCATACACCCATGCTCAAGTGAACCAAGTCAAGCATTATTCATACATGTTCAAGTGAACCAAGTCAAGCATCATTCGCACATTTTCAAGTGAACCAAGTTGAGCATCATTCACACAGTCTGATAGTTTATAAGTTTAGGTTACAGGTTATAGGTTACTGTATATCATATAATTTGTAAACGAGTATATTAAAAGAGTCACTTAACACACACACTTTACACTAACACTCTCTAGACAAAGAAAGCCAGACAAGGCATACTCCACTGGTAAACAACTATTGCCACCTAATTGTAACTCAAGATTCAATTTCATATACAGATGGAGAGCTCTTACACATGTCAAACTGTAAGTTGCATTTAATGGGCCTAATTCAATTTCATGGATTCTAAATATTGCCTAAATTACTTCCATATGTGGTCTAAAGGACAAACCCATAAAAGTTCCATTATAACTTAAGCATTGAGCTCTGATCATGGGTTCATGGTCTATCATGGAAGGAGGGAAACAATTTATCATTTTGCAACAAATCAAAGTCGTAAAATAGTTTCCTTTAGAAAACCAAGGAGTAGTCAGTTTGGGAAAAGAACTATTCTTTTTTTCTTTTCTTTTTTTTCGAGTTTTCATCGATCAAAGGAAGGATTGTTGCAGGTAGGCCCAGGACTTGCATTTCAGGTCATTTCTCATCATCTTTACCTGTAGATTTGGTCCTTTTTTTTTTAGGTCATTTCATCTTTTCCTGATGAAATCTTAACACTGAACATAATAAGCCTAAAGGGCCCATTGAAAGCCCATCCTTCAAGCTTTCTGGTTCTAGGTTATAAAAGAAGCAAATTCTATTGAGCATCGAATACATAGAGAATAGAGCTTTTTTGTTCTCTTCTTTTCTTTTTCTTGTTTAAGTTACATAGAGAATGGATCTTTGATAGAAAAATATACATAAAGCCCATTAGTCATACACCGTGGTGATGAAATGGAAATCGGGCTAAATCTTGAACCTTTCCATGGTAGACATGAAGCTAAGAGTTCTTCACGAATGCACACATAGATACAGGAAAATTAAAAATAATGGATAAGTACAATCACTAAACCAATCCAATGGCATCTCACAAACGGTTCTAATGGAATCTTACCAACAGTTCTAATGGCATCTCAACAAAATATTAACAATTCCCATCAAAAGAGAAAATTAAAATTTCCATTCAGTTTCTAAAATTCATCAACTCCCTCCCTGCATATGCCATAGAGGTCTTTAGATAGTCAAATACCAAAGAGAGCGATACAAGAGACATTGCTAATCTAGAATTTATTATTTTTAGACTACTTATGTTATGATAAGAACATAAACAGATTGATACAATTTCTACTAACATAGGAAACTAACTGAACAACCAATTAAGAGATTCTAAATCTAAAATGGAAATAAAAAATAACAAAAATGAAGACTCAAATTAGGAAATTCTGAAATCTAGAATACAGGTTGTTTGGTATTTCATATAGTTGATGGAGAGATGGCATCTCATATTTGAAACATTAAATCTGAGTTTTTTTTTTTAATCCTATATGTGTGTATATATATATATATATTGAAACAGATCAAAAGCTAAATTCGGGGTCCACATTCAAATCTCTAAGCCCTAAAATCCCTAATTTGTTAAATCCCTGACTTGTAAAATCCCTAATTTGTAAAATCAGAAAAACCCCAATTCGGGGTCCACATTCAAATCTGTAAGCCCTAAAATCCCCAAATCCCTAAATGAGGGTCCACATCAAATCAAAAATCCATAAATTACTAAATCCCTAAATTCATAAATCTGCATAGAGAGAGAAAGAGACTACATGTTGTTTTAAGGAGATAGAGATCGTAGATGGTCCGCAGGATTTCCTCTCCTTCTTTTTCTTCTTCTTCTTCTTTCAAGTGCTGGGATTTCAAAACCTTACCGAGAGAGAGAGAGAGAGAGAGGGAGAGAGGGAGGGAGAGGGTTGGGAGAGGGGCAGGTGCGGGATTTGGGTTTTGGGAGGGGCAGTTTGAATTTCATCTTGGGAGGGGATGGGTTTTAGGAAGCGGATTGCGTACCGAGCAACTTAGTACCCTTATTGTACTAAGTAAACTCCGTGGGGTCCACCTTGATTTATGTATTTTATCCACTCTGTCCATCCATTTTACTTAATAATTTTAGGGCTTGACCCAAAAAATGAAGTATATCCAAACCTCAATTGGACCACACCACAGGAAACAGTGTGAATTGAACATCTACCATTGAAATTTTCTTATGGGCCACAGAAGTTTTGGATCAAGCTTGTATTTGTGATTTCCCTTCATCCATGTTTTTGTGATCTGATGAATAGGTTGGATGAGAAATAAACATCACTGTGGGCCCTATAAAGGTTTCAACGATGGAAATCATTATTCTAACCGTTTCCTGTGGTATGGTCCACTTGATCTTTGGTTATGCTTAAAATTTTGTCTCAGCCCCTAAAATAAGATAGAAAAATGGATGGACGGCGTGGATAGACCAGATACATTCACAGTGGGAGCAACAAAGTTTACTCAGTACGATAAGAGTGTACCGAGTAACTTAATACGCAATCCAATTTCCGTTTTTAACTCTTGAGGGGCCCACTGTGATGTATGTTATTTATCCACTCCGTCCATTCATTTTAACTAATTATTTTAACTGTTGATCCAAAAAAGGAATCAGATCCATGTGCCCCACCATGATGTATATATTGTATCAACACTGTCCATTCATTTGGAGAGATCATTTTATGGGATGATCAAAAGAACGAGTCGTATCCAAATCTCAAGTGGCCCCATTACCGAAAATAGTGGGGACAGTGACACCCATCGTTGAGACTTTCCTAAGGCCACTATTATGTTTATTTGATATCTAACATGTTAATAAGTTTTAAAAAAGACATGGATGAAGAAAAAAATCAAATATCAGCTTGATCCAAGACTTCTGTAGCTCTCTGAATCTTTTTTTTAGTATGGGTCCAACATTGAATGGGTTGAAATCTATATATATGCCTTTGAACCCTGAAATCCAACCCAAATAACAGCTTGATCGAAGACATTGAATGCCTGCCATTAAAAACTGCCTGTGGACTGCTTTAATGTTTATTTACAATCAAACTATTGATATGGTCACACAAACCTGATATATAGGCTTGATTCAGAAATTTGTGGCCTACCATAAGTTTTTAATGGTTAATGAGCACTTTTTCATGTGATGTGGTCCACTTATGCTTCGATCTTATTTATTCATTCTAAAGATCATGGCCTATAATGAGCTGAAAAAAATGAACTGGATGGACATACAACATATACATCAAGGTGGGCCCCAGGGAGCCTGACATCACCAAATTCTGTGGGTCCCTCCATTATGTATGTTTTGTATCCAAATAGTCCATTCATTTGGAGAGACCATTTTAGGGTATCAGCCAAAGAATGAGTCAATCCAAAGATCAAGTCACCCCATCACAGAAAACAGTGGAGAGAGTGACGTCCACCATTAAAACTCTCTAAGCGCCATAAAAGTTTTAGATCAAGCTGATATTTGTATTTTACCTTATTTAATATCTATTTTAGCTCATGAATAGGTTAGATCTCAAATAAACATCACGGTGACCTTAGGAAGGTTTCAACGGTGGGCCTCACTCTCTCCACTATTTCTGTGGTGGGGTCCACTAAAGATTTTGATCTGCCTCATTATTTGGATCCTACTGTGAAATTATCTCTCCAATATAACACATTCATCATGACGAGACCCACTTGGATATAACACATTCATCATGATTCCCTTTTTCCTGTGACGTGGTCCACTTGAACTTTAAATCTGGCTCAATTTTTTTGGCTCATGCCCTAAATTTCGGTCGGGGTTTGGTATGGCTCTGTGAGCCCCACCATGATGCGTGTAAAAAATCTATCCCATTAGTCAGATGCACCATCCCATGGTGGGCCAAACCACATACAAAAGTTTAGAGGGGTTACCCTCCATTTAAACATTCATAATTATTTTTGGGGCCCACATAGATGTGGTTCACAAATCAAGTGCATCCATTATGTGTGTGCCCCTTGGATGAGGGGTCATACCAAGTTTCAAACACATCCAAATTTCAAGTGGGGCCTCACCAAGTGCACGGTTGATTTTTGGGATATCCCATAATTTAAAGGGGACCCATCAAATGCATGGTGTTGATGTTTGACACACATCATGGTGGGGCCAACACAGCTCGACCTCATGGGGAGTTCCCATGAGCTCCTCAAACAGGGTTGAACCAAACCCACTGATCATTCCATGAGCATACTCGTCAACTTTTGCAACTAGTTCATACATCATCCCGCCAATCTGTTTTGTAACTCCCTGTAGAAGTTCTAGACACATTAAATTGTTAGTTGTACTTATACCCAACCCCTGTAGGAGAGAGACTCAGTAATGAGGTATAGTAGAAAATGAATCCTTGAAAGAAAATGGAATCATTCATAGTTGCCACGCATAACCTACAAAACCAGTTTCTAAATCCTTAACAATTCTCATCGTACATCAAAGCTCCATGGTCCACCATGGTTTTGTGCTACACCAGTGTCCATCAAGAACACCACATCCTATCTGTTCATCAGGTGGGCCTCATTGGGACCTGAATTTTGGATCATACTAGTTTTTGGGGGTGGTAAACATGAGGACCTGATGATCGGAGTGGATAGTTGTGAGACCCGACCCGAGTTCGTAGGTGTGCATATGTGTATGTGAGTATGCATTCCGTCCATCTTGATCCCGCGATCCTACCGGTTGAATCCCGGTGATCCGTAACCCTTGGATAGTGTTTGCGGTCATCCGTGAGCCCAGTCGTGAAGACCCGACTTGGATCGAGTTGAGACCTATGTCATTGTGACCGCATCATCGCCGCAGTTCTAACGATGCGTCTTGTGTGTCCATCCGATGTGTGGATCATAAGTTATGTGCATCTCATTTGTAGTCTTTGAGCATGATCATGTGGCCCACCTAGTGTGGAGGGCACATTTTTCAAGGTGGCCACCCTCTTTTGTGCAAATTCTAACACACACTACCCACACACTACCTAAACCCCCAAATCCTACACCACCCATTACCCACACACTACCCATCCCTACTCTAGCCTAGCAACATAGTTTATATCACCATAGGCTATGATGATCTTTCTCTTATCTAGGAGAGAGAATGATGATTACTTTTCCTCTCTCTCTTTTCTAGCAAATTTCCATACTCTCTCTCCCATTTCTCTCTACTCTCTTCTCTCTTTCTTTCTCTCTTAGAAAAAAATCCAGCCCCATTTTCGCTCTTCTCCAGCCCCTTCTCCCTCAAATTCCCTCCCATCTAACCTTCAATAATCCATCTCACCCATTGAAACATGTCCCTTGGAGCATAAAGAGAAGATTGATGTAACTTTGGAGTGAGATCCATTAAGGTGGGTGATTATAATTGCTGATCTTCTTTTCTACCCTTTGATCTAATTTTTCCTTCTAGATGGATCATATGGGACCCACCAATCGATGGTGGGGATCCCATTTGATCCCATGGATGTGGCCCTTTGGCCCATCCTACATGCATGTCATGATCCATGATGGGGCCATTCTACATGGACCCCATCATGATGTATTTAATGATCTACTCCATCTTAAGGTCATCTAGACCCTAAGGATCATGTTGGGATGGCATCCCAATCATCCATAGCAATTATAGATCATGCATGCAGTGATTTTATGTTGCTTGTACAATCAATGTAGTTGTATGGGTATGATTCACTCTTGGGAGGGCCCACTAGTGGCGGGGCCCTACCCCCCATGGCCGGATTACTCTCTTTCCTTCTTCTCTTTTCTCTGATGTATGGATGATAATGTGTGTGTGGCCCATTTATAGTGGGCCTTGGATGTCCCAAAATAAATAAAAATAAAAATCCAGCAAGGTGGGATGCTCTTACCACCTGACTCCATGATCATTGGACACCTTAATCAATGCATGCAAGTGTCCTAGTCCTAGTATGTGATCTGGACTTATGTGGGGCCCACTGAGGAAGGCCACACACCCTTTTTATGGCTGAGATTATTGAGATATAGGCTGATGTGACCAGCCATGTATTGCTGTTCAAAAACCTGGACTGTTGCATGGACTGTCATGTTCAATCTTTGGTATGAATTTTTGGATCATGATTATCAATATTTTCTTTATAATTATGGGGTGTAATGAGAAGGTGTGGACCCCACCGTGAGGTGTGATGGTTCATACCTCAGATGGCCCATGAAATGGTGCTAAAAAAGGAGGCCCATAGGGGTGGGCGGTCCACCTTGTTGGGCTGTCTAGCCCACATGTATGGAGGGAAAACATACACTTCAGCTTAGTTTCTCTGAGGGATGGGCTACTTTTATGGACCCCACCTTACTTTATTTTATGAATGAAATACTAAACCTCCATTTTACCCCTCTTGGATGAAGGTTGGGCCCACCTTATTGGGTAAACAATGCATGGACGGCAACATCTCTTCATGGAAACATTGAAATTCCTAATTTAATTAAACTATTTATGAGTATCCAAAAATCATAAAATTTTGTAAAGAGGTGGTTCACTCATGTTAGGACCCACCTACAAAATTTTAGGGCCAATGGACACTTGTACATACCATGGTGGTGGCTGGACCCGCCCATTACAATATGGTGTCCTAATCAGTCCGATTTTCTGGACAGTCTGTTTCATTTAAATAAATTAAAATATTTTTAAGTGTTCAAAAATTCTGAAATTTTGTGGAGGTATGACCCACCTATATAAGTGTCACTCTACAAAATTTTAGGCCCAGCGGACAATCGAGCTGACTGTGGTACGGCCTGAAAAATTTGGTCAGTTTGGGCCAAATACCCAGGCCCATATGGGACGCCCCATGTGGGCTACCTGCTGGACTTTGGTCTAGCGGTGTGGCCCACCTACTCCCTTCTGTAGTATGATGTAACCCTATGTGGTGGGGCCCTCTGACTTGATAGCTGGACTACTTGGGCTGATGTCCTAATCAAATGAAACAATTACTGGACTCCAATAAGCCCATAAACCCGTTGGGTTAAAAAAATCCAGCAACTTGTTATAATTATGATTGGCCTTTGGGCTGAAATTTTGAGGAGTGGGGCCCACCACATTGTGAAGATCTTAGAGAGAATAATTTATACCTTTGGTTCCTTAAATGTTGGGCTTGATAAATGCACTTTTGAGGCCCACTACAGTTGAATTTAATCGGGTCCATGAATGTAGCTGGTTGTTGAACTCTTTAGGCCCAATTGGGCTAGAACTTTCCAGATAGGCCCATTGAACTCTTGGGCTATTTTTACCATACTATTGTGTTGGGTTAGTGGGCTGGATTACACAAGTAGATAGGCCCTTGGTTGCCCACCAAATCAACTTTAATACTTGGGCCGGGTTGTAGGCCCAACTTACTTGACTAAGAGCATGACATTTGCCCATGTGGTTGGAGCAATGGGCTGCCCACTAGGCCACCACATTATATGGGATTAGTGGCCTTTATGTTGGGCCCTAACCTTTCTCCTATGGCCCCATAATGGTATATATGGGTTGGGCTATGTGTGTTTCCCTTGGACCCATGTTGTAGATAGGCCTTGGGCCGTCTTTCTGAAGCCCAATATGAGTATTTGTGATATGATTATGGCTGGCCGTTTCTTATTTCTGATGTTGCGTGGGCCTTGGGCCTTGATCCATGTTCAATTAGAGATTGGCTAACTCTTGGGGACCAATTATGGTTGGATGTACACATTGGTGGCCCTAAGGTAGGCCCATGGGCTTCTATAGGTGGTTAAAGGCCCACTATAGACCCTTGCTAGGCTCGTTTCATCTATTTAGGCCTATACCATTAGTCTCGTAGTCCTTAGTCTAAGTCCTTAGTCTCGTGGGCTACCCCAGGTATATGGGCCCCCACTAAAGGTTGTATTCCTTATGAGGAATTGGTTAAGTACCGAGATCCTTCATAGTTAGGTAGAGAGTTCATCTTCACCTCATCGGTACCCTTATTCATCTTCATGGGCCACTCCCATATGCATGCTTGGTTGAGGTATGATTGGCTATGGCTGTGTCATTGTGTAGGACATGTTGCTATCTCCCCAAGAGATGGATGCTTGGAATTGATGCATGGGTGATTGTGTGATTCATGCATCTAGCATTGCATAGCTTGTGGATAACCGCCCTTACTTCATCAGGGCTTTACCTCCACAGGGGTATTCGTGGATGGCCGTATGTGTGGACACCGAAAATATTTGTTGAGCATACTAGGTGCATAGGATGCCCATGGGTGAAATTCTCAAAACTTCCATGGTACCAAGGATCTGCTCCAACGCCATGACCGGGTGGAATACATGAGCGCACGAGGGCCTTATACCGTTAGGCCGCGATTCCCACTGTCGTGTAGTCGATTGGATAGGGGTGTGGCCTTAACTGCCCGGTGTGAGGAGGCATTGCTTGGTTGAGTCTGACCAACTCGTAAATGGGTCAGCTACCTTCAGGCCTTGTTGGTGATTGGTTGTCCACAGGCGGGTAGTGAGGTCTCTTACGCTCGTTTGACTGTGCGGGGTCTGCAGAGCGGCAGTCATTCAGCAGTGTAATGGACCCCGGTGATTTCCTTATGATTGAAAATGTACTTGACTTATGGTTTGGATATGAGCATTGACATTACTTGCATCGCATTAGCATTGGCTATACAAGCCCCCCTTCATACATTGCCTTGGTATGACACTCATTACTTATTGCATCGCATTCATGGTAAGCCTTGGTAAGACTAGTGATATGTTCATTGATCATGCTTCTCTCCTTATACCTCCTACTATTCTTCTGTGCACCATTGTCACACACTTACACCACCCTCTAAGCTTCTATAAGCTTATGCACGATTGATGCGTGCAGGAGACTCTAGGTAGGTGCTGTAGCAGCAGAGCGTGGAGTAGAGTTGAGCAGCGAGGACTCCAGTGTTGCTGATTTCTCTCTCTTTTCCCATTATTCTCATGTATGTCCTTTTGGACCTTTTGGATGATTGTAAAAGTTCAATTTTTTAGTGAATTTTGTGATGTATGCCTTTGTTATTCTCAGATGTACTTGCTGTGATCTTGGGTATGCTCGCATTGGAAGTAATTATACTGTTATGAAAATCCTCCTTGTAGGATCCCAGGATTGGAACCTACCTCAGGAGCCGAGAATGGGGTACTACGGAGGCTGTTGCGGCCAGAACCGGCCATCGGGTTCCTTGTGAGTCCATTTATCGAGTCTAGGGTCATCATTCAGAGGCCGAGGCGTCTTGGGAACGCGAGGCCAAGATTAGAGAACGTTATCCCCTTTTGTTTGATGATTGATTGATATATAATTGTTTGTATTGCCTTCCTTATTTGATGATTGCTATATGATAGTGGTGTTTTGTCTTTTTATTTTGTCTTAGATTGTTCAATTTCGAGGATGAAATTTCTTATTTGGTGGGGAGGGTTGTGAGACCCGACCCGGGTTCCCAGGTGTGCATATGTGTGTATGAGTATGCATTCCATCCATCTTGATCCGGCGATCCTATCGGTCGAATCCCGGTGACCCGTAACCCTTGGATAGTGTTTGCGGTCATCCGTGAGCCCAGTCATGAAGACCCGACTCGGATCGAGTTGAGACCTATGCCATTGTGACCGCATTGTCGCCGCGGTTCCAGCGATGCGTCTTGTGTGTCCATCCGATGTGTGGATCATAAGTTATGTGCATCTCATTTGTAGTCTTTGAGCATGATCATGTGGCCTACCTAGTGTAGAGGGTACATTTTTCAAGGTGGCCACCCTCTTTTGTGTAAATTCCAACACACACTACCCATACACTACCTAAACCCCCAAATCCTACACCACCCACCACCCACACACTACCCATCCCTACTCTATCCTAGCAATATAGTTTATATCACCATAGGCTATGATGATTTTTCTCTTATCGAAGAGAGAGTGATGATTACTTTTCCTCTTTCTCTTTTCTTGCAAATTTTCATACTCTTCCTCTCATTTCTCTCTACTCTCTTCTCTCTTTCTTTCTCTCTTAGAAAAAAATTCAGCCCCATTTTCCCTCTTCTCCAGCCCCTTCTCCCTCAAATCCCCTCCCATCTAACCTTCAATAATCTATCCCACTCATTGAAACATGTCCCTTGGAGCATAAAGAGAAGATTGATGTAACTTTGGAGTGAGATCCATTAAGGTGGGTGATTATAATTGCTGATCTTCTTTTTTATCCTTTGATCTTATTTTTCTTTCTAGATGGATCATATGGGACCCACCAATCCATGGTGGAGATCCCATTTGATCCCATGGATGTGGCCCTTTGTCCCATCCTACATGCATGTCATGATCCATGATGGGGCCATTCTCCATGGACCCCATCATGATGTATTTAATGATCCACTCCATCTTAAGGTCATGTAGACCCTAAGGATCATGTTGGGATGGCATCCCAACCATCCATAGCAATTATAGATCATGCATGCAGTGATTTTATGTTGCTTGTACAATCAATGTAGTTGTATGGGTATGATTTACTCTTGGGAGGGCCCACTAGTGGCAAGGCCCTACCCCCCATGGCTGGATTACTCTCTTTCCTTTTTCTCTTTTCTCTGATGTATGGATGATAATGTGTGTGTGGCCCATTTATAGTGGGCCTTGGATGTCTCAAAATAAATAAAAATAAAAATCCAGCAAGGTGGGATGCTCTTACCACCTAACTCCATGATCATTGGACACCTTAATCAATGCATGCAAGTGTCCTAGTCCTAGTATATGATCTAGACTTATGTGGGGCCCATTGAGGAAGGCCACATACCCTTTTCATGGCTGAGATTATTGAGATATAGGCTGATGTGTCCAGCCATGTATTGCTGTCTAAAAACCTGGACTATTGCATGGACTGTCATGTTCAATCTTTGGCATGGATTTTTGGATCATGATTGCCATTATTTTCTTTATAATTACGAGATGTAATGAGAATGTGTGGACCCCACCATAGGGTGTGATGGTTCATACCTCAGATGGCCCATGAAATGGTACCCAAAAAGGAGGCCCATAGGGGTGGGCGGTCCACCTTGTTAGGCTATCTAGCCCACATGTATGGAGGGAAAACATACACTTCAGCTTAGTTTCTCTAAGGGATGGGCCACTTTTATAGACTCCACCTTACTTTATTTTATAAATAAAATACTAAACCTCCATTTTCCCCCTCTTGGATGAAGGTTGGGCCCACCTTATTAGGTAAACAATGCATGGACGGCAACATCTCTTCCTGGACAGATTGAAATTCATAATTTAATTAAAATATTTATGAGTATCCAAAAATCATAAAATTTTGTAGAGTGGTAGGTCGCTCATGGTAGGACCCACCTACAAAATTTTAGGGCCAATGGACACTTGTACATACCATGGTGGTGGCTGGACCGACCCATTACAATATGATGTCCAGATCAGTCTGATTTTCTGGACAGACTGTTTCATTTAAATAAATTAAAATAATTTTAAGTCTTCAAAAATTCTGAACTTTTGTGGAGGTATGACCCACCTATAGAAGTGTCACTCTACAAAATTTTAGGTCCAACGGACAATCGAGCTGACTGTGGTGCGCCCTGAAAATTTGGGTCAGTTTGGGCCAAATACCCAGGCCCATATGGGACGCCCCATGTGGGCTACCTGCTGGACTTTGGTCTAGCAGTGTGGCCCACCTACTCCCTTCTGTAGTATGATGTAACCCTATGTGATGGGGCCCTCTGACTTGATAGCTGGACCACTTGTGCTGATTTCTTAATCAAATGAAACAATTACTGGACTCCAATAAGCCCATAAACTCGTTGGGTTAAAAAAATCCAGCAACTTGTTATAATTATGATTGGCCTTTGGGCTGAAATTTTGAGGAGTGGGGCCCACAACATTGTGAAGATCTTAGAGAGAATAATTTATACCTTTGGTTCCTTAAATGTTGGGCTTGATAAATGCACTTTTGAGGCCCACCACAGTTGAATTTAATCGGGTCCATGAATGTAGCTGGTTATTGAACTCTTTAGGCCCAATTGGGCTAGAACTTTCCAGATAGACCCATTGAACTCTTGGGCCATTTTTACCATACTATTGTGTTGGGTTAGTGGGCCGGATTACACAAGTAGATGGGCCCTTGGTTGCCCACAAAATCAACTTTAATACTTGGGCCGAGTTGTAGGCCCAACTTACTTGACTAAGAGCATGACATTTGCCCATGTGGTTGGAGCAATGGGCTGCCCACTAAGCCACCACATTATATGGGATTAGTGGCCTTTATGTTGGGTCCTAACCTTTCCCCTATGGGCCCATAGCGGTATATATGGGTTGGGCTATGTGTGTTTCCCTTGGACCCATGTTGTAGATAGGCCTTGGGCCGCCTTTCTGAAGCCCAACATGAGTATTTGTGTTATGATTATGGCTGCCCATTTCTTATTTTTGATGTTGCGTGGACCTTGGGCCTTGATCCATGTTCAATTA
Source organism: Magnolia sinica (assembly GCF_029962835.1). Lineage (NCBI taxonomy): Eukaryota > Viridiplantae > Streptophyta > Magnoliopsida > Magnoliales > Magnoliaceae > Magnolia > Magnolia sinica. The sequence goes on from NC_080581.1 coordinate 32,323,001, forward strand.
GAAATGGGCTAACTCTTGGGGACCAATTGTGGTTGGATGTCCACATTGGTGGCCCTAAGGTAGGCCCATGGGCTTCTATAGGTGGTTAAAGGCCCACCATAGACCCTTACTAGGCCCATTTCATCTATTTAGGCCTATACCATTACTCTCGTAGTCCTTAGTCTAGGTCCTTAGTCTCGTGGGCTACCCCAGGTATATGGGCCCCCACCAGGGGTTGTATTCCTTATGAGGAATTGGTTAAGTACCTAGACCCTTCATAGTTAGGTAGAGAGTTCATCTTCACCTCATCGGTACCCCTATTCATCTTCATGGGCCACTCCCATATGCATCATTTGCATGCTTGGTTGAGGTATGATTGGCCATGACTGTGTCATTGTGTAGGACATATTACTATCTCCCCAAGAGATGGATGCTTGGAATTGATGCATGGGTGATTGTGTGATTCATGCATCTAGCATTGCATAGCTTGTGGATATTCGCCCTTACTTCAACAGGGCCTTACCTCCATAGGGGTATTCGTGGATGGCTGTATGTGTGGACACCGAAAATATTTGTTAAGCATACCGGGTGCATAAGATGCCCATAGGTGAAATTCCCAAAACTTTTATGGTATCAAGGATTTGCTCCAACACCGTGACCGGGTGGAATACATGAGCGCACGAGGGCCTTATACCGTTAGGCCGCGACTCCCACTGTCATGTAGTCGGTTGGATAGGGGTGTGGCCTTACCTGCCTGGTGTGAGGAGGCATTGCTAGGCTGAGTCTGACCAGCTCGTAAATGGGTCCGCTACCTTCAGGCCTTGTTGGTGATTGGTTATCCACAGGCGGGTAGTGAGGTCTCTTACGCTCATTTGATTGTGCGGGGTCTACAGAGCGGCAGTCATTCAGCAGTGTAATGGACCCCGGTGATTTCCTTATGATTGAAAATATACTTGACTTATAGTTTAGATATGAGCACTGACATTACTTGCATTGCATTAGCATTGGCTGTACAAGCCCCCCTTTCATACATTGCCTTGGTATGGCACCCATTACTTTTTGCATCGCATTCATGGTAAGCCTTGGTAAGACTAGTGATATGTTCATTGATCATCCTTCTCTCCTTATACCTCATATTATTCTTCTGTGCACCATTGTCACACACTTACACCACCCTCAAAGCTTCTATAAGCGCACGATTGATGCGTGCAGGAGACTCTAGGTAGGCGCCGTAGCAGCAGAGCATGGAGTAGAGTTGAGTAGTGAAGACTCCAGTGTTGCTGATTTCTCTCTCTTTTCCCTTTATTCTCATGTATGTCCATTTGGACCTTTTGGATGATTGTAAAAGTTTAAATTTTTAGTGAATTTTGTGATGTGTGCCTTTATTATTCTCAGATGTACTTGCTGTGATCTTGGGTATACTGGCATTAGAAGTGATTATACTGTTATGAAAATCCTCCTTGTAGGATCCCAGGATCGGAACCTACCTCAGGAGCCGAGAATGGGGTACTACGGAGGCTATTGCGGCCAGAACTGGCCATCGGGTTCCTTGTGAGTCCAGTTACCGAGTCTAGGGTGTGACAATAGCACATGCTCTGTGGGCCTTACAGAGTTGGGGTGTTTTCCTGGCTGCAAACAGCATGTCTTGATGGTAGCCGATTCGATCAAGTCTACGCAACACGTACTTCCTTTAGGCCATGACTTGGGGCCATCTTGATGCATCTGTTGTATCTTGAAGCCTGTTAATCTATTTTACCAGCTTATATTAAATTATGGGTCCATGAATGAAATAGATCCAAAAATCTGAAGTGAACTGCATCACATGAACATTTTAGTGAACCTTAGAAAGTTTTTAATAGCGAGAGTTTCATATGGCATGGTCTACTTAAGATTTGAATCTGCTTTATTTTTAAGCTCATACACTTAAATTAAGCTGATAAAACGTATAGACAACTTGTACATACATCAAGGTGGGCCCCACAATCATAGTATATACCTATCATTTTTAGGCCCCACTATGATGTATCTATGAAATATTAATGATGGATATCCAAGGTTAAGGTTTTCATGTGGTGTGGTCCACCTGATATTTATATACCTATCATTTTTAGGCCCCACTATGATGTATTTTTATATCCACACCTTCCATCTACTTGGAGAGATCATTTTAGGACAATATTAAAAGATAAGCCCAAAGCTCCAGTGGACCCAACACAGAAAACGGCGGGGACAGTGACACCCACCATTAAAAACTTCTAACAGCTATGAAACTTTTAGATCAAGCTTATATTTGCGTTTTACCTTATTTTATGTCTTTTTTAACTTTTGAACAGGTTGGATTTCAAAAAATAATTATGGTCATCCTTAGGATAGTTTCAATGGTGGGAATCACTTTCCCCAATGTTTTATGTGGTGAGGTCCACTACATCTTCTCATTTGCCTCATTCTCTAACTCATGCCCTAAAATAATATCTCAAAATGGATGGACGGTGTGGATACAACACATACATCATAGTGGGGCCCGCATAACTTGGCGACGTCACTTCAGTAGCCAACTCGCTACTCAACCTAGTAATAACCCGTGCCCGTGAGAGAGCTGAGAACTCTCTCTCTCTCTCTCTCGCACCCTCCCCCTCCTATCGCTCTCTATCTCTCTCTGATCTCTCCACCCTGTCCTCTCAGTCTCTCTCGCAGCCCCCCTCTCTCTCTCTCTCCGTCTCTCTGTCTCTCTCGGTGCTCTCTCTCTCTCTCTCTCGTGCATCCTCTCTCTCTCTGTCTCTCTCGGTGGACCGTGATCGGGGCTCCAACTCCAATAGGTATCTCTATCTCTCTCTCTCAATCTCTGTCAATCTCAATACCGATTGAAACGATTTGGGGATTTAGGGATTTAGGGATTTGGGGATTTGGGGATTTATGGAGTTACGGATTTGGGGATTTGGGGATTTAGGGATTTGGGGATTTAGGTGAGCATTTCTATCTCCACTGTTTCATGCGGTCCACCTTGATGTATGTGTTGTATATCCATGCCATCTCTGTTTTGCCAGCCCATTTTAGGTAATGGCCCTAAAAATGAAGCCCATTGCACTACATGAAACAGTGGAGATTGAATCCCCACCAATGAGAACTTCCTGCGGGCCACAGGAGTTTTGGATGGGAATCGTATTGTGTACTGAGTAATCTCTATGGGGTCCACCTTGATTTATGTATTTTATCATCCCTGTCCATCCATTTTACAAGATAATTTTATGGCTTAAGCCCAAAAATGAATCATATTCAAAGCTCAAGTGGACCACACCACAGGTAACAATGTGAAATGATCCTCTACCGTTGAAAAACTTCCTGTGGACCCTAGAAGTCTTGGATCAAGCTGATATGCGTGTTTTTCTTTTATTCATGCCTTTGTGATAATATGAATGGTTTGGATGATAAGCAAACTTCACCGTGGGTCTTGGAAATGTTTTTAGAGAGTGAATATTGTCATTTTCACTGATTCCTGTGGCGTGGGATTGTAGATTGGATTGTCCATTTATGTTTTTATAAAAGTGGTATCATATATGATTCAAATTGTTGGAGTCCATAACCAAAACAAAATGATTTAGATGATTAATAAGTTAACCATCCCATTGTAAATGATTTAAAAAAATAAATAAAAAATCCCACAGCTACAAACAGGACCGTTATATGAACAGCTCGGATCATTGAAATATGACCTTGGATTCAAATTGTTAGTTAAGATTTGGATTTGACTCATCTTTTGGCTCATGCTATGAACTAAGTTGGAAAAATGGATGGACATTGTGGATATAAATTAAATACATCATGATGGAATTGGGGTCTTAATCACTCAAGCTGAACCTTAACTGCTAAAAATAGTAGGAAGTGGGTGTGGGAGTGGATCATAAACTAGTAGTAAATAACCATTTTCAAGCCCAAAGTTTGTAGGAATTGTGAGATTATGAAGCAGGAAAAAATGGTAGAAGATTTTTTTTGCAACTATAGGGTGAGCTACAACACAACAGATGAATATATATATATATATATATATATATATATATATATATATATATATATATATATATCTTGGTAATGAACATGACATGTAGATAGGATGAAATTTCTGTTTTTGAACTAGAACGACATGCTTTTTGTTTTTTGGATGATAGATTATGAAATATGATAAGATCACATAGAAGTGAATGAAGGAAAAAATATAAATATTAGCTTGATGACGTCAAGCAGTTTTAAGCAGTAGGCAATCAATCCTCACTATTTATGTGGTGTAGTGTTCTTGAGCATATGTGATTTGAATAGTGGTTGGAATTTCTTCAATCTTAGATCCATTTCATGATATTTCTCTTCAGATCTGCATATGTGATTTGAATAGTGGTTAGAATTTCTTTCATTTTTAGTTTGTTTTTACTTGAGTTTTGTTGAGATGGTTAGCAATGGATTCTTAATTGAATAAACTTCCCTGGATCTGTTGATTTGATTAGGTTTTCACTTTTGATTCTTCCGATATTTTCATTCTGATCTATAACCTAAACTTATAACCTTAACCTAAACCTAAAACCAAAACCTAAACCTATAACCTAAACCTATAAACGAAAACCTAAACCTAAACCTAAACCAAAACCTATAACCTTAACCTAAACCAAAACCTAAACCGAAACCTTAACTTATAACCTAGAACATAAACTTATAACCTTAACCTAAACTTAAAACCAAAACCTACACCTATAACCTAAACCTATAAGCTAAAACCTAAACCTAAACCTAAAACCTAAATGTATTCTCAATCCCCAAACCTAAACCTACTCCTAATCCCAATCTCAACTCCTTAACCTAAACCTAAACGTAAACTTGAAATCCCAAACCTAAACCCGATCCTGAACCCCAACCCGATGTCCTAAACCTAAACCTTAACCAATTCTCAACTCCCTAAAGCTACAACCTATAACCTATAACCTATAACTTAAACCTAAACCTAATTGAAACCTATAACTTAAACCTATAACCTTAACCTAAAACCTAAGCCTAAACCTAAACCAAAACCTATAACCTTAACCTAAACCAAAACCTATAACCTAACCCTAAACCAAAACCTATAACTTAAACCTATAACCTTAACCTAAACCTAAAACCTAGACCTAAAGCAAAACCAAAACCTATAACCTTAACCTAAACCTATAACCTAAACCTATTCTCAAATCTCTAAACCTAAACCTAAACCTTAATGTACTCTCAAATCCCTAAACCTAAACCTACACCTAATCCTAATCTCAACTCCCTAGCCTAAACCTAAACTTAAACTTGAAAACCCAAACCTAAACCCAATCCCGAACCCCAACCCGATGTCCTAAACATAAACCTTAACCATTTCTCAACTCCCAAAAGCTATAACCTATAACCTATAACCTATAACCTAAACCTAAACCTAACCTAAACCTATAACCTTAACCTAAAACCTAAGCCTAAACCTAAACCAAAACCTATAACCTTAACCTAAACCAAAACCTATAACCTAACCCTAAACCAAAACCTATAACTTAAACCTATAACCTTAACCTAAACCTAAAACCTAGACCTAAACCAAAACCAGAACCTATAACCTTAACCTAAACCAAAACCTATAACCTATAACCTAAACCTAAACCAAAACCAAGATATTTGCATGTATAGTCATGGTTTTTAACTTATTATTACTATTTTGAATCATCCATTATCATAACTTTTGCACTTTGCTGTTCCACAATGGCCACCATATTTGCATGACTCATATTTTGAACTTTAGGTTTCTACAAAGCAGAAGCAACAATAATTTATTTCCAGTGAAGCTTATCCCTTGTACATTTTCTTGTTATTTTAGTGATAAAAAGATAACCTCTTCGGTGCATGGAATCTGTTATTGCTACAGCAGCGGCTACCATGGATTAGAGAAGTTTAAACTCATCAAGCTCATCAATCAAACCGGTGCCAGTTATGTCGGGACAATGTCTAAATCGACGACACATTTATAGGTTTTGAAATGAAAGAATCAATTATAGTACCGGTTTGAGTGATGAGATTGATGAGTTACTTTCTCAGGAAATATAGTCTGGCTAAGGATTTGGGAGCAAAAATAGTTAACCATCTTCGGTTTGAGAATTGCATGAAGGAAGGGAAACGCCTACCAGAGGGTCCATATACCATGCAGAGGTATTATTGTTATTCCTTATGCTGCTTAAATAGAAAAGCCAGAACTGCATTTTAATAGTTATATTTTTCTTTTTTGTTTGGCTGTGAATTGTATGGTTATCATTCTAATCATCATATACCCTTCTCTATCTCCTTCACATAAACCTATACTTATAACCTATAACCAAAACCTAAACCAAAACCTAAACCTATAACCTGAACCTATTCTCAAATCCCAAAACATACACCTATAACCTAAACCTACACCTTAACCTAAACGTAAACCTATACGTATAACCTATAACCTAAACCTAAACCTAAACCTTAACCTAAACCTATAACTTATAACCTTAACCTAAACTTATAACCCTAACCTTAACCTATTCTCAAATCCTAAAACCTATACTTATAGCCGAAACCTAAACCTTAACCTTAACCTATAACCTATACTTATAACCTTAACTAACTTACAACCTTAACCTAAACCTTAACCTATATAACCTAAACCTAAACATAAACCTAAAACCTAAATGTATTCTTAAATCCCTAAACCTTAACCTAGATGCCTACATGAGTCTCCATGTTGTCACATCTGGTAGCCATGCCTTACACCTAGATGGACATCCATATCCAATTTACATGTTTCTGTTTTCACTGATGAAGCTCAGCTTGTATTACACCAAAATACTGCATTTTGTAATATATAACATTGGATTAGTAATGCATTTGATCTAAAGATTCTTTAACATTTATATCTGATGGCCACCATATTTAGTTTGAGTGTTCGAAATGAAGATGTTGAGATTGATGAGTTGCAAGAAGAAGAATGTATAGATTCCACTAGTGAATTTTGATAAAGAAAAACAGTTTGATGTATAAATTCTTATTATTTTTTTCTTTCCTTTGAAAAAAAAAAGAGATCTAAATGAACTCATTTTGGATATACTAGTCAATCTCTACTTTTAAACTTTTGATTTGTGGACAAACTGTAAGTATTTTTCATTTAAAAGATGCATTGATTATTCTTATATTATTCAATTTTCTCATAATGATTGTTTTATACAAGACTAATGTACTAGGGCAGTATAAGGGATGAAGAGATTGGGTGTGCACATGGTGTGTTTGATGAAATTCCTAAGAGGAATTTGATTAGGATGGAGTGCAATGATTTGTGCGACTCAATCATTTCAATTGTTGAGTCCATATGGTAATTTATTATGCCCGAAGATACAAAGCATGTGGCCCATCCTATGTTAATGTTAGATCTCAAATGTGTTTGCAAGTGGTTGGCAAAGGGATTGAAGTGTGTATGGGCTTAGAAAATTTATTCTTTTCAGTAGTGTGTTTAATTAATTCATTCTTGCAGTCTTATTAAGTTGTGGGAGCATCCATACATGTGTTAGCAACAGAGCAGAGCTCAATCAATGCTTGTATGAATGAAAAGAATGAGGTGTCTATGATATGAAAGAAGTGGAGATCAAGTTAGCATCTGATAATTCAAAATGTTCAACTATTCCATCTCCATCGCATAGTGTAAGTTGACTACCTATGCAAAGGTAACGTTGTCTTGTCTCACTCATGCAAAGGCCGTGTTTATGTATTTGTTTGAAATTAATGGAGAAGACCCGGATGTGCGTTGGAGCTATCCGGAAGAGCGGGGGTCCCTGAAAGGTGGGAACCGCTATTATGATCATGATGAAGCTGTCCGTTTCCTATGGACAGCATTGGAGGGGCCTGGCCAATTGGAGCAGGCCGTGTTTATATCTGTATTTTCCTGAAATTAATGGAGAAGACTCGAATGTGCGTCGGAGCTATCCGGATGAGCGTGGGTCCCAGGAAGGTGAGAACCGCTGTTATGACCATGATGAAGTTGTTCGTTTCCTATGGACAGCATTGGAGGGGCCTGGCCAATTGGAGTAGGCCGTGTTTATATCTTTATTTGCTTGAAATTAATGGAGTAGACCCGGATGTGCGTCGGAGCTATCCAGATGTTGAGCGGGGGTCCCTGGAAGATGGGAACCGCTATTATGACTATGATGGAGTTGTCCATTTCCTATGGACAACATTGGAAAGGCCTGGCCAATTGGAGTAGGCCGTGTTTATATCTGTAGTTGCAGGGACCACACCCTTAACTTATAACCTAAACCTATTCTCAAATCCCAAAACCTATAACTATAACCTAAACCTATAACCTAAACCTATAAACTATAACCTAAGCCCATAACCTAAACTCAATTCCCTAAACTTTAACGTACAACCTAACCTAAACCTATACTTATAACCTAAACCTATTCTCAAATCCCAAAACCTATAACCTAAACGATAACCTAAACCAATAACCTATAACCTATAACCTGAACCTATAACCAAAACTCAATTCCCTAAACCTTAACCGATAACCTAACCTAAAGCTATATTTATAACCCTAACCTAAACCTATTCTCAAATCCCAAAACCTATAACTATAATCTAAACCTTAACCAAAAACCTAAAACCTAACCTAAACCTAAACCTATAAACTAAACCTATAAACTAAAACCTAAACTTAAACCTAAAACCTAAATGTATTCTGAAATCCCTAAACTTAAACCTACATTTAATCCTAATCTCAACTCCCAAACCTAAACCTAAACCTAAACTTGAAAACCCAAACCTAAACCCGATCCCGAACCCGAACCCGAACCCGATTTCCAAAACCTTAACCTTAACCTATTCTCAATTCCCTAAACCTATAGCTTATAACCTAAACCTATACCTTAACCTAAACCTAAACGTAAACCTATAACCTATAACCTAAACCTAAAACCTAATGTATTCTCAAATTCCTAAACCTAAACCTACACCTAATCCTAATCTAAACTCCCTAACCTAAACCTAAACCTAAACTTGAAAACCCAAACCTAAAACCCGATCTCGAACCCGAACCCGATTTCCTAAATCTAAACCTTAACCTATTCTCAATTTTCAAAGCTATAACCTAAAACCTAAACCTAAACCTATCCTAAACCAATAACCTTAACCTTAACCTAAACCCAAAACCTAAACCTTAACCTAAACCAAAACCTATAACCTTAACCAAAACCAAAACCTATAACCTAAACCTATAACTTAAACCTAAACCTATTACCTAAACCTATAAACTAAAACCTAAACCTAAACCTAAACCTAAACCTAAACCTATAACCTAAACCAAAACCTATAACCTTAACCTAAACCAAAACCTATAACCTAAACCTTAACTTATAACCTATAACCTAAACTTATAACCTTAACCTGAACTTAAAACCAAAACCTAGACCTATAACCTAAAACTATAAGCTAAAACCTAAACCTAAACCTAAAACCTAAATGTATTCTCAAATCCCTAAACTTAAACCTACACCTAATCCCAATCTTAACTCCCTAACCTAAACCTAAACCTAAACTTTAAAACCCAAGCTTACACCCGAACCCGAACCCGAACCCAATTTCCTAAACCTAAACCTTAACCTATTCTCAAATCTCTAAATCTAAACATACACCAAATACTAATCTCAACTCCCTAACCTAAACCTAAACTTAAACATGGAAACCCAAGCCTAAACCTGATCTCGAACCCGAACCCGATTTCCTACACCTAAACTTTAACCTATTCTCAATTCCCTAAAGTTAAACCCACACCAAATCCTAATCTTATCTCCCTAACTTAAACCTAAACCTAAACTTGAAAACCCAAACCTAAACCTGATCCTAAACCCGAACCCAATTTCCTAAACCTAAACCTTAACCTATTCTCAATTCCCTAAAGCTACAACCTACAACCTATAACCTAAACCTAAACCTAACCTAAACCTATAACCTTAACCTATAAACCTAAACCTATAACCTTAACATAAACCCAAAACCTAAACCTTAACCTAAACCAAAACCTAAACCTTAACATAAACTAAAACCTATAACCTTAACATAAACCCAAAACCTAAACCTTAACCTAAACCAAAACCTAAACCTTAACCTAAACCAAAACCTATAACTTTAACCTAAACCAAAACCTATAACTTAAACCTTAACCTAAACCTAAAACCTAAACCTAAACTTATAAACTAAAACCTTAATCTAAACCTAAAACCTAAACCTAAACCTATAAACTAAAACCTAAACCAAAATCTAAAACCTAAATGTATTCTCAAATCCCTAAACGTAAACCTACACCTAATCCTAATCTCAACTTCCTAACCTAAACCTAAACCTAAACTAGAAAACCCAAACCTAAACCCGATCCTGAACCCCAACCCGATGTCCTAAACCTAAACCTTAACCTATTCTTAATTCCCTAAAGCTACAACCTATAACCTATAACCTAAACCCAAACTTAACCTAAACCTATAACTTAAACCTATAACCTAAACCTAAACCTAAACCTAAACATAAACCAAAACCTATAACCTTAACCTAAACCAAAACCTATAACCTAAACCAAAACCAAAACCTAAACCTAAAACCTAGACCTAAACCTAAACCAAAACCTATAACCTTAACCTAAACCAAAACCTATAACCTATAACCTAAACTTAAACCTAAACCTAAACCAAAACCTATAACCTAAACCTTAACCTATAACTTATAACCTATAACTGAAACTTATAACCTATAACCTAACCTTAACCTAAACCTAAAACCTAAACCTAAACCTATAACCTAAACCTATTCTCATTTCAGTGAACCTAAACCTAAAAACTAAATGTATTCTGAAATCCCTAAACTTAAACTTACACCTAATCCTAATCTCAACTCCCTAACCTAAACCTAAACCTAAACTTGAAAACCCAAACCTAAACCCGATCCCGAACCCGAACCCGAACCTGATTTCCTAAAACTAAACCTTGACCTATTCTCAATTCCCTATAGCTATGACCTATAACCTAAACCTTAACCTATAACCTATAACCTATAACTTGAACTTATAACCTAACCTTAAGCTAAACCTAAACCTATACACTAAAACCTAAACCTACACCTAAAACCTAAATGTATTCTCAAATACCCAAACCTAAACCTACACCTAATCCTAATCTTAACTCCCTAACCTAAACCTAAACTTGAAAACTCAAACCTAAACCCGAACCCGATTTCCTAAACCTAAACCTTGACCTATTCTCAATTCCCTAATGCTATAACCTATAACCTAAACCTAAACCTAAACCTAACCTAAACTTATAACCTTAACTTAAACCTAAAACCTAAACCTAAACCTAAAGAAAAACCTATAACCTTAACCTAAACCAAAACCTATAACCTAAACCTTAACCTATAACCTATAACCTATAACCTAAACTTATAACCTATAACCTAACCTAACCTTAAGCTAAACCTAAAACTATAAACTAAACCTTAACCTATTCTCAATTCCTTAAAGCTATATAGCCTATAACCATAACCTATAACCTAAACCTAAACCTAACGAAAACCTATAACCTAAATCTATAACCGTAACCTAAACCTAAAACCTAAACCTAAACCTCAACCAAAACCTATAACCTTAACCTAAACCAAAACTTATAACGCATAACCTATAACCCATAACAAAAACCTAAAACCATAACCTAAACCTATAACCTAAACCTTTAAACTAAAACCTAAACCTAAACCTAAATGTATTCTCAAATTCCTAAACCTAAACCTACACCTAATCCTAATCTCAACTCCCTAACCTAAACCAAAACCAAAACCAAAACTTGAAAACCCAAACCTAAACCCGTTCCCGAACCCGAACCCGATTTCCTAAACCTAAACATTAACCTATTCTCATTTCCCTAAAGCTATAACCTATAACCTATAACCTAAACCTAAACATAAACCTTAACCAAAACTTAAAACCTAAACCTTAACCAATAACCTATAACCTAAACCTAAAACCTAAAACCTAAACCTAAACCTAAACCTAAAGCTAAAGCCTAAAACCTAAACCTAAACCTAAACCTAAACCTAAAACCTAAACCTAAAACCTATAACCTAAACCTCTAAACTAAAACCTAAAACCTAAATGTATTCTGAAATCCCTAAACTTAAACCTACACCTAATCCTAATCTCAACTCCCTAACCTAAACCTAAACCTAAACTTGGAAACCCAAACATAAACCCGATCCCGAACCCGTACCTGATTTCCTAAACCGAAACCTTAACCAATTCTCAATTCCCAAATCTATAACCTATAACATATAACTTAAACCTAAACCTAACCTAAACCTATAACCTTAATCTATAACCTTAACCTAAAACCTAAACCTTAACCTAAACCAAAACCTATAACCTTAACCTAAACCAAAAGATATAACCTAAACCTTAACCTCTAACCTATAACCTATATCCTAAACTTATAACCTTAACCTACACCTAAAACCAAAACCTAAACCTATAACCTAAACCTATAAACTAAACCATAAACCTAAACCTAAACATAAACTTAAACCTATAACCTAAACCAAAACCTATAACCTTAACCTAAACCAAAACCTATAACCTAAACCTTAACCTATAACCTATAACCTTAACTGAAACCTAAAACTATAACCTAAACCTATAAGCAAAAACCAAACCTAAAACCTAAATGTATTCTCAAATCCCGAAACCTAAACCTACACCTAATCCCAATCTCAACTCCCTAACATAAACCTAAACCTAAACTTGAAAACCCAAGCCTAAACCCGATCCCGAACCCGAAACTGATTTTCTAAACTTAAACCTTAACCTATTCTCAAATCCCTAAACTTAAACCTATACCAAATCCTAATCTCAACTCCCTAACCTAAATCTAAACCTAAACTTGAAAACCCAAACCTAAACCCGATCCCGATCCCGAACCCGAATCCGAACCCGAACCCGATTTCCTAAACCTAAACCTATAACCTATAACCTAACCAAAACCTATAACCTTAACCTATAACCTAAACCTATAACCTTAACCTAACCTAAACCAAAACCTAAACCTATAACCAAAACCAAACCTTAACCTAAATCAAAACCTATAACCTTAACCTAAACCAAAACCTATAACCTAAACCTTAACTTATAACCTATAAACTATAACCTAAACCTAAAACCAAAACCTAAACCTATAAACTAAAACCTAAACCTAAACCTATAACCTAAACCAAAACCTACAACCTTAACCTAAATCAAAACCTATAACCTAGACCTTAACTTATAACCTAAACTTATAACCTTAACCTAAAGCTAAAACCAAAACCTAAACCTATAACCTAAACCTAAACCTAAACCTAAAACCTAAATGTATTCTCAAATCCCTAGACCTAAACCTACACCTAATCCCAATCTCAACTCCGTAACCTAAAGCTAAACCTAAACTTGAAAACCCAAACCTAAACCCGATCCTGAACCCGAACCCGATTTCCTAAACCTAAACCTTAACCTATTCTCAATTACCTAAAGCTATAACCTAAACCTAAACCTAAACCTAAACCTTAACCAAGACCTATAACCTATAACCTAAACCCATTCTCAATTCCCTAAAGCTATATATAACCTATAACCTAACCCTAACCCTAAACCTTAACCTTAACCTATAACCTTTACTTACAACCTTAACCTAAACTTACAACCTATACTTATAACATAAACCTAAACCTAGACCTATTCTTATAACATAGACCTAAACCTAAACCTTAACCTATAACCTAAACCTAGACTTATAACCTTAACCTAAACCTATTATCAAATCCCAAAACCTAAACGTATAACCTAAGCCTAGACCTTGACTTTAACCTTAACCTTAACCTATAACTTATACTTGTAACCTATAACCTAAACCTATACCTATAACCTATACTTATATCCTTAACCTAAACTTATAACCTTAACCTAAATCTATTCTCAAATCCCAAAACCTATACTTATAACATAAACCTAAACCTAAACCTATTACCTATAACCAAAAACATAAACCCAAACCTAAACTCAATCCCGAACCCGAACCCGATTTCCTAAACCTAAACCTTAACCTACAACCCATACTTATAACCTTAACCTAAACCTATTTTCAAATCCCAAAACCTTAACCTATAACCTATACTTATAACCTTAAACTAGACCTATACTTATAAAATATAACCTATACTTATAACCTATAACCTAAACCTATGCCTATACCTAAACCTAAACCTATACTTATAACCTTAACCTAAACCTATTCTCAAATCCCAAAACTTATAACCTAAACCTAGACCTTAATCTTAACCTATAACCTCTACTTATAACCTTAACCTAAACTTACAACCTTAACCTAAACCTAAACCTTAACCTAAACTCAAATCCCTAAACCTTAACCTATAACCCAACCGAAACCTATACTTATAACCTAAACCTATTCTCAAATCCCAAAACCTATAACCTAAACCTAACCTTTCCCTAAACCTATACCTATAACATAAACCTATAACCTTAACCTAAACCTAAAACCTAAACCTAAACCTAAACCTAAAACCTAAATGTATTCTCAAATCCCTAAACCTAAACCTTAACCTATTCTTAATTCCCTAAACCTTAACCTATAACCTAACTTAAACCTAAACCTGTAACCTACACTAATAACCTAAAGCCTAAATGTATTCTCAAATCCCTAAACCAAAACCTACACATAATCCTAATCTCAACTCCTTAACCTAAACCTAAACTTGAAAGCCAAAACCTAAACCTGGTCCCAAACCCGATTTCTTAAACCTAAACCTTAACCTATTCTCCATTCCCTAAGCCTTAACCTATAACCTAACTTAAACCTAAACCTATAACCGATACTTATAACCTATAAACTAAAACCTAAACTTAAACCTAAAACCTAAATGTATACTCAAATCCCTAAACCTAAACCTACACCTAATCCTAATATCAACTCCTTAGCCAAACATAAGCTTCAAAACCCAAACCTAAACCCGAACCCGAACTTAATTTCCTAGACCTAAACCTTAACCTATTATCAATTCCCTAAACCTATAAAATATAACCTAAACCTAAACCTTAACCAAAACCTATAACCTAAACCTAAACCTTAACCAAAACTTATAACCTGAAGCTAAACATATAACCTAAACTTATAACATATAACCTAACCTTAACCTTAACCTTAACCTAAACCTAAAACCTAAACCTAAACCTATAAATTTAAAGCTAAACCTAAACCTAAAACCTAAATGTATTCTCAAATCCCTAAGCTTAAACCTACACCTAATCCTAATCTCAACTCCTTAGCATAAAAATAAACTTCAAAACCCAAACCTAAACTCGAACACGAACCCAAACCCAATTTCCTAAACCTAAACCTTAACCTATTCTCAATTCCCTAAAGCTATAACCTATAACCTATGACCAAAACCTATAACCTAAACCTAAACCTATAACCTAAACTTATAACCTATAACCTATAACCTAACCTTAACCTTAACCTTAACCTAAACCTAAAACCTAAACCTAAACCTATAAACTAAAACTTAAACCTAAACCTAAAACTTAAATGTATTCTCAAATCCTTAAACCTAAACCTACACCTAATCCTAATCTCAACTCCTTAGCCTAAATATAAACTTCAAAACCCAAACCTAAACCCGAACCCGAACCAATTTCCTAAACCTAAACCTTAACCTATTCTCAATTCCCGAAACCTATAACCTATAACCTAAACTTAAACCTAACCTAAAGCTATAACCTTAACCTAAACCTAAACCTAAACCAAAACCTATAACCTTAACATAAACCTTAACCTATAACCTAAACCTTAACCTATAACCTATAACCCAATAACCTAAACTTATAACCTTAACCTAAACCTAAAACCAAAACCTAAACCTATAACCTAAACCAAAACCAAAACCTAAAACCTAAATGTATTCTCAAATCCCTAAACCTAAACCTACACCTAATCCTAATCTCAACTCCCTAACCTAAATCTAAACCTAAACTTGAAAACCCAAACCTAAACCTGATCCCGAACCCGAACCCGATTTCCTAAACCTAAACCTAAACCTTAACCTATTCTCAATTCCCTAAAGCTATAACCTATATCTATAACCTATAACCTAAACCTAACCTAAACCTATAACCTTAACCTAAACCTATAACCTAAAACTTAAACCTAAACCTAAACCTAAACCTAAAACCTAAATGTATTCTTAAATCCCTAAACCTAAACCTATACCTAATCTTAATCTCAACTCCCTAACCTAAACCTAAACCTAAACCTAAACTTGAAAACCCAAACCTAAACCCGATCCCGAACCCGAACCCGATTTCCTAAACCTAGACCTTAACCTATTCTCAAATCCCTAAAGCTATAACCTATAACCTAACTTAAACCTAAACCTATAACTGACACTTATAACCTAAACCTAAACCTATAACCTGAAACTAAAACCTACATGTATTCTCAAATCCCTAAACCTACACCTACACCTAATCCTAATCTCAACTCCTTAACCTAAACCTAAACTTGAAACCCCAAACCTAATCCTGAACCCGAACCCGAACCCAATTTCCTAAACCTAAACCTAAACCTTAACCTATTCTCAATTCCCTAAACCTTAACCTATAACCTAACTTAAACTAAAATTTATAACCTACAATTATAACCTAAACCTAAACCTAAACCTAAAACCTAAATGTAATCTGAAATCCCTAAACCTAAACCTACACCTAATCCTAATTTCAACTCCCTAACCTAAACCTAAACCTAAACTTGAAAATCCAAACCTAAATCTGATACCAAACCCGAATCAGAACCTGATTTCTTAAACCTAAACCTTAACCTTAACTTATTCTCAATTCCCTAAAGATATAATCTATAACCTAAACATGATTTCTTTTCATTTGTCTGGATCACCTCTCATATGTTCTCTCTCTTTTCAGCTGTTTTTTTCCATAAGATTGTTTGTGTTTGGATGGATGCAGTTTATGTTTGAATGAATGTAGTTTATGTCTGGATGAATTTACGTAGTTTGGGTTTAGATGGATGTGAATGTGAATATGATGAAATATATTATATAACAGGTGTATATCAGGAAGAATATAATGAATTATATTCTAACAGGTGTATATAAGGAAACTTGAGATGGAATATTTTTTTAAAAAAGAGACTTTTACCTATGAAATATTTCGTAGGTAAAAGTCTCATTAACGTTTTTTAGCGATGAATATTTTTGTCGCTAAATGTAACCAAAATTTTTGGCAGCCTTTAGCGACGAAAATTTTCGTCGCTAAAAGTCACATCCAGGATTTTTAGCTACGAAAATTTTCGTAGCTAAAAGTAATCTTTTCGATTTTTCTTGAAATTGTTTAAAGTCTTTAGTGACGAAACTTTTCATCGCTACAAGTCTCATACATGTTTTGCACTTGGTTGCAGCTTTTAGCGACGAACGTTTTCGTCGTTAAAAGTCTATTCCATGATTTTTAGCTACGAAAATTTTCGTAGCTAAAAGTAATCCATTCGAGTTGTTGGGAGATTATTTGCGGCCTTTGGTAACGAAAATTTTCGTCGCTAAAAATCTCATCCACAATTTTTAGCTAAGAAAATTTTCGTAGTAAAAAGTAAGCCATTCGAATTTTTTTAAAAATTGTTTACAGCTTTTGGCGATGAAACTTTTCATCGCTAAAAGTTTCTTCCATGATTTTTAGTTACAAAAATTTTTGTAGCTAAAAGTAATCAATTCGAATTTGTTTACAGCCTTTTGGCGACGAAAATGCTCGTTGCAAAAAATCTCATCCACAATTTTTAGCTACGAAAATGTTCGTAGCTAAAAGTAATCCATTCGATTTCATTGAAAAATCATTTGCAGCACGATTTTTAACTATGAAAATTTTCGTAGCTAAAAGTAATCCATTCGATTTTGTGGAAATTTTGTTTGGAGCCTTTAGCGACAAAAATTTTCGTCGCTAAAAGTGTCATCCATGATTTTTAGCTGCGAAAATTTTCTTCGCTAAAAGTACACTTTTGGCGACTAAAATTTATTTCGTTGCTAAAAGTGACTTTTAGTGATGAAAATGTGTTTCATTGCTAAATACCCTCTTTCTTGTAGTGGAGCAATATAAAAATCACTCCAATCTATCATTCCTATGAAGACTTGGGACACTACAAGTTTGAGTATCTTGTATCCGGTAAGTCTCACTTCACTTCTAGGCTGAATCATACAGAAAAATCTAAACTAGCAGGAAGACTTGTAACACCCTGTGTTTTTAGTACTCAGTTGCTACCGAGTACAGCACAACCCGTTGTTAGGACTTTGGTCACCTCGATAGATGAATTAAACCATCTAGTAATGTTTAATGAGTATATTTTCTTTATTTATTATATTATGAACGTTACACAAATATAAATGTGTTTGGATAATTTATTTAAAATATAGAAATGTATGAAAATGTATTGATATGTGTATATTTAATATATATAAAATATTACAAAAATAATATTACATTAAGTAAACATAACGAATAATAGTTTTACAATGTATAATAGAATTATAAATATTAACGTAGTATTAAATATATTTATAAATATGTATACAAAAGTTGTTA
The DNA here is from genome assembly GCF_029962835.1 of Magnolia sinica. Classification (NCBI taxonomy): domain Eukaryota; kingdom Viridiplantae; phylum Streptophyta; class Magnoliopsida; order Magnoliales; family Magnoliaceae; genus Magnolia; species Magnolia sinica. The sequence continues at coordinate 32,341,707 of NC_080581.1, forward strand.
GATATTTTAATTAAATTGTATAACAATATTATTGAGTGCAAATATGATTTTGAATTAACTTTCAATTAATTTATATGTACGTTTATCTATAATAGAATGTTATGAATTAATGTGATAATAGCATGTATACAGTAGTACATTAATACTAAGAATTTTATTTATATGTGTATGAGATTTTAATCATTAAACTACCAAAACCTTCGCACATTAGAATTTCATTAAAAACGATACTTAACCATCGCAATCGAGACATTTAACCACTAGGTTACGTATGATTCTCATTTAAACTCGACCAGAGGCCCTTAGGAAACTCGTAGGACAAGTATGATGGCGATCTGACCGTTAGGTTGGCAGGAATTAGTAACCAGAACACCACGTCTATCTTTTAGGCCCACCTAATTCTAGATCAGCCTGATTGTTGGTCCTAGACCTCTAATGGGACCTCTAAAGCTAATGGACGGTGTGGATTTCCCATGAGCATCACGATGGACCCCCACATTAGTGCACGTATACAGCATGAGAAGTGCACCTGTGGTGCATTGGACGACTCAACTCGGTTAAACGGTGTTTAACTAAGCTTTCCCACAAATGAGAGGAAACCTCCCTCTCTCTGTTTCTCGTCAGGGGATGGACGGACGTCCATTTTGGTGATAAATGGCCCACTTACATAGACCATATGGACGATCTAAACCATCCATCATGTCCAGGGCTTGGGTCTCACCTCACCTCACACGTTGATATGTGCGTGCGTGGGCACAATCCTTGCCGCAATTGGGCTGTACAAAACCAGATCTTTCAAAAATGGAAACTGATCCTCTTTGCCACATGGCAATCCACGTGAGGGGTTTCTCCTCCCATCTCGGCCATCCATGTGGCGAAATCTCTACCGTCCAATAGCTCTCCACGTGGGAGAGGATTTCCACCCACAGAAAATGAAAACCGTGGCCGGTTTTGATTCCATTAGCTGTATTTGAAAATAGCCTCTACTAGACCTGATTTAATTCATTTATTACCAATCCAATGGCTCTAAGAACATCTGGGGCATGGTATAAAATGAATGGGTGGTGTGGCAGCAGACGTCTCTCCCTTTCTTGCGGCTGTTGGAGAGAAACAGTCTCACTCCTTTCATTTTAACCCATCAAGTAAACACCCTCAAACCTCCAGTTTCTCGCATCAGGAAGCTCCAATGTACCCCTAGGAACTACCCCATGCTCATGGAATGAAGAAAGAAGTAGCAGGAGAGAGACTGCCATTAACGACACCTTTCTTCTCCGCCACTACCAAGTCCTCAACTGAGTCGTAGTTCAGGTCGGATCTTGCTGGATGTCCGGCTATTTCAGCTGGACCCTTAGTAGGTGAAAAAGAAAAGAAATAAAAGAAGAAATAAAAAAGAGAGAGGGATTTCAAAATGAGGCAGTCAGTTGCTGTTTTGCAGCACCGGCCCGACCCAAACCAAGTCGCGACCCGAGTCACACTACCGGCCGAGTTCTCGTCAACACCGACAAGTGAAGGGGAGAGAAAGGGAGACAGGAAGAAGAAGGAGATAGGGAGTAGAGAAAGAAAGGAGAAAGAAGATGATGGTGGGGTGCGGTTGTTGCACCAAACTGAACCAGACCGAGTCTGTCTGAGTTCAACGTCCATTGCTGGACATTCGAGCATGTAGGAGAGTGAGAGAGTAGAAAGAAAAATGGACAGAGAGAAGAAGAAGGAATTGTGAAAAAGAGAAGGAGAAAGAGGAAAAGAGAGGTTTGGCTTGCGTTATGGGCTAACTCGCTGAGTCAGCTGGGTTGAGTCGGCCATGGGGCTGGCCTGGGTTGAGTAAGATGGGTTTGGTTTAACCCAGCCACCTTGCTGGACATTAGGTTTGGTGAGAAAAAAATGGGAAGAAGAAGAAATACAGAAAGAGAGAGAAAGAGAGTGAGCATGGGATGCTTTGCTCCTAGGTCGACTTGATGAGTCACTAGGCCAAGTTAGCCCGTGTTTTGTTGAGTCCATCGCTGGACATCTTTTAGCAGAAAGAAGAAAAGAAAGAAGGTGAGCAAGGGAGAGAAGGAGAGAAGAGGAGTGAGAGTCGACTTGGCTGAAACTCGCCAAGTCCAATCGAGTCAACCAGCTCAGATTTGGCTCAAGTTAGGTAAGTCATTTCAATCAATTATAATTGTTGTTATCATTAGCCATTATTAGATTACTATTTTTAACATTATTAATATTATTAATGTATCAATTAGAAATTTAATCCAAGAGTTTGAACCTAGGTATAAACTCTAAGATGAAATCCTAGACCTGAGAGGTCTAAACTCTAGGTCAATACCCTAGACATAAATAGTATGTTAGGTTTGGATCTAATTGTAGAATTTCATAATTCATAGTAGATCACAATATCTATATCATGGCTAGATTCAATATCTGTATTAGAAAATATTGTTCATTTTCCTTGTGGAATTAATATGATACTTGTTAAACTAATTAATAGCATTAGTCCTTATTATATTATCGTTAGTGAAGATTCCATTATTATTTCTTGAATTATTTAAAAGATTATTAGTCATTACAAGAATATTAGATAATGTCGATACATTTAAATAGGAACTTAGGAACCATCATTAATAATAGCGATGGATTAATACTCCTATCATAAATATTATTATTATTCAATCCATTGTACAATACTTATACTAATAATAATAATAATAATAGTAATAACTTAGGAATCAAATCCTAGCATCTAAGCATTTAACTAGACCCTAGGATGAAACACTAAATCTAGGTTATCCGAACCCTAGGATATGGTCTTAACCATAGGGAACATATAAGACTTGTATCTGACCATACAACTTAACAATTCATGGTAGGATGGATTCTAAGGGCACACGTGTCACGCCCCAAACTCGGAAACCGGGCTCACAAAATTCCCGATCGCCGAATCCGGCACCGACAGCCTCCGTAGAACCCCATTCTCGGCTCCCAGCGCCCATTCGCCAAGTTCCGATCCTGGGATGCTACAAGGAGGATTTTCAACATCAGTTTGATTCGTAATAAGCATAACCAAAGGCATAACCCACAAACAACAACCAAAAACTCCATCACATTTCTACTATAATCAATAACTTTATAAGTACAATGAGCATAAGGGAAATATAATGATGATAGACCAAAAGCTCCACAAAAGATCAGTCACGCGTCCAAGCCTCAGCGCTGCTGTGATCCAACGTCACCTGCACGCAACGGTCGTGCATAAGCTTATAGAAAGCTTAGAGGGTGGTGAAAGTGTATGCACAAGGTGGTAATGTAGTTATGCAGTATCTGAGTAATGCAGAACATGCTGATGAATGCCAAGAATCCCATTAGCCGTACCAAGGCCATGCGGTGCAAAGAATGATGTCAGCCATACCAAGGCCATGCAATGCGGAATGCAAGTCAAGCATACAAATCCTCATCTAAGTCCACATGTCAATACGGCTCAAATCTGGAATATCACCGGGGTCTAGTACACTCCAAGCCAAATTGCCACCCCATCGCGCGCAATAAGGTGAGTGGAAAAGACCTCACTATCCGCCTGCCAATATCGGGTTCGGCTCGTTAATAGCGGACCCATTCCTCGAGCTGGTCAGACTCAGCCTAGCATAGCCCCCTACTCTCGAGCGGGTAAAGCCACACCCCCTTCCAACTAACCACGACACAGTGGAAAGCACAACCGTCTGGTAATCGGCACTCAGCGCTCATGCATCCACTCGGTCTAGACGTTGGAGCAACCTCCTGGTACCATAAGGGTTTAGGGACTTTCACCCAGGGATATCTATCGCACCCCATGTAGAACAGTATTTCCGGTATCCAATCCTGCCAACCACGATACGTCTGTGGAGGCTACGGCCCTGATGTCGCTAGGGCGTACAATGACCATATCACACAATGCGAATGCATGAATCACACTATCCATTCATGTAACAATCCTGCGCGTATCGTGCGCTCATGTAGGGCAACACCCCCTATACGGGAGCCCCTAAACAATCTACCGGAAGGCGTATGCTATGATCAGTCATTTCTCATATCAAGCATACGTATGATGCATATGATCATGAATCATGGAACTAAACATGTTATATAGAATGGATGATGTGCATAACGAAGATGGGCCTAGACGGCCTACACATAACACGTACGAGCTTAACAATGGGCCCTAGGGAAAGTCATAATGCAGACATTTAACCAACACTATACTTACAATGCGGACGTCAAACCGCCATTGCTCCCAAGGTACAGCCTGATGTAAACATCATTACATAACCCATATTGGGATCGTACATTGCAATGGACCTTAGGTACATCCCATTGGGCCTTAAATACGTCAAATGGGCCATATCATATGGGCCTTATATTCATCAAGTGGGCCACATCATTGGGCTGCACCAATGGGCCCTATGTGCATTGCAATGGGCCATAACCCGTGGGCCTTAGAATGCATTAAATGGGCCTAATCTCATGGGCCTTATGAGTATCAAATGGGCCACACCAATTGGGCCCTATATGTACATCAAGTGGGCCTCAACCCCTTGGCCCCATTACATCTTAATGGGCCTCGACCCATTGGCCCCTAATGCATTAAATGGGCCCGGACCCATGGGCCTTGCATATACATTAAAGTGGGCCTCAATCCTAGCCCATAAGTGAACTGAAATGGGCCTTCCCCCACCTTTATATTATATATGATATAATATATAATATATATACATTACATATAATATTATATATAATATAATATTATATATGTATATATATATATATAAATATACACACACGCACACACCACACACGCACGCACCACACCATCATAGGCCCACCGTCCAGGGACGGTGGGGACAAAATGCTTACATCGCTGCTGGCCCCACCGTCTGCCTGGACGGTAGCCATAAAACACATACATCATTGCTGGCTCCATGTGGGGCCCACCGTAATATTGATATGCCATCCAACCCGTTGATAAGGCCACATGGGCCTAGATGAAGGGTGAAAACAAATTTCACCCTGATCCAAAACTTCTGTGGACCCCAAAGGGATTTCAAAGGTAGAAGTCCAATCCCACTGTTTCCTACGGTGTGGACCACCTGAGTCTTGGATCAAGCTGATTTTTGGGGTGGGCCCACTTCAGAGAGTGGCCCACCTGATGAACGGGTTAGATGACATATAAACATCAAGGTGGGGCCCACGGCTACAGCTGGCGTGCGCAGGCAGCGCTGCTGCGTTCCTGACACAGCAGCAGCAACTGCTGCTGCTGAGTTATATTTATTTTATTTTATTTGTCATTCCATGGTTTTTGCAGGTGGGGTCCATATTTGGACAATCCACTCCATCCAATGGGCTTCCATGGCTCAACACGAGCAAAACAAGTCCAATATTGGACATATTTCAATGTATAAACAATCGGGGAAAGTTTCAATGGTGAAAACTACCATTTGCTATGGTATGGCCCGCCCGAAGGTCTAATTGATCACATCTTTCGGGTCAACACCTAAAAATGGCTTGGGAAAGGAATGGGTGGTGTGGATTTAATACATACATCAAGGTGGGGCCTACATAAGTGGACCACCCGAAAGCTTTGGAAAAAGCTGATATTTGTGTCTTTCCAGCAACGTCCAACGTCCCTGGACGCTGGACTTTCTATGTTGGTTGGAGGTGGGCCCTGCTTAGGTGGGCCACCAAGTGATGATGGCATGGTACTACATATATAAGGTGAGCCCCACTTATAAATGGGCCGGATAGAATACCTACTTCATGGTGGGGTCCGTTCAAGTGGGCCACATAACCTCATTATCATCACAACAAAATAAAAAATAAAAATAAAAATAAAAAAATAAAATAAAAGGGAGAGAGATAAAGAGTGAGACCTGCGTGATGGAGGGACCCCGGCACTATGGGCCCTCCCTTGCACTAAATCATACATCAAGTGGGTCCCATTACATGTGGATCCATGAAATCGAAATCCAACGGTGGAGATCCCTTCTCCACTAAAATAAATGGTCTAGATGACCCTAAGCATGTAAGGAAATAAACATCATGATGGGGTCCATGGAGAATAGCCCCATCATGGAATGATCATGATGATCCAAGTGGGCCATCGGCCACATCTTAGGGTCCAAAGTGAGATCCAACCATTGATCGGTTGGTCTCACTTGGCCCATCTTAAAAATATGAAAATCTACCCTATCAAGGCACCCACCACTTGATCTTCTTGCTCCCTTGGCTTCCTTAGCTCCTTGTGCTTCTCTTAGATGGAGGAAGATGAAAAATAGATGGTTGAGATGAGAGATCTAGGGATGGAAAGGTGGGCCACACATGTAGCTTAGGAGGAATGGGAGAGGCTCATACGTATGAGATTTTTTGCTATGGGAGAGTTTGAAATGAGAGAGAGACTTGTAAGGGAGAGAGAGAGAGAGTGATGGGTGATGGAGTGATGGATGGGAGAGAGGGATGGGGGTGTAGGAGATTTTTGACTTTTGTGGCTAAAGGTGTAAGAAAAGCATGGGTTGTGTAAGAGCTTTTTGACTTTGGGAGTTGCTTGGGAAAGGGTGAAAGTTGATGTGTACTTGACATGATGGGATTGATGGGATTGATTGATTGATGTGACACCTTGTAGAGATTCTCTCGGGATTCGCACGCGCGGTGTTTCCTCGCACCGAACGCTGGCCCACAACTCCCAACTAGGGTATCCATCAGCGCATTGAGTCGCGGCATCAGAACCGCGGCGACGATGCGGTCACTAAGGTATAAGTCCTGGGTTGAGTCGACTCGGGTTGACGGCACGAGAATCCAGGTCACATGCAAATACCGGTTAAGGGTCAAAGGTTGCCAGAATTCGACTGGAAAGACCGCGGAAGCCTATGGAACGGTACGGTCTAAGATACGAGGCTTACAACACGTGCTTCCTAGCAACATTAGTGGCGATCCATAAGGTGATGATTCTTCCCCTTGAGCTTTCCATATTCCCATTAGCTTAACTTATAGTTTTATTTTAATTTATAATTGATATCTCTATTTCATAGTCATATCTGTTAATTGTTTGAATTGAAATGTTACATTACATGGTTAATATTTATCCTGCATATTTATTCATGCTTGTGGATTATTTGTGGATTGCTTATGAAACTTAAACTGGTACATCAGTGAAAACCCCCACCTATAAATGTACACCCATACTTGGGACGTAACCTAACTGGTTGTAAATGTAATAGACCTTTGGCTTAGTGGTTATTGAATAGTGATTTAAATTGACCATTGATGTGGGCCTACCATCCAGGGTTGTCGTGTCCAAGGGTTTTCAAGGATAGTCTTTTATCGCATGGTTTTGACACTCACCCTACGTGGCCTATTTTGATAATTGCCCAACGTGGCTTGTTTTGATATCGCCCTATGTGGCTTTATCCTAGAATTTTTCTTATATGGGTTCGATGTTTTATACTGTGTAACCATGCGATAGTAAGGGCCATATACAATAATATGATTGGCCACTAGTCGATGAGTTTCCATTAAACATCCTAAGATGGTAGTCTTATGGGCAGGGGATGGTGGTCATGGGACACTATGCCCAAGTCGTTGGCCTACACTGGGCCAAGAGCTTCCCGTAGTGACCGTGTGCTTAATTAAATTAGTTGAGTGTAATTGAATTAATAACGTATTAACTAATCATGCATACATGGCGCAGACCAGCATCTATTACTATCGTACGTGATGTACGTATTGTTCCGACTGGATGATTTTTTCCAGGTTCGATGATTGCATGGGTGACGAGCTCACTGTCTGCACGGATGAGCATCCCCAGGGTGATGATTGCATTCACGCATCCATGCATCTAATAAGACCTGTATCATATATTATTTTGTATGCTTTGCTTTATAACTATGCTTATCTAATGCGGCGGTGTGTAATCTTGAGGGGAGTTCATACTGAGTTGGCCACTCATCCATCAAATAAATATAACCGTATAGTTGACACATGTGACTTAAGTGATTTTCAGGTTTAGGCAGATGAGGAGCCGGGTTCAAGTGTCAGGGTTGCATGACTGTATCTACCTTGAGAATTGAGGGGTCTTGCGGCTCAAATTTACTTGCATTCTACTATTTCTCATGTATTGAATCATGTAATTCTTGTATTTGTTAATTTTGGAGACATTGGTTTGTATGTGTCATTATGGGTAGCTTCTTGTATATTTGAATGATAATGAAATTTTCCTTAATGTCGATTTGTCCATACTACGCTCATTTGCTTACTTTGAATGAAGAAAAAAATGTACACTCGAATTTGACCATCCTTTAAGGTTAACACTTGGGTTTTTAGGACCTGGGTCATATACTCGGGTTCTGAAAAGTCGGGGCGTTACAACACTAGTCCAAAAAACTAAGAGTCCTTCAAAACATACATCAAATGAAGATAGAAAATACCCTACTCCACCCAAAATCACTGAAAGGATGGTGGAGCTATTGAACGAAGTGAATCAATTAAATCAGAAAACCAGGGAACTGATGAAACATGAAATCTGACACAAATACCTGAAAAATCTAAGAAAATCCAAAATGAAGATAAGGTGATATCTCCCAAGAAAACTATCGCCAAATGGGTTGTAAAGAACAAGAACAACTACCTTGTAATTCACACCGCACTTAAGGTAAGCAGTAGTTCCATGTGGTATCTTGATAGTGGATGCTCTAGACATATAATAGGTGATCAGACCCATTTTTGTGAGTATTTAGAATTTGATGGTGGGTCAGTCACTTTTGGTGATGGGAGCTCGACCAAGATTGTTGGACGAGGGACAGTAGTTGGGCCTGGCTTGCCCAAGATTAAAGATGTTCTTTACATAAAGTGACTGAAACACAATCTCCTAAGCATTTCCCAAATTCGTGACAAAGAGCATTCTGTAACCTTCACCAAAAATATGTGCAAGATCTCAAATCACATAGGTAAACTAGTTATGAAAGGTCTTCGTACAAGTGACAACTGCTATGTAATTGAAAGCAATGGAGAAAGTGTCCCATCCACAAAGTGTGACATGGCCTTAAATAATGAATCCAAACTGTGGCACCAAATACTTGGGCATGTCCACTATCGAAATTTGGCTAAGTTAAGCTCAAGAAACTTGGTGAAAGGTCTCCCAAAGATCAAGAAAAAGAAGAAGATTGTGTGCAGTCATTGTCTAAAAGGCAAACAAATAAAAGTTGGACACAAAAAGATAACCATTGTAGCAACTTCCAAACCTCTTGACCTATTGCATATGGATTTAGTAGGACGTACTAAAGTTGAGAGCCATGGGAAAAAGAGATATTTTATTATAGTAGTGGATGATTATTCAAGATTCACTTGGGTTGCCTTTCTTCGGAAAAAATCTAATGCATTTGAAGAATTCCAGAAGTTGTGAAAAAACGATTCAAAATGAAAAAGGGTATTCAATAAAACGAATTAGGAGTGAACACGGTGGAGAGTTTAAGAATGATCAATTTAAATCATATTGTGATAAGAATGAAATTGGACATGAATTCTTAGCTCCAAAGACACCTCAACATAATGGAGTGGTAGAAAGGAAAAACAGGGTATTACAGGAAATGGGTTCAGTTATGCTAAATAGTAAAAATACGGCTAAAATTTTCTAGGTTGAAGCCGTTAACACAGCCTGCTACATAATTAATAGAGTATATCTCAAGGCAGGACTGAACAAGACTCCATATGAATTATGGAGTGGAAATAGCCTAGTGTAAAACATTTCATGTCTTTGGTAGTAAATGTTATATTCTTAAAGACAGAGAACAACTAGGCAAGTTTGACTCTAAAAGCGATGAAGTTAGTTTTCTTGGATATTCTACTAACAATCACGATTAGAGTATATAATTTAAGGACACTAACTATTCAAGAATCAGTCAATGTGGCTGTTGATGACCAACCACATGACGAAAATAGTCCTGAAATTTATATAGAGGATGAACTAGACACATTTACAATGAGCAAATCAGATAACAAAGTCACTACACCACTTGAACCTCAACTGTCGAACAACTTATCATTCATTAAGGACCACCCAAATCATTGGAAATCCTACTGATGGTGTGAAAACTCGATGCTAACTTGAGGACATAGTTTGTCATCTGTACTTCACCTTAAAATCGAGCCTAAAAATGTCATAGAAGCTCTCCAAGATGAATTTTAGATAACAACTATGCAAGAAGAGCTCCATCAATTTAAAAGGAATGAGGTGTGTCAGCTAGTTCCCAGGCCACATGATACAAATATCATTGGAACCAAATAGATTTTCAAAAATAAATCCGATGAATCTAGTAATGTAGTAGGGAACATCTAGTGATGTAGTAGGGAACAAGGCTAGACTTGTAACACAAGGCTACTCACAAATTGAGGGCATAGATTTTGATGAGACATTTGCCCCTATAGCTTGCCTCGAGTCCATAAGAATTCTCTTATTTATTGCATGTGCATTAAAGTTCAAACTGTTTCAAATGGTCGTTAAGAGCAACTTTCTCAATAGTGTACTTGAGGAACAAGTGTACGGAGAACAACCTAAAGGATTTATAGATCCTAAATTCCCTCAACAAGTATACAAATTGAGTAAAACACTTTATGGTCTGAAGCAAGCTCCCCGAGCATGGTATGAGTGCCTAATGTAATTTTTGCTCGACCATAATTCTTGTAAGGGGAGTGTTGATAAGACATTATTTACGTAAAAACTGAGAATATCTTGCTCATTGCCCAGATTTACATGGATGATATTGTTTTTGGATCCACTTGTGAAGGTGCAGCTCATGAATTCACTGAATTGATGAAATCTGAATTTGAGATGAGCATGGTTGGTGAGCTGAACTTCTTTCTAGGATTACATGTGACATAAATGGCTAATGAAATATTCATATGCTAGCCAAAATATGTAAAAGATCTTATTAAAAGATTTGGACTTGATTCTAGCCACACTCATAATACTCCCATAAGCACCACTCTCAAACGTTGTAAAGATATCAATGGGAAGAGTGTAGATCAACACTTGTATCGCAACATGATCGGCAACTTACTTTACCTAACCGCGAGTCAGCCAAATATTTCATTTAGCATTGGTGCATGCATTAGATTTCATGCCAATCCCAAAGAATCACATTTATCCATGGTAAAATGAATCCGGTTTGTGGATGGGACTACTGACGTAAGGCTTATGGTACCCCTTTGACACATCTACCATTATTGTTAGGTATTCAGATGTCGACTGGGCTGGGAACATTGATGATCGCAAATCAACCAGTGGAGGTTGTTTTTATATCAGTAACTGTCTTGTATCATGGCATAGTAAAAAGAAAAATTCAATCTCACTATCCACTGCTGAGGCCGAATACATTGCAGCAAGGAGTTGTTGCACACAACTTCTATGGATGAAGTAAATGTTGTTAGATTATGGTAATACACAATCTCAATGACACTCTTTTGTGACAACACAAGTGCATTCAATATTTCAAAAAATCTAGTCCAACATTCTCGCCCCAAGCACATAGACATAAGACATCACTTCATTCGTGAACTTGTCAAAGAAAACATCATTATATTGGAACATGTACCTACCGAGCAACAACTCATCGATATATTAATAAAATTGCTAGATTCCAACATATTTAAAAATCTCCAAAAATCTGTTGGGATACATGCGATATAAACATAACAGCCCATTTGCACTAATTATTAGATCTGAGTAATGATGGCCTCAAAAAAAATAAATTAACATATATGTATATTGAATTTTGATCCTTGACGTTCCATTCATAGTTTGAACATATACGTTATCCATTTTGATACTTTTGGAATGTACAAACTCAAATGAGGAATATATATTCTTGTAAATTTTTTGTTATAGTGAAAAATTCACCTTTTGAGGGAATTTCGTTTTCACCAAACTAACCTTCGGTGATACCGAAATCGGGTAAGGCTATTTATAAGAGTCAAACCCTAAATAGTCCATTTTTTCCCTAGTTGGTTTTCTTGCTCTCCCTGGACTTTGGTTGGAGGTTTTTGCTACCGACTCAACCATTTCAATGGTACTTCCTAGGTAAATCCTCTCCTTTCTCATATTTTGTGGTAGTTGTCTTCGGTACTTCCTACGTAAATCCTTTCATTCCTCCCCTTTCTTCCATTTTCGTTATTTTCTTCCCTTCTCTTTCAATCCTATTAAACCTATCCTGAAAGAGTATGCATAAATCTGGATTCCTTCAAAGTAACTCTAATGGCTTCCAAGCCAAATAGAGGATCCAATCATAAAACCATTTGAATGATAAACAAGATGCAGCTCAGAGTTTATGGTGGATGTGACTGTGTGTGAGGTGTGAAAAAATATGAAAAGCTTTTCAATGAAATCACATAAGTAATCAAAGAAAAACATCAATCACAAATACAGTCAGTCAGTTTTATAGTGGTTCGACTACTTGTCTACTCCACTCTCGGCAGACACACTCAACCCTTGAGTGTGCTGGATTTCACTAAGGAGGTTTCACAACAGGTTCACCTCAAATCGGAGGTTTTAAATTAGGTTCACCTCTAACCAGTACAACCTACACCTAGGCTGACAGTTTATGCTCCTACGAGTAAGGGTCAACACATAACACCCGATTTTAGGCACACCGACCAAGGATCCACACAAGGAACTTTACAAGTTTATGCTCCCATGAGTAAGGTTCAACACAAAGCACCCAATTTTAGGCACACTGTCCAAGGATCCACACAAGGAACCTAAGGATTTATGCTCTCCACTGAGCAAGGGTCAACACAAAGCACCCACCACGTACACTCTCGCTGGAGGCCTCCTACGAGGGCTTGATAGGTGTGAGAAACACCTTAGACCAAATCTTACAAAAGGAATGATCGCAAGGGTCCTCTGGACTCTAATAAATTACAAATAAGTGGATGAGTCCCATTCAGTGCATTGTCGAAGATCTCCTTAGTTGATGAAGAATCTTCTGCTTCCTTGAACTACAACTCAAAAGATATACCAATACATGGCGACGGGTTAGGTCAAGGTAATGATGGAATCCAACTCTTTTAAATGTTTTCCTATAAGGAAGATAGAGCGATTCCAATCATCTATGCATTCAAGGCATCCCAGCTTAATGATTTGCCATTAAGGTGGTAGTTGGAGGATCCTTAAATGCGAAAGTGCATTCTTCAATCCACTCTATTGAATGTCAATGATGAGGGTAGATTGGAGGATGAACTTCCATGAGAGAAAGGGCTTTGGGTATATGATCTAACGTTAAACACTTAAAAGTACTCTCTTCTTTCTCTACCATCAACTGAAGACAAGCTCTCATTAAATAGGAAAAAAGTTCCAACGGATATAAAACGGTCACATTTATGACAGAGTTCGATATCATCGAGCAGGATCGATATTATCGAGCGTATACTCTTGATTGCATCGACTGGCTGCTCGATGACACGAATCAAATTCAAACGCTTTTGAAATCTTTTGCCAGCTGGTTGAGGAAATCGAATCAATCGTCGATGTCATCAGATTTCAAACTCTGATTTCATCGACACGAGCTTTGATTCGTCGACATTTGAAAAATGTGAAAGACTTTCCTTTGAAATATTTCAGGTCATAAAGAATGATCGAGGCACACTCGATATCATTGGAATTTGAATATCGATGATATTGATGGCTGTGTCGATGCATCGATAAATTCGAAGGATTTTCCAGTAAGCTTGCTGGACAATTTATGTCCATACTCTATGCAATCAATCCTGCCTCGATATTATAAAAATTTGAATATCGATTTTATCGAGTGCCCCTCAATCCAAGGTAAAACCACCTGAAAATATTGTTAGATAACTGTGTCTAAGACCGATATCATTAAAGGCCTTCTGATATCATTGAATTTTGAATTCCGAGGATATCGAGGAGAGCTTCGATATATCGAAGATTTTATGATTTTCCTTAGTAAAACAAGGACACAACATATGCGATGTCAATTTTATCGACTGAATTTCAATAGACTCGAGATTCAAATTTCAATGATATCAATAGGTAAATCACTACATCGATAATTTTGTCCAGAGATATATGTGGTTGCTGGACATCTTTTGTCCTCATTTCGATGATATCGATTGGGCATCGAGGACATCGACAGCACTGTTCGATTACATTGATCAGTCTATCGATAAATCGACAAAGGTAGAAAACTTAGAGATTTTCTTAAGTTTTGAAAAAGTTTTCTAACCTAAAAATCCTATGATGTTCTAATCAATTTTAAGGGTTTTAATCACCTAGTGTTTTGGGACATAGGATGTGAGGCTTAGATTTACTTGTGGTGAGTTCGGGCACACATCCAGTTGAGGCAGACGCTTGATCAATCTTCCTATGGGGCTCATCTGTCTAGCTGACTTAACACTCATGCTAATTGACAAACTAGGGCACTTTCAGTTGTCTTTAGTACTTCCTAGGTAAATCCTTTCATTCCTCCCCTTTCGTCCATTTTCGTTATTTTCTTCCCTTCTCTTCCATGGATGACCATGAATATACACCTCCAAGAGAAGGTCGCACAAAAAAGAAGCACGATAGGGGTGAGACCTTTACAACAAAGACAGAACAATGTGTCCCAAAGAGAGGTTGGAGTATTCACCGACATACCCAACACCCTCAAGAACCCTCTCCTCCATCGAGTCCCATCGCAGCCTGTTTTACTACTCAAAAAATCATTTGTGAATGGACTATTAACGCTTCATGTCTTCAATCTTACAATGTATGCTATATCCTTCACAATCACGGTTGGGACCCAATTTTGTTGTTTGGAGAAGATGTTAATGTAAACCTCTTCAAGGCTTTCATGTCTCGTTACACACAACCAGATGTCCATGACTCTCTGGGGTATGCTGTCAACTATCGAGGGAAAACCTATCAAGTCACTCCAGCCAGGATAGCATCCCTCATTAAAATTCCTCTTTGCAATGACCTAGCAGGTGAACTCAATATGACAGCCGATGAAAAGTGAATTGTTTAGACCAATTTTCTTTGCAACGGTCGGAATGTTGAGTGGAACAAGGGAAATGCCCTCTGAGCAACCGAAATGGCTCATGATTACCGCATCCTCCATGTTATCTTTGTTGCAAATGTCTATCCTCGAGGAGGTAACACCACCGATCTTACTTCATTCATGGTTGAAACTTTATACAAGCTCAGAACGGGTGAGCCTATGTGTCTCCCTACCATGATCTATGATCAACACCTCTCCGCCTTTGTGTCAAACTCTAGTGCGATACCATTTGGTAGGTTAATTTGTCGGTTATCAAATCTGTTTGGCATAAAGGGAGAGTAGGACACAATTATTAGAGGACCTCGCTTCACCTTGGTTAGCCTTATCTGAATGCAACTTGGTTTTAGACAAGGACCGAGTACTCACGCCGACGAGGTAGAAGCCCCGGAAGAAGTCCCTGTGCCTTCAGAAGAGGCTGCGGCTGCACCTCCTTCACCTTCTGCCTCAGTTGAGGCCACTCTCGCCCATCTCGATGAGCAACAACAGGAGCTCAAAGAACGCCAAACTTGGCTGGAAAGAATGGTTGCTTCTATCCAGCGAACCGTGCAACGCATCGTAACCCATCTCTCGTGTCTGCCGATTCTCTGGAGCCCAGTCCTCTTTGATTTCTTGCCCCTCTGGATTAGTCTATATAGATGGATATTTTTCTTTAACTTGCCTTACACTTAACTTTTACGGCTGGATAATTTGGTAATCAATTAGGCTGTATGCTAATCTGAATTTTGTTTGTGTTATGCCCTTAAGGGCTTAACTTGTTTTGTTTTTAGATGATGGTTAAAATTACCAAATCTTGTGGTAGTACTTTTGATAAATTTATGGTAATATCCATTCTGATACTGATGCTATATTTCATTATGTGGATGATGATCCTTATGCCTATATCCTTATATCATCTGTCTGTTCTATTCTCTAACCCTTTGAATTATCACTTATCATATGTTATTGGAATATTTCTTGGTAAATTCTTTATCAATAACTGACAAAAAGGGGGAGAAGAAATCTACCCACCAAAACAATGTTTCTCTTATTACAGGTTATTCTTAGTAAACACTAAGAGGGAGTAGCATGATTTTGTATTATATGTCAAGTCTTGAGTTGTAAATCTATATGTTTGATATGTAATTCTTTTTGTTTTGGTATGTCATTGTATGGACCATGACACGGTCATACGTTAGGTTATTTTTGTCACGCAATTGACAAAGGGAAGATTGTTAGTGCACTTATTTGCACCCATGTTTATCAATTATGTGACTAGTTGTGTCTAATAGTCACATGAGTTCTTAGTAAGTGAAGACTGGTGATGCAACTAGATCAGAAGTATCAAAGCCACATTGAAGACAAAGAACTACTTCTACGATCTTGACCTTGCAAATAGATAATCCCAACCCAAATAGGAATACCTACTTAGGTCATCTATTCTAAGCCAATCCCAAATCCATATTTTATATCCTATAGTATTGGCATTTACAGATCCCAAGTTCTTGAATGATTAAAAGGACAAAAATAGGAAAATCTGTCTACCTTTTGTAGGAAGAAGGTGTCACTGAATTTCACCTTCGGTATCACCGAAGATACTTTCGGTGTTACCGAAGGGACTCAAAACTGTCCAGTAACCTCACGATTATAATTTGGTATCACCGACTGGATAATTTGGTGACACCGACTGCCACCGATAAATAATGTTCAGTACCACCAAAATGGACATATCTTGAACAACAACTTGAGGGATTAATTCGGTACTACTGAATGATATTTCGGTACCACTGAAGAAAGTTCGGTGATATCGAAGTTGACTTCAGTAGTACCGTAAATTAGCCATTTGATAGCCGTTTTCTATCCATTAGAAGCTTTTGTCTATAAAAGCGGCTTGTAGAAACTTGCAAAATTGGTGAAAATAGTCACCATAGAGTCTCTAGTGTACCCCAAGCTTATCCTAGCCCATTTAGACTCTATTCATACGAGTTTCATATTCTCTTCATTATGACTCTTCACTTTTATGAGCATTCAAAGCTCCTATTTAATGAAGAACATGAACTCGTACCTTCTCTAGAGTTCAAAGACCAAATCAATAGGTATATCCTTGGTTCTTTAATACTCTAGAGCGTCCATAGGTTGAATCCTTAAGGAAATCCACTCATTATCCTAGATAGGAGATTCAACCAACTCCCATAACCTTGGTCACTTTTTTAGGTACATCTTATGTAAGGTTCTTGATCGTGAAGCTGAGCCAACAGCTAGATCCAAGCTACGCGATCGAGGGAACACCGAAAGATCTAGCAACCCGAGATAACCTACAAGAGAGAACTCTATCCAACAAGTGTCATTTTAAGAGTTCAAAAGGTTTAATATCCTTCCTCGTGTAAGATTGAGACTAAGAGTTTGCTATCAACAAACTCGATTAGGTTCCTAGTATGGGATCTTGGCCAGTGGGCCTAAAGGTAGGTTCCTAGTATGGGAACTTGGCCGGTGGGCTTAAAGGTAAGTGCCTTATGTGGGATCTTGGCAGGTGGGCTTAAACGTGGGTTCTAAGTGTAGGACCTTTGCTCTTGCGAAGAGCATAAATTTGTGTCCTTAGTCTAGGACTGTAAAGGTTACTGGTGAACCTATTTAAAACCATCGATAGTGAAATCTGGTGCACTCTGGGATTAAGTGTGGATGCCGGGAGTAAAGTAGGCACGTAGCTGAACCACACTTGCGCATCTGTTTAATCATGCTTATATATGCTTGAAAGTTTAATTTTGTATATATGATTGGATGAATGCTATTCATTGATAGGAAACACATTCCACACATTAGCGTACATTACTAAGCTAGCTATTATATATGCATAACTTCAATAGCTTTTGTGATTGGATCCTCTAACTTGTTTGAAAGACATTGGAGTTATATTACCTTACTTGCTTTAAATTGAATGATTATTTAAGTTAGGCAATCAAGTTTTTGAATAAGTAAAATAATGGAAAAAGTCCTATTCACCCCTGTTTAGGACATTGCCTCATATTCATTCTTAAGTATCAGCATTGTAAACCACAATTTTAAGAAATACTTAAGGCATCAAGCGAAGTTTGGACCATAAAAATTTCTACATGTTGTGGCACAGGCAATTATGCTACATCTCTCGTGAGATATTGAAAAGACTTGTGCATAAAGGAATTCTCCACTCTCTAGACTTTTTAGACTTTATGGTCTGCATAGATTGCATTAAAGGTAAATATACTAGAAATAAGAAAAAGTATGCCACTAGAAGCATATGACTCTTGGAAGTGATTCATACAGACATCTGTGGACCATTCCCTACAACATATTAGAATGAGCAAAAGTATTTTATCACCTTCATAGACGACTACTCTCGTTATATGTATTTTTACCTTATTAATGATAAGTCAGATGCCCTTGATACATTTAAGATCTATAAGTCTTGGGTCGAGAATTAACTCGATAGAAAGATAAAAATTGTTAGATCCGGGCATGGTAGTAAGTACTACGAAAGGTATGATGAATCTTGGCATAATCTAGGGCCATTCGTTTGATATCTACAAGATCATGGCATCGTCAAATAGTATACCATGCCTGGTACCCCAAAGCAAAATGGTGTAGCAAAAAGGCATAATCTCACCCTAAAAGACATGGTGTGGTTTATGATTAGTAATTTAATGTTACTAGAATCTTTATGAGGTGATGCGTTGAAAACATGTAACACCTCATACTTTTCAATACTTTGCTATTACCGTGTAACCTAGCTTAGTGTAAGTATGAACCTAACCTATTAGAATAGTTACATTCAACCTAGTCTAAATTTGACCATTAAAAACAGTCCCCACCTATATATCAAACTATCCATCCATTGAATTGCAAATAGGACCATCACATCATATAGAAAATCCATTTCTAGGATTCAATCTCCTTCCTAGGTGGAATGAATCGTCCATTGTCAATAACAAACCCCATATCATCAAACCTACTGTTCAGCAGTCACAATAATGAAAAGTTATAATTCAACACTAACCGTCAAAATCGAGTCATTTAACCATTAAATCCACTACTAATTACCCTTAAACAAGTCCAAAAACCTTGTAATTTAGTGTGAATCAGACTTGGAATAAATCTGACCATTTGAAGACACTTGAATCACCTAGGGTGACCCACATGATCACCCGATTTACCCCACTCTTCATCCAGTACCCTAGGAGGACCAGACAAAACTGATAAATGGACTGGATCTCATTCATATACATCAAGGTGGGTCCCACTGTAACTGTGTGTGCACAAGATACACATGTACATGTAACACACCGAAGCTGTCAACATGGTTAAACCGTGTTGACCCAAGAATTTCCTAAAGAGGAGAATTCCTCTACCAGTATTCCTGCCCGACAACATTTTAAACGGATGAAGTCCGTTCGAGATGAAGCTGGGGCACCATGATCATTGCCTTGGATGATCCAAACCGTCTATCTGTAAAGGAATCCATCTTTGACTAAAACCCAACTAACTACACTCGTAGGAGTGCACGTACAATCGCATGATCTAAGGAGCAAGCCAGAGGTGTGTACATCTATTTTCGAAAATGGGAATTTCCCATTCCTCCTTGCTGCACTAGAAAATGCAAAGCACTTACAACCCTAGCCGTTGGATGAAAATCATCCCAACTATCCACTTTAGGGCTCCCAACTAAGAAAGGAACAAACACGTGCGGAGGGAATCTCGCCGTTTCAAACGTTGGCTCAATCCCAACCATTCATTTCTAACTAGAAAACTCCTGATAACATCTTGGATGTCTAGATTAGGGCTTCATCGAGCCTCCCTCGCAAACACCCTAAAAATCTCATATGAGATCTCATTGTTGCTAGAAAACCGCTACAACTAGAAAATAAAAGAAGCTCATTGTGTTGTGATGAATGCATTGATGATTGCTGGGTCCCACAAGCTTCTTGAGATCAATCTAGTCCACCCAAAAGTAATGGACTAAATGATTTGACCATAGATTAGAAGTCACCATGGACAGCCGCATCATCTTCTCCATTAAACTGTGAAAAACCATCATCTTTAAATAGGCCCCATTTGTTGATCTGAGTCGTCCAATGGGTGGCCCACCCTAGTAGAACTACAACCCAGTGTATTGATCTTGGTCATACAATCAAGTATAATTGAAACTAGAAGCTTTCTTCTAGATTAGTTCGAGTTATTATGCATGCCCGTAACCAATCCCTCGATTAGTTATGCTCGAAAATTCTGAAAACTACTTAGTGTAGCTATAAAAGCTCCCTTTCCAATTTGAGAAACATCCTAATAAAACCCTAAAAATTAAAGGAATGAGGGAAAATCAGGAGAGCACCGCCCATCTGTTGTCGCACTGAGCCAACTGAGTCGAGTTGAGTGTTGTCGAGTCAGGTCGAGATCTGCCCAAGTCCATAACTTTTGAAAGCCCAAGGAGAGAGAGACAGAGAACAAGGGAGAACCGAAATAGAGAGAGAATGCGAATCAAGTTGGGTTTCTGATGAGTTCGGGAGCATGTCTCGCTAGGGGACTTCCACTTGTTTCGACTGCAACAAAAAATCTTCGTCGTATGTGGGCTTTTCCTAGTGTTTCATTGCTAAGTATAGTTATGGTTTTTTCGACCGATCTGTATATTGAGCAAATCAATGGCAGTTCTATCTATCAATTTCTATATTCTTGGACCATCAATAATGATTTTTCTTTAGAGTTCGGCCACTTGATCGACCCACTCACTTCTATTATGTGGCCTGCTAACTCGACTGATGGGTCAAGTCGACACTTCTGGAAGAAGAGGAGAATATGAGAATAAAGGAAAGGAGAAGGAAGAAGAATAGGAAAGACGAGGATTGGGAGTCGGTGCGTACCACCGAGTTGACGCGACTGAAACTCGCTAAGTCAAGATGTGCGAGTTGGGCTGAGCCTTGGCCGAGTACACATGGCGATAGGCGTGAGTTGAATGGAAACATTAAAGAAGGAAAAGAAGAAAGAGAGAGAAAGAGAAGAAGAAGAAGAAGAAGAAGAAGAAGAAGAAGAAGAAGAAGGGAGGTTTCTACTCCACTGAGTCGACTCACTATGTCAACTCACTGGTCTGCAGCAAGCCAGGTCAAGCCTAGTCAGGTCAGCAGCTTTTACCAAATACAATGTATCATGCAAGTGTAAGTTCCAGAAAATTAGGATTCTATTATTTCTTTAATAAACTTGGTGGCTCATCGAGTCATCTCGCTAAGTTGAGCTTGTTTTCACTAAGTTTTATTATGTAATGTTGATTTCACTTTGGTTAATCCTTAGATTAATATTTAAGCGTGGAATCTAAATCCTTTAGTGTAGATCTTTTTGGGAAGAATTGATTAAAAATCAACTGGGGTCGAATTAGATTCGAAATGTCTTGAATTCAAGATTGAGTTTGGCAAGAAGTGAGAAGTATGCCCTTCAAGCTTTTCTACGTCATGATAGTTAACTTAGTTCATTTGGTTTGTTGATTACTTAATATAGAATGTTAGTTCCATTTGAGTAATCCTTTATAAATGCAACATATTTAGATTTAAATTCAAGTAATCTAACATGTTATGAATCTCTTATATCCCTATTTTGATTTAAGATGCACACTTTATATGCGTAAGTGCTAATGACATTGTACGTGGCTTGTTTTACCGCTTGTGCTTACTTGATAGTGTTTTTAGGAAATCCTCAAACTAGTGGCCACTTCTGTAATGGATTAAATAAATTTACATTATGGACTTATCACCTTATGGATCATTTGTGCCTATGTGGCTTTTGGGGAATAATCTCTTCTTATCGTACCATTAAATGGAATATTTGGCCCTTGCAGCTTTTATGGAATAATTGCCCCATGTGGCTTTAATGGATTATTTTATATAACTTTACAATAGTAAGTTCCACTTGTTGGACTACGATTAGCTACTAGTTGAAGAGGTTACATTCAAATATCTTATTTATTAGAGTCTCATGAGCCGACGATGGTGGAATGGGACACTATGCCTGAATTGTCATCCTATGATGGGTGATAAACCCCCCATAGTGACCTTTGAGCTTTCTTAAAATGGTTGATTGAAATTTGAATAATAATGGTTGGACTAATCATGCATTTTCATGGCATACGGACTTTACTAGGTGGTCAATACAAGAAACATGGTTTTCTTGAATCACTACGAGCTATACCATAGAGTATTTTACTTGGTAATCCTAAGTTTTCATTGCTTATATTCGACTACCATGGGCTATCCTTTTTTCATGAACTTTTTCGGGTATCTAATTTCCCTTGGGCATACATAGAGTACTCTTTCAGGAAACTAGGTCACCTTTGGTGTCCTTGTATAGTCTTTTCCGGGTGGCTAGTTCCTTGGGCAACCTTTTATCGGCTGGATGTGCATCCCTAGGTTTATGAGCATGTGTATGCATCCATACATTTAAACAAGAGTATCTTGGTGGAATTTATTCAATATATGCGTATATGATTAACTTTGCCTATTATTATGATGTTCATTGTGAAATATTCATTGTAGACCGTTCCTGATAACTTTGTTTAATTATCTTGATGATACGATAAATCTTTAGGGTTATGCCTCATTGCGATAGCCATTGTTGTTATCAAAACATATTCAGTGTGCAGGATATGTGGATGATGTACGGGTTGACTCTAGTGTGTTGCATGGAGAGATTGATGACTATACAGCTCAAATTTCTAGTCTACTTTTATTATTCGGTTGTTCAAATTTTAGTTACGAGACATTAGTTCGTATAAGTTTTTGGATAGCCACTCGAATATTTAGTTATGTATATTTGAACTCTCTCTTATACTTGATTTATTTTTATTCCACTAGATTACTAACTCTGATTTTTTTATTTTTTTTAAAATGTATGTGAAATTTGGAATATCTTCAAAGGTTAACACTCGAGTTTTTAGAAAACGAGAGTATACTTGGGTTTTGGGAATCGGGGTGTTACAAAAAAATGTGTATATCTTAAATCGAGTTCTAAGTAAGACTATAATGAAAAATCTATATAAATTGTGGACAAGGCGAAAGGCTACTTTGTGATACTTTCATGTATGGGGTTTTTCTGTAGAAGTCAAACCGTATAATCTGCATGAAAGCAAGCTTGACCATAGAACAGTTAGTTTCTTCTTTATTGGATATTCATAAAGATCCAAAGGATTTAGATCTTATTGTTCATCCCATTCCATGAGAGTCATTGAGAATGTGAATTCTAGGTTTATTGAGACTACTGAGATAGTGAGAGCACGAACTTAAGAAACATTATGTTTGAGGAAGAGTGAATTGTGATTCCCACTACAATAGTTTAGAGTAGCGTGGTGGTACATCCAGCAACAGACCTTGGGATCCTTATGGATGAACGTATAGAGCCTCAAATACAACCCACTGATGAGGAAATAGAAAACCTAATTCAAAATTTTAAGCCTTTAAGATGATCATATAGAGAGACAAAATCTGTAATGATAAACAATTACATCCTCTATCTATAAGAGCATAAATTTGACATTGGAGCTGAAAATGATATTGTATCTTTTTCAAAAGCAAAAAAAAGTGTGAATTCTTCTCATTGATTCTATGTCATGAAGGATGAATTGAAATCTATGAGGGTTAACAAAGCCCAGGACCTTGTTAAATTGCCTAAAGGGATTAGGCCGATTGGTTGTAAGTGATATTCATCTAAGGGCAATATCGAAAGGTATAAAGCTAGACTAGTTGCAAAGAGTTTCAGTCAGCGTGAGGGCATTGAATTTAAGGAGTCTTTCTCATTTGTGTCTAAGAAAGAATCATTTAGGATCACTATAGCTCTTGTAGATCATATGGATTTAGAGTTACATCAAATGGATGTAAAAACTGCATTCCTTAATAAAGATCTAAGTGAGAACGTATATATGTTGCAATCAGAAGGTTTTAGAGCAAAAAGCTCAGAACATCTGGTCTGCAAGCTCAAAAAGTACATTTATGGGTTGAAACAAGAATCACAACAGCGATACCTAAAGTTTCATAAACTTCTTTCCTTATATGGTTTCATTAAAATTATTGTAGATGAGTGTATATATGTGAAAGTTACTGGAAGTAAGTTTATTATTTTAGTGTTGTATGTTGATGGCATTTTATTGGCTAGTACCGATATTGGACTGTTGTGTGAGACTAAGAAATTTCTATCTTAAAACTTTGAGATGAAAGATCTTGGTGATGCATCATTTGTCATTGCATTCAGATAAGTTGGGACAGATCACGTGGACTATTTGGCCTGTCGCAAAGGGCCTATATTGATAGGGTTCTTGAAAGGTTTAACATGCAAGGTTGTGCTCCTGGCCAAGCACCCATTATACAGGGTGATGGGTTTGACCAATTTTAGTGTCCTAAGAATTACTTTAAAAAAGGATAAGATGAAAGATATTCTTTATGCATCAGTAATAGGGAGCATCATGATTGCTCAGGTTTGTATGCATCCGGATATTATTTTTTTGGTTGGAATGTTGGGCAGGTACCTTAGCAATCTATTAGTGAACCATTAGATAGTTGTTAAGAAAGTATAAGGCTACCTGCAAAGAACAAAGGACTTCACACTCACGTATATGAGATCCGACCATTTATAGTTGGTTGGATATACAGATGCAAGTTTTGTGAGTTGTCTTAAGAGCAAGAAGTCCACCTCAGGTTATGTATTCATGATGGACAGTGGATGTGTATCATGGAAGAGCATGAAATAGTCGATTACAACATTTTCTACCATGGAACAAGAGTATCTATCTTGTCATGAAGCCACAAGTAAGGCGATCTAGCTTGAGAGTTTTTTCTCTAGTTTACAAGTTGTGCAGATGATCTCGAAGCCATTGAAAATCTATTGTGATAGTTCAGTTACAGTTAAATTCTCCAACAACGACAATCATTCATCAAGGTCAAAATATATTGACATCAAGTATCATGTTGTGAATGAGAGAGTTCAGAATTGTCAAGCGTCTATAGAACTCATTGGCATGAGGTAGATGATAGTGGATTCTCTCACTAAAGGCCTTATTATCATGCTTTTTAAGGAACATGTGATGTCTATGAGAGTTGTAGATCCCATTGATGTATTTGAATAGTGGAGGTTTTCATTTTTTATCTGATTATGTATAGACATTTTAGAGATCTATTTATATACATTGATGATTATGTTATTCACTTTATATCTTGTTTCTCCTTCAATGTGCATATTCAGTTTTGAGTGAGAAAGACTTTGATTTGTGTCTAGGTGACATGTTCAGTAGGACAACTTGAAGATAGGCACATATGATTACATTAGACATGTAATCTTCATACCACACCATATATCTTCGATCCATATCATTAGGCTATTAGTATTCATGACTGTGATTTGTCACACCTCGAAAAATATAAATGTTGTGTTGACTACCATGATTCAGTATCAATGGTCTCGGTAGACTAGATCTAACAAGCGTTGTTCATAATTATCCAACGATGTTGTTTTAAAACTCAGTAGGAATCCCATTAGGAACTTTTAAAAGCAAATGTGTTTCATAAAATTGTTTTCTCAAATAAAATAAAATGTTTTTTTTTCATTTGGAGATCAATGAAGCCCAAGTGGGAGAATGTAAGACTCCATCAGGTGGGCCACACAAGATCATCAATTTAAATATGACTGTTAGATTATTCAGATTGAGCAATTCAATGGGCCCTACTATAGTTGTGATCATTGCAAATAGGTTTGGGGTGGGACGCTTGAACCATGTTCCCTATACATGGTTATTAAGCCGGATATGGAAACATATGGTGTAGAGACCCTGGAGGAGGGAAGTGTGATGGGTAAGCTTTTATAGCCCCCTTTCTTATAAATACATGTCTTAGTCCCCTCACCAACATAATAGAGAAAACCCTTATCTCATTGAGAGGTTCTCATAAGGTTGTAAGGTGCGGAAGACCAAGATCCCTTTGCGACAAATTACAACAATGAGAATGTCTTCCTAATCAGATACACCTTTAAGATTATTGTGTTAAATCTCCATTATTGATGCATAGATGATCCATCAATTCTGCAATATATGATATTACATAATACTCTATTACCACAAAATTTTAATCATACAGTGCCCGGAACATTTGCACCAACCTTGTGATAATTATGCCAGAACCGTTCCTTTGCAAGTCCATTGTAGAATAAGCTTAATCAGGTTATGGATGGGACCCATTGTCTTAGTATACGTGGCCTCCAGTCTGTCCAGAAGGATCTCTAGACATTCAAAAATCCAACTTATCTAAGCATTGAGAGAGAGGTATGTTAGTTTTAAAGAGGAAACTTGCAATCTCACTTGCATTCGTGTGATACAGGTGAGAACATGCATTTAAATTGGTTCATATGGGCTTTGGGTCTAGAGCACTTAACTGCTGGTGGGCCCGACAACGTGGGTAGTACGCCATTACTTGTTCCATGAGATAGTCAGCCATGCTGCTTCCAAGCTAAAATAAGATATGAGAAAGGAGAAGAAAGGAAAGAAAATATTCAGATGGACCCAAATATTTGCAATTGGATAAGAGGCCATGATCGTTGGCAACCATCTTTGCGATTAGATTCTGGGAGTGAAGAAGATCCTCTCAATTGGTTCTAAATCTAGGTTTTAGTGAAATTGCTTTAGTTAGTCTTTTCAGGACCATTTGGATAGAATGTAAACTGGAAATGCAATTAGTTTGCATGGATAAGGAAAATGCCTGAATCAAAGTGTTTGTATATGCTTTTCCTTTAATAAGAGAGTACAACCTTTTTTTATTTTTCTTTATCAAAATGTTAAACAATTTCTAATGACAATATCTGAGCGTATAAAAGGTTTTTCTTTACATGATTGTAATCTAAACGGTTGTAATGCAAATGAAAAGTATTTTTTTAGGATTTTTTTTAAGCAAAATAAAAAGGTACAATTGATATGCTTACCAGTGATGATGCTTTTTTGCTTTCCCTTATATTTCCAATCATGGTCCAGAAATAATTTTTAAGTCTATGGGATGAAGAGGGCTAGCCATGCAAATTTAATCAATATTTTTAGCAATGCCCAAGCCATAGGCATGTAACGGAGCATATTTACATACCATGTGTGTGTCGAAACGACGCGTGTGTAATCTAAAGACGTCCATCAAATGGGCTCGACCATGCAAATGCTCTTATTTTCACCCAAACCAACTAGAAACCTAGATATAAATTAGATCCGAGACTTACCCCACATGATTGGAATCTAATTTGGGTTTTCAAGCACTATAAGAAGAAGGACCTTTACCGGCACTTTTGAATGCCACTAAAAGCCCCAAAAAGTATTAACGTTGCTTTTCCTAGTGCTAGGCAAGCACCAGTAAATGGGGGTGTTGGCAAAATTTTTGTCGGCGCTAGCACACTTTTACCAACGCTTGTCTGAGCACTGGTGTTTGTCTACTCTTGGCCATGCTTTGGTAGTTGCTCATTACATCCGCCACAAACTCACCCCATGCAATGCAACTGAGATGGAATTCTCACCTTTACTTGGTCTACGAAAGTTATCGCGATCTTTTCTGTTGGAGTCTCTTTGTATTTCACATAGAAATTCAACAGAAAGATTTTCCTTTTCTATTGATAACTAAAAATTGCATTTCCACTCATCAGTTTTTGTTTCCACTAGCGTACATTTGAATTAAATACAAGAAACATGAAACTAGGAGATCACCTTCAGAAGCCAGTGCCAAGCTATCATAAGGAATGATAATTTCATATGTCGGAATAGCTGGGACTTACTTCATTTAATCTGGAGCACTTCTCCGTTACAATGTAACAAGGCAGAAAGAAAATTCAAGTAATGAAATTGCAAGATCTAGAGAAATCGACAGAATTTGATTCATTCTACATTAGATAATGAGAAAAATCAAGTGATAAAACCAAAAGATCAAAAACATCAGGCGAGAAATAAACTAGCAATATAACCCCACCAACACAAACCAATATCACAACAACACCAAAACGACCATTTTGGTTTAAAATAAATTAAAATGGTTTTCTGGTGGCCACCCAAACACGCCCTCAGAATTCAAATCCAATACTACATCAATTACCATAGCAAGAGTACTATAATGATCCCCCAAAAGACCACTTCTTACTACTACAAAATGAAAGAAAAAAGAAGAGCTACAAATAAGATTACATCCCACCCATCAGTAAAAAATGCCTCAAATTTCTATCCCAGATATTGTAGAAAATACAGCTAAAAAATAACCAGCCCTCATTTGTTCTACAAAGAGTAAGGACCTGCATTCAACGAATAAATGTCCATCATACATCATACAGAGCCCTGATAGGTCCAAGGGATCAGATTTTAGGATGAATGAGATCCAAATTCAAGCGGCCACGCCAAAATAAACAGAGTGGATTAAGCATCCACTGTCAAAATCATCTTAGAGGCTGTAAAAGTTTTAGATTAGGCTGAAATACTGGATCAAATGATGGATCTTATCCACCCATTAGGGATTCAACATAGTAAATCCCTAATTAGGGTTTCAACATTGTAAATCCTTAATTAGGAATTCACCATTGTAAAATCCTAATTAGGGTTTCAACATTAAAGATACTCGATCTCAAGAGAAAGATTGAGCGCAACATTAACACACAAAGAGAGATAGAGAGAGACCTGAGAGAGGGAAATCGGGAGTGATTGTGCAACATATGGAGGTTGCTTCGCCGCCCAATTAAGAGAAAGATCTTGCTTGGTAGAAGGAGAGAGAGAGAGAGAGAGAGAGAGAGAGAGAGAGAGAGAGAGAGCCACAGTGGGTAGTTGTTGGAGTTGCACAAAGAGAGAGAGAGAGAGAGAGAGAGAGAGAGAGAGTTCGTGGAGTTGCAGAGACAGAAGAGAGAGTTGGTGGGAGTCATGGAGTTGCCGCGGGGGGGGGGGGTGGGAGAATAGGAGCGTAAAGAGTAGGGTTTTTTTTTATTTTTGTATTTATAGAGATGTTTTACCAACGCCCAGTTTTGCTCAGCGCTAGCAAAAGCCCCTCTGAAATCACCGTGTAAACACCTATTTGTTGTAGTGAAGAATGAGAAATGAAACCAAAAGGACTTAGACCCAACAAGACCCGAACCTAGTTAGCCTAGGCATGAGACTACAACTAACATGACTAGGGTTCACCAGGATGGGTGGACCATTTTTGCAAACAACTAGCCACATAATGAATTAACATAGCTAGAAACCCCAATACCGTTCGGAACATCTATCTAACCGGGTCAAATGCCTAGGTTGAGCTTTTTGCTCAGTAGGACCAGAAGGTTCAACCATGTGACCCATCTGATTCGACTGAGGCTAGGTTTAACCAATCCAATAACATGCCTAGGGTCACCTCCAACTCAGCCAAGTCGAGCGGATTCATCCCTGACGAACTTTGGCTGCGACTCTAGAACGAGCGATATGGGTGAGACCTTGACTGTCGGGGCTCAACTCAATGCATGTTTTTTTATATCCATGCCATTCACCTATTTTTCCAGCTTATTTTAGACCTTGGTCCCAAAACTGAAACAACTAGAAGTTTCAGGTGGACCACACCATAGGAAACAGTGGTTATTGATGATTAAAAGCCTTATGTTGGCATAAATGTTTTGGATCAAGCTGATATTTGTTTTTTAACTTTCACCTAGGTCTATGTGACCTTATTAATAGGTTGTATGGTAAATAAACACTTTTGGAGGATGCTAGGTAGTTTTTAATGGTGGGCGTTCAATGAGCACTGTTTCCTGTGATGTAGTCCACCTGAAATTTGTATTTTTATAATTTTTTAATCCATATCCTAAAATAAGCTGGAAAAATAGATGGACAACGTGGATATACAATGAATACATCGAAGTGGCCTTATGGTCAGGCTGCAGCCAACTTGTGTTCGGCCCAAAATCACCCATAGTAGGAACTTAGATAAATAAACCTAGTAGTCTCCAGTCTCATGGCAGGGACCTGTAATGCCTGGTAAATACTAACAACGACACTCTCAAGACGTCAGCAAATGTAGCTATTAACTCACATGACACACGTGCTTCATGTGTTCAGTGGCAGATGGTAAAAAAAAATGCTTTAAAAGGTGGTCTTTCCTTACCATCTTGTCTCTTCTCTGCACCATGTGATCACACACGTGAGATGGACTCGTTTTTGGATACAAATGCAACATTGCACACTTGTATGAGATCAGGACCATTCATCAAGTAGGGCACACGGATAGCATTCCTAAGAAAAAAATTGGTTTTTTGCACATCAATGTAGAATGAATGTAGAAGATCGGACTGTCTGTTTATCTTACAAGGTACATGGCAAGAGAACCGCTCTGATGCTTGGCCCATGGCACTTGCAGTCTACCAGATCTAATGAATGGCAGGGATCTTGGAAGAAGATTGCGTACTGAGTAAACTATGGGGTCCACCATGATTTTTGTATTTTATCCACTTCATCCATCCATTTTATCACATAATTTTAGAGCTTGAGACCAAAAATGGAGCATTTACAAAGCTCAAGTGGACCACATCATAGGAAACAATTGAACGTCTCTTGAAATTTTTTTATGGGCCACCAAAGTTTTAGATCAAGCTATATTTGTGTTTTCCCTTCATTCATGCCCGTGTGATCTTATAAACAGGTTAGATGAGAAATAAAATCACTATAGGCCCAAGCAAGGTTTCAACAATGGAAATCATTATTCCCACTTTGTTTGTGGTATATATGGTTCAATTGAGCATTGGATAGGTCGAACCATTAAAATGAAGTGAAAAAAAATATATATATGGATGGCTTGGATGAACCACATACATGCATCGTGGGTGGTTACACACATGGACCATTAGAAAGATTTTATGTGGAGACACTACGTGTTTGGCATGGTCAGAATTATACTCATGTTTGAATAATATTTGCATTTACTCCTTTGTCGTTAGACATTCAGTCATTATTGTTAGTGCATTAATTTTTGCACCTTATTTGTCAATCACATGAGTTCACTATGTCATGTAGCCCGTTGAGACCTTGGAAGCTAAAGATCGAAGACACAAGTGGAGGTGGAGCATCAAAGAGATAAAAACATATATAAGAGGTGCCTTGGTGACCCTACCACTTGACCCAAAATAACATAAATATCTAGATGATCTTAAATCTAATAGGTAAACCTTTATTGATTAACCATTAAGACATAGGAGCCTAAATTGATCATCCTTATATTAGCTTTAAAGGTCTTGTATTGCTAGAAAAACTACACAATTTCAGCAACCTTTGATCCCACCGAATCCACCTTCGGTCCGACCAAAATCGGCTAAAACAAGACACCGTGCTGTAACAGAATTCTAAGTAGTTCGGTTGCAACCAAGTGCCACATTCGCTCCCTCCGATGATCATGTTTGGTGCGACCAAAGACCACATTTGGTGTGACCAAAGGTTCCCAAGTCTGTCAAAAGGCTTTCCTATCTAATTTGGTGCGACTAAAGATTGGCCGCTTTTGCTCATTTTATGACCGTTGGAACTCGATTCCATTAAAAAGAAAATCCGGTCTTTAAGCATTTAAGAGAATTTTTAGTGCAATAGAAGTTTAGGTGAATCCCCAAATATCCCACATCCTAAGCCTAATATTCCATGAGATTGGATTAATCTTCTTGAGCTTTACCACTCTAATAAGGATTCTAATATCAATGTTGAAGATGAACTCAATCTCCACCATTTTTTTTAGAGATTAGACCTAACCTTATTAGAATATCCTTTGTCTAAACTCTTTAGGAGACCCTTCTGATAGAATCTCTTAGGCATTACAACTTTCAATTAGTTGTAGGAGATTCTATCCAACCTCCAATCACCTTAGTCACTAAAAGGAGCATTGCATGCAATGTGTTTAATCCTTAAGATGAAGCATTGGCAACACATCGGTATCATGATTGGTGGAGCTAGGGGAGTTGATTGAAGCACAGGAGAGTATCGATCAAGTAACCTGAGAAGATGCTTCAAAATAGGTTCAATCTGACAGGTTCTCATTTGTAAGAGTCCATGTACACTTATTCATTGTGTGTGATTGAGTGTAGAGTTTGAATTGCCAAACTCAATTAGGTTCTTATATAAGACCTAAATCAAAGTCCTTGTATAGGCCACTAGATGGGTGTGTACGTGTTAATATCTAAGTGAGCCTCGGGCTGGAGTAAACATGTGTCCTTAGACTAGACCAAGGTTCGTGGTAAAGCCTAAGAAAACATGCAAGTCTCCGACAAAGCGGGTCCTTGCATAAGATTGTAAAGGTTAGAGGTAAACCTGATTTAAAACCTCCGATAGTGAAATCTGATACACTTATGGGTTAAGTGCGTTCGTTGGGAGCAGAGTAGGAAAACTGAACCACTATACATTCTTGTGTTTGGGATTGTTATTTGAACACTTGTTTCATTATGCTTATATGATTCAATGTTTACTTATATCTATGCATGATTAGATGAATGCTAGGTGTTCATAGGTAGCACATCCCACACACACATGTACCTTATCATGTTTATAGAATAATGTCTTAATTACCAGATACATCTTTTGTAGTTTATGTGATTGGAGCCTCTATTAGTTTGAAAGTCTTAAAGTTAGATGCATTGCTTACTTTTAATTGGAAATTAGTTTAAGTATGCAATTTTATTTAAAATGGCATAAAATTTTATTTGGTCATAATCACCCCACCTCTAGGACATAACCTTCACTCCATAGCTCCATCAAGCCTCCTGTGCACTTAATATAAGCCCTTGGCCACACAAATGGCCTTGACGGACTAAACTTAGAGTAAGAGTGGATCCAACAAAAAACTTCCTTATTCGATTTTGGGATTTTAAGAAGTTATACCATCCCAGGTGTGATACTTGACAAGATTCTTCATGCACCCTTCCAGTGTGATAGGAAATTCTTCGGTCATGGTTTAGGTGGGGCCACCTCTATGTTTTTCGGAAATACACCATGCTCATCCGTTTTGCAAAGCTCATTACAGGGCATGGGCATAAATGGGAGGCAGATCCAAAACTCAAGAAAGCACGACTGGAAAAAAAAAGTAGGTAAGAAAAAAGCCAAGCGATGAAACCTCCATGTCCACCATGATGTTTTATATGCTCTCCCAAACTGTTCATAAGACCATTCCTAGATTAACTGAAAACACAAAACTATTAGCCTTATTTCAAATTTACGTGATCCTACAAATGTTTCAACGTTGGACGTTCAATCTCACTTTCGTACTGTGTTACCTAATTGAGTTTTAATCTGCCTCATTATCTAACTCATGTCTTGACATGTTCTGGAAAATGGATGGACCCAGTGAATTTCTTACAAACATTATGGGAGACCCCACCTAGCTTATGAGTGCACAGGAACTTTCGTGTCCCAGGCAATCCGATACGATCCACCAAGGTTGCCGTATCTGGGATTGTGGGGCCCACCATGATGTATGTGTATTAAATCTTCTCTCTCCATCTGGTCTCCAGATCATTTTATGATATGAGCCCAAAAATGCAGGCGATCCAAATCTCAGGTGGACCATACTAAAATAAACATCAGTGATTGAACGCCTGCCATTAAAATTTTCTTGAGAGCCACCGGAATGTTTATTCACCATCTAACCTATTGAGAAGGTCACAAAGACATAAATGAAAGGACCACATGAATATCAGCTTGATCCAAAGCTTTTGTTTCTCCGAAGAGTTTTTAATTATCAATTCCCACTATTTTCAGTGGTATGGTACACCTGAAATTTGTATCTACTGTATTTTTTTAACTAAAATCATCCCACAAAACAGATGGATGATGTCGATATAAGACATGATATCACGATGGACCCCACAGTAAAGGATCCACCAACCTCGGTGGATCCAGGGAACCAAAAAAGTAGCTTCCAGTACTAAGTACTGGACACAGATTGGTTCTACCCTGCCCATCCTGAGATTGGAACGGGCAAGGTCTCTGAAGGGCCACCATGATGTATGGATTTTATCCACATGGTCCATTCATTTTTCCAAATCATATTAGGTGCATTGTCCAAAAAAAAAAAAATAATAAGATAGATCAAAGGATTAAGTGGACCACACAATGCGAATTAAAAACCTATTATTGAAAACTTCTTGAGGCCATAAAATTTTTAGATTGAGTTGATATTTTTGTTTTCCCTTCATCTAGGTTCACGTGATCTTATGAATAGGTTGGATGGAAATTAAGTATCACCCTTGGGCCTAAGAAGGTTTCAACCATGGGTGTCATTATCACCTCTGCTTCCTGTGGTGTGGTCCACTAGGGCCTTGCATTAGCCTCATCTTTTGGTTTATAACCTAAAATGAAATGGAAAAATAGATGGATGATGTGGATAAAACCTATACATCATGGTGTCCCATCAAGCCCATGCCTCTTCCCATAACAAGACCCGTGTGTATGTACCAATCTACCTCCTCATGTCGGTGTTGTGGGCCCTACCATAATGTATGTGTTTTATCTATGCCATCCATCCACTTTTCCATCTCATTTTAGGGCATGAGCCAAAAATGAGACCCATACAAATCTCAAGTGGACCACACCATATAAAATAGTGGTGATTGAATGCCCACCTTTAAAATCTTCCTAGGCCGACTGTAATATATATAATTGCCAACCCACCACACGGACCTAGATGAAGGGAAAGTATTATAATTTTAGCTTGATCCAAAAGTTTCATTACTCTGAGAAGTTTTTAACAGTAAGAATTCAATCACCGTTGTCTCCTGTGGTATGGTCCACCTAAGAACTGGATCTGATAAAACACACCTATTATTATAGGGTCACAGTACTGACCCATACCAACCACAACCTCAATATCTCGAATCCAACTCCATCTGTGCATCAGCAATACAGTAAAGCTGCCTCGTGGGCCCCTAACGCCACCCATCTACCATCGTAGAAGTAGTTCCAATCACGTGAGCCACTGTCTGAGGACAACGTTAGATATAAATAGCCGTCCATTTTGAATGAGTTAATAATAGTTTATTAAAGTATGGTGGTCTGTATACATGCACTCAGGTATGTACACATGGCAAACAGTCCAAAATCATGGACACCCAGCAGATATGTCATAAACCAAAATTAGACTAACTGAATTGTTGCAGCATTAGTGGAATCTGGACCATTCACTACCTTTCAGCTTTATACATCCACTAGATGTCAAACTATAAAGGCCGGTTTTAAAATTGGTTCAATGTAAGCTACCGTGTGAAGTGGGACCCCTAATTTGAAGGTTTAGCATTTTAGCTTGAGTATCAATGCGTCATGCGTATGAAGAGTTACACTATTCAGAGTATCCAAGCGTTCAATCACCTAAAACTACTGAACCAAACTAGCCACCTGTGGGTTGGACGCGGATTGCGTCCTGCCCTGCCCGTCTCTAGTCATGAATGGGTAGTTCTGTGGGAGGGCCCATTGTGATGTATCGGTTTATTCTCCCCATGCATCCCTCTTCTTTGATCATTTTAAGGTATGTGTAAAAAATGATGCAGATCCAACCTCAAGTAGACCACACCATATATGACTCTTGTATTTAATGTAATTGTGATTTAATGCTTTGTACATTTAATGCAACCCAAGATTATTGTTTAGTGTGGTCCACTTAACATTGTATTTACCTCATTTTTTTGCATGCACTTTAAAATGTTCCAAGAGTAAGGATGGATGGCATTGATAAATAGATATATCACAGTGGGCCTACCCACAAAACTATCCATTCCTAGCTAGAGACAGGCGGGATAGGACACAATTTGCGTCCAATGGTGAGGCAGCTGGCCAACAAAGTTAGACCTACATGGACGCAGATTAGTCCTACCCCGCCCATCTCCAGCTAGGAACGGGCATGAGCTTTGAGTAGCCATCATGATATATGAGTCATATCTGCACTATCCATCCATTTTTCATATCATTTTAGGATATAAGCTAAAAAATGAGGTAGATCCAAGGCTCAAGTGGACCACACCACAGGAGGTAGTGGTGATAATGATTCTCACCGTTGAAACTATTCTAGGGCTTAACTTGATGTGTATTTTCCATCCAATCTATTCTTAAATTTACGTAGGCATGGATGAAGAGAAAACACAAATATTGGCTCCATCCAAAACTTCTATGGCCCCCAAGAAGTTTTCAATGGTAAAAGTTTAATCCCCATTGTGTAGTCCACTTGAGCCTTGGATCTGCCTCATTTTGGGGCTTCTATCCTAAAATGATAGGAAAGAATGAATGGATGATGTGGATAAGACCCATACATCATGGTAGCCATTCAAAGGTCATGTCTGTTCCCAGCTGGAAATGTCGAAGGTAGGACGCAATCCGCGTTCGTCACCATTAGGAACCCCATTGGATACTGTCTGTCCCTCCTTGAACCAACTTACATATGTTCTTAATGTGATGAAATTTGATTGGATAGAGTGCCCTATTAGAAATGGATAAAACCAAGCATGTTTGAAAATCTCTTAGATCCAACCACATAGGGGCAATCAAAACCCAATTCAGACAGCGACCACATGTCCGGTATTATCCTGCCTGAACCGAGCTCCTTTCACCTCAAACATAGTGGGACTCAAATAGACAGTAAACGATAGTTAAAGATAAAATCCACGCAAAACATGTTTGAAAGTTATCAACAGGGCCCATTATTAACAACTACCTAAAATCAAGCCTGACAGGTCAAGGGCAGATAAAGATCGATCTATACCACTTATTTAAGTATGGATAGAGTATAACCCAAAAAATGACAATCACGAGAATATATATTTACCATTTGATATTTCATTATTGTTTTTCTAATTATTTATTTGATGGCCATCAACTAAATGATTAGCCTACGCTCCATCTACCATGGGAACACAATTTGGACGGTCTGAATAGCTCTACATCAATGTCAGGATGAGTCATCACCAATGCTTAAATGTTTCAAAACTAACATTGGACTCTAGACCTAAAAACTGTTATGGCTAATGTTAGTTATATCTGATGAGTGCATAACTATCCACTAGATGAAGGAAACATGGGAGATGATACGGTGAAGCTGGAAGATCATAAAAGTTGTAGAGCCATCCAGATGAATTCTTAAAAACACTCCCATATGTTCATTTGTTTGATGTATGGTCGGTATAAAATGGTAAAATATGAAGTTGAACAAACTATAGAAAAGCTAATGGAAGGGATTATCTCATGAGAAAGCAGATAGATTGCCTACATCACCCAGCACACAGGATATCCATGGTGACACCACGTGCCCTAAGCTTGTGGGGCCCACTATGATGTATGTGCTTTATCTATCACTTTATCCATTTTTACAGTGCATTTTAGCACATGAATCCAAAAATAAGGTAAGCTGAAAGCTCAAGTGGACTACACCACAAGAAACACCGTTGATGATGACGCCCATTGTTGAAACCTTTCTAGGGCCAACTATTATGTTTATTTTTCATCCAGCCTGTTCATAATGTTGCACTGACCTAGATGAGAGGAAAGCACATAAATCTGCTTGATTGAAAACTTCTGTGTCCTAAGAAGTTTTCAACATTAATGGGCATTCAATCCCCCCATTACTTCCTATGGTTTAGTCCGCTTGAGATTTGGATTGCCTTGTTTTTTAGGCTTATGAACTAAATGTTACATCCATAAGGAGCAGGAGACGTATACAAATGTACATACTTATGTGAGGTGAAACTTGTTTTCGTATTTTTAAGGATTGGTCTCTCCACTAGTGTTGTTTATATAAGGAAGGCCATAAATTGAGAGAGGTATTTTTATTATAATTATCTTCTGGTGTATTTTTTTATATGGGATTCCTTGTATAGGTGGGAGAGATAAGCCTTGTTATCACACCTCAAACTTAGGAACTAGGCTTATAAAATTCCCAGCCACTGAATCCGGTGTCGATAGCCTCCATAGTACCCCATTCTCGGCTCCCAGCTCCCACGCGCCAGGTTCCGATCTTAGGATCCTACAAGGAGGATTTTGAGGGTGAATTTTTTTGTAAAGGAGCATAATCATAAGTGTACACAAGTCACCGAAACATCATCACATATCCACTAATATAATATATGAGTACAGTGTTGAAAGGAAAATACATCATATAAAAAAATTTCAAAAGATTGGGCACATGCTCCTGCCTTAATGTTGTTATGGTCTAGCATAACCTGCACATAACGAACATGCATAAGCTCACTACATAGCTTAGAGAGTGCGTGCATGTGTGCACAATGCATGTGCCAAGCATATAAATGTCAGAGTAAGCAGAAATGATGGAAGGCTAAACTGGTAAGTCCATAAATGATGTTAGCCATACCAAGGCTATGTCATGCAAGGCCTACATGTCTGAATGTCATATGCTAGAGATGCAACGCAAGCATGCCAGTCCTCAACTAGTCCATATATCAGTATGATTCGTCACTAGAAGCATCACCAGGGTCTAGTACACTCCAACACTGGCTGTCGCCCCATCGCGCGCATGACCAAGTGAGTGGAAGAGACCTTATTATCCACCTTACCATTGGTATGTCAATGCCCACCCGGCTCATCGATAGCAGACCCATTTACGAGTTGGTCAAACTCAACCTAGCTTATAACCCCCTACCCTCGAGCGGATAAGGTCACACCCCTTTTTAACTGACCACGACACAGTGGGAGACGCGGCCTACTAGTATTCGGTACTTACCCACTCATGTTATCCACTCGGTCTTGACGTTGAAACATCTTATTGGTACCACAAGAGTTTAGAGACTTTCACCCAAGGACATCCATAGCACCCTAATGTTAGAACAGATATTTTCAGTATCCAATCTGGCCATCCACGATATGCCTGTGGAGGCCAAAACCCTGATGTCATTAGGGCATAAAGTAATCGTGACATGCAAGATGAGAAATGCATGAGTCATACCATCCAAATTACCGCGCGATCATGTAGGACAACCCTATCTCATATGGGGTCCCCTAAGTATCTCAGCCTAATGACATATGCTATGATCAATTACTACCCACAACTTGCATACAAATTTTGTGTATGGGCATATGTCTAGGCATGATGTCATTATACTGAGCATGTTCTTAGTGTGTCCTACCAGGCCAAGTACACTAGCATGTTATCAAACATATTAGACAATAATTAACCTTAATCGGCACATCATATACAAAGAGTAGGAACTAAATGATATGCCCCACTAGAAATATAGAAGTCTATGTGGTATGGCCCACGTTAGACTAACATTAGTTTCTCATGTACCTTGCAAGGCATGAATAGAATATATATAATAAGGTGGGGTCCACTGGGAGTGACCCAGATGGACACTCACATGTATAACATGTGTGTCACTAGGCTACCAATCCATTTGGGCAGATGGCCCACTAATGATGTTCCAAAATAATCAGATTATCAATGACATCACTATAATTACTTTAGTAGAATGATTTGCATCGACTAATTATTACTAATGTAAATTGACGATTACAGATCATTGGTTAGTCACTAGGCTGTGATCATATGCTCATGGCCCATCTGAATCTTAGGATTTCATCAGTTCAGGCAAATTATATGCTTAAATGGGTTTAATATAACCATAGTTTCGACATTCACACACTAATTAATTTAAGGATTTGCTTAAATGGGTTTAATATAACCTTAGTTTCAACATTCACACACTAATTAATTTAAGGATTTGGATTCAAGCTACCAAATATAACCAAAGACATAAGGGATCGATCTCGATTCCAGAGATTCTCAAGTCCAAGGGATCCTAAAACTAGGGATTTCCAAGTCCAAGGGATCCCAAAGTTCAAGAGATTTCTAGCCCCACATTACCCTATGGTACAGCCTACCTGAGATCTGGATCAACCTGAATTTTGGGCCCATGGCCTAACATGATATGATAAGATGGATGAACGAAGTGGATATGATACATACATCATGTAGGGTCCCATGTCTGGGGGCAGCCCAAGGAGGCTTCCTCCCTCATGTCACTGGGCAATAACGCCAAGTGGCACTTTCCATTTTCCTTTGTTTCTCTTTTTTTATTTATGCACCATCAGTGCGGGCCCCACGTAGATTTTCGACTCTGTTCACCATGTAGTCCATCTCGAGCGGGTCTAATGTGCTTTGATTTGGGTTGATTTGGACAAGCAAGGACTCCACAGTGGGCCTTGGAAGATTCCAACAACAATAGTTTGTGTCCCTCATTATGGCCCACTTGAGACCTAAATATGTTTCATCTTTTGGCTCAATGCCTAAAATGATATTGAAAAGATGGTGGATGGTGTAGATTCAATATAAACATCAAAATAGGGTCCCATTTGTGAGACCCAAAATTGATCAAGATTTGGTTAACTCCCGCGTGCATGGCATTCATTCATTTTCATGTTATTAGTACGTTTTGCATACACTATTAATGTGGGCCCTAAGTTGATGATCCAATCCGTTCACTGTCTTAATTTATTTGTATTAATTTATTTTGTGATTGTGTTTCAGATGGCTAGATTGAGTTTTACCATATTAGATGTGTCGAAATTTGACAGATCTAATTACACATTGTGGAAACTGAAGATGAATGTGGTGTTGGTGAAGGAATGATATACAATTGATATTCATGGAAAAGAAACAAAAAATGCCTATAAAGATTAAATATGAGGTATTTGAGAAGAAAAATCAATTAGTCATAGTAAACTTTCTACTTGCTTTAGATAATTCAATTTTATCCAACGTGTTCAATCAAAACACGAAAAAATGTTCGTGGGACAAATTATAAAACCTATATAAAGGAAAATTGATGTCAAACAAGATCTTCCTCCAATAATAAAAATGTATAATTTAAATATGAAAGAATGTTCCTCCTTGCAAGAACAACTTAATGAGTTTAATACCCTAATTAACATATTAGCGGGAGAGATTGGTAGCGGTCGATGTGAAAATTAATGATAAAGAAAATGTTATACTTCTGCTTTGTTCAATATCAAATTCGTGGGATGGTTTAATTATGAATCTCAGAATAGTTCAGATCACACTATGGAGTTAGCCATGTCGATATTCCTTATTGAAAAGTCTCGTAGAAAATACATGGAGAATCTGCTTGTGATGCTATGATGATTAGAGGAAGATATACTAAGAAGGGTTCCAATGGGTGAGATCAGACGAGATCCAAGTCAAAAGGGAATAAAATAGATAGATAAGGAAATTACAAAAAGAATGGTCACTTGCAAAAAAAATAAAATTATATATATATATATATATATATATATATATATATATATATATATATATATATATATATATATATATATATAAAGACAATTTATTTAAGGATAAGGAAGTGTTGCCTGTAGTGATTCCACAAGAAAATCCAAGCCAACAATGGATCTTAGACTTAGGTATTTCCTTCTATATGACTCCACACAAAGATTGATTATACGTATATCAATCATGTAATGGAGACACTTTATATGGGTTATAATAGCACATAAATTGTGAGGAGTAGAGATGTCAAAATTACTATATTTGATAGGATCACACATAAAATTTCTGATGTGCGATATATACAGAACCTATGAAAAAGTCTTCTGTCATTGGGAAGTTCAATGAAGATAGTTATATATTTTCTAGTGAAAAAGGTTGATTAAAATTTGTAAAAAGGGCGATAGTGATGGTGAAAGGAGAATTAATAGGATTTATATCTTTTAATTGAAGATGTTGTGGTTGGCGATGATGTTATTGCTAATCTCGTGACATATTCTATTACATCTAGCATAGGCGGTTGGGCCACTAGTAAGAAAGGACTAAAGATATTTCTTGATCAAAATTTACTTTTTGGTTTAAAGTCCATTAGTTTAGATTTTTGTAAGGATTGACTATTTGGAAATCCATAAAGCTTATTTTCCCTCATTCACTACCAAAAGTAAGGATGTTTTAAATATGATTCATTCTAATACTTGGGAAGCTCCAGTTAAATCCTTAGGAGGTTCAAAATACTTTATTTCTTTTATTTACGATTTATCCAAAAAAGTATGGGTTTACATATCGAAAAAAAAAAAGAGATGTTTTTACTTGTTTTACCAAGTTTAAAATATTAGTCAAAAATCAAAAGGGAAAAAAAAATTAAGTGTTTGAGAACTAATAATGGAGTGAAATACACCTCGAAAGAATTTAAGGATTTTTACAGTGAGTATAGTATTGAGAGGCACTACACGATCCCTGATACTCCACAACATAATGGAGTTGCAAAATGTATGAACCATATGCTTATGTCATGCCAGGAGTATGTTGAGTTTAGCTAAGTATGAGCAGTGTTTTTGGGCGAAAGCTTTTAACACGACTTGTTACTTAGTAAATTGTTCTCCTACAACTACATTAGATAGTAAGATCCCTAAAGAATAATGGTCTAAACAGTTTGTTAATTATTCATTCCTGCATTCTTTTGATTGTGATGCTTATTTGTGGATTCCCAAAGAGCACGAGACTAAGCTAGATGCAAGGTTCAGAGAGTGTTTTTTTTTTTTTTTTTTTAGTTATGCAGATGGAATAAAAGGATACTTTTTTTTCTTGGCTATACAGATGGAACAAGATGGTACAAATGTGATTTTTAATAAATATTCATTACATAAAGATATAAAATTTTGAATTCAAAATTATGAGAGATAATTAAATTAAAATCTTTAAATAATGTTCAAAATTAGCCTGATGATTCAGAAGGTCAACTGAAAGACGTAAAATTGTTAATCTTAGAGTCATGAGAAAGAATTAAATTGGAATCGTTAAAAAATGTTCAAAATCAGTCTGATGATTTAGAAGGTGAGAAAGTTGATGATATCATTAAAGATGAAGCTAATAAAGAGCATGCAAAGGAGATATTGTGTGATGAAACTCAAAGTGATCAAAGTTGGCCAAGAATATTTACAAGACCTTTATTTAGCTTAGGGATTATGTTACGGCTTACGTTTGCATGATAAAAAAGCGTGAGTCTTATTCATACTAAAAGGCATGTGAATTTGTGAATACTAGCCAATGGATAGTATTCATGGCAGAGGAGATGAAAACTTTGCATAAGAACAAAACTTAGGAATTGGTTGAATTACCCAAAGGGCGAAAGGCTATTAATTATAAATGAAGTTTAAAAGCTAAATAAAAAATAAAAAAATACTAATGAGAATATTAGATGGCACAAAGCCCAATTAGTAATAAAAGGGTATGCTTAGAAATCAAGTATTAACTTTAATGAAATTTTCTCCAATTATCTGTTTGAGTACTATTTATATTGTATTGAGTATGACAACAATGCTTGACTTGGAGGTAGAGTAGTTGAATGTAAAAACTTCTTTTCTACACGAAAAATCTTAATGAAAAAATTATATGACTCAACTTAAATGTTTATTGAAAAGAAATAAGATATTTTTGTTTGTCGGTTGAGCAGATTGTTTTACAGTTTAAAACAAGTGTCGGGGTGTTGGTATAAGCGATTTGATTCCTTCTTTGTGAGCTTGAG
Source organism: Magnolia sinica (assembly GCF_029962835.1). Lineage (NCBI taxonomy): Eukaryota > Viridiplantae > Streptophyta > Magnoliopsida > Magnoliales > Magnoliaceae > Magnolia > Magnolia sinica. The sequence continues at coordinate 32,385,251 of NC_080581.1, forward strand.
ATTTCAAAAATGTGAGGCAGAATGATGTTCCTATATTTGTAGCTATAGTAATAATAGTTTTATTATGTTAACTGGTTGTAAGTATTAGTACAGGAGATACTATTACAATATTAAAAGCTTGTTGGGCTAGGAAATTTGATATGAAGGATTTAGGTGTCGTTAATCAGTTACTTGGGATAACTGTACTTAAAGACAAAAAAGAAAGAAAGTTTGGATAAACCAGAATGGTTACATTGAAAGAGTTATGTATCACCTCCACATACAAAATTTTAATCCAATCAGATCTCCAATAAGTTGTCATCAGATCAGTATCATAGCACGGAAGCCAAAAAGGCATATATGTCTCAAGTACCAAATTCATTAGCAGTAAGGAGTCTTATGTTTATTATGGTGTGTACCGGTGTCACGCCCCAAACTCGAAAACTGGGCTCACAAAATTCCCGATCGCCAAATCCAGCACCAACAGCCTCCGTAGTACCCCATTCTTAGCTCCCGGCATTTATACACTAGGTTCCGATCCTGGGATCCTAGAAGGAGGATTTCAAGCATGATTTTGATTCAGTATAAGCATAACCATAAGCATAACCCACGAACAATAACCATAAGAACCCCAGCACAAAATTCACTATGATCAAAAACTTTTAAGTACAATGTGTCTGAAGGGAAATACAAGATAATGCAAATAACGAAAACTCCAAAAGCTTAGCTGCACACTCCAACTGCGACAAGGCTACGGCTATGTCCTGTCACCTGCACACATCAATCGTGCATAAGCTTATAGAAAGCTTAGAGGGTGGTGTAAGTGTGTGCGCAATATAAGCGTGCTAAAGAATGCGAGGTCAGGGAAATGCGGAATCATGCTGATGAGTACATGAATGAAATCAGTCGTACTAAGACTATGCGGTGCAAGATATGAATGATATCGGCCATGTCCAGACCATGCGATTAGAGATGCAGCTCAAGAATGCCAATCCTCATCATATATCAGTACAGTTCTCATTCTGGATAATCACCGGGGTCTCGTACACTTTATGCCAGCTTGTCGCCCCAATCCGTATGCACAACTGGGAGAGTGGAAGAGATCTCACTATCTGCCTGTCAATATTGATGTTTTATTTAAACCAACACGATTTAAATGATTTTTAAACTCGCAAGTATACGAATCAGATGCAGATACGGTACGTATTACGAGATCGTTCCCACGAGGATTGGTCGTCACAATTCAAATCTATGATTCTCCTTAACTAATCCAACAAATAATGGAATGAATTACTAAGCACAATTTTATGAAAAACAATTAATTAAGAACAGGGAAAAAAATTCAATCAGAGAGAGAGCACTAGGACTTTCGAATCCACCCCTAATTATCCTAACCCTTGTTTTGTCTGTTGATTCACCTTGATCTAGATTGATACCACTTATACAGAGAAAGCACAATCCGTGTCCTTAATCGGGCATACAAACTGTCTAATTCCTTTAAGCAATGCCATGAATGACATATCCCATATCCTTGGTCGGGTACATGGAATGTACATTCATTAAAGCACCCTGTTTCTTCCTCTATAGGAAACTTGTTCTTGATCAGACACAAGCACCTATAATAAGCATCTAAACAACATCCATATATATACTTTAATCATAGATGGAGAAGTATAGAATTTAAACCCATAAAGCCCACTTAAAGAAAGAAACAAATTAATTGAAATTCAAAGTAAATCAACCAATACAAGAGCTAATCAAATCAGGGGCTTCATCTCAACCCTAGCTGAGAGATTAGTGACCCATGAAATCTATAAAAAATATTAAATAAAATTCATAAAAGAAACGTCAAACCAAACAATCTCTTTCTCTCTTCTTTCTTCTCTTTCTTCTCTCCCTTGCTCCAGATCTGGAATCCCCTGGTTCTGAATGTCTTTCCCACATCCAAAACTCCCCTTTTATAGCTGCTGGATGGCTGGGGTCGGTGGCAGAGTCGTAGAAGGACTCGGAGTACAAATTTTCACAGCCGTGATCGGTGGGCCCCACAGAGGTATTTTCTGGAAAATCCACCCCTTCCATTGGATTCAGAACGAAATTTCAGTCAAGAATGGGTGGTTTTGAAGATCCATTAGCGCGGCCCACAGAAGGAATCTCAAAAAACTCAGTTTTGAACGTCCCGGGGCAGTCTACTTTTGGCCTCTGTACCGCACACGTGTGTACGCATGGGCGAGGAATATCAACATGGTTTTGAAGCTCTCGAAGCCCTCTACACGATGGACGGATCGGATAGGCCGTACGGGTGACGTACGGGGCCCAATTTCCGTAAAAACTGGTAGCGTCCGTGCGTTTCGCGGACGCCAAACCGACGCTGCGATGATGGTTGGGTCCATTATTGGACTTTTCACAGGAATCCACGCCATCCATTGGATGCAGGACGGAATTTCGACCGCATATGGGTGGTTTTGAATTTGCGTGGACGCGGCCCAGAGAAGGAATCATGCTGAGATCTTTTTGAACGTTATAGGGCAGCCCGCTTGTGACCTCTGTAACTCACACGTGTGCACGTATGGTCATAAACGGAAAACATGGTTTTGTAGATATTGAGCCCTTCTACACGATGAACGGTTTAGATTAACCGTACGTGCTACCGGTAGGGCCCACAGCTGTCCGTAAAAAAATGGATTTCCGTCCGCGCTGAAACGGAAACTTCCGTTTTTGAAATAAGAAAGTCGGGTCAGTGCTGCTGACCGACTTTAGTCCGTTCGGTGCTCAGGCAGTGCACATGTGCACTGTGTACACACGCTATAGATATAGGTCCACTGTAATGTTTTGAGAAATCTGCACCGTCCATCCTTTTTCTCATATTATTTCCACCGTCAGGACCAAAATTGATGTATATCCAGATATCCAGCGGGCCCCACTTAATGAATTAAGGGGCTGATCTGGCCGTTAGACCACTTCCCGAGATCGTCAATGGCTGAAATTTAATATGTACGGTTAATTTATGGTCCCCATCACATGTATGAAGTTTTGAGTTGATCGGATGGCGGGAAACATGTGATCTTGCATTCTGGACCCTTTTCGAGCCCCTTTGCCTTGCTTTCCTCAATCCCAGGCGTGTAAAATCTTCACTATTGGTTTTCTGGAGTCCATCCCGTGCTCTGGTAATTTTGGAGCGCCAAATCCATGTTCTTAACATCATCTTTCAGTACACACTCCTGATTTCATCCTGTAATAAAAACACGATTAAAATATGGCATTAAACCTTATCATGTACTTAAAATCAGGCAATTACTGGGGTCTGAGATGCAACATTTGACACTCATCACAACCCCCAACCAGCATTTTGCTAGTCCCGAGCAAAACATGCGAAAAATAATTTTAGAAATAAAAGATGATTCCTGTAAACTCAAGTGACTTGTGAACAGATAGCTGAGATGTGAAAATTCTAAGATTCATGAATGGTAAGTAGAATTTTCTCCTGAAATCAAGCTCACAGTAAACTTCATAATCAAGTTCAACATATTAATCCATTAATTAGAACAATTCTGAACATCGAGCTCCATGAATGTAAAGTGTAATCTCGACTTACAAACATTAAGAGATCCAATTGTCAATCTCATGATATCATTGGTAATTCGTGACAACCAAGCTTGAAACCAACACTTATCTCACAGATTAACTTTTCATTTTACCAGCCTTTGATTTTCTTTATGAGCAGTAACGCAAATGAGGGGAATCAAATTCTTACCTATAGGGAGCAAACCTATGGCGAAAACTTGTCGCCTAACTTTTTATAAGTCAACTATGGAGAATCAAATCTACACCTATAGGGAGCAAACCTATGGTGAAGATTATGTGACTTAGCCTTTTAATTCTTCTTTTTACCAAGTTAATCATTCAGTTATCGAACCAAAACTTAATGTGCAAGCGAGATGTGATATGTGAAATCATGACTCAATCAATGTTTACAACGTCTAATCATGGATTAACAATTCAAAATTGACTGTGAAATCAAGCAGATGGCCGAATCCAAGAGTCATTAGTTACCAACATCATGTATCTTATAATGTTAAAATCACAACTATCCTTCAAAATCACTTTGAATTCAATAGAAATTCAGAAAAAATTTTAAAATTTTCACAAATTTTTTACAAATTTTGCTCAAGACCAAGAAAATACTGATTAGGTAACCTAATCTCCCACCCCCAACCTAAAATCTACATTGTCCTCAATGTAAAAGAAATAAACAAGCAATGCACATGGGACAACGAGAATAAAAGAGGAGTGATGAACAGATAATACCTGGATGGAGAATCAAGAAGCTTTCTAAAATTATCAATGTAAGAGCAAGTTAGGGCAAGAGAGAAATTAACAAAAGCAAAAATAACAAAAAGAAAAAGAAAAGAAGATCCTACCTATACCACTTTCGCAGGTGCTCTCGATTGCATTTAGCGCATGCAACAAGCCTTTAAACCCCTAGGTTACCCCTAGTGGACGAGTTGTAGTCTCGTGAGGGTTTGCAGTAATGTTACCCACAAACATTGAAGTAACTAACTAAGAAGAATGAAAATGAATAAAATAAAAATCAATACAATAAAGCAAAAGGCTGGGTTGCCTCCCATGAGCGCTAAGTTTAACGTCTTCAGCCAGACAAGAACGGACCATGAATGAAATAATCTTTATAACCAGGGTCCGCCAAAGAAATTACCTCAACACTTTCATTAATCGATCCCAGACAAGTGATGTGAGTTCCCATGAACTGTGCTATCTGAAATAAGGCAACTGACACTGTCGTCAAATAATTTAAGGACTTCTGCTCGAACGACTTCTTCTATGTTAGGATCACGCTTCCTTTGCATGTTATGCGATATTACCACAGCATGATCCATCCATACAGTGGGGCATACTCCTTGGATTTTTTCTATCTTTCGTTCAATTGCTGCCTTATATGCTCTAAGAACATTAAGCAGCCTGCTCGCCTTTGTCTTCTCAGAGGTACAAACTGTGTTGTCAGGAAGAGTCTCAGAGGGATGAAGAGGTTCCACTTTCGCTCTCCATTTTTCAGTCTCCAATATAGGAGTAGAGTCGAGCAATGCATTGACTTCATGGATGGGACTATCAATGTCAAAATCCATGCCCGATTGTGCTAAGCAGGTCTCAAGAGGATCTTCAAAAGATGTACGGAAGGAGTCCTGCACAAGGCTCTCGATCATGTCTACTTCAAATATGTCATCCAAATCTGAGGATTGTTGTCCTGCATTAAAAAAATTGAGTTTAATATTCATGTTACCAAAGGACAATTTCATAATTCCATTCCTGCAATTGATAATAGCATTAGATGTGGCCAAAAATGGACGACCCAAAATGACTGGGATCTGACTATGAAGATTCTAGACAGGCTGAGTATCTATAACTATGAAATCCACTGGAAAATAAAATTTATTAACCTGGATTAACACATCTTCAATAATACCCTGGGGCACCTTGACAGATCTATCGGCTAGTTGTAATGTTACCTTAGTCGGTTTCAACTCACCAAGTCCTAGCTGCTCATAAACCGAATATGGTAACAAATTGACACTCGCCCCTAAATCAAGTAATGCCTTCTCGATCTTATGATCTCCTATACCGCAAGAAATGGTGGGAGCTCCTGGATCCCTAAATTTAGGAGGGGTGTTATGTTGAATCATGGAGCTGAGCTGCTCTGCAAGGAAGACTTTCTTATGAACATTCTGCTTACGCTTTTGAGTGCATAAATCTTTAAGAAACTTAGCGTAAGCAGGGACTTGCTTGATAGCGTCAAGCAACGGGATGTTGACTTGCACTTTTTGAAACACATCCAAGATTTCATTAAAGTTATTTCTTTTCTTTATTGGTGCCAGACGTTGAGGAAAGGGTGCTTTGGGCACATAAGGTGGCACATTAGTGGCTCTTGGAGAGTCAGAGAGCTTTTGGACTTTGGATGCATTGGTATGGCTTTCTGCTTCATCTTGATCTTCTGTTTTAGAATTTGATTCATCCCCAGGCATCTCTATTCTGTTATCAATCTGCTTGCCTGACCTAAGGGTAGTGATCGATTTGGCCTGTTCATGATATTGCCCTTGGTTGGAATTAGAGCCAATCTCATACTGTCCCTTTGGATTAGCCTCAGGTTGGCTAGGGAACTTGCCCTTCTCTCTCTCACTCAATGTGGCAGGTAGTTGACCCATTTGTACTTCCAGCTTGGCAATGGATTGTGCATTTGCATGTAAGCTTTGCTGGTTGGCCAGTAAGGTTTGTTGGGTGTCTTTTTGGAATTGGAGAGAACTCTGCATGAAAAGATGGAGTGTATCCTCAAGAGATGGTTTCCTTGATTGTGCAGGCAGTTGTTGATATTGTGGAAACTGTTAAGGTTGTTGACTGCCAACTTGGGAGTAAGGTTGCATAGGAGGATTTCCAGATGGTCCTCCTTGTTGTGGTCCTTTTGCCCAAGAGAAATTTGGATGTCTAGCCCACCCTGGATTATAGGTGTTTGAGTAAGGATCATTCCCAGATTTTTGAAAAGTGTTCATAGCATGAACTTGTTCAGAGAGAAGTTCTGGGAATGCTGCACCAGATGAACAAGACTGCATAGGATGGGAAGGACTAGAACATGTGGCATATGCCTCGACTTGAGCTGTCTGTGGTAGTCCATTATTTAATACCAGAGCATCAACTTTCTTTGTCAGGTTATCAAGCTTGGCGCTCAGCTCTGGTATGACGCCTATCTCATATATACCACCTCTCTTTTGTGGTTAGGGACTTCTGTCACCTCTATTTGAATAATCCCATTGCTGGGAATTTTTGCACAAGGTTTCAAAGAAGTTCCACGCTTCGACATCACTTTTGGTCATGAATGACCCTCCACTAGTGGCATCAACCATGCGACGGTTCTGTGGTGTCAGACCGTCATAGAAGTATTGAACTTGTTGCCACTTCTCAAAACCATGGTGAGGACATTTAAGAAGCAAGTCCTTCCATCTTTCCCAACATTCATGAAAGTGCTCGCCCTCTTTTTGTGTGAAGTTAGTAATTTCTCTACGGAGGGCATTGGTTTTGTGAACGGGGAAGAACTTGTTTAAGAACTTCTTAGACAGTTGGTCCCATGTAGTGATAGATCCAACTTCTAGAGAATTCAACCATGCTTTCGCCTTATCCTTCAAAGAAAAAGGAAACAGGCGTAGGCGGATCGAATCGTCTGAGAAGTTTTGGAACTTAAAGGTGGAGCAAATGTTTAAGAATTCTTTCACATGATGATATGGGTCCTCCTTGTCCAATCCATAAAAGGATGGCAACAATTGTATGACTCCAGGTTTAAGTTCAAAGTGTGCTGCCGTTGTGGTTGGCAACACTATGCATGAAGGCGCATTAAATTGGACAGGAGCTGAATAATCTTTGAGAGCTTTGACTTCAGTCTCATTCGCCATTTCAACAGGATTATTTCTCAATCTTTCATTAATTGTTCTTTCAATCTCAGGATCAAACGGTGCTAGTTCTATATTTAGGGATCTACGTCCTAGCATAAACTATGTTATTGCAATGTAAGAAAGAAAACTAAACTAATAAGCAACCTAAGAGAAATAAAACTAGACCTAGAAACTATGAGATTCTAAAACAAGTTAAAACTATGTAAATAAGAATGGGAAGAAAGAACCCGGAAAAGGAGATGATTGATGTCTGAAGAATAGGGAGCTCCTCCTTTTGAAGACAATGTTATTTAGCAGCTTCCTTCCTCAATTCAAAAAGAAAACAAAAATAAATTAAATTTACTAAAATAATGCTAGAAAAAAAAAATCCTAAGCAACGGTTAATTTCTAAAAAAGAAAGTTTGTAATCTTAGAAATAAAAACTAAGTTAGTTTCTAAAAAGGGAAAAACTTTCTAAAACTAGAAAGTAGAAAGTTACTTGAAAGAAGAATCAGAATCTAGAATTAGAAAATAGGAAATTTCTAAAAATAAAATAAATTAGCCTAGAAATAGAAACTTTCTAAAAAAAAAATAAAACCTTAATTCTTAAAAATAGAAATTAGAAAAAAAATAGAAAATTTGGAAAGAGATTACCAAATTAGTAGTTTATGTCAGGTCCCTACAAAACAGGAAATAGGTTAGTTTCTAAAAAAATTTAACCTAAAGGTAGTAAAAAAAACTAAGACTATGAATTATGATAAGAGAGAATCTTAAATCCAATTGGACCGAAACAGTCCCCGGCAACGGCGCCAAAAACTTGATGTTTTATTTAAACCAACACGATTTAAATGATTTTTAAACTCGCAAGTATACGAATCAGATGTAGATACGGTATGTATTACGAGATCGTTCCCACGAGGATTGGTCGTCACAATTCAAATCTATGATTCTCCTTAACTAATCCAACAAATAATGGAATGAATTACTAAGCATAATTTTATGAAAAACAATTAATTAAGAACAGGAAAAAAAATTCAATCAGAGAGAGCACTAGGACTTTCGAATCCATCCCTAATTATCCTAACCCTTGTTTTGTCTGTTGATTCACCTTGATCTAGATTGATACCACTTATACAGAGAAAGCACAATCTGTGTCCTTAATCGGGCATACAAACTGTCTAATTCCTTTAAGCAATGCCATGAATGACATATCCCATATCCTTGGTCGGGTACATGGAATGTACATTCATTAAAGCACCCTGTTTCTTCCTCTATAGGAAACTTGTTCTTGATCAGACACAAGCACCTATAATAAGCATCTAAACAACATCCATATATATACTTTAATCATAGATGGAGAAGTATAGAATTTAAACCCATAAAGCCCACTTAAAGAAAGAAACAAATTAATTGAAATTCAAAGTAAATCAACCAATACAAGAGCTAATCAAATTAGGGGCTTCATCTCAGCCCTAGCTGAGAGATTAGTGACCCATAAAATCCATAAAAAATATTAAATAAAATTCATAAAAGAAACGTCAAACCAAACAATCTCTCTCTCTTCTTTCTTCTCTTTCTTCTCTTTCTTCTCTCCCTTGCTCCAGATCTGTGGTTCTCAATGCCTTTCCCACGTCCAAAACTCCCCTTTTATAGCTGCTGGATGGCTGGGGTCGGTGGCAGAGTCGTAGAAGGACTCGGAGTACAAATTTTCGCAGCCGTGATCGGTGGGCCCCACAGAGGTATTTTCTGGAAAATCCACCCCTTCCATTGGATTCAGAACGAAATTTCAGTCAAGAATGGGTAGTTTTGAAGATCCATTAGCGTGGCCCATAGAAGAAATCTCAAAAAAACTCAGTTTTGAACGTCCCGGGGCAGTCTACTTTTGGCCTCTGTACCGCACACGTGTGTATGCATGGGCGAGGAATATCAACATGGTTTTGAAGCTCTCGAAGCCCTCTACACGATGGATGGATCAGATCTTCCGGAAGGTTGACGAGTGGGGCCCACTAATTTCTGCAAAAACTGGTAGCGTTCGTGCGTTTCGCGGACGCCAAACCGACGCTGCGATGATGGTTGGGTCCATTATTGGACTTTTCACAGGAATCCACGCCGTCCATTGGATGCAGGATGGAATTTCGACCGCATATGGGTGGTTTTGAATTTACGTGGACGCGGCCCAGAGAAGGAATCATGCTGAGATCTTTTTGAACGTTATAGGGCAGCCCGCTTGTGACCTCTGTAGCTCACACGTGTGCACGTATGGTCATAAACGGAAAACATGGTTTTGTAGATATTGAGCCCTTCTACACGATGAACGGTTTAGATTAACCGTACGTGCTACCGGTGGGGCCCACAGCTGTCCGTAAAAAAACGGATTTCCGTCCGTTACGCGCGCTGAAACGGAAACTTCCGTTTTTGAAATAAGAAAGTCGGGTCAGCGCTGCTGACCGACTTTAGTCCGTTCGGTGCTCAGGCAGTGCACATGTGCACTGTGTACACACGCTATAGATATAGGTCCACTGTGATGATTTCGAGAAATCCGCACCGTCCATCCTTTTTCTCATATTATTTCCACCGTCAGGACCAAAATTGATGTATATTCAGATATCCAGCGGGCCCCACTTAATGAATTAAGGGGCTGATCTGGCCGTTAGACCACTTTCCGAGATCGTCAATGGCTGAAATTTAATATGTACGGTTAATTTATGGTCCCCATCACGTGTATGAAGTTTCGAGTTGATCGGATGGCGGGAAACATGTGATCTTGCATTCTGGACCCTTTTCGAGCCCCTTTGCCTTGCTTTCCTCAATCCCAGGCGTGTAAAATCTTCACTATTGGTTTTCTAGAGTCCATCCCGTGCTCTGGTAATTTTGGAGCGCCAAATCCATGTTCTTAACATCATCTTTCAGTACACACTCCTGATTTCATCCTGTAATAAAAACACGATTAAAATATGGCATTAAACCTTATCATGTACGTAAAATCAGGCAATTACTGGGGTCTGAGATGCAACGTTTGACACTCATCAAATATCAAGCCCAACTCGTTAATAGCGAACCGATTCCTCAAGCTGGTCAAACTCAACCTAGAAATTGCCCCCTCACTCAGGCGGGTAAGGTCACACCCATTTCCAACTGACCACGACACAGTGGGAGACGCAGCCTACTAGTATACGGCCCTCGTGTGCTCATGTATCCACTTGATCTCGACATTGGAGTCATCCTCTAGTACCATCGGGTTTAGAGATTTTCACCCAGGGACATCTATGGCACCCCGATGCTAGAAACAGTAATTCCGGCATCCATTCCAGCTATCCACGATGTGTCTGTGGAGGCTATGGCCCTGATGTCGCTAGGGCATATAATAATCATAATCATACAAATGTAAGTCCATGAATCACTCTACTAGACATGCAACAAATCCTTCGCATACCGTGCACTCATGAAGGGCAACTCCGCATATTAGGGAGCCCATAAATAATCTACCCGAGGGCATATGCTATGATCAGTCACTCCTCATATCAAGCATACATATGATGCGTATGATCATGAATCATGGATCTATACTAAGCATGTTATATAGTGATGGGCTCTGTGCATAACGAAGATGGGCTTAGATGGCCTACACTACTAGTATGGGCCTAATAATGAGCCCTAGGGAGAGTGACCATGCAGACATTTAACCAACATCACCCTACAATGTGGACATCAAACCAACATTGCTCCCAGGGCATCATCACATAAACCATGGTGGAATTGCACATTACAACGGGCCTTATGTACATCTCATTGGGCCTCGACCCATGGGCTTCCAATACGTCAAATGGGCCTCATACCATGGGTCTCATGTGTATCAAAGTGGGCCTCAACAACAGGCCACAAATATACCAAGATGGGCCGATCACATGGGCCTCATACGTATCTAAGTGGGCCTCTACAATGGGCCACAACTACACCAAGATGGGCCTAATCACATGGACCTCATATGTATCTACATCAAAGGATCAACTGGAGCACACTCCAAATAACAGTGGTGACCATGATTTCCATCATGAAAATTCTTAAGGCCCATCATAACATTTATTTTCTATCCAATCTAGTTGTGAGGTCACACAGACTTGGATTAAGAGGAAAATTTTTTTACTAATGATCCAAACTCTTGTGACAACAAGGAGTTTCAATGGCAGAAGCTCAATCCCGACTGCATTTGCTGGGTGGTCCACTTGATCATAGATCTGGCTCAGTCTTTATCTCATACTATAAAATGAGCTTTCAAAATGGTTAGACAGCTTGGATGCAACACATGCATCATGGTAGGGCCCATAAAGGCCCACCATCATATATATATATATATAATATAATATATACAATATAATATATATACATATACATATATATATATACACACATGCACACACACACGAGGAGCAGCCCCCACACGTGGGGTGGGTCCCATATAGATGGATGGCATGGATGAAACAAATACCTCATGGTGGGGTCCCCGTGCAGTCCAGCAGCAACTTAAAACGGCTGGACGACATAGATAAAACACATACATCTAAGTGGGCCCCACCGTCCACTGCAGTGGATGGTATGAATAAAACACGTGCATCACTGTGGGCTCCACGTGGGGCCCACCATAATGTTTATAAGCCATCCAATCCGTTCATAAGGTCACACAGACCTGGATGAAGAGTAAAAATAAATTTCATATTAATTCAAAACCTCTGCTGACCCAAAAGGGTTCCAATGGCAGACGTTAAATCTCCACTATTTTCCTGTGATGTGGGCCACTTGAGTGTCAGATCGGCCTGATCTTTGGAGGGATGACAGCCCTAAGGGACCCCATCAAAATGTATGGTGTGGATGTGTGGTACACATCATGGTGGGGCCCATGGCTGGGACCTAATGGTCTCTGCTGTCCATCTGCCAGATGCCGCAGGCGCTGCCTGCGCGTCTCTGGTATGTCAACGGCAGCAGCGTTGCCTTGTTGTTTTTTTTTTGAAATATGAAATTCCATGGTTTTTCCCATATGGGGCCTGCATCAGGTGGATCCGGCCCTACCATTGGTCTTTATAGCCCTATACAAACCCATCAACTCCAATATTGGATGGGTTTTGATGTACACCAACATCAGAGTATATTTCAATGGTAGAAAACTTTGTTTGCTATGCTATGGCCCACCAGAAACTCGGATTGAGTTCATTTTTCGGCTCAACGCTTAAAATAATCTGAGGAGAAGGATGGATGGCTTGGATTGTATACATACATCAAGGTGGGGCCTACATGAGCGGCCCACCCCAAAAGCAATTTTTTTAGCTTTGTTAGTACACACCCATGTCAGTACATGCACTCCACGTTAGCCACCTCTTCCTCATGTCCAGCGTTTAGAGACGCTAGACGACATGGATATACACAGCATCATGGTGGGCCCTGATGTTTTATTTAAACCAACACGATTTAAATGATTTTTAAACTCGCAAGTATACGAATCAGATGCAGATACAGTACGTATTACGAGATCGTTCCCACGAGGACTGGTCGTCACAATTCAAATCTATGATTCTCCTTAACTAATCCAACAAATAATGGAATGAATTATTAAGCACAATTTTATGAAAAAAAAAACAAGTAATTAAGAACAGAGAAGAAAATTCAATCAAAGAGAGAGCACTAGGACTTTCGAATCCACCCCTAATTATCCTAACCCTTGTTTTGTCTGTTGATTCACCTTGATCTAAATTGATACCACTTATATAGAGAAAGCACAATCTGTGTCCTTAATCGGGCATACAGACTGTCTAATTCCTTTAAGCAATGCCATGAATGACATATCCCATGTCCTTGGTCGGGTACATGGAATGTACATTCATTAAAGCACCCTGTTTCTTCCTCTATAGGAAACCTGTTCTTGATCAGACACAAGCACCTATAATAAGCATCCAAACAACATCCATATATATACTTTGGTCAAGTTCATAGATGGAGAAGTATAGAATTTAAACCCATAAAGCCCACTTAAAGAAAGAAACAAATTAATTGAAATTCAAAGTAAATCAACTAATACAAGAGCTAATCAAATTAGGGGCTTCATCTCAGCCCTAGCTGAGAGATTAGTGACCCATAAAATCCATAAAAAAAATATTAAATAAAATTCATAAAAATTAAACACCAAACCAATCGATCTCTCTCTCTCTTCTTTCTTCTCTTTCTTCTCTTTCTTCTCTTTCTTGCTCCAGATCTGGAATCCCCTGGTTCTGAATGCCTTTCCCACGTCCAAAACTCCCTTTTTATAGCCGTGGATCGGTGGGCGAGTCGTAGAAGGACTCGGAGTACAAATTTTCGCAGCTGTGAGGCCCCACAGAGGTATTTTCTGAAAATCCAACCCGTCCATTGGATTCGAACGAAATTTCAGTCAAGAATGGATGGTTTTGAAGGTCCATTAGCGCGCCTACGTAAGAAATCTCAAAACTCGCTAACGTCCGGCAGCCTACTTTTGGCCTCGTATCGCACACATGTGTACGCATGGGCGAGGAATATCAACATGGTTTTGAAGCTCTCGAAGCCCTCTACACGATGGACGGATCGGATAGGCCGTACGGGTGACGTACGGGGCCCACAATCCTTCGCAAAAACGGACAGCGACCGTCCGTTACGCGGACGCGAAACCACTTCCGTGGCAATGGTGGGACCCATTTTGATAATTATTTCACAAATCCACTCCATCCATTGCATGGAGGATGAAAAAAACGGCTAGGAATGCCCAATTTCGAGTTAGAGTTGCGGTGGCCCACGGGCTTTTTGTCTTGCCGTCCAACCTGCGTTTAAACGGCTGGGCTCTGATCTATGCGTTCATTTGAATTTTTGCCACCTAGGCAATGGTAATGGCTGCCCCAGGAAGTGGATGGACGGTTTGGATTGTCCATTTGGACACTAGGTGGGCCCCACAACCGACGACCGCGGTTCGGTTCCATGGACGCTGTAGCGGCGAGAGAGAGAGACGGGTCAGCGCTGCTGACCGACTTAGGTGCGTTCGGTGCTCCGATAGTGCACATGTGCACTATGTACATACATTATACATATGGGTCCACTGTGATGATTTCGAGAAATCCAATCCGTCCATCCTATTTCTCATCTTCTTTAAACCGTTTAAGTCAAATTTGAAGTATATCCAGATTGTAGGTGGGCCTAAAATTGGAGATTAATGGGCTGATTTGTCAGTTGGCTCACTTCCCGAGATCTTCAATGGTTGAAATTTAATATGTACGGTTAATTTACGGTCCTCATCTCATGTATGAAGTTTCAAACTGATCGGATAGCGGGAACCATGTGATCTTGCATTCTGGACCCTTTTCGGGCCTCTTTATCGTGCTTTCCTCAGATCCCAGGCGTGTAAAATCTTCACTATTGGTTTTCTGGAGTCCATCCCATGCTCTGGAGACTTTGGATCATAAACTCCATGCCTTTAACATCAATTTCCAATACATACTCCTGATTTCATCCTGTAATAAAAACACGAGTAAAACACTCCATTAAGCCTCATCATGTACGTCAATTTAGGCAATTACTGGGGTCTGATATGCAATATTTGACCCTGATCACAACCCCAGCATTTTGCTAGTCCCGAGCAAAACATGCGAAAAATAATTTTAGAAATAAAAGATGATTCCTGTAAACTCAAGTGACTTGCGACAGATAGCTGAGATGTGAAAATTCTAAGATTCATGAATGGTGTGTGGAATTTTTCTCTTGGAATCAAGCTCTCAGCAGACTTCATAATCAAGTTTAAAATATTAATCCATTAATTTGAACAATTGTAACCATTGAGTTCCATGAGTGTATAGTATCATCTCAGCTTACAAACATTAAAAGATCCAATTTGTCAATTTCATTCTAAAATTGGTAATTAACAACAGAATTCCTGACAACCAACACTAGCATGGTAGCTTAACCTTTCAGCCTTTATATTTTTTATTTTCTTTATGAACAGTACGCCAAGGAAGGGAATCAAATCCTCATCTATAGGGAGCAAACCTATGGTGAAAACCTGTCGCCTCATTTTTTATAAGTCAACTATGGAGAATCAAATCTACACCTATAGGGAGCAAACCTATGGTGAAAATTATGTAACTTAGCCTTTTAATTCTTCTTTTTACCAAGTTAATCATTCAGTTATCAAACCAAAACTTAATGTGCAAGCGAGATGTGATATGTGAAATCATGACTCAATCAATGTTTACAACGTCTAATCATGGATTAACAATGCCAAATTGACTGTGAAATCAAGCAGAAGGCTGAATCCAAGAGTCATTAGTTACCAACATCATGTATCTTATAATGTTAAAATCACAATTATCCTTCAAAATCACTTTGAATTCAATAGAAATTCAGAATTTTTTTTTTAAAATTTTCACAAATGTTGCTCAAGACCAAGAAAATACTGATTAGGTACCCTAATCTCCCACCCCCAACCTAAAATCTACATTGCCCTCAATGTAAAAGAAAGAAACAAGCAAGGCACATGGGACAACGAGAATAAAAGAGGAGTGATGAAAAGATAATACCTGGATGGAGAATCAAGAAGCTTTCTCAAAATTCGTGAAAAATTTCAACGTAAAAGCGAGGTAGCACAAGAGAGAAATCAACATAAGCAAAAATAACAAAAAGAAAAACAAAAGAAGATCCTACCTATACCACTTTCGCAGGTGCTCTCGATTGCATTTAGCGCATGCAACAAGCCTTTAAACCCCTAGGTTACCCCTAGTGGACGAGTTGTAGTCTCGTGAGGGTTTGCAGTAATGTTACCCACAAACATTGAAGTAACTAACTAAGAAAATTGAAAATGAATGAAATAAAAAGCAATACAATAAAGCAAAAGGCTGGGTTGCCTCCCATGAGCGCTAAGTTTAACGTCTTCAGCCAGACAAGAACGGACCATGAATGAAATAATCTTTATAACCAAGGTCCGCCAAAGAAATTACCTCAACACTTTCATTAACCGATCCCAGACAAGTGATGTGAGTTCCCATGAACTGTGCTATCTGAAATAAGGCAACTGACACTGTCGTCAAATAATTTAAGGACTTCTGCTCGAACGACTTCTTCTATGTTAGGATCACGCTTCCTTTGCATGTTATGCGATATTACCACAGCATGATCCATCCATGCAGTGGGGCATACTCCCTGGATTTTTTCTATCTTCCGTTCAATTGCTGCCTTATATGCTTTAAGAACATTAAGCAGCCTGCTCGCCTTTGTCTTCTCAGAGTTACAAACTGTGCTGTCAGGAAGAGTCTCAGAGGGATGAAGAGGTTCCACTTTCGCTCTCCATTTTTCAGTCTCCAATATAGGAGTAGAGTCGAGCAATGCATTGACTTCATGGATGGGACTATCAATGTCAAAATCCATGCCCGATTGTGCTAAGCAGGTCTCAAGAGGATCTTCAAAAGATGTACGGAAGGAGTCCTGCACAAGGCTCTCGATCATGTCTACTTCAAATATGTCATCCAAATCTGAGGATTGTTGTCCTGCATTAAAAACATTGAGTTTAATATTCATGTTACCAAAGGACAATTTCATAACTCCATTCCTGCAATTGATAATAGCATTAGATGTGGCCAAAAATGGACGACCCAAAATGACTGGAATCTAACTATGAAGATTCTGGACAGGATCTATAACTATGAAATCCACCGGAAAATAAAATTTATCAACCTGGATTAACACATCTTCAATAACACCCCGGGGCACCTTGACAGATCTATCGGCTAGTTGTAATGTTACCTTAGTCGGTTTCAACTCACCAAGTCCTAGCTCATAAACCGAATATGGTAACAAATTGACACTCGCCCCTAAATCAAGTAATGCCTTCCCGATCTTATGATCTCCTATGCCACAAGAAATGGTGGGAGCTCCTGGATCCCTAAATTTAGGAGGGGTTTTATGTTGAATCATGGAGCTGAGCTGCTCTGCAAGGAAGACTTTCTTATGAACATTCTGCTTACGCTTTTGAGTGCATAAATCTTTAAGAAACTTAGCATAAGCAGGGACTTGCTTGATAGCGTCAAGCAACGGGATGTTGACTTGTACTTTTTGAAACACATCCAAGATTTCATCAAAGTTATTTCTTTTCTTTATTGGTGCCAGACGTTGAGGAAAGGGTGCTTTGGGCACATAAGGTGGCACATTAGTTGCTCTTGGAGAGTCAGAGAGCTTTTGGACTTTGGATGCATTGGTATGGCTCTGCTTCATTTTAATCTTCTGTTTTAGAATTTGATTCATCCCTAGGCATCTCTATTCTGTTATCAATCTGCTTGCCTGACCTAAGGGTAGTGATCGATTTGGCCTGCTCATGATATTGCCCTTGGTTGGAATTAGAGCCAATCTCATACTGTCCCTTTGGATTAGCCTCGGGTTGGCTAGGGAACTTGCCCTTCTCTCTCTCACTCAATGTGGCAGCTAGTTGACCCATTTGTACTTCCAGCTTGGCAATGGATTGTGCATTTGCATGTAAGCTTTGCTGGTTGGCCAGTAAGGTTTGTTGGGTGTCTTTTTGGAATTGGAGAGAACTCTGCATGAAAAGATGGAGTGTATCCTCAAGAGATGGTTTCCTTGATTGTGTAGGTAGTTGTTGATATTGTGGAAACTGTTGAGGTTGTTGACTGCCAACTTGGAGGTGCGGTTGCATGGGAGGATTTCCAGATGGTCCTCCTTGTTGTGGTCCTTTTGCCCAAGAAAAATTTGGATGTCTAGCCCACCCTGGGTTGTATGTGTTCGAGTAAGGATCATTCCCAGATTTTTGAAAAGTGTTCATAGCATGAACTTGTTCAGAGAGAAGTTCTGGGAATGTTGCACCAGATGGACAAGACTGCATAGGATGGGCAGGACTGGAACATGTGGCATATGCCTCGACTTGAGCTGTTTGAGGTGGTCCATTATTTAATACCAGAGCATCAACTTTCTTTGTCAGGTTATCAAGCTTGGCACTTAGCTCTGGTATGACTCCTATCTCATATATACCACCTCTCTTTTGTGGTTGGGGACTTTTGTCACCTCTATTTGAATAATCCCATTGCTGGGAATTTTCGCACAAGGTTTCAAAGAAGTTCCACGCTTCGACATCACTTTTGGTCATGAATGACCCTCCACTGGTGGCATCAACCATGCGACGGTTCTGTGGTGTCAGACCGTCATAGAAGTATTGAACTTGTTGCCACTTCTCAAAACCATGGTGAGGACATTTAAGAAGCAAGTCCTTCCATCTTTCCCAACATTCATGAAAGTGCTCGCCCTCTTTTTGTGTGAAGTTAGTAATTTCTCTACGGAGGGCATTGGTTTTGTGAACGGGGAAGAACTTGTTTAAGAACTTCTTAGACAGTTGATCCCATGTAGTGATAGATCCAACTTCTAGGGAATTCAACCATGCTTTCGCCTTATCCTTCAAGGAAAAAGGAAACAGGCGTAGGCGGATCGAATCGTCTGAGAAGTTTTGGAACTTAAAGGTGGAGCAAATGTTTAAGAATTCTTTCACATGATGATATGGGTCCTCCTTGTCCAATCCATAAAAGGATGGCAATAATTGTATGACTCCAGGTTTAAGTTCAAAGTGTGCTGCCGTAGTGGTTGGCAACACTATGCATGAAGGCGCATTAAATTGGACAGGAGCTGAATAATCTTTGAGAGCTTTAACTTCAGTCTCATTCGCCATTTCAACAGGATTATTTCTCAATCTTTCACGAATTGTTCTTTCAATCTCAGGATCAAACGGTGCTAGTTCTATATTCAGAGATCTACATCCTAGCATAAACTATGTTATTGCAATGTAAGAAAGAAAACTAAACTAAGAAGCAACCTAAGAGAAATAAAACTAGACCTAGAAACTATGAGATTCTAAAACAAGTTAAAACTATGTAAATAAGCATGGGAAGAAAGAACCCGGAAAAGGAGATGATTGATGTCTGAAGAATAGAGAGCTCCTCCTTGTAAAGACAATGTTATTTAGCAGCTTCCTTCCTTAATTTCTGTAAACAAAAAGAAAACAAAAATAAATTAAATTTACTAAAATAATGCTAGAAATAAAAAAATCCTAAGCAACGGTTAATTTCTAAAAAAAAGAAAGTTTGTAATCTTAGAAATAAAAGCTAAGTTAGTTTCTAAAAAGGGAAAATTTCTAAAAAATAGGAAATTAGAAAATAAGAGAGAAACTTTCTAAAAAAAATAATAATAATAAAACCTTAATTCTAAAAATAGAAATTAGAAAAAAAATAGAAAATTTGGAAAGAGATTACCAAATTAGTAGTTTATGTCAGGTCCCTACAAAACAGGAAATAGGTTAGTTTCAAAAAAATTTAACCTAGAGTTAGTAAAAAAAACCTAAGACTATGAATTATGATAAGGGAGAACCCTAAATCCAATTGGAACAAAATAGTCCCCGGCAACGGCGCCAAAAACTTGATGTTTTATTTAAACCAACACGATTTAAATGATTTTTAAACTCGCAAGTATACGAATCAGATGCAGATACGGTACGTATTACGAGATCGTTCCCACGAGGACTGGTCGTCACAATTCAAATCTATGATTCTCCTTAACTAATCCAACAAATAATGGAATGAATTATTAAGCACAATTTTATGAAAAAAAAATAAGTAATTAAGAACAGAGAAGAAAATTCAATCAAAGAGAGAGCACTAGGACTTTCGAATCCACCCCTAATTATCCTAACCCTTGTTTTGTCTATTGATTCACCTTGATCTAAATTGATACCACTTATATAGAGAAAGCACAATCTGTGTCCTTAATCGGGCATACAGACTGTCTAATTCCTTTAAGCAATGCCATGAATGACATATCCCATGTCCTTGGTCGGGTACATGGAATGTACATTCATTAAAGCACCCTGTTTCTTCCTCTATAGGAAACTTGTTCTTGATCAGACACAAGCACCTATAATAAGCATCCAAACAACATCCATATATATACTTTGGTCAAGTTCATAGATGGAGAAGTATAGAATTTAAACCCATAAAGCCCACTTAAAGAAAGAAACAAATTAATTGAAATTCAAAGTAAATCAACTAATACAAGAGCTAATCAAATTAGGGGCTTCATCTCAGCCCTAGCTGAGAGATTAGTGACCCATAAAATCCATAAAAAAAATATTAAATAAAATTCATAAAAATTAAACACCAAACCAATCGATCTCTCTCTCTCTTCTTTCTTCTCTTTCTTCTCTTTCTTCTCTTTCTTGCTCCAGATCTGGAATCCCCTGGTTCTCAATGGTTCTGAATGCCTTTCCCACGTCCAAAACTCCCCTTTTATAGCTGCTGGATGGCTGGGGTCGGTGGCAGAGTCGTAGAAGGACTCGGAGTACAAATTTTCGCAGCCGTGATCGGTGGGCCCCACAGAGGTATTTTCTGGAAAATCCACCCCGTCCATTGGATTCAGAACGAAATTTCAGTCAAGAATGGGTGGTTTTGAAGGTCCATTAGCGCGGCCTACAGAAGAAATCTCAAAAAACTCAGTTTTGAACGTCCCGGGGCAGTCTACTTTTGGCCTCTGTACCGCACACGTGTGTACGCATGGGCGAGGAATATCAACATGGTTTTGAAGCTCTCGAAGCCCTCTACACGATGGACGGATCAGATCTTCCGGAAGGTTGACGAGTGAGGCCCACTAATCTCCGCAAAAACTGGCAGCGTCCGTGCGTTTCGCGGACGCCAAACCGACGCTGCGATGATGGTTGGGTCCATTATTGGACTTTTCACAGGAATCCACGCCGTCCATTGCGACGGAATTTCACCGCATTGGTTTCAGCTCGAAAAATCAGTAGGAATTGACTAGTTTTGGGGTGGATTCTATGACCTCTGTAGCTCACACGTGTGTACGTATGGGTACAAAATTTCATCTTACGGCCGTCTGACCTGCGTTTGAACGGCTGGGCTCTGATCTATGCGTTCATTTGAATAAGAAAGTTTGCTAACCCTAGGCAATGGTGCACATGGCTGTACCACGAAGATGGATAGGACGGTTTTGGAAATTGTCCATCCTTTTTCCATATTATTTGGACACTAGGTGGGCCCCACTTAATGAATTAAGGGGCTGATCTGGCCGTTAGACCACTTCCCGAGATCCGATGTGTGCGGTTAATTTATGGTCCCCATCACGTGTATGAAGTTTCGCGTTGATTTGCATTCGGACCCTTTTCGAGCCCCTTTGCCTTGCTTTCCTCAATTGCAGGGAGTCCATCCCGTGCTCTGGTAATTTTGGAGCGCCAAATCCATGTTCCTAACATCATCTTTCAGTACACACTCCTGATTTCATCCTGTAATAAAAACACGATTAAAATATGGCATTAAACCTTATCATGTACGTAAAATTAGGCAATTACTGGGGTCCGAGACGCAACATTTGACACTCATCAAATATCAAGCCCAACTCGTTAATAGCGAACCGATTCCTCAAGTTAAACGGCCCTCGTGTGCTCATGTGCACATGTGCACTATGTACCATACATTATACGATATGGGTCCACCGTGATGATTTCGCTAGAAATCCAATACTAGACATGTCCTTCCTACCGTGCACTTGAAGGGCAACTCCGCATATAAGGGAGCCCATAAGGTTGCAACTCCTTTAAGTACAAATTTTAGTTATGAAGTATATGCAGATTGTAGGTGGGCCTAAAATTGAGCCCTAGGGAGAGTGACCATGCGGACATTTAACCAACATCACCCTACAATTGGAGATTAATGGGCTGACCTGTCCGTTTGGCTCACTTCCCGAGATCTTCAATGGTTGAAATTTTAATATGTACGGTTAATTTACGGTCCTCATCAAATAATAGTGGTGACCATGATAAAGCCCATCATAACATTTATTTTCTATCAAATCTGACCTGGATTAAGAGGAAAAAAATTTCCTAATGATCCAAACTCTTGTGACAACAAGGAGTTTCAATGGCATAAGCTCAATGTGGTCCACTTGATCATAGATCCGGCTAGTCTTTATCTCATACTATAAAATGAGCTTTCCTGGATGCAACACATTCGGGCCTCATATATATATATTTGCACACACACACGAGGAGCGGCCCACATCATATAGATTGAGCCAGTAAAATGGATAAGCGACATAGATAAAACACATAATCTAAGTTCATATACATCATTAGGTGGTTTCCACGTGGGGCCCACCATAATGTTTATAAGTCATCCAATCCCTAGGTGAGGAGTAAAAATAAATTTCATATTAATTCAAAACCTCTATGACCCCTGATCACTATTTTCTGTGATGTGGGCCACTTGAGTGGGATGACAGCCCTAAGGGACCCCATCAAAATGTATGATGTGTTCATGGTGGGGCCCATGGTCGGACCTAATACTCCCGCATATTCATCCTGTAATATAAACTACATTGGAGTAAAACACTCCATGTACACCAACATCGAGTATATTTCAATGGTAGAAAACTTTGTTTGCTATGCATGTACGGATTGAGTCAATTTTTCTACCAACGCTTTAATCGAGGAGAAGGATGGATGGCAATACATCAAGGTGGGGCCTACATGAGGGCCCACCCTAAAAGCAATTTTTTTTTGTTAGCCACCTCTTCCTCACGTCCAGCGTTTAGAGACGCTAGACGGCATGGATATACACAGCATCATGGTGGGCCCCACATGCACGTGGCCAACATTTTAGTCAAGGTGGGTTGCACATAAACGTGGCCCACCTAATTTGGATCAATCTGATACTTGTGTTTTTCCTTCATCTTGGTCGTCCAATGGATCCGTTATAAGGTGGGCCTCACGATCGGATGGTCAAGATCGTCTTACACCATGGTGGCCACAAAACCTCATACAAAAGAGAGAGATAGAGAGAGAAAGAGAGAGAGAGATGGTGACAGAGGGACCCCTCTACTGTGGGCCCCTCATGGATACATCACATACATCAAAATGGGTCACATCAACATGTGCGCCCTAAAATCAGAATTAACGGTGGATCACCCACCTATCTTCCTTCTTCTTACTCCCCTAGCTTCCTTAGCTCATTGCCTTCAATTTTGATGGTGGTTGATGATGAATGAACGGTTGAGATGTGAGATGAGATGTTAGGGAAAGTGGTCTACACTTGTTGTTTGGGAGGGAGGGAGCTTGGATGTGGGATGTTGTTTGGGAGATTTTTTGAGAAATGAGGGAGAGAGAGAGAAGTGATGGGGTGGTAAGGATGGGTGATGGGTTGAGTGATGGGTTGTAAGAAAGGGATGGGTGGAGTGATGTGTTGTAAGAAAGGGATGGGTGGAGAGAGAGAGAGAGAGAGAGAGAGAGAGAGAGAGAGTTGACTTTGGGAATGGGAGAGATGGGTTGCTTGTACTTGAGTAATGCTTGTACTTGACTTGTACTTGACATGAGTGATTGATTGATTGATGGGACATGTTGTAGAGATTCTCTCAAAATTTGCAATGCGCGGCGTTTTCTTTGAATTGAACGTAGGCCCACATCTTCTGACCTGGATATCAGTTCGGTGCGCAAGTCGCGGTGTTAGAACCGTGCGACGACATGGTCACTAAGGTACAAGTTTTGAATCGAGCCGACGTTGGTATGTGGGACCCGGCTTAGGATCGTGCGCAAACGTCGGATATGGGTCAATGATTGCCGAAATTCGACCGGAAGGACCGTGGAAGCCAACGGAATGGTACAGACTAGGAATAGGCCTTACAACTCTCCCCTACAAATAAAAATTTCATCCTCAAAATTTACATAATCATCGCAACTAGATATAACTCATAATAGAAGAGGGAACAAGGCATCATCATAAAAAATCAGAGACAATATAAAAGATACAATATATGATCAATCATCAAAGAAATGGGGATAACGCTCTCAAATCTCGGCCTCGCCCTCCCAAGACGCCTCATCAACAGAATGGTGACCCCACTGAACTTTCACCAAGGGAATGACCTTGGTCCGGAGGACCTGCTCTTTCCGATCAAGGATACGAATTGGCTGCTTGTAAGACCCGTATCTTAGCTTGTACCATTCCATAAACTTCCGCAGTCCTCCCAGTTGAATTTCGACGACCCGCGATGCGTAGATAACATTGGCGCACGCTCTTGAGTCACATCCTGTAAACCCAAGCCGACTCAAAACGAGACCTATGTCATTGCGACCACGGCATCGCCGTGGTTTCGACGACGCGTCTTGTGCGTCAATGCGATGCGCAGATTATGAGGTCCGGCCCGTGCATTATCTAGGTCGTTGATCGCTTGATCGTGGGACCCACCTACCCCTATTATTGTACTTCCCTAGAAAAAAATAATTACTATGATGTCACCCTAGGGGTGACATCATCCTACCCTACCACCTTACCTTCCCTTTTCCCCATAAGTCAAACTCATTAATTCCCATTACCTCACCATCCCTCTCTCCCATCACTCCCTTACATCATTTCTCTCTTTCACTTCTCTCCATTCCAAGCAATCCCTCCATGGAGCAACCCACGTCCATGGCTCCCATGAGAGAGCTAGTGTGGCCCACCTCCCTATCTCCCATCTCCACCATCCAATGATCATCTCTACCATTGAAATTGTTTCTTTGGGGCTCTATCATGCATTGGCGGAAGAAGGAAGAAGAGATCTCGAGGTGGGTGCTTCTCTCTCTCTCTCTCCCTCTCTCTCTCTCTTTCATTTTGTGTGATGTGTGGCCCACTCGGATGAACCCCTCCTTGATGTATGCCTTAAGCAAACCGTCTAAGTCATGTGGACCATACCCTTTGGTGATGGGAAAACACTATCAAATTGATCCAGCTCAAGTGGGCCACGTCTAGGTGGGACCCACCAGCCTTGGTCCCCACACGTGGGACCCATCTTGATGAATTGTATAGTCCAGCGTCCAGGGACGCTGGAC
This sequence comes from Magnolia sinica, assembly GCF_029962835.1. Taxonomy (NCBI): domain Eukaryota; kingdom Viridiplantae; phylum Streptophyta; class Magnoliopsida; order Magnoliales; family Magnoliaceae; genus Magnolia; species Magnolia sinica. Next base: position 32,410,559 of record NC_080581.1, read on the forward strand.
GTGGCCTGAGGCCTGATCAGGCAGCCACCGCAGTAGAAAAAAAAAATAATAAAATAAAATTTGTCATTACTTTAGCCCTTTTTGAGTGGGCCACTCATGCAGGCATTACGTAGATGTATTAATCAAATCCACGCCGTCCATCCCATTTCCCATATCATTTTAGGCGTTGAGACAAAAAATGAATCCAATCCGATCCCCTGTCGGGCTATAGCTTAGAAAACAATGAGTTTCACCGTAAAAAAATTCATTCTGACCTTTCTACACACCGAAACATATCAATATTGGGCTTGTCTGGCTTGTCTTGAGCCATAGGAGCCAGTGAATGGGGCAGATTCTACTGATGTGGGCCCCACCTAGGGAAATCCTGAGAAAACCAAAACAAAACAAAAAAAAAACACATGAAGCAGCAGTGTTGCTGCTGACATCTCTGGACATGCAGGGGCATTCTGCTGCATGCGTAAGATGTGCAGGGACGTGGGTCCCATGCATAGGCCCCACCATGATGTGTGTAGAATGTCCAAGCCGAACATTTGGTAGGTCCCTTTTTGGGACAGTGGGACCCCAAAAATCAATCACATGTAGAGCTCAGGTGGCCCACATCATAGGGAAACAGTAAGGATTGAACGTTTGCCATTGAAATCTTTTTGGGATTTCACAGAAATTTTGGATCCAAAACAGGTGGGCCATGAGGGACCCACCTTGATGAAGTGCATGTCCACACCGTTCGTCCAGTGGACGCACTGGTAGAGGGTGTACTGATTGTGAGGCGTGGCTTACGGTGACGTGTTAACTGGTAGCAGAGGTGGACGGTGGAGCGTGAGCAGGCAGTGGGTGTACTAGCTGCCCTAAGAAAATGAAATAAAATAAAAATAAAATATTATTTTAATATATTAATATAATATGCTCATGGGGTGGGTAGCCAGTTACGTGGGACCCACCTCTGTTGTTTTCAACGCTGCAGCGTACAGCAGCAGCTATGTAGCTGCCGTACTAACGTCAGACGGGGTCTGTGGACCCATCCACGCCGTCGACCGAATGGGATGGCCCACCATGATGCATGTCTTGCATCCAAATTGTCCTGCCATTTTGAAAGCCTGTCTTAAGGCTTGAGACTAAAAATGAGACAAATCCAATTATCAGGTAGACCACACTACAGAAAATAGTGGAGTAAATGCCTACCATTGAAACCCCTTTTGGGTTACAAAAACCTTAGATCAATATGATATTTGTTTCTCCCCAGGTCCTTGTGACCATGGGGATAGTCTGGATGGAAATTAAGTGATGTAGTGGGCCCACTGGAAGTTGAAGGTGGGAAGTTAGTATCACCACTATTAGTTGTAGTGTGGTCCAGATGATCTTTGGATATGATTCATTTGACTTATTTACTTATTTAATGCTCTATAATGATCTCTATTGATGGATGATTGGCGCGGCCCATTCGATCGGCCAATTGATTCGGCCTAATGTGATATATGAGACCCGATGTTGATGCCAGCCTAGATACTAATGAGGCCCACGTGATTAGGCCTACTTTGATTTATTTTGTGGCCCATTTATCGGGCCCACCTTGATGTATTTGTGGCCCATTTGTCGGGCCCACCTTGATATATTTATGACCGTCCATGTGGTGTATTTGAGGGCCCATGAGCAGGGCCCACCTATGATGTGACTGTGGCCTTTGTCGAGGCCCAATATGATGTTTTTATGGCCCACCTTGATATATTAGTGCGGCCCATTGATGCGGCTCATTTGATGTGTATGATATGAGGCCCATTAGTGCGGCCCATTATGATGTATGTGGCCCACCGTGATGCGGCCCAGTGCGACGTGTATGAGGCCTATCATGATGTGTTTTGGCCCATGTGGTAGAGCCCACTTACCTCGTATTTAAGGTCCGTATGATGGGCCCACCTACTTGAATCTTAGGCCTATGGGCAAGGCCCATTGTGATATATATTAGGGCCATGATTGTTGTATTCGCACTGTCTGTCCATTTAATGGACGTGTGGTCTGCCTTGATAAAGGATTTCGTCCGCGTCGTCTGGGGACGAGGGACCATCATGATGCATGCCTTATCCACACTGTCCGTGGGACGTGAGACCCACATGATATATGCATTCATATCCACGTCGACCATCTGGTTGGGGGCCCATCTGCTACATGTGCAGGGCCTACCTATTGTGCATTAGTGCAGCCCATTAATGCAACCCACTTGATGTGCATGGGCCCCATTTGTGCGGTTCATTGATGCAAGGCCCGTTATGATATGTTAGAGGCCCATGGTTGAGGCCCATTAGGATGTGTTTATGGCCCATTTGGTAAGGCCCACAGAGATGTATTTTCGGCCCATGGGTCGAGGCCCATTACGACGTATTTTCGACTCGTATGTCGTATCCCATTATGACATGTTTCCAGCCCAGTTATCGAGGCTCGACTTGATGTGTATACCTGTGATGACTATTTGAGGCCACCTGTTGGATATTTGGGCCCACCTTATGTTTGACTCTACATGGGCCACTACTTGGGAGCAATGTTGGTTAAATGTCCACTTTGATGGGTGATAATGGTTGAATGTCCATACGGTGACCTTCCCATAGGCCATTTGTTAGGATGATTACCAATTTCGATTGACGATGTGCCAACTCGATGATTGTCGATTCCGATGGACATGACCGATTTGCCGATTCCATTGATTGTTGTGACCGATTGCCGATTGACGTGACCGATTTGTCGATTCCGATTAGTCGAGGCCGAGGCCAAGTATTGAGGCCGGTTCCGAGTGTCGAATAATTGTTAAGGCCGATTTCGATTGCTTATGGTTGATGGTGCGCGACCCAATGTATCGGGCGTCGACCCATCGTGATATGCGGCCCGTAGGCCCAGCCGTAGGCCCACGTGAAAGGCATGTGTAAGGCCCACCATTATATGTGATGACTATTCCTTATTTGATTGAAGCGAGGTGGTTATTAATACCTGTTGACAAAGATATTACATGCCCATACGCATCATCCGCCCACCGATTGTTATTATAGGCGGAGGTTATCTGAGTGAGACTCTACATGGGCCACTACTTGGGAGCATTGGGCCGTAGCCTCCACAGCATATCGTGGATTGGGACACCGAAATGTTTGTCTAGCACGGGCGCCTTCCCCGGGTGATGGGTGATACCGGTGGATGGTGCCGAATGAAGGGTGTGTCCATACGGTGACCTTCGTGCCATAGGCCAGGTTTCTTACGCTCACTTATACTGAGAGCGGCGGTGCCATTTGGAGTGTATTAATCCCAGGAATTGCATACTCATGCATGCATTCGTTCATTCACTATCCACCCAGTAGCTACGAATTTCGGATGGGGCGCGCGACTAACCCGAGATCGGGAGTTTACCACATTGGGTCCGACTATCTAAATTTAGGTGACTCCATAGCATGTGATACTACGTACTATCATCCCGATTTCACACTCCAACAGCATGATCGTTCCATTTGCACCACATATCGCATTACATTCGATTGACATTTTGGACCGTGTTTTTGCCGATTTGCCGATCAAGGATCGCATCTTCGACGCCTGATATTTGACTCTTTATGACTCCTCATTTGCATAGTTGTCCTATATTGTGTATTCTGATATTGATTGACTCATGGACTTGTCCGTATTTTTGCTTACTCTGTTATCATGTGATTTATGATCTTGTCAGTATTTATGTTTACTCTGATAATTCATGATCTTGTCTGTATATCTGTTTATTCCGATATTGTACGATTTATGGATTACCAGTATTTTTTGGTACTGTATGATGATGGCATTGTATCGAATACTTGGCACTTATCTTGTGCACACACTTATACCACCCTCTAAGCTTTTTATAAGCTTATGCACGATAGATGCGTGCAGGAGATGTTAGGTTGCAGCATTGTTGAGCTTGGAGCGTGCAGCGGTCTTCTGGAGCTTGATTTTCAATTTATGTATTTTCCTTTCAGCATTGTACTCAAATAATTATATTAGTGGATATGTGTTGTTGATGTTGCCCTTGTGAATTGGGTGATCTTGTGGTTATGCTTATTACGAGTTAAATGTACAAAAAAAAAATCCTCTTTATAGGATCCCAGGATCGGAATCTGGCGTATGGACGCTAGGAGCCGAGAATGGGGTACTACGGAGGCTGTCGGCACCGAATTCGACAATTGGGATTCCTGTAAATCCGATTTTCGAGTTTGGGGCGTGACACTGCTCAATGTAAGAAGTATCCTCACGAACCTCCAACGACTGCCAATCGATAACAAGAACTACGTCTGACTCACACTTCCTCAACATAGAGACATGGAAGACGTTGTGGATGTTAGACAACTGAGATGGTAAGGCAAACTGATAGGCCACATCGCCAATGCGCTCAGTGATCTCAAAAGGTCTCATGAATCTTGGGGTAAGCTTGTCCTTCGCTCCAAATCGAACTACACCCTTCATGGGTGAGACCTTGAGATACACAAGGTCCCCTACAGCAAACTCCAAGGGACGATGCCGGCGATTAGTAAAACTCTTCTGCCGGCTCTGAGCTGTGCGCATCCTCTGCCTGATGATATCGATAACCTCTGACGTCTGCTGCACAAGCTTGGGACCTAGGAGACGCCGCTCTCCAACCTCGGTCCAACAACTCAGAGATTTGCACAGTCTGCCATATAATGTCTCAAAAGGAGCTATGCCAATGGTCACCTGATAGTTGTTGTTGTATGTGAACTCAGCCAATCGCAGATGCTCATCCCACCTACCCTCGAAGTCAATCACGTAGGCCCGAAGTATGTCCTCAAGGATCTTATTGACCCTCTCGGTCTGGCCATCAGTCTGCGGGTGATATGTGGTGCTGAGTTGCAAATCAGTGTCCATTGCTCTCTAAAAGTACCTCCAAAATTGAGACGTGAACCTCGGGTCTCGATCAGAAACAATCGAGACTGGAACGCCATGCAGTCTCACAATCTCCTCAATGAATAACCTCACAAGCCAGTCTAAAGGCCAAGTCGCACGAATAGCAAGGAAATGTGTCGACTTCGTCAGACAGTCCACGACAACCCAGATGGCGTCATGACCGCGCTGAGTCCTCGGCAAACCCATGATACGTCGTAGATACGTACTCCCACTTCCACGTCGGGACACTCAACGGCTGTAATAGACCAGGGGGTCTCTGATAATTGGCCTTGACATGCTAGCATGTGTCACACTCAGCCATAAAACTGATAATCTGGCGCTTCATCCCTGTCCAAAAATACTGTCTCCTCATATCACGATACATCTTCGTTAAGCCAAGGTGGATAGAATACAACGATTGATGTGCCTCAGTCATAAGATCTCTGCGCAACTCAAGAATATCCAGGACACACAATCGACCTCTGAAGCGAAGCCTACCATCAACATTAATCTGTCAATCTGTCTGACTCTCAGATGCTGCCTCTGTTCGATATTCCTGTAATGACTCATCTGTCTGCTGAGCCTCGATCACCCTTGCGACAAGAGAGGGTTGAATTGACAGGCTCGATAGCTGAACGATAGAAGACTGCAGACCAAAATTAAAGTCGTACTCTACTATATCCTCAAGCATCCTCCACTCCTGAATCATCATGTGTGCTACCAGCCCTGGAGGCTGACGGCTGAGGGCTTCCGCCACCACATTCGCCTTACCTGGGTGGTACTGTAGGTCAAAATCATAGTCCTTCAGGAGCTTCAGTGTCTCTGCCTCATTTTTAGGTCGGACTGAGAGAATAGATACTTCAAGCTCTTGTGGTCAGAGAAGAGCTCGAACCTGACCCCATAAAGATAGTGTCTCCACACCTTCAGTACGAAGACTACTGCGGCCAGCTCTAAGTCATGCGTGGGGTAGTTCAGCTCATGGACCTTGAGCTGACGGGACGCGAAGGCTATAGGTATGTCATATTGCATTAGGACAACGCCTAAACCAATACGTGAGGTATCGATAAATACAATAAATCCATCACTCCCAAAGGGAAGAGTGAGGACAAGAGTGGACGTCAGACGGTCCTTCAGCTTCACAAATGCCTGCTCACATGCGTCAGTCCAAACAAAATTTATGCCCTTCCGAGTCAACCTGGTCAATGGAGCTATAGTACGAGAGAAGTCCTCAATGAAACGCCGATAGTATCCCGCTAAACCAAGGAAACTGCGGATCTTGGACGCAGTCATGGGCTGATCCCACTGACGTACTGCATCAACTTTCAAGGGGTCTACTTCGACACGCTCCCTCATCACCATGTGACATAGGAATCTCACCTCTTCCTGCCAAAACTCACACTTCTCCAGCTTCGTATACAGCTGGTGGGCACGGAGGGTCTGTAAAGTGATCTCCAGATGCTGCATATGGTCCTCACAGGTCCTTGAATATATCAGAATGTCATCGATGAGGACCACAACAAACTGACCAAGATATGGACGGAAGACCTCATTCATCAACTCATGAAGACTGCGGGTGTATTGGTCAGTCCAAAGGACATGACCTGAAAATCAAAATGACCATAACGTATCCTAAAAGCCATCTTCGGGATATCCTCCTCTCGGACACGAATCTGATGATACCCAGAACGCAGGTCAATCTTTGAAAAGAACTGTGCACCCTGCAGCTAATCAAACATGTCATCTATCCTTAGGAGTGGGTACTTGTTCTTGATCGTGACACGGTTGAGCTCGCGGTAATCCACGTAGAGCCTCAACGAGCCATCATTCTTCCTAACGAAGAGAACCGACGCTCCCTAAGGTGAACTGCTCGGATGAATAAATTCCAACTCATGCAACTCGTCCAACTGTCGCTACAACTCATGCAACTCCATCGGTATCATACGGTACGGGGCCTTCGAGATAGGCACGGTACCGGGCATAAGATAAATCTAAAACTCAATATGACAGCACGACGGCAATCCTGGAATCTCCTTAAACACGTCAGAAAAATCACAAACCACTAGCAACTAATCAATACACAAGGCAACGGGCTCCTCGACTGCACAGGGCATCAAATAAGACAACGGCTCTCCTCTAGGCTCGGCGATGCACTAAAACTGCGGCAAGCCTGGTATGCAAAATGTGATTGTCCTCATGGAACAGTCCAAGATGGCGTGGTACTCGGCAAGCCAATCCATGCTTAAGATAATGTCGAAATCTGACATCGGAAGCACAAATAAGTCGGTGGGTAAAAAGATATCACCGACCAGAACCAGGCAAGATGAACAGAAATGGCCCAACACTGTAGTCGTCCCCAAGGGCGTCGATACGGTCAATCCCTCACTCGTAGACTCTGTCGGCAATTCAGTCGATCGGTAAAAATTCTCAGACATGAGTCAGTGTGAAGCACCAGAATCAAATAATACTCGGGCGATGCATGAAGAGACTGGAAGTATACCCTCAATGACTCTTCCAGATGACTGCGAGTCCTGCTGAGCTACATAGAATCTAGCCTGGGTTGGCTGGGGAGGTGCCTGTCCCTTCAAAGGGTGCTGCTACTACTGATAGCGCTGAGGTGTTCGAAACTGCTACCTCTGCTGCTGAGGTCTCCGAGGTTGGTGCTGATGCTGCTACTAAGGGGGCCTTGGTGGTGGAATTTGCTGTCGCTGCTGCTGTAGAGGCTGTTGTGGTGCTCTCGGCTGCTGCTGCTAAGGTGGGGGACACTCTCACCTACGGTGTCCTATCCCACCTCATCCATAGCAGGCATCAGAAAGCTGCCTCTAAGATGGTGCTGCTGGAAGTGCCGACGGTGCTACTGGTGCTCTGGTGGATGGGTGGTTCCTGTATCTCTGTGGGCGTCGATGCTGATGGGAGCTACTGGAGGGGGCCTCCCTCTTCTTTCCCCTCCTCTGATCTCGATTGGCCTGCGTACCGGCCCACTCAATCTCCTAAATCTAAGCTCTCTGTTCATGTCCAATAACACAGCCTCGAAGGCTGTAATGTAAGCCGTTCTCAAAACGGCGGGCCTTTTGCCCCTCATCATCAACCATATATGTCGCAAACCTCGATAGCGCCACAAAATGGGCTGCGTACTGCGCCACAGTTATGTCCCCCTGCACCAAAGTCTCGAACTCCAGTGCTCTCTGATGTCAAATGTGGTCAGGGAAGTACCGCTCTTCGAATCGATCAATAAAGTCGTCTAATGTCCAGACATAATCAGGTCCTGCAATGCAGGTAATAGAGGTCCACCAGTGCTCGGCCTCACCTTGGAAAAGAAATACTGCCAACCGGACTCACTGCTCGGTCGTACATGTCATAGTATCGAAGATCTTCTCCACATCGGAGCGCCATCTCTCGGCTACAGTCGGATCTGGCTCGCCCTAGAAACACGGAGGATCGAGCTGTATGAACTCACGAAGAAGGGCACTCGTGCGCTCTTACTCTGCATGGGCTGGTGAAACAACTGGGCGCCTGCCCTATCTCTAAAGCGCAGCCGTCACAGCCTGCAACATCTACTGTAACTAAGAGGCACTCGCAGGTACGGTCAGATCCGCGCTGACATCAGGTGGGGGAACGTCATCCTCAGGCAGGGGAGCAGGGATCTCTGGCAGTGGAACGGGAGGTGTAGGTGGTAAACCAAGAGCATCGGGTGGTGGAGTGGGAGTGGATCAGGTCACTTTCCTACGCGGCATGTCCTATAGGAAAAATAAGGACGCCAATCAACATTGAGAATTGCACCTTTAGGGAATTCAATGGGAAGGTTACACACTTGGAACCTAAACTCATAGCGAACATGTGATGTTGTTCTCAGTTATTCCCAAGTTATGCTCTGATACCAACTTTTGTCACTCCCCAAACTCAGAAATTGGGCTCACAAAATTCTCGATCGTCGAATCTGGCGCGGACAGCCTCTTAGTACCCCATTCTTGGCTCCCGGCATTTATACACTAGGTTCCGATCCTGAGATCCTACAAGGAGGATTTCAGGCATGATTTTGATTCAGTATAAGTATAACCATAAGCATAACCCACGAACAATGACCACAAGAACACCATCATAAAATCCACTATGATCAAAAACTTTTAAGTACAATGCGTCTAAAGGGAAATACAAGATAATGTAAATAACAGAAACTCTAAAAGCTCGGCTGTACACTCCAACTGCGACAAGGCTACGGCTGCGTCCTGACGTCACCTGCACGCATCAATCGTGCATAAGCTTATAGAAAGCTTAGAGGGTGGTGTAAGTGTGTGCGCAATATACGCATGCTCAGAATGCGGGGTCAGGGAAATGTGGAATCATGATGAGTACATGAATGAAATTAGCCGTACCAAGGCTATACGGTGCAAGATATAAATGATATCGGCCAGGTCTAGACCCTGCGATGCGAGATGCAGCTCAAGCATGCCAATCCTCATCATATATCAGTACAATTCTCATTCGGGATAATCACCGGGGTCCAGTACACTTTACGCTAGCTTTTCGCCCCTATCCGGACGCACAACTGGAAGAGTGGAAGAGACCTCACTATCTGCCTACCAATATCGGGCTCGGCTCGTCGATAGCGAACCGATTCCTCAAGCCGGTCAAACTCAACTTAACAATTGCACCCTCACTCAGGCGGGTAAGGTCACACCCCTTTCCAACCGACCACGACACAGTGGGAAACGCAGCCTACTGGTATACGGCTCTCGTGTGCTCGTGTATTCACTTGGTCTCGACGTTGGAGTCATCCTCTGGTACCATCGGATTTAGAAATTTTCACCCAGGGACATCTATGGCGCCCCGATCTAGAAACAATATTTTTGGTATCTATTCCAGCCATCCACGATGTGTCTGTGGAGGGTATGGCCCTGATGTCGCTAGGGCATATAATAATCATAATCACACAAATACAAGTCCATGAATCACTCTACTAGACATGCAACAATCCTGCGCATATCGCGCACTCATGAAGGGCAACTCCGCATATCAGGGAGCCCATAAATAATCTGCCTGAGGGCATATGCTATGATCAGTCACTCCTCATATCAAGCATAGATATGATGCATATGATCATGAATCATGGATCTATACTAAGCTTGTTATATAGTGATGGGCTCTGTGCATAACGAAGATGGGCCTAGACGCCTACACTACCAGTATGGGCCTAACAATGGGCCCTAGGGAGAGTGACCATGCGGACATTTAACCAACATCACCCTATAATGTGGACATCAAACCAACATTGCTCCCAGGGCATCATCACCTAAACCATGGTGGAATCGCACATTGCAATGGGCCTTATGTACATCTCATTGGGCCTCGACCCATAGGACTCCAATATGTCAAATGAGCCTCATACCATGGGTCTCATGTGTATCAAAGTGGGCCTCAACAACAGGCCACAAATATATCAAGATGGGCCGATCACATGGGCCTCATACGTATCAAAGTGGGCCTCAACAACGGGCCACAACTACACTAAGATGGGCCTAATCACATGGGCCTCATATGTTTCTATATCAAAGGATCAACTGGACCACACTCCAAATAACAGTGGTGACCATGATTTCCACCATGAAAATTCTTAAGGCCCACCATAACATTTATTTTCTATCCAATCTAGTCGTGAGGTCACACAGACTTGGATTAAGAGGAAAACAAATTTCCTAATGATCCAAACTCTTGTGACAACAAGGAGTTTCAATGGCAGAAGACCAATCCCCACTGCCTTTTGCTGGGTGGTCCACTTGATCATAGATCCGGCTCAGTCTTTAGCTCATGCCATAAAATGAGCTTTCAAAATGGTTAGACAGCTTGGATGCAACACATGCATCATGGTAGGGCACGTAAAGGCCCACCATCATATATATATATATATATATATATATATATATATATATATATATATATATATATGTATAATATATATATTATATATAATATATACATATACATATATATATACACACGCGCGCACACACACACGAGGAGCAGCCCCCAGACGTGGGGTGAGTCCCATATAGATGGACGGCATGGAAGAAACATATACCTCATGGTGGGGTCCCCCTGCAATCCAACAGCCACCTAAAATGGCTAGACGACATAGATAAAACACATACATCTAGGTGGGCTCCACCATCCACGGCAGTGGATGGTATGAATAAAACATGTGCATCACTGTGGGCTCCACATGGGGCCCACCATAATGTTTATAAGCCATCCAATCCATTCATAAGGTCACGCAAACCTGGATGAAGAGTAAAAATAAATTTCATATTGATTCACAACCTCTGCTGACCCAAAAGGGTTCCAATGGCAGACGTTAAATCTCCACTGTTTTCCTGTGATGTGGGCCACCTAAGCGTCAGATCGGCCAGATCTTTGGAGGGATCACACCCCTAAGGGGCCCCATCAAAATGTATGGTGTAAATGTGTGGTACACATCATGGTGGGGCCCACGGCTGGGACCCAATGGTCCCTGCTGTCCGTCCACCAGACGCCGTAGGCACTGCCTGCATGTCTCTGGTGTGTCAGCGGCAGCAGCGCTGCATTGTTGTTTTTTTAATATGAAATTCCGTGGTTTTTCCTAAGTGGGGCTCGCATCAGGTGGATTCGGCCCTGTCATTAGTCTCCATAGCTCTATACAAACCCATCAACTTTAATATTAGATGGGTTTTGATGTACAACAACATCAGAGTATATTTCGACAATAGAAAACTTTATTTGCTATGTTATGGCTCACCAGAAACTCGGATTAAGTTCATTTTTCGGCTCAATGCCTAAAATGATCTGAGGAGAAGGATGGATGGCTTGGATTGTATACATACATCAAGGTGGGGCCTACATAAGCGGCCCACCGCAAAAGTAAATTTTCTTTAGCTTTGTTAGTACACACCCATGTCAGTACATGCACTCCACGTTAGCCACCCCTGCCTCACGTCCAGCGTCCAGAGACGCTAGACAGCATGGATATACACACCATCATGGTGGGCCCCACATGCACGTGGCCCACATTTTAGTTAAGGGGGGTCCCACATAAACATGGCCCACCTGATTTGGATCAATCTGATACTTATGTTTTTCCTTCATCTTGGCCGTCCAATGGATCTATTACAAGGTTGGGCCTCACGATCGGATGGTCAAGATCATCTTACACCATGGTGGCCACAAAACCTCATACAAAAGAGAGAGAGAGAGAGAGAGAGAGAGAGACGGTGACAGAGGGACCCCGCCACTATGGGCCCCTCATGGATCATCACACACATCAAAATGGGTCCCACCAACAAGTGGGCCCTAAAACAATAATTAACGGTGGATCACCCACCTATCTTCCTTCTTCTTGCTCCCCTAGCTTCCTTAGCTCCTTGCCTTCAAGTTTGATGGTGGTTGATGATGAATGAATGGTTGAGATGTGAGATGAGAGTGTAGGGAAAGTGGACCACACTTTTTGTTTGGGAGGGAGGGAGCTTGGACGTGGGATGTTACTTGGGAGATTTTTTGAGAAATGAGGGAGAGAGAGAGAGAAGTGATGGGGTGATAAGGATGGGTGATGGGTTGAGTGATGGGTTGTAAGAAAGGGATTGGTGGAGTGATGTGTTATAAGAAAGGGATAGGTGGAGAGAGAGAGAGAGAGAGTTGACTTTGGGAATGGGAGAGATGGGTTGCTTGTACTTGGGTATGGCTTGTACTTGACTTGTACTTGACATGAGTGATTGATTGATTGATGGGACATGTTGTAGATATTCTCTCGAAATTTGCAACGCGTGGCGTTTTCTTCGAATTGAACGCAGGCCCACATCTTCTGACCTGGGTATCGGTTCGATGTGCAAGTCGAGGCATTAGAACCGCAGCGACGGCGTGGTCACTAAAGTACAAGTTTCGAATTGAGCCGACGTTGGTATGTGGGACCTGGCTTAGGATTACGCGCAAACGTCAGATATGGGTCGAGGATTACCAGAATTCCACCGGAAGGACAGCAGAAGCTAACGGAACGGTACGGACTAGTATACGGGCCTTACAACTGGACTAGGCATCATGTGAGCAGTAGGAGTAGTCAGTAAATACATGGAAAACCCGTGTAAAGATCATTAGAATACTGTAAAGTGGATCCTTCATTACTTGAAGGGTACTTTTGAGACTAATATTTGTTTTAGCAACCAAACTTTAAAGTTAGCTTTCTGAATGCCGATTATATAGGAGATTATGATAAAAGAAGATCTACTCCAGGTTATGTTCTCTTTTACCTGTAGTGCAGTTAGTTGGATGTCGAGATTATAATCAATGGTAGCCTTGTCTACTATAAAAGCAGAGTACGTGTTAGTTATACAAGTATGTAAGGAAGCTATTTGGTTGAAGATATTATTAGAATAATTGAAATTCAAGTAGAAAGTGATAGTGATTCATTGTGATAGTCAAATCATATTACACTTGGCTAAGAATCTGATATTTCATACCCAGACCAAGCACATCGATGTTCAATATCACTTTATTCATCATTGTGGAAGACAGTCAAATCTCATTACAGAAAATTCACACTAATGACAATGTAGCAGATATGTTGACGAAGCCAATTACAAAGGAGAAGTTTGTTTGGTGCAAGACTTCTATTAGGCTTGTTGTTACCTAACAATTAGTGATGTTCAGGCAGATGTTATTGTGAGTGTCTTTTGTACTAGTAGATAAACTAATCCTCATGTGGGAGAATATTAAGTCAGCAAGGATCGTCCCTTATCTCCTGGAGAAATCTCTCTCCCTTGATTTTTTAACGTGCATATGTATATACGTATATATGTACGTGAGGTGAAGCATGTTTCCATATTTTTTGGATGTTCTCTCCATTGGTGTGGTCTATATAAGAAATGTCATAGGTTAAGATAGGTATTCTATCATATTCATCTTCTGGGATATTCCTTGGTGTGGGATTCTGTAAGGCCCGTATCCTAGTCAATACCGTTCCTTAGACTCCCGCGATCCTCCCCATCTAATTCCGGTGACTTGTGACCTATAACCGACATTTGTGTGTGACCCTAAGTCACACCCTATCAACCCGAGTCGACTCGACATAAGACTTATACCCTAACGACCACGCCATCACCACGGTTCCAATGCCGAGTCTCGCGCCAATGTGATACCTAGGCCAGGAGTTGGGGGCCCACATTTATTTTGAGGAAAACACCACGCATTACGAATTCTGAGAGAATTTCTACCCAAACATCACATCAATCAATCAAAGTACAACTCATACCTAGCCCATCCCTCTCTCACCAACAAGGCATGCCAACCCATACCTCTCTCATCCAAAGTCAACTTTCTCTCCCCACCCATCCATTCCTTACACCCATCACCCATCACCTCTCTCTTACAACACCTTCTCTCTCTCATTTCTCAATCCATTTCCCAAGTAACCCAAGGGAGGTGACCATCCAAGCTTTCTAAGAGAGAAAAAGAACCTAGGTGTGGCCCACTTCCTACCCCCCTAATCTCCCATCTCCACCCTTCAATCCTCATCTTCCACCATCAAAGAGGGAGCTTAGGAGCTTAGCATCCCAAGGGACCAAGAAGAAGACAATCAGTGGGTGATACTAGGGTTTTTACCCTTAATTTCTATGTGAGGGCCCACTTGTGGTGGGACCCATTTTGATGTATGTATTGTAAGCCGAGAGGAGCTCATAGTGGCGGAGCTCCTCCCTCACACTCACTCTCTCTCTCTCTCTCTCTCTCTTGTAATAGGTGTGGCCCACTTGATCCACGCCGTACAAGCCATGTGGACCCACCTAATGTATGTTTTTCATCCATGCCATCCAATCGTCCAAATGCTTTGGACGGTGGGGCCCTGACCTGTGTTCTATCTATGCCATCCATCTTGGACACTGGATGAAAGGAAATACAAATAGTAGGTTGATCGAAAACATGGGGCCCACCTTGATGACGTGCTACATCCAGCACATGGGACCCACTTGCTGTGAAAGCAGAATGGCTGGTGTACCTTACAGCATCAATGTAGCTATTGTATTAATGTCAGCAAGTTATGTGGCCCCACCATGAGGTATGTTTTATATCCAAACTGTCCATCATGGGCCTGATCATAAGGCATGTGACATATCCCATCCATCTATTTTTTCAGGATGTGGGACACACTCCACACGTGTTGCACATGTGAAGGTGGGGCCCACATTAATGTATACGTTCTGTATCCATGCTATTCGTTGGAGGGACGGTGGGTCCCAGCAGCATAGCTGCTACATTAACATTAGCAAGTTCTGTGTACCTGACCATGATGTATGTGTTTCAAATCCACGCCATCCGTCCTTGAGATAAAAGTGGGACCCACCTCCATGATGTATGGGTTTGATCCTCACCGTCGAACACTCTGGATGGTGGGACACCTCCTCGATGTATGTGTTTTAAATCCACATTGCCCAGAAGCTGAACGTGTGGGGCCTACTATGATAGATGTATTGTATCCTCACCATCCAATCTCTAGACGGTGGGAAGTTGATTGGCTGGAGTACCTCATACCAGCTATGCAGCTATTGTGGGTCCCACATGGATTTATATCTAAACCATCCACCAATGGACATCCAGAGGCTGGATGTTTGATAATAAAATTATATAATAATAATAAAATAATATAATATATATATCTAGTGGGCCACACGTGAGACTCACCAGATGCATGGGTTTCATCCACCGTCCATCTGGACATGTACCCTACCATGCACAAGTGTTTCAACCAGGCCGTTCATCTATTTGACGCCCAACTGGGGCCAACTCATTGGGTGGGTTACCATCCATTAGAGTGGCCCACCGTGCTGTATGTATTCTATTTCCATGTTGGCCATCTGTGTAGGGCCATTGGTAATGTGTGGGGTTCCCACACCCTCCAGTAAATTCCACCATGGGTTGTTTATGGGGCCCACCTTAATGTATGTGTCTTAACCACGCTGCCCATCCATTTTCAGGGTCGTGGGACCCACTGCATTATGAAGCCCACCTGGTTGTATATGCTACGCATGCTATACAGCTACCCATCCATTTTTGTTGGATCATGGGTGGCACCATAAGGCCCATTATGTTGTGTATGAGGCCCCTGTATAAGGCCCAATATGATGTTTTTATGACCCATTAATGAGGCCCAATATGATGTTTTTATGGCCCATTGATGAGGCCCAATATGATGTACTTAAGGCCCATGTTGAGGCCCAATGTGATGTATACCCGACCCATGTGTTGGGGCCCATTGTGATGTATATGAGGCCCATGGGATGTGGCCCATTATGATGTATATGTTGCCTGTGTGATGCGGCCCATTGTGATGTGTATTAGGCACATGTGATGGGTCCCATTGTGATGTGTATTAGGCCCATTGTGATATGTATTAGGCACATGTGATGTGTCCCATTGTGATGTGTATTAGGCACATGTGATGCGGCCCATTGTGATGTATTTAAGGCCCAAGTATAAGGCCCAATGTGATCTATATGAGGCCCATGAGTGAGGCCCAGTGAGATGTATATAAAGCCCTTATGTGAGGCCCAAGATGATGTATATGAGGCCCATTGTAATGTGTGATTCCACTAGGATGTATGTAATGATATATATGATGCCCATCCATGTTCCTAGTTGATATTAAATGGGTCATGCGTTGGGAGCAATGATGGTTTAATGTCCACGTTGTATGAGCAATGATGGTTAGATGTCCCATTGTAACTCTCCCTAGGGCCCATTAATAAGCCCCTTCTCATCTCCCCTTAATAAGCTAACCCAAACCATTGGGGTCCCATTGATGATTATATTACCCATCTTTCCCTTGACTAGGCTATCCCAATCTGTTAGGCCCCCATTTGATAATGATGCTTTCCGCTATACCCTGTAGGACCACCTAAGCCTTGGAGCCTATCTTGTGTTCATACCGAGCCTTCCATAGGAAATGTGCCCCACCTTAAGCTTATTGGGCCCTTAGGAAGATTGCTATGTGATGGAATAGGTAAGGAAGCCAACTCCTTGTTCTTAGGCCCATTCTTGATATGAGTAAGTCATTTAGACCCATCCTTGATATGAGGAGAGTAAATTGTCACCATAAGTTGAAAGATCGGTGGTATCAGGTTTGGTATATCCACTGTTGAGGACCAATTCTCATGTTATGAATTAGATCTGTTGTCCTTATATGAACCCCATCATATATATAAGTCAATTATCGATTACGACTATGATTGGTATATACACTGAGTATATGTTAACATAACATTGTAATTGTATGAGGCCCATTGCGATTATATGAGGCACATTGCGATTATATGAGGCTCCTTGTGATTATGTGAGGTCCATCGTGATTGTACGAGGCCCATTGCATGATTGTATGAGGCCCATTGTAATTGTATGAGGCCCATTATGATTATATGAGGCTCGTTGTGATTGTGTGAGGCCCCTTGTATGTGCGAGGCCCAATTGCGATGTGTGAGACCCACCATTTATATGTGATTATGTGCACGCCACTTGTTCATTATTACGAGCCATGAACCGCCTTATACAGGCACATTATGATGTATGTGATTATAATCATGCTTAGTATACTTCATGATACATGCCTATACGCATCTTTCACATGCTTGTTATGACGAGTAATTGAGTATAGCATGTGTCATTGGGCTGATTGTTTATGGGACTCCTTGAGAGACGGAGTTGCCCCACATGAGCGCGCTTTATGCGCAGGTTTGATGCATGACTGGATGGTATGGCTCATGCATCTTGCATTTTATGACATGACCATTTGGTGCCCTAGCGAAATCAGGGTTGTGTCCTCCACAAGCATATCGTGGATGGCCAGATGCGACACCGAAAATATTTGGTTTGAGCATATGGGCACTTTGGATATCTGTGGGTGAAAGTCCCTAAACTCTCGTGGCCAGGGGATGCTCCAGTGTCTAGACCGAGTGGAAGACATGTGCGCTAAGTACCAAATACCTGGAGGTCTTGCTTCATACAGTGTTGTGGTCGGTTGGGAGGGGGTCTGACCTTACCCACCTAAGGGAGCAGGCAATGTTAGGCTGAGTCTGATCAGCTTGAGGAATGGGTCCGCTATCGACGAGTCAGGCTGATATTGGTAGGTGGATGGTGAGGTCTCTTCCACTTACCCAGTTGTGCACTTGATGGGGCAGCAAGCTGGCGTAGAGTGTACTAGACCCCAGTGATGATTCCAGAGACGTATTGTACTGAGATATAGAGTTACAAATTTATCATTTGACTCATTTATTCATTCATGCACTATTCACTCGGGTTGGTGGTGCGCAACTAAATCATTATGTGTACCTTCACAATGGCCAGAATTTCGGTTGGGGCGCATGACTAACCTGAGATCAGGAGTTTACCACATAGAGTTTGGCTATCCAATTAGGTATGAGACTGGTTTGGATAGAAGTCCCTTATGATGGACCCCACAACTTACGATACTACTTACTATCATCTTGATTTCACACTCCAGTTTGGTCATTTTTTTCACACTGCATTTATATTGCATCCTCAGCACATAGCATTTGGTTTACTATGCTTTTATATTACATAGCCTGAATAAGGCTGATGGTATTCGTGACTCTTCAGAATTGCATATTGTATTGCATCCTCAATATCTAATATTTTACTCATTATGACTCCGCATTGCATAGTCGATCTGTATTGTATACTCTGATATTGAATGACTTACAGCCTTGCCAATTTCCGCATTACTCTGATATTGTATACTTGGCACTTACCTTGCGCGTACACTTACACCACCCTCTAAGCTTTCTATAAGCTTATGCACGATAGATGCGTGCAGGTGGTGTTAAGTCGCAGCAGCGTTGAGCTTGGAGTATGCAGCTGTCTTCTGGAGCTTTGATTTTTAATATATGTATTTCCCTTTCGGCACTGTATTCAACTGCTTATATTAGTAGATATGTGATGATGATGTTGCCTTTGTGATTTGGGTAAACTTGTGGTTATGCTTCTTACGAGATAAATGTATGTTGAAAAAATTCTCCTTGTAGGATCCTAGGATCGGAACCTACATATGGGTGCTGAGAACCAAAAATGGGGTACTATAGAGGCTGTCAGCACTAGGTTTGGCAACCAGAAATTCTGTGAGCTCGTTTTTCGAGTTTAGGGCATGACAGACTCCTTGTACAGAAGGGAGAGAGGTAAGTCTTGTGTTTCTATTTCTCTTATTTCTTGTGAAGAAGAAAGTTCTATGTTGCTGCACCAAACCACGTAAATCCATGTGCCTCTTGTCTATTATTTTGGTTTAGCTTTTTTAGCCTTTTATTTGGCCCAATTTTTTATATAAATTTTGGCCTTTCCTAAATTGATCATGCACGTATGGGTGTTTTTCTGTAACACTAAGATGTTTAGCAAAACGGATGTATGACATTGATAAAGCACATAGATCATGGTGGGCTCCATAGAGCTTGAGCCACATCATGCCTCTAGGGATATTGTAGGTGTTGAGGCAATCCACTTCTATCTCATGGGTTTTATTCTTAAAATTGAAGTCATTTGTATGTGTGGGGTAAGCAGGATCAACACATCACCCTAACACGTGTCCATGGGAAGATGGCTCTACCATATTCTAGTTCTTCCAACTTTACCGTATCATCTCCCAAACTCAGATAGTTACTCGCCAAGTGGGGTCTAACCTTAAACATTCCTTAGACCAAAAATCAAGAAATTCCATGCATCAAGTTAGCCACCACCCCTGGAACATTAATTGTTGTGGTTTCTTCCCAAATGTCTATTGTCAAAAAGAGAAGTACACAATTGAAAAAATGAAAAAATTTTAAGATAAAAATATTAGATTTATGGTTTGATGTATTGACTAAGAATATTGAATATTTTAAGGAAAATTTATTGCCCTTTTTCTAAATTTTCAACAAATGCAAAAGAATGAAGTGAATTATTTTTATAATACAATGAACTTTCATGTCCAAAGTTTAATAAGAAAATTTACACCTCCAAATATTGAATAAATATCCAAGTTTTAACATCGATATGCCTCACAAGAATGTTTTCAAGAGGATAAGTGCAAGAGGGCAAAGATGAGAATACAAGGTTATAGATAACTTAATATGGGAATGTTTTTATTTCTCTAGATTATAATGCTTTGAATATATAAAATTTACAGTGACATAGTGTCCTTCCTAGAGAGATACTCTTACGCCTTTTTAAGACATCCAATATACCCTTTCACATACAACAACCATTTTATCATGATAGTTAGTTCTATCTCTTTTGAATAGATACAATTATACAATAATAAAAAATTGTTGCCACATGGAAACATATGCGACCTAGATCCTAATTAACCGCATTGTCACCACATGTACAACATGTGTTTTGATGTCATGTGTCAAGCAAATCCAACTAACACTATGGCTAAAACCTTACATTCCAGTGGATCAAACCCTCAACTAGACTTTGTTTAACTCCATAATTTCGTTATGGCTTAGATTTGTTTAAATCAAAGTCCTGAAAAGATTGGGCTCTTTGGACTTCTTAAAAGAATGAGCATGTACTAAGCGTTTATGTATTTATTTGTGCACCTATTTGTCAATCATGTAGTTCAGTGTCTTAGTGTGCTAGTTGAGCCTTTAGAAGCTGAAGACCGAAGACATATGAAGATATGATGCATCAAGGAGTGAAGGAACATGTAAATTGAAGTGCACTGGTGACCATAATGTTAGACTTAAAACAACCTAACCTCTAAATGATCCATTCCCAAATAGGTAGATCTTTGTTTTATCATCATTTAGCCTTAACAGCTTCATTAGAACATGCTTAGATAGGCTATAAAGATTCTAAGCTATTGTAAATCACGTATAGCCCAAAATAGCAAACTCTTAGGAGAGATCGATCAAAGCTCGTTTGATCGGAATCGATCAATCGATGGTGGCCAGAAATGTCTAACAAGTTTTCTGCTTCCAATTGAATTAGTTTAATCAATCAAACTAGTTGTTTTCTGCCCATTTTTCTAGCCATTGTAAACTTTCTCTTTATAAAGGGCATATGATTTTTAGGCAATTTTATGGTTTTTTTGTGCAAATATATCTTAGGTGATTCCCCACTCAATATTCCTCTCCTAAACTCTAACCCAAAGATTTTCATATGATTAACTACTCTAATGAACATTGAATTCACCCATTTTTATAGAGATAAAACACTAAGCTTATAGGTATATCATTATCTATATCCTCTAGAATATTCATATACATGAATCCTTATTATGAATCAACTAAAACCATTAGTTGTAGGAGATTTTACCCCATCCTCCCATTGCCTTGGTCATCTCATTAGAGCATCAAATGCAAGGCGATTAATCGTAAGAGGTGAAACATCCACATCAACAATCATGTGGGAAATTAAGAAGCTAGTTGAAGCTTGGGATAACATCGATCAAGCATATCTCAAGCAAGGCGCATCAACAGAGCTCAATCCGACAAGTAAGGTTGTCAATTTAGAGTTCATATACTATTTTCCTTATGCACGATTGAGTATAGAGTTTGTGACCCAAACTCGATATGTCCTTGTGTAGGACCGTCTCCTACGGGAATGTATATAGGTTCTTATGTAAGACCACCACTGAGCATAGGTGTGTACGTGTTAGTCACCTTAGGAGCCTCGGGTGTGAGTAAATGTAGGTCTTTGGTTTGGGACCATAGTAATTGTTGGTTAGCAAATAGAAAATCAACTAAGTCTCTGCATGAGCCACCGACATAGGTGAAAACATGCTCCTCCAACATGAGAGGATACGTGTAGGTCCTTGTATAGGACAGGCACTGACACGGGTGTGTACATAGTCTACCAACACAGGTGAGATGAGTGTAAGTCCCTATGTAGGCCTCTAACGGGAGTGTACACTTGTAAATGTTAGAGGTGAACATAATTTCAAACATTTAAGATAGTGAAATCCCGTATACTCGAGGAGAGTGTCTGCCGAGAGTAGAGTAGGAAATTAGTCAAACCACTATACATTGTTATGTTTGTGATTAGCTTATGTGGATGTATTTCTATTCTTGTTTGTGATTGAATTGGTTTAATTTATATGGATTCATGATTAGAAGTGTATACTAGACATTAACTTATAGTACACATAATTGATATTTCACATCTCACCATATAGAATAGTTGTTTATTGTTACATCTCTTATAGTTTATAAGAATTGGACCTTTATGCATTATTTTTATTTAATTGATAAATTAGTTTAATTAGGTAAAAAATTTTAAGTGGTCCTATTCCCCCACCCTCCCTTCTAGGAATTAGTTGTAATTCTAAGCTCCACTAAGCTTCTGCATGCCATGGTAGACAATCAACGTAATTTCACCAAGTACAAAGTATGCCTAATAAAGCACCCAAGCAACCCTATAACCCACATTGCGTATGCACGTGCACGAACATTGAAATCTGAACCTAGGCTTTCTATAGAAAAACCCCTCCTCTTACCACTAATGTATATAAATATTTAAAAAAATCCATATATAATATATTTACTTTCTTTTTTTTTAGAAAACATAAATGGGAAATCATGATAAACACATAATTGAAGGTGGTTTGTGTGTGTGTGTATGGGAAAAGGTACTTGTAACGACCTTGGATTTTCTTGTGCTAATCTTTCCATAAGTAGTTGTTTTTGGGGTAATTAGCGCTTTACTCGATTGCTTGTGAAATTCGTATCAATCACTTTAAATTGTATCTGCATGGCTCTAAACGTGTAGATTAGTGAGCGCTACGTTACTCTGAAATCTGGGATCCATCGCTAAATCCAGTTGTTCTGGGGAATTTTTGAAAGATCTGGATTGGACCTGGACCGCACGTCGGAAGTCCGATGGCGATGATCTTAGGCTGTTGTGGTCACCGAGTTGGGCTTGACCATCACCTCGAAAATCAAGTCGATGTGATGTTCTGGGTCGATTTGCTTAAGCTCGGAGTGAAGAGTGTGAGAACGGTTAGAATTTATTAATCTCTTATGAAATCTGAGTCGTGTCGCTTGCGCGACGATTTTAAGCTATCTGACCGTTGGATTCTAACCCAATTTCACCCTCTGATCAGGATAGTTGGCCCAGGCATATCCTAGTGCTTGTGAACCTGATCGAGATTCCGTGACCGTTGAATTGAGTGTGATCCGCCACGGCTGATCTGAAGAGCCGGTCGGTACGAAAACTCAGCCTGACCTAGATCCATGATCAGTGAGCTTAAGTCCGGCCTTTCGTGGTTATAGGCCCACAAGAAGTGCTTCGTTGGATCAAGAAAGGCATGCTTTGGTTATAACCTAAGTATACCTTGTCCCTGGGGTTATTTTCATCAAGAATAGGCCTATTTATAGTCCTTAAACCCTAGCCCTCTTTTCCATACGATTTTCTCTAACCTTAGCTTGGAAAGAGAGTGGAAAAGAGAGAGAAAGTGAGAGAGATAAGTTGGTGAATCATCTTGGATTCTTCCTTGTTCTTCTTCATCTTTGAACCTTCAGTTTGAATCGTTCTTCTGACGGTTCTGAGTTCTTTTGGGGTAAGTTAACCTAACCTAATCTATGTTAGAGCTTAGATTAGTTTTGGTGTTGTTGTATCTCATTTCTATCCTTGTTTTAGGGTATTCTATCGCCGTTGACGAAGACAACTCGTCTAAATCAGTTCGGTGGTTCTTTCTTCGTTTAAGGTGCGGACTTTAAGTGCATAGGTTATGGTTTTCAAGGCTTTCAATGCCAGTTAGTGATTTATTCTTGTTATGAATGAGATTTCACATGTCAAATGCTGTGTTTACATTGCTTTCCTAATATGCATGTGCTATATTGAGATTTGTGTATTCTATGTGTATTTATAAAGTACCGTATACGTATAAAATATGCACTTATGTTTGACATGATTATTTGTCATGTATGTATGCTAGATGCATGTATGACAACTCCTTGGTAAAAGGAATTGTCTAAGTGCATGTATTTCAACATACGTCATGTATGTTGTTCCATGTATGCTAAGTGTTTGTAGAAATGAATGAATGATCTAAAGTGTAACTTATTACACTAATTGTGGGCGTTGAGAAGTGATTCTCAACCACTACAAGAAAAGGGGGCTTTAGCCTCGGTTCAAAACTGTGGCTAAAAAGGTTAAAAATTGAGGCTAAAGCCTTTAGCCTCAGTTTTGCCTCAGTTATTCAAACCGAGGTTGAAAACCCCGTGGCTAAAGGCTTTAGCCTCCGTTTTAGCAACCGAGGCTAAAATGACTTTTATAGCCTCAGTTCTTCAAGTGAGGCTAAAAACTTTTTTAGCTTCAATTTTCTCGAAATGAGGCTAAATCAAAATTTTAACCTCCATTGTTTTCAACTGAGACTAAATCCAAATTTTAGCCTCAATTGTCTCCAACCGAAGCTAAATTTACTTTTAACCTCGGTTCTCAACAACCAAGGCTAATGCCTTTAGCCACGGGAGTTGTAGTCTCAGTTTAAGTAACTAAGGCAAAACTGAGACTAAAGATAGATTTAGCCTTCGTTGACATCAATTGAGGCTAAAATCAATTTCTAACATCATTTATCAATAATCGAGGCTAAATCATTTATTTTAACACATTCATAAACCTATGCATATTCAGTGGCCATTGATCAAATGGCTTGCATTTTTGTTCTCATAAGGTAACAACTCATGGAGAAAAATATGAGAATCACACCCACTTTTCAAATTGAAATTTTAGTTTCTATTTGGAATAGAAATCTGGGGTAAAAAAAAAAAGAATTCAACAACTAAAGCTTTGATCAACTGTCATCAATGGATTCTAATTCAGATTACTAGATCTTGACTGCAACAACTAAAGCCTCTGGTCCATCTCAGAGAAATTAGCCAACATGTTGAAGTTGTAGTCGGGAGAGATCTGGTGCGTCATCGGCAGTGGAAGCTTCCCTCTGCTAACGGCCATAATCACAGGATCGATGAATTCAACATCAACATAACTGCTATTTCCAGCAACTAGTTTTTACAGATTCAAATTAGCTGAACTACCGAGGAACGGATATTGTGCAGCTGAACCTGCCACAAGAAGGAATATAAGCATCCACAACAATCAGAAAAAAGATCTTACCAGCAAGAAAATAAAAAATAGATGGTAGAAAAACTGCAAGAATTTGAGCCAGTAGATCAATGGTAGACAGGGTGCATTTCAACATTGAGTTCTCAGATTTGAACCTTGCTTACCAGCTAATCAACAAAAACAAAAGAAAAGAAAAAGATTTTTAAAAAATAACTTGAAACTGCCAATGAAATATTGGCATGTATTCAACAATGAATTATCAGACTTATAGATATTATGTTGCACCAAAAATCCGTGAATCTTGATCTTAGTAATGACACTGCTAGCAAAATAAGGTGAATGCCATTTTAATGGGAATCTACATATGTCGTGGTTACAAAGGGGATAAAAATGGTCATGCCCCAGGAATCGGAAGTGAAACTAGAAAAGACCTGATTAATGCCGACTCCATACCCCAGGAAGATCCTTCCTATAATGAGCATGGAAAGGTTCTGGGCAGCTGCATTTAGCACCATGCCAATGATGAAGAAAATCCCTACAACGAGCATGGTCAGCCTCCGACCGAGGTTTCTTGTGGTGTAGGATGTGAAGAAGGTCAAAAATATGTGCACATCAACAGAATGCAGTGCAATATTTAGCACAACTTCCACCCATGTTCGTTATAATTTTAGTTGTTGAGGCTTTTTTTCTTTTCATGTTGATGTGTATTTATTTTTATGCATCTAGAATCAAATTAAATCAAAACTAATTGCAAATTGAAATTGATGTACCATATTGAAACTCAAATAGTCCATAAGCATAGATAGATAGAAGAAGCAGAAGAGATTGAGAGCAAAGTTTAACAGTCCTCTAGCCTTTTATGCTAGAGATCACACAAACCCCTTGCATATTCTTCCAAGGAAAGCCTCTCTTATTGCAAAATCTCATAGAAGTTGTTTTGTATACATGAATCTTTTGCTAATCATGCAAAGAGTTTTGCTTAAGGATCAACTAGACAAATTTTTTAAAAAAGTACAGATCGACAAGCAGAAAAGATGCAAGACCTAAGAAGTAGACCTTCGTGACTTTCGTGACAGTTAGGTGATTGAATGAAGTCAAATATACAGAATAAGGTAAAAGAAAATTGCATCCATAACATAATATATTGGAAACACTGGTAGTTTCCAAAGAAAATGTACAACGATTATGTTACAAATTCTAAGAGGCTATCTTACCATAAATGAAAATGGTAACTGCTAGGTTCAGCTGTTATTTTTTATGCTTGTAATGGCCGACATGATATGACTGCATTATGCCTTTTGCTTGTCTCTTTCTCATATATTTTGCTCCATCACAGGAGTAGAACAAAATATTTTGAGTCTTTGAACTAAAGAAGCCTATAGGTGAAGAAAGAAGTAGATGTGGATGTGATGGAGGTTTTTTATTTTATTTTTGGGGATGATGTGGAGATGATGGAGGTGTTTCAAGTCAAGAAACAGAATAGACTATACTTCAGTCCGGGTTCTTGTTTTGCAGAATTAACTGGAGTCAAGAAACGGAATAGACTATACTTCAGTCAAGGTTATTAGTATCGAGTTTAGGAGTTGGAAAATATTGAAAGATATTTACAAACAGGGCCATCATATACCTTCCATCTGGTGATCGATGAACACTGAGAAACTGAAACAGATGCTTGCACTGAGGATAGGAAGGATTCTAATTATACGTGGCCATATTAGGATGCAAGTCACACTACACAAAGTAGACAATGCAAACACAGCAACATACTGTTAGAAAAACTATACACGAAAACTTTAATTCGTGACCATGTGTCAACGGTGTGGGTGTTAGTGAACAACTACAAACCTCAATGGCATCGGTGTTTTGAAATAGAAGAGCTCTTAAGGACTGTTTTAGAAACTCTAATTTCCTAATTAGAAGTTGCAATTCTTATAGAAATTTAAAGTTGGGATCAATTGATGCCAAAGATTTGCAGGGCAATCTCAGTGGCTCTCACAAGTGACAAACCCACCAGACTTTTCTTCGGAAATCTTTCCCATGAACTTCTTGCCATGAGAGCTAGGTGGGGCCGTTGTAATGTTGATGAGAAATTCACCCCGTCCATTTTCTTTGCCAAATCATTTTAGGACATGACCTAAAAAAATGAGATAGATTCAAAACTCAAGTGAACCATACGTATTATATCCAGTAAGTAGTGCAGAATGATCACCTACCATTTAAAACTTCTTAGGAGCTACAGAAGTTTTATATCCAACATCCAATAAAAAAGAAAACATATTATATCCATCATTGCAAGATCTAATTTAAATAGAATTAGATACACAACTGAACATCAATCTAATGAAGGAAAAACCTATAAAGAAATCAAACAACAGAAATAGTTCAAAGATGACATTAGCTTCTCAAAGTTTCAACATATCGAAGAAAGTCATGAAAAGCTTCAAAGGAAGAGCTGAACAGAGATTGGAAAGGAAAGATAGATCATATTCTTTTGGATGAAAAGAGAGAAACACAAGAGGTCAGATTTCTTACAAAAAATCAGTGAAAATGAGCAAGCCAAAGGTCTGGAAACTCCAGAGATCCAGCATGGAGATAACCGAAGAGCTATGGTGTTTAACGCGCTACGTAAAACTGGTGTTGTATCGTTTCGAGTCCATCCAGAAAGTTTACCTCCAACAGTACGTACGAATAGCATGTGCCTCACACGATCTTGTTTGCCCTTCAAACCAGATGTAACGGAACTGCCTATCTGTCAACTAATTGCATAATGGGTCAAGGAAAAAAGGGGTCCACTTAGAATCCACAGATGATTCACTTATATGCATCAGAGAACATGAATTTTAAGTAGGTGGCAGAGTAGTAAGAAGACTAAGAAGGCATGAATAATAAAAATAACTGCTAATAGAGTACATGGGATTACTTGGTAATTCTTGGTTGTGCCTCTGGAAACGGGATAAAGATGTCTAATACCTTCTTAGTATCAAGAGCATCTGTATTTTGATCACACAATTTTTCCTACATGGAACTGAAAACTTCTAATCATACACACTTTTAGTACTGAGTTCATTGCTCAAAAAACAGGATAAGAAAATGTGAGGTCCACTAATCATACACAACATCACTACGTGCCAATCTACACACTGGAGTGTAGATGGAAAAGGAGAGGGATATGAGCACAAGTGAGATAGTGGGGGAGCCCACCTCCATGAACATGCAGACCTGGTTCATTCATCAAGTGGGGTCCATTGAACATGCACCGTCCTAACAATTCGGCAGGTCCCCTCATCAGAGAGGTGCTGTCCACGTTGAATATGGACCTTTGGTCATTTTTCTCTAACCATCTATTTTTCTCATAAAGGCGTAACTCACCTGATGAATGGGCAACCCGCAATAATGATGCGCCGCAGATGATGAATGTCAATGTACCTTGAAGTGAACCCTCAGATCCGATCCCCTGGCCTTATAGGCTGAGAAAGCAAACACAACAAAAACATATTAGAAAACAAATTTCTGAAACCAAAACTTCCTACACGCTTTTGACCTTTCAAGCCTAATCCAAATGGCCATGCAAAGAATTGAGCTTGCATCTAACAGGCTTGAACCCTGAACCATGAGGAGGTAGAAATGAAAAGAATTGAGCTTTTGTACTGCAGTGTCTATAATAATAACATTTATCCTTTCATATTTACCTATTAATTTGCAAATAAAACTATATTGTACATGCACATTGTATGTACTGCAGCAACCCACATACCCTAGCATACCATGTATTGTAAGGAGCTTAATACAAAAATGTATGGATTTCCATGTCATATTAGACCTCTGACACAACACTCCACCTAAAACAACAAAGATCTCAATTTGATCATTCTCTTTCCAAGGATTATAAAGATCTCAATTTGTTCAGCATCAAACTCAGTAATGAAGGGGCTCATTACACTTTTTTTTTTTTTTGAACAAGACCATTACAAATCAGTTTTTCCCAATGTGTCTTTCCATTCCACAAAAGTTCAATGGAAACTATCAGATTAATCCCATTTCAAAGCATATAAATTGCCATGGTTCAAATCTTCTTTGAACAAGAAATCTGGATAACCTTCTCTTCAATACTACTACATCTATCAAGAAATGATTTTATATATATATATATATATATTTATTTATTTTTCTCCTTTTTCTTAGAAACTTTTTTTCAGGAATGAAGTATTTACTCAAAAAAAAAAAAAAAGGAAAACAGCATCAAGGAAGCAGGACAGAATTCTCAATGTAGAGACTAACAAGGATCACCCTCCCTAGCCAGGGAGACCACAACAATGCTACCATCGCTGCAAAAACAGACAATCTATATGTTTATCAAGGAGGCTTTCTAGAGGGCAGTTTTTGTCAAAAACGAAGATAGGCAAGGCTTCTACTTCACAAGAGGTAGCCCATCGCAAAACCTTTGATAATTCCCTCCCCACAGTCAAGGAGCCTAGAAACTCCCTCACAAAAATCCTCAAACCTTCAGAAAGTGGCCTTTACGGAAATCATCTCTTCCATTAGGCAGTAGAGATGCTTTGACAATCATGCCTTTCTCATCTCCAAACACCCCATCAACACCACAAAGAACAGTGATCTAACAAAAATAAGCCATCAAAATTCAGCTTCCAAACTCCTGCTGTACAAGTCCAAGCATGTGTACATGAGGCTCTGAAGGTTTATTACCTGCGACTTATATTCCAATGTCTGAGAAAATCAAAAAGCCTTGACCCCACAAAGATACGAGTATGGTGGAGCCCACATGATGATACTAAAATTTAAAAATTCAATAACTTCGTCAATGGAATTCATCACATTCTAAAAATCTGACTGTTCTTTTGTTTTCTACCTTTATAGCAGGTCATTCCAATATGTGGCACCAGAATGGATATATATTAAGCTCCTTCTTACAATACATGGTATGCTAGGGTATGTGGGTTGCTGCAGTACATACAATGTGCATGTACAATATAGTTTTATTTGCAAATTAATAGGTAAATATGAAAGGATAAATGTTATTATTATTGTATTATTAAGTTTGGCCCAGAAGAATGGAAAATAATCGAAATTAGCTTTAAAATATCTGTCCAATTTCTGCTATGAGACAATGTGAACATAAACCATGGTAGAGATAGCATTTTACAGAAATTCTGCAGCAACCAGTATGAGGGATTTTTTTTTATTTTTTTATTATTATTTTTTTGCATGTGTCTAAAATCTCATTCCTAGAATAAATATCCATCAGAAATATGCACATATAAAAATGCACTACATTCTACCATATTAGACTTATCTGGCATAGAAAATGCGCCGCTGGACATAACTTTTTTTTAGATATACTTTTAGATAAATCTCTAAAATCTAAATACAAAAACCTAAATTACAACTTAAATCAGCAAGAATTGAAACAAAATCCAATGAAATCTCTAAGAATAAAGAGACATAAGTTAGATCAAGATCAAAACAAATCAAGCACCAGAAATCAAGAAAAAATTACAAAAACCAAACCCTATCCATGTTTTTGCAATCGATGTATATGCCCCTTGTTTTTCTATCCTGCACGAAAATCGGCAATGGAGGAGCAGATTTCGAACCAGAGAACAGGGTTTTGCTCTCAGATCGAACACCAAACCCTAATCGCTGATATTACAATGTAGAAACTGCTCAAATCCAGCAAATGAGCTAGAAACGATAGGATTTTCCACTTCCTGAGCAAGATTTCAGTGAAATCAGCAAAAAAAACTCCTCAAATCGAACCAAAAAACGTGGAAATTGGATTTTGAACAGCCAAATGGGGAAAACGCAAGAAAATGAGAGATTTCTGCCCCGATTTCTAATTTTCGAGAGAATTTCAGTTGAGAAATCAGTAGAGAAAAAAAACAGAGAGAGAGAATGAGTACCTGAAATCGGCGAAGAGATTGCTGGTGTGGAGGACAGAATTTCCTTTCGGAGCTGAGGGATCTTGAGAGAGAGAGCTGAGGGAGTATGAAATGACCTGATTTTGAGAGAGAGCTGAGGGAGCTGAGGGATTTTGAGAAAGAGCCGAGGGAAATTTTTTTTTATAGCTCATCTCATGTAAAGCTCAGATCTCAAACACGTGTTACAACTATGAGGTTCGTAAGCCCACACGTATGTGAAGCCTTGCCTATCTACACGCCAACATGGAACACATTGGAGAGATCCGAGCCTTTCATCAGGTGGGCCAAGCTGTTTAGATGCTAACTACTAAACATTTAACTACTAGGTGACAACTAGACGGTTGAGAAGAAAATGGTACTAAGCTGTAGAAATTTAACTATCAGATCTGATGGTTTGGATTATCTAACGAGTTTGATTTTTTCTGGCGGTGATCCATCCGCAGTAGGGTCCATGATTTTTATGGTCCTGATTTTCCTTCATGTAAGCAAGGATCTGAAAGAAAGAACCTTACATTCACACATGCATAATTGGAGCAGATATAACGCTGGAGTATAGCAATTTTGTAGCTGTCCATTGTTCATCCCATTGCTTGTAAGATGTGACCCACCTGAGTAGTGAAACAGCCTGGTTTGTAGGCCTTAAGATCTCAACAGTGAGGCCCACCTGATGGAAAGTTGTATCTCTCACAGGTGTGCCATGATTACGTGGGCCACATGCTTTGGAAAAAGAGAATCTCTCTGTGTGTGTATCAATGACTGCTAATACGTACATGTGGGCCACCTTCTGCTCTAACTGGCCTGATCTGTGTATCAATGACTGTTAATACGTACATGTGGGCCACCTTCTGCTCTAACAGGTAATAATGGTTGTGATTTCTTAAAGATGAATCTGGAGTGTACTTTTCACCCACCTATGAATCAAATAGAGCAATGTCCAGATGGAAAATGGCCCATTCATCAAAAATTAGACCTTTCGCCTCGGTTCTTATGCAACTGTGGGTAAAACGTAGACATTTCGCCTCGGTTCCTATGCAATTGAGGCTAAAAAGTAGACTTTTCGCCTCGGTTCCTAGTAACTGAGGCTAAAAAGTAGACCTTTCACCTCGGTTCCTAGCAAGTGAGGCTAAAAAGTAGACCTTTCACCTCGGTTCCTATGCAAGTGAGGCTAAAAAGTAGACCTTTCGCCTCGGTTCCTAGTAACTAAGGCTAAAAGTAGACCTTTCACCTCGGTTCCTATGCAAGTGAGGCTAAAAAGTAGACCTTTTGCCTCGGTCCTAGCAACTGAGGTTAAAAAGTAGACCTTTCGTCTCGGTTCCTATGTGACTGGGGCTAAAAAGTAGGCCTTTCGCCTCGGTTCCTATGCAACTGAGGCTAAAAGGTAGGCCTTTCGCCTCGGTTCCTATGCAAGTGAGACTAAAAAGTAGACCTTTCGCCTCGGTTCCCAGCAACTGAGGCTAAAAAGTAGACCTTTCGCCTCGGTTCCTATGCAAGTGAGGCTAAAAAGTAGACCTTTCGCCTCGGTTCCTATGCAACTGAGGCTAAAAAGTAGACCTTTCGCCTCGGTTCCTATGCAACTGAGGCTAAAAAGTAAACCTTTCGCCTCGGTTCCTATCAATTGAGGCTAAAAAGTAGACCTTTCGCCTCGGTTCCTATGTAACTGAGGCTAAAAAGTAGACCTTTCGCCTCGATTCCTATGCAACTGAGGTTAAAAAGTAGACCTTTCGCCTCGGTTCCTATGCAAGTGAGGCTAAAAAGTATACTTTTCGCCTCTTCCTAGCAAGAGGCTAAAAGTAGACTTTTCACCTCGTTTCTATGGAGGCTAGAGTGTAGACCTTTCGCCTCGGTTTCTATGGAACCTAGAATGTAAACCTTTCGCCTCGGTTCTTATGCAACCGAGGCTAAAGACCTTTCGCCTCGGTTTCTATGGAACCGAGGCTGTAGACCTTTCGCCTCGGTTTCTATGGAAGAATGTAAACCTTTCGCCTCGGTTCTTATGCAACTGAGGCTAAAAAGTAGACTTTTAGCCTCAGTTATTTAGCAACTGAGGCGAAAAATGAACTTTTAGCCTCAGTTCCATAGCAACCGAGGCTAAAAAATACATTTAGCCTCCATTTTTTCAAT
The DNA here is from genome assembly GCF_029962835.1 of Magnolia sinica. Classification (NCBI taxonomy): domain Eukaryota; kingdom Viridiplantae; phylum Streptophyta; class Magnoliopsida; order Magnoliales; family Magnoliaceae; genus Magnolia; species Magnolia sinica. Next base: position 32,443,576 of record NC_080581.1, read on the forward strand.
TGAGGCTAAAAAATTGAGGCTAAAGGCCTACTTTCTTGTAGTGAACACTCCTATTGATGCGCATGATTTCCCTTATGCAAGTTACTTTCCAAGTTATTTAAATTCAAGCATTACCTATGCTTACATTTATGTTAAGTTGATATTCTTCAGATGCGTATGTACCATGAATTGAGTTGTTGTTCCATTACTGTTCTACATTTCACATGAGTATCTGTAGTAGTGTAAGGTGTTTGGGACTATGCATTAGTCCAGGGAATCGGTAATTGACCCTATGTTCGTGGTTGAGATTGCTTTCGCCACGTAGGACGTATTAGCCGAACCCGAGTCGTATTAGAGTTGTCGGCAGTGGTTTGGCCACGCGGAGTGTTTGCGCACTCTATGTCGCTCAATTCAATGTGCGCTCGTGCTAGTCGAGTTAGTCAAGTAACCCAATTGTCCGATGTATGTTTACCATGTATGGACGCTACTGCTTGAATCTAGGGTACCGAACTTACCAGTGAAATCCTATTAACTATGGTACTTGATCCGCTAAGACTCATAAGCCGGACGTGGTGGTATGGGACACCGTGGTCGAGTTGTTGGCCTACGCTGGGGTGACGAGCCTCCCCGTAGTGACCAGTGAGCAACTAAACTCGTGAGCCGATTATGGTGGTATGGGACACTATATTCGTGCTGTCGGCCTACATTGATTGGTGACGAGCCCTTTGTAGTGACCTCGAGCATACCTGGATACCGCAAGGAGGTGACGAGCCGATCTGTGGTAGTAAAGGCATGAAAGGCGTGCATTGATTGGTGATGAGCCCTTTGCTACGACCTCAAACATATGATCGTATGAGATGTCTAGGACTGACGACCCTAGTATGGATCACTGTTTGGATGGTGATATGAGGAAGGTATCTTAGCTTCCCAATCCTGTTGCGTGAAATGGACTAATAACAACTTGGTAATCATATCCATGCACCGCATTTGCATGTGCTTTGTAAATGTGGCACACTTTGAGGCGATGTCATGCGTAACGTAAGATGAAGACACTGAGGGTGAACGCGTGAGGGCACGCATCATATTGCATACATCCTTGCATTAACAAGAGTACTTCGGATTTATTTAATTGTCCTGCTTTATCATTACTGTTTGATTGAACTGATAACATGTTAACCAGTGCCTTATTGTTCCACTGAGTTGATCACTCACTCCCACATTTTTGGGGCGGTGTTAAACACCCACCAGACTCTGTCTTAGGTTCTGATGTTGCAGATGTGGATGCGACTTCTGAGGCAGAGCGGGAGCTGGATGATGATGAGGCTGCCTTCTCCTATATGCAGTTTTCAGACGGGTTCTAGTGAGCCTCGGTCTGATGCGCAGGATCTCTGGGATTATTTTTGGGAACTGAAATGATGTAATTTGATACTTATAATTTTGTTAAATAACACTTTCATATGATCTGGCCTGTATATGTAATTCAGGGGTTTACACTTGTACACATATTTTCCTATAAGTCTTCCGCTTGCTTTATTCACTTATCCCTGAATCATATCTGTGTTTTGGCTTAATCTATTCCATGTTTTATGCACTAATACAGTCAACATACATCCATCATTAAATATGTTGCATAAGTGATGCTTTGGAACTCGGGAGCTGAGTTTTGCTCGACCCCCGAATTTCAGGGCGTTACAAGTTGGTATCAGAGCATGATCTGGATTAAACCGGACCTGGGTTATGGTCACACACCGAACGTTGTCGCCACTTTAGTGTATTTAGGTGCGGGTCTATCATCGATTTGTGTTTGTGCTCCGTAGCTTCTATCGGTGAAAGTTTCTTGAAAACCTTCACCGAGATCGAGTCTGTACTCCTACCTGATCACACACAGTGACCCGAAACCTTTCATAGACCCTCTATTAATGAGTTTAGACGGTCTATCTTCCCTTTTTTCATCCTTAAACCTTCCAGAAATCGCTATTTGAATCCGATTGCTGCCAGAATGACCCGATAGGCGTCAAACTATGCAAGGGGCCAATCGGGGCATTTTCTGTGGGACCCAGGGGGGACCTCGTGTTTTGGACCATGGGGGACCAGGAGGGTCTCGCCAAAATGGCGAGGCATCAGCGGACTGTCCAGAGACCGGCGATGCCATCGCCGGTTCGGCGAGGGATCGCCGGTCAGCGGGCCTAGCGGGCTGGGCCGACGCGGGCCGATCACTCCTAGGCCTAATGTGGCCCACCTCTCCACGGTTTTCCCTTTATCTCTCTTTCTTTTATCTACTTCCTTCACAAAACCTACTCCTAAGCTCTTCCTTTCTTCAAAACCCTCTCCAAACCCTCTCAAATCTCTCCCAAATCTTCTTCTTCCTCCATTTTTCGTGCAAACCCATCACCCCATCTTCAAATCTTCCTTCCCATTGTTGATTTCTCTTTCCTTCCTTCTCATTTGAGCTCTTGTATTCCCTATTTGGCTAATAGTTGTGTGGAAGCTTCACCATCTTCCTATTTCTCTCTTTCTCTCATTTCTCATGGCCCTCTTTGAGATTGTGACAGCCATCTTTTTCATTTCTTCCCTTCTTTCCTTGATGGGGAAGAAGAGAGCGCCCGTGGATAAAGTCGGGCCAAGCCGCCCAACCCGTGCACGGAGGTCGAGAGGTGTCGTCGCTAGCACGTCCGCCGCACGTGAATTTCAGACGAAGCGGGACCTTGATCCTCGAGCTCCCGTTAGTAGGACCTTGTTGGCAGAGTTGTCTCATGGAGCCTATGAAGGCCGTAGGGTCCTTTTTGAGGCTCATGTCAATCCACGGCTCTTTGGTGAGTTCTTCTTGTTGGAGCACCTAGAAGGGGCTGGTTGGGGTCCCTTGTTTGAAGGCGAGTATCGCGCTAATGCTAGCACTGTTTGGGCCTTTTATGCCAACATTCTGGAGCCTTCGCTAGAGCCTCTGCAGTTCAAGATTCCTTGTGGCAGCGGTCGAGTGGGTATTGTCAATGTTGCTTTGATATCCCAACTCCTAAAGGTGCCACTTGGTGAAGTGCATGCCAGCGAGAAGAATGTGGACAGTGTGCGCGAGAGGGAACATCGCACCCGATCCTTGTGTGGTCGTCTGGTCGAATGGCAGCCAAATAGGAGTCTTTTGGCTTCCCACATGACGAACGACTTTCGTTTGCTTCACCACATCTTTACGTTCAATGTATATCTAAGGTGGAGCAACCACACCGAGTGTACGCGCCTGATGGTGGATTTTCTATATTAGGTGGGGCAAGAAGCGAAGTTGTGTGTGCCGACGTACGTCCTGCGCCAGATTATTCTCATCGCTCGTTCGAGTAGAAGGACCGAGTCGCTTCCCTTTGGCCGCCTCATTTGCAAGATTGCACATGAGTTTGGCTATAGGCTTGGAGCTAAGAAGCCGGTTCCTGTTCGTCATATCAATCTAAGGACTCTTAAGCTGATGGAGGTTGGTTCTGGTCGGCATGCCTCAGAGGGTGAGGCTGAGTCTGAGAGCGATGATGAAGAGAGTTATGTTGAAGGTGGTGCAGAGTCTGAGGAAGAAACAGAGCAAGACAAGGATGGAGATGAGGCACAGGATTCGAGTGATAGCTCTCCTCCTGTGGCGCTAGAGCAGGGTGCAGAGCAGATTGCCAGAGATGCCCGTCTTACACGGCTTGAAGAAGGGCAAGCTGCTTTACGCCAGGATATTGTTGATCTTCGAGGCCTTGTTAAACATAAGTTTAAGAAGGTGTCTCGGACTCTGAAGTCTATCCTGTGTTGCTTGCAGGATAAGGGTGCTCCGCCTCCATCTCCTGATTCCGACGAGTAGCTGTCGTCGTGGCCGTCCTTTGCTTTGTTTGTGTTTTCTTTCTGTGTGTAGTCGTTGTTGGCTTGTAGTTGGAGTGTTGTAGTTGTGCAGTTGTTGTAGTTGTTTGTGGTGGTTGTAGTTGCTGTGGTTGTTTGAAGTGTTAGATGTTGTTGTTTTCATGCTTTACTAGTCGTGATTCATGTATTGCTGCACTACTTGTATTACGACGATTTTGATTAATGGAATGCATGTTGTTGGCTTTGCTAGTCGCACCGCTTTATCACTACGATGTTATTATGGATATGGATTGGCTCACGAGGATGCGAGCTGAGATTGATTGTGAAGCGAGATCCGTGACGATCCATGGACTTGAGAGCGAGACTGTTACTTTCCCGGTTCAGGGCAGTTACCCTCTTCGTATTGATTTTTATTCTTCTCTGTTGGAGAGTTTGGCCAAATCAGCATTGGTTATTACGCCGGTAGTTCAGGAGTTTGAAGATGTGTTTGAGTCGATTCCTGGATTACCTCCTCAGCGTGAGATTGATTTTGCTATCGATCTTATGCCTACTGCGGCGCCCATTTCTTTACCCACGTATCGTATGCCTCCGAGTGAAATGGAGGAGTTGAGGAAGCAGATAGATGGTTTGCTGAAATTGGGTTTTATTCGGCCTAGTGTGTCTCCTTGGGGAGCACCTGTTCTGTTTGTGAAGAAGAAGGATGGTTCCTTGCGATTGTGTATTAATTATCGCAGGTTGAATCTGGTAACTGTGAAGAATAAGTACCCTTTGTCCAGGATTGATGATCTGTTTGATCAGTTGAAGGGGCCACGGTACTTTTCGAAGGTTGATCTGCAGTCAGGGTATCATCAGTTGAGAATCAGGGATGAGGATGTCCCTAAGACAACTATGACCGGGCTGTCATCAATACCGTTCCTTATGATGTTGTTCGGTCTGACGAACGCACCGGCCGTGTTCATGGATCTGATGAACAGGGTGTTTCGGCCTTTTCTGTTTCGATTCGTCATTGTCTTTATTGATGACATTTTGATTTATTCGGCGAGCCGGGCAGAGCACGAGGAGCACTTAAGAGCGGTTTTGGGTACTCTTAGGAAGCATCAGCTTTTCGCACAGTTCAAGAAGTGTGATTTCTGGAAAGAGGAAGTCAAGTTCCTGGGACATATGGTGTCCAAGGAAGGAATAGCCGTCGACCTTGCCAAGGTAGCTGCAGACCGAAGCAGCTTGGTTCAGTTACTGAGGTAAGAAGTTTTCTGGGTCTTACAGGCTATTATCGACGCTTTATTCAGGACTTCTCGAAGATTGCCAGACCGTTGTCGCAACTGACACGGAAGGATTTGAAGTTTGCTTGGAGTGAGCAGGTGGAGTTAGCTTTTCAGGAGCTGAAGGACAAGTTGGCGTCCGCCCCTGTGCTAGTATTGTCAAAGCAAGGGGTTAAGTATATTATCTATACTTACGCCTCTCGCGTTGGCCTGGGTTGTGTCCTTATGCAGAAGGACAGGGTGATAGATTATGCTTCGCGTCAGTTGAGGAAACACGAAGAGAATTACCCTACGCACGACCTGGAATTAGCAGCCGTCATCTTCGCATTAAAGCTTTGGAGACATTACCTCTATGGTGAGGAGTTCGAGCTCTTTTACGACCACAAGAGCCTTAAGTATATTTTCACGCAGCGTGATTTGAATATGAGGCAACGCAGGTGGATGGAAACATTGAAGGACTTCAAGTTCGATGTTTCTTACCATCCTGGCAAGGCGAACTTTGTGGCAGATGCGTTGAGTTGCAAGAAGGCTATTGAGTTTGCGGCTCTGCTGATGATAGCAGAGTGGGATATGTTGGAGTTCATGCACGATTTTGAGCAGAAGCTTACGGTGGTTAAGCCGTATGAGGTTATCACACACATTCGTATACAGGCCGTTATCGACGAGAGGATCGTTGCAGCTCAGGCAGATGATGAGCTTTTGGTGAAGATGAGGCAGCGGGTTGGTACAGATGAGAACTCCGACTGGAGTGTTAGTTCTGATGGGGGCCTACGTTTTCGTGGCCGGTTATGTGTTCTTGACATCCCTGACTTGAGACGTGAGGTTCTCGAGTTAGCCCATAGTTCTAAGCTTGCGATGCATCCAGGTAGCACGAAGATGTATCAGGATATGAAGAGGTCTTATTGGTGGGACAATATGAAGGTCCAGATTGCTAAATTTATTTCTCTTTGTCTCGCGTGCCAGCAGGTCAAGGCAGAGCATCGCCGACCTCCTGGGTTGTTGCAGCCCATGCCCATAGCTAAATGGAAATGGGATTTCATCTCTATGAATTTTATTTCTGGGTTGCCGAGGATGAGAAAGGGAATTGACTCTATTTGGGTGATCGTCGATCGATTAACGAAGTCGGCGCATTTCTTACCGATAAGAGTCACTTACTCTGCAGACGAGTTGGCTAGGTTGTATATCAAGGAGGTAGTGCATCTGCATGGAGTTCCCCTAGAGATTGTGTCTGATAGAGACACACGTTTTACATCTATCTTCTGGACTCGTATCCATGAAGCAATGGGTGTGAAACTGAAGTTCAGTACCGCGTTTCATCCGCAAATAGATGGGCAGACAGAGCGCGTGAATCAAGTCCTGGAGGATATGTTGCGAGCTTGTGTTTTGGATTTCAAGGACAGTTGGGATGATTGTCTTCAGTATGCAGAGTTCGCGTATAATAATAGTTTCCAGGCGAGTATCAGCATGGCTCCCTTTGAGGCGTTGTATGGTCGCCCGTGCAGAGCACCACATTGTTGGGCAGAAATTGGTGAGCGTAGTTTGCTTGGCCCAGAGTTGGTGCAGGTGACTTCAGAGAATGTTGACATCATTCGACGTCGACTTCTGACAGCGCAGAGCAGGCAGAAGAGTTATGCTGATACGAGGCGTCGACCGCTTGAGTTCGTAGTGGGAGACCATGTTTTTCTGAAGGTCTCTCCTATGAAGGGAGTTCTGCGGTTCGGTAAGAAGGGGAAGCTGACGCCGAGATTTATTGGTTCATTTCAAGTTCTGGATCGAGTGGGAGCGGTAGCATACCGCCTTGCATTGCCCACACCTCTTACGGGTGTGCATAACGTATTTCATGTTTCTATGCTGAAGAAGTACGTTCCTGATCCTTCACATATTATCAGTTGGGAGCAAGTGCAGTTGAGTGAGGATGCCACTTATGTACTGCGACCGATGCGTATTCTCGACAGGAAGGAGTAGGTATTGCGTAGTAAGGTTATCCCTCTTGCGAAGGTGCTATGGACGCCTCATGGTGTGGAAGAGGCTACTTGGGAATCTGAAGCTGAGGTCAAAAAGACCTACCCTCTGATCCTTGAGGATTATACGAAGGTATGAATTTCGAGGACGAAATTTTCTTTAAGGGGGGTAGATTGTAATGACCTTGGATTTCTTATGCTAATCTTTCCTTAAGTAGTTGTTTTTGGGATAATTAGCGCTTTACTCGATTGCTTGTGAAATTTGCATCAATCACTTTAAATTGTATCTGCATGGCTCTAAACGTGTAGATTAGTGAGCACTACGTTACTCTGAAATCTGGGATCCATCGCTAAATCCAGTTGTTCTGGAGAATTTTTGGAAGATCTGGATCGGACCTGGACCGCGCGTCGGAAGTCCGATGGCGATGATCTTCGGCTGTTGCGGTCACCGAGTTGGGCTTGACCATCACCTCCAAAATCAAGTCCATGTGATGTTCTAGGTCGATTTGCTTGAGCTTGGAGTGAAGAGTGTGAGAACGGTTGGAATTTATTAAGCTTTTATGAAATCTGAGTCGTGTCGCTTGCGCGACGATTTTAAGCTATCTGACCGTTGGATTCTGACCCAATTTCACCCTCTGATCAGGATAGTTGGCCCAGGCATATCCTAGTGCTTGTGGACCTGATCGAGATTCCGTGACCGTTGAATTGAGTGTGGTCCGCCACGGCTGATCTGAAGAGCCGGTCGGTACGAAAACTCATCCTGACCTAGATCCATGGTCAGTGAGCTTAAGTCCGACCTTTCGTGGTTATAGGCCCACCAGAAGTGCTTCGTTGGATCGGGAAAGGCATGCTTTGGTTATAACCTAAGTATACCTTGTCCCTGGGGTTATTTTCATCAAGAATAGGCCTATTTATAGTCCTTAAACCCTAGCCCTCTTTTCCATACGATTTTCTCTAACCCTAGCTTGGAAAGAGAGTGGAAAAGAGAGAGAAAGTGAGAGAGATAAGTTGGTGAATCATCTTGGATTCTTCCTTGTTCTTCTTCATCTTTGAACCTTCACTTTGAATCGTTCTTCTGACGGTTCTGAGTTCTTTTGGGGTAAATTAACCTAACCCTAATCTGTGTTAGAGCTTAGATTAGTTTTGGTGTTGTTGTATCTCATTTCTATCATTGTTTTAGGGTATTCTATCGCCGTTGACGAAGACAACTCGCCTAAATCAGTTCGGTGGTTCTTTCTTCGCTTAAGGTGCGGACTTTAAGTGTATAGGTTATGGTTTTCAAGGCTTTCAACGCCAGTTAGTGATTTATTCTTGTTATGAATGAGATTTCACATATCAAATGTTGTGTTTACATTGCTTTCCTGATATGCATGTGCTATATTGAGATTTGTGTATTCTATGTGTATTTATAAAGTACCGTATATGTATAAAATATGCACTTATGTTTGCCATGATTATTTGTCATGTATGTATGCTAGATGCATGTATGACAACTCCTTGGTAAAAGGAATTGTCTAAGTGCATGTATTTCAACATACGTCATGTATGTTGTTCCATGTATGCTAAGTGTTTGTAGAAATGCATGAATGATCTAAAGTGTAACTTATTACACTAATTACGGGCGTTGAGAAGTGATTCTCTACACTCCTATTGATGCGCATGATTTCCCTTATGCAAGTTACTTTCCAAGTTATTTAAATTCAAGCATTACCTATGCTTACATTTATGTTAAGTTGATATTCTTCAGATGCGTATGTACCATGAATTGAGTTGTTGTTCCATTACTGTTCTACATTCCACATGAGTATCTGTAGTAGTGTAAGGTGTTTGGGACTATGCATTAGTCCAGGGAATCAGTAATTGACCCTATGTTCGTGGTTGACACTGCTTTCGCCATGTAGGACGTATTAGATGAACCCGAGTCGTATTAGAGTTGTCGGCAGTGGTTTGGCCACGCGGAGTGTTTGCGCACTCTATGTCGCTCAATTCAACATGTGCTCGTGCTAGTCGAGTTCGTCAAGTAACCCGATTGTCCGATGTATGTTTACCATGTATGGACGCTACTGCTTGAATCTAGAGTACCGAACTTACCAGTGAAATCCTATTAACTATGGTACTTGATCCGCTAAGACTCATAAGCCGGACATGGTGGTATGGGACACCGTGGTCGAGCTGTCGACCTACGCTGGGGTGACGAGCCTCCCCGTAGTGACTAGTGAGCAACTAAACTCGTGAGCCGATTATGGTGGTATGGGACACTATATTCGTGCTGTCGGCCTACATTGATTGGTGACGAGCCCTTTGTAGTGATCTCGAGCATACCTGGATACCGCAAGGAGGTGACGAGCCGATCTGTGGTAGTAAAGGCATGAAAGGCGTGCATTGATTGGTGACGAGCCCTTTGCTACGACCTCAAACATATGATCGTATGAGATGTCTAGGACTGACGACCCTAGTATGGATCACTGTTTGGATGGTGATATGAGGAAGGTATCTTAGCTTCCCAATCCTACTGGGTGAAATGGACTAATAACAACTTGGTAATCATATCCATGCACCGCATTTGCATGTGCTTTGTAGATGTGGCACACTTTGAGGCGATGTCATGCGTAACGTAAGATGAAGACACTGAGGGTGAACGCATGAGGGCACGCATCATATTGCATACATCCTTGCATTAACAAGAGTACTTAGGATTTATTTATTTGTCATGCTTTATCATTACTGTTTGATTGAACTAATAACATGTTAACCAGTGCCTTATTGTTCCACTGAGTTGATCACTCACTCCCACGTTTCTGAGGCGGTGTTAAACACCCACCAGACTCTGTCTTAGGTTCTGATGTTGCAGATGTGGATGCGACTTCTGAGGCAGAGCGGGAGCTGAATGATGACGAGGCTGCCTTTTCCTATATGCAGCTTTCAGACGGGTTCTAGCGAGCCTCGGTCTGATGCGCGGGATCTCTGGGATTATTTTTGGGAACTGAAATGATGTAATTTGATACTTATAATTTTGTTAAATAACACTTTCATATGATCTGGCCTGTATATGTAATTCAGGAGTTTACACTTGTACACATTTTTTCCTATAAGTCTTCCGCTTGCTTTATTCACTTATCCCTGAATCATATCTGTGTTTTGGCTTAATCTATTCCATGTTTTATGCACTAATACAGTCAACATACATCCATCATTAAATATGTTGCATAAGTGATGTTTTGGAACTCGGGAGCTGAGTTATGCTCGACCCCCGAATTTCAGGGCGTTACAGTACTATGCGCTCGACCTCACAAGTCCGTCTCATGAGGTCGAGTTGTGTGGGCCCCACCATGATGCATTTTGAACATCTACCCCATCAGTTAGATACACCATTCCATCTTGGGCCTAGGTCTCAAAAATCAAGTCAATCCGTGACTTGTTGGGCCACACCACATATAGAAGTGGGGAGGGGCCGTGCACCATTGAAACATTCATAATCATTTTTTGGGCCCACCGAGATGTGGTTTGCAAATCCAACCCATCCATTACATGTGTCCCACTTGGATGAGGGTTCAGACCAAGTTTCAGCAGCATTCAAAACTTAGGTGGGCCCCACCAAGTGCTTTTATATGTTTTTGGCATGTCTTCACATGATTTTAGATGGTATGGCCCACCTGAGTTCCGCATGCGGCTAATTTTTGGGATATAGGAGGGGACTCATCAAATACAAGATGTTGATGGTCGACACACATCACGGTGGGGCCCACACAGCTCGACCTCACGGGAGCTTATCGTGAGGTCGAGCGCATAGTACCTTTTCCCATTATATATATATATATATATATATATAAGGTTTTCTTAAGTAGTTGGTGATCCAATCTTGAAGTAAATTTCTCATGTGACCTACTACACATATAGCACTCATCATTTATGTATAAATTGGAGATAAAAAATTCTATAGGTTCATGGCCTTATGCATATATGATTTCATGAGTATTCCAAAGGTAGCCCTGATCTCTTCAAACTCGACCTCACTTCTCTATTCATATACATAGATCTTAGAGATGATTCTACTTTATCCTAATAAAGAAGTTTGATTGTGGTCAAGATATATCTAATATTGACCATTGATACATTGGAAGTATTGTCACGCCCCAAACTCAGAAACTGGGCTCATAAAATTCCTGATCACCGAATCCGATGACGATAGCCTCCGTAGTACCCCATGCTCAGCTTCTAGCGCCCATATGCTAGATTTCGATCCTGGGATCCTGCAAGGAGGATTTTCCAACATACATTTATCTCTTAAAAAGCATAACCACAAGTTTACCCAAATTACAGAGGTAACATCATTATCACATATCCACTAGTACAAACAATTGAATACCATGATGAAAAGGAAATACATATATCGATGATCAAAGCTCCAGAAGACAGCTGCACGCTCCAAGCTCAATGCTGCTGTGACCTAATGCAACCTGCACGCATCTATCGTGCATAAGCTTATAGAAAGCTTAGAGGGTGGTGTAAGTATGTGCGCAAGGTAAGTGTCAAGTATGCAATATCAGAGCAATGCGAAAACATGCCAGTAAGTCTATAATTACCATCAGCCTTATTCAGGCTATGCGATGCAAAACATAATAAGCCAATATCATATACTGAGGAGACAATGTAGATCAGCTATATAATACGAAGTCATAGTAAGCCGAATATCATACACTGAGGATGCAATACAATGTGCGGTGCGAATGAAATGACCAAGCTAGAGTGTGAAGTTGGGATGATAATACGTAGTATCACAGGCTATGGGGTTCATCACAAAGGACTTCTATCCAAACTAGTCTCATATCTAGATTTAGATAGTCAGACTCAATGTAGTAGACTCCTGATCTCAGGTTAGTCGCGCGCCCCAACCGAAATCCTGGACATTGCAAAGGTACACAATAATTAATTGCGCACCACCAGCCTGAGTGGATAGTGAATGAATTAATCAATAAAATGCTGAGTATGCAATTGCTGCTCGGTAAGTCCACATAACAGTATCGTACATCTCTAGGATCATCACCGGGGTCTAGTACACTCCAAACTAGATGCCAGCCGCGCAGTCCAGTGAGTTGAAAAGACCTCACTACCCCATGCTTGTCGATAGCGGACCCATTTGTGAGCTGGTCAAATTCAGCCTAGCTTACAACCCCCTCAGTCTGGCGGATAAGGCCACACCCCCTCCCAACCAACCATAACACAGTGGGAAGCGCAGCCTCCTGGTATTCGACACTCGACGCTTATGTCTTCCACTCAGTCCAGACGTTGGAGCATCCCCTAGCCATAGGAGTTTAGGGACTTTCACCCACGGACATCCAAAGTGCCTATCTGGCCATCCACGATATTCCTGTAGAGGACACAGCCCTGATGTCGTTAGGGTGCCAAATGATCATGTCAAAAAATGCGAGACGCATGAGCCATGCCATCCAGTCATGCATCAAATCTGCGCATACCGCACGCTCATGTGGGGCAACTCTGTCTCTCGGAGAGTCCCATAAATAATCAGCCCAATGACACATGCTATGTTCAATCACTCCTCATAACAAGCATGTGAATGATGCATATGGGCATATATCATGAAGTATACTAAGCATGATTATAATCACATACATCATGGTGAGCCTGTATAAGGCGGCCCATGGACCATAATAATGAACGAGTGGCAGCACACAATCACATACACATAGTGGGTCTCACACATCACAATCGGGCCTCGCACATACAAGGGGCTTCACACAATCATAATTGGCCTCATATAATCGTAATGGGCCTCATATAATCGCAATGTGCCACAAATAATCACAATAGGCCTCATACAATCACACAATAGGCCTCATACAACCGCGATGGGCCTCACATAGTCATAATGGGCCTCATACAATCACAACATTATTCTAACACATACTCAGTGTGTATACTAATCATAGTCGTAATCAATAATCGGCCTACATATATGGCGAGGTTCATAGAAGGATAGCAGATCTAATCCATAACATGAGGATCGGTCCTCAACAGTGGATATACCAAACTTGATACCACTGATCTTTCCATCGACGGTGACGATGTTCTCTCCTCATATCAAGAATGAGCCTAGATGTCCTACTCCTATCAAAAATGGGCCTAAGCACAAGGAGTGGGCCTCCCTGCCCGTTCTATCACATAGCAATCTGGGCTTCCTAAGGGCCCAATAAGCAAAAGGTGGACCACATTCCCTATGGAAGGCTCGGTACGAACACAAGATGGGCTCCAAGGCTTGGGTGGTTGTACAGGATATGGTGGAAAGCATCATTATCAAATGGGGGCCCAACGGGTTGAGATAGCCTAATCAAAGGGAAAGATGGGTAATATAATCATCGATTGGGGGGTGAGAGGGGGGCAACGGTTTGGTTTAGCCCATTAATTGGAGATGAGAATGGGCCTAACAATGGGTCCTAGGGAGAGTTACAATGTGGACATCTAACCATCATTGCATATATAACTTAGGCATTAAACCATCATTGCTCCTAAGGCATGGCCCATTTAATATCAACCAGGAACATGGATGGGCAACTTAAACATCATCACATACATCCTGGTCAAATCACACAACATAATGGGCCTCATATACATCACCTTGGGCCTCACACAAGAGCTCTATATATATTGTATTGGGCCTCACTCATGGGCCTTATATAGATCACATTGGGCCTCATACTTGGGCCTCGAATACATCACAATGGGCCACATCACATGTGTCTAATACAAATCACAATGGGTTGCACCACATGGGCCTAATATACATCACATGAGCCTCACTCATCACAATGGGCCGCATCACATGTGCCTAATACACATCACAATGGGCCGCATCACATGGGCCTCACTTATGAACCACATATACATTATAATGGGCCACATCCTATGGGCCTCATGTACATCACAATGAGCCATCAAGATGGGTCCCTTACTCATTATAATGGGCCTTATATACAGGCCTCATATACATCACAATGGGCCGCAACATTGGGCCTCATATCAAAATGGGTTGCATCACATAGGCCTTATATACCTCAAGTGGACCGCATTGCATGGGCTTCATATACAACACATCGGGTCTCATCATATGGGCTTGATAAATAACACATCAAGCCTCATCGGATAGGTCATAATACATCTCATTGGGACTCACAGCAGGTGGGCCCTTGCACATCAGGTCGGGCCTCACATATGGGCCTCATATACATCAAATTCGGCCTCACATATGGGCCTCATACACATTAGATCAGGCCTCACATATGGGCCTCATATACATCAAATTGGGCCTTGTATATGGGCTGCATATACATCATCATGGGCCTCACCAATGGGCCATAAATACATCACATTGGAGTGGGCCCTGCACATTCTAAATGGGCCCCCACCAAATGGAGAGCTAGGACATACAATGCATATATCATGGTGGGCTCCATCGCTAATGGCCAGCAAGGACGAAACACATACATCAGATGGCCCCATGGCCTGGTGTAGATATACAACATATACCTCAAGATGGGCCTCACATGCACCGTCCAGATGGACAGTGCATAAAATAAAATACATACATCAAGGTGCATTCCACAGCACTGCACCGTCCAGATGGATGGTGCAGATATAGAATATATACATCAAGGTGGGTCCCACCCCCACATGTGCCACACGTGAGGGGTGGGCCCACGCCCAAAACGGATAGACAATTTGGAGAACACACACAGAGCTTGCTGACGTCAATCAGCTATATAGCTAGTGTGGGGTAGGCCAAACAATTCGCTTCCACGATAGGTGGGTCCCACGTGGGGCCCACCATAACATTTATTCCCCATCCCATCTGTTCATAAGGTCACAGAGACCCGAATTAAGAGGAAAAACAAATTTAATATCGATCCAAAACTTCTTGACCCAAAAAGGGGTTTCAATGGTAGACGTTCAATCCCCTACTATTTTTGGTGGTGTGGACCACTTGAGCCCCATGTACAGTTGATTTTTGGGATATCCCAATAATTAAAGGGGACCCATCAAATGGGTGGTGTTGATGTTCAACATGTATCATGATGGGGCCTGTGGTGGGGCCCATAGTCCCACCCTTCAACAAGCAACAAGGACGCTGCTTGCTGCCACCGTCCAACAACATCCCTATATTTTTTATTTTTTATTGTTTTTTCTTTGGTTTTTCATAGGTGAGGCCCACATCAGGATGATCTGTTTCGTCGGCTGGGTTCTCTGGCTCAGAATGGATCTAATGAGCCTAATATTCAATATTTTTTTGATGCATAGAAATATGACTGCGAGCCCTAACAGTTTGTCACTATTAAAATAACATTTTTGATGGTGTGGCCTACCAGAGATTTGGATTGGCTTCATTTTTCGGTTCAACGCCTAAAATGAGTTGGGAAGTTAGATGGACGTTGTGGATACGTTACATACATCAAGGTGGGGTCCACATGAGTGTGACCCACCAACTTTTAAATTAAAGTTGATATTTGTGTGTTTTTCCTTCATACAGATGGCCTGCCCTAGACAGTCCAAGCAGCAATGCTGCTGGACGCTGCAAGGTGGACCCCACAATGGACAGCATGGGTATACAGTGTATGCATCATGGTGGCCACTACCCTGGGTAATGTGGGTCAGATACATCATGGTGGGCCACGAGATGGGAAAGAGAGAAATAGAGAGAGAGAGAGAGAGAGAGAAGATGGTTGTAAGAGGGGAAGGGTTCTACCACTATGAGCCCTCCCTAGGTGGGTCATGTAATTACAATACATACATCATGTGGGTCCCAATACATGTGGGCCCACCAATCAAAATTAAAGGTGGAGATCCCTTTTCCACCAAAAATACAAGGTTCACAATGGGAAACATCATGATGGGGTCCATGGAGAATGGCCCCATCATGGGATGATCATATGAATCATGGTAGGCCATTGGCC
This sequence comes from Magnolia sinica, assembly GCF_029962835.1. Classification (NCBI taxonomy): domain Eukaryota; kingdom Viridiplantae; phylum Streptophyta; class Magnoliopsida; order Magnoliales; family Magnoliaceae; genus Magnolia; species Magnolia sinica. Next base: position 32,459,551 of record NC_080581.1, read on the forward strand.
ACACCTAGGGTCCAAGGTAAGATCCATACCATCAATCGGTAGACCCCACTTGGCCCATCATCAAAAACCATCTACCGTTTCACTCCTTCTTAGCTCCTTGATCTCTCGAGCTCCTAAGCTTCCTCTTTAATGAAGGATGATGAGAATTGAAGGGTTGGATGGTGAGGATTGAGGAGGGGTAGGAAGTGGGCCACACTTGGCTCTTCTCTCCTTAGTCCTTTTCTCTCTTAGTTGTTAGGAAAACTGTTAGAGAATGAGTGAAAGATGGGAGATGTAAGGAGAGAGAGATGGTTTTGTAAGAGAGATGGGATGAGAGGTATGGTGGTGTAAGGAGAGATGGCATAAGGGTTGACTTTTGGGTAAGGCTTGTGTAAGAGAGAGATAGGTTGTGATGGGATGTACTTGACTTGATTGATTTGAAAGGTGGTAGAGATTCTCTCGGGATTCGCAACACGCAGCGTTTCCCTCAAAGTAAATGCGGGCCCACAACTCCTGGCCTGGGTATAGCATCGGCACATGAGAGACGTGGTGTTGGAACTGCAGCGATGTCACGAATGATAGGGTACAAGTTTCAAGTTGAGCTGATATAAATATATAAGATGCGACTTAGGATCGCGCGCAAATGCCGATTACAGGTCACGGGTCGCTAGAATTCGACCAGGAGGACCGTGGGAGTCTAAGGAACGATACAGACTAGGATACGGGCCCTACATCTCTCTCCTCCTAATAAAAATTTCATCCTCAAAATTTTCACTATTACGCAACTAGACATAACTCATAAGGGAAGGGAGGAGAAATCATAACATATATATATATATATATATATATCAGAAACAAAATACAATCGAATATTACTTGCGAATCTCAGGCTCTTGCTCCTAAGACGCCTCATCTACACTATGATGACCCCTACTGAACCTAAGATCCTGGATCAGAAACGATCAAAACTGGGATACCTTTCAGCCTCACCATCTCATAAATGACTAATCTAACAAGATGGTCCTAATGCCTGGTCGTGCAAATCATCGACGACTCCTCCTGACGACTGAGGGTCCTATTGAGCTGCATAAAACCTATCCTATGTTATCTAGGGAGGTGTATGTCCCTGAACTACCTACTTAAAGGTCGAGAGCATGTCTCCGACGACACGGCTCCTAAGGCCAAAACGTAAGCCATTCTTAAAATGACCGGCCTTTCGCTCCTCATCATTAACTAAATACGGTGCTAACCTCGATAGCGCCACGAAACGAGCCGCATATTGCCCCACAGACATGTCTCCTGCACTAAAGTCTCAAACTCTAACACTCGCTACCGACGAAAGTGGTCGAGGAAGTACTGTTGGTCGATCAGTCAATGAAATTCTCTCATGTCTAGACGAAGTCAGCTCCTGCAACACATGGAGGTCCACTAGTGCTCGGCCTCACCCTAGAGAAGAAATATGGCTAACCGAACCCACTACTGGGTCGTACATCTCATCGTATAAAAAATCTTCTCCACCTCGGAGCATCATTTCTTGGCTGTTGTCAGGTCTGGCTCGCCCTGGAAACGCAGGGGATCGAGCTATTGAAACTCTCGAAGAAGGGTACTTGCACATTCCTGCTCTGCCTGGGCTGACGAAACAATGGGGTGCAAACCCTACCCCTGAAGGGCGACCGTCACAACTTGCAAAATCTGCTGTAACTAGGAGGCACTTACGAGTACAGTCGGATCCGCACCGGTCTCAGGTAGAGGAGTAGCATCCTCAGGCTGGGGAGCAAGGGTCTCTGGTGGTGGAGTGGGAGTCGCTCGGGTCACTCTCCTGGGCAGCATGTCCTACAGGGAAAAACAAAAGCACCTATCAACCTCGAGAACTCTCGAAGGCACACAGATTAAGGGTCTATAACAGAAGATCGCTAAGTTATTCGAACTCAGGACCTAATTATTCTAGGTTCTCAACAATCATATAGTGTAGGGTAGCTATTAGTAGATATGTGATGTTATCCTCAAGCATTCCTAAGTTATGTTATGATACCAACTTCTGTCACTCCCCAAACTCGAAAACCGGGCTCACAAAATTCATGATCACTGAATCAAGTGCCGACAGCCTCCGTAATACCCCATTCTTAGCTTCCAGCGCCCATACGCCAGATCACCGAATCCAGTGCCGACAGCCTCCATAATACCCCATTCACGACATGTTTCCACATTGCAATATCTGATTAATGCGGAAACATGCCAGTAAGTCCATAATTACCATTAGCCTTATCCAGGCTATGCGATACAAAACATAATAAGCCAATATCATACACTGAGGAGATAATGTAGATCAGTTATACAATGCAGAGTCATAGTAAGCCAAATATCATATACTGAGGATGTAATGCAATATGTGGTGTGAATAAAATAACCAAGCTGGAGTGTGAAGTCGGGATAATAATAAGTAGAATCATAGGCTATGGGGTTCATTACAAGGGACTTATATTCAAAATAGTCCCATACCTAGATTTGGATAGCCAGACTCAATATGGTAAACTCCTAATCTCAGGTTAGTCATGCGCCCCAACCAAAATCTTGGCCATTGTGAAGGTACATAACAATTAATTGCGTGCCACCAGCCCGAGTAGATAATGAATGAATCAATCAATCAAATGTTGAGTACACAACTGCTACTCAGTAAGTCCACATGAAAGTATCGTACATCTCTAGGATCACACCGGGGTCCAATACACTCCAAACTGGCTACCGCCCCTACCGGCCACGCAGCCAGTGAGTGGAAAAAACCTCACTACCCAACTGTTAGTCGATAGTGGACCCATTTGTGAGCTAGTCAAACTCAGCCTAGCTTACAACCCCCTCACTTTGGGTGAAAAGGCCACACCCCCTCCCAACCAACCACGACACAGTGGGAAGCGCGACCTCCTGGTATTTGGCACTCGGCGCTCATGTCTTTCACTCGGTCCAAACATTAGATCATCCTCTAGCCACAGGAGTTTAGGGACTTTCACCCATGGACATCCAAAGTGCCCATATACTCAAACCAAACATTTCAGGTGTCCCATCTGGCCATCCACGTTATTCCTGTGGAGGACACAGCCCTGATTTCATTAGGGTACCAAGTGATCATGTCACAAAATGCGAGACACATAAGCCATACCATCCAGTTATGCATTAAACCTACGCGTACCGCGCGCTCATGTGGGGCAACTCCGTCTCTCGAGGAGTCCCATAAACAATCAGCCCAATGGTACATGTTATGTTTAATCACTCCTCATAACAAGCATGCGAATGATGTGTATAGGCATATATCATGAAGTATACTATGCATAATTATAATCACATACATCATGGTGGGCCTATATAAGGCGGCCCATGGCCCGTAATAATGAACGAGTGGCGTGCACACAATCACATACATATGGTGGGTCTCACACATTACAATTGGGCCTCGCACATATAAGGGGCTGCACACAATCACAATGGGCCTCATATAATTACAATGAGCCTCATATAATCGCAATGTGCCTTATATAATCACAATGAGCCTCATACAATCACATAATGGGCCTCATACAATCGCGATGGGCCTCATATAGTCATAATAGGCCTCATACAACCACAACGTTATGCTAATACATACTTAGTGTATATACCAATGATAGTCGTAATCAATAATCGGCCTATATATATGGCGGGGTTCATAGAAAGATAGCAGATCTAATCCATAACATGAGGATCAGTCCTCAATGGTGGATATACCAAACTTGATACCACCGATCTTTCCATCTACGATGACGATGTTCTCTCCTCATATCAAGGATGAGCCTAGATGGCCTACTCCTATCAAAAATGGGCTTAAGCACAAGGAGTGGGCCTCCCTGCCCGTTCTACCATGTAGCAATTTGGGCTTCCTAAGGGCCCAATAAGTACACGGTGGACCACATTCCCTATGGAAGGCTTAGTACGAACACAAGATGGGCTCCAAGGCTTGGGTGGTCGTACAGGATATGGTGGAAAGCATCATTATCAAATGGGGGCCCAACAGATTAGGATAGCCTAATCAAAGGGAAAGATGGGTAATATAATCATCGATGGGAGGGGAAAAATGGTTTGGTTTAGCCCATTAAGGGGAGATGAGAATGGGCCTAACAACAGGCCCTAGGGACAGTTACAATGTGGACATCTAACCATCATTGCTCATACAATATGGGCATTAAACCGTCATTGCTCCTAAGGCATGGCCCATTTAATATCAACCAGGAATATGGATGGGCATTATAAACATCATCACATACATCTTGGTGGAATCACACATCATAATGGGCCTCATATAAATCACCTTGGGCTTCACACAAGGGCTCTATATACATCGCATTGGGCCTCACTCATGGGCCTCATATAGATCACATTGAGCCTCATACTTGGGCCTCAAATACATCACAATGGGCCACATCACATGTGTCTAATACAAATCACAATGGGTTGCACCACATGGGCCTAATATACATCACATGAGCCTCACTCATCACAATGGGCTGCATCACATGTGCCTAATACACGTCACAATGGGCTGCATCACATGGGCCTCAATCATGGACCACATATACATCATAATAGGCCACATCTCATGGGCCTCATATACATCTCAATGGCCCTTAAAGGCAAGCCATATGCTCATTATAATGGGCCTCATATAAGGGCCTCATATACATCACAATGGGCCACAACATTGGGCCCCATATACATCAAAATGGGTTGCATCATGTAGGCCTTATATACCTTAAGTGGGCCGCATCGCATGGGCTTCATATACAACACATTGGGCCTCATCATATGGGCCTCATAAACAACACATCAAGCCTCATCAGATGGGTCATAATACATCTCATTGGGCCTCACAGCAAGTGGGCCCTTCCACATCAGATCAGGCCTCACATATGGGCCTCATATACATCAAATTGGGCCTTGTGTTTGGGCCGCATATACATCATCATGGGCCTCACCAATAGGCCATAAATATATCACATTAGAGTGGGCCTTGCACATTCCAAATGGGCCCCCACCAAATGAACAGCTAGGATATACAATGCATATATCATGGTGGGCTCCATCGCTAATGGTCAGTAATGACGAAACACATACATCATACGACCCCATGGCCTGGTGTCGATATACAACATATACCTCAAGTTGGGCCTCACATATACCGTCCAGATGGACAGTGTGCAAAATAAAATACATACATCATGGTGTGTTCTATAGCACTACACCATCCAGATGGATAGTGTAGATATAGAATATATGCATCAAGGTGGGTCCCAACCCCACATGTGCCACACGTGAGGGGTGAGCCCATGCCCAAAACGGACAGACAATTTAGAAAACACATACATCTAAGAGCCCATAGAGCTTGCTGACATCAATCTGCTATATAGCTAGTGCTAGGTAGACCGGCCAATTCGCTTCCACGCTAGGCGGGTCCCATGTGCTGTCCACCATAACATTTATTTCTCATCCCAATTGTTCACAAGGTCACAAAGACCCGAATCAAGAGGAAAAACAAATTTCATATCGATCCAAAACTTCTGTGACCCAAAAAGGGGTTTCAATGGTAGACGCTCAATCCCTTACTATTTTTGGTGGTGTGAACCACCTGAGCCCCATGTACGGCTGATTTTTGGGATATCCCAATAATTAAAGGGGACCCATCAAATGGACGGTGTTAATGTTCAACACATATCATGGTGGGGCCTGTGGTGGGGCCCACGGTCCCACCCTTCAACAAGCAGCAAGGACGCTGCTTGCTGCAGCGTCCTCTGGACGTTGGCTACAACAGCGTCCATATATATATTTTTTTATTTTTTCCTTAGTTTTCATAGGTGGGGCCCACATCAGGATGATCTATTCCGTCGGCTAGGTTCTCTGACTCATGATGGGTCTAATGAGCCCAATATTCAATTTGTTGACGCACAGAAACATCACTGTGGGCCCTAACAGTTTGTCACTATTAAAATAATATTTTTGATGGTGTGGCCTACCAGAGATTTGGATTGGCTTCATTTTTCAGCTCAACACCTAAAATGAGCTAGGAAGTTAGATGGACACTGTGGATAGGTTACATACATCAAGGTGGGGTCCACATGAGTGTGACCAACCAACTTTTAAATTAAAGTTGATATTTGTGTGTTTTCCTTCATGCAGATGGCTTGCCCCAGACAATCTAGGCAGCAACGTTGCTGGACATTACAAGGTGGACCCCACAATGGGCAACGTGGGTATACGGTGCATGTATCATGGTGGCCACTGCCCTCGGCGGTGTGGTTCAGATACATCATGGTGGGCCACGAGATGGGAAAGAGAGAAATAGAGAGAGAGAGAGAAGACAGTTGTGGGAGGGGAAGGGCTCCGCCACTATGAGTCCTCCCTAGGTGGGCCATGTAATTACAATACATACATCAAGTGGGTGTGGGCCCACTGATCAAAATCAATGGTGGAGATCCCTTTTCCACCAAAAATACAAGGTCTAGATGACCTTTCACAATGGGAAAATAAATATCATGATGAGATCCATGGAGAATGGCCCTATTATGGGATGATCATATGATTCATGGTGAGCCATCGGCCACACCTAGGGTCCAAAGTGAGATCCATACCATTAATCGGTAGACCCCACTTGGCCCATCATCAAAAACACAATCTAACCTACAAATCACCTACCGTTTCGCTCCTTCTTGGCTCCTTGATCTCCTAAGCTCCTATGCTTCCTCTTTGATGGAGGATGATGAGAATTGAAGGGTTGGATGGTGAGGATTGAGGGGGGTTAGAAAGTGGGGCCACACTTGGCTCTTCTCTCCTTAGTCTTTTTCTCTCTTAATTGTTAGGAAAAATGCTAGAGAATGAGTGAAAGATGGGAGATGTGAGGAGAGAGGGATGGGTGTGTAAGAGGGATGGGATGAGAGGTATAGTAGTGTAAGGAGAGATGACATGTGGGTTGACTTTTGGGTAAGGCTTGTGTAAGAGAGGGATGGGTTGTGATGGGATGTACTTGATTGATTTGAAAGGCGGTAGAGATTCTCTCGGGATTTGCAACTCGCGGTGTTTCCCTCGAAGTAAACGCGGGCTCACAACTTGTAGTCTGGGTATCGCATCAGCGCGCGAGATACAGCGTTGGAACCATGGCGACGGTGCGGTCGCTAGGGTACAAGTTTTGAGTCGAGCCGATATAAATATACAGAATGCGACTTAGGGTCATGTGCAAATACTGATTATTGGTTGCTGGTCGCTGGAATTTGACAGAGAGAACCATAGGAGTCTAAAGAATGGTACAGACTAGGATACGGGCCTTACAAGTATTTTAAGTAAAACAGATTGTTGAATTTTTCATTTTCTTTTACCACAATAATGGTTCGTATCAACTTTTGAAGCATGGTTAAGGTTCTAAAAGTTTTCGGCATAATCAAGACTTGATATACATAATAAGAATGTGGAATAATACAGATTAGGAATAATTTAATTGCAGTTAAATTAATCAACTTTCATGCTTGGTGATATTTGTTATAATCTCATTGATACAGATGGAATGGTCCTAAAAAAATAAAATGAGAAAATTCATTGAGATTATAGTAAACCTCACCAAGCATGAAAGGTGATTTAGCTACAATTAATCATTTCTCATAATGGACAACAATTTTTTAATTTAACTGGACATTTATTTTAATAAGCTTCAATTGTATTGCAAGATGAAATTTGAGTATCTCCATAATGATTAAGTTTGTTTTCATGGATTATTTTGATCAAAATTATAATTTATGTATTTATTTTTTTACCAATCTAAGTCGATGGATGTTTTCAGAGCATGTCAATTGGGCTAAGTGGTAAGATTCAACCTAAATAAATTTGAAATGAATTAGATTTGTTCAAAATAATCTCTAAATGGCCACAATCAATCTTGCCAAATATGGATATCACTGTCAAATCTAATAGGACCATCTCTAAGAGTGCATTTAGGATCCATGTCAAACAAAATTTCATCTCACTACGACCAGTAGATCATGAGATGAGGCATACTTAATGAATGATCTATCTTAATCATCCAATAATTTTACATTCCAAACTTTGATATGGACAAATGACCACTGATTTCGAAGTCTCAATGAGTAAAACAAGATGGCTAGATCAAATCAACTAAAGAAAGACTCAAAATGCACAAAAAATTGCCCACAAGTTGCTTGTGCAACAAAGGCTAGGTGTGGGCCAAAGCATACATGTTTCATTGGCCCCACACAATGATACAGCAGTCCAGAGGCTATTCAAGCCCATCCATAGAAAGCCAAGGGTGAGTTCATACTCTCAAGTGGTCACACAATCAGATCCACGCACGCGTGAGTAGATTTGGACATAATCATATTATACATAGATGATGAATATAATAGATGGATTGAATTGTGTGGTGCCAATTTGGGCCTCCAATATTATAAATTTCTAAAATTTTAAAAATTTTCAATATTCTAATTTTTATATTTAGAAATATTAATTTAATTAGTATTTTGAAAATAAACCAAAATTAAAAATCTAATCAAACTCAAATAAGAAAAAGAGTGAAAATAAGAGGGAGAAAAGAGGAGAGAGAGAGAGAGAGAGAGAGAGAGGGGTTCCCCTCTCCTCAGCAATCGTACGGATGCAAGGAGGGTCGATACAATTGGAACCTTTGCGGGCCCCACACAATCTACCTTTTAATGATTCAATTCAAACATACTTTCCCTTTGTCCGAGCTCTTTTCAATTATCAATTATTTGCATACATGTAGTCTTAGAACTCGTGCTCTGAATGGAAAGCACAATAAGCCAACATGTTTCAATAAAGTAAGACAGGATACAATATTGTCTTTGATATTTGGTGCTGAACAAATTCAAGATTGCTAATCTTAATGACCAAATTTAATAAGAAGAAAGATGGTCTAATGAATTTGATTTTGAATCATTAACCTATCTAAAGTGAACTTGTCCAAAATATCTCTTACTAGATCCACCATGATTGATATATAAATAGGCTTTAATACTAATTGTTAACTTAATTTAAGGTATAAAGGATCACACTATACATCAATCATGGAAATTATATATAGTTAATCATAATCACATACCTGTAGCCATACCTGTTGATGCTAGCTACATTGATGAAGATTTCTCTTAATCATCCACACTTTTCATATTTCTAGAAACTTTTGATGAGACAATATATTTTATTTGTACATGTAAGTGACGAGACAAACTTTATTTATAAGAATTAGAGTTTGAGTAGTTTAACCCATTCCAACTACTCCTTCGAGAGTCTCCACACTACAAGAGTTCATGACTCTTTGAAAAACTGTGCATATGGAATACAGGCCAAGTGCACTACCCCTTACGTATCTAAACTAATCACAACTAATATTAGGTCCACAAGTATGCTTAGTCCAAATAATCCAACGATCATATCCAAACCATTGAGCACGTGGGACCAACTAAAAGAAGCTTTACAAATAGCACTTGTGAACATTTGCACATTGACACATATGGCATATATGGAGCATTTGAAGATGGACAAAGGGACATGTGCCATATTAACACACATGGGTTCGTTTGCATATGTGGGTGCAAGGGATGGGAATTACCAATAACCCCTAATTAAAGGGCCCCAGTTACCCCCCAATGTGACCTAATAAAAACGCATCATGCATCCATATTAGATGTGGGGTCGATGGTAAAAAAGTAAAGATTCACCTATGTAAAATGACAAGATTACTCTTTTCATGATGGGCCCACATTTTATGCATGCATATAACACAATAACGGCATCCAAATTATCTAACCTATAATGGAAATGTTCATCTTTGTGCCATTACAGGTAACATGTGGGGGGCTAAATCATTATCGAGACTAAATTACAGGTTTATGCCATTACTCTGTAATGGCATTATCCAAATTATGGGGATCAAATCATATTGGGGGTTATACATTATAAAAAGTGGTACATGTGAAGCTATTAAAGGTGGATGGTGGTGTTAGTCTAGAATTTGGCCACGTGTTACATGTGTAGTTTGTGGGCATGCTAGTGAAATTATGTGGGATAGACTACCACGGTGCGTGCGGAAGCTTGAGAGATCTATAGAATAAATGGTTGTCTTATGGGGGCTGAATAGGACCACTTAAAATTTTGTCAATTAAATCCACAATTGCTTAATTAAATAATTTACCAAATTAAAACTAATAAGACAATTTAACAATAAGGCTTTCAAGTCAAAGTAGGTCCAATCCCATAAACTACAAAGCATGCATCAATAAATAACTGGTATATAATTTAAATAAGGAATTTGTATTTGGGATGTGCTAACTACTCAACTTCTAGCATTCATCTAATCATACATACATATAATTCAAAAAATTAAATCTACAAGTATAATTAAAAATGTGTTCAAAAGACAATCACAAACACAAGCATGTATAGTGGTTTGGTTTCTCTACTCAACTCTTAACGGACGTACTCTCCTCAAGTATAGCATTATTCACTATCGGAGCTTTTTAATATGTTCACCTCTAACCTTTACAGCCCTAGATAAGGAGCTAGCGTACACTTCTATTGAAGGTTCCCTCAGAGACTTAGTTGGTTTTCTATCGGCTAACCAACAACCTCGGTCCTAGTCCAAGGACATATGTTTACTCCTGTCGGAGGCTCCCACGAAGACTAACACATATGCACCCGTGTATGGTGAATCCAACCCTACACAAGAGCCAAGAACCTACATCCTACACAAGAACCTATTTGAGTTTGAGTCATAAATTCTTATACTCAATCCTATACAAAGAAAGATTGTGTGGACTCATACTTGACACTTATTGGATTGAGCTCATGTGTTGTGCCTTGCTTCAGTCGCTTCCTCAAAGCTCTTCCATGCTTGAATCCACTCCTCAATTACTCTCATGTTCATTAATGTCGACAATTTAGCTCCACTAATAAACACCTTGCATGTGATGTTATAATGCAATGATCAAGGTGATGGAAAGATGGTGAAATCTCCTATAACTAGTGTGATAGTTGAAATTCTAAGGGATTCACTTATATGTGTGTTGCAGATGGTTTAGACAAGGATTTGACTATTGGTTCAAGTCTAATCTCTAGAACAAGGTGGAGATTAAGCTTATCTTTATAATCGAGGGTGGAATGCCCTTTCAAGTGATAAATCACACAGAAGATTACTTAGACCTCATAGCTTTAAAGGCTTAGGATGAGGGATATGAGTGGGGAATCTCTTAAGCTTTTATTATACCAAAAACCCATTAAAATGCTCAATAACTGAATACCCTTTTATAAGAAATTGTGTTCTAACAACTATAAAATGGTTGGTTAACAACTCTGTCGATAGGATCTAAAGGTCATTCGATGGGATTGAAAGTCCTTCGATAGGAATGAGCACACTATCAATCCCATCAAGAAAATCCAGAAACATATTTGTTAGGTTGCTAGACTATTTTTTCGATCAGATCAAGTGGTCCTTTAATGCCATCAAGACCCATCAACAGACTGTCGATGGGATCGAAGACCACTCGAAATTGTTGTTTTGGGCAGGTAAGATTACAACAGCTTTACACCTCTTTTAACCGTAGTTATCATATTTCAATTAGGCTCTTAAGGCTGAGAGATGATCAAATAAGATTTACCAATTAAGGTTAATATTATATAGAGGTTAAAGGTTGTTTTGGATCTAAGATTGAGGTCATGCAATACCCCAGTTTTTGTAACCGGAGTATAGGACTTTGTTTACGAAAACCCGAGCATTAACATGGGAAAATATAATGCACATATAATACAAGTCAGTAGGCATCAAAAACATGGGAGAGAATATTAATCATGATATGCCATCAAGTAACAAAATACTAGAAAAGACTAGCCCAATCAGCTGGGGACTTGGTAGAAACCTAAAATATCGAATGTCAAAATAAAACTATTAAAAGGAGAATACTAAGAAGCTATTGGTTAAGCTTGTAAAAACCGACCACATCCTGATAAAACTCCTTGGCATGCCCTTCTCTTTCCATAGCAGGATCAACTTCAAGGTCTAACTCATAAACTCCACCATCTAATGATATACTTGCATCATATGTATGGTTGTATATTCAAAGTATGAATGGCTAGCTCGGTGAGAATTCCCCTTAAGATTACAAACCATCGCATTAGTCAAGTATAGTTTTAATCAAGATAACATACAAAACAATTCACGATGCAATCTTATTTAAATGCATGGATGTGTGAATGTACATCAACCTAGGGATACTCATACAACTTGCTTTTGGCCAAAAGCCACGAGTGTAGCGAAACCCACATACAAGTAGCTAGTCACTAATGAAAATACATCAAGTACATGCTAAAGTCACTAGCTCACATAAATTGGGTCGATTGATGGTGATTTAGGAGCTAGCAAAATATACCACAACAAAGGATACATGCTACAACAACCAGAATTAGCCACCAATTATCTCATGTATGGCATGAATGCATAATTAGCACAACCGTTATTAGTCTGATATAAACAACCATTTTAAGAAAGTTCAAAGGTCACTATGAGGGGCTCGTCATCCAGCATAGGTTGACAGCTCAGGCATAGTGTCCCATACCACCATCCCTAGCTCATGAAACTCCACCGACTAGGATGTTTAATGGTAATCCATTCACTTAGTGGCTAATCATAATTCAACAAGTAGAACTTACCATCACAAGTTATAGGAAAATAGTCTATCAAAGCCACGTAGGAAAAAAGTTCATTCAAGGATAAGATAAAAAGGGGTTAACCCAAAAGCCACATAAGCACAAATGATCCATAAGATGATAAATCTATATTAAGATTCCATTTGATCCATTAAACAAATGGCCACTAGTTCGAGAATCTCAAAAAATACCATCCAATAGTCCCAAGTGATGAAACAAGCCATGTACAGTATCGATAACAATTACATATGTAATGTTCTCATCTTAAACTAGAGTAGAGACATTTGAGATCCATAACATATTAAGATACTTGAATTTCAATTTAAACATCAACCATAGATAAATAATTATCCATTTATCATCTATTCCATCGAATACTATATTAAATAAGTAAAAAAATAAAATGAATTAAACTAACTATCATGATGTAGGAAAGCTTGAAGGGTGATCCTCATCTTAGTATGCGAATTTCGATATAGAGTCACTAGAACTCCCATACCTGAAATTCAAGTCCCACCCCTTCTGATTTTGCTGATTGAGTTAAATTCTAATTGAATATGATTTGGAATAGATGATCTAGAGTCGACACGACTTGATGCACATGGATTCACAAATAAAAACTCAACTTCATTAAAGACTAGTCAAGGTACTTAATTATAGAAGATTCACAACCTAAATCAATGATCTACAACATAATCGATGGGAATTTTAAGAGTTAACCTTATATAACAACTTACTTGAAAGATTGATGCACATCAACTAAACTCAGCCCTAATTCAAACGAGATTGATTTAACTAGGCCACGACTTATAAGAGTCCTCACATGCTCCGAACCAACCGTAGCTCATTAAGCAACACACGAATGAAATAAGAAAAACTCGACTCAGTACTTAGTGAGTCAAGTCGGCAAGTCGAGTTGACTCCGTCATTTCTTCTTTTACTTCTCCTCTTTTCTTTCTCTTTCTTTTTCTTTTGGCACACCCGAAAAGACCTCTGGATATACTAGACAACCAATCAGAACAAGACTCAGTCCGAGCTAGACTTAGTCAACTCGACAGCGATTCAATCAAATTCTCTCTTCATCTACTTCTTCTTTTCTCCTTCTTTCTTTTATTCTCTTCTCTTTCTTCCATCTTTCTCATCATTTTAGAATGCCAGTAAAGCCCCTGAGCAGTAACCGACCCACTAGACAATAACAGTTCGAAACCTAGCTTGAAACTCCCCATATTTTCCTTGACTAGGTGATGTAAAGGCCTGACTTAGTTAAGCCGAACCCAACTCAGCAGCCCTCAACTCTCTTCCTCTCCTTCATCTCCTTCCCCATTCTTTCTTCTAGATATGCCCAAGTAATGGGCCTGGTTGGGACCAAATTCATTTAACCCTAACAACAACCCAATGAGTAACTGGGTCAACTCGCTAGGACTCGACAAACAACACTCATCTCTCCATCTCTCCATCCTTATGCTTTGTTAGCCACATGACTCAAACCAAGTCTAAGCATGACAAAAACTTGGCTATCTGGATTATTGAGTTAACCCAATGAGCCAAGATGCAACCTGCTCAAACTAGGAATCCAACCCGAGGTTGACCCAGCCATCGACACCTTTTGTCGGACGGAGAGCACTCAGATCTGACTCACCTAACATCTCTAGCTAGACATGCAAGGAGTTTAGATCTAATCAAGCCAACTAAACAAGTTGAAACGAGCTTGAAACTCAACAACAGACCCCAACTCGACTCACTAATGAGTCAATGACTCAACGCAACCCAGTTTCTCTCTCATTGTCTCGATGCAACAACAAAGCAATGAGATTATCGAGCTTTCCTCTCCTTTAAGGTACTCCTCCTTTCCTTAGCTTCTTTGGACTCTTCATAGAGTTAAGACTCGGCCTAAATACATCTCGATTCGGTTAGAAACGCCCAAAAGACTCGACGAATTGACCTGTGCGACACAACCCGAGTCAACTTTCTCTTTTACTTTTTATTTCAAGAATGATCTACCTAAAAATCTAGCTTAGTATAGGGATTTATTAACCTATTTATATATGCTTCTATCTCAACTAATTGCTAGATTAGTTACGAATTAATGACCCTTAATTGTGAGAGTTTGAGATTGTAACCCGAGCTTCTGATTGCATGACGCTATTGAGGGTCAAAAATTCCATATTAGACCCCAGTTATACTTGATTTTATGTACATGATAATATTTAATGTCATATTTTAAGCATGTTTTTATTGCAAGGTGAAATTAACAGCTTGGACTGAAAAAGGGTACTAAAAGCATGGATTTGATGCTCAAGAATTACTAAGGCAAGGGACAGATCCTAAAAGACTAAGATCAAAGAATTTACATGCAAAAGATCCAAGAAAATCAAGTGATTGGAGTTAAAGGGGCCTGAAAGTCATCCTGAGTGCAAGATCACAGGGTTCCCACCATCTGTTTAGCTCGAAACTCTATATCTGGCCTGAGGACCCTAAATTAACTGTACACAATGAAATTCAGCCCTTCGATCCCTGTGGAAGTTTCCCAATGGTCAGATCAGCCTATTAATCATTGATTTGGGCCCCACCTGATCTCTGGATATGCCTCAATTTTGGTCTCAACCCTTTGGACCAGATGAGAAGGAGGATGGACGAAGCAGACCCCATCTTGAGTGGTGTGTGCACTATGTAAAAGTGCACCAGCCATGCACCGAAAATTAAGAAACCTGACCCGATCTTCTTCCTTAAAAATGAAAATTTCATTTTTATTTTCGCCTGTTGGACGCTGTGACGCTCAGTGGGCAACCGTGATCATCCCATTGGATCATTTGAACCTTCAATGTGCTCAGGGGGTAGCCACGACCCTATCCATGGTGGCCTTTTGGTCCCATGCATGCGTACACATGCAGATCGCCATCAAATGTAGGATGAACGGCGAAGTGATTTGATACAGTGGGGCGCACCAAAATTCAGCCAATACCACTCCTTTTCGACCAAAATTTTTCCAAGAATCGAATGAACGAGGTAGATTTCTCCGAAAACATCCCTGTGGGGCCCACTGAACACCTCATCACAGGTTTTTTCGCAAGTTATGCACGTCCAAGAAAACCGGACATCGCAAGGGGTTGTATGGTCCAGATCATGATCAAATGCAAGATCCAAACCATCCAAAAGTATGGAAAGGGGGTCTTTACCCCAACCATGGAGAAAAACTCAATTTTTCAGCACTCCATTTGCCAAAAACAAGATCCAAATGCAAGTTGGTGTGTTTCTTCTGCTGTCGCTGTGCACGTAACATGCGTACGAGTTACGCACTCCATGCACACTGACTTCTATCCCTCCACTGCCCCTTGCTACTTATAAAAGGAGAGAAGAGAGAGAGCTTGGGATAATTCATCTTTGGACTTGTATCCTTGGATGTTCATTCTTGGACGTGGAGAAGTAAAGTGGAGAGAGAGAGAGAGACATGGAGACGGCCGACTAGAGTCTTCCTTCTTCAGTTTTTCTTCCTTCTTTCAGTTTTTCTTCTCCTTTTATGCTTTCCTGAGATTTTAGCGTCATCATGTCGATGATAAGCTAAACCTCTTAACTAGGGATAAGAGGTGAAGCTTGTAGTGTGATGGGTTATTTCTATGCTTTAATTCATGTTTACATTAAACTCTCTTTAATTATAGTTTGATTCTAAGGAATGTTTTTAGTTTTTAATGGTTTCTTGTGACTTAAATTTCAATGGATCTACGATAGCTTTGAGCATGTTCTTTGCATTAGTGTGATTATGAAATTAGGAATCTTATTGTTCACCATCATCCCATGGGCATAGTTGGATGATGGAATCCTTCCTGATGTTCATAATCATCTTAGATTAGTTGATTGGTTACATTCTGTTATTTGCTTTGTCTCATGGGCATGGTTTTGTGATGGAATCAATTCTAATTCTCATACCTATCAGTTTGTTGAGAACTCGACAAAGGAAGTTCAGATGTGAATTTTAATGAATTATCTTCCAACTGGATGAAGATAGGACTCTAAATCCAGTTGCGTTCATGAATCAACCATAGATCTCCCTGATCTTTACAAGTGGATCCTTGGAAACCCTAGCTTCCCACCTTTCAATTTTACAAGTTTTACTTAATTAGTTCACAATTATTCTCTTAAATTTACTTGGTTTAGATTACATCTTTGTCTAGTTCTAATTCTAATTACTTTCATATTACGTACAAGGTTCAGTCACTGTGGATTCGAACTCGGTCTTACCAACATTATTAGTACATCGCAACCCTATACTTGGGGTAGTGACAAAGTTTTTGGCACCGTTGCCGGAGACTAGCGTTGTATTTTTCTGAAATTAACTAGTTTTAGAATTAGGTAAATATTAGGGTTTACTAATTTTAGGTTTAGGTTTTTTTGTTTGACTTTTAGAAACTAACCTAACTTTCCTGTTTTGTAGGATCTTGAAATAGACTTCTAAATTGGTAATCTCTTTCTAATTTTTCTATTTTTCTATTTTTAGGATTAGGTTTTATTTTTCTATTTTTAGAAATTTTTAATTCTACGATTTCTTTTATTTTTAGAAACTAACCTTTTTTTTAACACGCACACACACCCCCACACACGCTAGTGGAATTTCACCACCTCTAGATACTTGAACCCTTGACCGGGTGTTAAAACTCCTAAGAGTCTACCACTCGAGCAAGAGTAAGGATCCTTTTTTAGAAACTAACTTACTTTCTAACTTTAGGTTTAGAACTTTCCTAATTATTTTTAGAAACTTTTTATTTTCTGTTTTTAGAAATTTTCTTTTTTTTTTTTAGAATCTAGTTTACTTTCATTTTCTATTTTAGGAGCTTCCTAATTTTAGAAACTAACTTGTTTTGTTTTGTTTTGCAGGATCTAGGTTAGGAACTTCTAATTTGGTAACTTCCTTCTAACTCTTCTCTTTTTCTATTCTTTTCTTTCTTTTTAGGGTTTAGGTTAGAATCTGAGATTGAGGGCTATGAGTGTTTTATGCCCAAGTGGGTCCATCACAATACTTGACGTCTCTTAACTGGAGGAGGATTGGTTAAGGGATTAACTATCCATCGCAGGACTATACACCACTTGAAATCCCCAGAGTTAATTAAGGTTATGGTCCCAAATCAATTGGCCAATCAACTAGAAGGACTACCTTCTAGGGTTGAGGAAGTCCAGGATGAGAATGAGGTGCATCAAGCACCCCCGCCTCGTACTTTATGAGGTTATTTATAACTGGCGGGGCTGAGTACGCCCTCATGTATGGTTTTTCTAGAAAATATGGGACACATGAATATCAAGCCTGGGGTGATCCAACTCCTTCCTAAATTTCATGGGCTTAAGTCAGAAAATCCATATTTACATCTAAAAGAGTTTGATGAGATCATAACTACTTTATACTTTCCTAACGTGTCTGATGACATGGTCAGGCTGGAACTCTTTCCATTTTCTTTGAAAGAGAAAGCTAAGACGTGGTTGTATTCACTACGTTCTCGATCTATTGGCACATGGAATGACATGAAAAGGGAGTTCATAAAGAAATTTTTTCACATCATAAAATGAATACCCTTAGAAAGTCAATCATGAACTTCGTCCAAAAGGAAGATGAAACATTCTTCTAATGTTGGGAGCAGTTCAAGGATCTTGTCAGTTCATGCCCACGACACGGTGTTGAAACATGGCGCATTACACACTTTTTTCTACGATGGTCTGACATCTTCCATGTGCCAATTAGTCGAGACAATGTGCAATGGGAACTTCATGAATACAAAAATCGATGATGTGTGGGGCTACTTGGATAGACTTGCTAAAAATACACAATCATGGGACACATACCCAAAATCAAGTACCACTTCTAGGCCCACTCAATCAAAGGAAATGAAAAGATTATACCTTCTGAAGGAGGAGGATGATATCAATTTTAAAGTGACTAATTTCATAAGGAAATTTGAGGCTATGGAACTAAAGAAGGATAAGGTTAAGGAAACTGTTTTCTGGCATTTGTGATTACAACATTCACACAACTGAAAATTATCTAAGAATACCTGCCTTTCGAGGGGTACTGAATGATGAATCTAATGCCATGAACAATTACCAAAGACCTTTCAATGGACCTACCTCCAATACATACAATCCTACTTGGAGGAATCATCCAAATTTCAGTTGACAAAATGGACAAACTGTTACTCCTCAAGGTTTCTTTAATTAAATTCCAAATCAAAGGAAAGTTACTCCTCAAGGTTTCTTTAATCAAATTCTAAATCAAGGGAAACCTCAAGAGGATCCGGTTCTAAAACATATTTAAAACCAAGAGCTTATCACCCAAGGTATATTAAAAACCCTTCAAGACATTTCAAATGCCATACAAGGGCATGAGACAAAAAAAAAAATCAATTGGGGAAAAAGAGATTCTTTCAACCCAACCTTTCCCCAATCCTAAACTATAATATGAGATAAGTGATCCAAGCTCTTCAAATCAGATGGAGCAAGCTAAATCTATCACCACTCTTAGGAGTGAGAAGACCATTGACAAAACCATTCCAGTAAGGGCTGAAAAGCCTAAGGACCCAGAAGAGGACAATAATGATAGGTGTCTTTCAAATATAATGATAATGACGCACTTCACTCTCATGACACACTAGGTTTCAATGAGGAGGAAGAGGTTAGTTTATTCGAACCTCAACCCAATCTAGGAATAGAATGTGAGGAACATGCACCATCCCAAGTGTGTACTACACGGAATTAGAAGATGATGAGTATTGGGATGACGATCATAAATGTTCAGCCTAAATTCCACTAGAATTGATCTCAAGTTTGGCTCGGGTCAATGATCAAGAGGTTTAGGAGGTTGTCGACCAAAGTGATCTACTCCACCTATCTGACATGGCTAATTTAAATGTAGAGGATGAACCATTTTCAACTAACCCTTCCAACGTTTGTGAGGCATGTTTAGACCACTCCCCTGAATTAAATGATGATATATTTAGGGAGAAGGAAGAGTTGCTCAATATGACTCTGGAATTTGAAACCACCCAGTTAAGGCCACTATCTAAGCTGTACAAGTTTGATGATTTAATGTCTCTACTGAGTATTTTCAATGAATAGAGTGCTCACATCAATGCTTCCCCTATTGATTTTCAATATGTCTATGCAGGACGAGAACAAGAGAGCATGCGTCTATCCACTTTTAGAGACGATGGAATCCTTGGGCAGATTATCATAAACTTTAATGTGAAAAATGAGTCACTCTCAACTAAATTTTTAAACTCTTTGAATGATTGTCTAGCACACTTTGCAGATTCAAACGATCCCATGATAAAAGAAAAAGTAGCTGCCTCACAAGATAATACCTCGGTAGTTGTCACAGACCGAGAGAACCCTTATTCTAAAGCCCCTCCTTCCTCAGATCCTGAATGTTTACCATTAAAGGAGGAGGAGCTAGAAATTGAACCGAAGTCTGGAACTTCGGAATGTGTAGAGAGTACATCACCTGCTGAGAATTTTTCTGAATTCTATCTACTCGTAGTCTCTGATTCACCATGGGGTACTAACTCTGAAACTTTCTCTGTCACAGGTAAATCATATATACTTTAGATACCTCAAGTGATTCAACGATAATTTTATGCTAAGGTCTATAAATTTCTCTGGAAATTCATGCTTCGGGCATCCAAGCCTATTAAAAAAAAAGGGCTTTTGGATGATCTTGTTAAGAAACCTACTGAGGAATTTATCAACATATTAGCTGGAAGAGGAACCTTGCGGCATGACTGAGTAACTTTTCCCCTGCTTTCTTAGTTTAGGAATAGTTTGCTTTTTGTCATTGTAGGATAGTCGACTTTATGCAGTTAGGATAGTTTACTTTCTAGTTGTTCTAAGATAGTTTGTTTTTTGTTGGTTTAACTCTTGTGCAGACTCACCTTCTCGCTAAGATCTCTTTGGAAAAAGCCATACAACTCCTTCATCAGGTACTATCTTTCCACCACTTCTTCAATTTCATTGTCTCACGTGCATTACATGCTTATATCTTTTACATTGAGGATAATATAGATTTTAGGTTGGGGATGGGAGATTAGGTTACTTAATCAGTGTTTTCTTGGTCTTGAGCAAAAATTGTAAAAAAAATTAAATTTTTCTAGAAATTCAAAGTGATTTTGATGGCCATCTTTGATTTAAAAGTATAAGATATGTGATATTGGTATTTTATGACTCTTGGATTCAGCTATCAGTTAGATTTCACGGTTAAGTTTGAATTGTTAATCCATGATTAGAAGTTTTAAACATTGATTAAGTCATTATTTCACATGTCACACCTAGCTTACACATTAAAGCTTCAGTTCGATATTAAATTGTTAACCTAGTAATCAATAGGCATAGAAGGAGCCAATTTGGGAAATTTGTTCATCATGTTCAAAAAAATAATAAAATAAAATAAAATACCTAGCTAAAAAACAGTTGTCTTCGAAAACGGCTACTTGTTAAAGATCCTTTAAAAGGTTAACAAAGCTGGAAGAATAAAAAGACTGAACAGTAAGGCAAGTTTTGTTTTAGGTTCAGTTATCCAGAGTGTTCCTTTTTGGTTATCAATGATATCATGAAAATTGACGATTGCACCTTTAATTGTGATAAGTCAAGGTTGCACTATACACCCATGGAACTCAATGTTTAGAATTTTTTCTAATCAATGGATTAATACTTTGAACTTGACTATGAAGTTTACCGTATGCTTGAGTTTAAGAGAAAGTAATGTCTAACATTCATAATTCTTAGAATTCTATTAACTAGATTGTTTTTCAAAAATCACTTGGGTTTATAGAAATTGTCCCATAATTTTTAAAATATTTTTTGCATACTTTGCTCGAGACTAGCAAAATGCTAGTTCGGGATTGTGTTAAGAGTCAAATATTCCATATTAGACCCCAGTTATTACCTGATTTTACGTACATGATAATATTTAATGTCATATTTTAATCATGTTTTTGTTACAAGGTGAAATTAAGAGCTTGGACTGAAAAATGATACTAAAAGAATGGATTTGATGCTTAAGAATCACTAAGGTAAGGGACAGATCCTAGGAGACCGAGATCGAAGAATTTACAAGCCAAAGATCCGAGAAAATTAAGTAATTGGTGTTAAAGGGGCCTGAAAGTCATCCTGAGTGCAAGATCATAGGGTTCCCACCATCCGTTTCACTCGAAACTCTATATCTATCCTGAGGACCCTAAATTAACCTTACACATCGAAATTCAGCCCTTGGATCCTTATAAAAGTGGCCCGATGGTCAGATCAGCTCATGAATTATCGATTTGGGGCCCACCTAATCTCTGGATATGCCTCAATTTCGGTCTCAACCCCTTAAACTATATGAGGAGGATAGGCAGAGCGGATTTCTCATAAACATCATAGTGGACCCCACCTTGAGTGGTGTGTGCACCAGCCGTGCACCGAAATCAAGAAATGGGTCAGCGCACGCTAACCCGATCTTCTTCCTTAAAAACAGAAATTCCATTTTTTTTTCCGCCTATTAGATGTTGCGACGCTCAGTGGGCCACCGTGATTGTCCCATTGGACAATCTGAACTATCCAACATGTTTAGGGGGTGGCCACGACCCTAGCCATGGTGGCCTTTTGGTCCCATACACGCGTACACACGCAGATTGTCGTCAAATGCAAGATGAACGGCAGAGTGATTTAATACAGTGGGCCACACTAAAACTTGATCAAAACCACTCCTTTTCAATCAAAATTTTGCCAGGAATCCAATGAACGGGGTGGATTTCTCTGAAAACATCAATGTGGGGCCCACCAAAAACGTTAGCACGGGTTTTTTCGTAAGTTACGCACGTCTAGAAAAATCGGACATTGCAGGGAGTTGTATGGTCCAGATCATGATCGGATGCAAGATCCAAACCATCCAGAAGTCTGGAAAGGGGGTCTTTACCCCAACTATAGAGAAAAACTCGATTTTTCAGTGCTCCATTTTCCAAAAACAAGATCCAAACGCAAGTTGGTGTGTTTCTTCTGTAGTCGCTGCGCACGCAATGTGCATACAAGTTACGCACTCCACACACACCAACTTCCAGCCCTCTAATGCCCCTTGCTACTTATAAAAGGAGAGAAGAGAGAGAGAGAGCTTGGGATCATTCATCCTCGGACGTGCATCCTTGGACGTGCATTCTTGGACGTGGAGAAGCAAACGTGGAGAGAGAGAGACGTGGAGATGGCCAGCTGGAGTCTTCCTTCTTCAGTTTTTCTTCCTTCTTTCGGTTTTTCTTCTCCTTTTATGCTTTCCTGAGATTTTAGCATCATCATGTCAATGATAGGCTAAACCTCTTAGCTAAGGAATAGAGGTGAAGCTTGTAGTGTGGTGGGTTGTTTCTATGCTTTGATTCATATTTATGTTGAACTTTCTTTGATTATAGTTTGATTATAATGAATGTTTTTAGTTTTTAATGGTTTGTTGTAACTTAAATTATAATAGATCTGTGATATCTTTGATTCATGTTTTTAGTTTTTAATGGTTTGCATGTTCTTTGCATTGGTGTGAGTATGAAATTAGGAATCCTGTTGTTCACCATCGTCCCATGGGCATGGTTGGATGATGGAATTCTTCTTGGTGTTCATGATCATCTTAGATTGGTTGTGGATTAGTTACATTCTGTTGTTTGCTTTGTCTCATGGGCATGGTTTTGTGATGGAATCAATTCTAATTCTCAATCAAAGGAAGTTCATATGTGAATTTTAACGAATTATCTTCCAAAAGGATGAAGATATGACTCTAAATCCAGTTGTGTTCATGAATCAAGCATTGATCTCCCTGATCTCTACAAGTGGATCCTTAGAAACCCTAGTTTCCTACCTTTGAATTTTATAAGTTTTTGTTAATTAGTTGCCAATTTTTCTCTTAAATTTACTTGGTTTAGATTACATCTTCGTCTAGTTCTAGTTCTAGTTACTTTCAAATTACATACAAGTAGTGTTCAAGTTAACAGTGTCGCTACAAGTTTCGATGTTTGGAGATAAAGATATAATATCGTTATCGCTGATAATATTGCTGATAACTGAAAATGCAGGGAAAAAGGGGAAAACATAGAGAAAATGGTGGAATTTTTCAGTGAAACTTCAGGACATACTTAAATACATATATTTACATATTCAGGAATGAAAAATTTGTAAAAAGAATGCATTAAATAAGAAGTTTCCATTTAATGGGGGCCAAAAAAGCATGCGTTGTCGTAAGAAATCACTCAAATAGTGATCAAAATGAGTTTATATAATACAAATGCAAGCTTACAACAATTAAGACATACAAAAGTAAATGAATTGAAAAAAATACACATTTCTGGCCATGTTTCGTCCCCACATAGAGTGACGAGGTGGCTCATAATTATTGTCCGAATCCCATGGCATTTAAGAGTAGTATTGTTGCCCAACATGTTGGCAGTACTATTCCCAGGTCATCCTCTGCTTATACCAATTGAGGAACTCTCTTATGTACCTTTAATAGTCATCCTCCCCAAACTATACGAGTACGCCTTGACGTGGAAATTGCGGGACATACATCGACAGCATTTCCTGAGCAGGGTACTGAGGGAACATATCAAGTCCAACCCTGACTCCTTGATAATATTGTTGCTAGTCATACAGGTACCTCAAATATCCTCCTATCAAAGGATCATGACTCGAAGAACTATCTTCCGACTGCTTGTACCCATGGGTAGATGAGCATGACTAAATGTTAGAGCTATCATGGCCATACTTGTGATATCCCCCATGAGCATAAGGTGGGATAGAGGTGGAGCTCCCTTAATCTGAACTTATGTTCATAAATGACAAGCTGCGTGTGAGAACATCAGCCTCGGTGCATCCGGCTTTCTTCTTCGAACGACTCTAGAACATATATGTGGGCTCCAATGCTCTCGCCCTAGATGGTGGACGAGTTCTATGGTCCATGTCCTGAGTGGCATGGTCAAAGCTCTGCTCCTCAGTGAACTGGCCAATGGATCATTGGCTCTGAGCCGTCATGTAATCCCCACCATTGCCACCCCCACCCCCACTAGTACCACTTATACTAGTGTCGGTGCCTCTGTCCCCTCCCTTATCGCTGTCGTCATCGCCGCCGTCGTCGTCCCCAAGACCAGTGTTGAGTGGGAGTTGAGTCTCATCATCATCGTCACTCACTACGACTTGATGATGGGGAGGGGACCGTGAAGATACTTCCTCACCCTCATTGGAATGTGTCAAACTCCTCACCAAAGGATCGAAGGAGTCTGTATCCACCTTCTGTTCAATTACTACCTGATCGACATCGACACCCAAAGCCATTGTTCCCTTGGCTCCCTGTGGAGTAGGGCCTCCCTCCGCATCATCTAAATTAACTGATTTGACCCACTCATAAAGTGAGTCCTCATCATCGTCACCTATCTGTACCATATTACCTATAGAAAATAGGTCCAGTGGGTCCTGATTTTCCTCCATGTCTCGGTCTACCCGCAACTGCCTCTCTCTTAACTTCATATTGTAGTGGCAGTAAAGGAGCTTTTGCAGCTTCTTATATGTCAGATTGTTCCTCTTGCTGGTGTGTATGAGTGACCATGTACTCCAATTCCTCTCACATGGTGAGGAGGATACAGTCTGTGAGAGAACAAGGACTGCCAATAACTGCAGTGCAGGCGTGTCATCTCTGTACATCGCCCACCACTCACCTATATATCTATGAGGAGCTTATTTTAGTTTGAAGTTTAAACAAAAAATGTAATTACCTAATTATGTTACCATACTCACACGGCATCATCATTTCAGTCAATGCTTTTGCTAATGCAAATGAGAACGTACCCCTTACATCCCTAAACCATAATAAATGTAAACACGGATTCATAAGTCATAATTTTTAATCACTCATATTTCTAGAGGCTATAAGGAAGAAAATTTATTGCATTACCTGGTTACCGAAATCTGCTTACGCTGTCAATTCTGGGAACAATCATTTGAACGCCTCGTGGACGGCCATCATCAAATCTTAATTCTCATGGAGCTGACATTTATAATGAAATTTAGGATTCAGGTAGTATGCTAAAACCCAAAGATTAGTTACTTAGTTGTATTAACATGCAAATAGAAGTGATACTTAAAGTACTCAGTTGTATTAACAAACTTACCAGCTTGGTGGAGTGGATGCTCGAGAGTCCCGATCTATTGATGATCGATGATACTGATCACCCACTAATACGAACTAGGGATTGCAGTTATTATCCCCTCTCTCATAATTCTCATAAGCTCATACATTATGTAACACCCGTATTTTTTAAATAAGAATTTAAATTTTAAATTTTAAGTTTTAAAGTTTAAGTGAGAAAGAGATCCACTCGTCATCCTTCCTCTTATCTCGTTATACAAAATTTCTCATATCTCGTAGTTCCCCAACCAACCTTCCTTTTAAAAAAAAAACATAAGAAAGCAAGAGTTCTATTAAAATTGAAAGCAGCAATGAATAACTCGTATAAAAAGAATACGGAAGGGAAAGTGGGAAGGAGGAATTTCTTTGAAATTTACTTATTGAGGTAAGTAATTTTATATTATTTTTCTTATTTTATTTATGCAATATATAATTTGGCATGATCAACACATTGGATGGATTAGATCAATCAAACATCCATTGTGTAGGTTTAATTATTTCATGTAAAAAGGTATACGCATGACTTGTTAAAGTATAGAATGTGAGATTTTAAGGTATGCGGAGGGCTTTAAGGCTAATACGTAGAATGTGATTTTTTTAATGATGCGCAGAGATCAGTATGATCCGTACTGTTCATGGGTGTTATAAGAATTAATTTTATAATATTTTTTAAGAATCAGATCGATTCAACACCTTAATGGACCGTACTAGTCATATATCTATCAATCTTCTTCCTTAACATAACAAATAAAAAAGATGGAAGAATAATTCTCTGCGCAAGATACAAATTGGCATAGAGAATTATGTGACATATTTTGAAATGTGTGATTAAATCATCACCATTCATTAGTTTTTTAAGATTAAAATAAATTAAAATCTTAAATTCTAGACAGATCAGACTATTGGATGGGTAATATTGATCTAAATAAATAATAAATCATACGTTTTATTAATTATGTGTAATCATAAGATTTAAAGAAAATTCTTATTTATGTGATTTTAGGAAGCCCTAATTCAATTCAAACCATTGGTTCACGGAATCATCTCCACCACATCAAGGTGAGTGATCCCGATGTGTTTTCCATCCATCAAGTTAAAATAAATGGATTATTTAATGTGTTGTATTATTATCCTGATTTAATTACCATGATTTAATTGTCATGATTTAATTGCCATGTACTCTTAGTTGATTTAAAGGATTATGATTTCTGTATTAATAATGATATGATTTGATTAATGTGTTAGATGTTGATTCAAATGTAATAATTGAAATAACTTATGCAATATATGATTCATAATTTCATGGTGCATCTATCAATTGCATGCACAACACGTGCTGGATTCCTAGGGGACCTCCCTGGATGGTATATCCTATTAAAAAATTTACCAGAAGCCCACTATACTAGTGGAAGCCTACTCAAGGAGTAGATGCGGGCCTTGTCTATGCCTACCAAATGGTAGAAGCCTGCTAGGGGGTAGATGCGGGTTGATGAGTTTCCAACTCAAGCAAGTGGATGGATTCCCACTTGATACATTATTGCATTACATTTGCATTTTTTTAAATTTATATTGTGTATGATTATTGGGCATTCTATTATAATTTGATGTAAAGAACTATGTCGGGAATTCTCACTAGGCTTATCCAGCTTATCCTTTTTATTGATAGAAAAACCAAACAAATGCGAATGAGGTTGAGCCAGTGGTTCAAGAACAGGAATACATGGCCGAGCCGGAGGAGGATTTAAGGGACACATGGCCCTACTTGACAGAGGAAGAAATTACTACCTTAGAGTAGCCATGATTTTTTCTTTAATTTATATTTGATTTTCTTAGATTGTTAATTAATTTTTTTTAAGTTGTTAGACATGTTTATTGCATTTCTTAAGACCCCGAATGGGAGGGTCCTTAACTATGTTTATGATTGGTTATTTAAATAAATGGTCGTTTCTTATTTATGAGATGCTTCTTAGTATGAATGGAATGTAGATCTACGGTAAAGCTACTAGGTAGATGAGATTTCTTGTAAGCAATTTAATAGTTTAAGTACACTTAGTGTACAAGTCATGACATGGATCTCGGGTCCGAAGTATACGCTAGCTACCCGAAATCTGGGTCATGACAAATTAACCCCATCGAAGGCCACATCTCATTATCTACGGCTCGTATGACCTTGTACATCGGATGCAGGAAGGAAACGACATTATGAACTTTATCCTAGAAGGAATCAGAAAGCACTATCTTTGAATAGGACTTTGTACCCTCAGTCTTTCTCTGATTCCACTCCATGTATTTCTCAGATCTGAATAAATTTCTCAGACCCACGCAGTGCCTGTATAAGCTGTCAAGTGCATTGAAGTTCGTGGTGAACCATGTCACGCCTGGTCTAACGATGTCCCCTCCACAACACTCACGCATTGTAACAAACAACCATGAGTGATTGTATATAAATTTTGTCACTCTCCTTGCATCCTGGATGGTCTTCTTGACAGATCCCTCTGACCTATCTCCTTGAGCATTAAATCAATGTAGTGTGCCACACACAGGGTCTAATAAAGATTGAACTTCTTCATCAATTTCTTCCCCGCCTTAACAAATGCACTGCCATTATCCGTCACAATTTAGACAACATTCTAGGACCCAACATCTCTAATCACTCCTTTTAGGAGAGCATATATGTATTCGTGATCATTTATTCTAGCCAATGCATCAATGGATTTGAGGAAAACCGATTGTCCTCTAGAGTACACCATGAAATTGGTAATGGATAATTTCATGGGTCCCGTCCACCCATCACACATGATTGTCACCCCGTACTACTTCCAGTTCGGCTTGAGTCCACATACCCAAGCCTGCATCTCCTTGTACTCCCGATTGAGGTAGACGCTAAGAATCTCTTATGGTGTTAGAGGTTTCATGCCAGGCCTGGCACACTGCACCTCCTCAATCATATTTTTGAAGTGAGGACTGGCTACTACATTTGCTGGTACATGGCTTGAGATGAACCACCTAGATATAGCACCACCCACTTTCTCCCTAAGCCCCTTACTCCACATATTTTTTAATCTTTTTTTATTAACGCCTATGATGAGTACATCTGGGACATGAGCGATTTGCGTGTGTTGTAGGCTATGCCCATTGCCTCCGTCAAATCGTCTGCTGCTCTCACCAGCCTCATGTCGGGACGTCCCAAACGATGGCCTACTCTCATCAACCCATCTCCTTTGCTCACCTTCCCACTCCAAAGCCCGAGACTCACGAATCACTTGTCTAAAATCACTCCTTTCTCAAGCCGTAATAAGTCATCGGGGTACGCGATCCCCTCATTGTCATCATCATCGTGCTCGTCGATAGCACTTGGGCCTTGTCTAGTGCCTCATACCTCCTCCTTCATATCCCTCTCCCAATCCTTTTATTGCAGCTTACGTAACTTTGCTTTAGTCAACACTCTTCTCATCTCCTCTCTCACTGGCCTTGTTACACTTGGATAGTCTTTCACATTCTTGTATCCCCCTACCAAATGTTCATTTAGCCTAGACATTCCCCCACTCCGTATCATTTGGCCACAATAGTTGCATAT
Source organism: Magnolia sinica (assembly GCF_029962835.1). Lineage (NCBI taxonomy): Eukaryota > Viridiplantae > Streptophyta > Magnoliopsida > Magnoliales > Magnoliaceae > Magnolia > Magnolia sinica. Next base: position 32,489,007 of record NC_080581.1, read on the forward strand.
GTCACCATATTTACTCCCATCCACTGGCCGTCCATGTTTCCACCCAATGTCCCTTGCTCCTCCTTTTCCTGATCCAGACAACATTTTGCTCCCTTGTAGTTACAAATTTGCAATAATCGACAAAAAAAAGTGCATCGGCTCATATTCAGTGTAATAAGCCCAAATCATTTCAAGGGCTAAGATGTTAAATCAGATCAAAAATTCATATAAATTACAATTGGGGAAAGAGTTTGCAGATTGCATATTGAGTAAACTTTATGGGGCCTATTGTGATTTATACATACAACATGATGGCTCCATGCAAATAAAGGGTGGACATTATCTCCCAACTTGTTCCCTCTGGTGTAGCCCATTTAATTAACTGATCATCCTGATTTTTGAAAATTTGATGTATTTATCCTATATCCATGATGTTCATTTGTTTTTGTATTTAATTATAGAGTATTGGAAAAAAATGAAACAGATATAGTCTTTGGTGGACAATGCAAAAGGAAATAATTGTGATTGTACGGTCCACTGTTAAACACTTATTAGGACCCACCATAATGTGTCCATAATGTTTATTTTCCATCCAACCCATTGAAAAGGTTACATAAGAAGTGAAAAAACAAATATCAACTTTATACAAAACTTTTATGGCCCATAATAAAGTTCAAGTGGACCCCCACTATAGAAAATAGTGGAGACAGTGACATCCACCGTTCAAAACTTCTTAGAGGCCATAATAGTTTCCAAAGAAGCTGATATTTTTGTTTTCACTTCATCTATCCCTATGTTAACTTATGAATAGGATGGAACTCAAAAATACATCACTGTGGGCCCTATAAATGTTTCAACGGTTGGTGTGACGGCTCCCACGGTTTTCTTTGGTGGGTCCACTTGAAATTTAGATCTATCTCATTCTCTTTGTAATGCCATAAACAATGTCTACAAATGGTTGGACGGTATGGATACAACACATGCATCATGGTGGGGTCCACAGAGCTTGCCGACGTCACTTCAGTAGCCATTTGGCCACTGACCTTGTTAGTATCTAATCCGCGCCCGACACAAAGTTTAGGACGGTTTGGTGGTCGGTGCTCTGTGGCCCCACCATGATGTATATGTTCCATCCATTCCATTCATTCATTTTTAAAGACCATTTTAGTGCTTTATACCAAAAATGATAGGAATATATATCTCAGGTGGACCACACCACAAGAAAATAATAGTGATTGGATATCCACTATTAAAATCCTCCAAAGGATGGCTGTACTATTTATTTGACATCCAATCTGTTGATTAGGTCATACAGATCTAGATGAAGGGAAAAAACAAAGATAAGCTTGATCAAAAACTTTTATGGCCCTCAGAAAGTTTTTAATGGTTGAAGTTTATTGAACATTGCTTCTGATAATGTGGTCCACTTGAGACTATTATATACCTCAATTTTGGTCCTATTCTATAAAATGATGTAGGAAAATAGATGGATGATATGGATTAAACACATTCATCATGGTAGGGCCCACAGAGCACCGACTACCTGCCATTGGCTGGTGGCAGGGGGCGTAGCCAATCCGTTTCCTTTGGCTACGGCTTTTGTCTATAGCCAATACACCCAAAATCCAATTGCTTACTGAGTATGCTCTTATTGTACTGAGTAAACTCAGTTGGGCCCACTGTGAATTTATGTGGTTTATCCACACCTTCCATACATTTTTCCATCTCATTTTAAGCGTTGAGCCCAAAATTGAAGCTTATACAAATCTCAAGTGGACCATACCACAAAAAATACTGGAAATAATGATTTCCACCGTTGAAACCTTTCTATGCCCCACAGTGATGTTTATTTTTCATCCAAATTGTTCATAAGATCAAACAAACATGGATGAAAGGAAAAAACAAATATAATCTTAATCCAAAACTTTTGTGGCCCCTAAGAATTTTTCAACGATATAACTTCAATTCACATGTTTCCTATGGTGTGGTCCATTTTAGCCTTGTATATCGTTCGGTTTTGATCTAAGGCCCTAAAATTATCTTGTAAAATGGATGGACAAACTGGATAAAATACATAAATCACGGTGGACTCCACAGAGTTTACTCAGTATGCTTAGGGTGTTATACTTAGTATGCAAACTGCTTCCATCCACGCCCATTCAATAGTAGCGCAGGACTCGGATTTCCTTCCTACGCTGCAAGCCTAGGTGGGGCCCACCGTGATGTTTGTGAAAAATCCTCCCCATCCATCTGTTTTGTGAGTTCATTTTAGGACATGATGCAAAAAATGAACCGTATCTAAAGCTCAAGTGAGCCTAAAACGTGATAATGAAACATCCACAGTTGAAATATTCGTGGGGCCACAGAAGTTTTGATTCAGCCAATATTTTTGTTTTCAGTTCATCCCAATAGTAATGACGTTATTAACAGTACGGATGGCATCTAAACATCACTGTTGAACCCAGGAAGGTTTCAACGGTAGGAATTTCCCTAACCACATTTTCCTATAGTACGGCTCACTTGAGCTTTGGAAACAAATTGGCTACTCACCTGCCGTGCTCTGAGGGCCCCACCATGAGGTATGTGTTTCATCCATGCCGTCCATCTATTTTTATAGATAATTTTATGATATGGAAAAAAATAGGTATATCCCAATCTCAATTGGACCACATTACAAGAAACAATTTTGAATGAACTTTGACCATTCAAAACTTTTTGAGGGCTATAAAGGTTTTGGAACAACCTGATCTTTGTTTTTTCCCTTAATCTAGGTCTGTATGACCTAATTAACAGATTGGATGTCAAATAAACAGTACAATGGGCCTTAGGAGGATTTAAACGATGGATATCCAAATACTATTATTTTCCTGTGGTGTGGTCCACCTGATATTTTTATCCATCTCGATTTTGGGGTAAAACCCTACAATGATCTGTAAAAATGGATGAACGGTGTGGATAATACACATACATCATGGTGGGGCCCACATACATCATGGTTGGACCACACCGCAGGAAATAGTTGAATTGCACGTCTACCGTTGAAAATTTCTTAGGGGCCACAGAAGTTTTAGATATGCTTAAATTTTGGGCTCATCCTCTTGAATTAGATGGAAAAACGGATGAATGGCTTAGATAGACCACATACATTCAAAGTAAGCCCAACTGAATTTAGTCAGTATGATAGGAGTGTACTCCTCAGTCCGCCCATGCGTCCGTCCGATTTACCTCCCAGGGCGAAAGGTATTTCGCATTCGCAGGGCACGAACTCCTCACCGTAAGAGGGATTTTAGTGCGTGAGGGATTTTCGCTCGACGAAATTCGATTTCCCAGTGCGAGAGCGATTTTTGGTTGGTGCGAAATCCGATTTCCCGGTGCGAGAGGGATTTTCACTTGAAGGAAGAAATTGAGATGACAAGAAAAGAGGGGTTTTGCATACACATACCGACTCTATCGATTGAGAAGCTCCTGTTCCAACTCCAGTTCTGACTTCCGATTAACCAAGTATTCCCCGATATTCCTGATATTTATAAGAGAAAGAGGTAGGTAGCTACAATTTTCTCGTGGGGTTGGTGGCTACAGTCGATATATCGAAAATATCACCCGTACGCCGATAATATCTCCCGATATTTCATCGATAATGGAGTACGAAATGGAATATTCTGATAATATCCCCCATCACAAAAACATTGTTGATATTTCACCGAATTTTCACCAACATCTAGCAGAGAAACAAATATAAGGGGTTTTGGTGTCGTAGCGCTGGCGACACCGATATTATCGTTGATATTATCGACATTTCACCGATAATTCGAACCTTACATACAAGGTTCAGTCCCTGTGGATTCGACCTTGGTCTTACTGAGATTATTAGTACATCGCAACCCTATACTTGGGGTGGTGAACAGACGCAAATGCATTTCGAGCATTGAGGACCACATATTGGACATATCAGATCAGAAGATGGGGTCCACTAAAAGGAGATGGGTATCTTTGGCTTAACGGGGAAGATGATGGCCCTGCTAATTGTTATTTACAATCGGAGGGTTAATCCTTCATTCTAACGTTAATGGACAGACCAGATAGATCGTAGAGACCTTGTAAAACCCACCATTTGGACAAAGATCAACAAAATACCAATGGTTCGTGAGATTTTCTCTCTCGGGGCAACTTTCTTAAAGCAATGAGATCTCATACAAGACCTCATAGCTAAAGCAAAAGAAATTTCAGAAGCCGTAGATTTGACATCCAAGATGCACTAACGAGGCTTTTAGAGGACAAGGAATGGTGGAGATTTCGCCATGATACCAAAATGGAAAGATTCTTTCCATGCTATCCTTTTGCATATGAAAAGCCTAAAATGATTGGGTTGTGAGGCTAGGATTTGTTGAGGTGGATGACAGAGATGTAAGGAAAAATTCTCCCATAATTGTCAGCATAGCAACTGTAGTGAAGTTTTCATTTTCGCCACACATATAACTTGATTTGTGCCCGATGTCATGTGCATGTACGTGCATTCCAATGTGTATAGAAGATTGGGTTTTATCCAGATTTGTCATCCCAATATGATGGGCGATTCAGATCATTGAGTTAGAGGGGCATTGTGGGCCACTAATCGTCACATGGGCTCAATCTGTTTAAACTGCATGCGGCGGGAAAACTCAAAAGCAATGAGGATTTTTTTCTTCTTCGAGCTTGGGTCAACCCAGTTTGATTAGGTTTCAGTGTTCAATGCACACACAATATGCCCACCCAAGTTTTGTGTGGGGTCCATAGTGATGTGTGAACCAATCCACTACGTCCATCATTTCTACTCACATAGATAAGACATCAATCCATTGATCAAACAGTTCCCATGCTCAAGTAGGCCCACATCAAATGATTTTGTGTTCTATCTAATGATACCCAATGATTCAACTGACGGATCATGCTCATATTTGATCATCAATGTTTTTAAATGTTCCTAGGCTAATATAGATACACTTAAACCATTGTTTTCAAATTTTGATGATTATATTGTTTAATTAATTACCCAAGTTGTCTTACAAGAGGTTGTCGGTCCGATGAATGGTGGATTCTGATAGTTAAGTTTTAGAACCATTAACGTACGGTTTAATAAGTTAGGTATTCATGGTAACACCTGAGTATTGAAAAGTACGAGGTCTTACACGTCACCAAGGCACCTCATTTACCTGTTCTTCACTCCTTAATGCTTCAAGTCTTCATATATCTTTGATCTTCAGCTTCCAATGGCTCAACCAACTCCTTGACATACAGACGCATGTGATTGATAAACAAACAAATAAGTGCACTAGCCACCAAAACTGATTTTGGTATAATTCAAAATGAATACCACTGCCCCTAACGTCGAGATAAAGCGGTTAAACTAAATGGTGGTAGACCAACTGTTTATTCTACTAACTGTCGAGTGCGCTTATCAAGTGATTTGCAAGGGTTAGGTCTCTTTCTCCAATGAGTTCTTTTTTGTCTTGGAAATAAATGACTTTTGAAAAGTGCAACAAGTGTTTGGTCAAACAAAAATTAGTGATGGAGTTCAAAATTAAAACTTACCACTAACACAGATCACTGTCTGTGAAACCTGATCCGAGTTCGCATGTGTGCATGTGTGTGTGTGAGTATGCATCTCGTGTATTTTGGTCCCGCGGTCCTACAGGTCAAATTTCGGCGACCCTCGACCTTCGGATAGTGATTGCGGTCACCCTTGAGTTGGGTCACGTAGACCTGACTCTGATTGACCCAAGACCTATGCCATTGGGACGGGTCGCCGCTGTTCCAGCGCCGCGTCTCATGCGCAAATCCGGCGTGTCCATCAAAAGTTATGGGCCGTGGATTATTTGGACCGTTGATTGCATTTTTAGTGGGACCCACTGATTGCACATTTCCCCATGTGCACTATTCCCCATGTAAGCCACCTTTAGCTTAGCAATGATGGCTTCTTTTCTCAAGAAAACCATGATAAGATTGGCTTCTCTAGGCAATGATGAGCCACCCTATCCCATGAGCAATGATTATTTTCTCTTTTCAAAACTCATCTTTTTCTAAGAAAGTAATCATTTCAACCTTAGAAACTCTCTCATCTCCCTCTCTCTTTCTTCATTTCTCTCTTCTCCTCTTTGCAAATGCCCTCTAATGTCCTCCATTGCTGAACTTTTCCAGCCCTCTTTCCTCTTCTTTCCCCCTTGATCTAACCATCAAAGATCCATCATCACCATTGAACCTCTTTCCTTGAAGCTTAAGGAGCATGGTGGTTGAAGAATCTTGAAGATCCAACAAGTGGGTGAGCATGTAGGATAGATTGCATGATTCTTATTGTCATAGATCTTTTGTTGCTTCATATGGAGAGTGTAGGACTCACCACATCAATGGTGAAGGTCCACCACTCCTTGGATAAGGTCTTTTAGGCCATCACTTGCATGCATGTGATCTTGATGGGGCCATTCTCCATGGACCCCATCTTGATGAGATTTCCTTTATTCTTCTCTTCTTCACTTTCTATGGTTTGGATGTAATGATTATGTGGCCCACCTGATGTGCCATGCAACCAGAATTTTTAAATTTTGGGACATCCAGGCCCAAGTTGTTGGACACCTAGGCCCAACTGTGCTGCCTAGTTTTGCTACTTGATTTGGAAAGCCTTTGGGCCTGATTTTATGGATTTTCTTGGGGAGAGGCTGGGCCTGAGAGTTGTGTAACACATCAGGGTGGACCCCACCTTGTGGAATCCATGATTTATTTCCCATTTATTAATTTTCTGGGCTGATCTAGACAGCAACATGTTGCTGTCCAAATTGCTGGAATTTTTTTTATGCTGTAATGCATGTGTTGTAGGCCTTGTTTGTGGTCTCCTTTTTCTTGATTTCTTAGACTTCTCTTTGAGGTGTGGACTCCACATAAAAGTATGCTAAACTTTACCTTCAAATGTCCCTATTTTGATCACCCAAAAGGGTGGGCCAAGGAGGGTGGGCCAAGGAGGGTAGACGGTCCAGATTTTTCTGGACTGTCTAGCCACATTGTTTACTGGAAAATCATAAATATCAGCTTGATTTTGAAATGGTGGGCCATGTTTGTGGACCCCACCTTACTGTATACTTGTATAGGAAGGTTGACCTTACATTTTCCCAAATTTACATAGACCTGGGCCCACTCAAATGGGGTGCTAAAGTCAGGGACAGCAGCATTGTTGCAGCAGGAAAAGAAAAAATCTGGACCTTGCTGTCCATAAATTACATGAGTTAAATAAAATATTTTTACTATCTTAAAAATCCTAAATTTTTTTAGGGAGGTGTCCCACCCATGTTAGGACCTATCCACACAATTTCAGGGCCAAGGAATCCTATTTGGGCATCCAAAAGGGTGGGCCAACATACTAGACTGCCAGAAATTTCTGTTGTACAGTCCAGCAGCATAGTCCCATAAAAATAATATTAAAAAAATAATTTCTAAGAAGGTGGGCCATATTTCTAGATCCCAACTTGTTTTAGGCTTGATGAGGGACCTTGGGTCCAAATTTCAGGAATTTTGGAGGCCCAGAACCCACCCATTGGATGGCCCAAATTCAGGACAGTTATATTCCAGCAATATTTCACCCCGGATAGATTATATTATTTGAATTAATTTAAATACTTTTGAGTATCCTAAAATCATGAAAATTTACAGGGAGGTGGTCCACCCATGGTGGGACTCACCTACAAATTTTTGGGGCCAATGGAGCCCTGTGCACACAGTGGCAAGTGCTAGACTAGCTCACCACGTTCAGGTGTCCTGATTCACCAGATTTTCTTGATGGTCTGTTTTGTTTAAATTAATTAAAATACCTTTGACCGTCCAAAAATCACAAAATTTTGAGGATTCATGGTCCACCTATGGGAGGACCATCTTGTAAATTTTCATGGCCATCGGGCCCCTGTACTGACCGTGGTGTGGCCTACAAACTTGGGTCAGTTTTTGGGCCAGATACTTAGGCCCGTAGGACTACCCACTACAGGACGCCCCTACCTTGGGCTGTTGCTGGGCCTGTATTCCAGCGGCATGGCCCACTTCTAATGTGTGTTGTGTATTCCCCTCTCATCCGGTGGGACCCACTGTGATATGTGTGGGTAACCGTGGGCCAGTAACCCATCTGAATTAAATAAATTTCTGGATTCCAGCAGGCCCAGGAAGTGGGTGGGCTGGAATTCCAACAAGGGGCCCAAATTTGCTCCATAGTGGATTGTTTTGGAGTTGTTGTGGCCCACCAGATTTAAGGGAGTATTGCACACACTCCTTGCCTTATTTCCTTAGATATTTTTGCCCGTAATTACTGGCTTTTAAGGCTCACCTTTGTGGTGATATTGGGGGTTAGCCTTAACCAGATTTTTGGAAGTTTATACGCCCAATGGACTGGAAACCTATTTCTTGAGCCCAAGATCGTGTAGGGCCTGACCTTATTGTTTCACGGGCCCAACGGGCTATCTACAAGCTGACCGTGTGTATTTATTAGCCGTGATGCCCTCATGAAATGCTTAATTATGAGCTGACTTGCGGGGCCCATATAAATGTATAGTGTGGAGGGCCTTGTTAAGTCTTTGGGCTGATGTGGCAAGGCCCACACTGTCAGTATAGGCCTTGCCCATGTGTATTCTTAGGCTTATGGGTTGCCCTCAAGCCCACCATAATGTGTGAATTGGATGACTTTTGTTTTGGGCCATTTCTTTAGGGCCCATTATGTGATATAGTATATGCATGTTTGTGTTAGCAAGTAGGCCTTGTGGACTCAGTTCTTTTGGATAGGCACATTGATCTTGAGCCTATACTCTCCTATCTATTGTGATGGGCTTAGGGGCAATGATACACAAGAAGTCGGGCCCTTGGCTGCCCACTAAACTGACCCTGTACTTAGACCAAAAGTGAGGCCCAACTCACTTGTGTTAAATGTGCAACTTGCCCATGTAAATGAATTACTGGGCTGCCCATGAAGCCCACCACAATGTGTGGAATTATGACCTTTGTGGTTGGGCCCAAACCTTACTTGAGGGCCCACTATATGGCCTATGAGTTGGGCTTGGTGTATGGCCTACTAGTCCACACATTGCTTAGGCCTTAGATCTTTCCTTATATGGGTAGTGGCGAGCTACCTCTTGGAAACCAGTAGGTTGGATGTCCTCCTGGGTGATCCTAAGGTAAGCTCATAGGTTTCTCTATGTGTGGTTAAAGGCCCACCATAGACCTTAGGCCATTTATTTAAGGCTCAATGTGCATGTATGTGGAACCTACCTTAATGCATGTTTGGTCCAGGCCGTCCAAGCCTTGGATCGCCCGATTGCGGAAGCACTCTCTGCCTTGGGTTGCTGCTGGACTCACAATCCAGTAGCAGGCCCACTTGATCTTTTCATGATATATACACACTCTCCATCTAGTAGGGTCCCCCAGTGAGTATAGTTGGCCTTCATGAGATTATTTCCACATACTCAACAAATTTCTGGACCTTAGCAGGCCCAGGAAGTCAAACGGGCCAAAAGTTTATCAAAAGGCCTTCGATGTACAATTTTATGGTTACAACTTTATTTGGCTGTGGGGCTCACCATATTGAGAACTTGTGTACGTGTTACATGCTTATGCTTTCTTATAATCTTTGGGCTTAATCAGTGCATTCTTTGGGGTCACTTTTAGTGATCTTATGAGGACCCCATCTTAAGATCATATTTTTGGGACATCCAGTGAGCCCAGATTGGGCAGGGACATCCCAGCTTGGCCCAACCATACATTGGGCCGACTTCCACCATTTTGATGGACTTATGGTCTGAGGTAAGGATAGTATTGGGCCCTCGGTTGCCTACTTAAATTGCTAATTATTGGGCTGATGTAGTGGGGCCCATTTCATCCAAACTTAAACCTATTTTTGGGCCGTATATTGTGTACGCGGGCTACCCACCAAGTCCAACTTAATGCATGGATTCTATGGCCATTGGGAATTGGGCCTTGGGCCTTAATTCCCCTCTTAGAGCCATATTGTTAAAAGTGGTATTATATCTTTTTATGGCCTATTATGAGGAATATATATATATATATATATGTGTGTGTGTGTGTGTGTGTGTGTGTGTGTGTGTGGTTACTTTTATTTCTATCTTAAATGTAGGCCTTGAGCCTTTTATCCATATAGTTCATGGTTGATATGCCTTTTTGGGGAATAGTGGTTAAATGTCCCCATTATGGACCCCTCTAGGTCCGGTTGTATTTAAGAGTGATTGGATACTTATCTTAGACAGTTGCTAGGCTTATTTCTATATTACTTAGACCCATAGTTGTATGCTTAGTCTCGTGGGCTACCCCAGGTAAATGGGCCCCCACTGGAGGTGGGATTCCTTATGGATATTGTCTAAGTACCTAGTCTTGGTTCCTTTTTAGATAGGAGGAATGTAATTTACTTTGTATATCACCGCATGATGTGCCTAGACCCATCTTCATGGCCCATGTGCATCATTGTATGCTTAGATGACACTGTGTGTGTGGTTATGATTGTGCCATTGGGCATTGCATGTTGTCTTCTCGAGGGACGTAATATTCCCTCTTGAGCATGTTGGATGCTTGGAATTGATGCATAGTTGATTGTGTGATTCATGCATCTGGCATTACATAATATATGAGCATTATCACCCTTGCTTCATCAGGGTTGTAACCTCCACAAATACATCGTGGATGGCCATGTTTGGACACCGAAAATGTTACTTGAGCATACCGGGTGCATGGGATGCCCATGGGTGAAATTTCTAAAACTTCCATGGTACCAAGGATCTACTCCAACGCCATGACAGGGTGGAATATATGAGCGCACGAGGACCTTATACCATTAGGCCGCGACTCCCACTGTCGTGTAGTCGGTTGGATAGGGGTATGGCCTTTCTCACCTAATGTAAGAGGGCATTGCTAGGCTGAGTCTAACCAGCTCGTGAATGGGTCCGCTACCGTCAGGCCTTACTGGTGATTGGTTGTCCACAGGCGGGTAGTGAGGTCTCGTACGCTCGTTTGACTGTGCGGGGTCTGTAGAGCGGCAGTCATCCAGCAGTGTAATGGACCCGGTGATTTCCTTATGATTGAAAATATACTTGACATATGGTTTGGTTATGAGCACTGGCATTACTTACATCGCATTAGTATTGGCTATATAAGCCCTTCATGCATTGCCTTGGTATGGCGCCCAGTACTCATTGCATCATATTCATGATAAGCCTTGGTAAGGCTAGTGATATTCTTATTGAGCATGTCTCCTTCCTGTATCTCCTATTATTCTTCTGTGCACTATTATCACACACTTACACCGCCCTCTAAGCTTCTGTAAGCTTATGCACGATTGATGCGTGCATGAGATCCTAGGCAGGTGTCGCAGTGGCAGAGTTTGGATTAGAGCTGAGCTTGAGGACCCAGTATTGCATCATTCCTTTCTTTCTTCTATTATCTTATGTATGTCCTTTTGGACCTTATGTTAACTTGTAAAAGTTCAAATTCATAGTGGATTTTGTGATATGTGCCTTTTTTATTCTCAGATTTACTTGTTATGATCTTGGGTATGCTCGTATTAGAAATGGTTATATTGTTATGGAAATCCTCCTTGTAGGATCCCAGGATCGGAACTTGCTTCAGGAGCCAAGAATGGGATACTACGGAGGCTGTTGCGGCCAGAACCGGCCATCGGATTCCTTGTGAATCCGGTTACCGAGTCTGGGGCGTGACACTGTCCTGGCTAAGAACAGCGAGGTGCTTTACTAAGCAATAGGCTAATGAGGGAGAAATGAGCAATGCCGAGATTATAAGCTATTGTCGATCTTCCTCCAGATCTGTCACATGAGTGCAGATGGAAAGGAATTATGGTTACTGATTATGAATAAGTCAATTCGACATAGAGTGAGGACGAACTGGTTCCACGCTGATGAGTGGTGAAGATGATAAGTGTCCTGAAGGACTAGATAAGCAATGTTGTGCCGGAGTTGATTTATTTGAGTTTGTTTTAATTGATTGATTAATTCTCCTATTTTGCTTTGTGTTCCCACTCATTATTTATAGACTCTCTAGTGGGGGCATAAGAATAACTACTGCTTATATGGCGACACCGTATATTACCAGTTGTAAAGTGGTCATTGCCTTTGATCATTCGTGCTTTGCCTTCATCGAACACATCTTTATCAGGAAAATCGGTTATCGATCATGCTTTAATGCTAGCATAGATCTAACAGTTCATCTTTCTTATCTACAGGTTACCTGAGTAACATGACTCTCCGAAGACCTGATCATTAATGAGTTGTCATTCGTATATTTAACATATATCATAAAGATTTCATACCTACCATGTGGCTGCATTTATATCATTCAATCTGGATCTGTCAGATCTTGTCCAAACAAGTCGATGACAATTTTCAGTTATATGGATCAAATACATGAGTTTCAATGACTAAATGTGACAAACGCAAGGTTATAAGAACCAAATGGCATGATTGGCACACATGACAATGTAATGGCATTGTCTAAATTATGGGGGTCAAAATACAATTGGGTTACATTGGCAAATATGACACATGTGACCTTGTTTAAGGTAGGTGGTGGCATATTTGGATTTTAACTATTGAAAAACTCATCTTCATGTGAAAAAATATAGTTCTTAGATGTGGAAGTGGAAAACTAAATTTGTTAATTTTCTAATAAAAAGAAGTTAGAAATTCAGTTTCTCACAAATTCCTATACAAAATAAAAGCTTAACAAGGAATGGAAAGTTAATTTCCTTTCATTGTCAAACAGGCCCTCCAAGTTGGTCCATTATAATAAATGCTCTAACATTTTCAAATAGACCCTTAAAGTTGTAAAAATGATGTTTCTTTCATTGGATTTAATGAAAAATTAAGTTTCCTTTCATTTTTCAAACAGGCCCTCAAGGTTATTTCATTATAACAAATGCTCTAATATTGGTATAAATGGTTTTAAATTCAAGGACTTAAAAACTTCATTGTACTTTGAAATTTACGGCGTCCAAATCCAATGCAAATTCATAAATTCAACAAGTTCATGAATTTAAATCAATAGTCTCATTTCCCTCATCAAATGCAACCTAATGGATGATTAAACTAGAAAATGAAATGGACCAAATTCAAAAAGGAAAATAATATTTCAGGTGTAATTAATAGTGAATACTCTTATTAAACTAGAAAATGAAATGGACCAAATTCAAAAAGGAAAATAATATTTCAGGTGTAATTAATAGTGAATACTCTTATATACGTGCTGGAAACCAACACATGAGTCTAGCCCACAGGAGATAAGAAAAACCGTCCATCAGCATGTAGACTATCCAGATCAGACAACCAGGACAGTTATCTCATCTCACGAACTACACATCCAAATCACCATGGACAGCCAATCAATTCCTTCTAAGCATCCAATCCTTCTGTAGACCTGCGGCCCACATTAAGAGAGGATCAGCTCGATCTTTCGTGCTCAGCCATCCAAAAGGTGCATCCTACCTGATGAACGGCTTGGATCATCCGTACAGACGTGCCATGTGAGAGCACTACTCAAAAGATGAGCGAGGTGAGAAAATCGAGAAAGATCCCTCACCGAGTCACCGTCCTTTCCCAGGACTATACCATACGAGGCCCTCTTTTCGTTTCCTTACATGATTCGTCGATAATGACAAAGCCGCAAAGCAGGCCCATTCCTGCATTTTCCATAAGAACTTTGATACTCTGGCAGACTGTGAAATATGATACACATGCACATAGAAATTTACATAAAAATCATACATAATTAAAATTACGCAGTCCAAATTATGAGATCGAGTTTAAATGTATCATGGACCAAAAATTAGTGGACATTTATAGGACAATTGAAATGAAAAGGCATCTAACGGTCCTGTTTAAACGTATCTTCTAATCAGAGGATAGGAAGTGTCCAATAATATGATTTTCTGCATTATACTTAGATACAGTAAGTTTCATAATTTAGACGGTTTAATTTAATTGATTGTGAGTCACGAGTCCAAGTTCCGAGTACCTGTGTATCAAGCCTCATACCCTGCCAGAGTATCATATAGTTCCCGACCCGGTTAAATATACAACTGATCCTCGCTTCTTCCATCATCTCTCTCTCTCTCTCTCTCATTATTGGATAAAGGAGAGAAATATCTCTTTCAGTATTAGATAATAGAGAGAAATGGGGAACGCGTCGTCGATGCTGACTCAGTACGATATCGAAGAAGTTCAAGAACACTGCGACAATCTCTGTATGTTTAATCTCTCTCCCTCTTTCTCTGATCCATTGGTTGTACGGATGGTTACTACAACCGTCCATCTGGTGGGCCAGTGTAGATAAAAAAGCATATGGTAACTGCAATTATGGGTGTCTATTTGTGGCCTTCAATCGGATGACTGAAATAGAAAACTGTCAATCGTCGAGATTTAGAGTGTGGACCCGATTCGTTTATTGTACGGCAAGCTTTACTGTAAAGTGGCGATGGATTGCAACGGTTCATTGCGCAGCGAGCTGGAAAGCTCTTCTTTCTGTTATGGGGACTGCTAAGGAATTTCCTCACTTCTGCCTTACCAGGTGATGATCTGGACCGTTCATCTTGAATATCCCACCATGAATGGGTCCAATGTCGAAAATCTCATGAATTGGAGATTTTTACCGTCCATACAACGTTGGAAACTGCTTTTCTGGATGGTTGCTACTAGCTTGCCTTTCTATGGAGTGGAAGATCTACTGGAGAGAGATTTTTGCCATGTGCTTGATTTATGGTGGGACCTAGATGAACGTCTTGATCATCACATGGTAGGGCAGAAGGAACAAACTGCCTTAACATTTCTCCCTATCAATGTCTGTCTCTTGTTTTGTAAATACAAAGTTAATTCAGTTCTTCTGGGTGGTAAATTCAGTTTCGCAGTAAGAAATTGTGTGGTTATATCAGAGATTTTGTCAGCTCGATCGAAGTACGGAAGGTTTTATATCTACAGATGAGTTCTTGTATGTTCCTGAATTTGCCATCAATCCTCTGTCTCAAGTACTAGACGGTCCTCTGATATGTTCTCACATTTCTTCAATTATACATTTGTATAGAAGTGCTAATACATAGCATACCTGCTTGTGTACACATGGCACGAATAAGAATTACGGGTCACTCATCCACTAGGCCCCACCATGGATGATGTCCCAAAGTCCAAAAATCACACCAGTCTCACAATACTAGTGCTGCTCTCCTGGATGCAGGTTACACGGGGAACGGTTTCACATGGTGCAACAACCAAGCAGGGACAGCTCGGGCTTGGGCAAGACTTGACAGAGTTTTTTGCAACGGCAATTGGGTCTCTACCATTCCTCATTTCCAGGTCCAACATCTACCATGGGTGAACTCCGATCATTCTCCTCTTCTTTTGTCCGCTCCTAGAAATTCCCCTTCCATTGCAAAACCATTCCGCTTTCAGAAAATGTGGATGCTCCATCAGGGCTTCTATCAGTTGGTGACCGAAGCATGGCACATGGATCTTCACGATCACCCCATTGACTAACCTTCTCCTAAAAATCAAGAAAGTTAAATGCAGACTAAAGGAATGGAATAAAACAGTTTTTGGCAATGTTTTCCAAAATGTCAGGAATGCCGAACAAAATCTTACTTCTTTGGAGAACCAAGAGCAACTCACCCCCACTGAAATCAGCCACTCCTCCCTCCTATATGCTAGGTGACATTTGGCTAACATGGAGGTAGTGGAAGAAATTTTCTGGAAGCAAAAATCCCAGAACAATTGGTTAGCAGAAGGAGACCGAAACACTAAATTTTTCCACATTCAGGCAACTGAGAGATCCAAGCATGCTTCCATCTAAGGAATTCAGCTAGAGTCTGGCACTTTCACGTCGGATCCAACCCAAATTAAATCTACAGCCATTGATTATTTTGCAAGACTCTTCCACTCGGAATCTCACTCCATCAATGATAGTCTCATGGCGACTATCCCGTCTCTTCTGACTGCTGATGACAATACTTTCTTGATGAACCTCCCTTCTATGGATGAGGTTGAAGCTGCGACCATGGCCATCCCAACCGATGGGGTCTCGGGCCCGGACGGCCTTTCTGGTGCTTTTTTTGCGGGATGTTGGGAAATTGTTGGCCCTGATTTGCTCTCAGCTGTCACCCTTTTTTTCAGGGGGGTTTTCTTCCGCGCGCCTTCACCTCAACCCTCATCTATATGATCCCAAAAGTAACAGGCCCCAAACGCTTCTCTGACTTTAGACCGATTAGCCTGTGTAATTGTGTCTACAAGATCTTTATAAAGATCATAGCTTCAAGACTTGCAAATATCTTGCCAAAATTAATATCCCTTAAATAAGGGGCTTTTGTTAAAGGAAGGTCGATTGCTGAGAGTATCGCTTTGGGTCAAGAAATTTATAAGGACATCGGGCGTAAAATTCGGGGGGGAAACATCATTCTTAAACTTGACATGGAAAAGGCCTACAACCGTCTTGAATGGGACTTCCTCAAATTAGTTTTGGCTCGCTTCGGTTTCGAGGATTCTTGGATATCAATGGTGGAGAAATGTTGGAATAATGTATGGTTCTCGGTGTTGATCAAAGGGGAAAGTGCTGGTTTCTTCAGGTCTTCCAGTGGTCTTCGCCAGGGTGACCCGCTCTCCCCCAGCCTCTTCATTCTTGCGGCGGAGGTCCTAGGTAGGGGTTTCTATCACCTGGTTTCGAGTGGCATGTGCTCTCCGTACAAGCTAAAGCAAGGCTGTAAGCAAATCTCACATTTACTCTATGCAGACGATACGATTCTTTTCCTCAACGGTAGTAAATCATCCATCTCAGCCATAGCTAGATTCCTGTCCTCATATCAGTCCTGCTCGGGCCAAAAGATAAATCTCTTGAAGAGTTGCTTCTACCATGCCCCCTCTCTGCCTCCAAATAGGCAGATACAAATTGGTAGGATCCTCGGCATGAATGGCTCGTCAGCCCCTTTCACTTATCTCGGAGTTCCCTTATCAATTGGTAGAAATCAAAGCTCTATTTTTCACCTGTTGATAGATAAGATTGAAACAAGAATATGTGGCTGGAAGGCACGCTATCTGACTCAGGCTGGTAGATGTACACTTATAAATCACATTCTTGGGAGCATCCCAATTCATTCCATAGCAGCTGCTCATATCCCTTCTCAGATTCTGTCCGATTTGGAAGCAAAGATGGCCGATTTCTTCTGGGGCTGGCAGGAAGGAAAGAAGAAGCTCCACTGGATTAATTGGAAAAGGATTACTCTTCCTAAAGAGGAGGGTGGCTTAAGAATCCGTAGGCTAAAAGATGTCCTGCATGCCCTGCGTCTCAAATTGGCATGGTCGTTGCTTTCCAGAAACTCCTCTAGTATCTGGGCTGATTTTGTTACCTCAAAATATGGCTAGCACCTACAGTCTGATTCTGCCCCCGCCCCTCATTAGGTTTCCTCCCCGTTGTGTAGACAAGTTGTTAAAATGTCTCAGCTTGCAGAATCTGCCTCTCAATGGCACATTGGTCAAGGGGAGGTAAATTTCTAGACTGGTAATTGGTCTGGCCTTGCTGCTCTGGCGAATCTCACCCTTCAGCCCATCCCTGCAAATTTCCTTCATCTCTTTATTAAGGAGGTACACCCCCCGGCATATCTCCACTCTTCTTACAGTCTCCCTCCACTCTTCTTCCAGAGGAGACTGTTCACCACATTACAGCGAGGGGTTTCTGCATTTCCTCTGCCCCTGATGAGCACTTCTGGCCTCATGACCATTTGGGAGCATTCACTATTAACTCCGCCTGGAATCTCTGCAGAACTAGAAACAACATGATGGTATCGTCCAACAAGATCTTGAACCCGCTTCTTCCTCTGAAAATTTCTATGTTCATTTGGTGTTTGATCCAAGGAGCGATCCCTACTGACGATAGAATTCAGAGAAGAGGAGTCTCTCTTGCGTCAACGTGTAATTGTTGCTGTCTCCTTCGTTCCCTGCAACCCCTCAACTGGAAACCATCAGCCACCTGTTTATCAATGGTCTGCTTGCTACCAGAGTTTGGTGTTTCTTTAACTGTGCCTTCCATTTCCACCTTCCCCACCAGGTATCGATCTAGGAGGGACTATCCTCTTGGTGGAGCATTCTGCCCTCTGGAAGGAACCCGTCCCGGATCCAGTGTGCCATCCCATGTCTCATCCTTTGGGAACTTTGAAAGGAAAGAAACATGGCTCGTTTTGATGATGTCCGCCCAAATGTGGTTAATGTTCTCAACCGCATCAAATGATGGTTTATAAGGATTAGCTCTGGCTGCCCCGACGCCAGACCCTTAAGCAGATCGGATCTCTCTTCACTCCAGCTGCTCAACATTTGTCATCGCACCCCCAACCCTAAATCGTTTCAGGTTGTTAACTAGTTCAGACCGCATCAAGGCTGGATAAAAGTGAATATAGACGGAACAGCTATGGGAAATCCTAGTAAATTAGGTGGAGGAGGAATTGGCAGGGACTCTTCTAGCGTCTTTCTTTTTGCTTTCTCCCATGGTTATGGGATTGGCACTAATAATAGAGCAGAACTTTGGGCCCTCCACGACGCAATGACTACTTGTATTAACTGAGGTTATCATCAGGTTTTTTTGGAATCTGATTCCAAATGTGTGGTTGACGCTTTCATTGGTAAATCCTCCCCGGCTTGGATATGGAAATATTGGTGGACGTGGATCAAAATTCTAAAGACTAGGGCCACCTTTGTCATCTTTCATATCTCGAGGGAAGGTAATGGGCCTGCTGATGCGTTGGCTAAAGCAGCCGCATTGTCCCAACATCACATGTCGTACCTTACCTTCTCCAACCTCCCTCGCAGCGTCAGAGGTCCCTATAACATGGATGCACTGGGTCTTGGGTCGATGAGAGAGATCTAATGTTCATCCAGATATGTCCTCTCCTGTCTGCTATGTTTTTCTTCCTTTTGTTGGGTGTTTTTTGTAAAGCTTCAGCATATAGGATAGGTGGGTCCTGCCCCTTTTTGTTGGGTCCCACTCGAAATGGTTGTATAGTTTTTGGTGATCAATGATATTTGTGGCATGAGCCCACTTTCTTTCTATATATATATATATATATATATATATATATATATATATATATATATATATAAAGTGCTTGGATGAACTCTCTTTATTGAATGTGAACAGTTTCCTGAGATTGTTTAAACCATTGTGGTTTTCCCACAAGTCTCACTTCCTATCAAATGCCTAGAATCATCCGAAAGGTGTGATGACTGGGCTTGCATGAGAAGTAAATTTCCATTGAAGGGCTACTTCCTAATTTTAAATACATGGAAAAATCATTTCAATTTGGTCATTTCCTCTTTATAGAATTGAATTTTCACATTTCAGTATGGTTTTGCATCCACACAGCTTTACATATAGCATGTACTTGTGGTCAGTAGTGACTTTGAAATATAATATAGAATTTTCAGCTAAAATTTGAAAACATAAATTTGTAGATGGTTGTCAATTTCCAAACTTTGATTGATGAAACATGATGCGTTTTGAAGAAAACAATATATAATGTTTGGCTACGCAGAACAGTCTGGTGGGCCTCATGTGGATGGAGCATGTTGTGAAAATCTCCAATGTTGGATGATTCTAACTCCTAACAGATCAATTGGACCCATGTTTTTCTCTTTTAGTGTGAGTTGTTAATTGTAACCTTCCATTTTGTGAGCCACCAATCAGATGGAAAGGATTGTCTGATTGAGGGAATTTTGGCCGGGGCTCATCCATGATGGGTTCTACTAGATGAATGGTTTGAATTACCAGATGGTGGGCCCAGGAAAATAAAAAGCACCAGCTAGCTTGTCTTAACATCGTAATATATTTTTTTTTTTTTTAAAAAAAAAAAAAACTTATTCAGCATGTTGCAGAGGTTTGTTATTTTTGCCACTTTTCTCTTAATCTTTCATTGGACCATGATGATGCTTATCAAAAAATTGCTGGCAGGAGCACTAATCTGCCTTGCCTCATATCTGACTCAGTAACCAGTTGTAGGTAATCATATTTAAAGAATCGAAACATGTGAGGAGATGCAGCTGGCTTGATTGTCATGGCACTTGGATAGACCCATCTATGAGATGCTGCGCAGAGGTTGCTGTGTTTCACAGCATAGCTAATAGAATCTTTCCTCTTTTAGTTTTATCATATTGTAGCTTCCTACAAGAAAATCGGGCGAAACCGCAAATGTGGTTAACCTTTGCCGGCACCCGGGCCCAATATATATATATATATATATATATATATATATATATATATAGAGAGAGAGAGAGAGAGAGAGAGAGAGAGAGAGAGAGAGAGGCATGCTCACCTAGGCACGTGTGCACCTTTGCAGTCCATAAGATGCGGAATCTAGGACGAATTTTCACCCTGATCTAAGATTCTAATGGGCCATAGCAAAGAGAAATGCAAATCAAGGGAAGAAACTGTTTGCATTTTTCATGGCCTACCAATGTTTTGGTTCAAAGTAAAAATTGGAACAAGGAGGTTTAATGAGGTTCTGCTTCACGTGGACCGTTCAGATTTTCGAGACTCATCACGTATGATGAGCTCTCAAAAAAGTTCGTATGACTTGCATGTGAACTGGTTCGCATTCCGCAATATATATATATATATATATATATAGAGAGAGAGAGAGAGAGAGAGAGAGAGAGAAACGCACGGCTGCTCACCAGTTCGCATGTCATTACGTGCGAACCTTGCTACCAAACATCGGATAAGGTAGACGGTCTCAATAAAGGTGCTCTTATGCGAGACTTTGAAAGAGCGATTTTCCTTCTTTGGCATGACTCTTCACCTTATTCTCTAACTCTCCCATGGATGCAACGTAAGCCTTTCACATGAAGTTCTTCCATTGGGATGCTAGGTGAGTCCCACCAAGATGTTAGTGATAAATCCACGCTGTCCATATATTTTTAAAAATAATTTTATAATATGAACCCAAAACTGAGGCATATTAAAATCTCAAGTGGGCCATATGGTGTTGATTGAACTTTCACCATTAAAAACTTTCTAGGGCTACCAAATTTTTGGATCAAGATGATATTTTTATTTTTTATTTTTGCCATCATCCAGGTCTTTATGACCTAATGTACGGGTTGAATGTCAAATAAACATCACGATGGGTCCTAAAAAATATTTAACAGTGAGAATCATTATCACAGCTGCTTCCTATGGTGTGGTCCACTTGAGCATTGGATTTGCCACATTTTTATACACATACCTTAAAATGATTTGACATAAGGGATGAATGGTTTAGATAAACAGATACATCAAGGTGGGCCCATCCATAGAATTGCCCGTTCGTGGCTAAAGACAGGCAGGGTATGACGCAATTCGTGTCTGGAACTTCATGTGATAAGAAATCGGTGAGTAACTCTCTTATCGTACTGAGTGAACTCAGTTGGGCCCACCTTAAATGTATTTGGTCTATCCACACCGTCTATCCATTTCTTCATCTAATTTAAGGGTTTGAGCTCAAAATGGAATCATATCCAAAGATCAATTGGATCATACCACACGAAACAATGGGGACAATGATTTCCACCATTGAAACCTTGTTAGGCCTCACAGTGATGTTTATTTTCCATCCAACCTGATCATGAGATCATACAAACATTGATAAAGGGAAAACACAAACATAAGCTTAATCTAAAATTTCTGTGGCCCCCAAGGAATTTTCAACAGTAGACGTTCAATTCAAATGTTTCCTATGGTGTGGTCCAATTGAACCTTGTATATGCTTCACTTCTTGCCTCAAACTCTAAACTTATAAGATAAAATGGATGGACGAAGCAGATAAAATACATAAATCATAGTAGACCTCATAGAGTTTACTCGATACGCTAAGCCTAGTAAGTCACTCACTACGCAAGCAATCCCCTTCCATGCAAAGGACGCGGATTGCGTCCTACCCCTGCCCGGACCATAATCCGTCCGGGCAAGGCTCTATGGGGCCCACCGTGATGTAATTGTTTTATCCACGTAGTTCATCGCTCTTCCCAAATCATTTTAAGGAATGATATTAAAAATTAAGTAGGTCCACATCTCCAGTGGACCACACCAAAGGAACCTACAGTGATAATGACACCCACCGTTGAAACCATTTTAAGGGCCACTGTGAATTTATTTATTTTTACCATCTAACCTATTCATAAAGTCATGTAGACGTGGACAAAGATAAAAAACAAATATCAGTTTGATCTGAAACTTTTCTAGATCCCAAGAAGTTTTTAACGGTGGACGTTAAATCCCAACATTGTGGTCCACTTAAGTCCTTTACCTGCCTCATTTTTTGTCTCATACCTTAAAATGATCTGAGATGAACAATGAACAACGTGGATAAAACACTTAAATCATGTTGGGCCCTATAGAGCCCTGCCCGTACAGATTAACATCCGGACAGGGGTAGGACGCAATCCGCATCCCCATGCAAAAAGGCTTTTGCAAGAAATCCGCTCGTTTGCAGCTAGGAATGTGCAAGAGCTTTGAGTGGCCACCGTGATGTATGGGTTATATCCACACCGTCTATGTATTTTTATTTTTATTTTTTCACCTTGATAAAAAAAAATCTGGTGGGCCATAGAAAGAGAAATGTAAATGAAGGGAGGATGTTGTTTTCACTTTTCATGGCACACCAAAATTTTGAATCAAAGTAAAAATTGGGCCAAGGAGCGAACCCCCCCCCGTGGGCCCCAAATCACACAGGTACCGACCCCTGGTGAGGGGTCTTGAACACGAGATCTCCCGCTCTGATACCAATTTGATGCAGAACAATTAACCATTTTCTCTAAAAGCTCGAACTGTTAGAGCATGGTGAATTAATCCCTTTATCTCATAGCCCAGGCTCCACATCTTATGGGTTAGGAGCTCGGTAGAACCCTCCTCGTGGGCCCTAAATCACATGGGTACCGCCTCACACGGGCCTCCCACCCCGAGTGTGTCCCCGCATCCCACAGGCTACCCCACTCGTGCCTGGTATGAAATGCTTATTAATCACCCCCGATGAGGAGTCTCGAATAAGAGACCTCCCCCGTGGGCCTCGCCCACCCCGAGAGTGTTCTTACATCTCACAAGCGACCTCAGTCGAGCCCGGTGTGAAAATGCCCCTGCATTAACACGCCATCCATACTGTTCATAACATCATTCGTATTGGGATGAATTGAGAACACAAATATTAGCCTAATTTAAAACTTCTTTTGCACCACGAATATTTAAACGGTACAATGTTTCCTCTCATACAGACCACTTCGATTTTGGATACACCTCATTTTTTGTCCTATGTCCTAAAATGACCTCTCAAAACTGATGAATAGTGTGGATTTATCACTAACATCTTGGTGGGACCCACCTTGAATCCCAGTGGAAGAACTTCCTATAAATAACTTCCGTCGCGTCCTTTGGAGAGTTAGAGAATAGGTAGAAGAGGCATGCCGATGGAAACTCGCTCTCTCAAACATGTGCATAAGAGCGCCTTCATCTAGACTGTCTGCCTTATCTGACGGTTGATAGCAAGGTTCACATGTAATGACGTAGCTGAGCATATATATATATATATATATATATATATATATATATATATATATATATATATATATAACCAAAAACCTAAACGCATCCTACTCCCTCAAGCCACTCTTCTCTCTCTCTCTCTCTCTCTCTCTCTCTCTCTCTCTCTCTCTCTCTCTCTCTCTCTCTAAACCCTACCTCTATCTCCCTATCTCATCGGCCCTCTGCTACAGTTCGGCCTTCTGCTGCTCGTAAATCTCGAATTCTCTATCTCATCGGCCCTCTACTGCAGTTCGGCCTTCTACTGCTCGTAAATCTCGAATTCTCAAGTTTAATGTAAGTTTTTTCCCTTCTCACTATTGCTTTCTGCAATTTAGAATACCCGATTGGGGATATGCATTGTCGAATTAGGGATTTGGATTTGTATAACAAATCCCTAATTAGGGATGTGTATTGTCGAATCCCTAGATGGGGATTTGCATTGTCGAATCCCTTTTTAGTGATTTGTAGATGTAGGATATCTCTAAACTGACATCGATCAAGCATATCTCTAAAATGATACTGATCAGCTCTAGGTGGTCCATGTTGAAATAAGCCGGATGGGGTAGGTTTATAGAGTTGCTCAAGCTTTCTTAACCGTGCATTTGATTTTTAGTCTGCGTGGCATTCTATAAATGATCAGGGAACAACTGTCCAAAGTCCACCCACACAAGCCTATAGAGATAGGTCAGTGGATGTTGTGGTTTACGGTCAGATGATGGTTCAGACAGGGTGGAGCTTTAGAAAAAAGAGAGTATATCGCATGGTTTTATATATCATCCTTTGTAATAGTAAAGATATTGTGATTGTTATCTACATGTTTTGTGCCTTGAAGAGTGAGATGTTATCAATTCGGCAGAGAAAAGGATAGTCACCTGTATTCTTCTTTTTCATTTGCAAATTGACATGACTCACGAGCCCACCTTTCATCAACGACAAAAATTTCTCCATTCGGCTGATTTGTGGTTTGCGGCCTACCAAGGCACAATATTTCATTGTTTCCCATGGGCCCACCTGTTTCCATTTGCGGACCCAACAATATTTAGGTGGGTCCTGTTTGCTTCAAATAATCATATCTCTGCAGGTGAATTCTGTTATCTGTATACTTTCTGCTAATAATAAAAAAAGAAAAGAAAACGTGTTTGATGGCTCATTTGGTTGTTTGTATTTGGAATGTGATAAATTCCAAATCTTAAATATATTAAAATTATTAATTGTGTTTTACATCCTGCAACTAGAATGCCTTATAGATATTGGCCATTATAATAAGCCCATCAAAGCACAACTTGGATAAAATTGAGGTAATTCCAAGCCTATGGTGGGCCATCACGTGGACCAATCACGATGCAGAAAAACTGAATTTTGGCAAGCAGAGGATCCAGATTCATTTTTCAATGCTAACTTCTAATGCTGAACATGAGTACACTTCAAAAAAAATAAAATAAATAAAATAAAATAAAATAAAATCAATAATTTTGCACTTGATTCATCAAAAGATAAAACCAACAAAACCCCCAAAACAAAGCTGCTGAGCGTGACTATGAATAACATTTTCTAGTTTTCGTGTATGTGCTGTTGAACAGTTGGATCACAGTATGTATTTTATATAAATATTTATATGTTAGGCCAAACTGTGGGGTCCATCTCCCAGGCCAATCACATGGCGACACATGTTAGGCCAAACTGTGGGCTCCATCTCCCAATCCCAAGCCAATCACAAGGCGAGCCATCTCAGCCTTTCATAGGTGCATGTCAGATACAGCTCTCACTTCACCAACAGTGTCGCCAGTTATAGCCCCATCAACCCCACGCTACCACCTCCGTACACCAAATCAATCCTCCTTTCCACCAATTCATTTCCCAACTGAATAGCAGCTTCTTGGTAACCGATTTTCTTGCCTGGGCTGCTTCCAGAGAAGACACAAATCCTCTTGAATTTGGATTTCCTCTCTTCCATGATTTCCAAAGAATCTCTTTCCTTTCTCTATATATCCAACTTTCCTTCAACTATTCTATATATCCATAGGACTACACTTAGCTGAATCTGAGCCACACGTCGGATGAATTGTCAATCCATGGGAATGACTGAGGTTCTGAATGCTACCACTTTAAGATGCCTTTAGTTTTTAATGCTATCATTATAAGTTTATTCAGCTTATTCAAACAACATTAGAATCACCTCAATTTTGGCAATGTACACATTCATCTTTCTTCTTCTTCTTTTTTTGTAACTATTCAACCTTATGAAGTTGATTTCATGGTCCATGTTTTGTCTTCCTTTTTCTCTATCCATGGTCCATGTACACTGGAGTAGACTTCTACAAGAAGTTGTGTGGAGTGTCCATTATTCAAAGGTGAGCTTTTATGTGAGTATTGAATTTGGATTCTTAGCATAAAAAATTAAGTGAGTATTTTGAGAAAAAAATGAGATTTTCACTACCTATTGAAATAAAAAATGAAAATTGGAATTCATGTTTAAATAATTCTCACGGAAATCGTTTTTGCATCTAATAGCTTGACCTGCTTCTTCCACATGCATAAGCAAAATAAGAAGTGAAAGAACCAAGCAATTTGATGCATTTTTATTTATTTTTGTTACCAAGATCCATTCATTCTGAATTCATGTCATGGATTATCCAGGAGTTTAACATGCATCTTTTGTGTGTTTCATTTGGTTTAAGATGCTAAACTTGTTGTGTCTTTTCTTTTTGTTGTTCTATTCTTGAATCGAGTCCATGGGTGTTCGCCTTGCTGGAATGCATTTAAATTGTAAATAAGCATCTCATTTATGTTGATTAAATGTAATGGTAATTGTATTCAATAATGTTTTTTCACATTTCGTTTATTTCCAGATGCTTCTTTTTCTAAGTCTTTATATTGATTGCGATGGAGGGAAGTGAAGATTTCACCTAGCAAAGATATTCCTAATGCCGACTCAGGTTATCAGCTTTGACTTTCTGGATTAGGAAGGCGTCGAAAAGTTCTCTCAGTTGTATTTCTGGTATAATCTTCCTTTGCTTTTAGCAACTTAAGTGTGGAACTCTTTTTAAGCATAGTCCGAGTTTATTCTCTTAGAAATGATGACATTGCCCTTATTTTCCTTCAATGCATTCTATTTGACATGCTATTTGATTGAATATTTATAAATTTCTTGTATGATTTTCTGTCAAATCTGATATTTTTACATTGGTATATGGGGCATCTTTTTATTTAGAAACTACAAACCATTGGGCAGGTTATGTGTGGTGAGGAATGAAAAATATCATATCATGATCTTCATTGAGTGTATTGGTGATTGGTCTTCTAGTCAAAATTCACATTCTTGACTGTCACACAATTTCACTGCCTTTGATTTCTATGAAGTTTGATGGCATTCTTTAGTGTTATTTTTTTTTTCCTTTCCTCACTGGTTTCTGCATTCTTTAAGCTATTGAATAATGCTACTTCCCCTAAACATCTCTACTATACACATGGCATTTGCATATTATGATCTAGACCCTCTATTTCGTGGGCTACCACATCAATGGGTCATACCCTAAAAAGCATGGCCATCTGACTATGTTAACCATTCCAATTAGGGCCCTGAAAGAACAAGCAATGGCTATAAACTCGTAACAATCAAATGGTTAGAGTTGTCAATTACTATGATGTTCAGTTTATAGCCACCCATCCAACTGGTGGCCATTTTGTTTCTTTTAGAAAACGTGAGGAATTTCTTTTAACAAAGGGCAGACATTCCGATCAATGCTTCCTTCACTTCTTGAAATGGGTTATCAGGTATTGTCACTTTGCACATACTTGAGATCTTCTTCTTCTTCTTCCTCTTTTTTCCTTTTTTTTTTTTTCTCTTGTAAAGCAGCTATATAATTTCTGTGTGCCTTTTTAGGTGAGATTTGGTGTTCTAGAGCTGGAGCTTTTGGTGTTTCTCAGTCTGGGAAACGAGCATTCATATGGGCAACTTGTCCAGAAGAGACACTCCCAGAGTGGCCCGAGTCATTGCACGTCTTTGCAGGCCCAGAACTGAAAATCACATTACCAAGGGATGTACAGTATGCTGCCGTCAGGAGTACAGCTGGGGGGGCACCCTTCCGTGTAATAACTGTGAGAGATACAATTGGAGATCTCCCACCTGTTGGAAATGGAGCACTAAAACAGAGATGGATGTGAGTTTTCTGATGAAACCTTGTCCTTGGTTGTCTGCACAAAACAAATTTAGTTAAAACTTCTAGTGATGGAATACACTTCGAGATATCCTTTTGACCTTCATTTTACCGATGGTCTATTTTCATTGCTCTTACAATTGCTCCTTGTTTTTTGTTTGCAGTATGGAAATGATCCTGTGTCATGGTTCCAAAAGCAAATCCGAGGGAACATGTTTGTCTTGAGTGATCACATATCAAAAGAAAAGAATGAGTTGAACTACATCCGATGCCAAAGAATTCCAAAGCGCCCAGGTGCTGATTGGCATGACATACCAGAAGAAAAGGTACTTGCATCACTGATTCTAGTGCTACTAACAATGATGGATTAAACTAATCAGCCAACAAAATACTCATTGACAGTACATGTTTGATTTGATACCAGGTGCTTGCCGAAGCGCCCAGGTGTATTGTCTTACAATGTCTACAAAATGCAGGTTAAACTGTCTACTGGTCAAATGGTGGATTTGATACCTCGGTGCTTGCCAAACACAGCCAATAAGCACAATCAGTGGAAAGGACTGTTTGGACCTGATGTACCAAGTATGTGTTATGATTGTTAGTCGTTACAACTTACCTGGATTGACAGGAGAGCATTGTGAAGCTAGGCTACTGATGTCAACTGCAGCAGAAGCATTTCTACAAAGCTTTGGAGCATTATTAGGATATTCAGATCTCCTGCAGCAACATGGAAAAGAAACGAATCAAAGGCAGGAAGCTATAGGTAACTTAAGACTTAGTCTTGCAAACCCCAAATATAAACCTCAATTTTCTATACCTTGATGTTTTATCCACACCACTGCTTTCCCTCCATAGCGTTCCTGCATCCAAACTCTTAATCAGATCTACAGCAAATATAGTTAAAACAACATAAACACTTGTGGGCAACCAACATAAGATGTTACTAAAGAGAAGTAATTTTCCATAAACACCATATATGATTTTGAATGGGACATTTGACACTCATTGATAAGAATGTCACAACCATATTTCATCATTTCACCTTCATTTTAATTTTCCTAAGTTACCATCATTCGGATGTTATGATTCTTATATATGGGCACCAAAAGAACTTGATTAATAAATAGGACTTTACTTTAGGCGCTTGGAAGCTTGGAGCACATGTGTACATTTCACCTGTCAACTTTAATTAACATGTTACTTGTATGGAGATCTGAACTTTCCATTAAGTCTTAATGGGCCACACTTTTGATCTTCTAGCCTGACAATAAGAGGCTGTTTTACATCCTTGATAGACCATTGTATAAAACAAATGAATATCTATCCACCATACAAATTGACACTTGTCATATAGGCAGTTTGGATCTTGGAAGATGACCCAGTTTTAAAGGGTAAAGCTCCAACTTACCACCATTGATGTATGGAGCAGACTTCTGATAAAATTCATTTTAAAAAAACATTATATGGATATTTGGTAATTCAATCGACCAATCTCAGTTGACCAGTAGGTCTGGCATATATTTGATGATTTAAAGGTTTTATTTATTTATTATTTATTATTATTTATTATTATTATTATTTTTTTTTTTTTGAAATGGTTTTGGTTAAATGGCCAGTGCAAGAGTGGTCAAAATGGTCTGGTCCATTTCAGTCCAAACTAAATAAATAAATTGCAAGGAATCTTCTACAGCAAACAAGGAAAAAAATAAAAAATAAAAAATCACCAACTCATCAAGTGACCATGTAGTGTAATGAGCGGACCTACTTGAACCCGTTGGACCATCCGGTCCTGCCTGTGTTTTAAAGAAATTGATGTCTTTTTTTCTTTTTTTTCTTTTTTTTTTCTGGTCTGGCATGTCAGGTCCCCAGATGCATCTGGTCTGGCATGTCAGGTCCCCAGATGCATCAAAGTGAGGAGTAAGATGCTATATGCAAGCTTCAAGGACAGGTTAAAGAGAGATGTAAATGGATTTCAAGTGGAATTGAAAGCTACAGACCCCATCAAGATGAGCATTAATATCATCAAGGTCCGGGCTCTTCACCCTTCATCATTTTTTTTTCCTTTCTTTCTTTATTAAAAAATCCCAACCATCAATATCTTTCGCTCAATTCTCTTCTTCTTCTTCTTCTTTTGGCATTTTTTCTATTGATAATATATGTGATTCAATGTCTAGAATGGCAACTTCATTTAGTTTAATGGTTTATGTTTCCTGGATGTAGCTGCAATGAGGTGAGGGGCCTTTGTATTTTGGATATATATGGTGTGTTTTTTTTATTTATTTATTATAAATTATTGTCCTCAATTTAAGTGATCCATCTTTACAGTCATCAGACAAGGTTGGTTAATGTGCTTGGCAGTCCAGACAATTTATTAGATGGGCCACCTTTCTGATGCACCATAGGCCAAAAATCTTTTTGGAGAGGGCTATCTTTTTCCTACTTTTCGGTCATTGTAACACTTTGTAAATGTAGATATGGTACAGATGAGTTTAATTTCGTGCATTATGGAGTTTATATGCAAAGCAGGTGGTCATTTATTTCACCATGCTTACTCTTAAAAAATAACTACAAGAAAACCATGCTGTAAAAGCTATAGATTATCAGGTACAAACAATATCCAAAAGGCTGCGGGTTCTAATGCTACGGATCAAATCCATATCTACATCTTTAAAAGCTATGGCTATAGTACTAATGGCCTAGTGTAGTAAAAAACTTACGATTTAAGGGCATCCCGCAAAACCGCCAGTAAAACTTTTACCGATAGAGCCTTTAATGGCACTTGCCTGACTGCCAATAAAACCTTTACCGGCGGTCTTTTGGACCTTCAACAGCAGTTTTGACCGCCAGGAAAGGCTAACTTTGTTGTAATGTAGCCGACGCTCAATCAAAGGAAACAATATTTATTTTCTTCAACCAAAAATTGGTACAGTAGCCCACCTTTCTGCAACCTAAGCCTTTGATAGAAATGGGATAGACCATGCCTAGTATGTCTATGCCAGATAATATTAGCCATCTGATGAAATGGGCAATTACAACCAATTGTCCACAGCTAACAGGGGCCAAATTGAACTTGGATCATCTGATGGGTGATTTCTGGGATCAGACATAAAATATGGTGAAACTATATGAACAATTGGGATCATTAAAAAGTGGATCCCACGTATACCATTAATTTGGACAAGAAATTACTCCATTAACATTATGTTTCCTCTAAACTTTAGCTACACACACACACACACACATCTTCAGCAGCTGATTCTTCACTTCTCTGAAGGTCAGATCCCATATGTTCACTGTGCTCTTTTCTAGTTTCTGGCTTCATCTCATATGTACTCTTATTTAATGGCCAGTATATTTCTTTGCAGAGGCTACTTAGAATGGTTGATGGCTTGAACTTCAACGACCGGCCTTCTTTCAGCCTTCAGTTCTCATGCTCCAACAGAAAATTGAACGTATGGTGGTCTAACCTTGACCATGAAATTTTCCCCATTTATAGACTCCTTCATTCATATGGGCAAAGATAGTTTCTTATTTTAATCTAAGAGAGTAGTTAGTTATTGATTTGTTTACCTACACTTATTCAATAAGAAGCTTGTATTAGGAATTAGAGTTTGGAAAGCTATTAGCAACACTCTATAGATACATACATATACTGCACGTATGGTGTGATTTTTAAGAACTACTTGAGAGAGAACTCAGTTTTTATGCTTCCATATCTGACTTGAAATACTAGCATTATGCCTCCTAACAGAAACTTGTTTAATTCACAACTTATCAATCCATATCCTACCCAAAATAGATCCCATTACTAAACAACTGATACTCGACTCCAAATCACAGGTTTATGTACTAAACAACTGGGATTAAGTAATACATATTTAAGTTCAAATATAATGCATAAATGCGGAATTCAGAAATGCATGTCAAAGTTCGAAAACAAGTGCAAAAGCTAAAAGGATACCAAGCGCTTCGAGCATTTTGTCACATTCATCAAGGATAAAATTAATGCAGGGGCATTTTCACATTGGGCTCGAGTAGGGTCGCCTGTGGGATGTAGGGGCACACTCAGGGTGGGTGACCCATTCGATTTGGGGCCCACGGGGGAGGTCTCGTGTTCGAGACTCCTTACAAGGGGTGATTAATACACATTTCACACCAGGCTCGAGTGGGGTAGCCCGTGGGATGCAGGGACACACTCGGGGTGGGCGGCCCATGTGATTTGGGGCCCACGAAGGGGGTTCGACCGAGGTCCTAACTCATGAGATGTGGGGCCTGGGCTATGAGATAAAAGGATTAATTCGCCATACTCTAATAATTCGAACTTTTAGAGCAAGTGGTTAATTGTCCTACATCAAAAATGCCCCACGTTCTTCAATGAGAGATCCTTATCTCTTGCTAGAGCCAGAATCCTCCCAGGTATCCCAACAACAATATGCGGGCACTCATTCTCTGCAGGGTAGAGAGAACAAAAACAACAGTTTTTCCCATGACACCCATCCCTAAGATGGCTTGAGGTATGCACTCATGTTGCACTGATGTAGAACCAAATAAAATTGGAGTGAAGGAACCCTTAGTAAGCAAAATTTGACCTTCCAGATCCTTTTAAAAGAAAAGGTTTAGCAAACCAATTGACTCCTCCAAATTCAGGTGTGTGGAAGTGGCGCGTTACCTGAAATGGTCAAATTAAATTGCTCAGAGAAATGTGCATGTTAACATGGTTATTATATAATACTTAGCCCAAATTGCTAGTGTTTTGGCTGCGGCATCGAGGACCAAGCATTCTTTACAGGTATTTCCCCTTTTCAACAATTTAGATAGTTCATCAGGTGGCACTCAAATTGGATGGAAAACAGACAATTTAAAGTAGATATCCTCATCTGAACAATGAGATCTGTCAACTTCTTTCTGTCACATGGAGATGGATGTATATATTGTCTCTTTAACCACCATTTGCAAACCATTTATTGAAAAGATAGTATTATCCAAAGGGAAATTCATGTAGAACTGTGCATCCATGGTTATGCGTACAAGATGCATGGTCTGGATCAATGAAAGGTAAGGCACTCCTGTACAGTGCTGGTTCGAATGAAAACACCATCGATTTAGGATTCCTCCTACTAACATAAGGAAATGCAGTAGAAGTATAGAACAAGCAAGCCTTCCAAATTGAGCACATATATAAATGTATGCATGGTGTTAACAATTTGCAATAACATCTACAACCACACCAATTTTTGTGCTTAGAGTTTTCTTTTTTCTTTTTTCCTTTTTTTTTTTTTTTTTTTGAAAAATATTTGCTCAAAGTTGTTTAGCACATCAAAATTTTAATATTAGTTAATTCATCACAATTAGCTTCTCATTATAACAAAATTTGTGTTTTTCATGAAGTCAAACAGAAAATGAGAAGAACTTGACAAGAATTTGCCTTCTGAAGGATGCTCAAATCCTGAATCTATAATGGCTCGAAGAAGCTCCGGCTTCAGATGGAAATCTCTGAATCCTAAGCTGTGAATTCCAACATAGCCCTTGCTTAACAGAGGAAACAAAGAATAAAGACATGGAGAATGCTATCAAAAGCAATCTCAAGACAAAAAGCTCAATTAGCAAGTAAGCATCTAACTCTGCATAAAACTTGAAAATTCGGTGAAGGAAAAAAAATAAAAATCTAATGACTCAATATCTGAAAACAGGGCAGCATAAAACCTACACCAAACTAAGGCCTGCATTCCTAAACCTGATGACTCAACTCAAAATCTCATCAGGTCAACTGAGTCAGCTCGCTGACTTGATGGACCCAAAGACATACACCAAAGGTATAACAGCCACCAACAGTTTGTAAAATATACAAAATATACAAAGGAAGAGAATAAAAAACAAGAAAAAATATAAAAAATACACAATCCAAAATGCAGAAGCCCAAAACGAGCATGAGAAAATACACAAAGGAAGAGAATAGAAAACAAGAAAAAAGTGCAGATTGATCAAAACAACAAACAGTTTGTAAAATACACAATCCATAAGCACCTAATTAGAATTGAAGTCGCAGGATAAGCGAAGCATCCTGAAAATATAAACATACCACCAGCATGCTCTATATTTTATAGATAGCCACTTGCCTCCAAACATGTGGTTTGCATTTTAACTCCAAACATGATACACATTCACCTCAAGAAGAGAAGATATTCCTTGATTCTCAAATTCCAAGTAGAGAAACAACAAAAATCGATCAAAATTGAAAAGATGAAACACAATGACAGTTCATATAAAATTACTGGAAAAATGAAAAGAAGAAAATTCTAAAATCGATTCAGCTATAGAGAGATGACGAAAATACCTAGAATCATGAGAAGGAGATAAAAAATCCACTTCTCCTGTATCTTTTACCTAAAGCAGAGAAAAAAATCAGCTTCAAGTCAATGAGTCTATATCCAACTGCAGCAGCCACTCAGGTTGGAAAGATGATTTGCCTCCAGAAAAATATAATGAATACAATATTATTAACTAGGACTTGATTTAATTAATCATGAACATGAATTTTAACAACCTTACATGATTTATTTCCACATTTTCAAACAGATCTATGGCCTACTTTAGAAGAAATAATTGCCTTACTTGATTTAGTAAATAAGCAACTAGGATTGCTGGAGAATCCCCTTCAATTGCAGGAAGAAAAGAGGGCCGCTTCCTCTCTTTCTCAAGCTTGTACATCTCTGATTCAATGTATCTATTCTTGTAGGACAAGGTCCACTTTCCTTGATTGTCTTTCTTAAAGTATACGGCATGGAGCATTCCTTCTCCTCCAATCTATGTATCACTTGATCTTCCCAAATCGTGATGATTTTAACGATCCAAAGAGGGGATTTGGGCCTGCAATTTGTATTAAACCCAAGTCACAATTAGCATTAGAATTAAGAGGAATTAGAGAATGTGATTAGGCTAATGAGATTTTTCTAAAATGGATCCCAATTGCTTGCTATTAAACCTAAACTAATCTTTATGCTCGTTTGATAGAAAATGATATGGGATCTCTGCACTTTTTCATTCCTTCTCCCAATTGCTTGCTGAATGTTTGTATGTCATTCAAGATGAATGACTAAAAGCCTTCATCCATAGCTTTTGACAATACACTCTTTGTCAAAGGGCGATCATTGTCATGTTTTTCTCTCTTTATATATATATATATATATATATATATATATTAAAAGACAAAAAAAGAAGAAGAAAAAAAGAAGAAGAAAAGATTCTCAATATGGAAAATGGTGTATGTAAATTATCTTAACCAACACATTTTGATGAAGAACATTAGATAAATTAGGGAATATAGTAATTACACAATATATTTACAAAGATCTAACTGAATTGTGACGAAGATGATTGGACCTAATGGTGGGCCATGCATATTACTTGTGTTGAAGAGGTAGGAGTATGAATTCCTTCAACCTCAATCTCTAAAACTCTTCTTTTCAGAAAACTGTTTGCTTTTAGAACTGCATCTACAAACATGAGCTCCATTGCCTGAAGATGAATATCATCAGTTAGTAGGTTTAAAACTTTAAATAGATTCAGCAACAGATTACAGCAGCACAGTTTGACAAAGTAGTACTACTATGAATATTTTCAATTAGAAAATAAATTGATGCAGGACATGGAAACTTAAATATGATATGCAAGATTTCAGGCTTAGATCCTACCAATTCAGAAACAATCACACAAATTCCACGTCCCACATGAAAATCCAAACATTCAATTAAAGGGGAATCTATGCGGGTCCAAGCCGACACAGGCTAGGACTGGACCAATAAAATTATAAACCAAACAATGTCAAAGGGAAATAAAATCAACTACTCATGCATAAAAATCAGTCCCTAATCCAAGGGATTCCCTAATTTTAATTCAAGGAACCCTAAGGTGATAAAAAGGGGCAAATCAATTAGGGATCATGTAATATAGGGTTAGAATTCATGAAAAAATTACTATGAGAGGATAAAAGAGGATAAAAACCTGAGCCAAAAGATGATCCCGCGTGTGGACAACAACAATGGCCCAAACGGACGTGCGTGTGATCCCGGCCGCACGTGTGTGGGGCCCACTATTCAGAAAAAGGCCACCTTGGCCCTGGTCAGCCAGGGATGGACTCCAAAACTTCCAAATTTCAGCTCGATCCAATGTACGGTTTGTGCGTGGTGCTCCGCCGAAGTTTCAGCTCGCCTGCGGGCCGAAATCTGGAAACCTACTTCAATGAAGAAATCTGATGCAACAAAAGGACAAATTCAAAGTACGAATGGTGGGGGAAGATGGAAAAAAAAGATGATGGAAGATGGGGGTGAATTGGGATCGATGTGGCTTCGCACCACGGTAGTTAGCCCTTCGAAAAGGGAGGGCTTCACACCCACTTTTGAATTCTTCCACAACTCACGAAGAGAGCAGAAAAATAAAGCAGGAATTTTTTATTAACTTCAATGAATGAAAAGAACTACAAAGGGTGCCTATTTATAGGGAGAACCCTATACCCAAAAACTCGCACCATGTGCGACACCTATTACTTGGCGATGAAGTAAACTAAAATAAAAATCAAACAAGGAAATCTAAAGCGTTCACGATGTTCTAAATAATAACAATAAGCAAAACTTAAAATATAAAACCAATCTGACGAGTGGGCCACAATCATGAGATCCCATGATGGGCTTTTCTTGACTATCGGGCCCAGTTTTCTGAACTAAAACTTGTCTTCTAGTTAGGAGGCCCTCCCTTGACGTCGTCATCGAGCCAGATCGATGGTGAGGTCGTCCTTCTGCATACGCAAGTGCGTAGGGATGGTGGTGTGCGGGCGTGCGGGCGTGTGTGTGCACGATGTCCTCATCAACTCTCCCCGGCTGCGAAGATTTCGCCACTGGTGAAATAAAACTCCCGAACCGCTCTAGGATGTTGGGATCAAGTCTCTGAAGCTCCTCCTCAGTGAGCCACGCGCTGTCCGAAGCTGGGCGTGACTTCCATTTAACTAGGTATTTCTGAAATCCGCCATCCGACGTGGAAATTATCTCATGGTCCAGGATATCCTCTATTTCCTCTCTAGGTGTGTGAAGGCTAGGTATGGGAGGCAGAGGCTTGGATGAAAGGTCGGGAAGAGGCTATGGATCAAAGGGTAAGGTTGGGACATCAGGATGAGTGGGCAAAGGGCCGGACAAAGTATCAGTGGTCCCTTGAAAAGTAACTAGATCTTCCACGTTAAATATGGAACTAATTCCCATGGAAGGTGAAAGATCTACCTCCTACGCATTGAGACCGTTTCATTTTATAATTTTGAAGGGTCCAGCGCTACGCGCGTGTAACTTACGAACAGCCGCTGGAGGGTACCACTTGGGCCTGATGCGGACCATCACAGAGTTCTCAATATTGAACTCTTTGAAACGTCTATGTAGGTCTGTAGAAAGTTTGTAATGCTCATTACTAGTAGTGATCTTTCGCCTGATTTCTTGATGCAATGAATGTATGTGATACGCAAAAGACTCTGCAGACTCTGATGGCCTATGAGACAATGACATGGGGATAAGATCAATAGGTTTCTTAGGCTTATAACCAATAATGACTTCAAAAGGACTTAGACCTGTGGACCTATTGACAGAACTATTGTATGCAAACTCGGCTATGGGTAGTACGGCGTCCCATGTCCTGGTATGCTCCCCCACTAAACATCGAAGTAAACTCCCTAGGCTCCTATTAACCACCTCAGTCTGGCCATCGGTCTGAGGGTGGTAGCAGAAGAAAATTGGAGCCTAGTATTCATCATGTGCCATAGTGTCTTCCAAAAGTAACTCATAAATCTCACGTCACGGTCAGACACTATGGTTTTTGGTAACCCATGCAGTTTGACAACCTCACTAAAGAATAGCTTGGCAACATGAGAGGCGTCGGAGGTCTTAGAACAAGGAATGAAGTGGGCCATTTTAGAGAAACGGTCCACGACAACGAATATGGAGTCATGCTTTCGAATAGTCTTTGGAAGTCCAAGCATGAAGTCCATACTGATGTCCTGCCAAGGGATGAATGGGACTAGCAAAGGTGTATATAATCATGTGTTCTGTTTCCTTTGCTTTGCCAGTTGACAAGTACGACATTGCCCTATAATTTTGGCCACGTCCCGCTTGAGGCTTGGCCAATGAAATCTATCCTCCACTAGGGCAATGGTCTTGTCACGACCGAAATGACTTGCCACCCCCCCTGAATGTAACTCCTAGACAAGAAAATCGCGAAGGGAGGTGCGTGGTATGCACAAGCGGTCACTCCTAAACAAATATCCGTCCAAAATCAAATACTCACTGTTAGCTCCTGATGGACTCTCTAATAAAGACGTATACACAACTCCAAAATCTGGACACTCAGAATACTCTTCTTTGATGCGCTCAAGGCCCGTAACTTCAACGTTCATGGAGTTGAGTAATGCGACTCGACGACTCAACGCGTCGGCAGGTTTACTCTCTACACCGGCCTTGTGCTTAAGCACAAAAGTGTACTTTTGAAGGAATTGAACCTACTTAGGGTGCCTGGGGCTTAATTTCTTTTGAAAGTTTAAGTATTTTAAGGCCTCGTGATCTGAGAATAAGACGAATTCTTGCGGTAATAGGTAATGTCGCCAATGGCGTAGTGATTGCACTACCGCGTAGAATTCCTTGTCATAGGTGGAATATCTTTGCTTCGCCTCATTCAGTTTCTCACTAAAAAAGGCGACAGGGTGCCCTTCCTGGCTAAGTACTCCCCCTATGCCGACTCCTGACGCGTCGACTTCAAAAGCTTTTGAAAAATCTGGAAGTCGCGTAACTGGAGCTTCGGTCATCTTGACCTTTATCTCCTTGAAGGCCTTCGAGGCGGCCTTTGTCCATTGAAACTCTCCCTTTTTTATGCAGTCCGTGATGGGAGCCACAATGGAATTGAAGCCTCGAATGAACCGCCTATAAAAGGTGGCTAAGCCATGAAAGCTGCGCACCTCATGAATATTGCGGGGTTCAGGCCAATTAACGATGGCCTTGACCTTCTCGGGATCCGCCGATACGCCCTCAGCTGACACAATAAAACCTAAGAAGATCACACTACTAGACAAGAACGCGCACTTCTTTAGGTTGGCGTACAACTTCTCGGCCCTAAGGATCCCACAAACCTGCCTCAAATGGTTGAGGTGTTGCTCCTTAGTCATGCTATAAATCAAGATATCATCAAAGTATATGACCAGGAACTTCCCCATGAAGGGTCTCAACACTTGGGTCATCACACGCATGAAAGTGCTTGGGGCATTAATTAACCCAAAAGGCATAACTAGCCACTCATATAGCCCATCCTTCGTCTTGAAGGCCGTCTTCCACTCATCACCAGGGCGTATACGGATTTGGTGATACCCACTTTTGAGGTCGATTTTTGAGAAGATAGTAGCATTAGCCATCATATCTAGCATGTCATCAAGACGCGGTATGGGAAATCGATACTTGATTGTAATTTTGTTGATGGCCCTACTATCAACACACATCCTCCATGTGCCATCCTTCTTAGGTGTAAGAAGGGCGGGCACGGCACATGGACTCATGCTCTCTCGAATGAAACCCTTCTCTAGGAGTTCATCACTCTGCCTCTTCAACTCAGCGTGCTCCTTCGGGTTCATTCTGTAATGTGGGAGGTTTGGTAGAGTTGCCCCAGGGATTAAATCCAAACATTCAATTAAAGGGGAATCTATGCGGGTCCAAGCCGACACAGGCTAGGACTGGACCAATAAAATTATAAACCAAACAATGTCAAAGGGAAATAAAATCAACTACTCATGCATAAAAATCAGTCCCTAATCCAAGGGATTCCCTAATTTTAATTCAAGGAACCCTAAGGTGATAAAAAGGGGCAAATCAATTAGGGATTATGTAATATAGGGTTAGGATTCATGAAAAAATGACTATGAGAGGATAAAAGCGGATAAAAACCTGAGCCACAAGATGATCCCACGTGTAGACAACAACAATGGCCCAAACGGACGTGCGTGTGATCCCGGCCGCACGTGTGTGGGGCCCACTATTCAGCCACCTTGGCCCTGGTCAGCCAGGGATGGACTCCAAAACCTCCAAATTTCAGCTTGATCCAATGTACGGTTTGTGAGTGGTGCTCCGCCGAAGTTTCAGCTCGCCTGCGGGCCGAAATCTGGAAACCTATTTCATTGAAGAAATCTGATGCAACAAAAGGACAAATTCAAAGTACGGATGGTGGGGGAAGATGGAAAAAAAAGATGATGGAAGATGGGGGTGAATTGGGATCGATGTGGCATCGCACCACGGTAGTTAGCCCTTCGAAAAGGGAGGGCTTCGCACCCACTTTTGAATTCTTCCACAACTCACGAAGAGAGCAAAAAAATAAAGCAGGAATTTTTTATTAACTTTAATGAATGAAAAGAACTACAAAGGGTGCCTATTTATAGGGAGAACCCTGTACCCAAAAACTCGCACCATGTGCGACACCTATTACTTGGCGATGAAGTAAACTAAAATAAAAACCAAACAAGAAAATCTAAAGCGTTCACGATGTTCTAAATAATAACAATAAGCAAAACTTAAAATATAAAACCAATTCGACGAGTGGGCCACGATCATGAGATCTCATGGTGGGCTTTTCTTGACTATCGGGTCACTTTTCTGAACCAAAACTTGTCTTCTAGCTAGGAGGGCCTCCCTGGACGTCTTCATCGAGCCAGATCGATGGTGGGGTCTTCCTTCTGCGTACGTACGTGCGTAGGGATGGTGGTGTGCGGGCGTGCGTGTGCACGATGTCCTCATCATAAATACTGTGGTAACAATAATGTAGGCATTCTATATACCTTAACTTTTGCATGCATATATACTGTTCGATAGAGATCAGCATGGGTGGTAAACAGTTTGTGGACTGTAAGATCTGGGCAATTTATTCAGACATAAGCAAAATAAAAAAACACAAATAAGAAGTAACCATGCAAAACTTAACATATCAATAAAATACTAACACTACTTGGCATGAGAGCATATTTCATCATCTATCACCCGCATGTATTCCATTAACCTGCAAGCAACAAAATGAAATTGAAAATTATAATGGAAATACATTTTGCATAACCAATCCATAAAAACAAAGAGGTGATCTGAAATTTGAAAGTTCTCAAGACATACCTCTGAAATTCAAAATTGCAACCAAGGCCACAAGCTCGGCAATCTCGTTCAATATAGTCAAACCTGTAAATTAATGATTTCCTTAATCAAAACTAATATCATGAGTTTCAGGATAAGGAACCAATTATAAAATGACATATGGCAAGAACAATCTGATAGTGAAATACACTTTACTTGTCAACATCTATTCTAGTTCGACCATTTGCAACAATATCATACAAGAAACACTTCGCTTTTGTGTCCTTCATTTCAATTGATGAACAAAAAAAGAATGCCAGTGAGGCTCAAGTGTTTGATAAAATTTGGTAATAAACTTGAAAGTACAGATAATAAGGTGCTGGAAGAAGAGAATAAGATGCTAAAAGAAATTACAAATCAAAACATAAAGGAAAAAAGAAATATTACACAAAATCATGAGAAGAGGTAAAATGACTTACATTGCCCACTGAGATATCATGGCTGGCAAGTATCATTTCCTGGTTGAAATATAATATGTTATGGCAACAATGAAACAAGTAGTGCCGTAATATGTAATGGCAACAATGAAACAACTAGTGCCGTAATATGTTGTGGCAACAAAAATAATGCACATTCTTGCTTCATCATTTCAAAGGGCACACAAGAAACAACTCAATGGTCCATACAAGTGGATACAAAAAGATGGCAAAGATGAGAAGAAAATCGACTATGACACTAGAATCCAATACTAATTACATAATATTCTTCTTCATCAAAAGAAGTTGCATTCCACTCAATATCCTTGCAAGAAGTGTTAGTATATCACAGATTTCAGCAAGCTTTCGAATCTATATTTCAATTTACAACCTGTTCCTAAGTAAACTTCATTCAACTTGGCTCAGTCAACTCAATTTCAGTCCATCTCAAACAAGTCAAAGCCCAAATCAGGTTGCAACTATTGATCAAAATATTGGTGATATTATTCAATATTATCAGTAGCTCCAGGGTCACGATATCAAAACTGCCAGAAAATACATGCTTCCCACATATCAGTGATATTATCAAGCGTATCGCCAATATATCGGTATCGTCATTTTATCGTCCATATCACTAGTTTATTTATCCCTTGTGTCATAAATACAGTCAACATATACTAAAGATAAGGATGTCGACAGCCTGCAATCCACTTGCTGTTTCGATGCAGTGTGACGGAAATGGCAAGTGAGAATAGATTACACCTTGCTAGAACTTTCTGAAGTAGGAAAACTTAGCCATTCCTAGTAAGAAAGTTACCTGTAAGTTGAAAAATACCAATTTCAACTCAATATATCATATAAACAGTACATATTTTAGTAGAATCAAAGTAATGAGGCAACAATAACTCTTCTAGTGATGGGAATGATTTCCTAGATTTTTTTTGTAGGAACATAGAAGAAATAGTTGGCAGGTACCTGGGCCAACAATCTTCCTTTTGCATTATACGCATCATTTATTTCCCACTCAAGAGACCAGACTGTTTTCAACACCTTGAAAGCGCATTTGGTTGTAACATCCGTTATTCTACGGATGCCTTTGGCAATTCTTTCTTCAGATAAGGGCAAATGCTTTATCCATGCATAATTCCAAAAATCGGGTGGCTTGACTTGAAACTCGGCCAATTTGACTCCGCTTGATCCTGTGCCAACTTTACTCGGCATAGTTCCAAAAGGGCAAATGCTTGGGACTTGATCAACTCAGCTAGAAAACTCAAAAACACAAT
The DNA here is from genome assembly GCF_029962835.1 of Magnolia sinica. Classification (NCBI taxonomy): domain Eukaryota; kingdom Viridiplantae; phylum Streptophyta; class Magnoliopsida; order Magnoliales; family Magnoliaceae; genus Magnolia; species Magnolia sinica. The sequence goes on from NC_080581.1 coordinate 32,531,618, forward strand.
TTAACAGAATTTTTTTCATAAACAGCCACATTATTTCAACAATAAATTTCCATAAACAACTAAGTTTCAACAAAGAAACATCATTACAAAATTGCATGCTCAATGAACACGGTATTAGACCATTGAGGATTTTCATCGAACATTTGGAAGGAGGCCATTTCCAAATAAGAAGAAACCCACAATATCCCTGCTCAATCAACATGGTAAGAGACCATTACGGATTTGCATCAAATACTTTGTGGGAAGTCAACAAACCTTAGGTTCCAACACCTGCACCGAAAATGGCCCTCAGCCCCGAAAAATCCTTAGTGGCTCACGTTTCAACTGACAAAATCAATGGTCAGGCAAATCCTCCCTGTGTGATTATTAGCCCCCATTCAAATTAACATTGATGGGATGAACAACAAATTTCAAGCATCCAAATAGACCCAAACACCATTCATTCATCGAAAATTCACATTACCAAAAGTTTTTTAAAAAAAAATACAGACGAAGGTGTCGTAAAAATGCCCCACCTCCATGCATACATGCATTTCAAGAGAGAGAGAGAGAGAGAGAGAGAGATGTTAGATATGTAGGGTGGAATTGTTGTATCGTTCATGCATAAATAACGTAGATTCAATCCCATGACTTAAAAGTGTACTTGACTGGAAAGACATTTTCAATCCCTTGATATCGCCGATAAGAATCTTGATCTTCCGCACTTCATACCTTTAAGAGAACCTCTCAATGGGACTAGGATTTTCTCACTTGTGTTAGTGAGGGGATCAAGACATTTAATTATAAGAAAGAGGGCTAAAAGCTTACCCATCACACTTCTCACCTCTAGCCTCTAAGGTCTCCACACCATAAGTTTTCATAGTTGGCTTAATAACCGTCTATAGGGACCACGATTCAAACGTCTCATCCCAAACCTATTTACAATGATCACAACTATAGTAGGGCCTACTGAATCGCTCAATCCGAATAATCCAATGGTCGGATCTAAAATGATGATCATGTGTGGCTCACCTGATGAAGTCTTACTTAGATTCTCCAACTTGCTACACTGATCTCTGAAAGAAAACAAAACATTTTAATTTATTTACGAAAAATAATTTTATAAAACGCATTTGCTTTTAAAAGTTCCTAATGGATGCCCTCGCCCCACACAATCAGGGCCACAACTACTATGGGTGATGCTAGATTGCACATAATTTGTACTGGTTTCAAAAAGAGAGAATGATGCTGCTCCATTGAATCTCTAGACCCACTGAGCTTCCCTGAGGGGCTATGCATGTGTCTCGCAATCCATTCATTTCTTGGGAACATTTTAGGGTATAAGTCCAAAAATGCAACGTATCTAAATCTCAAGTGAACTGCACTACAGGATCTTCATACTCACCCTTAAAAGGATATTGACGGCCACTGGAATGTTTCTTTGCCCTCAAACCATTGATAATGGTTAAAAACACATGATTGAAATGACCACACAAATATCAGCTCGATACAAAAGTTTCCTAGTCAAGCTAAGTTTTTAATGGCCAATCACCGCTGTTTTCTCTGACGTGGTCCACTGAGATTTGGAACTGCTGCTTTTGGGCGGATAGGAATAGCCCGAACTCACTAGACAGGAAGCTAAGTGGGGCTCACGATGGTGAGAAAATCATTAAATTAAATCGTTTGCGACCATGTTAAAACATTGATCCAAAGATTAGGCAATTCACAACTCAAGTAGGCCACACGACACAATAAAAACGTGTCCCTTGTTTGAACCCTTCTTGGTATGCTTGAGCTGAAAACACAAAAATATTAGCCTAATCCAAAACTCCCATGGCCTCCCAAATATTCCAATGCTAGACATGCATTCAACCCATGTTACCTTGTCCTATTGCCCACTTGGTCTTGCATCTGCCTCAGAAGAAGAGAGGACTGGATGGGCTTCTAACGAACATTATAGTGGCCCTATATAACAGAGCTTCCCCGCTTAGGAAGCTAGTGTGACAAGCTGTCATAGGCAATCTGCTTCCTCTTGCTTGCGTGTTAGGCAATGAGGGGAGCATTCTGTATCACCGTCACTGTAGGGCCAAACCTCGATGTATTGTTGTATATCCAGGTTGTCCATCTACTTTATCAGCTCATTTTAGGACATGAGTCCAAAAATTAAGAACTGAATCTCCAGTGGGCCACATCATAGGAAACATTGGTGATTGAACACCAACCATTAAAAACATCCTACGACCTATCATAATGTTTACTAGCCATCCCATCAGTTGATAAGATCACACAGACCTGCATTAAGGGAAAAAAAACAAATATCAGTTTGATCCAAAACTTTTTGTGGCTCATACGCTCATAGGAAGTTTTTTAACGGCAGTCATTCAATCACTACAGTTCCTGTGGTGTGGTCCAGCTGATACTTAGATCTACCTCAATTTTTGTACCCATGTTTGAAGATTATCTACAAAGATGAGCCTTTCACGTTCACACCCGAACGGAAATGGGTGTTACCGAACCTGACTAATCCATTCCTAATGTTTAGCGTTTGCATGCTTAATTAAGCTTGACACTAGAGCTTAGTACAATGCTTGATACCCAGGTTAGATTGTGAATGGTGTGGTTTTTTTTTTTTTCTACACATGCATATGTAGGCTCTAGGAAAGTTCAATGATGTGCATCTCCTAGTTATTTCATCTTACCTAGTTACCCTTGATTAACAGGTTTGATGAAACGTGCACATCGTACCCTTACACACAAACTTAGGACATCCCATCCCCATTCTTATGTGGTGTGGTCCACTTGAGTAGTAGACTTTCAGAGGCTAGTCCAGCGTAAGGAAATAAGCTAAGCGGTGTGGTCTACTTGAGTGGTAGACTTTAAGAGGCTAGTCCAGCATAGGTAAATAAGCTAACCTCCGGTTATTTGATACCTGTTCAGATTGCCTGAGATGCTGGATACGACAGCATTTAGAATTGAACACGTGGTGTATATTAACTCAAATAAAACTTAATAGATTTTCTTCCACTGTCGCAATATCAGATTTCCTTTTCTTAACATTAGTCCTGACCTTTTATTCGTGGACTTGGACACTTGTTTGTGGGATCAAGGACTGTTGGAGAGTTTTCATTTTACCACCGTCCCATAAATGTCCACCAATCAAATGGTCAAATAAGCTTGATGTTTAATTCATGATACACTTATACTAGTTACCATAATTTGGACCGTTTAATTTTTAGCAGCTGTATTCTATATGTAAAATAATGTCTAGGTAACTTTTAAATGCTTACGTACCATGTATCATACTCTGCTAGAGTATCAAAAGAAGCCGATTTCCCAACACCGGGTCCTTACTCTTACCCGGGTGGTAGACTCCCCGGAGTTTCAACACCGGGTCAAGGGTTCGAGTACCCACCAGTGGTGAAATCCCACGGCGTGCGTGTGTGGGGTGTGTGTGCATGTGTAAGCGTGTGTGTGGGGTGTGTGTGTGCGTGTGTAAATAAAAAATAAAAAATAAAAAATAAAAAAAAAAAGCCGATTTCCCAACAGCAAGTCCACCATAATTAGCAGTATCAATGGGCCGGACAGAGCCAAAAAATCAGAATTTTGAATAGGCTGGCCGACAGGCCCGCCCAAACTGTTTACAATCTGGGCCGAGACGTACCCCAAGCCCGGCCCGTTGACAGCCCTAACCACAATGTATACTTTATATCTATTCCCTTCATATAATTCTCCATGTAATTTTTGGATATGGATCCAAAAATGCAGCAGCTTAAACACTCGGATAGACCAAAACACAAGAAAGAGGGATTGGGAAGCCAGCAGTAAAAATCTTGAGGACAGCAGAAGTTTTGGACCAATCTTATTTTTGTTTTTGTTTTTATCCTCCCTTCATCCAATTCACAGCGACCTCATGAATGAGTTATAACCCAGGCCATAAAAAGGTTTCAACAACAAGCATCATCAGTCTCATTGAGATTTAGACTCGGGATCATGCCCCAAATTTGGACGAATAAATTACATATATGGAAAGCATAGATATAATGCATTTATCACGGTGGGCCCCATAACGCTTGGGGCTGCTACTTCCGATTCTCGTATGGTTTGGATAAGGAATGAGAAGTTTCAAGCTACACCATTTGCACCATAAGTTACCATTCACGGAGAGGACGACTTCCAACCTATCAAGTAAATGCGACATCCATTCTTCAAATAGGATGGCCCCACCATGAGGAGCACAGTAGGCAAAAATAAGTCCCATTTGCTCATCACATGGGCAACAGAAAAGCAGAAAATTTCTAGCCATTGATAAATAACAAAATATAGGTGGTTTCCTTGATGGCATAAGCTGACTTTTGATCAAGGTGATCCGTATGATGGGGCTAACATATCATGTGTTGGATGCTTCATGAACATGAAAATTTAGAATTTATTTTATCCAACTGGTCGGACTCGAAACCTTCTCCCTGGAAGATTGCATGCAGTCTCTCCTATGAATAGAAGCCGCTTGGGTACTACCCCGCTGGGTCCCTTAGCTGGTAAGGGTCAGGTGTTCTGAGGGCGACAGTGATGTATGAGTTTCATCCATACCGTTCATCTATTTCTTCATAAACCTAAACCTAAACCTAAACTTGAAAACCTAAACCTAAACACGATGCCGAACCCGAACCCGATTTCCTAAGCTCAAACCTTAACCTATTCTCAATTCCCTAAACCTTAACCTATAACCTAACCTAAACCTAAATCTATTACCTGCACTTATAACCTAAACCTATAACCTAAACCTAAGCCTAAAACTTAAACCTAAACCTAAAATCGAAATGTATTCTCAAATCCTTAAACCTAAACCTACACCTAATCCTAATCTCAACTCCCTAACCTAAACTTAAACCTAAACTTGAAAGCCCAAACCTAAACCCGATCCCGTACCCGGTCCCGATTTTCTAAACCTCAACCTTAACCTTAACCTATTCTCAATTCCCTAAAGCTATAACCTATAACTAAAACCTAAACCTTAACCTAAACCTATAACCTAAACCTAAACCTTAACTTAAACCAAAACCTATAACCTAAACCTTAACCTATAACCTATAACCTAAAACCTAATCCTAAACCTAAATCTATAACCTAAAACCTAAAACCTAAAACCTAAACCTAAACCTATAACCTAAATGTATTATCAAATCCTTAAGCCTAGACTTACACCTAATCCTAATCTCAACTCCCTAATCTAAACTTAAACCTAAACTTGAAAACCCAAACCTAAACCCGATCCCGAACCCAAACTCAATTGCTGTAATAATGTAGCTCAATCACATGGCAAAAAATAAGAATGTATCCCTTTTAACACATGCCCCTTTTTACAAAGCTTTAATTTTTGTTGTTGTTTCTATTAACTTGAATTGAAACACTTTTTTGCATTATTTGCTTGCATTAGTTTTATTTTAGTGATTAGTTTTATTTTAAAAAAGTGCCCACTTTTTTGGAAGAAGTTTATGCAATTCTTTATGATTCTGAATTATAATGTTTTGTTGGTTTAATATTTTTTTTTCAGATGAAAGACACGAAAAGAAAATTGTTGCTGATTTTTTTTCTTTTTTTATTTATGATGTTAAACTTATATGTATTTATGCGTGGATGAATGTAATGTGGATATGATTGTTTGTGTTTGGATGGATGTGATTTATGTTTGGATGAATGTAGTTTATGTTGGATTTACGTAGTTTGGGTTTAAATGGATATGAATGTGAATATGATGAAATATATTATATAACAGGTGTATATCAGGAAGAATACGATGAAATATATTGTAACAGGTGTATATTGATCCTCTCAAATTTGAAAATGTGCTTTGAAGGCTCATAAGGGACGGTCCATGACAGTCCTTTTTAAGGACGGTTTGTGGCCGTCCTTTGAAGGCTCATAAGAGACGGTCCATGACAGTCCTTTTTAAGGACCGTCCATGACCGTCCTTTTAAAGGACAGTCTATAACCGTCCTTTGAATGGCGATAAGAGAGGTTCCATGACAGTCCTTTATAAGGACGATCCATGACCGTCCTTTTAAAGGACGGTCCATAGTCGTCTTTTGAAGGCTCATCAGAGATGGTCTATAACAGTCATTTTTAAGGACGGTCCATGAATGTCCTTAAAAAGGACTGTCGATGGCTGTCCTTTAGAAGCTCATAAGAGACGGTCCATGACCGTCCTTTTTTCGTCAATAAGAATGATGGTTTTCGACCGTCCTTTAAGTAATACGACACGTCAAAATTTGACAGCCCTTGCGACGGTCCATGACCGTCCTTTTTTTTCATTTGAGACGGTTTTAGACCGTCCTTTTTTCGCAGTTTTGGTGTAGTGTATAGGGGACAAGCTAAAAATTGTGGCAATTCCAATGCTTATGTGGACCACGCATTGGGGATTAAACACCTACCGTTGAAAACTTTTGGAGGGCCACAGAAGTATTGGATAAGCTGATATTTGTGCTTTCCCATCATCTAGGTCTATGTGAGCTTATATGAATAGGTTGGATGGCAATTAACCATTACAATGGGCATTAGGAAGGTTTCAATGGTAGGCATCATTATCACGGCTAGTGCCATACACGAACCGAGTTAGCTTGTTAGCTCGCAAGACTCGACTCGAAAAAGCTCGATTCGACTCGGTTTGAAACTGAGTTCAAGCCAAGTCGAGCTAATTTTATTTTGAGCCAGAGTTCGAGCTTGCCCAAACTCGACTCGACTCGACTCGGATTGAACCCTAAATCGAATCGAACTATGATCGAACTAGTTCGATGACTCGGTTATTTTGATATTGATGTTACTCAGCAAGTGTTTGATGAAATGACTCAATGAAATGTCGGCTAGTGGTGAGGAAGGTATGGATATGAAACAAATACCCTTGTATCTTGATTTTTATATTGCTTAATGAGTGTTTGATGAGATACCTGTAAATCGATGTTATTGTTTTACATTCCCTAAGAAATTGAAGGTGCACTCCATGTGTTTGAGAAAATGCCGCAGAGGCTCGATCTTTGCTCGAACTCACCCAAGCTACTGACTGAACCGAGCCAAGTTGGCTTATCAGGCTCGAGATCGAGCTGAGCCGAGGTCAGCTAGTGGCCGAGCCGAGTCGAATTGTGTCGAGCTCAACTCGATTCAACTCATGTACACCTCTAATCACTGCCACTTCTTACTTCATTTTTGGGCTCTTACACGTGGAGCCCACCTTACCTTTGATGTGAACCATTCATCATGCGGGTCCTGCTTTTGATGTGGGTTGTCCATTATGTGGGCCCGGGTTGCATGTGGGCCACTCATTGCTAGGGGTGAATTTTGATGTGGACCATCCATCATGTGGGGCCCACCTTGATGTGAGGTCATTTATCTTGTGAAGCCCACCTTTAATGAGGACCATCCATCATATGGACCTGCTTTGAATGTGGACTGTCCATCATGCAGGCCCTACCTTCAATGAGGGTAGTCTGGAAGACCCGTATCCTAACTCGTACCGTTCTGTAGGCTTCCGCAGTCCTCTCGGTCAAATTTCGACAGCTCGCGACCTATAATCGGCAATTGCGTGCGACTCTGAGTTGTATCCCGTATTCCTGAGTCGGCTCGACCCAAGGCCTGTAGCAGTGCGACCGTGCCTCGCCGCGATTCCCATGCCATGTATTGCGCGCCGAGGCGAATCCTGAGCTAAGAGATGTGGGCCCGCATTCAGTTCGAAGAAAATACCGCGCGTTGCAATTTCGAGAGAATCTCTATGAAACATCACATCAATCAATCAAATCAAGTCAAGTACAAGCAACCATCCCCAAGTACAACCACCTCTCTCCAAAGTCAACTTTCCCTTACCACAAGTACACCCATCCCTCTCCCATTACTTCTCTCTCATTCCCTCTCTCTCTCTTTCTCATTCTCTAAGCAAGAATCGTCCAAGCCCCCCCATGAGAAGCCATGTGTGGCCCACTTCCCACCCCCTATCTCCACCATCCTAAGAACATCTTGACCGTTGAAATCGTCCCCGTGGAGCTCTAGATCATGTTGGCGGAAGGGGGAGATCAAGATCAAGGTGGGTGCTCCTTTCTTTCCCCTTCTCTGTTTTTTTGTGTGATGTGTGGCCCACTTGGATGAACCCCACCTTGAGGTATGTTTTATCCAAACCGTCCAAGACATGTGGACCCTACCTTATAGTGGTGGAAACACACAAATATCAGATTGATTTGAGTACGGTGGGCCATGTTCATGTGGGACCCACCCTGGTGACACGTGGACCACCTACACGTGGGACCCACCATGATGATTGTGTTATATCTATGCTGTCCAACGTCCACAGGACGCTGGATAGGGAGCCGCTAACGTGGAGTGCGTGTACTGACATGGTGGTGTACTAACAAAAAAAAAAAGAGGAAGAAGAATAGTGCTTTGGGGTGGGCCACTCATGTAGGCCCCACCTTGATGTATGTATAAAATCCACACCATCCATTTCACTCCTTAGCCCCTTTTAGGCGTTGAGCCAAAAGATGAGGCTGATCTGACAATCAAGCGGGCCATACTATAGGAAATAGCGGTATTACCATTGAAACCTACTTTGATCCTCCTATTCACAAAAAACACATTGCATATTGGTATCAATTAGTCGATCATGGGCTGTAGAATGCAATGGATGGGTCGGATCGATCTGAAGTGGGCCCTACCCTAGAAAAACTATAAAATTTCTGTTTTCAAATTTATTTTTTTAGGCAGCAGCTATTGCTGCCGCCGCTGACACCGCCTAAGGACGCACCAGCATCCTGCGCTAGTAGGCGGACAAAAGGACTGGGCCTCACGGCCCAGCTGTGGGCCCCACTGTGATGCGTTTCGAAAATCAACGCCGTGCATTGGGTGGGCCCTTGGGGCAGTGGCCCCCCATGTCAAAAATCAGCCTTATACAGAACTCAGGTGGGCCATACCATCTAAAATCATGAAGACATGCCTAAAATATATAGAAATCACTCGGTGGGGCCTACCTGAGTTTTGGATGTTGCCGAAACTTGGTTTGGACCGTCAGTCTAGTGGGACACACATAATGGGTGGACTGGATTTGGGGACCACATTTCAGTGGGCTCCCTGTCCACATGACCTAATCAACAGGTTGGGTGAAAAAAACAATAATAATAAAAAATAAATAAATAAACATTACAGTGGGGCCCCCCTCCCTGACCGTGAGACCCTATCAACAGGTTGGATGGCAATAAACATTACCGTGGGCCCATGGTCCATGTGACCCGTGAACAGTCTGGATGGCAAACAAACATTACAGTGGGCCCTACCTTGGTCCACGTGGCCTTATGAACAGTTGGATGGAAAATAAATATTAAAGTGGGCCCAGGTTGTGTGGCAAATAAACATTACTGTGGGCCCCCAGTCTGAATGACCTTATCAATGGGTTGGATGGAAAATAAACATTATGGTAGGCCCCACATGGAATCCACTTATGTATGTATTGTAATCCACATTCTCCATTAGTGTGGGCTCCATCATGATGCTTGTGTTTCATCCAAACTATCCAACCATTTTGGAGATTATTTAAGGCCCATTGTTGAGGCCCACCTTGATGTATTCGGGGTCCTTGTTGAGGCCCACTTTGATTTGTATAGGGCCCATATTATGAGGCCCATGGGTTAAGGCCCGATGGGACGTACATAAGGCCCATTGTAGTGTGATCCCACCTTGATGCATGTATTTCATCCAACCGTCCAACTATTTTTGAAAAATGATTTTAAGGTTTGGGACGGAAATAAGACAGATTTATTTATCAAGTGGACCATAGTGCATGGTGAGGATTGAACGACTACCTTTGAAATCCTTGAGATCTTATGATTAGATTGGATGGGAAATAAATGTTATGGCGGGCCTTGGAAATTTTAGTAGTGGAAATCATTATCACCAGTTATATTTGAGTGTGGCTCATTTAATATACATGTGGCCCATTTGGTGTGGCCCACTTACCATATTTATGGTCCATTATTAAGGCCCACCTTGTTATATATGAGGTCCCTGTGATACGGCCCATTAGATGTACTTGGGGTCCATGGGTCGAGGCCCAATATGATGTATATAAGGCCCATTTCAATGTGTGATTCCGCCATAATAAATGTATTGTATATCCGAACCATTTAGCCCGCTGGATGGTGGGACCCCCCTTGATATATGTATTTTATATCCGCACTGTCTACCCATCTTCATGGCGCAGGGCCCGCTTGCTGCATGTGCTGGACTTGCCTACACTGTACAGGCCCACCATGCTATGTGTACTTTACCCATACCGTCCACTTGTGCGGCCCGCCTAGATGTATGTATTTTGTATCCACACCGTCCATAATGTTGGGATAGTGCTGGACAATGTTTGGTTGGCGCCGATTTACATGGATATGTTTGGACAGTGCTGATCATCATACGTGGGCCATGGGTGTAATAATACACATGTTATACCTACAACTATTGAAATGATTTTTGGTGCGGCCCATAAAATGAGGCCCACCTTGATGTATTAGTGTGGCCCATTGTGACGTATGTAGCCCATTATGATGTGTTTGGCCCATGTGCGGGCCATCTGTTTGTCTTGTTAGGTCCATGAGACGTGACCCACTGTGATATATCCGAGGCCAATGGGCAAGGCCCATTAGTGCAGCACATATGATGCAACCCACTTGATGTGTATGAGGCCCATTGATGTGGTCCACTTATTGTATTTGAGGCCAACGGGTTGCGGCCCATTATGATGTAATGAGGCCCATGAGTCATGGCCCATTGAGATGTATACTCGGCCCATACGTTGTGGCCCATTGTGATGTGTTTCTGACCCATTTAGTGAGGCCATTGTGATATATTCCTGCTCATATGATGAAGACCATTGAGATGTATTTCCGGCCCATGTGAGGTGGCCCATAGCGATGTGCATTAGGCCCATGTGATGCAACCCGCTTGATTTATGAGATCATTGTGTGAGGCCATGGGCCCATTATATGTTTGGCCTTATGTGGGTCACTTGTTAGGAGCAATGTTGGTTTGATGTCTACATTATTGGGCAATGATGGTTAGATGTCCACATTGTGACCTTCACTTAGGCCTTGTTAGGCCCATTCTCTTCGTGGGTTAATCTAAATAAGTGGGGCCCATTCGCCGTAGACGGATGGCTCCGTGCTCTCGGAGTTGATATAACCACGGCCGAGTACCGATCCTTATACTATGATTGATCGGCTGATCATTTATGGACTTCGCTTTGTTTATCTGTTGGTTATCGGTGCCATTGTCGTGACCGATTTGCCGATTCCGATTATTGACCGATCCCAACTGTCGTGGTCGATTGGCGAATATCGATCGAGGGTGATTATCGATGAAGGTCGATTACTGATTTTGATTTGTCTTGGCCAATTGTTGATTATCGATCGAGGCTGATTATCGATCGAGGCCAATTACCGATTCTGATTTGTCTTAGCTGATTGCTGAATATCGATCGAGACTGATTATCGATCGAGGCCGATTACCAATTCTGATCTATCTTGACCGATTGCTAAATATCGATCGATGCTGATTATCAATCGAGGCCGAGGCCGATTGTCGAGACCTATATGATGATATGCGATCCATAGTTAAGGCTCATTGTGATGCATTGGAGGGTCAGGCGATGGAGTTCATTGTGATGTATGTTAGGCCCATGTGAAAGGTCCATCGTGGCGTGTATTACGCTATTGAGAGGGGCCCATGGTGTTGTATGTTTGGCCCTAGTGTAAGGCCATGGGTCCACCATTCCTTGGGAGACAATGTTGGTCAAATGCCCACATTGTTGTGATTAATGGTCGATGCCGGTTGTTGATACTGATTATGAGTATGTGAGAGCATAACATCATGATACACGCCCATACGCATCATCTGCATATTGGTTATGAGATGTGATTAATCATTGCATATGTCATCGAGCATGTTGTTATGAGACTCCCTGATAAGTAGAGGTTATCTCACTTGAGCACGCGGTATGCGCAGGATTGATGCATAACTGGATTGTATGACTCATGTATCTCACATTATGATTACTGTACGCCCTAGGAACATCAAGGCCGTAGCCTCCACAGGCATATCGTGGATGGCCAAATGGGACACCGAAAATGTTTGGTTCTAGCATACGGGCGCCATAGATGTCCCTAGGTGAAAATTCCTAAACCTCCGTGGCCAGGAGACGCCCCAACGTCGAGACCGAGTAGATATATGAGCGCATGAGGGCCGTATACAAGTAGGCCGCGTCTCCCACTGTGTCGTGATCGGTTGGGAAGGGGTGTGACCTTACCCGCCTAAGTGAGGGGCAATGTCTAGGTTGAATTTGACCAGCTTGAGGAATGGGTCCGCTATTGACGAGTCGGGCCCGATATTGGCAGGCGGATAGTGAGGTCTCTTCCACTTACCCAATTGTGCGCTTGGATAGGGGCGGCAAGCTGGTGTAGAGTGTAATAGACCCCGGTGATGATCCCAGAGATGAACTGTACTGGTATGTGGATTTAGTGAGCAGGAGTTGCATACTCATTCATGCATTCATTCATTCACTATCCACTCGGGTTGGTGGTGCGTAACTATTTATTACGTGTGCCTTCGCAATGGCCAGGATTTCGGTTGGGGCGCGTGACTAACATGAGATGAGGAGTTTACCACATTGAGTCTGACTATCCAAATTAGGTATGAGACTAGTTTGGATAGAAGTCCATTGTGATAGACCCCATAGCCTGCGATACTACGTACTACTATCCCGACTTCACACTCCAGCATGGTCATTCCATTAGCACTGCACGTTGCATTACATCCGCGGTGTATGGTACGACTGACGCTACTTGTGTTACTCATTAGGAATGTATATTGCATCGCATCCTCAGCATCTGATATTTGGCTCCTTATTTGCAGAGTTGTCCTATATTGCTTACTCTGTTATCTTATGATTCCTGATCTTGTTAGTCTTTCTGCTTATTCCGATAATATACGATTTATGGATTAACAGTATTTTCGGTATTATATGATGATGACATTGTATTGAATACTTGGCGCTTACCTTGTGCACACACTTACACCACTCTCTAAGCTTTTTATAAGCTTATGCACGATAGACGCGTGCAGGTGATATTTAGGTTGCAACAGTGTTGAGCTTGGAGCATGCAGCGGCCTTCCAGAGCTTAATTTTCAATTTATGTATTTCCCTTCAGCATTGTACTCAAATGATTATATTAGTGGATATGTGCTAATGATGTTGCCTTTGTGAATTGGGTAATCTTGTGGTTATACTTATTACGAGTTAAATGTATATAAAAATAAAAAATAAAAAAAAATCCTCCTTTTAAAATCCAAGGATCGGAATCTAACATTTGAATGCTAGGAGCCGAGAATGGGGTACTACGGAGGCTGTCGGCGCCAGATTCGGCGATCGGAAATTTTGTAAGCCCGGTTTCCGAGTTTGAGGCGTGACATAGTCCATCTTCAAGGCTCACCTTGGATGTCAACCATTTATCATTAACAACCAACCTTCAATATGGACTGTCCATCATTAGGGCCCACCTCAATGTGGGCCATTCATCATGTAGGGCCCAACCTCAATGTCCGCTACCCATCATGAAGAGCCCAACATTGATGTGGACCATCCATCATGTAGGCTCACCTTGAAGTAGTTTGTCCATTATACTCCGCTGCCCATCATGAGGAGCCCACCATTGATGTGGACCATCCATCATGTAGGCTCACCTTTGAAGTGGTTTGTCCATTATACCAGTTGGCTTTGAATGTGGTCTATTTATCATTACGGGTCGACCTTGGACCATTCATTATGTGGGCCCACATTAATACAGGGTCATCTATCATGTGGGGTCTACCTTTGATATGGTCTGTCCATCGTGTGGGCCTCACCTTTGACAAGGACAGTGGGCCTCCCTTGGTAACGGCAATGAGAGCTCTGTGCTTTGACATCGACCGTGGTCGATTGAGAAAAGTACAAAGTTTTTTTTAAAAATGCTGAAATAAGTAACTTTTAGAATTAAGTCACTTTTATGATAGTGCTTACCAAACTAACTAGTGTTAAAAAGTAACTTAATGATTTAAAATAAGTTAACATACCATTCATGGCTTTGAAAAGATTATTTTAAGGTATGATCGTAAAAATGAAGGAAGGTCCAGAGCTCTAGTGGACCACACCAAAGGAAGATGCAGTGATAATGACATCCACCACCGTTGAAACCTTTCTAAGGGCCACCGTCATGTTTTTTTTTTTACCATCCAACCTATTAATAAGGTCATGCAGACATGGATGAACTGAAAACACAAATATCATTTTGATCCGAAACTTCTCTATCTCCCAAAAAATTTTAAATGGTGGACATTCAATTCCTACTTTGTGGTCCACTTAAGCCTTGCATCTGCCTCATTTTTTGGACAGTATCTTAAAATTATCTGAGAAAAATGATGAACATCATGGATAAAACACTTACATCATGGTGGGCCCCACAAAGCCCTGCCCGGACAGATTACGGTACGGGCAGGGGTAGGACGCAATATGTGTCCGTTTCCAAACAGGCCCTTAATGGCCGGATTACTAAGCCACCGCCCCACATCCTTTGTAAAAAAATCCCATTACTTAGGATGCCCTAATCATTTAATTTTAGCTGTTGAATTTTGACCACCAAACTGACCAAACCGTACATGTAGTGTCACACATGTACACAGTGCTTTGACCCAAAAATCAAATACGTCCACCTATTAAATGGCCAACCCGCTTAAGTTTTAGGTTAGGGCACATGCATTAATGGAGTGCCCAATGATTGGCATGGATCTTTCATATTCATATATTCCCTGAGGCTGTCAGCAGGTTAGGTTCCATAGTACCTAAACTCCGATTAATCAGTCCAGATCTTGCTAAGGTTGGGTACTTTCTGGTCTTACATCTAATTATTTAAAACCCAGAACCAAATTCAGTAGGGCCTAATCAGTTTTAATAATAAAGTTATATGTATTTAGGGGCCAAGTCTCACGGTCTAGATTACCATGCCATTGGTTCCACACCTCATTAGATTGGAATACATTTTTTCTGTTTTCAGAATATAGCATGTTTATTGGGCAGAATATAGTTCAACTTGTATTCAATTAATTGAATATGATTAAAATTGGGTGGGCCCATCGTGATGTTTATGTAAAATCATCACTGACCATCAGGTGAGTCAACTCATGTGACGCCCAAGGTGAAAAAAATTCAGCCTCGTCCAAAAAATTCAAGTGAACAACACAATTAGAAATATTGTACAAGGCAACACTTACCCTATAAGTTGTTTCCCTTGGTGTGGTTTAGCTAAATTATGGATGGACCTGAATCTTGAGTTGGTCTCTAAATTTTGATGTGGCATGTGACGCCCAAGGTGAAAAAAATTCAGCCTCGTCCAAAAAATTCAAGTGAACAACACAATTAGAAATATTGTACAAGGCAACACTTACCCTTTAAGTTGTTTCCCTTGGTGTGGTTTATCTAAATTATGGATGGCTCTAAATCTTGAGTTGGTCTCTAAATTATGGTTGGAGTGGATTTATATAATCACCACGGTGGATCCTGGAAAAAGGATTAACATCTCTGACTGTTCTAAGATTTAACATTTCTCGACTGTTTTATTTGGTGTTGGATTAATTCACCAGTCAACTTATTTTTCTTTCCTTAGCCTAAGTTGTGATTATACATCTAATGGTCG
Source organism: Magnolia sinica (assembly GCF_029962835.1). Lineage (NCBI taxonomy): Eukaryota > Viridiplantae > Streptophyta > Magnoliopsida > Magnoliales > Magnoliaceae > Magnolia > Magnolia sinica. The sequence goes on from NC_080581.1 coordinate 32,547,337, forward strand.
CCACATACACATTATGGTAAACCCTATCAAAAATCAAGGGTGGGGCATGGAATAAAATTCCATTATTTCATATAGGGAATTTTACAAAATACCAATGCTAGCTCAACAATGTATTATTTACATCCCTCAACTTATAACAAGCCCCCCTATTAATGTAACTAATTATCACTTGAGTACCTTTTTAATGGAAGTTGGATCTGTGGTGCCTAAAAATAAGGCCTGTAAGTGATTCAAATGGCTTACATCAAGGGAAACAATTTCAAATGGTGAGTATTAATGTCCTGTACGTGATATACTTGAATAATGTATAGTGCTGAATTTTAAGCCCTGGAACTAAAATGGGAAGACAGACCTGATGGATGGTGGGGGTGGATTTCACAGACTACCCAAGCCGCCCAGCCAACCCCAACATTCCATTGTCAAAAAATTAATGGTTATTTTATGAAAAGGAATCGGATTGCGTCAGATGGCACCTGTCTCTAGGGAGCATGCATACGGGGGAGTGACGTATCTATGTATTCACACCCTCCATCTCCTTTCTTATATCATTTTAAGGTATGAGCCAAAAAATGAGGTAGATAACCCTCAAATGGACCACACCACATATAACTCTTGCATTTAATGCAACCCATTACTATTCTCAAATCTCTCAGTCCGTTGCTTAAGATGGGCGGGGGTAGGATGCAATGCATAGAAGCGGACTGTGTATCGAGTAAAACCTGTGAGGCCTACTGTTGTTTATGTATTTTATCCACTCCGTCCATCCATTTTAACAAATAATTTTATTATATGTTGTAAAAGTGAAGTATATAAAAATCTCAAGTGGACCACACTATAGGAAAAAGTATGAATTAAACGTCTACCATTGAAAAATTCTTATAGGCCACGGAAGTTTTGGATAGCTGATATTTCTGTTTCCCCTTCATCCATGTCTTTGTGATCTTATGAATAGGTTGGATGACAAATAAACATCACTGTGGGCCATAGGAAGGTTTCAATGGTGGAAATCATCATTCCCACTGTTTCCTGTGGTATGGTCCACTTGATCTTTGGATATTCTTCAATTTCGGACTCAACCACTAAAATGACCTGTAAAAACAGATGTACGGCGTGGATAAACAAAATACATTCACACTGGGCCCAACGGAGTTTACTCAGTACGATAAGAGCGGACTGAGTAACTCAGTAGGCAATCCGATTTGGCAATGCATGTAACAGGGATGTAAAGAACATTCTGCACCGACCCGTCATATTACAGTGGGCCCAGTTAAACCGATGACTCCTGTCATCTTCCAAGCTTCAACCCACGCCACCATATCTCTCATGATCTTCCAAGCTCTTATAGCAGACACCACCCCCCTCCCCCCACATTATGGGGTGGATTCACAAGCGTTCATTTTATAATACAAGTCCTCAGCCTACATGTATTTTTTTTTATGCATATAAAGGGTATTTTGTCCACGCAAAAGTTCTAGTAAAATATGTTGCAGGTGCTGTGTATATGGACCCAACTTGTTGGTCCAACAAAGCAACCTTAACATCATAACTGGACACTCCAGCTCATCCAACCTCTGTGTGGCCCGCTAGGTGAATTTGGAGGATTTTGGATTGTTGCCTTTATTTATATGGTGTTTGGGACTTAATGAACAATTTTGATGACATGTAATATAGTACCACAAGCCCCTTATATAAACTAAGACAACTTTTCAATTAGGGTACACCCAGATCCATAGCTCAACTGGCAGACTGAGTGGAGATACCTCGTTTCAACACTTGAGGTCTTGGTATCGATCCCTAGTGGGGGTGGCTAACATGGATTGTGTACTGACATGGGTCTGTACTAACAAGCTAACCCAAAATAAAATTAAAAATTAAGAAAATTAAAATTAAATTAAAAAAAAAAAAAACCCACTTAACAATTGGGGTTGTCAATAGGCCAGACTAGGGCCCAAGCTCTATCCAACCTTGACCCACATGGGGCCACGCTTGGACTATGTGCATGATGGGCTAAAATAGTCCAGCCCGAGCCTAATTTAGGTCAGGTTCTCGAGCTTTTGTAATGTCCATACCCGACTGATTGTGAAATGGGCTAGAATTTTAAGAGTTTGCAAAAGAAGAGAGTGGAAAAAAGCGATTTAAAAATAGAGAGAATAGGAAAAAAAAAATGAGTAAAAATACTCCATTTTCTTTGTGTTATTCTATTTTTGTTGGGCCCACAATGGTGGAACCCACCTTATCACGTATAGAGTATAGAGTGTATGGTAGACTCCAAGTGGCAGGGCCATCCCGATGGTTGGATCTCTTCCCTTGCTTTTCTTTCGTTTCCTTTCTTTCCTTCTTTTCTTTTAAATTATGGTGTTATGTGGCCCACAAGTGGGCTACACTGTTGGAGAGCATGCTCCACATGCTATCACAGTGTGGACCACCTTGTATGGCCCACCGTGATGTTTATTTTCAATCCATCATGGTGATAGGTTCATACAGATTTGGATGTGGAAGGGCACCAAAATCAGGTTAATCCAAAGCTCCTTGGCCTAACAAAAGTTGGTCTTCTTGATGAACAGGTCATATCTCTCACATGGACCCCCTATATATATATATGTGTGTGTGTGTGTGTGTAAAAGGAAGTATAGACGCTGGACGTTCTTAACATCAAAGACGTTGGAACTGTCTAGATGCCAAAAGATATAGGGGAAGGGCGGGACCTACTGTCGTGGGTACCACCATGATGCATATGTTTCATCCACGTCGTCCATCTGAATCTCCATCTCCTTTTGGTTGTTAAGTCCGTAAATGAAGCCGATCAACATCTCAAGAGGGTCACATCATGAGCAGCAGGAAGGGGTTGGAAAGCTTCGGTGTAAGACGCCAGGTGCATGCAGGTGGGGGTGGGTTTGCACTTGTGGGACCCACTTTGGTGTGTTTCTTAGATCCACACCCTCCATCTGTTTTCCTAGCTCATTTGGGCCCTCGAGCCCAAAAATCGGGCTAATTATATATATAAAAAAAACTATCAGGTGGACCACATTACAGGGAACGGTGGGTTGGGAACCACCCGCACGCTGTCAGCGTTTGCCCATGCAGATGTGGGGTGGTAGGTTCCCACTCATGGGGCCCACCTTGATGTATTTTGTATATCCACGTCGTCCATATGTTTCTTCATATCATTTTAGGCCATGGGCCGAAAAATGAGGAATATTCGAGTCTCGAGTGGGCCTCAATGAGAGGATTAAATTCCAGCTGTTAAAACGTTCCAAATCTCCGCTCGAGCTGGCCAATCTGGTGGATGGAGTGGATCATCCAAATGGACCCCACCTAAGGAAAAAAAAAAAACAATAACGACAACAACAACAAAAAGAGCTAGTAATGTGTTAGCGATGTAGCCAGTTTCTAGACAGGTGGACGTCCACTACGGCATGGAGTGTGGGGCCCACCATGATGTTTATGTGCCATTTGCTCCGTTCATCCTTATGATTTTAGGCCAAGGGCCCAAAAATCAGGCCAATCCGAATCTTAGGCGGACCACACCGAGGGAAACAGTTGGGTAGGGAGCGCTGCCCCTATTTGACAACAATTGTGGTCCTACTCATGGGACCCACCTTGATGTTTATGTGCATCCACACAGTTCACCTTTTTTACAAGACCTGTTAGGCCATGAGCCCAAAGTTCAGGCCAATCCAGATCTTAGGTGATTCACACCACAGGTAACTGTGAGGGTGGAAATATGATTGTTTTGGGATCCCTTAGATTTGGGAATCCCCTTGACTTGGGATCCCTTAGATTTGGGAATCCTGTTTATTTGGGATCCATTGGATTTAGAGTCCCTTGGACTTGGGATCCCTAGATTTTTGGAATTACTTGGCGATGTTTGGCACCCTAGATTTAGAACCTCTATGATCCTAAGGTAATATGCATAATATATTTGTAGGGTTTGAATTTAATTATTAAATCGAGTTTAATATTTCTAATTAGTGTACATATGTAATGTTGACACTATAGTGTAGTAAATCCGTTGAGGCATATACATTGCCTGAAATGATGAAATCCTAAAACTTGGATAGGCCATAAGCATAGGATTACATCCCAGTGACTAACCAACGATCAGTGACCATCGGTTTAGGTCAGAAATGTTCAAACAGTGCAGATCATCCTATTAAAGTAATTATAATAATGTAGTTGGCCTGTGGATAATCTGATTATTTTGGGATATTATCAGTGGGCCATATGCCCAATAGATTAGTAGCCTAGTGGCACACATATTGCACATATGGGTGTCCACCCAGGTCACACCCAGTAGGCCCCACCTTGGGATATGTATTTTATTCGTGCCTAACATCCGGTTATTAGTCTTTTTATGTACATGCTACATGAGAAGCCAATGTTAGTCTAACTCGAGCCACACCGCATAAACTACTAACTTCCTAGTGGGGCCCGTCGTTCAGGTCCCACTCTATGTATATGATGTGCTAATTAAGGTCAATTATCACATTATATGTCAATAATATGCTAGTGTACTTGGCATAATAGGACACACTGTAACATGCTTAGTATAATGATATCATGCCCAGTTATATGCCCATACACATAATTTGTATGCATGTTGTGGATGGCGGTTGTTCATAACTTATGCCCTTTAACTTGAGACACTTAGGGGACTTCGTATGAGGTAAGGTCACCACACATGATCGCGCAGTATGCGTATCTTTGATGCATGACTCGGATAGTATGACTTATGTACTTCACATCATATATGTCATGATCACTTTTACACCTTACCGACATTAAGATTGTGGCCTTTACAGGCATATCGTGAATGGCCGTATTAGTTATTGGAAATATGTATTCTAGCACTCAGGCGTTATAGATGTCCTTGGGTGAAAGTTCCTAAACCCTGTTATACCAATAGGATGCTTTAATGTCAATACCGAGTGCATAATAAGAGCATTTAAGTGTAAAATACTATTAAGTCACGTCTTCCACTGTGCCGGGGTCAGTTGGAAAGGGATGTGACCTTATCTGCATGAGGGTAAGGTGCCGTAAGCTAGGTTGAGTCTGACCAGCTCGTGAAATGGGTCCTCTATAGATGAGTCGAGTAGACATTGACATACTACTAACAAGGAGGATAGTGAAGTTTCTTCCACTTGGCTGTGCGTGCAATGAGAGGAAGCTAGTATTGGAGTGCACTTGTAATGACCTTAGAAATTTTTGTGCTAATCTTTCCTTAAGTAGTTGTTTTTAGGGTAATTAGCGCTATACTCGATTGCTTGTGAAATTCGCATCAATCACTTTAAATTGTATCTGCATGGCTCAAAACTTGTAGATTAGTTAGCGCTATGTTACTCTGAAATCTGGGATCCATTGCTAAATCCAGTTGTTCTGAAAAATTTTTGGAAGATCTGGATTGGACCTGCACCGCGCGTCGAAAGTCCGATAGCGATAATCTTAGGCTGTTGCGGTCACCATGTTGGGCTTGACCATCACCTCAAAAATCAAGTCCATGTGATGTTCTGAGTCGATTTGATTGAGTTCGGAGTGAAGAGTGTGAGAACGGTTGGATATTTAATGATTTTTTATGAAATCTGAGTCGTGTCGCTTGCGCGACGATTTAAGCAATCTGACCGTTGGATTCTGACCCAATTTCACTCTTTGATCAGGGAAGGTGGCCCAAGCATGTCCGTATGCTTGTAGACCTGATCGAGATTCTGTGACCGTTGAATTGAGTGTGGTCCGCCACGGCTGATCTGAAGAGCCGGTCGGTACGAAAACTCAGCTTGACCTAGATCCATGGTCAATGAGCTTAAGTCCGACCTTTCGTGGTTATAGGCCCACCAGAAGTACTTCGTTGGATCGTGAGAGTCTGGTTTTGGTTATACCCTAAGTATACCTTGGCCCTGAGGTTATTTTCATCAATTTTAGGCCTATTTATAGTCCTTAAACCCTAGCTCTCTTTTCCATACGAATTTTCTCTAACCTTAGCTTGGAAAGAGAGTGGAAAAGAGAGAGAAAGTGAGAGAGAAGTTGGTGAATTATCTTGGATTCTTTCATATTCTTCTACATCCTTGAACCTTCACTTTGAATCGTTATTCTGACGATTCTGAGTTCATCCTTAGGTAAGTTAACCTAACCCTAATCTGTGTTAGAGCTTAGAATAGTCTTGGTGTTGTTGTATCTCATTTATATTTCTGTCTTAGGTTATTCTATCGCCGTTGACGAAGACAACTCGTCTGAAATCAGTTCGGTGTTTCTTTCCTTACTTAAGGTGCGGACTTTAAGTGTATAGGTTATGGTTTTCAAGGCTTTCAATGCCAGTTAATGATTTATTCTTGATATGGATGAGATTTCACATGTCAAATGTTGTGTTTATGTTGCGTTCCTATTATGCATGTGTTATATTGAGATTTGTGTATTCTATGTGTATGTATAAAGTACCACATACGTATAAAATATGCACTTGTATTTGCCATGATTATTTGTCATGTATGTATGCTAGATGTATGTATGACAACTCCTTGGTAAAAGGAATTGTCCAAATGCTTGTTTTTCAACATACGTCATGTATGTTGTATCATGTATTCCAAGTATTTGTAGAAATTCCTGAATGATCTAAAGTGTAACTTATTACACTAATTGCGGGCGTTGAGAAGTGATTCTCAACACTCCTAATGAAGTGCATGATTTCCTTCTTGCTAGTTACATTTCATGTTATTTAAATTCAAGCATTACATATGCTTACATTTATGTTAAGTTGATATTCTTCAAGTGCTTATGTACCATGATTTGAGTTGTTGTTCCTTTACTGTTCTACATTCAATTCAAATATCTGTTGTAGTGAAACGTGTGTGTGGGACTATGTATTAGTCCAGGAAATCGGTAATCGGCCTTAACATCGTGGTTGAGGTTGCTTTCGCCACGTAGGACGTATTAGACGAACCCGAGCCGTATTAGAGTTGGCGGCAGTGGTTTGGCCACGCGGAGTGTTTGCGCACTCTATGTCGTTCAACCCAACGTGCGCTCGTAGTAGTCAAGTTCGTTAAGTAACCCGATTGTCCGATGTATGTTCACCATGTATGGACGCTACTGCTTGAATCTAGGGTACCGAACTTACCAGTGAAATCCTATTAACCATGGTACCTTGATCCGCTAAGACTCATAAGCCGGACATGGTGGTATGGGACACCGTGGCGGAGCTGTCGGCCTACGCTGGGGTGACGAGTCTCCCCGTAGTGACCAGTGAGCAACTAAACTCGTGAGCCGATTATGGTGGTATGGGACACTATATTCGTGCTGTCGGCCTACATTGATTGGTGACGAGCCCTTTGTAGTGACCTCGAGCATGCCTGGATACCTCATTGAGGTGACGAGCCTTGGTGTAGTAACGAAGGTATGAAAGGCATGCATTGATTGGTGACGAGCCCTTTGCTACGACCTCAAACCATATGATCGTATGAGATGCCTAGGATTGACAACCCTAGAATGGATCACTGTTTGGATGGTGATATGAGGAATGTATCTTAGCTTCCCAACCCTGCTGTATGAAAAGGACTAATAACAACTTGGTAATCATATCCATGCACCGTATTTGCATGTGCTTTGTAGATGTGGCACACTTTGAGGTGGTGTCATGCGTAACGTAAGATGAAGACGCTGAGGGTGTACGCGTGAGGGCACGCATCATTTTGCATACATCCTTGCATTAATAAGAGTACTTAGGATTTATTTAATTGTTCTGCTTTATCATTACTGCTTGATTGAACTGATAGCATGTTAATCAGTGCCTTATTGTTCCACTGAGTTGATCACTCACTCCCACGTTCTGGGGCAGTGTTAAACACCCACCAGACTCTGTCTTAGGTTCTGATGTTGCAGATGTTGATGTGACTTCTGAGGCAGAGCGGGAGATGGATGATGATGAGGCTGCTTTCTCTTATATGCAGTTTTCAGACGGGTTCTAGCGAGCCTGGTTCTGATGCGTGGGATTCTGGGATTATTTTTAGAATTTAAAATGATGTAACCTAATACTTATAATTTTGGTAAGTAACACTTTCATATGACCTAGTTTGTATATGTACTTCAGGGATCTGCACTTATACACATATATTTCTATAAGTCTTCCGCTTGCTTTCTTCACTTATCCCTGAATTATATCTGTGTTTTGGCTTAATCTATTCCATGTTTTATGCACTAATATAGATAACATACATCCATCATTAAATATGTTGCATAAGTGATGTTCTGGAACTCGGGAGCTGAGTTATGCTCGACCCCCGAATTTCAGGGCGTTACAGCACTAGACCTCGGTAATATTTCCAGTAACGAACTATTCTGATATGTAGAGTAGTTGAGGATTAGTATGTTTGCATTGCATCTCTAGTATCTGACACTCGGCCACGTAGGCCTTGCATTGTATAGACTTGGTAATGGTAACAACATTCATGGACTTGGTAGCTGAGCTCTCCATCATCTTCTGCATAATCTATTATCCATGTTCTTGTCATATGTATTATGCACTCATATACGCACTCTACTGAGCTTCATAGGAAGCTTATACACATTTGTTTATGTTGCAGATGATGCCAAGGCGTATCAACAACATCGAGCTCAGAGTATGAACTTGATCTTTTAAGTTCTTGATTATATCTTGTATTTCCCTTCCAACACTATACTCAAAGATTATATTAGTAGATATGTGTTGACGATGATATTTTTATGACTTTGGTACACTTATGGTTATAATCATTTACCAAAAAAAAAAAAATCATCTTGAAAATCTTCCTTCTGGGATCCAAGGATCAGAACCTAGTGTATAGGAGCTGGGAGTTAAGAATGGGGTATTACAAAGACTATCGACACTGAATTCCGCGGCTAGGAATTTAGTGAGCTCGATTCCCAAATTTGGGGCGTGATAGGTAGCCTCTTCCAAGCATATGGAGGATCTACTATGAAGGTTGTTGATTTAGAGTTTTACCCATTTCTCTGATTAGGCTTGCTTTTGTGATTGGGTTTAGATTTAGTTTCGGGTTAATTAGGTGAGTTGACTAGATTGTTGGATTAGGTAGGTCGACTGGGTGAGTTGACTCATTGGGTTGATTGGGTGAGCTGACTCACCAAGTTGACTCAAGACTTTAGGGTTTTAAGTTCCTAAGATTTAGGGTTAGGATGACTGAGTTGAATAGGCGGAGTTTAGGATTTATTAATGGGGTTCCTAAAGTTTAGGCTTTTAAGGTTAGGATTTAGAACTGAGATTTGATTGTCCATCAATCAATTCAAATTCAATCAACTCATCAGCTTGGGGTGAGCTGTCTCTCTCATGGTAAGCTATCTAGCAATCCTGTTATCATTTATATATATATATATATATATATATATATATATATAGGGAAAAGGTACTATGCGCTCGAGCTGATGGGAATGTCCCATGAGGTCGAGCTGTGTGGGCCCCACCGTGATGCGTTTCGAACATCTACCCCATCAGTCAAATGCACCATTCCATTGTGGGCCTAGGTCTCAAAAATCAAGTCAATCCGTGGCTTGTGTGGGCCACACCACATACAGAAGTGGGGAGGGGCCGTGCACCATTAAAACATTCATAATCATTTTTTGGGCCCACCAAGATGTGGTTTACAAATCCACCCCATCCATTATGTGTGTCCCACTTGGATGACGGTTCAGACCAAGTTTCAGCAGCATTCAAAACTCAGGTGGGCCCCACTAAGTGCTTTTATATGTTTTTGGCATGTCTTCACATGATTTTAGATGGTATGGCCCACCTGAATTCCATATACGGCTGATTTTTGAGATATCCCATAATTTAGAGGGGACCATCAGATGCACGGTGTTGATGGTCGACACGCATCATGGTGGGGCCCACACAGCTCGACCTCACGAGAGCTTATCGTGAGGTCGAGCGCATAGTACCTTTTCCCATACATATATATATATATATATATATATATATATATATATATATATATATATATATATATATATATATATGCACACACACACATTTTGAGCTCATAAATCATTACTCACATACCCATTGATTGATCCAAATCATTATGAACACTAATTTAGGTCAGATTAAGCTAACTTACTACCTACTCTTATTGGGCCTTACACCATCGCAAGTTCAGCAATAGGCCATCGATCTTGATCTTCCAACATGCGTGGGCCACAAAAGTTTTGGATCTATCTAATATTCTTATATTTTCAGTCCATCCTAATAGATTAACTCCATAAACGGTACAGATGGCATGTAATCACCCTAGTAGCCCCAAAGAAGCTTTCAACCGTAGGCATTGCCTTTTCCATCATCATGGACCACTTGTCTCTTGAATCTGTCATATTTTCGTACCGGCATCATAGTTGATGTGGTACCGGCATCATAGTTGATGTGGATGCCTCTCAGTCATTCGCTTCCCCTATCTCAACCCATCAATCCCATTAGTTGATGTGGATGACTCTCAGTCATCACAAAGTGGGCCCCACAGATCTGTCTTTAAAATAACAAAAATCTAAAGAAAGACCAACGTGTGCGCTGAGGAAGAGGCCCGTATTCTTCGCCCTTTCAAATTCTTCCTCTCATTCGATCAGCAACAATGGACCCACCAGTGTGATCTGGACCATCCATCTGTTACCCGAGTGAGTTTTTAATGATGGACGTCTCTCCCATAGATATGCTATCGTGCGGTCCACTCGAATCTTTGATCTACCTCATCTTGGATTTCCTACCTGATTTTGACCCAGCATAACCAATGGACAGAGTGGATTTCTTGCAAACATCAGAGTGGACCCCACTTAACCACACCAACGTCTAAAGAATTCGTTTGAAACGGGATTTTTTCTAATTTCTCACGACCGTCGTAACCTCACCTAGCGAATTAAAAATTGATCCAGACCATCCAATCTCTGGATTCCCTGATTATTCAACGACACTCATCGCTCTAACATTCCCCATTCTTGAAGAGCCAATCAGAAACTCCCCCTTTCCCGTGTTCTTCTCCACGTTTTCAGCCTCTCAAGTGTGTGACAGCTCGAAGGCTTCTCCCTCCTGAACCATGGGTCAAATGCATCCCAACCTTTGATTTCTTAACCCTCCAACTCTGCATGATCCATCTAGGCTGTCCAATAGCATCGGAGTGAAGAAATAACCCCCTAGCTTGTGTAATCTGCCATTAAAAATCCGACCATCTTCTTCATGAAGCAGCCAACACCTTCGAACATTGTTTAGCCATCTATTCAAGATCCGAACTGAGGCCCATTTAAACAACATATGATCATCATTCATTACACGGGATTTGATTGATGGTATCAGAATGTATCAAAGCACCCAACTAGCATTCAAAACACGTTGTTAAGAACCCGAACGCAAAGAACTATTTTCGTCTCCTTCCTTCCTTGTTCTTCGATTCAAAAATAAACCTTAATTGTTGTTTTTACACCATGACTCACTGAGTCAACGTGCTGATCTATTAGATTTAGGTCTGGAGGATGGAGAACCTTAGTGTAAGTAATAAGTAACTAGTGGGATTCCACTTATGTGCGTCAAAAACCATATTGAGTTGCACCCAGTCACATTAAGTTGAACTATGTCCAACCGAGTTTAATTATAATTGAACCCTGATTGAGTGCACGTAATTTTCAGCATTAATCTAGATCATCTTGCACCTATTCAAATGGTTGATCCTCTCAATTTTTGTTATTTTTTATTTACAATATCGTGTTGAATCTACTTTAAACAATAATAATATGAGTTGTTTTCGATTTATTATATTTGAAACTAATAACCAATAGTGGCCCATTAACATTGAGATGCGGCCAAAGATTGATTGAAAAGGCTGCCTAGCTAGCCCGCCCCTTCAAATGAACATTTCTCTAAGATGCTTTTCCTATACGTAGCTTATACATCATTTGAAAGGTGCTCCAAGGATCCAACCGATGTTTATACTTGATTCTAAGTTTAAATTTGTATGTGAGAAGAGTACATGTTTAAATGAATTAGATATGTACTTATGATATGTTAAAATGAAGAAAAATTATTTTAGTTGTATGTGATGCATTCATGAGACAGAATGATAGCATGGGTTGTAATATTGCTCTATGATTTTTTTTTTTTTAAAAAATAGTAAATTAATTTTTTTAAAAATGAACATAATGCTCTGCCTTGGAAGTTCCAAAATGAACACAATGATCTGCCCTAAATTTTCTAAAAGCCATGATACACATTTCTTTTTTTATACTGAGCAATACATGCATATGTGAATGTTAATTTTAGGTTATTTGTATCTGTATAATGCGAGACTAAATCTGTATGCGGAATAGCTCCACGGTTCTGTCTGTGCATGGGACATGACAATCAGCAGTTCAGATAGCGTACCTAGATGAGACGCCGCCATAGAAGCTGGATAAGAATACCAGAATTCCTATAGAGCTTAGGATCTTCCTTTCCTTCACACCCTTTCTAAAACTCAAAAGATGGGACTCGAATTCTGCCATGGTATAGGATCGAGGACCCAACTTTCTTATATAGAGACTGTGGAGGGGGAGTTTGAAACCCATCAAAACTCCCTCTCCCACGCTCCACATTGTTGTCCTAGTTTGACTCAAATTGCTATCTGCATAAACAACTATAGCATTTCAGCACTAAAACGCATTGCTACACAATCAGAGTTGCGCAGCGAATCACCTGAAGTGGGGCCCATTGGTCTACTCAATCATCCTGTCCAATTGAATGACAATCCAAACCGTTGATCAGTAATAGAGTTTTTACATATAATTTATATGTTAATCCAAAAATCACAATGATAGGTCATCATTGTCTTTAAGTCTAGACAATTATTAATTTTCATATCAACGGCAAGAGGGGTAGATATGAAGATCTGTGCATGCAATTGTCCTGCAACTCTATAAAGCTCTTGGCCCTTGCCAACCCAACACATAAAATCAAACCGATAGTACACCACTACTTATCTTTCATCTTAGCTTATCTTAGCTTACAACAACCTGTCTACGCTACTACACTGGATTAGTTATAGCATAGTAGTAGTGTAATTCCGTTCATCTACGCTACTATGCCAGACCGACCTAGATTAAAAATAGTGTTATTTTCTTCCTTCTATGACGATTTCTTCCTTCTATGACGAGCACTAGATTGCAAGAATTTTTTATTTTTTATTCTTTACTTTTCAAAAATGTAATTCTCTTTTCCTACACCTAAGTCGCTAGACCAAGGAAGACTTAAATATATTGCTTCATCATGTACGCAATAGATGTTGGATTGGTTAGGGATACTTTTGTAAGTTTTTACTTTTATTTCAATTAATGCAATTATTGCAATCGGACTATCTTTGTTATCATGGTGAGAAAAAAATATTTAAGCTAAAAGACAATAAGAACTCATTAGAAAGACAAACCATTCCTTTTGCAAAATCATTTGATTGTATTGTACATATGGCTTAATTGATAGCCGAACTGCTTCAGTTCTTGATCATAAACGACTGCCCATGGTCTCTCTATTTATCTCAACTCTTAAGGTCATAGGCGTTAAGTTCGGATCGAGCTATAAAAAGCATTGCATCCCGTCACAAGACACACATGCCAACTACCAGATTTGGAGCCAAATACCAACAAGGTATAGAAATGCTGACATTATCATAGGACTAGAAATCCAAATATGCATACAAAACTTGAATTCTTACGTAACAAGCCAAGCTCAGGTATTGGCAGTTATCAATGTCCGAACAAGAAGGCCACATTTTATAAGTCTATATTTATTAACATATTACATGGATATGTAATCTATACCATCCATCTTTATTGACCCACCTAAGATGAACGACTAAACAAAACCATGAAAGATGGACAGTTCTAAGGGCCGGTTTTCCTCTTCTTGAACGTGGGCTTGTTGGCTTGTTTGCTTTTTTAACTGTCCATTTTAAAACTTCTCTTAGACAAATAAGATTTTCCCAATTGATGCAATATTCGTACAGTTGTCCATAAACTGCGGGCCTTCCAAATGGACAGATCATTATCCATCCATTATTCTGCATGGGCCCGGCCTAGCCCGTTGCCTCCCATATCTGTGAGTTGTACTAACCATTGATTGAATGGCCTGAATAACCTGATCAAACTGGTTCATACATATGGAGATGGCTACAATTAGAAATGAATGAGTAGTCATAGGATAGTGTAGTTGAAATGAGGATGTTGAGATGGATGAGTGGCAAGACAAGGAAGGATACAATTAGAAACGAATGAGTGGCAAGGCAAGGAAAGATACAATTAGAAATGAATGCATTCTATGTTAGTGAATCTCAACTTATTGTTTATCATCTGTGCATGGTGATAGGTCTAATACCATCAAGAAAAAGAGGTTTGAGCAAATACTTGATGTTGGTTGGGCATGCACTGAGCAAATACTTCTAGATTAAATATATGACTTTTTAGGCAATATCAAATATTATAAAAAAAAAAAATGAAGGATGAGCTCCTCGATGTTGGTTGGGAATGCACTGAACTATTTATATGAGAGTCAGGTCCTGAATTGTACAAATAACTGTGGCTTATTTAAAAAGAACGAACATCAAAAGAAAAAATGGACATCAGAGATGGGTGCTTTTATAGAAATAAATTCAAAGTGTGGAACATATATATATATATATATATATATATATATATATATATATATATATATATATATATATATATATATATATATAAACACCTGTCTGAAAGTTTTGAGTCCATGGTAATCTTGAAACGAGGCATTTTTTCTAAAACTAGAGATCCCAATCCCCTAGTTAGATGCTTCTGGATGCTGTTCCATATGCTCTGTCAAATCAAATGAAACCTGTTCAAAAGATAAAACACAACATTTAATCCAAGGCCCAAGATTATAGCTACACATGTACTTACATTCATAGGGAAATAAAACTCCTTGATTTTAATCAAGAAACCTAATAACAACGATTGAGCATAACTCATAGGGAACTAGCATAAAGCACACAATGTCCAATGGTGCAGATTAGCTATAAACTTTAGAAGTCAAACCAAATTTGGACGAATACACAAGTGAAGAAAAGAAAATTTCCATAGACTATGGTTTGTCACTTCCTTTCACTCAACATGGAAGGAACTATTGGATTAGCTATAAACTGTAAATTAATCAAATTTGCATGAATGCATAAGAGACAAAAACAGATAAAACTCCTTGATCTCTAATACATATGAACATGACCGATAAAAAGTCTATTCAACAAACAAAACAAGAATAAAACGAAAGACATGTAACAAATCAACCACCTGTAAACATGAACCACTTAACTCTTAACTGTTGCTTCCATAAGTCATCCAGGCAATAATACTCAGCTGATGAATCCAAGATAGTACAACATTTATCTATCCAGCCATTAGTAGATCAGCAGTTACTCCCCTATACAGAGTAAAAACAGAAAATATCAGATTCTCACCCTGCACAAATGTCTGATACAAATGTCTCTAGGATGCACTCTAAAACAAAGAAAGAAATAAAGTTGCTTTCAAGGGAACCATCTAAATTAATTTCCACCTGGAGAAAAATCTGAAATATGGTTGCACAAAATATGACAGGAAGCGGAGCAGATTCATGTATAGAGGTGGGCAAGCATCTATTACTCTATTCATGATTGATATTTTACAGCCAACTACAAGCTTCATGTTGGGTGCAAACACGGAAATACATGAATCTTATGCAGACACAGCAATACAAGTTGGAAATTAAGACTGATGATTACTTTACCTATCTCTTTTAGCTGTTTTGGAAATACTAAAACAACTGAAGCATCAACCAACATTATCCTCTAAAATCGCTAGAAACTTCTCAACCTGAAACAAAGGGTAAAAAACAAGGAAAAAAAGACACCCCCCCCACCAAAATAAAAAAAAGAAAAGAAGAAGAAGAAGAAGAAGAAGAAGAAGAAGAAGATTCTGATCAAAACCTGATTCAAAGCTCTATTAGAAGCCATACATATCAGTTTGAAAATCATTTGGGCATTTCCTACGTACCCTTCCTAATGATGTATGATAATACATATGCCTTTCCAACCTTCCAAGATCTAAGGCCCCTCCTAATTCTATCTTGTGACAGCATCATCATTCAACAATCTCTAAAAGTATATTCTCAAGTTGTCACAAAATCCAGTCCTTCATTGTCGTCGTCATCTAAAGCCTTAATGCCAATGTATCACAATATCCAGTTATAAATTTAGGAAAAGAAGAAGGCAGACAAAACATTGACGCTAAACTAGACAATAGAATATTGAAGAAAAATGCTAATGATAAATAATAATAAAAATTTTAAAGCACAAATCCAATTGGAATCCCCTGCTGGTTAAAAGGATTGTCCAGTTCTAAAATGACCAGTCAAATAGCACAATAATACCTCGGGATGCACTGCGATAGCTGTATCAGCAAATAATGTCTCTGGGCGTGCTGTTGCTATCATCAAATAGACACTCCTTTAGCATAAAACAAAGCATGTAAGCAAAAGAATTGGTACAAGGATTATCCTACGCAATGATGCATGTGCAATGCAATTTTCAGCCTTTCTATACATCAGCTAGGAGATTGTATAGGTTATTTAAGTCAAAACGATTGGGTAACATGAGCAGCACAGTTTTAGAATGTATGATAAAAAGAAAAATAAATGCATTGACCATGTAGAATATGTTTCTCTTCCAGAATTACTTGTCATACTGAAAAAGTAACAGATAAATAAAACACATGGATTTGTACATGATTTTTCCAATGCCACTTCAAATTGGCTAGAGATTTAGTATTTTGAAACACAAACTAATTCCAGTTTATAAAAGGACAATTGAACTAAATCTATAATAAAATTATTTTATTTTACCATCAGAATTAGAATTATAAAGAGCAAACTGTCATTCAACAAAATTATAAAGAGCAAAGGCTTCCCTGAATTAGAATCCCATTAAAAAAATTAGAATTTATAAATATTATCTAAATCCAGTGAAAGAACCACAAGGAAGAGAATTTATCATACATCAAGTGAAAAAAGAACGATAATTGAAACCCAAAAATGTCCCTAAGCCAAATTGCTGAGCAATGCCATCATCTAAGCCTTATCCATGATCTCAATGAGCAACTATACTTGGGAGATCATGGACATTGAGAATAGCCACAAAACAAGCACAAAAGTGACAAACCAAGAGAACAACTTGCATTCAGTCAATGAGCCTAATGACCAAAAACCATGATGTTGTCATGAGTTTCAATGCAGGATATTTGAGCCATGCAAAAAGGTTGACCAAAGACCATATAAGACAAGGAATTGTCCTCTTCCTCTTTGTGTAGAATGGTTTCAGAATTTAAATTATTGAGAGTATTAGATCTAGCAAGTGATGGAAGTCCTTGGTTTGGTATCCTAGGACAGTTTTTGGTTTTTTAGGTTGAGGAGTGGTCTATGTTTGTTTTGTTTGTTTGCATGTTTGCAGCTTGGGGATCTTCTTAGGCAAGGCGATCGATGAAGTGGTTTTGAGTGATCTTCTTGGAGGCCTATGCTAAGATTGTTGGTCGTGGGCCAGAATTTTTTTGGTCATTTGCATCTGCAGCCACATTTCCAAGTGGATTTTGGTCAGAAGATGGCAAGCCAATGTTTCGAAGGGACTGGATGATGAAGTTTTTTAGTTGCTGAATTAGAGTTAGGCTGTGCTCAGAGTGGCCAGGTCGAAGTAGGGTTGATTTTGGATCTTCTCAAAGCTGTGTTCCAGCCAACCTGCAGGCAGTTTTGGATGCTGTTGGGTCGGATCCTGTAATTGCTCTGTTTTGATCAAGTCCTATATGTATTGTCATACATCATTAGGAAGGGTTAGTAGAAAATGCCCAAATGATTTTCAAACTAATATTATCATACATCATTAGGAGGGATCCACTCTGATGTCTGTGTTTTCTATCAATGTTGTCCATCCTTTTCAGCTCATGTATATGTTTCATGTCTCCTGTGTCCATCCATTTTTAAGGCATGAGCCCAAAAACGAAGCAAATCAAAGCTCAAGTGGACCACACCACGGGAAATAGCAGGGATAATGACACCCACCATTGAAAACTTCGATAAAGTTCCGTTTACGAGCCACACGCCAATAGAGGGATAGAGAAAAAACCTAAACAACTGCAGGATGATCATGACGAGTAAATCCATCTGTCCATTTCTTGAAAGCCTCACTATCATCGATCTCACTGTCTATCAAGCGGCCCCTTTCTACCACCCTCTCTACCTTCTTTTTCATGCTTTCGTACAACATCTGCATGAGAGAAAGCAAAGCAACAGATGCTCAACAGATACTCCCTACAAATCCACATAGTTCTTTGTTTTTTCCTCCTAATCAAAGAACTACACCAAAAAAGATCTCTGAAATTAAATTTTTTTTAAAAAAAATTTAATATGCAAAAGATCTAAATCATCAAACAACAAAAAAATAGATAAAACAATAAAAATCCCATGAAACAATCTTGACATCAAAATGCAACAGTAGAAACCCCCAAAATTCGTTGGATAACACATGCAACTTAAGAAACCCTAGAAAACAGAATAGACTTCGATGAAACCCTAATGTTACAATGCAGGAGGAGATCGAAAGGATCACATTCTCTCTTACCCTAAATCGATAAAATTGGGAATAAGAAATTAGAAGAAACCTTAAATCCGATGCGAGCGCGAGAATCGAACAGGTCTGCCATTGAAATTACATGAGCTCGTTGAGATCTGCAAATCCAAAGGGGAGCTCTCTCCTCTAGCATTTAAAGTGAGAGAGATAGGTTGTCGATTTTGGAAGGATGGAATGGAGGGCGGGGAGAGAGAGAGAGAGAGAGAGAGAGAGAGAGAGAGAGAGAGAGAGGTCGTCGGTTTTGGAAGTGAGAGAGGGAGGGACGGAGAGAGAGAATGAGAAAGGGGGAGGTAGGGTTTTCTTTTTTCTTTTTTAATGGACCTTCGTCAGTAGCAGGTTTCGGTTACTGTCTTCAAAGGTTACTCCAACCCGATAGAATAGATTTTCGGGATGCTCGCCGGTGGTGCATGTTGGCCACCAGCAAAAAAAGTGTCGGTAATGCAGTAGTTTCTTGTAGTGCCGTTTCAACATGGACATGCCACATGGAGGGCAGAGATATTACGGATGCAGATATCGACGGTCTTCATTTCTTATGAGTGGGCCAATAATAGCTCATTAATCACGACTGTTGAAAGGATGGACTATCACCATGGATGGATTGCGACCCAAAATTTCCTAGAATGAGAGATCCTAGTCATCTAACTTTTGGTGCAATTG
The DNA here is from genome assembly GCF_029962835.1 of Magnolia sinica. Taxonomy (NCBI): domain Eukaryota; kingdom Viridiplantae; phylum Streptophyta; class Magnoliopsida; order Magnoliales; family Magnoliaceae; genus Magnolia; species Magnolia sinica. Next base: position 32,566,656 of record NC_080581.1, read on the forward strand.
TATGGTTGAAATGAAAAACTGCTGAGTGCCGTTTCAACATACCCTCAGAAGGGTCAATCGATGCTTAAACACTATTTTAAGCAAAATCTCTATTCGTATTGTGTGCAGGTTTGCAAATTCCATCTGATTCACTACTCGTTGAAATATGAGCTAAAAATCCCACACAACACTTGGGCAAGTCCACGGACAAAGTCGTTGGAAAATCATTTTTCGAAGACCTGTACTGTTTTTTAACTTCTGAAAGTAGGATCTTGAGAAAATCAGACTAATTAATCCAGAGATGTAGACCACTGCTTGAATTCATAGGTTTTTTTTTTTTTGGATGATTGTACTTTATTTATATGGTAAGGCTCACTTGATGATCAGATTGTGAAAAAACGACGTGGTGAACCCCACCGTGGAAAATAGTAGACAACAACCTGAAAACCTTCGATTCACATGGTGGCTCATAACGGTTGAATCGGCCGCCTAATTTTTTAGGTTTGGTTAGGAGATCCTTTGGACGGTCGAATGCTGAGCTAATTCTACAAACATCGGAAGGATCCGTGGATACAAGAGGGAGGTTCGCATGGAGTTACATTTAAACCCTTCGGTGGAAACCCATATAACATCGTGTATCGGTACCCAATATCTCTAGATTAACATAGAACAATGAAAATAAAATTTTCAATGGCTTATATTCAAACTCTAAAAATCAATGATTTAGATCATCAATTAATTGTGATTAGATGCTAGTTGTGAGAAAATTTCAGACTGTGTGGTCCATTGGGTGGTGACACAAGCTAGATCCTAAGCCACCAAAAAAATAAAAAATAAAAAATTGTAGAATAAGCTAGTCATATCTTAACATTGCAACCGGCGGTTTAGGCACGGATGTGGGTTCCTTCCCAACTACAAGTCCTCTATTAGTAGAGGAACAAGTTCTATATCAGTAGGGTTGTGTGTGGTGCCACTTAATGCGCCGGTAAGACTATCCATGTTAAATGCCACTGGTGTCAAGTGCTTAATATTTTAAATGATCAGATAACTATTTAATACGTTTAGGCCAATCTGTAACTTCCAAAATGTGGACACCATAATGCATGTATGGCTTACTAAAAACCATATGGCAGATGATCTTAACCATCTGATACTTCTACCCTTGAATTAAGCTGTTTTTCTTCACTTTTTTTATTTGATATTATTAAATAGATTTGTAAGTTTTTATTAATAAATCCTTATCATAACTAATTGAAGTATTTAAAACACTAAGGTCATAGGTTCCAATATCCATTGTGGTGTGTATTAAAAAAAAGTAAAAAAAATAATTTACAGTCTATCATTAATTTATGACATGGTAATTTTTGTCATAGTCTATCATTAATTTATGACATGGCAATTTCTTTCATCTAAAAACTAAATAGACTGATGCACACAAGTCCACACCTGTCATAGGCAATGTTGTGTGTGACATCCTCTCCGTCCATCAGCTGTAAAACATCGTTTTCATCAGCATCATCAACCTGTTTGTGCCCTATTGAATTAGAGAAAGCATCTCTCAAAATATGTACTTCTTCAATCGGGTTTGTCTTTTTGTTAGACAATGGATGAATACCCTTTGAATATGTCTCACGGTATTTGGCAACTGTGTAATGTTGGAGGTTTGTGCCACGGAATCACACAAATCTAGATCTAGGATAGCAATCCAATGGCACCAAGCACACACAAGAGAACATAAAGATTTAACGTAGAAAACCTTTGCGGGAAAAAACCACGGCACAAAGTGACATAAATTAACTATGAAAATAGAAATTACAAAGAGAGAGGACTTACCTGATTCGAACAACCTCGAATCTCACCCCTTGCTATACCCTTTGAAAACCCTAGAACCCTTTAGAATACCTTTAGAAAGCCTTAATATTTTTAGAATAGCCCTAGGGACCCCTATTTATAGTTTAGGAAACTCCACTTACGCACCTCCTTTGGAAAAGTCTGGAAACTGTCTCATATTTACATAGTCCGCACCAAATCCGTGCAAAAATATGCGTAACCTCGATTGGTCAAGCCAAGGCCTCGACTGGTCGAGGGACCCCTCAACTGGTCAAGTGCCCCGGACACCTAAAAAACTGAGCTCGCTGGACTTTGAGTTAAGCAGGCCTCGATTGTCGAGCAGCCCCCTCGACTGATCGAGCCAGATGCTCGACCGGTCGAGAGACCCAAAAAATAGATTTAAGGCATCTATCAACAATCTCTACCATGCCTTCAATCTTCAACCGTGTAGTTCTTTGACCTCTTCTCTTATCTCTGCATCACGTTATAGCTTCTCGTGTACACTCCGTCCTTTTTTTCGCCATCGCCATCGCCGAGCCCAAAGAAGTTGCACAAAACTTGAACTTCTCTGCAGGAACGACCTTGGTGAACATGTCTGCTGGATATAAATCCACATGCCCAACCACCTTTGCTCCTGTATTTCCAAAAGTAAAGACGTATTCTTCTTACCATCTAACTGCTACCCAATATTGCTTGCTGGGTACTTCCTCACAAAACTAATAACCTGTGAAATAACCGGTTTAATTCAGACCATGACATACACTGCCAACCACATTCGAATAAGGCTCATGAGATATCCTGCTTTTCCTCATCTGTTTTTGGGACATGTCCTGAGGAAAACTTGAGGAGAGACGCGTAGGGAACGCTCTCCAGCTCTACCTGGCCCATCACATCCTTAATCAATACCTACACATAAGGTATTCCTCCTATGATTACCAAAGCGTACTCCTCCATCAGTCTCAATGCCGAGAACCATCTTTGCAGCTCCCCCGATCCTTCGTCCTGAATGTCGCACTTAACCGAGTCTTCAGTACATTGATTTCAGACATGTCATAATTGATGATCTACATATCATCAATTCCTGACTCACCATGAAGGAATCAAACCACTGTCTAGGCGACAAGTCGAACCACGACCTCCTGCAAAGTCTTTTCTCAGCCCCTTTAACTTTGAACTGCTCTAGTTGCTTCATATAGATATGCTCTTTACTTTCGCTTGCAGAAGTACAGACTCTACATCCATCCTTCCAGCTCAAAGATGACATTGGCCAACCAGTGCCAATCATGGATCAAATAGACACCTGTTATACCATCGACGTGAATATTTTTGAGAAGTCGATCCCTTCTCTCTGAGCATAACCCTTCGATACCAACCTTGCCCTGTATCTATGCTGTATCCTCCTGAAGATCCACCTGCATCCAACTGCTTTCTGGCCTACTGAAAGCTCCACCGGCTCCTATATATCAGTCTGGTACAACGAGTCCATCACATCGCCCATAGTCACCTTCCACTTCTCAGCACTAGGCTCACCTAGAGCCATCTGAATAGAAGATGAATCCTTTGCGATATTGGAGTCGTCCATGTACCTTATCGATATTTTGCGATTATACTGTGTGATTCTTCTCACAGGTGGCTGTTCCACCTACTCTGTATCCCTGTCCTCGCATCTTAGCCTATCTCACATGTGCAGAAGTGAAATCCGCTATAGCCATTACAGCTCCACCTTTTGAAGTGCTCCTGATCAACCTGTAAACATGTTCGAGTCGTTGCGCTTTTATGACTACCCGTGCCCCCTTAGATACCTTCAGAGCACCATCAATACCTGTGTACTTGCATCCTTTTGCCTCAAGCACACCAAGAGAAATCAGATTCCGCTTCAAATCAGGAACGTGCCTGGCATCAGTCAAGGTACGCTCCACCCCATCAAACATCCTGATGCGCACCGAACTAACAGCCACAACATTACAGGCAATGTCATTGCCCATAAATACCTATCCACCATCGCACTCCCTGTAGTGGTGAACCAACTCCGATGAGGAGTCATGTGAAAAGATGCTCCTATGTCTAGCATCCACTTGTCCTTACGATCATCGTATGACTGCCTGATTGTAGACACAGACAAAACATTACCATCGCATTCACTCGATCCATCTGCCGTGGCAGCATTGGCCTCCCTATATGAAGCCTCAAGATCTTCTCTCTTCGATTTAGGATTTTTACAATCCTTCTTCACATGTCCTTCCATTCCATAATTCCAGCACTTTACTTTTCCTTTGACCTTGCCCCTGGGTTTGGATCTAGAACCTGAAGAACCTTTACCTTGTTCAGAATTCCTACCCCTTGTAAGCAGTGCCTCAGAAGATATCCCCATGTCGACATTAAGCTTTCTCATAGCCTTCCCTTGAAGGGCCGAGATAACGGTGTCGACACTTAGGATTTTATTCGTTGAGCACATTGTGTCTTTGAATGACTCATAAGACGCAGGAAGAGAATTCAGTAACATACATTCTAGTTCTTCATCTTTCATCGCTTCCTCCATATCCAATAATTTGCAAACCAATTTATTAAAGTTGTTGATGTGAGTCTCTAGATCTCCACCCTTTGCCATCTTGAAGTTATACCACTGCTGCTCCAAGTGTAGGCGATTTTCAAAGGATTTTTTCGCATAGACATCCTTTAACTTCGCCCATAACTTAGCCGCAGTTTTCTCCCTCATGACATTGTAGAGAACCTCATCCGTGAGACATAAACGGATTGATGATAAAGCCTTCTTATCAAGAGTATTCCATTCATCATCAATCATAGTAGACTTTCGCTCCTCAAGAGCACTATCTTCGCCTTGCTTAATTAAGGAACTAATCATCTTGATCTTCCATAATTCAAAATTATTTTTCCCTGAGTACTTATCAATATCATACCTAGTGCTCGCCATTATTACTAATCCCTCAAATTTAGATCTGTGCCCCAACGATTGCTCTGATATCACTTGTTAAGGATTTGTGCTGCGAAATCACACAGATCTAGATTTAGGATAGCAATCCAATGACACCAAGCACACACAAGAGAACACAAAAATTTAACATGAAAAACCCTTGCCGGAAAAAACCACGGCACAAAGCGATAGAAATTCACTATGAAAATAGAAATTACAAAGAGAGAAGACTTAACCGATTCGAACAACCTCGAATCTCACCCTTGCAACACCCTTTGAAAACCCTAGAACCCTTTAGAATACCTTTAAGAAGCCTTAGTATTTTTTAAAATAGCCCTACGGACCCCTATTTATAGTTTAGGAAACTCCACTTACGCACCTCCTTTGGAAAAGTCCAGAAACCGCCTCAAATTTATGTAGTTCGCACCAAATCCACGCAAGAATCTGCGTAACCTTGACTGGTTGAGCCGAGGCCTCGACTAGTTAAGGGACCCCCTCGACCGGTCGAGCCATCTCCTCGACTGGTCGAGTGCCCCGGACACCCAAAAAAACGAGTTCAATGGACTTTGAGTCGAGCAGGCCTCGATTGGTCAAGCAGCCCCCTCGACCGGTCGAGCCAGACGCTCGACCGATCGAGAGACTTAAAAAATAGATTTAACGCATCTGTCAACATGTAATGCACATCAAAGTAGTCATACACATTACGTTACGTCCACTATATCGGATAGCCGCAATGGCATGATGGCTAAACTTTTACCAGTAATGACATGAGCATGTTCGCCATTCAAGATCCACCTTCTTTGCATTTGAAATGTGCTTACCAACCACAAACTCTGCTGCACAAGGTAACATAGAAACAGGCTCTCCCAGTCTCTCTATTATAGAAAAAACCTCTTAAGGACCGCGAACAAAGAATGTCTTCCACTTTGAACTCCATTTACACCTTTTTGTAAACGTATCCATCATACGAGCATGGGTGATAGGGAGGTTGATGCAATTCAGACCTCAAGCGGACATCATGGTGACATGATAAATATCAGAAACACAATGTCTCTTGGAGGTGAGATGCGCCCCAGTGCTGAGGATTAATATCCTTAAAAAAATTCCATGATTCTATAGATTTATCATGAATTTCATGCAAACAAGCATCGACTTCAGAATGATCTGTTGCATAAGTTTCATCCTCAAAAAGCAACCGCAAATCCCTAGTTTTGTACTTACAATTTCTTCAACCAGCAACCACCAACGGTATTGATGACATGCATATGGAAGGATACCACGAACCACTTCAAGAATCCCATCCTCTATTTGATATAAATGTTAATTTAGGTATGCATCTTAGGACTTGAGCCAATTTATCACAAAACCATTTCCAACTCACTACTTTCTTTGATTCAACAAATGCACATGAGATCAGGAACCAATCATGTTCTGCATCAATAGCAAAGGCAAAGAGCATAGCACCTTCGTGTTTTCCTTCTATTTCTGTACATTCAAGAAACACAATAGGTCGGCATGCTTGCTTGATACTATGTACCACAGTCATATATGCAACAAAAAGTCTCAAGGAGTTGTCTGGTGACCTGCTAAGCTTTGCTGTGCTTCCTAGATTTACCATCTCAATTTTCTTGCAAAGACCTAGAACAGTTAGTTCAGAGTCCATCTCATTTAGTGCCAATTCTTTACCCCTCCAAGCTTTATCATAGCTTACTTTGATTCCATATTTTAGGCTAATCTCATTGACAATATCTTTAGATGTACAAGATAATTTTTTCTGGAGCCTATCCTTGAGCAAACCAACAATCCATATCCTACTAGCTTGTCAATGCTTTCTGTTATTTGACATTGTTGATTCATTCGCAACATTACAAGTATGGTTTCCCTTCAAGGATTTTATCATGAATGTCAGCTTGCCAACAAGCTTACATGCATATATACGCCATGAGCAATTGTCTTTAATGCGTTTCGCCTTATAATAGAACGTGCTTGACCTGGTTCGCTTGTATTCGAAATTCAAACACATCGCATACTCCCTTAAAGTATTGAGGAAAGCATTTGCATCTTCAAATTCTTGGCCTTCTTTTAAAACTAGGATCGTTCTCGACATATCATTAACACAACTATCAACCAACCAGCAAGGTAATTCTTGATTATCCATCAACAAGCAGTCCATTTCAAGCAAGTCATTGGGCACATTTGAAACATTATTGTTATTGGCATTAGTATTATGTGAGGAATGTGTAAGTGTTCAATTTCTTCCATGTAAATCCCACAACAATGCTTCATCATTTCCATTATTGGCATTCTGCATCAGATTACTTAACAAACAAAGGCAGTAAGAAATAATTAGTGAACTATATAACTAAGAACATAAACAAATTTTTATTGAAGTACCTAGGAATCGGAATGGGGATTAAAAGGTTGTGGGCAGCAAAAACAAAGAGATGAATAGGGTCATTGCTACAAAGAAATGCTTCCATCATATTGGATACGTTGTCATCATTCTCAATCTACACAAGTGAATCCAAATCTTGACCGGGATCTTTGTACTTGATGCCATTAATGTCAGTCAACTTGCAAATCTCTCACACTTTCGCTAAAAGTTTGAGGTAATTGATCCTCAATCGACATGAACGATACGGTTTGTGCCTTCTTTATAATAAACCTTATTTGATTCCCAAATGAAGTCACCCCCAAATCTACAGAGGATAGGCACTTTGTTCGTAGACATCATTTGGGTGTGTTGTAATGAACTAAAAATTGAAAGAAATGTGATCATGCTTAACAAGATCAAGAACAACAATTTTCATTTGCATTTTTAGGAAAGAAGAGACCCAAATAACTGTCTACTTATTACTTTTAATCTAACCTCGATTCCATTCTAATTATATCATAGTTTCCTTGCGCACTTATTTGAACAAACAAGAAGCATGATTCAATTTTCAAGGACATGGATGTCATGGGCCTCACGGCAAATGAAACATGTGCTAAAATTTGCCAAGATTAGCAAATTCTATCAATGCAACATTTAGCTATTATCTGATTGAGTAGGGTACTTGCTCTATTCTTTTTCATTACTGTCTACTCATAGGCCTCATATTGAGGAGTTATTGTCCCATACTGAAGATATCTGGAGCGTGGTCCAATCATAATCGGCCAAAATCACGGATCTTAATCATGAACCATGGTCCCTACTTGTAGAATCAAAGAGCTGCACATTCTCTCATCCTAAAACAGTCCAAATGCAAGTATCATATGCTTTTTGATAAACTGATCAAGCAAAAGTTGTAGGTTTGACCCACCTTTCACTAATATGGAGGGACATCATGAGTAGGATCTACTTCAAGAATCACTTCTATTGAATATTTTTAATTGTTCAAACCAGTAGACTCCAAATGCATGTATTTGCCGGTGGTCCAAATCTATAAAAGGGTAACATATTTTATGAAGAAGATAATTTAATAGGAGTAAAATTGTCAAGGGGGCATGCTAGAGTCCTATCAGGACCCGCATTAGGTTCAGGTACCATCTTTTGATGACCCAAACCTTAATTTGACTAGGTTTCGAGTACCTATTGTTAACAAGGGTTTTCAGGGAATTTAATCATAGCAGGGATGTTTTCATTAAAAGCATTCGTCAAGCATAAACGAAATACACATAAAAAAGAAAGTATGCCCCTTTAAAGAGGCTTTTATTAATATGGGTTCAAACAAACATTCCATGCTGTGATTTGGCATAGGCTCTTAATTACATTTCATAAGGTAATACCCATAATTGTAAGGCAAACACTACAAGACAATGTACTTTTACTAGCGGTTAGAACTGCTAGTAAAAGCCTCTAAAAACGCTCGTATAGACCTTCACGGGGATATGTCAGCAATGTTTTGCCGGCGCTAAGTGCCTTTGGTAATTGTGACTTTGTCGGCGAGCTCTGGTTTCATCGACGTTTTTACTGGACGCTGGTATTTCTGACAGAAGCGTCGACAAAAGTACAAAAAGCGCCGCCAAAAGTCTATCCAAGCGCCAGTAAAAAGTAGGTTCTGGACACTTTTAAGCACGGAAAGCGCCGACTATACAAGCACCGGTATAAGGGTTTACACAGATTTGAGCAGCCCCAGCATAGGCCAGTAATTATTTTATTATATATAATTCAATTGAAACCTATATTTTTTAATATTTGAAACATAAAAAATGTTGCAATACAATTTAAACTAAATATTAAACAAAATCTATATTACTTCACAATAAGAAAAATATATAATATTTATTACAATAAATTGAAATTGGTCTTTTATATATATATATATATATATATATAATCCTCTATATGGTACTTCCAGCGCGAGTGGTGTCAAATGGCTGAAGTGCTAGTTTGTTGCACACAATGGAAAAAAGAAATAAAAAAAATAGAAATCAAAAAGTAGCATTCAACAAACTGATGTATGGAAAACAATCAATCCTTTGATCCTGTCCTTAAAAAGTCAACAACTATCAAGACAACAAATGCTGTAACTTGAATTCCATTACATCTATTGGCCCCACATTGATGCATGTGTTTTATCCACACCCGTCCATCCATCTGCACTCTTCGCACGTGACATTCAAGTGTACAAGTGACCAATATCAATTGTGAATCTGGTTCATTAATTACAATTCTATAATCTACCAAATATCACTTTTACTTAATTCAATATTTTTTCATACGAAGAGTATGATATACATAAAGATTGGATGGTCGAAATACCATAATATTTGCAGACATGCAATTATTATGCAATAAGAAAAGAAAGAAAAGAGGTGCATGGTTGTTATATTCATGACGGCATGACTGGTTTCCTACTGTGTTATTCATTGTACTGTCTGTATGCACACATGTAGAGAGAGGGGGATGAAGTTGGTAGAGTCAGACTACCTAATGATTTCCAACCTTTTACATATATATACATCTAATTAACTGCACTTGCATTTTACTATTTACTAATGGCCGAAAATTGTTTTCTATGGTGTGGTACAATTGTTGAGTAGATAAGGCTTAGCTTTTCCCAAAGCAACCTCCGGGTGTGGCCAAACTTGTTAGAGGGGTTAAGCATCTTATGCACTTAATAGGTATTAAGTTGAAAGTTATCATCGAGGTGGATTATAACTCGTGGTCTAATTGGTTGGATGTGAGACCTCATATGTATATATACTTATGTGTATATGAATATTAATAATTTTATTTTTTTAAAAAAAATTCTATTTAATTTTGTTTATATATAATATCCACACATATATAATTGTTTCTTCACTTTATTTTTAGAAATCTCATTCAGCCCAAAGTCCAAACCCAACCTAACCGTATGGACCTAAGAAGCTAGATCTAAAATGACACTAGTGAGCAAGGTTTGTGCTGATGACATTATAGTTATTGACAATTTTAATCAAGGCAATTTGCTATCCTCTACCTCTTCTATATATATATATATATATATATATATCATAGTTTGAGCTTTTCATTAGGTGGGCCACACGGTTGAATCGTTTGCCTAACAGTCAAACAATTTCACTAATCAGGTGAAGTATAATGCAAAAGAAAATGTTGTGGCAGAATATCTATTTCAACTACCGATTTGTTTTATATATTTTGGCCAACACACTAAGTGAAAATGCTTGTTTTATTTTGGTAGGATCTAATCAACGTCTCCCACCAAGTGCATCTTGCACGTGTGTCATCTGTGCTTGATTGTGGAAGCGCAGGGCTGCACGGGTGCCTGTTAGAGGCAACTTGGAAGGGTTAGATAAATCATTGCTATTAAAAGTTTTATATGGTGCATGCAAAAATATAATATTATACGTACATCTCTCACACGTGTCAGATGCTCTATATTTGTGAGCATCCATATTATCATCTGGATGGACAATAGCCCAAATTTTCATCCAATTCTGCAACCTTCCTCTTGAGATTAGCCTTGTCCATCTATAAAAAAGGTAGAAGCGATGGCGAACATCATTAAAGCAAGGTACGGTAGATGGTAATGAACTCGAACAATATAAAAAAGGAATTCTCCACACCTTCAACATCTCATTTTGGGCCGTGAGCAACTGATCTCCTTGTTGAAGTTGCTCAACCGTCAGTTGGGCATCTAGTACTTCTGCTTGCCATTGATTGATTTCCTCAATCCAGCTGCAAATTAAAACAGAGCGCCCATATGAAACCAGTCCTAGAACTTCATTTTAAAATATTGCAATAAAGAAGACATGAATGCAAGATCCTATATATGTGGCAGAAGTGAATAGTTCCATACACCAAAAACAATGTTCTTGTAAGGACCCTATGCATCAGGTTTCTGATTTTTCATGATGCCTTCTGCCACAATTTTGGTGTCACTTTCAAGTTCCACTTAGGACAGATCTAATGTCTCTCGGTAGGCTAAACTACCAACATTGCTCTCACTTCAGCAGCCATATCAGTTACTACATCAAAATGGTAGTCAAAAGACTCAAAACCAATGAAAGCTTCTCATCTTGGTCCCCATTGGGGTTTATGCCACTTGACCAACAACAGTTCCTTCTTATTCTCAGACATACATTTGATACACCAATGACTAGTAAGAAGCACAATTCATGTTACAAGTTCAAGAAGCAAAATTCCAAGAACAACGCATAATCACTGGATAGTCCAATCAACATAGAAATGAGGATTTCACCTCCATATTTAATGGTTTTTTTTCTTGAGCAGCAGAAGATGCAGCTTGCTCTACTTCTATTTCATCCTATATTAGAAGGTAAAATTGTTGATGAGAACTTCAATTGTTAAAGTAAACAAGAAATAACTGTTTTAACTACAATACTCGATTCTAAACCTAAGATGTTCTCCTTGAAGCTAGATTGGTCATATCTCCACTTGAGGACTTCCAAAAGCTGCAGATTACCAAAAATACAGTTTTAGCATACAGGATGCAAGAACTTTAAGGAAAAAGCGATTTTGCAGAAACCTGATCCCGCAATTCGGAAACTTGTAAGGGCCTGTTTGGCCGGTCGGATTGGAAGGGATTGGATGGTATTGGAAGGGATTGGAAGTCAAATCCCGGGATTGGCCTGGCGTGCCAAACAGAGTCGGTGATATGATCCCAATCCCATGTATCTCAAGACAATCCGCTGACAACACCATCATTACATTTAAATCCCATCAAATCCACCTTAATCCTTCAAATTTGCCTGGGACGTGTTTGGTTTGAGGGATTAGAAGGGATGAAAAGGTTTAATACTGGGATTGGCCGGGCGCGCCAAACAGACTGGATATGACAATCCAGGGATATATCAATCCCATGGATCTCCAGACAATCCACTGACAACACCATCATCACCTAGAAATCCATGCCATCCACCCTAATACCATTCAATCCCTTCCAATCCACCCGGCCAAACGGGCCCTAAATGTACACGCGTGACATACATTAGCTCAGTTAATTGACTAAAAATGGATATTCATTCTCTAAACATCCAAGGACCTCCTGTCATTTTACTATTTGGGCGCGTTAGATTCGTGGATTCTATGTATTTACACATGTCGTGAAATATGTTTTTACACATGTATGTATTTCCAACATGTCGCTTAAGTGTTAATTCATATAGACATATTATACAACCTTTTTGTTCATGCCAGAATTGTGAAATAGGCTTTTGAAAAGCCCAATAAAATACTGGCAGTTCATGTGTTGAACAAACCAACAAGCATCACTTATTCCAATGAACTGTAACAAGTTGAAACAACACATGAAAAAAATAATTTACTATCTTTACCAACAGTAAGAAGGAACTAAAGAATATAGAACATTTACTCAATAATTACACTAACACCAAAAAATACATGCATCCAATTTCAATCGTTAATAACAAAACTTGGTCACCAAGTCACATCTTGCTGATCAACAAGCATGAAAATATATCAAAACAAAAATAGAGCAAAGTGATCTTTCATTTGAAAAGACTAGTGAACCAAGCATTCATCCATACCGTATGTCCCAAAATCTTAGCCCTTCATGTCCAGCAGTCACAATTACATTTGCACTCTCTACACATCATATACTTGCATTTCAGACAAATCAATAAATAAAAAAAAACACAAAAGATAGAAATACAAGATCATCATTGTCTACTTCTTCTTAGCCTTAACCCAGTTAATTGGGGTTGGCTACATGAATATTGTTCTAACATTCCACTCTATCAACACTGATAATTTCAGTTGGACCATAAGTCATCAAGTCCAATTTTTTAAAAGAAATTAACTGAAATAGCATCTCATGTGGCTGAATGAGTGTTACGCTTTCTTTTTGCCGGCCGGTGTTGTATTTTAGCAGCATGTAGTGTTTCAATGACGTGTTATGCAAGATCCAAAAAATTAAAAAAGAAAATAACTGAAATAACATATCATTTGGCCTGCTGAATGAGTGCTATGCTTTCTTTTTGTAGGTGTTGCATTTCTTCAGCAGCAGGTACTTTTTCAATGAAATATTATACAATGTCCAGGCAGAATGTTTGTACAGTACAGTTTCAGTTTCAGTTTGTACAAGTAGAGCCCTTGGTTAAGTGACCAGAACCATTGATATTATGGGCTCCACTGTGGATTGCCCATGCAACAAGATCTCAGAGACAGGAAAATCCTAACCCTTGGATTGGTCACCAACAAACAGACATCTACGAGAGAAAAATACAGCAATTATCCACACTCAACTGAAAATGAAATCGAATATTTGATGATTAGTTTCTTCCAGCCTCATAAAAATTTTGATGTGTGGACCATCTATAGTAAGGCCCAACATATTGAGAATTTGGATAACTAAATCATGGTGCCCATTGAACAAACAGAAAAATAGAGTGGTGCTCTACAAAGGTGTGGCCTGAGAATTGGATAACACCCTCTTGTTGGTAATCTTCATGGGTTCATCCTATTAATCAAAATCATTCATCAGCACATCATCACCATCATCATTCATAGCCTTGTCCCTGCTGCTTGGTATCAGATTTACATCTTGTTTCAACAATTGCAGGATGGAAACATAAATCACACCCAGGATGATGTCCTAGATAAACCTACAAAGAAATCCAAACTGGCACCAAAATATAGCAAGAGAGAACAGGTAAGGAGCAAAAACTTGAGAATCAGATTTGTCCCAAGGGTTTAAGAACATCCCGATTCCCAACAACAAATATGGATCTTAATAATCTCACCCACTGACCAAGTAAAATAGACAACTCTGGATCCTGTCATGGCCAAAATAAAATAAAAATAAAAATTGCCAACGAGAACTGGTGACATGCAAGTTTTCAAAAGCTCATATCGTCTTGTAAAGCTGTAGAAAACACAACTTCCATGCTTGAAATTAGTTTATTATGAATATATTAGCCAGTAATTTAACCTATGAGAAACATCTAAGGACATGTTTGTGTACTAGAAGATGTTATGACAGTAAATTGAACTGGACAGGAGAGGGTATGAAGCAAGCACTACAACAAAAATGAGCAAAACCGGCACTTTGGGTGCATCTTGCACCGGCGCTGTGTAAAATAGGGACCCGACGGATGTTATAATATATATATAAATAATAAAAAGCCCTACCCTCATTTCATTCCCAGCCCCCGCGCGACACTCACCTTCTTCCAACCCCGACTCTCTCTCTCTCTCTCTCTCTCTCTCTCTCTCTCTGCAACTCCACGACCCCAACTCTCTATTGATCTCTTCCCCATTTCCATCCATCATTGAAACGATGAGCAGATTCAAGAGATTCGATCATCTCAAACCTTCTTCGTCTCTATTCTACAAAGAAGCCTCTTTCTTCAGATCCTACGCCCCTTTCCTACTCCCATTCTCTCCATACGTTGTTGAAGACGAAGAGCTTGCTTTTACTCTTGATCTCCTAAACCCTAAACCTATTTCCAGCCTCTTCGATCTCTTTGCCCAATACCTCATATCTCCTCCTTATGCCCCTCCATCGCCTTTCGATCTGTTCGAAACTGCGACGGATCTTATCCAGATTGAGAGAACCCTCTTCTCCTCCTCCATCCGGAGGTTCCAGGAGCGAAAGGACACGTCTTTCTATTTGAAGAATCTTGCCAACCGGGTCTTTGCCCTTGAGCTCGGGTTCGATCGGGTGCTCAATGAAAGGACCAATGGTGGAGAACGGAAGTTCAAATGGACAACTGAGATCAAGGCGCCGGAGAAGAAGAACGCCGTCGATCGGAAGTATACATGGACGGCGGAGATAAAGGGTGAGGGGCGTCAGTTGGAGAGGAACGGTAAATGGATAGCTAAGTATAAGGGAAAAGGGAAGGACTCTAGTCTCACACACGTACACTTTCAAGGCGTCCATGGCTCCTCCTGTTGGGTCCACCAAAGCTAGTAAGAAGGCTGCGAGTATATTCACTGTTGAAAGCCTAATTAGGATTTTGCAATGGGGAATTCCTAATTAGGGATTTACAATGTTAAAACCCTAATTAGGGATTTACTATGTTGAATCCCTAATTAGGGAAAATATCAACTTGTTTGATGGTAGCTTGTTCACTCCCCAAGTATAGGGTTGTGATGTAGTAATAAACTCGGTGAGACCGAGGTTGAATCCCAAGGGACTGAAACCTGTACGTAATCTGAAAATAACCAGAACTAGAACTAGAATAAGATGAAATCTAAATCAAGGGAATATGAGAAAATAATGATGACGTATTAATCTAAAATTGTAGAAATCATAGGTAGGAAACTAGGGATGTAGAGGATCCACTTGTAGAGATCAGGGAGATCTACGCTTGATTCACAAACTCAACTAGACTTCGAGTCCCATCTTCAAATAGTTGGAAGATATATCACTAAAGCACAATCTGAACTTCCTTCGATATAGTTTTCAAAAGATAAGACGGATGTAAATTAGAATGGATTCCATCACAAAACCATGCCCAGGAGACAAAGCAAACAATAGAATTTAGCTAATCCATAACCAATCGAAGAGAGTTATGAACGTAGGGAAGGATTCCATCATCCATCCATGCCCATGAGACGATGGTGAACAACGAGGTCCCTACGATCATAACCTTCATACATGCATGAAAATACCAGAAGATATCACAGATCTATTGTAATTTTAGTCACAACAAACCATTAAAAACTAAAGGCATTCCATATATCAAACTATAATAAGAGAAGGTTCATTAACATGAATCAAAACAATAGGAAACTACCCATCACACTACAAGCTTCACCTCTTAGCCCTAGCTAAGAGGTTCAGCCCAACATGAATGGGCTGGATCCCTTAAACAAAAGCAAAATAAAAAAAGAAAGAAAAAGAAAAAAACAAACACTACTATCTTTCTCTCTCTCTCCTGCACGTTCAAGCCAAGATAGGAACCCTCTCACGTTCTTTCTCTCTCTCTCTCTCTCTCTCTCTCTCTCTCTCTCTCTCTCTCTGTTTTATAGGTGCTAGGGGCGGTGGAGAGGACGGTTTGGAGAACCGACCTTGCTGGAGTCGGTGGAGATAGTTCCTGCAAGCAGATACGTAGCAACAGAGGCACCCAACTTGCATTTTCCAACATTGTTGGCCCATGGCCGTTTCATACGCAAGATCCGAGCCATTCAGGCTCCTTGAGCTTGGTCAGTGTTCCCTTGGGAAAGTTTTTAACGGTCCAGATGTCCAGAACGATCCCTGCCATGATCATAGAATGCCTCAGATCGTTCCGGGTCTTCGGACGCGCGCAACAGAGCCCGCATTCTTACGCTGTGTTGACGGTGGGGCCCATGATCAGGATTTTCAAAGAAATCCAATTTGTCCATTGGATGCTGCACGAAAAACCATTCAGATATGTATGCTTTTGGATTGGGTTTGGTGTGGCCCATTTGATTTATCTAGCAGTAAAGATTCGGCCATCCATTCTGTGTTTTACAACATTCCTCGTGCGTACACGTGCTTGGGGCCGAAGGGTCTTGGCCACTCCACGGAGCAATTGGACGGTTCAGATCGTCGAAATTGATGATGATAGTGGCCCACTGGAATCATCTATGCAAACGCTGCCAAAAATGAAAATTTTCATTTTTAAGGGAAGGCTCGGTCAACCCTCTGTTTGACGGGATTCTTCGTCCGGTGCATCTCTTGTGCACATGTACCCTATGTACATGCAATATATATGTGGGGTCCTCTGTAATGTTCATGAAAAATCCTTTCCGTACATCTCTTTTCTCAAATTATTTTAACAGGTAGGACCAAAATTGAAGCATATCCAGATATCAGGTGGGCCCCAAATCAGGTTTTCAAGGGCTGATCTATCTGTTGGGCCACTTCCACAATGATACAATAGCTTATTTTTTACGTGTATAGTTAATTTATAGTCCTTAGGCCTTGTATAAAGTTTTGAGCCGATCAGATGGTGGGAACCTTATGATCTTGCATTCTGGACGTCTTTTAGGCCTGTTTAAGATGAGTGGCTGAAATTTCTCTGATCTCCGGTGTGTAAATCCTCGATCTTAGTCTCATGGAGCCCCGTCCAATGCCTTGGTGATGCCTGAGTGTTAAATCCATGCTTTTAGCATCCTTTCCAGTCCACGCTCCTATATTCACCTTGCATCACAAACACGATTAAAATAAACCGTTAAGCAGTGTCATGTTCATAAATCCAGGTAGTAATTGGGGTCTAATATGCAATTTTCGAACCTCAACACAACCCCCAACCAGCATCTTGCTAGTCCCGAGCAAAGTATGTGAAAAAATAAGTTGAGAATTACAAGACAATTCCTGTGAACACCAGTGATTAGTGAAGAATAATCGAGATGCGAAAATGCAAAGATCCATGAATGTTAGGCATTCCTTTCTCCTGGACTCCAGGGTGCAGTAAACTTCATAATCAAGTTCAAAATATTAATCCCTTAATTAGAACAATTCTAAACGTTGAATACACTGAGTGTATAGTGAAATCTCGTCTTATTATCAAGGTTCACTGTTCTATTTTGTGATGTCCTTGGCACTTCCACAATAACATACAGGACAGCCAAAACTTGCCTTATAGCTCATCTTTTTATTCTTCCAGCTTTTGATTTTTCCATCGATGACTTTTATACTATGTCAACCTTAATTAAAGCCAAGGAAGGGAATCGAATCCTCACTTATAGGGAGCAAACCTATGGTGAAGATCAGTCGCCCAACCCTTTTCGAATGTCATCCTTGGGGAATCGAACCTTCACCTATAGGGAGCAAACCTATGGTGAAGACTAGTCACCCAACCCTTTCAATTCTTCCTTATAAGCATGATGAACGAATCCCCCAGGGTGGTTCCTTACATGTCTAGTGATTACCAAGTTAATCCTTCAATATCGATCTGAAACCTTAATGTGCAAGCGAGATGTGTCTTGTGAAATCATGACTCAATCAATGTTTAAAACCTTTAATCATAGATTAACAGTTTGAACTTAACAGTGAAATCTAACAAATAACGGAATCCAATAGTCATAAATTACCAACATCACTTATCTTATAATTCTAAATCCAAGTTGGTTGTCAAAATCACTTTGAATTCATAAGAAATTTCAGAAAAATTTAGAAAATTTGACAATTTCTGCTCAAGACCAAGAAAACACTGATTAGGAAACCTAATCTCCTACCCTCAACCTAAAATTTACATTGTCCTCAATGGAAAAGATATATGAGCATACAATGCACATGGGATAACGAAAGTAAATGAAAAGTGATGGGAAGATAGTTCCTGGATGAAGGAATCAAGAAAGACGTTTCCACAATGATCACAACATGAAAGCCGATCAGTATGAGAGTGAAGACATGGAAGCAAACTATCCTAAAACAATGCAGGAAGCAAATTACCTAACGGCATAAAGCCGACTATCCTATAAGGACATTACGCAAACCATCTTAGTCTTATGAAAGCAGGGGAAAAGATACTCAGTCATGCCACAAGGTTCCTCTTCCGGCCAATATCTTAATAAGTTTCTCAGTAGGTTTCTCAATAAGATCATCCAAAAGCCCTTTTTGTAATGGGCTTGGATGCCCTGGAGCATGGCGTTCCAGAGAAACTTATGGACCTCAGGATAAGGTTTCCTTTTAATTTCTTGAGGTGTCCAAAGTATATATGATTCACCCGTGATAAAGAAAGTTTTAGTGTTAGTACACCATGATGAATTAAAGACTACAAGTAGATGAAATTCAGAAAAATTTATAGTAGGTGGTGTAGTCTCAACACACGCTGAAGTTTCACTCTTTAGTTCAATTTTCAGCTCCTCCTCCTTCAATGGTAAACATTCAGGATCTGGGGGAGGAGGTACTTCAGAATAAGGGTTCTCTCAACCCGTGACAACTACCTAGTTATTGTCTTGCGAAGCATCCACTATTTCGTGTATCATGGGATCGTTTGAATTTGTAAAGTGTGCCAAACAATCTTCCAAAGAGTCGAAACATTCAGTTAAAAGGAGTTCATTCATCCTATCGAGATCTGTGATGATATGTCTAATAATTCCTTTATCTTCTTCGAAAGTAGAAATGAGCATACTCTCTTGTTTGTTCTCAAGGTGAGATGAAATCAGCATTGGGTATGTCTCTTCTTGACCTAAATGGGCATATTCTAAATCAGAGGGTAAAGGGTTTAGGTCAAGCTTTGGTGGCTTGAGGTTAGACGATAGAGGCACGACATAAGTTTGGTGTAATTCTTCAAATTGTGGCCTCCACTGGTTAACTTCAAGTACCAGTGCAGTATTAAGCAAGACACACCTCTCCCTAATCATGTCATCATCCAAGTCATAGGAGTGTATTGGGCACGTCTCTAGAGGGTCAGAGGATAAGGTCGGAGGCGATCTTCCACGAAAGAATCAATCATGTTAATGTCGTGGAAATCGTCATCGTCCTCTGAGTTTTTATTGTTATTGAAAAAGATGTTTGACTCCAATGTCATATTCTCGAAGGACAGTCATGACACCATTCCTATAATTGATAATTGCGTTTGAAGTGGCAAGGAATGGGTGACCAAGAACGACACGAATCTGAGTGCTCATGTTATTAATGGGTTCAGTGTCCAGGATGATAAAATCTACAGGGTAGTAAAATCTATCGACCTGAACCAATACATTCTCAATTATTCCTCTTGGTACACGAACAGAGTGATCAACAAGTTGTAGTGTGGTTAGGGTGGGTTTTAATTTACCTAAACCTAACTGTTTATATACCGAGTAGGGAATCAGATTGGCGCTCACTCCTAAGTCAAGAAGTGCATGATCAATTCGATAGTCCTCGATTACACATGATATGGTTGGGCTACCGGGATCTTTGAATTTCTGCGGCACGTCTTGCTTCAGGATGGCACTCACTTTCTCAGTCAAGAAGATCTTCTTTTGAATACTCTGTCGTCGTTTGGTCATGCATAGGTCTTTCAGGAATTTGGCATATAAAGGTATTTGTTTTACGGCATTAAGTAGAGGAATGTTGACTTTCACTTGTTTCAACACCTATAGAATATCCTGAGAGTTAGAGACAAGTTTTGGTACAACCAACCATTGGGGAAATGGAGCAACTGGCTTCTCTAGAAGTTCCTGTTCTAATTTTTGTGGGGCATCACTAAATCCATCATTGTTGTCCTCTTCTGATTCTTAAGGCTTTTTGGGCCTGACCGGAAGGAGTTTATCAATAATCTTCCCACTCTTAAGAGTGGTGATGGATTTAGCATGCTCTGTCTGATTTGAAGAGCTTGAGTTGCCAACTTTATATTGCAGCTTTGGATTGGGAAGAAGTTGAGTTGGGAGGCTCCCCTTATTCCCAATCGTATTTTTAGTCTTAAGTCTTTGTAATGTTTTGTTAAGGTCTAGCAAGGTTTGTAGCATACCCTAATTGAAAAGATCTTGCTTTTTAAAATGTTTTACAATCGGATCCTCTTGAGGTTTCTCTTGTTGTTGTTGTGAAGTTTGATTAAAGAAACCTTGAGGGGTAGTAGTTTGTCCATTCCTCCAACTAAAATTTGCATGATTTTTCCAACCAGGATTGTACGTATTAGAGGTAGGTCTATTGAAAGGTCTTTGATAGTTATTTACGGCATTGGCTTGTTCATTCAATACTTCTCGAAAGGCAGGTATTGTAGGATAATTTTCAGTTGTGTGAATGTTGCCATCACAGATGCCGCAAATAATTTTATTAACCTTATCCTTCTTTCATTCCATGGCCTCGAATTTTCTTATGAGATTAGTCACTTTATAATTGAGACCATCCTTGTCTTTCAAGAGATACAATCCACCTTTCTCCTTATATTGAGTCGGCCAAGACGTGGTGTTCGAATTTGGGTAATGGTCCCATGATTGTGTTTTTTCAGCAAGGCTATCGAGGTAATCCCATAACTCATCGATATCTTTATTCATGAATTCTCCATTACACATTGTCTCGACCAATTGGCACATGGAAGATGTCAGTCCATCATAGAAAAATTTTGTAAGGCGCCATGTTTCAAAGATGTGTTGTGGGCATGAACTGACAAGATCTTTAAACCTTTCCCAACATTCGAAGAATGTTTCATCCTCCTTTCGGGCGAAGTTCATGATTGGTTTTTTAAGGATAATCATTTTATTATGTAGAAAAAATTTCTTTATGAATTCCCTCTGCATATCATTCCATGTGCCAATGGATTTAGGACGCAGTGAATGTAACCACGTCTTAGCCTTCTCCTTCAAGGAAAGGGGAAAGAGTTTCAGCCTGACTGTATCCTCAAATACATTAGGAAAGTATAAAGTGGCTATGATCTCATCAAACTCTCTCAAATGTAAGTATGGACTTTCTAATTCAAGCCCATGGAATTAAGGAAGGAGTTGGATAACCCCTGGCTTGATGTTCATATGTCCTGTATTTTTCGAAAAAATCATGCATGAGGGCATACTTACCCCCGACGATTGTAAATAATCTCGTAAAGTACGAGGTGGGGGTGCTTGATGCACCTCATTCTCATCCTGAATGTCATCCATCGTAGGTGGAGGGAGTTGATTTGTGGCCAATACTTCAACTAACTCTGGGGATCTCGAGCGGTGTCTAATCCTACGATGGACAATCAGCCCTCAACAAATCCTCCTTCGGTCAAGAGACGTTGAATATTATCACGAACCTACTTGAGCATAAAACACTCATAGCCCCCAATTTAGATCCTAAACCTAGACCTAAGAGGAAGAATAGAAAGGAATTCTATTAAAATAAAGAGGAAAGATGGAAAGAAGTTACCGAATTCGAAGTCCTAAGTGAAGATCCTGCAAACCAAAACAAACCAAGTTAGTTTATAAAAGAAAAAACCAAATCTAAAGGCTAGAGAAAGTAAGGAAATAAGGACAAAGTTACCAGATATCTATAAAAAATCCGACGAGGTAGGAAAACAAGTTAGTTCTAAAAATCAATAAGAAAGAAAAATCTAAAACTAAAGTTAGTAAAATCCTAATCTTAAACTACTTCTAAAACCAATTAATTTTAGAGAATCGTAGCCATCAGTCCTAGGCAACGGCGCCAAAAACTTGTTCACTCCCCAAGTATAGGGTTGTGATGTAGTAATAAATTCGGTGAGACCGAGGTCGAATCCTAAGGGACTGAAACCTGTACATAATCTGAAAATAACCAGAACTAGAACTAGAATAAGATGAAAGGGAATAAGAGAAAATAATGATGATGTATTAATCTAAAATTATAGAAATCAAAGGTAGGAAACTAGGGATGTAGAGGATCCACTTGTAGAGATCAGGGAGATCTACGCTTGATTCACAAACTCAACTAGACTTCGAGTCCCATCTTCAAACAGTTGGAAGATATATCACTAAAGCACAATCTGAACTTCCTTCGATATAGTTTTCAAAAGATAAGACGGATGTAAATTAGAATGGATTCCATCACAAAACTATGCCTAGGAGACAAAGCAAACAATAGAATTTAGCTAATCCATAACCAATCGAAGAGAGTTATGAACATAGGAAAGGATTCCATCATCCATCCATGCCTATGTGACGATGGTGAACAGCGAGGTCCCTACGATCATAACCTTCATACATGCGTGAAAATACCAGAAGATATCACAGATCTATTGTAATTTCAGTCACAACAAACCATTAAAAACTAAAGGCATTCCATATATCAAACTATAATCAGAGAAGGTTCATTAACATGAATCAAAACAATAGGAAACTACCCATCACACTACAACCTTCACCTCTTAGCCCTAGCTAAGAGGTTTAGCCCAACATGAATGGGCTGGATCCCTTAAACAAAAGCAAGATATAAAAAAGAAAAAGAAAAAAAAGGCAAACACTACTATCTCTCTCTCTCTCTCTCTCTCTCTCTCTCTCTCTCTCTCTCCTGCACGTTCAAGCCAAGATAGGAACCCTCTCACGTTCTCTCTCTCTCTCTCTCTCTCTCTCTCTCTCTCTCTCTGTTTTATAGGTGCCAAGGGCGGTGGAGAGGACAGTTTGGAGAACCGACCTTGCTGGAGTCGGTGGAGATAGTTCCCGCAAGGAGATACGCAACAACAGAGGCACCCAACTTGCATTTTCCAACATGGTTGGCCCATGGCCGTTTCATACACAAGATCCGAGCCATTCAGGCTCCTTGAGCTTGGTCGGTGTTCCCTTGGGAAAGTTTTTGACGGTCCAAATGTCCAGAACGATCCCTGCCATGATCATAGAGTGACTCAAATCGTTCCGGGTCTTCGGACGAGCGCAACAAAGCCCGCGCTCTTACGCTGTGTTGACGGTGGGGCCCATGATCGGAATTTTCTGAGAAATCCAATCTGTCCATTGGATGCTGCACGAAAAACCATTCAGATATGTATGGTTTTGGATTGGGTTTGGTGTGGCCCATTTGATTTATCATGTGGTAAAGATTCGGCCATCCATTCTGTGTTTTACAACATTCCTCGTGCGTACACGTGCTTGGGGCCGAAAGGCGAGCTTGGCGAGGGTCTAGGCCACTCCACGGAGAAATTGGACGGTTCGGATCGTCGAAATTGATGATGATAGTGGCCCACTGGAATCATCTGTGCAAACGCTGTCGAAAACGAAATTTCCATTTTTAAAGGAAGGCTCGGTCAGCCCTCTGTTTGATAGGATTCTCCTTCCAGTGCATCTCTTGTGCACATGTTCCCTATGTACATGCAATATATATGTTGGGTCCTTTGTAATGTTCATGACAAATCCTTTTCGTCCATCTCTTTTCTCAAATTATTTTAACAGTTAGGACTAAAACTGAAGCATACCCAGATATCAGGTGGGCCCAAAATCAGGTTTTCAAGGGCTGATCTATCCGTTGGGCCACTTCCACAATGATCTAATGGCTTATTTTTGACGTGTACGGTTAATTTATAGTCCTTAGGCCCTGTATAAAGTTTTGAGCCGATCAGATGGTGGGAACCCTATGATCTTGCATTTTGGATGTCTTTTAGGCCCGTTTAAGATGAGTGGCTAGAATTTCTCTGATCTCCGGTGTGTAAATCTTCGATCTTGGTCTCATGGAGCCCCGTCCAATGCCTTGGTGATGCCTGAGCATTAAAGCCATGCTTTTAGCATCCTTTTTAGTCCACGCTCCTAGATTCACCTTACATCACAAACACGATTAAAATAAACCGTTAAGCAGTATCATGATCATAAATATAGGTAGTAATTGGGGTCTAATATGCAATATTCGACCCTCAACACAACCCCCAACCAGCATCTTGCTAGTCCCGAGCAATGTATGCGAAAAAAAAAGTTAAGAATTACAAGACATTTCTTGTGAACACCAGTGATTAGTGAAGAATAATCGAGATGCGAAAATGCAAAGATTCATGAATGTTGGGCATTCCTTTCTCCTAGACTCTAGCGTGTAGTAAACTTTATAATCAAGTTCAAAATATTAATCCCTTAATTAGAAAAATTATAAACATTGAATACCCTGAGTGTATAGTGAAATCTTGTCTTATTATCAAGGTTCACTTTTCTATTTCGTAATGTCCTTGGCACTTCCACAATAGCATTCAGGACAACCAAAACCCAAACTAAAGCTTGCTTTATAGATCATCTTTTTATTCTTCCAGCTTTTGATTTTTCCATCGATGGCTTTTACGCTATGTCAACCTTTTGAAGGTAAAGCCAAGGAGGGGAATTGAATCCTCACTTATAGGGAGCAAACCTATGGTGAAGACTAGTCGCCCAACCCTTTCCGAATGTCATCCTTGGGGAATCGAATCTTCACCTATAGGGAGCAAACCTATGGTGAAGACTAGTCGCCCAACCCTTTCAACTCTTCTTTATAAGCAGGATGGACAAATCCCCCAGGGTGGTTCTTTCCATGTCTAGTGATTACCAAGTTAAGCCTTTTATATCGAACTGAAACCTTAATGTGTAAGCAAGATGTGTCTTGTGAAATCATGACTCAATCAATGTTTAAAACCTCTAATCATGGATTAACAGTTTGAACTTAACAGTGAAATCTAACAAATAACGGAATCCAATAGTCATAAATTACCAACATCACTTATCTTGTCATTCTAAATCCAAGATGGTCGTCAAAATCAATTTGAATTCATAAGAAATTTCAGAAAAATTTAAAAAATTTCACAATTTCTGCTCAAGACTAAGAAAACACTGATTAGGAAACCTAATCTCCCACCCTAACCTAAAATCTACATTGTCCTCAATGGAAAAGATATATGAGCATACAATGCACATGGGACAACGAAAGTAAATGTGAAGTGATGGGAAGATAGTACCTGGACGAAGGAATCAAGAAAGACGTTTCCATAATGATTACAGCATGAAAGCCGGTCAGCATGAGAGTGAAGACACGGAAGCAAACTATCCCAAAAAAATGCAGGAAGCAAACTACCTAACGACTTAAAGCCGACTATCCTAGAACGACATTAAGCAAACTATCCCAGTCTTATAAAAGTAGGGGAAAAACTACTCAGTCATGCCGCAAGGTTCCTCTTCCAGCCAATATCTTGATAAGTTTCTCGGTAGGTTTCTCAACAAGATCATCTAAAAGCCCTTTTTGCAATGGGCTTGGATGCCCTGGAGCATGGCGTTCCAGAGAAACTTATGGACCTCAGCATAAGGTTTTATTTTAATTTCCTAGGGTGTCCAAAGTATATATGATTCACCTGTGATAAAGAAAGTTTCAGAGTTAGTATACCATAATGAATCAGAGAGTACAAGTAGATGAAATTCAGAAAAAATTTGTTGTAGGTGATGTAGTCTCAACACACGCCGAAGTTTCACTCTTTAGTTCAATTTTTAGCTCCTCCTCCTTCAATGGCAAACATTTAGGATCTGGGGGAGGAGGTACTTCAGAATAAGGGTTCTCTCGGTCCGTGATAACTACCGAGTTATTGTCTTACGAGGCACCCACTATTTCATGTATCATAGGATTGTTTGAATCTGTAAAGTGTGCTAAACAATCATCTAAAGAGTCGAAATATTCAGTTGAAAGGAGTTCATTCATCCTATCGAGATCTGTGATAATATGTCCAATAACTCCTTTATCTTCTTTAAGAGTAGAAATGAGCATACTCTCTTGTTTGTTCTTAAGGTGAGATGAAATCACCATTGGGTATGTCTCTTCTTGACCTAAATGGGCATATTCTAAATCAGAGGGTAAAGGTTTTAGGTCAATCTTCAGTGGCTTGAAGTTAGACGATAGAGGCACGGCATAAGTTTGGTGTAATTCTTCAAATTGTGGCCTTCACTGGTTAACTTCAAGTACCGGTGCAGTATTAAGCAAGGCACACCTCTCCCTAATAATATCATCATCCAAGTCATGGGAGTGTGCCGGGCATGTCTCTAGTGGGTCAGAGGATAAGGTCAGAGGCGTTCTATCTTCCACGAAAGAATCAATCATGTTAATGTCGTGGAAATCGTCATCATCCTCTGTGTTTCTGCCATTATTGAAAAGATGTTTGACTCCAATGTCAGATTTTTGAAGGACATAGTCATGACACCATTCCTGCAATTGATAATTGCGTCTGAAGTGGCAAGGAATGGGCGACCAAGAACGACAGGAATCTGAGTGCTCATGTTATTGATGGGTTCGGTGTCCAGGATAATAAAATCTACAGGGTAGTAAAATCTATTGACCTAAACCAACACATCCTCAATTATCCCTCTTGGTACACGAACAGAGAGATTAGTAAGTTGTAGTGTGGTTAGGGTGGGTTTTAATTCACCCAAACCTAACTGTTTACATACCGTGTAGGGAATCAGATTGACGCTCGCTCCTAAGTCAAGAAGTGTGTGATCAATTCGATAGTCCCCGATTACATATGATATGGTGGGCTATCGGGATCTTTGAATTTCTGCAGCACGTCTTGCTTTAGGATGACACTCACTTTCTCAGTCAAGAAGATCTTTTGAATACTCTGCCGTCGTTTGGTCATGCATAGGTCTTTCCAGAATTTGGCGTATAAAGGTAATTGTTTTACGACATCAAGTAGAGGAATGTTGACTTTCACTTATTTCAACACTTCTAGAATATCCTGAGAGTTAGAGAGAGGTTTTGGTGCAACCAACCGTTGGGGAAATGGAGCAATTGGCTTCTCTAGAAGTTTTGGTTCTAATTTTTGTGGGGCATCACTAGATCCATCATTGTTGTCCTCTTCTGATTCTTGAGGCTTTTCGAGCCTGACTGGAGGGGTTTTATCAATAATCTTCCCACTCTTAAGAGTGGTGATGGATTTAGCGTGCTCTGTTTGATTTGAAGAGCTTGGGTTACCAACTTCATATTGCAGCTTTGGATTGGTAAGAGGTTGAGCTGGGAGGCTCCCCTTATTCTCAATTGTATTTTTAGCCTTAAGTCCTTGTAATGTTTTGTTAAGGTCTTGCAAGGTTTGTAGCATACCCTGATTGAAAAGATCTTACTTTTCAAAATGTTTTAGAATCGGATTCTCTTGAGGTTTCTCTTGTTGTTGTTTTGAAGTTTGATTAAAGAAACTTTGAGGGGTAGCAGTTTGTCCATTCCTCCAACTAAAATTTGGATGATTTTTCCAACCAGGATTGTACATATTAGAGGTAGGTCTATTGAAAGGTCCTTGATAGTTATTTACGATATTGGCTTGTTCATTCAACACTTCTCGAAAGGCAGGTATTGTAGGACAATTTTCAATTGTGTGAATGTTGCCATCACAAATGCCGTAAATAATTTCATTAACCTTATCCTTCTTTCCTTCCATGGCCTCGAATTTTCTTATGAGATTAGTCACTTTATAATTGAGATCATCCTTGTCTTTCAAAAGATACAATCCACATTTCTCCTTAAATTGAGTCGGCCTAGACGTGGTGTCCGAATTTGGGTAATGGTCCCATGATTGTATTTTTTCAGAAAGGCTATCGAGGTAATCTCATAACTCATCGATATCTTTATTCATGAATTCTCCATTACACATTGTCTCGACCAATTGGCGCATGGAAGATGTCAGTCCATCATAGAAAAAGTTTGTAATGCTCCATGTTTCAAAGCTGTGTTGTGGGCATGAACTGACAAGATCCTTGAACCTTTCCTAACATTACAAGAATGTTTCATCCTCCTTTCGGGTGAAGTTCATGATTGGTTTTCTAAGGGTAATCGTTTTATTATGTGAAAAAAATTTCATTATGAATTCCCTCTGCATATCATTCCATGTGCCAATGGATCTAAGACGTAGTGAATGTAACCATGTCTCAGCCTTCTTCTTCAATGAAAGTGGAAAGAGTTTCAGCCTGACTGTATCCTCAGATACATTAGGAAAGTATAAAGTGGTTATGATCTCATCAAACTCTTTCAAATGTAAGTATGGACTTTCTGATTCAAGCCCATGGAATTTAGAAAGGAGTTGGATAACCCCTGGCTTGAGGTTCATATGTCTTGTATTTTCAGAAAAAATCATGCATGAGGGCGTACTTACCCTCGCCGGTTGTAAATAATCTCATAAAGTACGAGGCGGGGGTGCTTGATGCACCTCATTCTCATCTTAAATGTCATCCATCCTAGGTGGAGGGAGTTGATTTGCGGCCATTACTTCAACTAACTCTGGGGTTCTCGAGCGGTGTCTAATCCTACGTTAGACAATCAACCCCTCAACTAATCCTCCTTCGGTCAAGAGACGTCGGGTATTATCACGAACCTACTTGGTCATAAAACACTCGCAGCCCCTAATTTAGATCCTAAACCTAGACCTAAGAGGAAGAATAGAAAGGAATTCTAGAAATAAAGAAGAAAGATGGAAAGAAGTTATCGAATTCAAAGTCCTAAGTGAAGATCTTGCAAACCAAAACAAACTAAGTTAGTTTTTAAAAGAAAAAACCAAATCTAAAGGCTAGAGAAAGTAAGGAAATAAGGATGAAGTTATCAGATTAGAAGATCTACAAAAATCCTACGAGGTAGGAAAACAAGTTAGTTCTAAAGATCAATAAGAAAGAAAAATCTAAAACTAAAGTTAGTAAAATCTTAATCTTAAACTACTTCTAAAACCAATTAATTTTAGAGAATCGTAGCCGTCAGTCCCTGGCAACGGCACTAAAAACTTGTTCACTCCCCAAGTATAGGGTTGTGATGTAGTAATAAACTCGGTGAGACCGAGGTAGAATCCCAAGGGACTGAAACCTGTACGTAATCTGAAAATAACCAGAACTAGAACTAGAATAAGATGAAATCTAAATCAAGGGAATATGAGAAAATAATGATGACGTATTAATCTAAAATTGTAGAAATCAAAGGTAGGTAACTAGGGATTCAGAGGATCCACTTGTAGAGATCAGGGAGATCTACGCTTGATTCACGAACTCAACTGGACTTCGAGTCCCTTCTTCATCCAGTTGGAAGATATATCACTAAAGCACAATTTAAACTTCCTTTGGTATAGTTTTTAAAAGATAAGATGGATGTAAATTAGAATGGATTCCATCACAAAACCATGCCCAGGAGACAAAGCAAACAACAGAATTTAGCCAATCCACAACCAATCGAAGAGAGTTATGAACATAGGGAAGGATTCCATCATCTATCTATGCCCATGAGACAATGGTGAACAACGATGTCCTTACGATCATAACCTTCATACATGAATGAAAATACCAGAAGATATCGCAGATCTATTGTAATTTCAGTCACAACAAACCATTAAAAACTAAAGGCATTCCATATATCAAACTATAATCAGAGAAGGTTCATCAACATGAATCAAAACAATAGGAAACTACCCATCACACTACAACCTTCACCTCTTAGCCCTAGCCAAGAGGTTCAGCCCAACATGAATGGGCTGGATCTCTTAAACAAAAGCAAGATATAAAAAAGAAAAAGAAAAAGAAAGCAAACACTACTATCTTTCTCTCTCTCTCTCTCTCTCTCTCTCTCTCTCTCTCTCTCTCCTGCACGTTCAAGCCAAGATAGGATCCATCTCACGTTCTCTCTCTCTCTCTCTCTCTCTCTCTCTTTCTTTCTCTGTTTTATAGGTGCCAGGGGCAGTGGAGAGGACGGTTTGGAGAACCGACCTTGCTGGAGTCGGTGGAGATAGTTCCCGCAAGGAGATACGGAGCAACAGAGGCACCTCACTTGCATTTTCCAACATTGTCGGCCCATGGCCATTTCATACGCAAGATCCGAGACATTTAGGCTCCTTGAGCTTGGTCGGTGTTCCCTTAGGAAAGTTTTTGACGGTCCAGATGTCCAGAACGATCCCTACCATGATCATAAAATGACCCAGATCATTCTGGGTCTTTGGACACGCGCAATAGAGCTTGTGCCCTTACGCTGTGTTGACAGTGGGGCCTATGATTGGGATTTTCTGGAAATCCAATCCGTCCATAGGATGCTGCACGAAAAACCATTCAGATATGTATGGTTTTGGATTGGGTTTAGTGTGGCCCATTTGATTTATCTTGCGGTAAAGATTCGGCCATCCATTTTGTGTTTTACAACATTCCTCGTGCGTACACGTGCTTGGGGCCGAAAGGCGAGCTTGACGAGGGTCTTGGCCACTCTACGAAGAAATTGGACGGTTCGGATCGTCGAAATTGATGATGATAGTGGCCCATTGGAATCATCTGTGCAAACGCTGCCGAAAATGGAAATTTCCATTTTTAATGGAAGGCTCGGTCAGCCCTCTATTTGACAGGATTCTCCGTCTAGTGCATTTCTTGTACACATGTACCATATGTACATGCAATATATATGTGTGGTCCTCTGTAATGTTCATGACAAAACCTTTCCGTCCATATCTTTTCTCAAATTATTTTAACAGTTAGGACCAAAATTGAAGCATATCCAGATATCAGGTGAGCCCCAAATCAGGTTTTTAGGGGCTGATCTATCCGTTGGGCCACTTCTAGAATGATCCAATGACTTATTTTTGACATGTACGGTTAATTTATAGTCCTTAGGCCGTGTATAAAGTTTTGAGCCGATCAGATAGTGGGAACCCTATGATCTTGCATTCTGGACGTCTTTTAGGCCTGTTTAAGATGAGTGGCTGGAATTTCTCTGATCTTCGGTGTGTAAATCCTCGATCTTGGTCTCATGGAGCCCCGTCCAATGCCTTGGTGATGCCTGAGCATTAAATCCATGCTTTTAGCATCCTTTCTAGTCCACACTCCTAGATTCACCTTACATCACAAACACGATTAAAATAAACCATTAAGCAGTGTCATGTTCATAAATCCAGGTAGTAATTGGGGTCTAATATTGAATATTCGACCCTCAACATAGCTTATCATCTAATCGGTTGGGTTCCATCATGGATATCCTTTCTCTCAAAACTGATTCCCAACATACCACCAGGTGGTGTTCCATCGTGGATATCCTTTCTCTCAGCTCGTACCTTAGTAGTGACTGAGTGCCAGTAGTTGCTCAAGGTGATAAGGGCCTTTTTATGGATGCTCCTTGCCAGCTACTCTGGTATGGTTCCACTAAACTAATTCCGGGACACCTTGTGTTGCTGCTGCTGTTGCCCATTAGAAGTATGGCTGAATGATCCTGTGGATCCCATTGCCGAAGAATGATGCATGTGAGAGGGATCTAGGGATGATTTAGAAAATCATCTGATACAGCTCGTTATCTTCTTGAGTCCTTTGGTTTTGGTCCAAAATGAAATGGGCCACCATGCCAAAACATGATCAAAACCAACTGATACAGGGTGAGTTGTATGGTTCCAGTCCTCTGGCGAATCGTCACTGTAGTCTTTCCTTTCTCCAAATTGAAATATTGAGGGCTATGTTTCATGGATGTGAAGTCTTGAACAAGATTTTAAGCATAAGCAAATGAATTCACTGTCTCTGGCTGTTGAGGCTTTGTTTTTTTTGAATTTTTGCAGATGAGAATTTGACAGTATGCTTAGCTTTTAGTTAGCTTGAATCTCTTCTTCTTTTTTATTGATGAAAATTTTGAGGATCTGCCAATTGGTGTCTGTATTAAAACTTTAACAGTCGTTATAATAGTCTTTCATTGAAGTCTGGATAGGTTTAATCCATATATGAGTTCGAAAAGCCACTAATCAGTTGAATTTCAATGAGTTATTCCTAATGTAAGTGTGAAATTTGAATAATTTCCTTTAATTCATGAATCGGGATTGGATTGGAATTGTATGGCAGTGAGGTATGTCTCTAGTTTCTTTTTATTTAAGTTTAGGTCATGGTGATTATTAATTTCCATTTTGGCATGAGAAGGGTGCCTGAGCTAAATTTATACAAGTTTATGTGAGAGAACAGTGATATCAAAAGCTGAGTATTCTTATATGGATGTGATTTGCTAAAGACTATCTATCAACAAATAAATATTAATTTTCTGTATTATGAATGGTTTCGTACAAATAATGTTATGGTTTCAGTTCAATAGGCTTGCTATTGTTTTTGCTGCAACTACATCATTTCGTTGGTAAGAAAATTATAGTCTAGTAATTGTGATTAGTGCATCATAGAGGACTCAAATCTGCTTTTTTATTTTATTTTTCCTTAGGTGCTTGACAAATAGGATTGTGAAACTGTGCATATCCTAGCCAAGTGGCACAAGGCTTAGCAACTACAACAGTTCTTGCCACTGCAGCAGTGAATGGATTGGCATTAATCATGTGTTTTATTTTATGTGAGAGCAAAGATTTTCTTAGGTTCATGCATCGGATAGGTGCAGCTGCAGGAAGGAGTTGGAATGTTATAACATAGCATTGGCCATTGTTTGTCTGGGCTATGTGAAACTGAGATTGTGAATTAGTCAGCATGGCTCCTAGGACTAGGAGTAGCATTTGCAAGGAAGTCCTTGAATCTCAAGCTGCAGATCATGAGTTATCCATTGCAAGTGATGAATTGAAAAAATTCCAGCTAATTAAGCCTACTATTGCTCCTAGCATTAAAGGAGGTGTATCTTCCACTAATGGTGTGAATGAGCTTCTTAAGTGCCCCGTCTGTACAAACTCAATGTACACTATAAGAAACTGTTGCATTACCGACACTTTTTTGCTGGTGGCCAACATGCACCACCGGCGAGCGTCTTGAAAATCTATTCTATCGGGTTGGAGTAACCTTTGAAGACAGTAACCGAAACCTGCTACTGACGAAGGTCCATTAAAAAAGAAAAAAGAAAACCCTACCTCCCCCTTTCTCATTCTCTCTCTCCGTCCCTCCCTCTCTCACTTCCAAAACCGACGGCCTCTCTCTCTCTCTCTCTCTCTCTCTCTCTCTCCCCGCCCTCCATTCCATTCTTCCAAAATCGACAACCTATCTCTCTCACTTTAAATGCTAGAGGAGAGAGCTCCCCTTTGGATTTGCAGATCTCAACGAGCTCATGTAATTTCAATGGCAGACCTGTTCGATTCTCGCGCTCGCATCGGATTTAAGGTTTCTTCTAATTTCTTGTTCCCAATTTTATCGATTTAGGGTAAGAGAGAATGTGATCCTTTCGATCTCCTCCTGCATTGTAACATTAGGGTTTCATCGAAGTCTATTCTATTTTCTAGGGTTTCTTAAGTCGCATGTGTTATCCAACGAATTTTGGGGGTTTCTACTGTTGCATTTTGATGTCAAGATTGTTTCATGGGATTTTTATTGTTTTATCTATTTTTTTGTTGTTTGATGATTTAGATCTTTTGCATATTAAATTTTTTTTTAAAATTTTTTAATTACAGAGATCTTTTTTGGTGTAGTTCTTTGATTAGGAGGAAAAAACAAAGAACTATGTGGATTTGTAGGGAGTATCTGTTGAGCATCTGTTGCTTTGCTTTCTCTCATGCAGATGTTGTACAAAAGCATGAAAAAGAAGGTAGAGAGGGTGGTAGAAAGGGGCCGCTTGATAGACAGTGAGATCGATGATAGTGAGGCTTTCAAGAAATGGACAGATGGTTTTACTCGTCATGATCATCCTGCAGTTGTTTAGGTTTTTTCTCTATCCCTCTATTGGCGTGTGGCTCGTAAATGGAACTTTATCGAAGTTTTCAATGGTGGGTGTCATTATCCCTGCTATTTCCTGTGGTGTGGTCCACTTGAGCTTTGATCTGCTTCGTTTTTGGGCTCATGCCTTAAAAATGGAGGGACATAGGAGACATGAAACATATACATGAGCTGAAAAGGGTGGACAACATTGATAGAAAACACAGACATCAGAGTGGATCCCTCCTAATGATGTATGATAATATTAGTTTGAAAATCATTTGGGCATTTCCTACTAACCCTTCCTAATGATGTATGATAATACATATAGGACTTGATCAAAACAGAGCAATTATAGGATCCGACCCAGCAGCATCCAAAACTGCCTGCAAGTTGGCTGGAACACAGCTTTGAGAAGATCCAAAATCAACCCTACTTCGACCTGGCCACTTTGAGCACAGCCTAACTCTAATTCAGCAACTAAAAAACTTCATCATCCAGTCCCTTTGAAACATTGGCTTGCCATCTTCTGACCAAAATCCACTTGGAAATGTGGCTGCAGATGCAAATGACCAAAAAAATTCTGGCCCACGACCAACAATCTTAGCATAGGCCTCCAAGAAGATCACTCAAAACCACTTCATCACCTTGCCTAAGAAGATCCCCAAGCTGCAAACATGCAAACAAACAAAACAAACATAGACCACTCCTCAACCTAAAAACCAAAAACTGTCCTAGGATACCAAACCAAAAACATCCATCACTTGCTAGATCTAATACTCTCAATAATTTAAATTCTGAAACCATTCTATACAAAGAGGAAGAGGACAATTCCTTGTCTTATATGGTCTTTGGTCAACCTTTTTGCATGGCTCAAATATCCTGCATTGAAACTCATGACAACATCATGGTTTTTGGTCATTAGGCTCATTGACTGAATGCAAGTTGTTCTCTTGGTTTGTCACTTTTGTGCTTGTTTTGTGGCTATTCTCAATGTCCATGATCTCCCAAGTATAGTTGCTCATTGAGATCATGGATAAGGCTTAGATGATGGCATTGCTCAGCAATTTGGCTTAGGTACATTTTTGGGTTTCAATTATCGTTCTTTTTTCACTTGATGTATGATAAATTCTCTTCCTTGTGGTTCTTTCGCTGGATTTAGATAATATTTATAAATTCTAATTTTTTTTAATGGGATTCTAATTCAGGGAAGCCTTTGCTCTTTATAATTTTGTTGAATGACAGTTTGCTCTTTATAATTCTAATTCTGATGGGAAAATAAAATAATTTTATTATAGATTTAGTTCAATTGTCCTTTTATAAACTGGAATTAGTTTATGTTTCAAAATACTAAATCTCTAGCCAATTTGAAGTGGCATTGGAAAAATCATGTACAAATCCATGTGTTTTATTTATCTGTTACTTTTTCAATATGACAAGTAATTCTGGAAGAGAACATATTCTACATGGTTAATGCATTTATTTTTCTTTTTATCATACATTCTAAAACTGTGCTGCTCATGTTACCCAATCGTTTTGACTTAAATAACCTATACAATCTCCTAGCTGATGTATAGAAAGGCTGAAAATTGCATTGCACATGCATCATTGCGTAGGATAATCCTTGTACCAATTCTTTTGCTTACATGCTTTGTTTTATGCTAAAGGAGTGTCTATTTGACAATAGCAACAGCATGCCCAGAGACATTATTTGCTGATACAGCTATCGCAGTGCATCCCGAGGTATTATTTTGCTGTTTGACTGGTCATTTTAGAACTGGACAGTCCTTTTGACCAGCAGGGGATTCCAATTGGATTTGTGCTTTAAAATTTTTATTATTATTTATCATTAGCATTTTTCTTCAATATTCTATTGTCTAGTTTAGCGTCAATGTTTTGTCTGCCTTCTTCTTTTCCTAAATTTATAACTGGGTATTGTGATACATTGGCATTAAGGCTTTAGATGACGACGACAATGAAGGACTGGATTTTGTGACAACTTGAGAATCTACTTTTAGAGATTGTTGAATGATGATGCTGTCACAAGATAGAATTAGGAGGGGCCTTAGATCTTGGAAGGTTGGAAAGGCATATGTATTATCATACATCATTAGGAAGGGTAAGTAGGAAATGCGCAAATGATTTTCAAACTGATATGTATGGCTTCTAATAGAGCTTTGAATCAGGTTTTGATCAGAATCTTCTTCTTCTTCTTCTTCTTTTTTTTTTTTTTTTTTTTTTTGGGGGGGGGGGGGTGTCTTTTTTTCCTTGTTTTTTACCCTTTGTTTCAGGTTGAGAAGTTTCTAGCGATTTTAGAGGATAATGTTGGTTGATGCTTCAGTTGTTTTAGTATTTCCAAAATAGCTAGAAGAGATAGGTAAAGTAATCATCAGTCTTAATTTCCAACTTGTATTGCTGTGTCTGCATAAGATTCGAGTATTTCCGTGTTTGCACCCAACATGAAGCTTGTAGTTGGCTGTAAAATATCAATCATGAATAGAGTAATAGATGCTTGCCCACCTCTATACATGATTCTGCTCCGCTTCCTGTCATATTTTGTGCAACCATATCTCAGATTTTTCTCCAGGTGGAAATTAATTTAGATGGTTCCCTTGAAAGCACCTTTATTTCTTTCTTTGTTTTAGAGTGCATCCTAGAGACATTTGTGCAGGGTGAGAATCTGATATTTTCTGTTTTTACTCTGTATAGGGGAGTAACTGCTGATCTACTAATGGCTGGATAGATAAATGTTGTAGTATCTTGGATTCATCAGCTGAGTATTATTGCCTGGATGACTTATGGAAGCAACAGTTAAGAGTTAAGTGGTTCATGTTTACAGGTGGTTGATTTGCTACATGTCTTTCGTTTTATTCTTGTTTTGTTTGTTGAATAGACTTTTTATCGGTCATGTTCATATGTATTAGAGATCAAGGAGTTTTATCTGTTTTTGTCTCTTATGCATTCATGCAAATTTGATTAATTTACAGTTTATAGCTAATCCAACAGTTCCTTCCATGTTGAGTGAAAGGAAGTGACAAACCATAGTCTATGCAAATTTTCTTTTCTTCACTTGTGTATTCGTCCGAATTTGGTTTGACTTCTAAAGTTTATAGCTAATCTGCACCATTGGACATTGAGTGCTTTATGCTAGTTCCCTATGAGTTATGCTCAATCGTTGTTATTAGGTTTCTTGATTAAAATCAAGGAGTTTTATTTCCCTATGAATGTAAGTACATGTGTAGCTATAATCTTGGGCCTTAGATTAAATGTTGTGTTTTATCTTTTGAACAGGTTTCATTTGATTTGACAGAGTATATGGAATAGCATCCAGAAGCATCTAACTGGGGGATTGGGATCTCTAGTTTTAGAAAAAATGCCTCGTTTCAAGATTACCATGGACTCAAAACTTTCAGACAGGTGTTTATATATATATATGTATATATATATATATATATATATGTATATATATATATGTATATATATATATATGTATATATATATATATATATATATGTATATATATATATATATATGTTCCACACTTTGAATTTATTTCTATAAAAGCACCCATCTCTGATGTCCATTTTTTTTTTTTTTGATGTTCGTTCTTTTTAAATAAGCCACAGTTGTTTGTACAATTCAGGACCTGACTCTCATATGAATAGTTCAGTGCATTCCCAACCAACATCAAGGTGCTCATCCTTCATTTTTTTTTAATAATATTTGATATTGCCTAAAAAGTCATATATTTAATCTAGAAGTATTTGCTCAGTGCATGCCCAACCAACATCAAGTATTTGCTCAAACCTCTTTTTCTTGATAGTATTAGACCTATCACCATGCACAGATGATAAACAATAAGTTAAGATTCACTAACATAGAATGCATTCATTTCTAATTGTATCTTTCCTTGCCTTGCCACTCATTCATTTCTAATTGTATCCTTCCTTGTCTTGCCACTCATCCATCTCAACATCCTCATTTCAACTACACTATCCTATGACTACTTATTCACTAAAACGTTTTTATTCCTTCCATTGAAAAGCAAAAAAAAATCATATTGTTTCCTTTCTTCTATGTTGCCTGTAGAAAACTGTTTTCGGTGGATAGCCTACTAAAGCTGACTACAATCATATACCTTGTGCTATATTCTGGTAACAAAAATATTCCACCTAAATTTCAAAGTTATTTTACATGACACTGCTGTATTCTGTGTGAAGTAAATTACAAGAAAAAAGTACCGCTGCATAATTGATTATTTGGAATAAACTAATTCACATATCGATTGATAAATGTGTCAATGTTGTGTATCCTCTGCTAAACCATACACCAGAAACTCCCTAAAAATTCCAATAAATATCATCTGCATGCCTTGTTACAAGATTTTTACTATGCGTTTTTTCCTTCCCCAAAGGTTTTTTTGTCAGTTTCTCTTTTAGAGCCCATTTCAATATATGATCTTGGTAGATGTATGTTATATATTCCAGTCCACTAAGGTGGAGCTCAGCCATATGCTTGGTGAAGCTAATGAATTATCTTGTAGTATCCTGAGAGGAAGGAATGTGCAAAATTCTTACAGAGGGAATCAAACAACAATCACATTTCTTTATTCTTCCCAGAAAGTACCAAGGGAGCTAATGTGCTTCTTGCACTGAAAACAGGGGAACCTTGCCTCATTTATTTTTTTTGGCATAAATATAACAAATGAGTGAACAACTTCTTGTTAGTTTTCGGTTTAACAGGTAAATGTTCTCTGTTGAGTAGTTTTCTCTCTGCTGACAATGGCTTGGACTTTTAAGTAGGATTTGGATGCTTGATTTCCGAATGGATGCACCTTATCCACCCAAAAAAAAAAAGAAGAGAAAAGATAACTAGTTGTGCTTATTCCTGCATGATCTGTGGATATGTCATATGTATAGTCACTTTGCTCATGGGACCCCAGCAAGAGGCCAATGGCTGTAGAGGCCCTCCAACATTCAAATGCACGGTATGCTATCAAGTCATCAGCTGTCAAATATTGGCAGAGTGGTTCTCTTTCTATTTGTATGTTTTCTTGAAAAAATCTTGGCTGCAGGTTGGACATGAGATGCAGGTAGCATTCTGCCTCATCCAGAAGTATGTTGATATGCAAACTATTGGAACTAAATTACAGATAATATCTGAATTTTCTGTTGAGCATGTGAAAGGTTATATTTATATTGAAGCTGATAGGGAACGTGAAGTCGTTGAGGTATTTTCTTGCAGATGTAGAGCACTTTTATTTCTTCTTTTTCCCTTTTTACATGCTTTCCAGACTAATTAGGAATGGAACCAATTTTCAAAACAGGTATGTAAAGCGCTTTGTAGTATATATTCTATTAGAGTGGTGCTGGTTCCCAAAAATGAAGTTCTCTATTCTCTTCAAATCAAATCAAGTGAAGTTTCTAAGGGCACATGGGTCCGCGTGAAGTATGGGAAATACAAAGGGGACCTTGCACAGGTATGAGGTGTCTTTTCTTGAGATGAGAATTAGCTGGCTTTCTGCTGGTTTTAAAAGTTCTCTTTTATCTATACACCTTTCTGTAGGTTGTGGCTGTTGATGATGCACGAAAGAGGCCACCGTAAAGCTGATTCCAAGGATCGATCTCCAAGCCATGGCACAAAAATATGTATGTAATTTCTTTCTTCCAGAAAATTTATGTGGCAGTGATTTTGGAATTGTGAAGCAACTATAGTTGGTTGCATGCTATTGTTTTCTAACCAACATTCTGTTTTGACTTTTGTTTAGCTCTAATCATTTTTATTTTCATTTTTTTTCCTGGTGTGAATAAATATTCATATTTCCAGCTACCATTATCAGTGTATATGCTTCCTTTAGCCATTTAATTTGTTCACTAGTTTGCATTTACTTCCTGTTGTGTTTCTGCTTATGACATTATTGCTTGTTTTGTGGAATGATTTATATATTTATAAAATGGAGAACTTGGTGTTTTCGCCATTCATTTGCATAAGCTTTATCACTATTTATGGTAGGCTTGATTCTCTGTTACAATTCTATATTTCTGTATGTGAAATTTTATTTATTTGTCTTTGGTATTAAGGGAATTTGGAGTGGAATGATTACTGGGATTGCTCCATAGATCCTCATCCTTATAGTAATCACGTAGCGTATTGATCGGGAGAAAGAGGCAAGTGTATATTGCAACACATTTCTATATGCTTTGTTAGTCATCTTTCTTCTTAATGACTTAATTTTCCTTAAGCTTTACTTTATCAGCATAGCTAGACGTTAATGAAATTGACTTGAGGAAATGCATTCACATGCGGCAGGGAGATTCAGTTTTTGAACCTTGTTTCTTTATCTATGCAAAGAAATAAGGCATGGGTTTTCATCTACCCCAAAAATATATGAGGTAATACTTTGATATTTTGGAGGTTTTCTTTGATTTTTATTTTTATTTCTATTTTTTTAAATATTAGAGTGTAATTAAATTGAGAGTTGTTGTAGATGCTAATAGATTCTCTCAACTCTCTAAATATGTTCCTTTACTACAATTATTGCGATCATTATGCAGAAGATTCTTGCTCAGATTCTCAACACATCTTAGATACCATCCAGTTTCATCCATGTCACCTAAAGCAGATTATAGAAATGTAATTAATGAACCAGATTCACCAATGATATTGGTCACGTGTACACTTAAATGTCACGTGTGAAGGGTGCATATGGATGGACGGGCGTGGATAAAACACATGCATCAATGTAGGGCTAATAGATGTAATGGAATTCAAGTTACAACATTTGTTGCCTTGATAGTTTTTTGACTTTTTAAGGATAGGATCAAATGATTAATTATTTTCCATGCATCAATTTGTTGAATGCTACTTTTTGACTTTTTTTTTCCTTGTGTGAAGGATTTTTAATCAATTATGCCTGAATTTAGGCCTACAAGCACTTCAGCCTTTTGACGCCACTTGTGCTACGAGTAGACCATATAGAGGATTTGTTTTTATTTATTTATTTATTTGAGCCCATTTTTAATTTATTGTAATAATTATTATATATTTTTTATTATGAAGTAATATAAATTTTATTTAATATTCAGCTTTAATTGTATTGCATCATTTTTTATGTTTCAAATATTAAAAAATGCAGGTTTTTCAATTGAATTATATATAATGAAAAATATTATTGGCCTTTTAAATCTATACAAAGACTTCTACCGGCGCTTTTATAGGGAAAAAAGTGTTAACATATAGTGCTTTAGCGGCGCTTGGATAGACTTATGGCGGCGCTTTTCTCAGAAATACTGCAGCCACCCAAAGTGTCGGTAAAGGTAGAATGAGCATCGAAAAAGAGTATACAATTAACGGCACTCAGACAAGCGCCAATGAAAGTATATTAGCGTCGCTAAAACTTTCACCGACACCCCCATTTATCAGCGCTTGTCTAGCGCCAGGAAAAGAAAATGGCGATGCTTTTAGGGTTTTTAGCAGCGCTTAAAAGCACCGCTAAAGATCCTTCTTCTTGTAGTGGTACCCTCTCATACATCAGGTTGAACTCTACTCCTTCTAACTTCATTCACAGTCCTTCTAACTTATGTAAGTCAAGAAGTTACTTCTTATTTAGTTTGGTTATTAAACTTACATAAGTATCTCTTAAGAAAAAGTAAGTTACTTCTTTTGCTTTTTAACTTCCAAAAGCAACTTATTTCCTTTATTTCAGTCTTTGGGGCCTTTGGCAACTCGCAAGGGAGTGGTAGTTTCTCTGCATTTGGTGGCAGCAATGCCATGGGAATTGAAAAACCATCCAACCTTTTCATGCAGATGAGAAGATAGAAAGTCTCCGACAAGATTTACAGTTGAAAACCAGGTAACCAGTTGAATACCAATGCCTATTTTCTCATGACTAATAACATTAGTTCTAGATCAAATGAAAATCCCCTGTTCTCTATTGCGTTATTCAATCCTCTAGACTAACACCTTATGTCAAGTATTCAACATTAGATCATGACAGTGGAGTTTACAAATTTTAAATAGTTCCATGCAAGATGAAATGGGAAATCAGTTGAATGGTCTGATTTGTAGGCCATGTCTTGAATGGATCCTTGTAATTCTAACTGGTTTTGATGCTTGTGTATAGGTCCGCACCATGAGAGTAGAGGAGTGCCTGAAGGAGATAGCTTGGATATAAAATATATTCATCAAGGTGGGCCCCATGGTGTGGACCGCATCATCTTGGGTGAGTTCAGGGTCTCACCTAATCCACTCCTATCCAGCGGCCTAATTAGTTAAATATGAAGTTTGATGGCTAAATTTGAAATTTGAATATGAACTCTTGAACACTTGTTTGGATGTATCCCAGAATGAGAATGAAATTGAGTATGCATCAACTGGTGCACATGCACTAGATTGGAGCTGTTTAGTGCATCTAGAAAAATATTAATAGTTGGATGTGCTAACGCTCTTGTCTGCAAAATGTGCCACAAAAATGGGAATATGATGATAATGGTCTGGAACTGCTATTGTCCCAATCACATTCACCGTCTTTATCTCTGTAAATATGGCTATAGTTTATGATCTGCAAAAGGCACATTTGCACATCTCTTACTCGGGTGTGATATTGTTTATAATTGAGTGTTGAGGCCTGACTGTGCATGAAGTGACCTAATTTTTTTTATTTTTTATTTTATCGATATTGATCAGTAAATTTGCCAATCTTAAGCATTGAAATGGTTCAGACCTTTTTTTTTCTTTTAAGATTATCTTTGGGCATGAACGAAGAAATGAAGAGGGTCCAATTCTCAGGAGGAACATACCATTAGAAATGGTGGTGACTGTCCATTAATGAGCTACATAAGTTTTAGATCAAGCAGATATTTATTTATTTTTCCTTTCATCCATATTTATTTAACCCTATCAACAAGTTAGATGGAAAATAAATAATACACTAGGCCTCAAGAAGTTTTTAATGGTATGGCATTCAATAACCACAATTTCCTATGGTAAGGTCCACCTGAGAATTCGATCTACTTAATTCTTAGGTTCATACCCTAAAATGATCTATAAAAATGGATGTACGGTGTGGATATAGAATACATACA
Source organism: Magnolia sinica (assembly GCF_029962835.1). Lineage (NCBI taxonomy): Eukaryota > Viridiplantae > Streptophyta > Magnoliopsida > Magnoliales > Magnoliaceae > Magnolia > Magnolia sinica. Next base: position 32,609,806 of record NC_080581.1, read on the forward strand.
TCAAGGTGGGCCCCACGTTTAAGGCTGCACCATCTTTGGTGAGGATGGGACCGCACCTAATCCGTTCCCAATTTTGATAGGGTGATAGCCCCTCACCATAGCCTTGTTTGGCCAATGGTTTTTCTGAAGTAGATGTGATTTTGAAAAGGTGAATGACCTTTACTTTATGTACATTCTTTTAAATCATACATAGTGTTTATCGGTATGGAAACAACCAGAGGTATTGTGGCTGGATGTGTTGGGGGCCTTACACAAAACCTTAGGATCTACCCTCCCAAAACAAACTAGATTTATGGGATAATAAAGTAATGAAATAAATCAAAGCACAAACCACATGACATGAGAGAATTTTACGTGGAAAACCCTCAAAGAGGTAAAAACCACGGGACCTCATCCAGATCAACAATCCACTATGAAGTAGAATGTTACAACCTTCTTCATTCATGCAGGAGTGGATAAGCAATAAGAGAATAAAAGAAAAATGGAGAGATCTCACCGATTACGAGGACGTGGAAGCGTTGAAATATAGTAGATCACCTCTACGAGCATAACCTCCCGTCCACAAGCTTCCTCTCTCTCTTTCTCTCTCTCTCTCACCTTTGATAGCCTTAAACCCTTTAACAAACCATTGCAAAGCTTTAGGAAACCCTCTTGCAATACCTTTTGCATACCCTAAAAAACCCTAGGGACCTCTTATTTATAGTTTAGGAAACTCTCTTTCGTACCCTTGCGAAACCGCCTCAAAATTCTACATCCCGCACAAAATCAGACTCAAATCTGCGTAACCAGAACTGGTCGTGCAGGCTGCAGGACTGGTCCAGCACTGTTCAGTCGACTGCTTGAGCTGACCCTCGATCGGTCGAGTACTGTTCATAGAGTCCTCTAGACTTTGAGTTAAGTGACCCAGGACTGGTCGAGCACTATTCACTCGATCAGTCGAGCAAGCTGCAGGACTGGTCAAGCAGTGCGGTGATTCCACTGTTTGTGGCATCCGAACCACACCTCATCTCCTCTGACCTGAGGAGGAAAACTCCATCAAAGCTTTCCCTTTCTGACTCAAGAGGAATTCACTTACTTCAAGTCAACCAGGTTTCTACAAACCTCAAACTTGCCCTTAAGCAAAGCCTTGGTCATCATGTCTGACCCATTATCATCCGCGTGGACCTTCTCAAGCTGTAACACCTTTTGTTCCAAAGTATCCATGATCCAGTGATACCAAATCTCTATGTGCTTTGACTTGAGTGCTGACTTGGATTCTTGCTCAAGTGTATAACACTTTGACTATCGCAATAGATCATGTGTTGTTCCTGCTTCAGGCTAAGTTCCTGTAGGAACATTTTCATCCAAAGCATCTCTTTAAATGCCTCTATGACTGTAATGTACTTGGCCTCTGTCGTCGACAATACTACGACCTTCTGCAGCTTTCTTTGCCAAGAAACCGCTCCCCCTGCAAACGTGAACATGAACCCTGATGTAGACTTCTTGGAGTCTATGTCGCCTACCATATCTACATTTGTGTAGCCCTTTAACATAGGTTTACTGTCACAATAGCATAGGCTTAACCTGGATGAGCCTCTTAGATTCTGCAGTATCCATTTCACCTCTGCCCAATGCTCTTTGCCAGGATGGACTAGATACCGGCTGACAACACCAACCGCATATGCTATGTCTAGGCGTATACACACTATACCATATATCAAACTTCTTATAGCTAATGCGTAGGGTATCATCTGCATCTTTTCCACCTCTGCCTTCATCTTGGGACACTGTCTGTCGCTCAATTTGAAGTGACCATCTAGTGTAGTGCTAACCGGCTTCGCCGCATTCATATTGAACCGCTCTAGGACTTTCTTAATATAGAGCTCTTGTGACAGCCAAAGCTTCCTGCTGCTTCTGTCACAGGTTATCTCCATTCGTAGGATCTGTTTAGCCGAGCCCAAGTCTTTCATCGCAAACGACTTGCCCAACTCCTGTTTCAGCCTGTCGATCTTCTTTATGTCTTTTCCCATGTGAGCATGTCATCAACGTATAGCAGCAGAACTAAGAAATCACCATTTGAGTACTTGCGTGTGAACACACAATGGTCCGATTCCGTTCTATCATACCCATGCTTTAACATAAATGAGTCGAACTTCTTGTACCATTGCCGTGGAGCACCTTTCAGCCCATAAAAGCTCTTCCTCAGCCTGCACACCTATGCTCTTTGCCCTTGACTTCAAACCCCTCTGGTTGGTGCATGTAGATCTCTTCTTCTAGGTCACCATGGAGAAAAGCAGTTTTAACATCTAACTGTTCTATCTCAAGATCCATGCTAACCGCCAACCTAAGCAACATCCGTATGGATGTCATCTTTACCACTGGTGAGAATATCTCCTTGAAGTCTATGCCTTTCCTCTGACCAAACCCTTTCACCACAAGTTTGGCCTTGAACCTCGTTTGTAAATTCTTCTGCTCAACCTTCTTTCTGAACACTGACTTGATGCTCAAAGCTTTCTTGCCCTTAGGCAGTTTCACCATATCATAGGTGTGGTTCTTATGCAAGGATTTCATCTCTTCTTACATAGCTTTCAACCACTCCCCCTTATGCTCGTCGGTTAGGGCCTCAGAATAATCTTCTGACTCTCCCCCGTCAGTCAGCATAATGTACTATACAGTGAGTACCTCTTGGACAGCTGTCTGGCCCTAGATGACCTCCTCACCTGTGGATCAACAGGTGGATCAAGCGGTGACTGCTCCCCTAGTCCATCTTCTAAAGGAACTCCCTCATCCTCTGCACCTTGCTGTACTCCCCTATTATCAGGCACCACGGGAGGAATAATCGGATTCATGTCCTCTAGCTCACCTAAACTAGGCTGGTTCTTCTCTGGCTTACCAATGTCTTCTATACACTGATCTTCAAAGAAAACCACATCTCCGCTCCAAACAAGCTTTTTCTCGGTCGGATCCTACAATCTGTAACCGAACTTTTCATCACCATACCCCAAGAACACACATTGCCTGATCTTCATATCGAGCTTGGACCTTCGTCCTTTGGTACGTGAACGGATGCCCTGCATCCAAACACCCTGAGATGACTGTACGTACGATGAATCCTGTCTAGTCCACACCTTCTCAGGCACTTCTCCATTCAACGGGGCTGATGGAGACCTGTTTATCAAATACACTGCCGTGTGCATTGTTTCTCCCTAGAATGTCTTAGGCAACTTCGCATGGGATAACATGCATCTAATTCTCTAAACAATGGTGCGATTCATTCGCTCGTCTACACCATTATGCTGGGGGGTCTTGGGAACCGTGTGTTCATGCCGTATACCCAGGGACTTACAATACTCATGAAAGTCACCAATGTATTCACCACCATTGTCAGTGCGGATGCACTTCAATGATCTACCTGTCTCTCTCTCGACCATAGTATGAAACAATTTAAACACACCAAAGGCCTCATCCTTGGATTTCAAAGCATAAACCCAAACCCTCCTAGATGCATCATCTATAAAAGTGACAAAATACAATACCCCACCCAAGGTTTTTATCCTCATAGGACCACAAACATAAGAATAAACCAAATCTAATGCATGCACTTTATTAACATGAGAAGTAAATTTAACAAATGAAACTCTATATTGTTTCCCTGATAAACAATCAAGACAGGTTTTGAGAGGTATACCTGTCACGTCTGGAAGGAGCCGCTTCCTCGCAAGTAGCTGAAGCCCTTTTTCACTCATGTGGCCTAAACGCCTGTGCCACATGTCAATAGCTGAATCTTCCTCTGCATTTAACCCACCATTGCACACATTGACACTTGCCTTGTAAAGGGTGCAACACTTCTTTTCTCTGGCTGCGATCAACGAACCCTTAATAAACTTCCTGTGCCCACCAGCAAACCGGTTTTCATAGCCATCATCATCCAACCTTCCCGTTAACATCAAATTGAGGCGAAGGTCTGGGATATGCCTCACATCCCTGAGAACCAATGTGTAGCCCACATCGGTCTTCACACAAATATCACTGACTTTTACGATATTCAATACGCCAAAATTTCCCATCTTCACGGTCCCATAGTCACCTGACTTGTAGCCTATGAAGAAGTCCCTACGTGAAGTCATATGAAAAGAAGCTCCTAAGTCAATCACCTAGTTGGTGTCCTGACTCGTAGCCGTGAGACAAACATCATGATCTGCTGAAAGAATAACTACAATGTCACCATCTGAAGCGACCGCAGTGGAATCTAATTCATCTTCCTTCTCCTTTCCTTTTCCTTTCTTGTCGTTCTTATTCTGACGACATTTATGCTTGTAGTGGCCTTTCTTGCCACAATTTCAGTATTCAACATCATTTCTATTATTCGACTTACCTCTTGATTTATCTCGAGCCTTCCCACCCTTCCTGTTCTTTCCTCTCCCTCGTTCCTGTATCACAAGGGCCTCTTGCTGAGTAGACCCTTGAGACTTCCTCCTTGTCTCCTTGTTGAAGAGACAACTAGTAACTTATTCTATGGAAATCTTTTCGTCTGGTGCAGAGTTACTTAGAGACACCACCAATGTCTCCCAACTGTCAGGCAATGAACTAAGCAATAGCAAAGCCTGCAATTCATCATCCAAGACCATCTTCATAGCAGAGAGTTGGTTCACTATATTGCTGACCTCATTCATGTGCTCGGCCACAGAACCACCATCTTTAAACTTAAGATTCATAAGTCGTCTTATTAGGAAGATTTTATTATCGGCTATCTTCCTCTCATACAGCCCTTCCAATTTCAGCCATAGGCTAGCAGCTGAGGCCTCCGTAAACACATGGTGGAATACGAAATCGTCAAACCATTGTCTAATAAACCCTACCGCCTTCGGATCCATCTTCTTCCAATCATCATCAGACATATCCTTGGATTTTGTTGATATGCCTAAAATTGGAGAATATAGGTCCTTGTAATAAAGCAAGTCCTCCATCTTAGCCTTTCATAAGGTCAAGTTAGAACCATTGAGGCTAATCATCATTGATGAGCCCCTTTCCATAATTCAAAATCGATCCCACTCCGTTCAATGAACGTGGCTTTGATACCACTTTGTTGGGGGCCTTGAACAAAACTTTAGGATCTAACCTCTTAAAACAAATCAGAATTATGGGATAATAAAGTAATAAAATAAATCAAAGCACAAACCACATGACACAAGAGATTTTTACGTGGAAAACCCTCAAAGAGGTAAAAATCACGGGACCTCATCTATATCAATAATCCACTATGAAGTAGAATGTCACAACCTTCTTCATTCATACAGGAGTGGATAAACAATAAGAGAATAAAAGAGAAATGGAGAGATCTCACCGATTACGAGGACGTGAAAGGGCTGAGATTTAGTAGATCACCTCTACGAGCATAACCTCCCTTCCACAAGCTTCCTCTCTCTCTCTCTCTCACCTTTGATAGCCCTAAACCCTCGCAAAGCTTTAGGAAAGCCTCTTGCATTACCTCTTGCATACCCTAAAAACCCTAGGGACCTCCTATTTATAGTTTAGGAAACTCACTTTCGCACCCTTGCGAAAACTGCCTCAAAATTCCACATCTCGAACAAAATCGGACTCAAATCTGCGTAACCAGGACTGGTCGTGCAGGTTGCAGGACTGGTCGAGCACTGTTCACTCGACTAGTCGAGCCAATCCTTGACCAGTCGAGCACTGTTCACAGAGCTCGCTGGACTTTGAGTCGAGTGACCCAGGACTGGTCGAGCACTGTTCACTCGACTGGTCGAGCAGGCTGCAGGACTGGTCGACTAGCGCGGTGATTCCACTGTTTGTGGCATCTAAACCGCACCTCACCTCCTCTAACCTTAGGAGGAAAACCCCATCAGGATGCACGCAAAATTTTCAAGGATGAGACTTCCATGTGGACTTTCTGGTCTCTTCTATTAAAATAAATGGTCGACAGCCTTTTCTTAGTACCAAATAACACCCTTTTCACTTAAGAGGGGTGGAAGGATGTCCTACACTTGGTTCAACATCCACATTTCCCTCTTGAACTAATGACCCTGCTTTTTCTTTTTCTTTTTCTTTTTTTCATTTTCTTTTTAGGTCTTGGGTGGAGCATAGTTCTTTTTTTTTTTTTTTTTTGCTATTTCTTCAGTACATAGTATGCTCCTTCATACTTCTCTAAAAAATGTTCTGCTTTTAAGGATCAAAGCATTTCTTTATTTGATGATTCAACTCATATGTATCTTCTACCAATGATTTTGACAGTCTGCTATGTATCTTCTACCAATGATTTTGACAGTCTGTTATGTATCTTCTACATTTTGTGATCTTTAACAGTCTACTGATTATGCTCATGCATTTAGCAGTAGTATTTTCTACTTGCTTTTGGACCTGTTTCTTCTAACATTAACTACTGCTGCTATCATATTGCTTCAAGACCACTTCTAGCTCTTCTAGTTTTGCTTGCTATAGTTTTCTCATATTTGAATAAAGATACGTAAGTCCCCTTAAACTATAAATTAAATCAAGTTAGGGCTTGTATTTTTGTCAAATATGAATACATGTCATTAATTCTTCAATAGTAATTGTTGCATGTGTTTTTAAACTCTCTTGCTTCCTCATTTTCTTAAAAATCACTGCTTCCACAATCCACACCTGCTTCCTCTGAGGATCTCTTATGAGCCGTGTCAGAAGGTGGATTGTACCCTGAAGCTGATACTTTGGTATGGATCTTGCTTGAATCTACCAAGTCTAGTCAAGAAATGTTTTCTTAGTTCTTTTCCATTATTTTTTTTTCATTCATTATATTGATTTTCAATTCATTTTCTTTTTAATTTTTAATTTTTTCCTCTTTTCCCTCGACAGTCTATTTTCAGGCCATAAATGATGGTCAGGAACTTAGGATTGTTCCATTTAGGAGGTTTTTGGGGCATGTTCTATCCATGGCAGGGCCAATGGTCAGGATTACTAAACCAAGCCTTGACCCGTGATGCATTATTTGTGAAACTTAAATAGTTGCTACTGTTGACTTGCAAAGTAACTTGAAGCAGTTGTTTTTTTTGGTGTGTTTTTTGGATGGGGCCGACTGAACATGTTGATTTTTAAAGTGGACTGCCTTTGAAATTCTGGGGAAACTTAAAAACAAGGTTTATGATTCTTGACAAGAAAATGCCCTTTTCTTATAGTTTAAAAAACTTTTAAGGCAGGAACTTGTGCAGATAACTCAGGAAGAATTTCTATAAAAGTGCCTTTTTCTCTTTCTTCATTCTCCACAGTTTTTTTTTCTTCTAAGAATTAATATTTGGACCATATTTATTTCTTTAAAATGAATGGGTGGTTATATTCTATGTACACACCCATCTAAGTTCTAGAAACTGCTTGAAGTGCCTGTTTTCCTACTTCATGCTGGTTTTTTGTATTCATCTTAATCTCCAAGAATCACAATGTTTATGTGTATGGATGCATCTTATTAGGCTGCTCTACTTGCATTAGATGCTCATGCTTTTGACCTCAGTGAAGCTGAACGTTTGAGATTTCTCGCGTCTCTTGCCGTAAAGGTTAGGAATAGTCTCTGGAACTCTAGCATCTTTACTGTTTTTCTAAATGATCTCCTTTTCATATGGAATCTTCTTCTTGATGCAGGATTAATATGCACAATGGATAGTTGCAAATCAGAGAAGCCTTCTAGAAGTCATGGCCGAATTTCCTTAAGCCAAGCTGCCTCTTGGAGTTTTCTTTGCAGCGATAGCCCCTCGCTTGCAGCCAAGATATAATTCGATCTCTTCCTCTCCAAAGTGAGCAATATTTCAAATTTGACCAATCAAATTTCCAGTTATTATTCATTATTGTTATCATTGTCATTTTTCTAGAGAATGTTTGTTGTTAGATTTTGTTTTACTAATCATGGAAACCATTGTAAATTAGAGTAATACCGAGCTCTTTGATTTCATAAAGTGTTGATTTCATTTTTGCTTTTCATTCTTTCTGCAACCATGATCAATTAGGACAATCCCAATTTCATCAATTTCTTATTTTTTTTTCTTCTCTTAATTTTTATTTTTATTTTTCAATTTTAACCATCTGATACTTGTCCACCAATTGGCTAGTTTGGTAATCAATTCAAGGTGATTTTTGGACTATGATGCATCTAAGTTGGTGCTGACGGATTAATTTGAGTTACTTGTATACCACATATATCAACCATCACATCTTGCCAAAGTTGTTATGCCTGAAAGCTACCTCTGCAGAAATACTTTCCAGGTAAATATATCCCTTGAATTTGTGGATGATGTGATTATGACAATATATCTCATGATTTACAAGATAAGCCTATATTTTCCTCATAAAATGAGCTTATGATCCAATTTGACAAATTGTCTTTTACTATTTTCTCTGTGTAATTTTGTGTTCATGCTACGTCTATCAGCTACATGAATACAGAACGAATCCTTATCCATTTGTCTTAACAATAGTGAGATTGAGGAAAGTGAACTCTCTGATGCAAGCTTAACAAATTTGAAAGAAGATGGATCTTCACCGTCCCTAACTCTGATCAGAAAGCAGGTAGATATGCTATACCAGCTCATAAATTCACAAGTGGTTAGTCTTGTAAAATACATGTATCTTTTCTTACTAGGACTTTTTTGGTTAGATAAGGAATTTGGTTGTTGGGTTTTGATCTTCAGACTACTAAATCTCACAAACTTATAAGTTAGAATTGTATAGAATAAATTCTGTTGATTTTTGTAAATGGCATGTAACTTGCTTTTGGCATCTGTTCTAATATTCTTTAAAAAGAGATTTGTCCCATGGGTATGAAATTGTCCCATGGGCATCTATTCTACTAACTGACTTTCTAATGTGCATGTATATGGAACTCTTGTGGCATACTGCAACTATTTGAAATCTCAACAACCTGCTGAATCAACATTTGGTTTGTAGTCTGTTGACTGTCCACTGCACTAAACATGATTTATATCATTCCATTGTTTCTTTTAGAATTAACAGCTCTTTGATTGATTATCTCTTAGAGATGCATTTACCAATCTCTTAGAGATGCATTTACCAGCTTCAATGATGTGGTTGAAGGTGAGTTGGATAATCTATATTGGTTCTTTTGAAGCATTTTGTGGATATGAAATAAATTAAGAGTGTATGATCCTCTCATCTTGATGATCAAGGTTTGCCTGTTGGTCAGTGATCCAAACCCTCGATCTGTTGAGCCCCACTGCAAACATAGCCTTATCCGAGCAATTTGGGTCAGACTGATGATTGCTTGGAAGAAATTTAGTGACTGGCAAGGTACCGTGGATTAGGTCATGACAACATTATTATTTATTTATTTATTTTTATTTTTTTGTAAATTGACGATTTCGTTAAACCTCAAAACGCGTCATGACAGAAAATTTTCGCTCAATGCAATGCTCTGTTAAGCCCCATCTTTTATTTATTTTTATTTTTTTATTTTTAGTTTTTTGAGAGATGGTTAAACCTTGTACTGTGTGACATTTTCCTTCTCTTCATAAAGGGAGCACTATGGTTTAGTACAACTCTAAAATGATATGCAAAATGGTTGTTTCGAGCTACAATTCTCTGTCAGAGTTTGGTGTCCTTGGATTCGAGTTGGGCTATTTAATGGAAAATCCAAATTCATTAGTTATGTGGGAAGCTCAATTTCGAGATTTTTCAAATGGTGCTCAAGTGATGTTTGATCAGTTTTTGAGTAGTGGGGACTCTAAGTGGCTGTGCCAAACTAGGCTTGTTGTGCTACTTCCTCATGGTTATGATGGTTAGGGCCCTGAACATTCAAGTGCTAGGTTAGAGCGTTTCCTTTAGGTATTTTTTGTAGTTACTTAGGTTAATTATTGCCTTGGATTATGTTATTTTTCATTATGAAAGTGCCCTAGTTTGTCAATTAGCATGAGTGTTGAGTCCGCTAGACAGAGAAACTCCATAGGAAGAAAAATCAATCGTCTATCTCAACCGGATGTGCGCCCGAACTCGCCACAGGTAAATCTAAGCCTCACATCCCATGTCCCAAAACACTAGTTGATTAAAACCCTTAAAATGGATTAGAATATCATAGGGTTTTTGAGTTAGAAAACTTTTTTCAAAACTCAGAAAATCTCCAAGTTTTCTACCTCTGTCGATTTATCGATAGTATGATCGATATAATCGAGAAGTTCTGTCGATGTCCTCAAAGCTCACTCGATGGTACCGAATGAGGAGATAAGTTGTCCAGCAACCGCATATCCTTCTGGACGGAATTATCGATGTATCGATAGCTGTATTGATATCATCGATATTTGAATCTCGAGTCTATCGAAGTTCCCTCGATAAAATCGACAGTAGAGCAAATGTGTCCCTGTTTTTACTAAGGAAAATCATAAGATCGTTGATATATCGAAGTCCTTCTTGATATCATCGAAATTTAAAACTCGATGATATCGGCAGACCTTCGATGATATCAATCTTAGACACCAAGTTATCCAACAATATTTTCAGGTGGTTTTTATCTTGGATCGAGGGTCACTCACTAGAATCGATATTCAAATATCAATGATATCGAGGCTGGGTCGATGACATTGAGAATGGACATAAACTGTCCAACAAGATAACTGGAAGATCCTTTAGATTTATCGATGCATCGACACAACTATTGATACCATCGACATTCAAATTCCGATGATATCGAGTGTACCTCGATCATATCCTTGACCTGAAATATTTCAAAGGTAAGTCTCTCTCATTTTCAAATGTCGAGGAATCGATCCTCATATCGATGATATTGGAGTTCAAAATTCAATAACATCGACGAGTGTTTCGATCTTCTCAACCAGTTGGTAAAAGGTTTCAAAAGCGAATGACATTGAGTTTGTGTCATTGAGCGGCCAGTCGATGCAATCGAGAGTATACGCTTGATGATATCGACCCTGCTCAATGATATCGAACTCTATCATAAATGTGACTATTTTATATCTGTTGAAACCTTTTACCTATAAATAGAGAACTTGTCTTTAGTTGGTGGTAGAGAAAGAAGAGTGTTTTTGAGTGTTTAACCTTAGATCACATACCCAAAGCCCTTTCTCTCATGGGAGTTCATCCTCCAATCCACCCTCATCATTGATATTCAATAAAGTGGATTGGGGAATGAACTTCTGCATTCAAGGATCCTCCCACTACTACCTTAATGGCAAATCATTAAGCTGAGATGCCTTGAATGCATATATGATTGAAATCGCTATATATTCTTTATAGGAAAACATTTAAGAGAGTATGATTTCATCATAGCCTTGACCCAACCCATCACCATGTATTGGTACATCATCTGAGTTGCGGATCAAGGAAGCAGAAGATTCTTCATCAACAAGGAGGAAATATTTGACAAAGTGCTGAATGGGACTCATCCACTTATTTGTAAGTTATTAGAGTCTAGAGGACTTTTGTGATCATTCTTTCTATAGGATTGGGTGTAAGGTATTTCTCACCCCTTGCAAGTCCTCTAGGAGGCCTCCGGTGGGAGTGTACATGGTGGGTGCGTTGTGTTGACCCTTGCTCTGTAGAGAGCATAAACAGTTAGAGTCTTATAGAAGATCCTTAGCCAGTGTTCTTAAAAGTGAGTGCCTTATATTGACCCTTGCTCGTGAGAGCATAAACGTGAGAGGTTCCTTGTGTGGATCCTTGGCCAGTGTGCCTAAAATCGGGTGCTATGTGTTGACCCTTGCTTGGGGAGCATAAACAGTCAGCCTAGGAGTAGGTTGTAATGGTTAAAGGTGAACCAGATTTAAAACCTTAGGTTTAAGGTGAACTGTGTGAAACCTCCTTAGTGAAATCCGGCACACTCAAGGGTTGAGTGTGTCTGCTGGGAGTGGAGTAGACAAGTAGTCGAACCATTATAAAAATGATTGTGTTTGTGATTGTTATTTGTCTTTGATTATTTGTGTGATTTCTTTAAATGCTTTCATATTTGATCACACTTCACACACAGTCACATCCATCATAAACTCTTATCTATATCATGTTTATTCTACAAAGTAGTTTTATGATTGGATCCTCTACGTGGCTTGGAAGCCGTAGAGTTACTCTGAAGATATCCTGATGCAATGCATGTCTATTTACTCAGGATCAGATTAATGGGATTTTTAATAAGCATAAAATTTTAGAAAGTCCTATTTAACCCCCTCTAGGACATATTGGCATATTCCTACTTCAAGTAAAGTGGTCATTACCATAATTTCAATTAGTATTAGAGAGGGTCTCTCTTAAGGGCTTCACCACCTAGAGAGTGATCTTACCTGAAGTTGGAAATATGGCCAAAAGAGAAGGCTCATCGGTCACTAGACCTCTAGCATTTGATGGATCAAATTATGTATACTGGAAGCCTAGGATGCACTACTTTCTGAGATCTTTGGATCATGATGCTTGGGATATTGTTGAAAGAGGATATGTGCCACCAACTGAACAAGTAGTACTCGAAAATTGCATAGCTATCACCAAACCAAAATTCAAAGAAATGTGGACAGAATTCGACAAAGAAAAGCAAACATCTGAAGCTAAAGCTATGAATGTTATCTACTGTGCTGTGTCCCAAGATATTTTTAATCAAATCAGTATGTGTGGGATAGCCAAAGAAGCATGGGATTTGTTGGAAACAACCCATGAAGGAACAAGTACTGTGAAGAGATCAAAACTACAACTTCTAACATCACAGTTTGAAAGTCTTAGAATGGAAGAGCATGAAACCTTTATGGAGTTTTTCACAAAGTTGAATCTCATTTGCAACTCCATCGGTGGATTAGGTGAGAAAGTTTCGGTGTCAAAAATTTGAAGAAAAATACTAAGATCACTACCGGAATGGTTCAACCCTAAAGTAACAACCATTGAAGAGTGTAGGAATATTGATGAAATGAAAGTAGAAGAATTGGTAGGTTCCCCACAAACTTTTGAACTACACTTTAAACAAACTCCTAAATCCAAAACAACTGTCCTAAAAACTTCAAAGAAAACAATAAATGAGGACAGTGGAAGTGAAAGAGAAGACGAAGATGAGGAAGTGGCTTTGTTGGTACAGCAATTCAGGAAGTTCTTTCAGAAGAATCGTGGCCGTCCTTCCAGAGGAAGAAAGGTGGACAACAAACCTTATGCAGGTAAATTTGGTAAAAAGGCCAAAGAACCACAATGCTATGCCTATCAAAAGTATGGACACCTATCTACTGAATGCCCAAATAAAAAAATGAAGGGTAAGGCAATGGCTGCCACATGGGATGATACAGAGGAGTCAAACTCAGAAAGCGATGGAGACTAGAAATCCTTGAAAATTCTTATGATCTCCACTGCTCCAATCATTCCCACTAAAACTGAGGAAGAGAAAGAACCACAAGCCACTGAATCATTTCCATCAGATAAAGAAGAAACTGAAAAGGAAGAAGAAGAAGAACAGAATAAATTACAAGATGCTTACAATCAACTTTACATTCATAGCATCAACATTGTTAGAAGGCTTGGAATATCTGAACACAAAAAGGAATTGCTGCAAAAAGATTTGGATAAAACTCTGGAAATAAATACTCATCTAATCAATGACTTACAACAATACCATTCAGATAATGATAGACTTGAACGAATCAACACTTTCCTTAAATCCAAGTCTGAAAAATTAAACAAACAGGTTGAGCTCTTGAAAGAAGAAAATATGCTCCTTCAAAATGAAAATCATACACTCCTGTTTGACTTAGAAGAGTCCAAAAAAATCACTAAGGTAAATTATAAGTTTTCCCGGAGTGGTGAAAAGTTAGAAAAACTCTTAGGTATGGGAAGACATGGAAAGGACAAGAGCGGTTTAAGATATGAAAAATTTCAATCTAAAAATGCAGTACAGATGGCTAAAAAAGCTGCTCTTTCAGGAAGCAACACAAGAAACCTTCCTGTTTGTCATATATGTGGTGATTCTGGACATCACATGTTCGAATGCATATCTTCTAGGAGGACTCAATATAATTCTGGTAAAATCGAACCAACCAGAGAAATACAAAATGATAGGAGTCCACCTAGGGATATGAACAGACGAAACACACACATCACCGCCTAGAATGACAAACAAGAAAACTAAACCTATTGCAGTTAAAAACCCTGTCACAAAATGGATAGTAAAAGAAAAGAAAAATTGCCTTGTTACTCACTCAAATCATATATCAGGCAGTGATACTAAGTGGTACCTAGATAACGGTTGTTCAAGACATGTCACAGGTGACAAATCCTTTCTTTCAAACTATTCAGATCTTAATGATGGGGTAGTCACCTATGGAGATGGAAGCACCGCTAAGGTAATCGGACAGGGAATCATCAAAGGAATAAAATCTCTCAAAAATGATAATGCCTTTTGCATAAAAGGATTAGCTTATAATCTTCTAAGCATTTCTCAAATATGTGACAATATGCATGTGGTTACATTCAACAAAGACGAATGCAAAATCTTAGACCTATCAGGAAAAACAGCTACGAAGGGTTGTCACACAAATAACCACTGCTATGTCATCAAAGGCAAAGGCAGGGCTAATCCCTATGCCTAGCAATATCGAGCATGAAAAGACAAGTCCAGATCTTGCATCGAGATCTGGATATTTGCTGAAATGATGCAATCTCGCTGATTCCTAATGATACAACTGAGGTTCCTCACCTCAATATATATATATATAAGCATCTTAATGTTTATTCTTTTGATCAATACATGGATTGTACAAAAAAAATTTGTTGTGTATACTGGTGAATCAAAGATACTCTATACATGAAAGTTTTTTTTTAAACTACGAAAAATACAAATATTATTCACCTTCGATATGTCAGTTGTTAAGTCATATAGATTCTCGATTAATCGATCAAGGGTCGATATCATCGACGCCTATTTGGAATAAGAAGAGTCATATGATCGAAAATGATATCGAAGACAGTTTTGACAATATCGAGTGGGGTCTCTCAATATCATCGAAACAATGATCGATGATATCGAAGAAGGCAGCTCGATAAAAGGCGATCGAGCAGGAAAAATTACATTTCCTCTCTACTTTCTTTCTGCTCGTCCCCTTCAAAAGGAAGTTCATCAGTGGGTTCCGGATGTTCCTCAAATCAGGTAATACTTCTTTATTCCCTCTTCACTATCAAGATTTCATCTTGGACTTATTAGGGTATTTCCTGATTTTCAAAAGGAACCTTGCTCCTCTGTCTTCATTCTCTGCAAATCCCTTTTTGAGAGAATCAAAAAATGGGGAAGGATAAGGGGAAATCATCCGGGCCTAGGGAATCTTCACGATCATCCTGACAGAAAGTTCTTGCTTTAAGGGAAAGAGCAAAAGCTACTGATCGTGGGACTCCTACTCGACAGCGGACACGACTGACCACACGCGGCGTGCCCCAATCTGGAGCTCCAGCACCTCCTCCTGCCAGAATAAATCCAGTGCTGGCAAAGTTCATTGGGTGAAAGTTAATTTTTGAGAGAAGGGTAGACAGGGAATGCCTACAACTGTATAATCTGGAACCCCTATTAGCCAAAATCGGATGGCTACCTCTACTTAATTTTGGAGGTCCCTGTCACTATGAACGGACCTACCAGTTCTTTGCGGCTTGTCACTCGCCAGTGTCTGACCCTCCGTCCATCATAGTTTCTGTTGATGGTGATGACATAATGATCACTCCAGTTTCGGTTGCAAACATTCTTGGGCTTACACTATCACTTGTTGGTCTTCCTGATTTGGACCTAGAGAACCTTGAAACCTAGTCCATGGTTACCAAATTTCTATGTCATGGTCATGATATCCTATGGTATCAAGGAAATGCACTAAAATCCAAATTCATAGAACCCCGGTAATGTATTTTGTAGGGTATCTTTGCCTCAAATATATATCCTAGAAGTACCAATCAGTCTGATCTCACCGGGTTCATGGCCATGATAGTTTACTCCGTGGCTGTGGAAATCAAAATCTATCTTCCTACCCTGATCGTTCATTCGCTGGTGTATGCCATTCATATGTCTCAAGACGTGCACTTGCCCTATCCATGGATCATCAACTCTATATGCAATGCGATCGGCTTTTCCATGACAAACAATCCGGAACTTCCCCTTCAACACTTCAACAAGAATAATATTCGAAGGATGGATTTAAAGTTTCACAAGTTTCCCGAAGACGAGGAAGGAATTTAGGAGGAAGGAGAAAGAGGGGAAGACAATGCTCCCACTGAAGGGACTGAAATGACTGGGAATGAACCTCCTGCGCCCCATCAAGCTCCGACCACATCAGCGCTCGGGCATGCGAAAATGTTTAAGCTCCATCAAGATCGAATTGGAACAATACAATGCGATGTCTCTCAGCTTAAGGAATCAGTGAACACAAGGCTTTCTATCTTGAAGCGCCTGGTAACTGGAGTGCAACAAATAGTACAACAATTGGCTGATCTACTCACTTGCCGACGCGACAACACTGCACCGTCCTCATCTGCACCTCCTCCATGAAAAGATAGCTAAGGAATCAGTGAACGCAAGGCTTTCTATCTTGAAGCGCCTGGTAAATGGAGTGCAACAAACAATACAACAATTGGCTGATCTACTCACTTGTTGACATGACGACACTGCACCGTCCTCATCTGCACCTCCTCCATGAAAAGACAGTTTGAGTGCTGCCACATACACTCTATTCTTATCTCATCGTAGGGTCATGGGTATCTTTTTGTATGCCCTACATTTGCATGAGTGTATGTGATGACTCGCTAACTGCACAGTCTGAGCAGTTTTTTTGTCTCTTCTATTGTGTTGTATATGCCCCTGGATTGTCTAAAATACATATGGCTGGTTTTGGGTGCCCATGAATGGGCTTGGAATTTTTTTTGGATAGTTTATTGCCAATCATGGGCAGTACTGTGGTTTGACAATTTGGGTTATGGCTAATTATAATTCTCACATCTTTCTGCCATGTCTTTATCTGATTATCTTTGATGCATGGTGTGTTTAATCACTATTCTATCTGTTTACATCTCTGCACTATTTGGACTTCTTTGCATACATGGTTTCTGTAAATGAGATCAATGTTTATTCAACTACTTCGATTCTTGAAACATCTATCGGGTATATATGTATGCTATCTAAATATTGGTTCTCCCTATTGCTTCAAACTTCAGTCAATATCAACTATTGGATTATCCTTTATCAATGACTGACAAAAAGGGGGAGAACAAATCAAACACCCCAATTTAAAAAAATTGTATATCTATCTATCTGTGGTGATGTAGGTGTAAAGGGGAGCAGCTAGTTTAAGGGGGAGAATGCTGTTAGGAGGAGCAGCTTCTACATATGTGTGTGCTTCACCAGAAAAAATTGTAAAATTATGTAAAGTGCATGTACACATAATTTAGGAGTGTTTTTCTAGATATTGTTCTAGGGTGTTTTGGTATTTTGTCATGTAATTGACAAAGGGAGAGATTGAAAGTGCCCTGATTTGTCAATTAGCATGAGTGTTGAGTCTGCTAGATAGAGAAACTCCATAGGAAGATCAATCAACTGTCTATCTCAACCAAATGTGGGCTTGAACTCGCCACAGGTAAATCTAAGCCTCACATCCCATGTCCCAAAACAAGAGTTGATTAAAACCCTTAAAATGGATTAGAATATCATAGGGTTTTTGAGTTAGAAAACTTTTTTTTCAAAATTCAAAAAATCTCTAATTTTTCTACCTCTGTCGATTTATCGATAGTATGATCAATATAATCGAGAAGTTCTGTCGATGCCCTCGAAGCTCACTCGATAGTATCGAATGAGGACATAAGTTGTCCAGCAACCACATATCCTTCTAGACGGAATTATTGATGTCGATAGCTGTATCGATATCATTGATATTTGAATCTCGAGTCTATCGAAGTTGACTCGATAAAATTGACAGCAGAGCAAATGTGTCCCTATTTTTACTAAGAAAAATCATAAGATCGTCGATATATCGAAGTCCTTCTCAATATCATCGAATTCAAAACTTGATATATCGGTAGGCCTTCGATGATATCGATCTTGGACACTAAGTTATCCAGCAATATTTTCAGGTGGTTTTTATCTTGGATCGAGGGTCACTCGCTAGAATCAATATTCAAATATCGATGATATCGAGGCCTGGTCAATGGCATTGAGAATGGACATAAACTGTCCAGCAAGATAACCGGAAGATCCTTTGGATTTATCGATGCATCGACATGACTATCGATGTCATCGACATTCAAATTCTGATGATATCGAGTGTACTTCTATCATATCCTTGACTTGAAATATTTCAAAGGTAAGTCTCTCTCATTTTCAAATGTCAAGGAATCAATGACATCAGAGTTTGAAATTCAATAACATCAACGAGTGTTTCGATCTTCTCGACTAGTTGGCAAAATGTTTCAAAAGCGAATGACATTGAGTTTGTGTCAGCGAGCGGCCAGTCGATGCAATCGAGAGTATATGCTCGATGATATCGACTCTGCTCGATGATATCGAACTCTGTCATAAATATGACCGTTTTATATCCATTGGAACCTTTTGCCTATAAATAAAGAACTTGTCTTTAGTTATTGGTAGAGAAAGAAGAGAGTGCTTTTAAGTGTTTGACCTTAGATCATATACCCAAAGCCCTTTCTCTCATGGGAGTTCATCCTCCAATCCACCCTTATCATTGATATTCAATAGAGTGGATTAGGGAATGAACTTCCGCATTCAAGGATCCTCCAGCTACTACCTTAATGGCAAATAATTAAGTTGGGATGCCTTGAATGCATAGATGATTGAAATCACTTTATATTCCTTATAGGAAAACATTTAAGAGAGTAGGATTTCATCATAGCCTTGACTAACCGTCGCTATGTAATTGGTACATCATCTGAGTTGCGGATCAAGGAAGCAGAAGATTCTTCATCAACAAGGAGGAAATCTTCGACAAAGCACTAAATGAGACTCATCCACTTATTTGTAAGTTATTAGAGTCCAGAGGACACTTGTGATCATTCCTTTTGTAGGATTGGGTCTAAGGTGTTTCTCACCCCTTGCAAGTCCTCTAAGAAGCCTCCGGCGGGAGTATACGTGGTGGGTACGTTGTGTTGACTCATGCTCTGTAGAGAGCATAAACACTTAGGGTCTTATAGAAGATCCTTGGCCAGTGTGCCTAAAAGTAGGTGCCTTGTGTGGACCCTTGCTTGTGAGAGCATAAACGTGAGAGGTTCCTTATGTGGATCCTTAGCTAATGTGCCTAAAATCGAGTGCTATGTGTTGACCCTTGCTCGGGGAGCATAAACAGTCAACCTAGGTGTAGGTTGTAATGGTTAAAGGTGAACCAGATTTAAAACCTTGGGTTTGAGGTGAACCGTGTGAAACCTCCATAGTGAAATCCAGCACACTCAAGGGTTAAGTGTATCTGCCGGGAGTGGAGTAGACAAATAGTCGAACCACTATAAAAATGACTGTGTTTGTTATTGTTATTTTTCTTTGATTATTTGTGTGATTTCTTTAAATGCTCTCATATTTTATCACACTTCACACACAGTCACATCCATCATAAACTTTGATCTATATCTTGTTTATTTTGCAAAGTAGTTTTATGATTGGATCCCCTACGTGGCTTGGAAGCTGTAGAGTTACTTTGAAGATATCCCGACGCAATGCATGTCTATTTACTCAGAATCAGATTAATGGGATTTTTAATAAGCATCAAATTTTAGAAAGTCCTATTCACCCCCCTCTAGGACATATTAACATATTCCTACTTCAAGTAAAGCGGTCATTACCGTAATTTCACATTAAACCAAGAATATGTTTGTACATACTCACTTGCTTCGTCAATAACTATTCTGCTGTTGTTTCAATCTTGTAACAATACTTAAAGTTGCATAATTATGGGTGTGTCCATGTTCAGCAGTTGATACATGTCTTGTAGTCATCTAATAGGGAAGAAGACAATTGAACTTGAAATATGCATTGGACAGAATGGTAACACTGGAAATATAAAAGCTACCAAGCATAGTATGTCATCAGGTTTAGAGATGAAGCTTGATGAGCTGCAGAAAGAGCTCTCTTCAAGTCATAAAGGAATATTGCCGCATAACATTCTTTCCACCCAACAGATCAGCACGTTAAGCGCCGAAAAACCAACTTCCATGGAGTAGCTAAGGACTAGCCTTGTTTTGACTATCATAGGAGCAATTTTCAAATGGCTAATGGTGGGTGATCCACTCTTCTCATTGCATACAAGTGGGTCAATCCAGAGTTCAAATCACTTTAGCCTTTTGACGCCACTTGTGCTAGGAGTAGACCATATAGAGGATTTGTTTTTATTTATTCATTTATATTCAAGACCATTTATTGTAATGAATATTATATATATTTTTAATTGTGTAGTAATATAAATTTTGTTTAATATTCAGTTTTATTTATATTGCATCATTTTTATGTTTCAAATATTTTAAAAATACAGGTTTTGATTGAATTATATATAATAAAAAAATTTATTGGCATTCTAGCGCCTCTCAAATCCATACAAAGGCTTTTACCGGCGCTTGTATAGAAATCTTACGGTGCTTTTTCATGAGAAAGAGTGTCCACAAACCACTGTTAGCGGCGCTCGAAGTGACTTTTAGCGGCGCTTATTCGCGTTGGAAAAATAGCACCGGCAATGCTTTTACCGACATACCCATTTAGCGGTGCTTGACTAGCGTCGCTTATAGAATCACCGGCACTTTTAGGAGCTTTTACTGGCACTTGTGAGCATCGATAAAAGTCCCATTTGTTGTAGTGAAGCCAATAGTCTATGAAAAGGAGCATGAGACCAGCTATATAAATAAACGGAAGGGCATAAAGCAAGCCAACAGTCTATGAAAAGGAGCATGAGACCAGCTATATAAATAAACAAAAGGGTAGAGAATCCCAGCCATCATGCCTTGTTGATAAGCGAGAAGAGAGATCTCATTCCCATCTCAACACATCTGAAGAGAAGAGAGATCTCCTATGCCATTTAAATGGACAGTCTCAAGTGTGTTCATTTAATAGAATCGGATTTGATGAAGTCAGGGAAATACCAAGTTTTAAAAAATCTTTATAGTCAGCTGACTTTGTCAGTTCTCATTTCCTAAGGCTCATTGATAGCTTTTCAACCATTTTATATACATGAATCCAATAATCAATTTGTAAAGTTGCAGCTACCGGAAGTTATAGTTTGGGTTTAGGCTAATTTTGCCTTAGATCTTGCTTTCCTGCATGATTTCTTTTAATCATGGCCATCCATGAAGTTTCGTCACTTATTCTACTTAAATCATCAGTTAGTCTAATTTTTCAAGGAAGCCTTAAAGAGTTCACTAGCCCTGATGAATAGTTTGGATGGGTGATGGAAATGCCAATGAGGTGATTGCAACTATAACCCATCCTCCAGTGGGTTACCCCACCATTATAACAGGACACCTTTAAATACCTGGCCAATACAACTATTGAATGGCCCCACATGAATTTGAAGGTTTTTGGGCAGTTGTCCATTGTTCTCTATGGTGTGGCTGATTGGATTGGTCTGTCTTTTAAGGCATCCTATTTCACAGTGGGGATGTGACCCTACAGGACAGTTTTCATGCCATACACATGCCATGATACACCTCAAGTGCATCAACATAATCAAAGAAGAATGAAGATCCAATAACCCAACTACAAAATCACACACCTACAAACTAAAGCCAAAATAAACACAACAACAACTACACTTAAATGTAGTAATGGTGACCCATAGACGGCATACATACATACATATTCATTGATCTAGACCATTCTTATTAATGAGGCCAAATTTTGGTCGGCATAGGATGAAAATTACACAGATGTAAGTAACTATCCTAACCATTCATTTGGTGGGTATTAAGTATGTGGATAGAAATAAATTAGTTAATGGTCCATGTTCATAGGAAGAAATCATCTAACTAGCATTCTCCAACCAGTTGAAACCTACTAATTCGATAAAACAAAATCAGTTTAAACCTGCTGTGATAAACTCACATTCCATGTTGTACCTCCCATCATAAGGAAAAAAACCCTAGAAATCGAACAAATGATGCTGATAAGAATGATGATAACTACAGATCATGTACCTTCCCTTATGTGCAAAATAGAGCATAGAAACAAGAAAACCCTAGAAATCCAAGGAAGTAAATGATCCAGTGAATCTCCTGTAAAACCCCAAATCCAGACAAGTAAACAAAACCATGAAAGATTCAAAAAGAGAGAGAATAAAAAAACCATCGAGACCTTATTCGCTCGTCGCTCTCTCAAAACCTGGAGCAATCTCTTTAGTTCAGGCAGCCTTAGGTAGAGAAGATTTCAAATAGAGAGTTGGGTTTTGGGAGATTCGTGAGAGAAATGAGATGCAGAGAGAGAGAGAGAGAGAGAGAGAGAGAGATGGAAGGGAATTAGGGGAGTAGAGGGCCGGGAGAGAGAGAGGAAAGGGAATCGGGGGTGTAGGGGGTGGGAGAGAGAAAGAGGGAAGGGAAATAGGGGCATAGGGGGTGAAAGAGAGAGAAAGGCAAGGGAATCGGGGGTGTGGGGGGAGAGAGAGAGAGAGAGAGAGAGAGAGAGAGAGAGAGAGAGAGTCGGGGTGGGGAGAGTGAGAGAGTCGGGCAGGAAGCTGCTAGGGTTTTATTTTTTTATTTTTTTATTTTTTATTTATATAGCATATGCTTGCCAGTGCCCGTTATTACCTAGCGCCGGTAGAGGATAATCTCCACCATTGTCTATGCCCCATATTCTTGTAGTGAAAGCTCAATAAAATTTAATACAACATAAATAAATAGACAATGCCATGAACTGAAGTAATCCAGATATATAAAAGGGATATGAGCTTGTATCAGATGGAGTTATATAAAGTACAGTTAAGAAGGCTCGGGACCATATAAGGCGGACTCTGAGGGTGCCAGCTAATATGAGGAAAAGCACTTGAGGATAGTCTCCATATTTGATACAAGCTAAAAGACCAATAAAGAAGAACATCAAATTACAATCCACAACACAGAGATTTACGTGGTTTGGTAATACGCCAACACGTAATACAAAGCTTCCACTAAAATGAAGGAGATCGGGAGTACAAGTATTGTTTCTCTGAGACAAATGAAAGCAAAGTAATACATACAATGCACATACCTTCACTATTGATCATTCGTATTCGATGTATCCAGATCATTATTGGGCGACATCTTGACAACGAACTTCAAGTCTCCCAGGAGCACAAGAGAGTGGGACTGTGATCTAATTGAGTGGAATGCACTCGTATAACTTCCCCTTATGACCATCCAATATCAGGTATTGAATGCATGGCTAACTAAGATTGGTGTATGAAAGGTGTATGATGTAGTCCGGGTATGAGACGAACAACATAGAGTTGTGCCGGATATAAGACGGGTAGCGTAATGGCATAACAAATTGTCGTGCATGAGATAGAGACCTCTAGGTTGTGTCTAGGCCAACATGGAGCATGCAATTGTGTTCATATAGCTGAGTAGCTTGTATCTGTGTCTATGTGACAGACTAGGGCTTCGTTTGTGAAATATGATAGTAAGGTCAACGAGTGGCATTACCTATGTGTGTAGTTCAGCAAACATTGGATGTTGTATTGGGTAGCTCAAGAGTGAGCACATGCGAGAGCATTGGATAGGTGAGCCTAAATCTGTGCTCCATTGAGAGATGGGCGATAGGCGCCGTCGTAGCAGCACGCATGGTCATCGCCCTAGCTCGTTGTCTATATGAGTGAGCAGGCGTCTCTCCTTACTTATTTGGGAGCGAGTGTGGAGAAAGAAAATGAGAGGAGAGTTGGGAGAAGAGGAGTAAAAAGTTCTCAAAGAAGATTTTCTAAATGAATTAAATAAAGAACCTTAAGAGGTATTTATAGAAGTGAAGTTGTTAACTCTGTGTGCTGACGACAATCTACAACAAGGCCATGGGCAGTCTATCGTGGCATTGTTGTTAGGCCATGGTTTGGTTGTAAGTAGGCCACTATGGCACCACATGCCTGGTCGTCATGGAACCCCTATCGAGCCGCAGGCAAGCCATTGTCGTGCCATTGTCAAGCTACCTGATTGCCCTAGCACCACCCTCGAGCCATGATGCCATCGCCGGGATATGGTGTGCCCTTGGTTAATTGAGGCTGAGATAGGTAGGGTGTGCCCCTAGTTAGTTGAAGCTGAGATAGGCATGATGTCACGCTCTAAACTCAGAAACTGGGCTCACAAAATTTTCGGTCTCCCAATCCGACGCCAACAGCCTCCTTAGTACCACATTCTCGGCTCTCAGCGCCCATTCGCTAGGTCCCGATCCTGGGATGCTACGAGGAGGATTTTCAACATCAGTTTGATTCGTATTAAGCATAATCAAAGGCATAACCCACAAAAAACAACCAAAAACTCCATCACATTTCCACTATGATAAAAAACTTACAAGTACAATGCACAAAAAGGAAAAATACAATGATGATAGACAAAAGCTCCAAGATGATTTTCTATATGCTCCTGCCTCGGCGCTACCGCGATTCAACGTCACCTACACGCAATCGTCATATATAAGCTTACGAAAAGCTTAGAGGGTGGTGAAAGTGTGTGCGTAATGTAATAATATAATTATGTAATATCAGAGTAATACAGAATATGCTGATGAATTCATGAATACTATTGGCCGTACCAAGGCCATGCGATGCAAGGCATGAATGATGTCGGCCATACCAAGGCCATGCGATGCGAGATGCAACTTAAGCATACGAATCCTCTTCTAAGTCCATATATAAATACAATTCAACTCTAGAATATCACCAGGGTCTAGTACACTCCAAACCAGATTGTCGCCCCATCGCGCGTAACAAGGTGAGTGGAAGAGACCTCACTATCCGCCTGCCAATATTGGACTCGGTTCATCGATAGCGGACCCATTCCTCAAGCTGGTCAAGCTCAACCTAGCTTTGTGTAACACCCCATACTTTTCTGTACTCGGGTGTTACTATGGGAACTCGACTTAGTATAAATACAACCCCGATTTATGTGAACATTCACACTCTGGCCTAAATCCTACCGTCGAAATGGTGGAGCAACTACGAGGTTCGGGATCTACCGTCCAATTGATATGTAGGGGAATCTAATTTTAGGAGTGATCGTCAGATCTAGAGCAATGGATCTACCTCAAGTTAGATGGGTGGCTTATCTTAAGTTGATACCCTAATAATTGATTTTAACGTGATGTAATTGT
This sequence comes from Magnolia sinica, assembly GCF_029962835.1. Classification (NCBI taxonomy): domain Eukaryota; kingdom Viridiplantae; phylum Streptophyta; class Magnoliopsida; order Magnoliales; family Magnoliaceae; genus Magnolia; species Magnolia sinica. The sequence continues at coordinate 32,635,031 of NC_080581.1, forward strand.
ACATGTATACTATAATACAGAGTAATGTTATAATTATTCGTACGTTACATGAATGATTCAATCATGTATGTTATTTAAACTATATAAAATAAATTGTATGCCCACACATCATTATATAATTGATGTATATTTACATTTTTAATTTTATACTATTGTAGTATATATATATAATATATATTACTTAATGTTAATTTTACTATACTATATGTGCATGTATAATCACAAAAATGCCTTGTAAATGTTAGTGATTGTAAATAAATACTTACCTATAACTATTAATGTGTTGTACTAAACAAATATAGAAATATATTTTAATTTTATAATCTAAAACATTATTTACTAATATTATTATAATTAATGTATAAGGATATTACATAAATTAACTATAGTACGCTTGGAATATTCTTAATGATAATTATGATATATATATATATATATAATATTACCAATTAAAATTTATTAATTAATAAACGATTATTATTATAAAATATAATATGTTATTAATTATATTCAAATATAAAATAATGTATAATATATATGTATATATAAGATGGTACTTATATAAATGGGTTGTGAACCTGATTGGCCCATTACTTAGGTGAATGGTCCTGATCGCGGGAGTGATCCTCAGATCACAGTAAATCGACGGCGGTTGACACTTAATGGCCATAATTCAATTGATATGGCCCACTTAAGTCATGGATCTATCCCATTCTTTGGGTCGGGCCCTATTTTAGGTTGAAAAAACAGATGGACGGTGTGGATTGGTCGAAATCATCATGGTGGACCCCACCCTGAGTCATGCGTGTACACAGCAGGTGTACACTCACGCCGCACCAAAGTAGCCAGTCGTCAAACCGGCTCTGACCGTGAATAAACGAAAAAGGAAAGATTTTCATTCCTTTTGAAAATCTCTCGCCTGCGATGCATGAACGAGGGCCGTCCGTTGGTGATGACCGTGACCCACCATCATCACTCTGTTGGAAGATCTGAACCATCCATTTCACTTAGAGATATCAACGACTGCAACGATAGTTGATCCACCCGTTGGATAGTACACGTGTGCACACAGTATCAGCTAAAAATCAGGCAACAAGCACAGTCATTTTTGAAAACGAAAAAATCTGCGTTTCTTGCCTTTCCACGCTAGCGATCCGCGTGCAATGGCTCTTACAACATCTCAATCCTCCACTTGGCGAAATCAGAGCCCTCCAAACCAGGGCTTTCCAAATGATGGCTTGAAGACTTCCTTCCGCCGCTTCTGCACGTTGCACTCGAACTCTTTAAGTGAAACTACCCATCACCATCCGTTTAGTGGGTCCCACTGTATTCTTTGATCGTATCCACGCCATCCACGAGTGATGGATTGGAAGATTAGCCATCCATCAATGAGATACCATTACCGATGGAGTCAACTTCTCCGTTGGCTAAAACAACCCACCATCCCTTGTGGGCCCCATTCTCAAATCAGAAACGTCCATCTGGTGGGCCCTAGTACCAGATGACCCTCTATATCAACATATGCTATCCATGTATTCAAAACAACCTCTGATTGACCGATCTTTCACAACCGAATTCAAAATGAATTTAATTAATAACTCTACTACCTCATTGATTAGTGCTTTGGACTCTCTAAGATGGAATTAATGTGGATTATATAAGCACCCTTTTAGGGCAGTTATCCAAAAGAAAAGAACAAAACAGAGAGAGAGACGTCGGTTCTGCCAACTCGCTGCCTTACCAATGTCGCTCGGACTGAGTTCGGGCTGAATGCATAGCCTATCCAGCCGTCAGAGAAGCAACAAGAAGGGAAGAAAAGTAGTAAGGAAGAAAGGAGAAGAAGACAAAGAAGAAAGACAGAGAGATGGGGTGTGGTGCAGCCGCATTCCTGTTCGAGTGCATGACAGGGGCTGTTGGACCACACCCAGTCGCTGTGCTAACTCGAGTCGGTTTAACATTGAGTTGGGTACGTGGTTGGCCGAGCTTGGGTCCGGTTTGGATATAAGGAAAGGGAAGAAAAATAAAAGGAGGAAAGAAGAAGGAAGAGAAGAGGAGAAGCAAGGAGTTAGAGTTAACTCTCTACCCTTGAGTCAGGGCAAGTTGTTGACAATTTTGGTCCAGCAATCTCGCTGGATATGCCGGATGGGTCTGAGAAAAAGGGGAAGAGGGAAAGGGATGTTGAAAATTATACAGATTAATGTATTTTTGTATAATGTGAAAATTGAAAATTGTAAAGTAATCAGAAATTAGGACAGGCTGATAGCACGTCTGAAACGCTGTCCTTAAAGCGTTATTTGCCCCTACTCAAATGAATTGAGTATGCTGATAGGTTATAGGCAAATAGCTTCTAGGATACGACGAGCCTGGTGTGGGTCTGCGTTCAACAAACACGAAGGCCCACCAAATGGAACTCAATTACACACTTTCTGGCAGTATTACAGTGTAAAGGAAAAATCCCAAGAGAAGAAGAAAAGAAGAGAAAAAATATTTTTGACTTCTGCACAGGTCAGTTCAAATCTTCAGCCATTGGTTCAGTTGAACCGTTCTAGACCACACCGCTGGTTTGTTCTTCAAGCTAAGGTTTAAGCCTTGCTATGTTGCTGGAAACACTAAAATATATGAGTGGAGATGGGCTAGTTGTCTCAATTCGTATGGGTTGCTGGAGTGAGTTGAGATGGTTTGGAAACCCATCCAGGTCCTCCTTTTATAGGTTATGGTGGCTAGGGGGTTATAGTCCAGAGACTTAAATTCCATTAAGCCATTTCTGACTGTTGGAAAACTAGCCGTTTTATGGCCGTTTTCTGACTGTTGTGCATGAGCCTTTAAGCTGCTCCATGCTGACTGTTGTGAGACAACAGCTAGCCGTTTTCTAGCTATTGGGCTAGCCATGCAGCAGTTATAGCTGGACCCTGCACTAATGGCTCAGTTGTTACAGTTTCTGCTGCAACAGCTCTTTTCAGTCCCTCTATTTATACTGAGAGATTTCTCCTAGTCTTTTAGTCTCTCTGCTAACCAGCCACCTGCCATAGCCACTTAGTCGCACAGCGACTCACACACATGCGAAGTGCAAAGTGCGCCACTAGCGCTTCTACAGCCACACTGCCTCACATGCCCACGCCCTCGCATCGAGCCCGAGACCGAGACCGAGTCCGAGTCCGAGTCCGAGTCCAAGTCCGAGACCGAGTCCAAGCCCGAACCTGTGCCCGTGCCCGAGCGCGAGCATGCGCGCGGGTGTTCCAGTGCTACACACTGGAACACGCAAGGTCCATAGTCTATGGACTAGGTAAGTAAATATTATAATACTCCACATCCTTCATATAAACCACAGATTTTTCTCTTCTCTTTTCCATGTGGGACTATTCCCAAAAACCCACAAAAAGTGTTTTTTCAAAACAACTTTTATATATTATATATTATTTTATTATTGAAATATATTTTATTAAAATCAATATTTTTTGCAACAAGGGAGAGAAGAAAGAGGAAGAAATAATGGGGAAGAAAGTGCATTTGCCGCACTAGCTCAAACCGGACCGAGTCGCTGACTCGTTAGAACTCGGTCAGGTTGAGTCTTGAGCTGGTTGGTTTGTTGGGTTATGAAAGTAAGAAGAATGGAAGGAGAGGAAGAGAGAAGAAGCGAGGGAGGTGAGAAGGGAGAGAGTTTGAGTTGTAGGTTGCTACCGAGTCAACTCGGCTAAAATCTGCCGAGTTCAGCTCGAGTTGGGCCTGGTTTGGGTCATGTTGTGTTTCTAGCAACAAGAAAGGAGAATAAGAAAGGAAGAAAGAAATGAGGAGGAAAGGAGAGAAAAAGTGCAGTGGCCAAGTCAACCCAACCTCTCGAGTCAAGTTGGGCCACATTCAACCTCCGTTGAGGTATAAAAACCCTCCATCCTCTTATGTTGTAAATCATATTCGATCATCTAATTAGCTGTTGTAGCTATTAAGCTTGTATCTCTCAAACCTCGACCTTAGTTAGAGTATGGGTCAAAGCCCACTAGATGATATGACCAAGATCCTAACGTTGGTCCTACTTATAAATAAATTGTAAACCTTTGAGCTAGCAGGTCGACCATGGTGAGTCGACACGTTTTTCCCAAACTAAAGTAATTCGATTTACAATTATCATCCTTACTACTATTATCATGAATTTTAATATAGATATGATTAGCCATTAATGGACTATTTATGTTAATATTAGTTATTATAAACAAAGTTACAATTATTAGATATTTATATCCCATTCATTTCTCAGAAATATTTCCATTAATAGTAGGACATGCCATGTACGACCATCATAATGATTATTATTGCAATGATAAACTAATATTAGTTATATCATTAATGTTAATAATTATGTTATAGTTAGTAAGTTAACATTTCAATTAATTATACCTTAGCTAGAATTCAAACCCTAAAACCTAGCCTAGACCTAAACTCTAGGATAAAATCCTAAACCTAAGTAACCTAAACTCTAGGTTAAGACCCTAATCCTAAAAAGTGTGTAAGCTTGGGTCTAATTATACAACTTTGCAATTAATGGTAGGAATTAATTTCAAGGAAGCACGCATTTTAACGATGGTGCAGGTGGTTCAAACATAAGGTGAGGACTCACCCTTTGAGTTTCCCACTTAAATTTATCAATCCAGATATGGATGGTACATTGATTTCTCCTATTTAGTTACTTACCTTATTATATGAATATGTTAATCTGTTGTGAAATTGATTCATATAATGGACATGTCTCTTTAAATTTAGCAAGTATAAATGATTTGATGCTCACATTCTATTTCCATTTGTATAACCTGCTAGTTCATTAGACGTTGCTACTTGTGATCATTTAATAGATAGAATGAGACTTGTTGTGGACTCCTCCTTGCGGTTCATGTTTGCCCAACGTGGCTTGGATCGTCTATTTGCCCTTCGTGGCTTTAATGGGTTGTTGGTGCCCTTTTGTGGCTTGATGGTTATATTCGTATATCTTATTATTTTCTAGCCATTTTGCAGAGTTCACGTACAATGTGATTTTCGGGTGCAATAGAAAGTCGTATGGTTGATTATTTGAATATCTAAACATATTTCCTTGCAATGCGATTGCTATTATATTTTGCCTACGATGAGATTCTGTTAATTGGCTTGATTTTTGAGTATATGATCATGATTATGAAATGCTCTGTTTAATATATTCATAACATGCGATCTATAATGGATTATGAATGATGAGTGCGCTATCTTAGAGGGTGCTCCTCACTTCGATAGTCATTGACGCTATCAAACCGTAACAGTTGATGCAGGTATACAGCAAGTTGATGTTGTTCACTGGGTCACTAAAGCAGATCAGTTATCTGGGGAGCTAGGCGGGGTCCCTGCGGCCCATATTGAGTTCCACCATTACATGATAGGTTTCTAGTTTTTGTTATTAATGAACTTTGTATTTGGGATTGTATAAGTCCTGTATGGGCGCTACATTTGGAATTTTATAATGATCAGAATATTTTTATATAATGTATGGTTTAATCTAGCTTCGTTACTGTTAACTCTGATTAATGATAAATGGTTCAAATTTACACTGGATTTTATAAGCTAACACTTGGGTTTTTGGGAAACGGGTTATATACTCGGGTCCTAAAAATACAGGGCGTTACACTTTGCTCCCTCCTCTCGGGCGGGTAAGGCCGCACCCCCTTCCAACCGACCATGACACAGTAGAAAGCGCTACCACTACGCCAAAATAGCAAAAAAAGGACGGTCGAAAACCGTCTTAAAAGACCATAAAGGATGGTCTTAGACCGTCGCAAGGGCCGTCATATTTTGGGGAGTCGTATTACTTAAAGGACAGCTATAAACCGTCTCTAAAGAAGGACAGTCATGGACCGTCTCTAAAGAAGGATGGTCATGGACCATCTCTAAACGTAGACATTAGACGTCTCTCATGAAGCTTAAAAGAAGGACGGTCCATGAACTTCGGTAAAAAAGACTGTTGTAGGCAGTCTCTGAAGAACCATAAAAGGACAGTCATGGACCGTCCTTCAAAAGGACTGCTATGAACCGTCTCTTATGAACCTGAAAAGGACGGTCATGGACCGTCTCTTATGAGCCTGAAAAGGATGGTCATGGACCGTCCTTAAAAAGGACTACTATGAACCGTCTCTTATGACCCTAAAAAGGACGGTCTTCGACCGTCTCATATTCGAATATATACCTATTACACCTATTGCAATTCTTCCTGATATACACCTGTTATATAATATATTTCATCATATTCACATTCACATCCATCTAAACCCAAACTACGTAAATCCATCCAAACATAAACTACATTCATACAAATATAAACTACTTCCATCCAAACACAAACAATATACACCTATTACAATATCGTATTCTTCTTGATATACACCTATTACAACATCGTATTCTTCCTGATTTACACCTGTTATATAATATATTTCATCATATTCACATTCACATCCATCTAAACCCAAACTACGTACATTCATCCAAACATAAACTACATTCATCCAAACATAAACTACGTCCATCCAAACACAAACAATCTTATCCACATTACATCCATCCATGCATAAATACATATAAGTTGAACATCATAAATAAAAAAAGGAAATTAGCAACAATTTTCTTTTTGTCTTTCACTGATAAAAAAATATTCAACCAACAAAACATTATAATTCAGAATCATGAAGAATTGCAGAAACTTCATTCACTTTTTTTTTTCTTCCAAAAAAGTGGGCACACTTTTTTAAAATAAAACTGATCATTAAAATAAAACTAATGCAAGAAAATAATGCAAAAAAGTGTTTCAATTCAAGTTAATAGAAACAACAATAAAAATTAAAACTTTGTAAAAAGGGGCATGTGTTAAAAGGGATACATTCTTGTTTGTTGCCATGTGATTGGGCTACATTATTACAGCAATCATGTTCGGGGTCGGGGTCGGGATCGGGTTTAGGTTTGGGTTTTTAAATTTAGGTTTAGGTTTAGGTTAGGGAGTTGAGATTAGGATTAGGTGTAGGTCTAGGTTTAGGGATTTGAGAATACATTTAGGTTTTAGGTTTAGGTTTAGGTTTTAGGTTTTAGGTTTAGGTTATAGGTTTAGGTTTAGGTTTTAGGTTTAGGTTATAGGTTATAGGTTAAGGTTTAGGTTATAGGTTTTGGTTTAGGTTATAGGTTATAGGTTAAGGTTTAGGTTATAGGTTTTGGTTTAGGTTAAGGTTTAGATTTAGGTTATAGGTTTAGGTTAAGGTTTAGGTTAGGTTGAGGTTATAGTATATAGGTTATAGCTTTAGGGAATTGAGAATAGGTTAAGGTTTGGGTTTAGGATATCAGGTTCGGGTTCGGGATCGGGTTTAGGTTTGGGTTTTCAAGTTTAGGTTAGGGAGTTGAGATTAGGATTAGGTGTAGATTTAAGTTTAAGGATTTGAGAATAGATTTAGGTTTTAGGTTTAGTTTTAGGTTTTAGACTTAGGTTAAGGTTATAGGTTTAGGTTACAAGTGTAAGTTATAGGTTTAGGTTAGGTTATAGGCTAAGGTTTAGGGAATTGAGAATAGGTTAAGGTTTAGGTTTAGGAAATCCGGTTCGGGTTCGGGATCGGGTTTAGGTTTGGGTTTTCAAGTTTAGGTTTAGGTTTAAGTCAGGGAGTTGAGATTAGGAATAGGTGTAGGTTTAGGTTTAGGTTTAGGGATTTGATAATACATTTATATTTTAGGTTTAGGTTAAGGTTTTAGGTTATAAGTAAAGGTTTAGGTTTTAGGTTTAAGTTATAGGTTATAAGTTTAGGTTATAGGTTATAAGTTAAGGTTTTAGGTCATAGGTATTGGTTTAGGTTAAGGTTATAGGTATAGGTTTAAGTTTAGGTTTAGGGTTAGGTTATAAGCTATAGGTTTAGGGTATTGAGAATAGGTTAAGGTTTAGGTTTAGGAAATTGGGTTCGGGTTCGGGATTGGGTTTAGGTTTGGGTTTTCAAGTTTAAGTTTAGGTTTAGGTTAGGGAGTTGAGATTAGGATTAGGTGTAGGTTTAGGTTTAGGGATTTGAGAATACATTTAGGTTTTAGGTTTAGGTTTAGGTTTAGGTTTTACGATTAGGTTAAGGTTTAGGTTTAGGTTAAGGTTTAGGTTTAGGTTATAAGCTATAGGTTTAGGGAATTGAGAATAGGTTAAGGTTTAGGTTTAGGTTTAGGAAATCGGGTTCGGGTTCGGGATCAGGTTTAGGTTTGGGTTTTCAAGTTTAGGTTTAGCTTTAGGTTAAAGAGTTGAGATTAGGATTAGGTGTAGGTTTAGGTTTAGAGATTTGAGAATACATTTAGGTTTTAGGTTTAGGTTTAAGTTTTAGGTTATAGGTTAAGGTTTAGGTTTTAGGTTTAGGTTAAGGTTAGGTTATAGGTTATAAGTTTAGGTTATAGGTTATAGGTTAAGATTTTAGGTCATAGGTTTTGGTTGAGGTTAAGGTTATAGGTTAAGGTTAAGATTTAGGTTTAGGTTTAGGTTATAAGCTATAGGTTTAGGGAATTGAGAATTGCTTAATTAAGGTTTAGGTTTAGGAAATCGGGTTCGGGTTCGGGATCGGGTTTAGGTTTGGGTTTTCAAGTTTAGGTTTAGGTTTAGGTTAGGGAGTTGAGATTAGGATTAGGTGTAGGTTTAGGTTTAGGGATTTAAGAATACATTTAGGTTATAGGTTTAGGTTTAGGTTTTAGGTTATAGGTTAAGGTTTAGGTTATAGGTTTAGGTTAAGGTTAGGTTATAGGTTATAAGTTTAGGTTATAGGTAGGTAAAGGTAGGTCATAGGTTTTGGTTTAGGTTAAGGTTTAGGGAATTGAAAATAGGTTAAGGTTTAGGTTTAGAAAATCCGGTTCAGGTTCGGGATTGGGTTTAGGTTTCGGTTTTCAAGTTCAGGTTTAGGTTTAGGTTAGGGAGTTGAGATTAGGATTAGGGACATTTAGGTTTTAGGTTTGGGTTTAAGTTTTAGGTTACAGGTTAAGGTTTAGGTTTTAGGTTTAGGTTAAGGTTAGGTTATAGGTTATAAGTTTAGGGTATAGGTTATAGGTTAAGGTTTTAGGTCATAGGTTTTGGTTGAGGTTAAGGTTATAGGTTACGGTTAAGATTTAGGTTTAGGTTTAGGTTAAGGTTTAGGTTTAGGTTATAAGCTATATGTTTAGAGAATTGAGAATAGGTTAAGGTTTAGGTTTAGGAAATCGGGTTCGGGTTCAGGATCGGGTTTAGGTTTGGGTTTTCAAGTTTAGGGTTAGGTTTAGGTTAGGGAGTTGAGATTAGGATTATGTGTAGGTTTAGGTTTAGGGATTTAAGAATACATTTAGGTTATAGGTTAAGGTTTAGGTTTTAGGTTTAGGTTAAGGTTAGGTTATAAGTTATAAGTTTAAGTTATAGGTAGGTTAAGGTAGGTCATAGGTTTTGGTTTAGGTTAAGGTTATAGGTTTAGGTTAAGGTTTAGGTTTAGGTTTAGGTTAAGATTTAGGTTTAGGTTATAAGCTATAGGTTTAGGGAATTGAGAATAGGTTAAGGTTTAGGTTTAGGAAATCGGGTTCGGGTTCTGGATTGGGTTTAGGTTTCAATTTTCAAGTTCAGGTTTAGGTTTAGGTTAGGGAGATGAGATTAGGATTAGGTGTAGGTTTAGGTTTAGGGATTTGAGAATACATTTAGATTTTAGGTTTAGGTTTAGGTTATAGGTTATAGGTTAAGGTTTAGGTTTTAGGTTTAGGTTAAGGTTAGGTTATAGGTTATAATTTTAGGTTATAGGTTATAGGTTAAGGTTTTAAGTAATAGGTTTTGGTTTAGGTTAAGGTTTAGGTTATAAGCTATAGGTTTAGGGAATTGAGAATAGGTTAAGGTTTAGGTTTAGGAAATCAGGTTCGGGTTCGGGATCGGGTTTAGGTTTGGATTTTCAAGTTTAGGTTTAGGTTTAGGTTTGGGAGTTGAGATTAGGATTAGGTGTAGGTTTAGGTTTAGGTATTTGAGAATACATTTAGGTTTTAGGTTATAGGTTTAGGTTTAGCTTTAGGTTAAGGTTTAGGTTTAGGTTAAGGTTTAGGTTAAGGTTTTATTTTAGGTTATAAGCTATAGGTTTAGGGAATTGAGAATAGGTTAAGGTTTAGGTTTAGGAAATCGGGTTCGGGTTCAGGATCGGGTTTAGGTTTAGGTTTTCAAGTTTAGGTTTAGGTTTAGGTTAGGGAGTTGAGATTAGGATTAGGTGTAGGTTTAGGTTTAGGTATTTGAGAATACATTTAGGTTTTAAGTTTAGGTTTAGGTTATAGGTTATAAGCTATTAGTTTAGGGAATTGAGAATAAGTTAAGGTTTAGGTTTAGGAAATCGGGTTCGGGTTCAGGATCGGGTGTAGGTTTGGGTTTTTAAGTTTAGGTTTAGGTTTAGGTTAGGGAGTTGAGATTAGGATTAGGTGTAGGTTTAGGTTTAGGGATTTGAGAATACATTTAGGTTTTAGGTTTAGGTTTAGGTTTTAGGTTATAGGTTAAGGTTTAGGTTTTAGGTTATAGGTTATAAGTTTAGGTTATAGGTTATAAGTTAAGGTTTTAGGTCATAGGTTTTGGTTTAGGTTAAGGTTATAGGCTTAGGTTTAGGTTTAGGTTTCGGTTATAAGCTATAGGTTTAGGGAATTGAGAATAGGTTAAGGTTTAGGTTTAGGAAATCGGGTTGCAGATCGGGTTTAGGTTTGGGTTTTCAAGTTTAGGTTTAGGTTTAGTGTAAGACCCGTGTCCTAGTCCGTACTGTTCCGTTAGCTTCCGCGGTCCTTCCGGTCAAATTCTGGCAACCTTCGCACCGTATTCGGTGTCTGCGCACGATCCTAAGCCAGGTCCCGCGCACCGACGTCGGCTTGATCCGAAAGTTGTATCATAGCGACCGCGTCGTCGCCGCGGTTCCAACGCCGTGACTTGCGCACCGAACCGATACCTAGGTAAGAAGATGCCGATCAGCGTTAATTCCGAATAAACACGGCGCCTCTACACAATTAGTCCCATCAATTAACCATAAATGCATCCCATACATTAAGTACTTCACCCATTCCCTCTTTTTCCAAAAGTCCACCATCTTTCCACCTCACCATTCCTCTTTTTCTCATTTTCAACCACAACCATCTCTCTTCTCCACCAATTTCAAACTAAACCATACCTCTCATCACTCCTTTCTTACAACCATCACTCCACCCATCCCTCCATCCATTATTTCTATCTCTCCCTCTCATTCTCTAGCAATTTTCCCAAATCCCATGAGAAATTTCACACATCCAACACACTCTCTCAACTTCAAGTGTGGCCCACCCTCTCATCTCCAATCTCAACCATTCATCTTTCATCAACCTCCATTAAAAGTGAAGGTAAGGAGCTAAGGAGTCCAAGGGAGCAAGGAGAAGGAAGATAAGGTGGGTGATTTTCCATTATTTTAAATTTTAGGGCCCACTTGTTGGTGGGACCCATTTAGATGTATGTGATTTAATCAAGAGGGCCCATAGTGGCGGGGTTCCTCTATCTCACCGTATATCTCTCTCTATCTCTCTCTTTCTTTCTTTCTTTGTAATGGTGTGGATCCCACCAATGTGTTACATCTACCCCGTCCATCTACATTAGACGGTGAGGTCCACTCTATTACAGGTGATGATCCACACCATCCACTGTTTGGATGGGCCCAATGCACTTTTTTTTTGTATATATATACTTATATATATATGTTATATTTTATATAATATATATAACATAATATGTATTATATATATAATATGATATATATATATATATTTGGTGGGCCACGTCCACGTGGGGCCCACCACAATGAAGTGATTATGTAAGTCGTCCAGCGTCCAGGGACGCTGGATGTTGGCGCTGTGTGCTTTATAAAAAAAAAGGGAGAGAGAGAAAGAAGTGGTGGACCTCTCATGAAGGCCCCACTTTGATGTACATGCATAATCCAAGCCGTCCATTTCGTTCCCCTGGTCATTTTAGGCATTGAGCCGAAAAATAAAACCGATCCCTTTTCTTGGAGGGCCATACCATAGGAAACGGTAGTGTTTACCGTTGAAACCACCTGAATCTTTTTATTTGCCAGAAACAAGCCGTATATTGGACTCTGTTTGATTTAAAAAAAAAAAAAGAAGAAGCAGAAGCAGCAGCGCTACTGCCGCTGTCAGAAGACGCAGGCGCGCTGCCTGCAGCTGTGCTGCCGCTGACGGACGGACTGGCTGGGGCTCACGGCCCCAGCTGTGGGCCCCACTTTGATGCATTTCGATGATCAACACCGTGCATTTGATGGGTCCCCACAGACTAGCCGTCCGTCCCGAAAATCAGCCTTATACGGAACTCATGTGGGCCATACCACTTAAAATCATGTGAAGATATACCAAAACATATAAAATCAGTTGGTGGGGCCTAACTGAGTTTTGAACGTTGCTAAAACTTGGTTTGGACCGTCAACTAGGTGGGACTCACCTAATGGGCGGGCTGGATCCATGGACCACATCACAGTGGGCCCTAGGTTGGGTGGCCTCACCAACCTTAATGACAAATAAACATTACTGTGGGGCCTCGTCCAGAACGGGTGCTAAAAATAAAATAAAATAAAATAAAATTACGGTGGGCCCCTCCACCTCGTGGCTAAACATTTCAGTGGGCCCTTGGCCCACACACCCCCATCAACAGGTTGTATGGGAAATAAATATTTCAGTGGGCCCTATCCAGGCCCATATCACCTTATGAATAGTTTGGATGTCAAATGAATAGCACAGTGGGCCCTATCTAGGCCCACGTGACCTTATGAATAGATTGGGTGATAAATAAATATTGTAGTGGGCCCTACCTGGGTCCACATGACCATATGAACAGTTGGTTGGAAAATAAACATTATGTTGGGCCCTAGGTTGCTTGGAAAATAAACATTACTGTGGGCCCCAGTCTGAATGACCTTAACAATGGGTTGGATGGGAAATAAACATTATGGTAGGCCCCTCATGGGACCCACTGATGTATGTGTTGTAAACCATACCCTCCATTAGAGTGGGCTCCATCATGATGCATGTGTTTCATCCAACTGTCCAACCATTTTGGAGATAATTTAAGGCCCATTTTATGAGGCCCACTGTGATGTATGCAAGGCCCGTGTGACTAGGCCCATGTTGATGCAATTTTGGCCCGTCATTGAGGCCCACCTTGATATGTATCTGTGAGACCCATGTATGAGGCCATTTGATGTATTAAAGGCCCATGGGTCGAGGCCCAATAAGATGTACAAAAGGCCCATTGAAATGTGTGATTCGTGGAAGGCCATCCTTTGGGAGCAATGTTGGTTTGATGTCCACATTGTGAGGATAATGTCGGTTAAATGTCCGCATTATGATTCTCCCTAAGGCCCATTAATAGGCCCATACCTGTAGTATATAGGCCGTCCAGGCCCATCTTCATTTTTGATCAGAGCCCATCACTACATAACATGATTAGTATAGGTCCATGATTCATGATCATTCGCATCATATGTATGCCTGATGTGAGGAGTGACCGATCATAGCATATGCCTTTGGGCAGACTGTTTATGGGCTCCCTGATAGGCGGAGTTGCCCCATATAAGTGCATGGTACATACGGGAGTGTTGCATGACTGATAATGTGACTCATGCACTTGCATTTGTGTGATTATAGTTACTGTATGCCCTAGCGACATCAGGGCCATAGCCTCCATAGACACATCATGGATGGCTGGGTTGGATACCGAAAATGTTTGGTTCTAGCATACGGGCGCCATAGACGTCCTTGGGTGAAAATCCCTAAACCCGATGGTACCAGAGGATGACTCCAATGTCGAGACCGAGTGGATATATGAGCGCACGAGGGCCGAATACCAGGAGGCCGCGTCTCCCACTGTGTCGTGGTCGGTTAGAAAGGAGTGTGGCCTTACTCGCCCGAGGATAGGGGGCAATACTAGGCTGAGTTTGACCAGCTCGCGAATGGGTCCGCTATCGACGTGCCAGATAGGTATTGGCAGACTATTGGCCAGGCGGATAGTGAGGTTTCTTACACTTACTTGGACTGTGCGGCTAGGAGAGCGACAGTGCTATTTGGAGTGTATTGAACCCCAGTGATTATCCAGAATGAGAACTGTACTGATACATGATAAGGATTGGCATGCTTGAGTTGCATCTCGCATCGCATGGCCGTGTTATGGCCGATAGCATTCATATCTTGCACCGCATAGCCTTGGTACGGCTGATTGCATTCATGTGCTCATCACCATGATTCCGCATCACTCTGACCTTGCATTTTGAGCACGTTTATATTGCGCACACACTTACACCACCCTCTAAGCTTTCCATAAGCTTATACACGATTGATGCGTGCAGGTGACGCCAGGACGCAGTCGCAGCCATAGTCTCGTTGTAGTTGGAGCGTGCAGCCGAGCTTCTGGAGTTTTGTTTCTTTACTACATTGTATTTTCCTTTCTATCGCATTGTACTCAAAAGTTTTTGATCATAATGGATTTTGCGGTGGTGTTCTTGAGGTTATTGTTTGTGGGTTATGCTTTTTGTTATGCTCATTATGATTCAGACTGATGATTTGAAACCCTCCTTGTAGTCTCCCAGGATCGGAACCTGGTGAATGGGTGCTGGGGTCCGAGAATGGGGTTCTACGGAGGCTGTCGGTGCCGGATTCGGCGATCGGGAATTTTGTGAGCCCGGTTTTCGAGTTCGGGGCGTGACATTTAGGTTAGGGAATTGAGATTAGGATTAGGTGTAAGTTTAGGTTTAGGGATTTGAGAATACGTTAAGGTTTAGGTTTAGGAAATTGGGTTCGGGTTCGAGATCGGGTTTACGTTTGGCTTTTAGGTTTAGGTTTAGGTTATAGATTTAGGTTATAGGTTATAAGTGTAGGTTTAGGTTTAGGTTTTAGGTTTAGGTTATAGGTTTAGGTTTAGGTTAAGGTTAGGGTTTAGGTTATAGGTTTTGGGATTTGAGAATAGGTTTAGGTTATAAGTATAGGTTTAGGTTTAGGTTTTATGTTTGGGTTAAGGTTATAGGTTTAGGTTAGGTTATAGGTTAAGGTTTAGGGAATTGAGTTTAGGTTATAGGTTTAGGTTTAGGTTATAGATTTAGGGATTTGAGAATAGGTTTAGGTTATAGGTTTAGGTTTAGGTTTAGGTTATAGGTTTAGGTTTAGGTTAAGGTTATAGGTTTAGGTTTAGGTTAGGTTATAGGTTTTTTGTTAAGGTTAAGGTTTAGGTTATAGTTATAGGTTTTGGGATTTGAGAATAGGTTTAGGTTAGGTTATAGGTTAAGGCTTAGGGAATTGAGTTTAGGTTATAGGTTTAGGTTATAGGTTTTGGGATTTGAGAATAGCTTTAGGTTACAAGTATAGGTTTAGGTTAGGTTTTAGCTTAAAGTTTAGGGAATTGAGTTTAGGTTATAGGTTTAGGTTATAATAGGTTTAGGTTATAAGTTATAGGTTTAGGTTAAGGTTTAGGTTGTAGTTATAGGTTTTGGGATTTGAGAATAGGTTTAGGTTATAGGTTATGAGTGTGATCCCTGCAAATACAGATATAAACACGGCCTGCTCCAATTGGTCAGGCCCTTCCAATACTGTCCATAGGAAATGGACAGCTTCATCATGGTCATAACAGCGGTTCCCACCTTCCAGCGACCCCCGCTCAACATCCGGATAGCTCCGACGCACATCCGGATCTGCTCCATTAATTTCAAGTAAATACATAAACACGGCCTATCCAAATGGCTAGGCCCCTCCAATGTTGTCCACAGGAAATGGACAGCTTCATCATGGTCATAACAGCGGTTCCCACCTTCCAAGGACCCCCGCTCATCCAGATAGCTCCGATGCACATCCAGATTTGCTCCATTAATTTCGAGCAAATGCATAAATATGGCCTGTCCAAATGGTCAGGCCCCTCCAATGGTCATAACAGCGGTTCCCACCTTCCACGGACCCCCACTCAACATCCAGATAGCTCCATCACACATTCGGATACATAAATGGGTACAGTTTTAAAGAACATTATTAACAATGTTTCAAATGCATACCTCCCTTAGAAAGTTCTTCAGTTAATCCTCATGAAAGTCCTGATCTGTAAGAACCTTAACGGCAACATCCTACATTCCATGATTGAATAAATAAGAAGATGCACCTTTACTTTCAAGTTAAACAAAAATGGGACAGAGAACCATGTAAGAAACATGAAGAAGAGTGTGGATTTCTTTGAATATGATAGAGAGATTGGTTCAGGAACTGAAGCACAAATTACTCTCATCAAGTTAGTTATCAGAATAACATTTCCAGAGAAGTTCCCTGCATTAAACACTTGCCTATGTAATTCAATTGTCTTCAGTAAAATCAAATTACTATCTTAAAAGAAATGCACGCCACACATGCGAAACGTCATTTTCAAACCAAACTACACTCGTTATTTTTAAATTTCACACGGCCACTTCATTCCCCCATATCTCCCTCGATTTCCCCACTCTCACCTCTCCGTCTCTCTCTTAAAGCAAAAAAGAAGAAAAAAAAAACTTTTTTATGTTTTTTCAATCCATCTTCCATTTTCTTCTTAATAAGAAAATCCATATCTACTAATATTCCCATTTTTCTATTTTTCAAAAGAATGAGTTCGGATTCCAAAAGCGTCAGCTCCAACACTCGTACTTTCAGCCCAAACCCTAACCAAGGACTCCAAAATTACCAAACTGCCACTTTGCGGGAACCCCCTAAATTTAGAAAAATCTAATGACTTGCAGTCAACTATTGCATAGTATATGAAATGGGAAGTAAATAGTGAACTAAAATGTCCATGCTTATGCAGTAAACCAGAAAGATAAATTGAAAACTTTCCAACAGTGTGCATTTTACCTGGGAAAGGCCTCCCATATTTGTATTGTTGGTTACTCATCCCTTTGTCTACAAGCCACAATCGACCAACAATTTCTATCATTACCTGTACTCTGAAGCCAACACAAATATAACTGGAAAACAATATAAGGAATAAGAAAAAATGAATTTACCTGTATACATCATTAAATGTTTCCCTATAAGGAGGTGATATTATATCTTTGATAGCCACAACCTGTATGACAGAGAAAAATGCAACCGATATAGTCTATTACAATTCAAAGGAGAAAAAAGATTTATGGCTGCACCGATATTCTAGTACATTATGAACGGCTGCCTACGTACCCAAAAAGTCAGATAGGGATTAAGTCACTACGTAGTTCTTTTTAATTAACCAAGTTACTAAAGGTCATAAATTTCAAATTTAACAAAGTATCATTGAAAATCGTCTCAAATCATTTCTGGTTGGTGCATTTAAAAAAAATTCAAATACACAATCAATGTATATTCTTGTTACATCTCATACTGCAACAAGAGACAATGTTCTGTCAATACTTCAGTTACATTTGAAATTGAAATCCTTTAGTGACTTGGTTAATAAAAAACAAATGACAACAAGCCATAATTAATAAAAAAAAGGATGTTAAAGATTAAATAAATAAAAAAGGCAACTTGGTCAAAAAAGGATTTCAGTGAATAATCAAGTTTTCGTCATACAAAATGTCCTAGAGTTCAAAAAGTTAAACAAAACTACTGAATATTTAAATTCTCATCAGGAATTTGGGCCAAACAACAATTTAACCCAATTGAATATATTCAAATGTCCTATCATCATTAAATAACTCTGCTGTGCGAACATTGATATCCTCTATTACAACTTTGATGCATTCTGGAGGGATGCCTGCAGTATCTGACACCAAAATCCGACATAATTCCTACAATTTTATAAAACAAAACAATATCTCATTATTATGTAATTGGCATTCTATTAATATTTTGATAGCTAAAAAATTGTAACAATCATTACTAAATAGAATTCAACTCACTTTCAAACTGATTTGAATCTTATTAGTTTCTTTTCCGTTTCCTATGACGTGAGGTACTCGGCTCACTCTCTACCCATGATTTTTCCTGTACATCTTCATCTTCTTCATTTAAATCATCAATTAATGTAAGTGCTGAAGAACCTACATTCCTTCTGGCCTCAAACTCAAGTGGATCTTCAAATACATATGCATCTTTCGTCAATCTCTTAGGA
Source organism: Magnolia sinica (assembly GCF_029962835.1). Taxonomy (NCBI): domain Eukaryota; kingdom Viridiplantae; phylum Streptophyta; class Magnoliopsida; order Magnoliales; family Magnoliaceae; genus Magnolia; species Magnolia sinica. The sequence goes on from NC_080581.1 coordinate 32,653,143, forward strand.
GCATCCAGTACAACATGTCAGTCATCTCTAGTTGGATCCTTAAAGTAGAAGACCTGAGCGGCCTGAGATGTAAGAATAAACGGCTCATCGTCTTCCTTTAAGTTCCGTCTAAACCTTCCTAGATTGAGAAATATCAAATTTGTTTTGGGATCTATGAAACATCCATTCAATTTATCTTCAATATGCACCCAATCACAGTAGAAGAGTGCTACTCTGAAATCGAAGTAGTTCAATTCAAGAATTTGTCTAATGATGCCATAATAAGTGACTTCTTCTTCTATAGGATTCCTATCCCCGGCGCTTGCCCCAAATCTAGTTAGCGCTTTCATTGAGGCTCCACTGTTCTGTGTTGTTCTGTTCATTTCAGAATTCGCAGTGCTAAAAACATATCCATTTACTAAGTATTATATGATATGCATTTGAAGTCAGGACCATTGGCAATTCTCTTAAATTGAGACATTTCTTGATTACGTAGTTGATGTCTTAACCAAGGAATGTATTCCATTGGTTTTTCTACTGACAGATTACCCTTTCAATTTTGTCCCATACGTGTTTGGCCCTGGATGTATGTTTGGTACTTCCTACAAATTCCAAATCATAGCAATTAATTATATATATAACAATGTTTATTACCATAAGCCATTTAAAAATATAAAAAAGAATAATATACTTCATTAACTTACTCCTCTCATTGATAATTTTCAACGTGATGTTGCAAAATCCATCTACGTGCTTGTTGGTATTGCACTGTAGTAAGATCATAAACTTTTCCTTTCTTATCATTCTGGGAATCACCAGTATTTTCATCATCATTGAATATTTTTAGTCCTTGCTTATGACCTCCTATTGTATTATTAGGATAGTATTCCATGCAGTACATCATAGATTCCTCTATAATGTAGCGTTCTGCAATACAGCCCTCTGGGTAAGCTTGATTCATCACTTACTTCTTGTATGTTCTCATCATCCTGCTAAATATTAAAATCAAGTATTGATGAAAAAATATAAGCTATTTTGAAAAAGTTAATAAATTAAAATAGTTAAAGTTACCTCTCAAAAAGATACATCCATCGATATCTACAGGTCTGCAAACTTGTGCCTCCTCCGCCAAGTGCACAACAAGGTGTGTCATAGAAATGAAAAACAATGGTGGAAAATACTTTTCGAAAACACATAATGTTTCCCCTATTTTATTTTTCATTTCTTGCAGCTCCATACGATGAATTTCTTTAGAACATATGACGTTAAAGAATCTTGACAATTGTATAATGGCGGCGTGCAATGACTTTTCTTTCTTGAATGAATGCATCAATAATACGGGTAGTAACTGCTGCATTAGAATATGATAATCATGTGACTTAAGGCCCTTGAGATTATAGTCATCCATACTGATATGATGTTTCCAGTTTGCACTATACCCTCTCGGAACTTTCAAATCACTCAAGGTTCGACAAATGAGTTCTCTTTCAGATCTGGATAATGTAAAAGGAGCCTTAGGCAATAACAACTTACCATTTTTTTCCTCTGGCCAATATTTTGATCTTATCTTCATAGCCATAAGATCCTGATGGTCTTGTAAACCATCCTTAGACTTGTCCTTCATGTCCATGATTGTTACAATAAGGTTCTTAGTAACATTTTTCTCGACATGCATCACATCCAAATTATGACGAATGGGCATATGCTCCCAATACGGCAATGTAAAGAAGATTGATCTCTCGACCAAGCAGTAAGGTTAGACTCCTCATCCGTGGTCTTCTTCCTCTTATTTCCTATATACTTTCCGAACTTGGTTTGTATATTATTCATTTTAACCAATACCTGTTCTCCAGACAAACACTTTGGAGCCTGCCGATTTTCATCATTCCCATTGAATCGAGATCTTTGGCTCTTAAAGATATGAGCTCTTGGGAGGAATCTTCTGTGCCCCATATAAGCAAACTTCTTTCCATGTTTTAGCTAAAGAGACTCAGTCTCCTCACTACAAACAGGACATACATACTTTCCTCCTGTCTTACACTTAGAAAGATGTCCATAGGCTGAAAAATCATGTATTACCCATAATAAAATCGCCTTCATTGTAAACCTGTTCTTCCCGAATGAATCATATGTTATCAACCCTTTCCATAATTCATTTAATTCTTTAATTAATGGTTGTAAATATACAGCGATGTCATGCCCTGGACCATTTTTCTGGGAATTAAAAGTGTTAACATAATAAATTCCTTCCGCATGCATAAATGAGGTGGAAGATTGTATGGAACAACCATAACAGGCCAGCAACTATATGAGATGCTTATATGCCCAAAGGAGTTGAATCTGTCTGTTGCAAGTCCCAACCAAACGTTACGTGGATCCGCAGCAAAATCACTAAATTTTCTATGTACAAACTTCCACATAGAAGAATCCACAGGATGATGCATGTACAAGTCATTTTTAGCCCCCTTTGAATGCCACAACATATTCTATGCAATCCATCATACACTATAAAGTCTTTGTAACCTTGGTGTTAATGGGAAGTATCTTAGCACCTTCCATGGTACATGTGAGACTCTTGATCTTACAACACTATTCACTTTCCATCTACTTGCTTTACATGTAGCACAACTTTCCTTATTAGCATGTTCCTTCTAGTACAGAATACAATCATTACGACATGCATGTATCACCTCATAGTTCATACCCAACGAATTGATCAGTCTCTTTGCATTATAGGTATTATCTGGCAAAGAGTTCTCGCTTGGTAAAATCTTCTTGAGCAGTTACAACAAACTCATAAAGCTATTATCTGATCATTGATATCTAGCCTTCATGCTCATAAACTCAACTATCACTGACAACTTTGTATACTCACGTTTACACGATAGATATAGGGGTTGTACCGCATCCTCCCTTAATTTATTGTACTGAGTATCATTGTCTATGTCATCTTGAGGCTGACTACCATGTTCCTCATTGACCTCATTCATACATGTATCTAAGTCATCAGGTTGAACACGACCAAAAGTATCATTAACCAAATCAACCATTCTGGGCAACAACTCTTCATTACAATCAGTGGTAGATGTACTAGGAGCCTTAGCATTGACACCCATATTGGGAAGTTGTTCTCCAAGAAAAAACCAAGTTGTGTATGTCTGATCTATACCATTCATAATCAAATGCTTAGAAACTGTACTTAGTATTTTCTTCCCACACACATTACAACATCCAGCATAAGGACAACTATACCAATCAACACCTCTCGAATTCTTTTCCATAAAAATAATAAATGATTCAACGCCTTTAATGTATTCATCACTCAATATATCTTTCGTCATCTAATTCTTGCTCGGGGGCGTTAAATCCATTTCTGATATCACGTGCATGCAGCATATAAAAAATGAGATACAATATATATATAAAAAAAAAAGAGAATTTTCATAAACTGTCAAAACATGCCACACATGTGGTCACCAATCACAAAAAAAATAAAGATCTATATATATCCGCAAATATATGCACATGATTAGGTGCAGGTTTTAGGTTATAGGTTATAGGTTACAGGCTACATCAAGTTATGAGTTTTCAAGCATTAACTCACATACGTAGATTGAAATATGAAAAGCAGTCTTACCATTCTTGCACTAAATGAAAATATGAAGTTTCAATCCACAAAAAGAAAGAAGTAATAATTCAGAAGTTATTTAGGAAACAAGAGCAGCAAAATGCAATAAACAATACCTGCTGTAATGAAGTTTTTTTTTCATTAAAAAGGGCATATATTAACATCTTAGAAGATAACACCAAATTTGAAGTTTTTTTTTATTGAATGCAATGAAAAGGAACAACAAAACCAATAGCTCAATGCCTGCTATCAGAAGTTTACGTCAATTAATCTTTGGTCTTTAAAGGTCCTTTCACCATTTCAAGGGGTGTACTTAGAAAGTAAAGGGCTCTCAATTTTTTGACAAAAAAGCGATGGTCCCTGTTGTCCCCTAAATCAGTATATTGAACAATACATGTAAAACTTTCCAAATGTCTGATGACTAGATGTGATGTAAAGACATGGAAGTGGTGGTAATTTCCTAGATAACCAAGCAATCTTACCTGCACCACCAAGTCTAGGTTTTGACTACATTACTCCCTGTCCATAAATTGATGATGGATCCATTGACAAGGATCTTTGAGTTACATCCAAGTTGACATTACCTTTGATGTCCTATAAATTTCAAAATGTACATCTCATGGTGTAGATTTAATTAGTAAACTCTAGATTTGAAAGATCTCTTTATATCTTAGCTTTTGTATTTTAGCTTACAAAGAGATCTCTAAGGCCGTATGTGTGGATAGAGTTGATCAATAATGAGATTGGAATCTGTTGTATAGAGATGCCATATCCAGGTGAACTAATAAGGAATCTGCTACACTGCAAGAAAAATTACAGCAACTTGTGAATTTTCCAGAAGCTCAAATGTGACTTCCAGATATATGGTGTTTGAACTCCTATAAACTTGACTTATTGTCACATGACAGTAATACCCATATTCCAATAGCCCTTTTTCTGTTAAGAAACTAGTTCAACAATCAAGCTATATAATAAAACTTATAAGGAAAAAGCCAATATAAAGGAACTAAAGTAGCAAAAAACACTATTCTTGCAGTAACACCTCACTTGCATGTCCACAAAATAGAATTGTATCCAATATGATCGAGGTGTCATACCTTCAATTAAATAACTTATAAACACATGCATGATGATCCATCCATCCATGATTTAACAATCCATCCATCTATCCATGCATGCATACACACATACACACACATGCGTGATGATCCATCCATCCAGTCTTCCATCCATGTATGCATACATACATACATATACACACACATAAATCCATCCATGCATGTATGCATGCATACAGACACATGTATAATCTGTCCATCCATGCATGCATGCATAGTGTACAACCATTCCTTTGGAGTACAAACTCTGCCCAAGTGGTACACATGAAAACTACATACATTGCACGATATGATAAGGTTCTTAACAAATGAATAGCACATTATACAAATTACCTGTTCAACCATGATGAAGCAAGGATTCATGTAATATTTCAAAAATTGAAAACTAATTAGTAGATCAAGAAAATCCAAACCTTTCAAAAGGTAAAGTGAAGACTGGGCCATAGCAAAGAGACTGGAGTACCCTCAAGCATATGTAGAGCAAAAAACCTGAAAACACTGGCCTCTATTCACAATAACATGAGGCATTGAAAGCCAATTATAGCTTATTGGAAGCCAGGCATGAACCTGGTGGAACAATAAATAGGAGCAAATCATGACAAAAAGTTATCAAAGAGACAACAGTGCATAAAAATTATGTTGTACCACTTGATGTCACTCAAATTTTACCAACATGCCCATAAATGTCCATAACTATTCCACAACATTTAATTTGACACATTTCTAGAATGCTTATAGGGATGACTGTCAATCACCTTGACCAAAAGTGAACATTTATCGGGTACCCTCAGGCACCATTCAACGGATCCTGATACATTACTAGAAAGAAGAAAACAACCTGTGACTTTATGAGAGTTTATCTAATTCCAACAGATATCCTTCTGTAATGATTGTCACCAGAATCTGCCTCATGAAAATTTTGATGATCCCCTCATGAAGATCCAACCAGGATCCTAAAGCCGCAAACACCAAACAGTATGAAACAGAGGATCTTGATCCGATTGGTTCCTACATACTTTTCACTATAGGTGACACATGCATAATTTTTTTATATAAACAGATTTTGCATAATCAAATTTCAACTGGACTAGTCTGGTGGCAGTTGTTGCATGCCTTCTAATTGGTACAATCAGCAGCAATGTGGCCCAGCTTGTAGCAATTGTCGCAGAGCTTGGTGTCAAAAGCGGGTAAGACAAGCACATTTGGACAGTCTCTTGCAAAATGCCCCAGTAGGAGAATCTAACAGTAGGAATGCTGTGAACATGCATCTACAAATGCCAATGACAGCCCACCTCTTACTGCTACAACACAAACTCCAACCCACATAATCAAAGCAGAACAACCCTGTGCTCAGCTATATCCACACAAAACATTCCTTATTGAGCCATTTCATCAAACAATTAGCATGCATCAATTATAAGAGATATTATACAAGGGACTTTTTAGTTTTTACAAGTGTACCATTGTTTAGTGACCTAATAAAATGATGATATTATGGTCTATGCACCAAAAATCTAAAAAGGGCTAAAAATCTGAATGGCAGAACAAAATCTGAGAGTGTGAAACAGAGAGAGAGAGAGAGAAATATAACCCTAATCTTAACAAAAAAAATAAAGAAAATGAGGTCGTAGGAGAGAGCAACAAAGAGGAAGAGATCGAATTGTAGGGAGGAGCAACAAATTCCTTCAATTTCAAGACATCAAACATGTGCGAATGACAGATCTGTGCTGATTCGAGTTCAAAAATTGTATTAAAAAAAATTACAAAAGAAAACTTCAAAAGGAAATCATACCTATGGAGAGGAGCCTCAGATTCCTTCGGTGCTTCATGGCTGCTGCAATGGAGGTCCAAGAAAAATAATGATACAAGGGAGATAGAAGAGACGACGGAGATGCATTAGAGAGAGAGAGGGAGGAGATTGCGAAAGATGGGGCAGAGATCGGGAGAGAGGGAGGGTTTAGGGAACAAAGAGAGAGAGAGAGAGAGAGAGGAAGATGAGAGAGAGAGAAAAATGAAGGGTTCTTGGGCGCGCTATGTTTTGAGCACGCGCCCATTTTTGGGCGAGACCATGGAAGGTGCTCTGTGGGCCCTACCATGATGTATGTGTTTCATCCATTCCGTTCATCCATTTTTAAAGATCATTTTATAACTTTATGCCAAAAATTAGAGGGATATAAATCTCAGGTGGTCCACACCACATGAGAACAATAGTGATTGGATATCCACCGTTAAAATCCTCCTAAGGCCCATTGTACTGTTTATTTGACATCCAATCTATTGATTTGGTCATACAGGACCAGATGAAGGGAAAAAACAAAAATCAGCTTGATCCAAAACTTTTATGGCTACCAAAATGTTTTTAATGGTCGACTCTCATTCAACACTGTTTCCTTTAATGTGGTCCACTTGAGATTTGGATATATCTCATTTTTGGTCTCATATTGTAAAATTATCTGTAAAAATATATGGACGGCATGGATGAAACACATACATCATGGTGGGGGCCACAGAGCACCGACCACCAGTCATTGGCTGGTGTCAAGGGGAGTGCTATCAAGGCACATAACTTATAGTGCTTCTGGTTGTATTTAGACACTTAGAAGGTCCAATCAGTTGATCTCAACCATCTATTAAGTTCAGAACACATTTTCTGGGCTACCTTGAAAAATATTTAAACTAAACAAGTGATATAATCTATGATTAATTTGGCCTTTTTCTCTAACCATCCTTTTTTCAAGACATGGATAGGATGCTTTCAATTGGCTAACAAAAGTGATTCTTTATACTCATAAGCAATCCATGATGGTCCCTAAAAATTTGATGAATCAAATTGTTGATCGGACCTACTTTTTTGTAAATGATCTTGATTGTCCATTTTTAAGACCATTGATCAAATCCGTTTTCTTTTTTAGTTAGATCAGTATGATTTATTCATGGTAGCCTATGAAATATGAGTTGGACCTAATAAACAGTCTAGATCAATGGATTGTACTCACAAATTTCCTAATACAACTAGGAGAACTGCAGAGCACTGTAAATAGTGCTATAAGAGCACCGGAGCATTTTCTCAATTGCTATTATAGGTTAGGAAGTAGAGAAATGATTTGATACACCGGCTCTATCGAAGTTATGAAATAGCATCTTCTTTTCCATCAACCTGTCAAATAGGTAAAATAAATGTGGGCCACACCATGGTGGTCATCTGATATGAAATCAGGTGAATCCAAATATAGATCGGGGAAATAACATCAAATATCAATGGACAACCGTTGGTGTGACATAACTTACATGTGTGGAGCTTTCTGTGAATGGAACGGCTAGATTTTCATAATAAATTATTATCATTGTGTGGGACACATTTTGTACGGATAGGATTAACTAGATATGGGATAGAATATAGGAAAAAGTTATATCATAACTTATGATTAGCAGTTAGGTCTGATATTTTGCTTCGATGATGTAAACCCGACTGATTGCGTCAGACAGAAGCTATGATCGAACGGTTGGTAAAAGAGGAGCAAACCCCGATACCAAATGGTTTTGGGATCATCGCCTCAGTGTATGTAGAGAAGGGTGAGATGGGGAAGGCAGTGGAATATATGAAGAGGGCAATTTCAGTATTTCTAGGGAATGAAGGATGGAGGTCAAACAATAGGGTGGTTTCCACTTCCAGTGTGTTGGGTTAGTTGGGTGACGAAGCTGATGCTGAAGGGACAGAAGCTTTCGTGCGTTTGTTGAGTGTTGTGATTCCAATGAATAGAGAGACGTATCATGCATTGATCAAGGCGAATGTCAGAGAAGAGAAGGATTGCATCTACCAAGATGTCCTGGTAATTTAATTTTTATTTTTATTTTTAAAAAAGAAATTTAAAATTTTTTTGTAAAAAAATCTGAAGCGATCCGAATAGTGCCCCATCCGATCTGACTCGATTTTCCTGACTGAGTCGGACTCGTATCGGATCAGGACATGTATACTTCGGGTCGGTTCGAGGCCAGTGACCCAAACTCGGTCCCGGTTCGGATCGGGTTCGGGTTAAGCCATTGAGATTTCAGATCTGATTGGGTTGGACCTAATTCGGTCTGACTCGGACTGATGCCCAGCTCTAGTATTAACTTATAAATAGGTTGGATCTCAAATAAACATCGCGGCTGGCCCTAAGAAGGTTTCAATAGTGGGTGTCACTATCCCACTCTTTTCTATGGTGGGTCCACTTGAACTTTGGATATGCCCCGTCAGTCAAATGCACCATTCCATGGTGGGCCACGAGCTTAAAAATAAAGTCAATCCATGACTTGGGTGGGCCATACCACATACTATAGTTGAGAGCGTTACCCTCCCATTAAAACATTCATAATCATTTATCGGGCCCACCTAGATGTGGTTCATAGATCCAACCCATTCATTATGTGTGTCCCACTTGGATGAGGAGTCAGACCAAGTTTCATACACATCCAAAACTCATGTGGGCCCCACCAAATGCTTTTATATGTTTTAGGGATGTCTTCGCATAGTTTTAGATGCTATGGCCCACCTGAGTTTCGTATACAACTGATTTTTGGACTTAAAGGTGATACATCAAATGCATGGTGTTGATGTTCTACACACATCATGGTGGGGTGCACAGATTAACCTCATGGGAATTTCCCATGAGGTGGCCTTATAATACCATTTCACTATTTAGGTAACTCCTTCATGGGTGTTACTCTAACCGTGTAGGGCCCACCTTGATATATTTTATGTATATCGACACCGTCCATATATTTTTCCATCATATTTTAGGATGCGATTTCAAATCACAAGAACTCAATAATCTTAGGTGAGCCATACCAATCAAAACAATTATGAATAACTATTAAAAACCTTTTGAAGGCCACAAAAGTTTTGGATTAATTTGATCTTTGTAGTTTACCTTCATCTAGATCTTCTTTACATTATCAACAAGTTGGATTGCAAATAAACATTACAAAAACCTTACGATGGGCTCTTTATAATTTTTAATGGCGAGGTCCTATATTGGTCCACTTAAGATTTAAATCTACACAATTTTTTACACCCGGCCCAAAAATGGGTTGGAGAAACATAGGGGCACCGGCATGGATATACAGCACATCATCAAAATCTCACTTTTGTTATCTAACTTTTCAATTTTTCTTGTCAAAATAAAAAATCTAGTTTTCATTTTTAAAAAATATATTTTTTTACAATTTGTCAATTTTTTCACAATTTTGTTTAATTTCTTAAATTTTCTTTTTCAAAATATCAATTTTTTAACCTCACTTTTTTTATATAACTTTTCAATTTTTCTTGTCAAAATGCAAAATCTAGTTTTCTTTTAAAAAAATATATTTTCTTCAATTTGTCAAAATTTTCACAATTTTTTTAAATTTTTTAAATTTTCTTTTTCAAAATATCATTTTTTTATCGAAATCTTGTTATATAACTTTTTAATTTTTTTGTCAAAATACAAAATCTAGTTTTCTTTTTTTTTTTTAAATATATTTTTTTACAATTTATCAATTTTTTCACAATTTTGTTTAATTTTTTATATTTTCTTTTTCAAAATATCATTTTTTTATTGAAATCCTTTTTTTTTTCAAAGTTATCAACATTATTCAAAGTTCTTAATTTTTTTTCAAAATCTAAATTTTTATAAAATCACAGTTTTTTTTCAAAATTTAAATTTTTCTTAAACATTGTTAATTATTTTTTCGAAGCTTCTTAACTAATTTTTTTTTTTTGAATTTCATAATTCTTTTTGTTGTTTGGTTTTGACCTGAGCATTAGAGACGGTTTAAAACCATCTCTAATGCAAACAGTCTTCGACGGTCTCAGATGACCGCTATAAGATGGCTAAGGACCGTCTCTAATAGAGACGGTCATTGACAGTCTCTAATAGAGATGGTCTTTGATAGTCTTTTATAGAGACGGTCTTTGGCAGGGCTAAAAAACAACTACGGACCGTCTCTAATAGAGATGGTCTTTGACCGTCTCAGATTACAAGTAAAAGACGGCCAATGACCGTCTCTAATGCAGACGGCCACTGACCGTCTCAGATGACCGCATATAAGACGGTCAAGGACCGTCTCTAATGCGGATGGCCAATGACCGTCTCAGATGACCCATATAAGCTTAAATGATTTGTGGACGTTCAAATTTTTAAGACTATTAAGGACGGTCAGGGGCCGTCTAAAATTTTAGAGACGGTTTACGACAGTCTCTAAAGCGTCTTTAAACTAAGCAATTTTAAAGACGGTCCAAAGTCGTCTTTAAATTCATCCTTTTTTCTTTCATTTTTCACGTAGTGGGCCTCCTGGTATTCGGCACTAGGCGCTCATGCATCCACTTAGTTTAAACATTGGAGCAACCTCCTAGTACCATAACGGTTTAGGGACTTTCACACAGGGACATCTATAGTACCCCATGTAGAACAAGATTTTCGGTGTCCAATCCTGCCAACCACGATACGCCTCTGGAGGCTACGACCCTTACGTCGCTAGGGCGTACAGTAACCATGTCACATAATACGAAATGCATGAATCACATTATCCAGTCATGCAGTAATCCTGCGCGTATCGTGCGCTCATGTAGGGCAACTTCGCCTATTAGGGAACCAATAAATAATTTGCTCGAAGGCATATGTTATGATCAGTCACTCCTCACATCAAGCATACATATGATGCATATGAGCATGAATCATGGAACTATACTAAACATGTTATATGGTGATGGATTCTGTTCATAACGAAGATGGACCTAAATGGCCTACACACTACAAGTATGGGCTAATCAATGGGCCCTGGGGAGAGTTACAATGCGGACATTTAACCATCATTGCTCTTACAATGTGGACGTCAAACCACCATGCTCCCAAGGCATGACCGTTAAAAACATCGTCATATATATCATGGTGGAATCTCACATCGCAATGGGCCTCATATACATCACATTCGGCCCACACAAAGGCCTTACATACGTCTCATTAGGCCTCATATACATCAAATGGGCCGATTGAATGGGCCAATCAAATGGGCCAAATCAAATGGGTTGATCAAATGGGCCGATCAAATGGAACGAATCAAATGGGCCGAATCGATGGGCCAAATCAAATGGGCCGAACAATGGGCCAAATCAAATGGGATGAATCGATGGGCTAAATCAAATGGGTTGATTCAAATGGGTTGAATCAGTGGGCCGAATCAAATGGGCTGATTCAAATGGGCCTCATGTATATCAAATCGGGCCCACCCTTATGTATTTTTGAGATCTGACCTATTCATAAGTTAACATAGAGGTAGATGAAGTGAAAAAAATATCAGCTTAATTGGAAACAATTGTGGCCTTTAGAAGTTTGAACAGTGGATGTCGTTGTCCACTATTTAAATGGTGGGGTCCACTTGAACTTTAGATCTGACTCACTCATTTTCCCATGCCATAAAATGATCTCACAAATGGTTAGACAGTATGGATACAACACATGCAACCTGGTGGGTCCCATAAATAGATGGCGTGGATGAAACTGGTGGGACCCACGGATCTTGTTGTCGTCTGTACAACAGCTAGTGGTGCCATCCACATAGCTGAAGCAGGTCCCACAGACCTGCTGACGTCAATAGAGTAGCTATATAGCTGCGGTACGTGCAACTTGGCTGCTATTAGAGAGGGCAGAGGTGGGTCCCATGTAGGTCCCACCATATCATGTATTTATTTATAATATAAAATATATATATATAATAAATATAATATAATATAATATATATAATATATCTAACGTCTAGGCCCTGAACGGCCTGGACAGTGATATACATCAAGGTGTATCCCACACGTGGGGTGCGTCCCACTATCACATGCAATATGGTGTGGCCCATCCAATGGATAGACGACGAGGATGGATCCCACAGACCCTATTGACGTTAATACGACAGTTACATATGTACCTACTGTACATTGCAGCCTTTAAAAAAAAAGAAAAAGAAAAAGAGATGGGTCCCACGTACTGGGCTATCGCCATATAATTGTGTGTGTGTGTGTGTATTCTCCTGCTAACTAGTACACCCACTATCAGTTTACACTTCACTACTAACCACACCTCACCGTCATATTACACTTCACAGCTAACCACACCCCACCATCAGTCCACTTCTACGCTGGTTCGTCCAGCGTCCAGGGACGTTGGACGGACGATGTGGATATGTACCTCATCAAGGTGGGTCCCACATGGCCCACATGTTTTGGATCGGTTTGATATTTGTGTTTTCTCATCATCCAGGCCTGCTATATGGCTGGGATAAAACAGATGGACGGCGTCGACAAAATACATAAATCATGGTGGGCCACACCGTTTTGGATGGATGAACGGAGTGGATTAGAATACACACATCAAGGAGGGCCCCACCCACACGTGTGGGGTGGGCCACGTCCTAGATGGACGATTGGGATGATATATAAACATCATGGTATGTCCCACATTGATGGGGTCCACTGGTAGATGGCTTGGATGTAAACATCATGGTGGGCCACACACCTCATCATCATCATTACCATACAAGAAGGAAAAGAGAGAGAGAAAAAAAGGGAGATATCAGATGGTGGTGGAGGGACCTCGCCACTATGGGCCCTCCATGATCACAATACATACATAAAAATGGGTCCAATCACAAGTGGACCTTCTAATAGAAAATCAACGGTGGATCACCCACCTATTAGCCTCCTTGGTCCGATGGAACGCCGAACTCCTTAGCTTTGATTTCAACGGAAGATGATGAAGTTTTAATGGTTGAGATGGGAGATGAGATGGTATGAAGTGGGCCACACTAAAGCTCCTCCATGAGAGCTTGGGAAGCTTGGACGTGCGATATTTTGGTTGCTTGAAAAATGAGTTTGAGAATTGAGAGAGAGAGGGTTGTAAAAGAGAGAGAGAGAGAGAGAGAGAGAGAGAGAGATGGGTGATGGAGTGATGGGGTGAGGTGAGTGATGGGTGTGTAAGAAATTGTTGACTTTAAGGGTAAATTTTGTAAGAAGGGCATGGGTTGTGTAAGGAATTGTTGACTTATGTGGTTGCTTGGGGATGTGGTGTGAGGTGATGTGTACTTGACATGTCCTTGACCCTTAATCAGATTGATCGATTGATTGATGTGATATTGGGTAGAGATTCTCTTGAGTTTTGCAACGTGCAATGTTTTCATCGAACTAAATGCAGGCACACATCTCCTGGCCTGGGTATCGCCTCGGCGCACGAGACACAGCATCGGAACCGCGATGACAGCGCAGTCGCTAAGGTACAAGTCTCAAGTCAAGTCGACTCTAGTTTGCAAGACTCGATTTAGGATCGTACGCAAACATTAGATACAGGTCGAGGGTTACTGAAATTCGACAAGGAGGATCGTAGGAATCTATGAAATGGTTTAGACTAAGATATGGGTCTTACATAGGATGTGCCCCTGGTTGGTTGAAGCTAAGATAGGTAGGATGTGCCCCTGGTTGGTTGAAGGTGAGACAGGCAGGGTGTGTCCCTAGTTGGTTGAAGCTGAGATGGGCAAGGCGTGCCCCTGGTTGATTAAAGCGGAGACAGGCAGGGTGTTCCCCTGGTTGGTTGGTAGAGTGGGGAGGTTGTCCCCTCGATTGATTAATACTGCAACAGGCAGGGTATGCCCCTGGTTGATTATTGGAGCAGAGAGGTTGTCCCCTTGATTGATTGATGGTGTGAAGTCTGGACTGACCGGAAATGCCCCTTGTATATTTAGGGGCATGGAGATTGGATTGGTCAGGGATGCCCCTAGCAGGGTGAGGGGCTATGAGAGTATACTGGTTAGGCGTGGGCTCTGAGATTGGGCTATTTAGGGGTATTCCTTGCAGGATGAGGGGTTCAAACTCCGACTAAAAGTCAATGGTATGGACAAATTGGACCAGATGGAGAGGAGATTCCTCTTTGATGATATCGATGGTATGTGTGCCCGATCTACCGGGACCCGCTTGATGTTGTATCAGGGGATCCTGGAGTATATTGTCCTTAGCTATGTCAGGAGTTCCAATGGCAAATTGTCCTTGGTCGATGAAATTTTGGATTGCGTGTTTTAAGGTGAAACAACAATCCATTGTATGACCCCTGGTTTTATGGTACGGGCTGTAATCATTTTCATGATATGTTGGTGGTAAAGGATTTGATGGAGGCCTAGGTGGTAGTGAGGTGAGAAGTTGCTATTGAACTAGCGCTGTTAACATTTCACTATAAGTTCGATCTATTGATGTGAACTGCCTAGGCACCCGAACCATGCCCATTTGCCAAACTTGATTGTGGTATTGTGGGTTCATCTTGGTTGTTGATGTTGCTGTAACAGTTGCCCCTACTGAGGGACAAATGGTGCAACTACAATAGAGGTGACAACATCATCTTCTTCCATTGGATGGGAATGAGAACACTTCCATTACCGTTCTCACATTCAATGGGTCTACCTTCCATTATTGGTTATATCAGGAAGGCTTGATGAGTCCACCAAGGGTGATTCGTCCCGACCCTTATTCCGGCTTCGAC
This sequence comes from Magnolia sinica, assembly GCF_029962835.1. Classification (NCBI taxonomy): domain Eukaryota; kingdom Viridiplantae; phylum Streptophyta; class Magnoliopsida; order Magnoliales; family Magnoliaceae; genus Magnolia; species Magnolia sinica. The sequence continues at coordinate 32,668,397 of NC_080581.1, forward strand.
TTTTTCCATAGTGTGAATGAGTTGTGTAAAGTTGGCATATGGATGCGAGACATTGTATCTTGATATACTTAAGTTTGCTGAGTGGATAATCATGGAGATTTGGTCATCGTCGTTGATTAATTCTTTATTTTGGTGGCCATGGCCTACTACCATCCAATGTAAGCTAAAAATGACTCATCATCCCTCTGGCTTAAGGTAGCAAGATCCATTCTTTTGGGCATTACATTAAGATTATATGAGAAACAATCAATGAATGTTTGGGAAAGTTGTTCCTAAGTTTTTGATTCGATGGTAGTTTATTGACATATACCAATCTAATGCATCGCCTTTCAAGAACTTCTAAAATAGATGGATTAACGCTCCGTGATTGCCTGTGACGGCGTTAAGCTCTCCACGAAATGCCCTTATGTGATCTATAGGACATCCTGTATCACCATATTTTTAAAATTTTGGCACCTTAAAACCTGGATGTACCTTTGCATCAGGGAATGGACGAAGGTCCCTAAACTTGATGAATTGTAGATCTACCCCACTCTTCTTTTACAGTCTTCTCTACATATCTCACAGCTACTCTCTGAATTTCTTGATTTTAGAGTGACCAGATGAGAGAGGTTTTGCCCCTTTCCAAGCTTGCCTTATATCCTTCTCGTAATAGTTGACCTTATTGACACATTTATGATTCCTACTTGAAGGAGGATGAACCTAGTGGTTGCTAACATTATAAGGAATTTGTTGAACTGGGATTGAAAAAGGAGGCTGTAAAGAAATCCTAGTTGCAGGAGATTTCTGAAATTGACTAGAATTCTCATATGGGAGAGAATTTTGGAATTGATTAGGAGTCCAAGGTGTGGAATGATGAAAATGACTCTCGTTCATAGGAGGATACTGGAAGAAATTCCCTGAGGTAGATGGTTGTACTAGCTGGATGTCTCCATTAGGAGGGTATCAGAAGTCCAGCATGAACCTTGACTGCTATAGACGTTGTGTTGTGTCAACATGCATGTTAGCTATATATTGGAACTTGTGTTAGTGTGAGCATTTCTTACATGGTCTTTATATTTTGGGCCACCTCCTTCATACAAGATGCTAACACTAATCCTGCTGGATGCAATTACGTGGGAATGTCTCCCTATATATTGGGAGCATCGGAAGGGAGAGCTACTTATTCGTGGTAGGCCATAGCTGTTCAGGATCTGGTTCGAATCATGCTGCGATGGGGGAGATTTTTTTTTTAGGACGCCCGGCTCGTAGAGGCATAATTTTTTATGTTCTTTTAGTATGAATGTTGATGCAGATGCAAATGTCTAAGAACTGGTATTCTTCAGGAATTCGTAAGATCTTGTTTTTCAAGTCGGGTCACAATTAGTGCGGTTATTTCTTCCCCAGTGGAGTCGTCATTCTATGGATGTTGGAGGGTTGATTCCCTAAGGGTACGGAAGATCTACTCTCTTCTTTTCACTTGGTGCCTCGCTCGAGAGCTTTTGTAAATGGGGGTGAAGGTGTTATATTTGACCAGATTTGCCACTAACCAATTATTACAATTCTATAATCTGTTAAAATCCATAGAAACACTTAAGATTAGGGACTCGAAGATCCTTAGCCCTAAGATGACTCGTGAGTTTGCATTCCAGAGATTCCGAGTAAGGGACCACAGTTACAGAGAGGGAAGGTATTAGGACACTCACTCTCCCCGTATGGATGTATAGTCTTTACTTCATAAGATCTAACTAATTTATGAAGAATAAGGATAGTTCTCGCATGCAGAAAATTTAATGCGGTGCAATGATACTAGTGATTGATCGATCTGAATTTTTGATGGGCATAATTCGATATGTCGGCAAGACACAGATCATACGTTCGAAATGATCGAGTGCAGGGTATATGTATAGGATGGTTATGATGTTGTATTAATGCTTCTGATAAAACGATGGCCAACCAGCTAAGGTTTATAATGGATCTGCTACGATTATAAAGCCATGTCTCAGAGCATACCCTCACCACTTAAATACAGTGAAAAAAATGCAATGCATATGCTAAAATGATGGCTAACTGGCTAAGGTTTTTGATGTACAACATTCGATTATGTTGGCAAGCCATAGAGCATACGCCCACCAGTCAAATGCATAAAAATAATGAAAATCCATTGGGATGCTGATGCATATGAGGAGCAGGGGGTTGAGAAGGGAATGAATGTTGCACAATTCTAATGCTTGGATTTGATGAAACTGATAGATGCCTGAGTGATTAGATGAATAATAGTGTCGCAAGGCTATATTTAAAAAGACAAGCTATGGATGTCATAAAGGGGGGGATTCGAATATAAAATGGAGAAATAATAATCTCAATCCCATAATGTATTGAAACCTCGATTCCAATTAATTCGTAGGACAACCTTTACCGAATAATTTAGGCAGGACAACCTTATTTCATGACGTCCTTGGAATCAATATTTCAAAATGAATGAAATTACCACATATGCATAAGCAATTATTGTGGTTCGGTGCTTGACCCACACCTACTCCACCACTAAAATTACTACCCTCGTAATTTTAGCTTTCAATATACCAAGGTTTTCACAGGTTCACCTTAATAACCTCTTACAGTTCTTGTGATTTTCACGGACTTACCACAGTAAAACCTCTATTGTGATTTTCCAAGCTTACCATAACAAAACCCAATGAGATTTTTGAGATATCTCAATAAAACCCAAATATTAAAAAAATAGTACTTATCTTCAGAATGTCGATTTAAAGACATAGTCGAGGCTTCTTACAGTGATCTTCTTTCTTAAGTATCGATGTTACAGTATATTGCACAACTAGAAAAAATATAAGGATCTAATGTATTTCAAAGAATAAAACCCTAACTGCTGCAGATTCTATTCTCTATTTCTCAAGCAGAGTATAGATTACTTCCTTAATCACGTTTAAAGTTACCTAGAGAAAAAGAATAGAATAAGTTAAATAAAAATTAAAATTACCACACTAATAGATTTAGGAGGGTCTAAGCTTCTCACTGACTTTGGGGAAGATTTTCTTTGAATTTCTCGTTAAAATAAATGAGAGAAGGTCCCTACTTATAGCCGAAGTGTCAGGCCCGTATCCTAGTTCGTAACATTCCGTAGACTCTCGTGATCCTCCCCATCGAATTCCGGCAACCCACAACCTGTAATCGTCATTTGCGCGCGACCCTAAGTCGTATCCCGTAGATCTGAGTCAACTTGACCCAAGACTTGTACCTTTGTGATCATGCCGTTGCCGCGGCTCCAACGCCGTGTCTTACGCACCGATGCGATACTTAGGCCAGAGTTGTGGGCCCGCATTTATTTCGAGAAAAATGCCGCACGTTGTGAATCTTGAGAGAATCTCTATAACCCATCACATCAATAAATTTATCACAAGTCAAGTACAACCCATCACTCACCCATACCTCTCTCTTCACTAAGTCAAAGCAACCCATGCTTAGCTCATTCCTCTCATCCAAAAGTCAAAGAGACCCATGCTTGCCATGTCATACACACCACTCCTCTCTTTCTCATTTCTCACTCCATCCCAAGCAATCCAAGGGAGGTGACTGTCTAAGCTCCAAGAGAACCTCAAGTGTGGCCCACTCCCTACTACCCAATCTCTCATCCTAGCCATCCATACTTCATCATCCATCATTAAAGGAAAAGCCTAGGAGCTAAGGAGTCCAAGAAGTTTAGAAGAAGCGAAATTGGTGGGTGTTTGGTAGGATTAGATTTCAATTTATGTGATGGACTAAGTGGGACCTACCGATTGATGGTGTGGATCCTATTTGGGACCCATCTTTTATGTATGTTTTGTAGCCTAGGAGGGCTCATAGTGACGGAGCCCTCCATCACACGTCTCTCTCTCTCTCTCTCTCTCTCTCTCTCCTTGATGTGTGGCCCACCTGATGATGCATGTATGATGATCCAATCCATCCAACCATAGAATGTCTAGCAATAACACTGTTGGACTATATGAAGAAATAACCAATATCAGTTTGATCCAAGCCAGGTGGGCCATGTGCAAGTGGGACCCACATGTGATGCATGTGCTGGACCCAAACCATTCGTCCAACAGGGAGGGTGGGTCCCAACAGCATGTAGCTACTGTAGAGACGTTAGCAAGTTCTGTGACCCCCCCTCCCCCATGATGACGAATTTGTTATATCCCGTCCGTCCATACATGACGTGGTATCCCGTCCGTCCATATATGATGTGGGACCCACCTTGGTGAATGCCTTGCATCCACACGTCTAGGGCCTACGTTAATGTATGGCCCTCATCCAGCATCGTCTAGCAGTTGGATGGTGAGACCCACCACATGTATATGTTACATACACGCCGTCCGTCCAATCAAGACATGTGACCCACGTGCGAGGTGGGGCCCACCTTGAGGTATGAGTTGCATCAGCACCGTCAGCACCGTCCATCCCTGGATGGTGCACCTATAGTGATGTATGTGTTTCATATCCAGGCTGTCTGTCCAGGGCCTAGACATGAGGCCTCCTTGATGATGTGTTGTAAATCCACACCGTCCGGACCATGCCATGCGTCCCACGTGAGGTATGTGTTGTACCCAGGCCGTCCAGGCCATGGAGCCACATGATGTATCTGTTTTATCCAGCTGGTGGGGCCAACTGCAATGTATGCGACCGTCTACACCATCTAAATGGGCTGGACGTGGGACCACCTTAATGTATATGTTTGTCCATGCTATCTAGTCCACTAGACGTGGGCCCACCGTACTAGACGTGGGCCCACCGTACTAGACGTGATTCATCCACACCGTCAGCAATATGGACGTGGGGCCCACCAGTTATATGTGTTGTATTTTCACAGTCTAGCCACTTAGATGGTGGGACCCACCTGATGTGGTGTATCCTGTCTAGCAGCATGACCAGCAGCATGACCACCCTGTTCATTGGACACCGAGACCCACCCAATGTTTGAATTGTATATTCAGGTCGTCCGTCCACAAGGGACGTGTGGACCCCACCATGATATATAGGCCTTGTCCTCACCATCCAGATTGCTGGATGGTGGGAATCTACCCTTATGTATGTGTTTCTCCATGCCGTCCATCTATTTTGGGTTGGACGTGGGCCCACCATGCTGTGCGTGTTTCATCTATGTCATCCACTTATGTGGCCCACCGTGATGTATGATGTACCCCCATAAAAAATGCATTGTATATCCTAGTTGTCCATATAGAGCGGCCCATTGTGAGGTATATTAGGCCTGTGTGAGAGGCCCATTGTGATGTATACAAGGGCCATGTGATGAGGCCCATTGTGATGTATATTAGGCACGTGTGATTGGCCCATTGTGAGGTATATTAGGCCCGTGTGAGAGGCCCATTACGATGTATATGAGGCCCATGTAATGTGGCTTATTGCGATGTAAGAGGCTCATGAGATGCGGCCCATTGCGATATGTAAGGCCCATATGATGAGGCTCATGTGATGTGGCCCAATTGTGGTGTGATGAGGCCCATGGATGTGGCCCATTGTGATGTATTTGAGGCCCATGGATATAGCCCATTGTAATGTATATGAGGCTCTTTTGTTGAAGCCCAATGTGATATATAGATGGCCCATACGATGAGGCCCATTATGATGTATGAGAGGCCCTTGTGTAAGGCCCATTAAGATTGTATATAAGGCCCATGCGGCGCAGCTCATGGATGTATATGAGGCCCATGCGATGTGGCCCACTTGATGTATATGAGGCCCAATGTCATGTATGTGAGGCTTATGTAATGGGCCCATTGTGATGTATTTGTGGCCCAGGTCGTGTGGCCCGTCGTGACGTATTTGAGGCCCGTGGATGTGGCCCATCATGATGTATTTAAGGCCCATAGATGTGGCCCATTGTGATGTATTTGAGGCCCATGGATGTGACCCATTGTAATGTATATGAGGCCCTTATGTTGAGGCCCATGGATGTGACCCATTGTAATGTATATGAGGACCTTATGTTGAGGCCCAATGTGATGTATATATGGCCCATATGATAAGGCCCATTATAATGTATGAGAGGCCCTTGTGTGAGGCCCATTATGTTATATGTGAGGCCTTGTGTGAGGCCATGGCCCCACTATATGTTAGGCTCTATGTGGGCCACTCCTTGGGAGCAAAGTTGGTTAATTGTCCACGTTGATGGGCAATGATGGTTAAATGTTCATATTGTAACCTTCCCTTAGGCCCATTGTTAGGCCAATTATTGATACCGATTATGAGTACGTGATAGTATAGCATCATGACACATGCCCATACGCATCATCTGCATGCTTGATATGAGGAGTGATTAATCATAGCACATGTCATTGGGTGGATTATTATGGGACTCCTTGAGAGACGAAGTTGCCCCACATGAGTGCATGGTGCACGCAGGTTTAATGCATGACTGGATGGTATAACTTATGCATTTGGTGTTTTAGGATATGACTACTGTACGTCCTAGCGATATCAGGGCCGTAGCTTCCATAGGCATAACGTGAATTGCCAGATGGGACACCGAAAATCTTTTTCTACATGGGGTGCTTTAGATGTCCCCAAGTGAAAGTCCATAACCTCCGTGGCCAGAAAATGCTCCAACGTCTAGACCAAGTGGATACATGAGCGCCCGAGTGTTGAATATCAGTAGGCCACGTCTCCCATTGTGTCGTGGTCGGTTGGAAAGGGGTGTGGCCTTATTCACCTGAGTGAGGGGGGCTATAAGCTAGGCTGAGTTTAACCAGCTCACAAATGAGTCCGCTATCGATGAGCCGAGTAGGCATTGGTATATTGCTGGCATGTGGGTAATGAGGTCTTTTTCACTTGCATGGTTGTACGGCTAGCGCGGCAGCAACCAGTGTGGAGTGTACAAGACCCCGGTGATGATCTCAGAGATGTACGGTACTGATATGTGGACTTATTAAGCAAGAGTTGTATACTCATTCATTCATTCATTCACTATCCACTCGGGCTGGTGGTTCGAAACAAATTGTTATGTGTATCTTCGCAATAACCAGGATTTCGGTTGAGGCCCATGAGCAACATGAGATTAGGAGTTTACTACATTGAGTCTGACTATCCAAATTTAGTTATGAGACAGGTTTGGATAGAAGTCTCTTGTTATGAACCCCATAGCCTGCGATACTACTTACTATCATCTCAACTTGACATTCCAGCTTGGTGATTTCATTCGTACCGCATATTACATTGCATCCTCAGCACATAGCATTTGGTTTACTATGTTTCTATATTGCATAGCATGAATGAGGTTGACAATATTCGTGGACTCGTCAGGATTTGTATATTGAATTGTATCATCAGTATATGATATTTGGCTTACTATACCTCCGCATTACACAGTTGATCTACATTGCTTCCTTAGTATATGATATTGGCTTATTATGTTTTTGCATCGCATAGCCTAGATAAGGCTGATGATATTTATGGACTTACCAGCATGTTTCCACATTCCTCTCTATTGCATCCTGAGCACGCTTATATTGCGCACACACTTACACCACTCTCTAAGCTTTCTAAAAGCTTATGCATGATAGATGCATACAGGTGGTGTTAGGTCGCAACAACGTTGAGCTTGGAGCGTGTAGATGTCTTCTGGAGCTTTAATTTTCGATATATGTATTCCCCTTTCATCACTATATTCAACTGTTTATATTAGTGGGTATGATGATGATGTTGCCTTTGTGATTTGGGTAAACTTGTGGTTATGCTTCTTACGAGATAAATGTACGTTGAAAAATCCTCCTTATAGGATCTCAGGATTAGAACCTGGTGTATGGGCGCTGGAAGCCGAGAACGGGGTATTACGGAGGCTGTCGGCACCGGATTCGGTGATCAAAAATTTTGTGAGCCTGGTTTCCCATGCATGGAATGGAATCGTTAGAATCCGGCCAGTTGAACCTATTCTTGGGCTAACTAAATTTCCAAATTCTTTGTCCCGTGCAAAATTCTTTGTTTCCCGAATTTTGGCTCAGGCCAACAAAATTTTTTATTTACGAAGGCTGTCGGCACCGGATTCGGCAATTGGATTGCACGGGATAAGATAAATAAAAAATTTTGCTGGCCTGAGCCAAAATTCGGTTGGCTGAATCCCGCTAAATTTTGAAAGTTGCATTGCTGGAAACTTGACCAAAATTCCTCTAGGCTAGCCGAACTTGCAACAGAATTTCATTTTATTGCTATATATTTGGCTAAATTTTATTAGGCTGGCCGAATGAAGTTGGGTTGGCTGAACTTGAGGTTGGGCTGGCTAAACTTCAGTGAATTTCCATTGTACATAATACATTTAAAGGCATATTTGAAAAACACATAACCTGGGGTCTTTCTAGGGTCATACAACCTGGTGGTTCGCATATGCTTGATCTTTACTTAAAACCTTGTAAAGTCTTCTTGTCTTGCAATGTTAAGCCGATCTTCATGAGGTGTCGAAGGGGACTTGAAGTGTACTCAACCTTTTATCTACGAAATTTGACAACTCCAAGTGTTCTTTTAATACAAGAACTTACAATATTGAGTGGATCAGGAGGTTAATACTCTGGTTAGGCTACGCTAGAACAGGGTTAGGCTCTCTCTCACTCTCACTCTCCTGGATGAAGAGATGACTAAGGCTAAGGCTAAGGGATTTCTGGAGATGGGAGTGGATTTAAATGAGAGTGGATTCCTTCTGAAGTTTCTGGGATGCTTGAAATGAGAAGGGCAGGGGGCTATTTATAGTCTCTTAACCTGGTTTTCTAGTAATTCATGGTGTTCCTAAGGGCAAAAGGTGTTTAAATGACTGGGATTGAAGATTGCCACATGGCATCATCTCATGGGTTGGATGGGGTGCTAAAAGGGTAATTTTGGGAAAGGAGATGAGTATCGGAGTAAATGCACCTCAACTGCACACTTAAAGTTCGATAAAGGAGAAACCTACATCCTTGAGAGATGCTGCTGAAAAAAGGGAGAGTGCCACATGAATGGTGGTAACCTGGCTACCGCCAGTCCCCACTTGGACTCCCTGCTTTGGTAGGCAACATCCTCTAAGTGTGTGAAGGCTCTGTTATGAGGATTGTTGCTTTTAGGTTTTGGCCATTTCTCCGATTAGGCTTGGTTTTGGGCTTATTTAGGTGAGTTAACTAGGTTATAGGTTTAGGTAAGCTGATAGGGTGAGTTGACTCAGTGAGTTGATTGGGTGAGTCGACTTGCTGAGTTAACTGAAGGCTCTAGAGTTTTAGGATCATAGGGTTGAGGGCTAGGATGATTGGGTTGACTGGGTTGAATTTAGCGTTTAGGACTAAGTTTCCTATGGTTTAAGATTTTAGGGTTAGGGTTTAGGATTAGGGTTCGATTATCCATCCATCTGTTTTAACTGTATTAGCTTATTAGCCTAGGGTGGGGTGTCTACAGCTGACAATCCGGGTGGATTTCTCTTGGTTAATCTCAACCGTAGGACTGGAAGAATCCCAACCATTCATCTTTCGCTCACAGGGATTGTTGAGTTGTGCATAACAAACATAACTTCTATTACATTATTTCATTCGATCATTAGAGTAGCGGGGTAGAGAGTGCATCTGGATCATTTGTCTCCCATCCAATGGTTGTGAGAGAAGTAGGGTTTGCTATAAGAGAAATAGAAAGCAATCTACAACACCTCTTCTCTATTTCCGACGGCGACCCTAGAAAATTGCCCCAAACTCGTTTTCTTATGAACCAACCACCTAAACGAACCTAGAGCTTCAATTCAAATCATCCACAATCTCATGTGGATTGATTCGGACCCTCTGCAAGTGCCAGCTTAAAGAAATACACCCTGGACATCAATCCACCAACCACCTTCTTCCCCAACAAAGAAGCTCAATTGTTCATTCTTACCACAAACCCGATCTCAAGTCTATTTTATTCATTTGGGGGCCATGCAAACATCATCCAATTGATGTGAATCAAACAAAGAAGCATGTCAGGTGCTGTTTCTAGAAACAGTGAAATCAGAACCGAACCAATTGTCGCTGGCTGTTTGCATGACTCATGCTACATTACCTTGACGAAGAGAATCTTATTGTTGTCAAGTCTGTAATTATGTGACTTGTTAGGTTGAGTTGACTCATCAAGAGTCTAGTCGAGTTGTTGGTGGGTTCCAAGTCCAATTTGAGCTTTCTGGTAGGAGAATGGAAGAAGGAAAAGTGAGGAGAAAGGAGAAAAGGTGGTTCTTTATATTTTTCAGGTCTATCGAGTTGTGACTAGGTCGACTAAGTTTAGATCCGAGTTGGACTAGTGCCGATGTAATCTGGACACAATCAGTCAAGTTTGGGTGATTTTCTGGTTCAGCGGTAATCGTTGCATCATCAGCCAGTTGCGAGTTAGCTCGATTTAAGACAAGTTGGGACGACTCAGTTAGTGCACTAATTTTTACACCTTATCGATCGAACAAACCCTAAGTGCAAGGCTTTGATGTAGTAATAACTCGGTGAGACCATGGTCAAATCATCGGGGAATGGGAAACACAACTAAAACTAGTCTAAAGCTAACGGTTTGTCTAGGTTTTTAATCCAGCAAATGAGTTGAGAGTAAAAATAATAAAAATAAAGCACTATAGATCTAAGGATCCACTTCTAATAATCACAATGCATAATTCATCGATTCATCTTCTATAACTCAACTAGAATTGAATTCTAATTCGTTCCAATCGAAAGATTAAATAATTAAACCAATCTCAACATCTAACAAGGTATAATATTAATTGAACAATTTTCTCATGAAGCACTCAGACATCAATCGTAGGGAATTCAACCATCTATTGTGCCCAGATTCTACAATAGATCAATGAATTTTGCAGAGTGATTTATTCTCTAATCAATCATTGTAATTGCACTTCCAAGTATGAATTCATAAATAGTAATAAAGTAGAAGCTTCACCCCTTAGCCTTATCTAAGAGATTAGCTGGTCATAGCTAACTCTTAAAAAACTAAAAACTAAAAATCTACTAGAACTCGTAAAGAAATCGAAGTGGAAGAATGTTGTGAGTGCTCCACCCAAACCTTCTCGCTCTCTCTCTCTCTCTCTCTCTTTCTCTCTCTCTCTCTCTCTCTCTCTCTCCAAACCCTATAAGGTGATTTGGGACGTCCTAAGGACCCCAATCTATAGTTTTGGAGATCTGACTTTCACATTGCCTCAAAAAAATCATGAACAAACTTTGAATTTATGCAATCACATGCACTTTCGTTGGCATCTCGATGGTATCGAACTCCCATTGAACTTCTGTTGATTGCATCGAAGAATATATCCAATAACTAAATTGAAATTTTCATGAATTTCTTGATGGGATCAAAGAAGGTTCGATATGATCAAAGTTGTCTTTAATCGAAACTGCCCCCGATGGCATTGAATGGTCGTTTTTGTAATTTTCAAGATTTTGTTTTTCTAGCTCTACAATTTCATAATTCGATTTTCTTGGCTCTAAATTTTCAGGACTCATTTTCCTTAGTTTCTTCTCTTGATTTCAAGCAATGTTCGACTTCCTCTTGATCTCATTTGGTTCACATACTCGAATATGCTTAATCTTCATCCCTTGAGCTCTTAAATATTCAAATACTCTACTCTTGATTATCTTCGGACTTTATATCCTCACCTTTAACTCAGATTTGGTCTTGGACTTCAAATCTCTCTTTGAACATGAAACACATAATTATGACTAATTAATTTGATGGATATATAAAAGAAATGCAAAGTATGGGATAAATATGCAATATTTATATGTTATCACACCCCCCAACCAGCATTTTGCTAGTCCCAAGAAAAACATGTAAAAGACATTTTGAAAACAGATGAACAATTTTTCTATAAACTCAAACAATTCTAAAAATAATCTAAAAACTCATTACACAATTCACATCCCATGTAAAATAATTGTGATTGAACACCCATCATTAAATACCTCCAAAGACTCATCATAATATTAATTTGCCATCAAATTTGCTGATAACGTTACTCGAAAAGCAAAAACACAAATATTATATATCCAAAAATTTTAAGCCCCCAGTAAGTTTTTAATGGTGTCCATTCAATCCTTATTGTGTGGTCCACCTAAGATTTGGATTTGCTTCAATTTTGGGTGTGTGCATTAAAAATAGTTGGCAAAATGAATAGACTTCCTGAATATATAACATATAGATCAAGGTGGACCCCACGGTTAAGGAAACTAGAGTGATTTAGCTATTACTTGGATAACACCTTAGTGGTGGTGGTTACCCTAACAATATTGACCCCATCTTGATGTAATTTTTCTATATCGATGTCGTCCATCTGCTTTAAGGGGGCGTTTGGTGCATGGTATTAGATGGGATTATGTGAGATGGAATTGCATTTGGTCCCGTGCCAATTCCACTCAATGTTTGGGAAGAATGGAAAAGATTGGAATTAGATTAGATGGGATTGCATTGGGTCTCGTGCTAATTCCACTCAATGTTAGCAAGTTGTGTAGGTCCCACCATATCTGTGGGCTATATCCACATCATCCACCCATTTTTCGAGATCATTTTAGAGCATCCGCCAAAAAATCAGATAGATCTAAAGCTCAAGTGGACCCCACCATAGAAAGCAGCAGGGATTGAATACCTACCGTTGAAAACTTCTTTGGGGCCACATAAGTTTTGGATCTGCCTCATTTTTAGGCCCATGCATAAAATGAGGTTACAAAACAAATGAACGGTTTGGATATAACACATGTGTTATTCTCAATAGTTTTAAATGATGGTGGCTATATCCATTCAATGTACTGCCGTATTACAAACATAGTATGGAATTAAGCTTATCCCATGGTACGAGAGGACAATCCCTGCCATATGTAATAATTACATTTTTTTAATCCCATCCCACTTAATCCTTCCCAATACCATGTGCCAAACACCCCCTAAGAAGATCTAAATCTGATGGGGACTACACTAGAAATAGTAATGAATAACTGTTACAAACCTTTTGTAGGCCACAAAAGTTTTAGATTAAGCTGATCAATTTATTTTCCATTCAACCAGGTCCTCTTAACATTATTAATAGGTTGGATGGAAAAATAAACGTTACGAAAGCCTCACAATGGGCCCTTCAGAAGTTTTAATGGTGAGGCACTTGATCAACACTTACTACGTGAAAAATGGAAAAATAAGACAAATTTTGAGACGGTTGTGAACCGTCTACAAAATCACCCGGTTTAAAGACGGCTCCTAACCATCTCTAAAATTTAAGACGGCTCTTAACCATCATTAATGTGAAGAAAAATAGTCTTATTAATGTTGAACATCCATAAATCATTTAAGACGATCAGAATCTGTAGGTAACTTTGGAGAAAAGACGGCTATCGACCGTCTAGAATTAAAGACGATCCTTAGCTGTCTTATATGTAGTTATCTGAGATAGTCAAAGACTCTACATTTGAGACGGTCATTAGCGGCCCTATAGCGGTCATCTGAGACGGTCAAAGACCGTTTGCATTAGAGACGGTCCTTAGCAGTCTTATATTGGTTATCTGAGACAATCAAAGACCGTCTGCATGAGAGACGGTCATTAGCAGTCTTATGGTGGTCATTAGAGACGGTCATTAACAGTCTTATGGTGAACGTCCACAAATCATTTAAGTCGGTCAAAAGCCGTCGGTAACGATGGATAAAAGACAGCTACTGACCGTCTGGAATAAAAGAGGTCTTATACTGGTCATTCGAGACAGTCAGAAACCGTCTACATTAGAGACGGTTGATAGCAGTCTTATAGGCAGTCATCTGAGACTGTCTGCATTATTGACCGTTCTTAGCCGTCTAATCCTTCCACTACCACGGCACCCTCACACAAGGTGAAGCATTTCAAGGACACGGATTGTGTACTAACAATGTTAGTGGCGAGGTCTTTGTTTTAGATCAAGTTGATCTTAGTTTTTTCCCTTCATCTAGGTCTGTATGAACTAATCAACCGATTAGATGTCAAATAAACAATACGGTGGACCTTGGAGGATTTTAATGATGGATATCCAATCACTATTATTTTCCTATTGTGTGGTCTACCTGAGATTTATATCCATCTCATTTTTGGTATCAATCTCTAAAATGATCTGTAAAAATGGATGAACAGCATGGATAAAAGATATACTTCATAGTGGGGCCCACATGGCTGGTGGTAGGGGAGTAGCCAATCTGTTTCCCTGGGAAGCCGGTTGCGTACAAGTAACTCAGTACACTTAGCGTACTGAGTAAACTCTATGGAGTTCACCATGACTTATGTATTTAATCCACTTTTTCTATCCATTTTATCAGATAATTTTATGGCTTGAACCCAAAAATTAAGCATATCCAGAGATAAAATGGACCACACTACAGGAAACAATGTGAAATGAACTACCGTTGCAAAATTCTTGGGGGCCACAGAACTTTTGGATCAAGCTTATATTTGTGTTTTCCCTTCATCCATGTCTATATGATCTTATGAACAAGTTGGATGACAAATAAATGTCATTGTGGGGCCTAGAAAGGTTTCAACGGTGGAAGTCATTATTCCACTTTTCATGTAAGACTTGTATGTACTTTAGTTTTGGGCTCATGCCCCATTCTGAGCTGGCAACACCGAAGAAGGGTGTGGATATAGTACACATACATCAAGGTGGACCCCATGGTCAGGGCCAGACCATGATAGTGAGGCTGGACAGCATTTAACCATCGTGGATATACTACACGCCAGTCTGGGCCACACCTGTTGGGTAATGTCGTGGCCGCACCTAATCCGCACCCCTTACCAACATGCTTTGCTGACGCTATCTCCATATTGTGGCCAGGACCACCACTGGAAACAGTGGAATAATGACACCCACCCTTGAAATCTTCTTAGGGCCCACCTTAATATTTATTCCACTTTTTCCTCTAGTATGATCCACATGAGCTTTATATATGCTTCAATTTTGGGTTCAACGCCTTAGATGAGCTGGAAAAATGGATGGACGGCCTGGATAAACTACATACATTCATAGTGGGCCCGACTGAGTTTACTCAACACAATAAGAGCGCGGTGAGTAACAGTAGGCAATCCGATTTCGTTTGGTTTCCTAGTGTGGTACACCACCTAAACTAGACACTTAATCCGGACGCGATTTAGCCAGTGGCTAGTGTTATGTGGACCCCACCGTGATATATGTATTTTATCCATGCCGTCCATCAGTTTTCCCATCTCATTTAAGGGATTGAGACCAAAATTGAACCATGTCCAAAGCTGAAGTAGACCATACCATAGGAAACAGTGAGAATAATGATTTCCACCGTTGAAACCTTGCTGGCCCCACAGTGATGTTTATTTGTCATCCAACCTGTTCATAAGATTAATATATATATATATATATATATATATATATATATATATATATATATGTGTGTGTGTGTGTGTGTGTGTGTGTGTGTGTGGATGAAAGGGAAAACACAAATATAATATTGATCCAAAACTTCTGTGGCCCTCGAGAGTTTTTCAATGGAAGATTTTTAATTCACACTACTTCCTATGGTGTGGTCCATTTGGACTTTAGATATGCTTTATTTTTGGGCTCAGGCCCTTAATTTATCTGGTAAAATGGAAGAAAGGAGTGGATAAATTATATAAATCATGTGGAACCCACAGAGTTTACTCAGTACACGTGTACTTTACTACACAGTTACCAATCGGCTTCCACTCATTTCCGAATTTCCTACCATAACCTTCCACACAAAGATCCTTAGCTAGAACCTATGTGGGGTCCACCATTATGTTTGTGAGAAATCCACCCCATCCATCCATTTTTTGAGATCATGTCAAGACATGGGGCAAAAAATGAGCTAGATCCAATACTCAAGTGTGCCTAAAACGTGAGGACTAAATGTCCATTGTTTAAATATTCATGGGGCCACCTAAGTTTTTAATCAAGATAATGTTTATGTTTTTAGTTCGTCCAAGCAAGAATGATGTTATGAAAGGTGCGGATGGCATGTTAAACCCTAGGAAGGTTTCAACGGTAGGAATTTTCCTACTTACCTTTTCCTTTAGTGTGGCCCACTTGAGTCTTGAATACTTTTTATTTTTGGTAGCAAGTCTCAAAATTATCTCACGAAATGGAAGGGGAAGATTTCTCCTAAACATCACGATGGGCCCCACCTAGGTTTCCAGCATAGAAACTTTGTGCGTTCGTGCGAAAAGCTTTCACGGGAAATCCACTTCAAGCTAAACCGCTCCCTTTTTAGGCAATGGAATTCGAAAGGACGCGGATTGCATCCTACCCTGCCATATCCAGTTAGCAATGACATTATATGTTTGAGTTGACACCATGATGTATGGGTCTTATCCACACCGTCCATCCATTTTTTTGTATAATTTTTGGGTATAAGACCAAAATTGAGGCAGATCCAAGGCTCAAGTGGACCACACCGTATGAAGCAGCAGTGATAACGATTCTCACCGTTGAAACTTTTATAGGGCCCACCGTCATGTTTATTTTCTATCCAACATATTCATAAAGTTACATAAACCAGTAAGAAGATAAAACGCAAATATCAGCTCCATCTAAAGCTTCCGTGGGCCCCAAGAAGTTTTCAACGGTAAGAATTTAATCCCGATTGTGTAGTCCACTTGAACCTTAATCCCGATTGTGTAGTCGACTTGAGCCTTGGATCCGCATCATTTTTAGGCTAATACCCTAAAATGATACAAAAAAATGGTTTGACGATGTAGATATGACACATACATCACGGTGGCCACTCAAAACTCATGCATGTTCCTGGCCAGACACTGGCACAGGTGCCAAAGTTTTCCACCGCTCAAAAATGAAAACTCATGCACGATTCCCTCTCAATTTCCTTTTTCCCTCTCAAGCTCTGGTTAAAATTGGTTTATGTGTGAGAGAGATCAAGAGCAAAACAAGTTTGAGAGAGAGAGAGGTAAACCCTTCACTACAAGATCCAAGCCATCAAGAGGTAGATCCAACTCAACCAAACGATCTCTAGGTGAGTGCCTTTTCCTTTCCTCTTTTGAAATTTAGTTTTATCCTTTAAACATGATCATGATGATGTAAAGAGATCCACTAATGGATGGCTCACATGATGGATGAGGTCCTTGATGATCCAACCATCCATCCATAGGGTAAATCCACCTTGACGCTTGCATTATATATTCACAGTGGGGCCTACATAGCTCGACTTCATGGGTAATTCCCATGAGGTCGACCTTGTAGTACAATTTCCCACAAAGCTAAGGATTGATCCTATGGGAGGTTTTGTTAAACTCCCTGCATATCGATTAGCCATTGTACTAAGAATGTCGAAGGTATACAATAGAATGCCTTGTTAGATTCCCCGTGTAATCTCCTCTGCCATGTGGTCTGAGAATACCTTAGTCAAGATAAATGAATATCACATATTCTATGATGAAGTTATAATGATCGTTGTTGTTTTCTTACATGCCAAAGGTAATTGCACACGTGCTGAAACATTATTAAGATTGTTGTGCTTAGGAAAGTTCCACCTCACATGTCGAAAGGTTTTGGTACCATTTTCTTCACTGGAATTGCCCGACAGCGGCTCATGAAATTCAAACTAAATGTTGAAAAATTGATCCTGATTGATTTAGTGACTCAATAGATGGATTACTTCAAAACATAATAAATAAATAAAAATACAGATTGAGGAGACCTGAGAACCTACAAACCTAAGCCTAAGCAAAGAGCTGAACCCCAACTAGCCTACCTTGGCATACATAAGCATGAAATTGCAATTGCACTCTACACACAGCCTTCCATGCTGTCACACGCATTCTCTTCAGAAGGTATTGACCTTTTGCTATAAAGTGGGGAATGCTTCTCTTTCTTATTCCATGTGGGATTATTTGAAAATCCTTATTTCCTCTTGAAAAAAAACCATGCAAGCGAACCCCACCAATTGAAAACCTATGGCTAGAAGTTGTGATATTGAAATCAATTCACTAGTGTGCAACCACAAGACATCCAAACACACCCTTAATCTCATGTAGGAGCTTTGTGAAACCCATATGCATAAACGAGCCCAATATTTTATTTATTAAAATGAGGTTTAAAGTAGATCAATTCATCACAACTATTACTCCAAAATTTTCCATATTAAAGTTAAGGTCTCTTTAAAATACTGAAAGTATGTGCTTCAAATAATTTAGCATCCTTTTTATTAATTATGGCTTGTTGTCATTTGTTTTTTATTAATCAAGTCACTAAAGGATTTCAATTTTAAATGTAACTGAAGTATTGATAGAACGTTGTCTCTAGTTGCAGTACGAGATGTAACAAGAATATACATTGATCGTGTATTTGAATTTTTTTTTTTTAAATGCACCACCCAGAAACAATTTGAGACGATGTTCAATGATACTTTGTTAAATATGAAATTTATGACTTTTAGTAACTTGGTTAATTAAAAAGAACTACGTAGTGGCTTGATCCCAATCTGGCTTTTTAGATATGTAGGCAGCTGTTCGTAATGTACTAGAATATCGATGCAGCCACAAATCTTTTTTCTCCTTTGAATTGTAACAGACTGTATCAGTTGCACTTTTCTTTGTCATAAAGGTTGTGGCTATCAAAGATATAATATCACCTCCTTATAGGGAAACATTTAATGATGTGTACATTATTTATGAGCTCATGGACATTGATCTTCACCAAATTATTCGTTCCAATTAAGCTTTATCAAAGGAGCATTATCAAGTGATATTTAATATTTTCATAATAAATAGATTAAGAGCCAATGATAATTATAAGTAGACTTACAAAACTTATAAATAGAATTGAGCAAGGCTTAGATGACGATGATAAATCTCTATAATCACGACAAAAGTTTCTGATTTTCAGGTTTCTGGTGGGGAAATATTGGATTCGATCCTATCTGTGGTGAAAATCTGAACATGCATATTTGGCCTTGTTAAATGCATCTTTATTGGCATTAAACAAAGGTGAGTTGACTTGCACCAAGTTGAGAAGCTTGTATATGAATTTTATTCTTGGACTAAATGCAACATTATAAATATGAGATAATTTTGTGGAAGGTGTTAAGAAGCCAGCTTTGTTGGAGAACCTTGCTTATACCAAAGGCATTATGTGTTGTTCTTGACACATGAGGTTGGGAATAAAAAAGATATTGTGGCTAGTGATTTAGAGGTCTATAATGGATTGTGGAAGCTGTTATGGAGTTGACTTTGGCTAAAAGTTGATTTGGCTAAACACTTGCTAGTAAAAATAGTTTGCCAATATCATGAAAATAAATTTCCATGACTTTATAAATGCTTCATGGTTGCAAATTCACGTAAACTATAGAACCCATGAATTTAATGGCCTTTTGTTTTATGCTACTAGATTTTATAATGTCATTATACTATAAGTTTGTAGACCGTGAAAGTCATCTCATTAAATGAATATTGTTGTTTCTATATATATTTTTTTAACTCTCTTTTAATTCATTGATTAGTGTCAATAAGATTGTACATAATCTGTTGCAAAGGAAAAGAAAAGGGCTTAGCTTCTGAGTTCTTTTAAGCTTCCTTATCATCCATGCATGGCACTACAAAACTTTACTAAATTGTAACTCTAATTGGAACTTTAAGTGTATTAACATCTAATACTATCATATTCCTTTGCAGGATAACATTACCATATTTATGGGCCCTTGTGCTATGATTCTTGTTCTCATCATCATTAGACATAGGAATCATGTATCCCTTTAACACATTCCCCTTTTTACAAAGCTTTAATTTTTGTTGTTGTTTCTATTAACTTGAATTGAAACACTTTTCTATATTATTTGCTTGCAATTAGTTTTATTTTTAAAGTGTGCCCACAAAAAGAAAAAAAAAGCAAATGAAGTTTCTGCAATTCTTCCTAATTCTGAATTATAATGTTTTGTTGGTTGAATATTTTTTTATTAGAAGAAAGAGACAAAAAGAAAATTGTTGCTGATTTTTTTGAATGCAAGAATTTTTCTGACGGCTTTAGGCCATCCATATTTTTCTAAAATATTAAAATCTGAGACGGTCTATAACCATCGTTTTAACGTCTATCTTTAATGACGGTCCACGACCGTCCTTCTTTAGAGACGTTCAATAACTGTCCTTTTTTAAAGACGTTAAGTTTATAATTGTGTAACATCATAGACTGATAATAGTCCTTTATTGTCTATCTTTAAGGATGGTCCATGACCGTCCTTCTTGATAGACGGTCCATAACTGTCATTTTAACGTCCATCTTTAATGATGGTCCACGACCGTCCTTTATAGACGGTCCATAACCGTCCTTTTAATGTCCATTAGCAATGACGATTCATGACCATCCTTTAAGTAATACGACGCAGCAAAATAGGATAGCCCATGCAATGGTTCAAAACCGTCCTTTATTGAGATTCGAGATGGTTTTCAGCCATCCTTTTTTCACTGTTTTGGCGTAGTGACTGTTTCCTATGGTGTGGTCCATCTAGATTTTGATATGATTAATTTTGGAGACCACGTCATAAAATAGGTTGGATGGACGGCATGGATATACAACACATAATCTAAGTGGGCCCATGGTAAGTTGTTACCGGTGTGACAGCTAATCCACACCCCACTTACCCAGGTAACACATTAGTGGGTGTTACCCTTAGCATGTGTGGGCCACCTTGATGAATGTGTTTCATATCCACGCTGCCCATTCATTTTTTCAGGTCATTTAAGGATGTTTTGATAAAAATTAAATAGATCCAAATCTTCAATGGAACACAACTGAAATAAGTGGTGAATAAATATTAAAAACTTTTTGTAGGCGAGAAAATTTTTAGATCAAGCTAATCTTTGCATTTTTTTTTCTTTATTCAGTTCTGGTTTACCTTATCAACAAGTTGGATGTTAAATAAACATTACGGATCTTCTTAAAGTGAGGATCAAGAAGTTTTTAATGGTAAGCATTCAATCAATAGTGTTTCTTGTGGTGTGGTCCGCCTAAAATTTGGATATGATTAATGTTAAGGACAACTTCGTAAAATGGGCTAATAAAACGAAATAATAGAATGCACATCCAACATATCATGAAGGTGTACCCTGTCGTAAAGGTCAACCCAGTAAGTTGTTACTTGGGTAACATGTAATCCACACCCACTCCAGTGTTACCGGGTAACACCTAACCCACTCCCATCCATGGCTAGGCCACCACATAAAGATCCCAGCTCTAGCATTAAATGCAACCAAAGTATCAAATAATTCCTAAGGGAAGAAAACCTGAGGTGAAGCAGATTGCGTAGTGAATAACTCACTGTGCTAACTTATTGAGTAAACTTTGTGAGGTCCACCATGATTTATGTATTTTATCCGCTCTGTCCATCTATTTTCCCAGATAATTTTACGGATTGAGCCTAAAAATGAAGCATATAAAATGTTCAAATGGACCACACCATAGGAAACATTTGAATTGAATGTCTACCGTTAAAAACTTCTTGAGGGCCACTAGAAGTTTTGGATCAAGCTTATATTTGTGTTTTTTGTTCATCCATGTCTGTATAATCTTATGAACGGTTTGAATGACAAATAAACATCACTGTGGGGCCTAGCAAGGTTTCAACGATGGAAATCATTATCCCCACTATTTTCTATCATGCCTCAAACTCGAAAACTGGGCTCACAAAATTCCCGATCGCCGAATCTGGCACCAACAGCCTCCGTAGTACCCCATTCTCCAAGTTCCGATCCTGGGATGCTACGAGCAGGATTTTCAACATCAGTTTGATTTGTAATAAGCATAACCAAAGGCATAACCCACAAACAACAACAAAAACTCCATCACATTTCCACTATAATCAAAAACTTTATAAGTACAATGAGCATAAAAGGAAATACAATGATAATGGACAAAAAGCTCCAAGATGATCTGCCACGTGATCTAGCCTCAACACTGCTGCGGTCCAACGTCACCTGCACACAATGGTCGTACATAAGCTTATGGAAAGCTTAGAGGGTAGTGAAAGTATGTACACAAGGTAATAATATAGTTATGCAGTATCAGAGTAATGCAAAACATGCTGATGAATCCATGAATACCATGAGTCATACCAAGGCTATGTGATGCAAGACATGAGTGATGTCGGCCATACTGAGGCCATGCGATGCGAGATGTAACTCAACATACAATTCTTCAATTGAGTCCATATGTCAATACAGTTTAAATCTGGAATATCACCGGGGTCTAGTACACTCCAAACCGAATTGCCGCCCCATCGCGTACAATAAGGTGAGTGGAAGAGACCTCACTATCCGCCTGCTAATATTGGGCTCGACTTGTCAATAGTGGACTCATTCCTCGAGTTGGTCAAACTCAGCCTAGCTTTGCCCCCTCCTTTCGGGCGGGTAAGGCCGCACCCCCTTCCAACCGACCACGACACAGTGGAAAGCGCGGCCATCTGGTAATCGGCACTTGACACTCATGCATCCACTCGGTCTAGACGTTGGAGCAACCTCCTGATACCATAAGGGTTTATGGACTTTCACCCAGGGATATCTATAGTACCCCATGTAGAACACAATTTTTGGTATCCAATCCTGCCAACCACGATGTGCCTGTGGAGGTTACGACCCTGATGTCACTAGGGCGTACATTATACATGTCACACAATGTAAGATGCATGAATCACGCAATCTAGTCATGCAACAATCTTGCGCATATCATGCGCTCATGTAGGGCAACTCTACCTATCAGGGAGCCCATAAACAATTTGCTCAAAGGCATGTGCTATGATCAATCACTCATCTCATAACAAGCATGCAGATGATGCGTATAAACATGTATCATGATGCTATGTTGTTATACACTCATAATCGAAATCAAAAATCGAAATCGATAATCGGAATCGGTAATCAGAATCGATCAATCACATGCGGCGAATGGGGCCCAGTCATTTGGGTTAACCCACGCAAAGAATAGGCCTAACAAGGCCTAAGGGAAGGTCACAATGAGGACATCTAACCATCATTGCTCATTAATGTGGACATCTAACCAACATCGCTCCCAAGGAGTGGCCTACATGAGGAATTCATACACATTGTAACAGCCACATATACATCACATTGGGCCTCGCTCATGGGTTTCACATTCTTCGCATCGGGCCAATCGAATGGGCCGATCAAATGGGCCAATTCAAATGGGCCGAATCGAATGGGCCTCAGGTATATCAGTCGGGCCCACCCTTATGTATTTTGAGATCCGATCTATTAATAAGTTAACATAGAGATAGATAAAATGAAAACAAAAATCATCTTAATCGGAAACTACTGTAGTACTTGGGAGTTTGAATGGTGGATGTCACGGTCCACTATTTAAATGGTGGGGCCCACTTGAACTTTAGATCAGACTCACCCATTTTTCCCATGCTGTAAAATGACCTCAAAAATGGTTGGACGGCATGGGTGTAAGTGTTATAGTTTATATCCCTGTCTGTTGTCAAATTTGTGGTGCCAAAATCACTGTTATATATAACTTGCATAAGTGAAGCTCTCTCAAGGATCAACATTCATGAACAAGCTAAGCTCACAACAAGCAAAGCTCACAAGTACAAGGATCAATCTTGAATGCAAGAACTGCTCACAAGACAAGACTCAAGCTGCAAGACTTTAAGAAGAGTACAAGGCAGTTTGTAAAGAGACACTTTCAAGATTGAGCTACATTAAGATTTCAACTACATCAAGACTTCAAGGCTCATACTTCAAGGTCACTAGTTCCTAATGTTTCAATGTCCTTACTTCATGGTTGAGGTTTGACTGACCAAAGGTTGACCTTAGAAGTAGGTCATTCTGGATTCATAAATCGAATGTTTATTTTACATAAGTTTGGTTTGTTCTTCGACTAGTCCTAGGCCTTCTTCAACTAGTCCTAGAGTTGCTTCGACCAGTCTAAGAGATTCCTCAATCAGTCGTGAGTTTATTACAATTTTTGGATAAAATCTGTTAGGCTTCGACTAGTCCAGGAATCTATTCGACTAGTCGAAGGAACAGTGTCGACTGCATCTTCGACCAGTCAAAAAACTTCGACTCAAAATCTAGCATTGTTTTTTAGGTTCTTCGACCAGTCGAAGGAAACCTTCGACCAGTCGTAGGTGACCTACGACCAGTCGAAGGAGACCTTTGACTAATCATAGAACGGTCAAAGCTTATCCCGCCGGATCTTTCAAATATATGTTATTGCTTCGACTAGTCGAAGAGCTCCCTAGACCAGTCGAAGACGCGATCTGCTCACCTATAAATAATGCACGAATCTTAGAAGAAATCATCGAATTAATTAATCCATTCAAGCCAATCTTCATCGAACTTCTGAGAGATAATTCTGTGCTCCATCTAAGCTAAGTGTGCTTATTTAATATTCTCTTTCCTTAGCTTTATTTAATTGATTTTGTTTCTATTATTCCAATCTAATTTGATAAGAGGAATTGTTATTCCCTTTCTTTGGAATCAAAATCAATTAAGGCAAGCCCTATTTGGTTTAATTTAAAATCTATTAGAATTAGAACCATTGAAATCGAGTACTGGACATTGAACTTGGACATTCAATCATCTACTTTGATTTCGTTCTACCGGGCTGCTACAACGAAGGAGATAATCAGGTATTTTACATTTAATTGTAAATTCCTTTCTGTTTTGGTTTCTTTCAAGATTTGCCAGAAAAATCTTGTTGTATTGGTTATCTGAGGAGAGCTAGGAAAACTCAGAAGTGGGGTTTTTTAATTGTGTAAGCCCACAGACAAAGACACAATTGTAAAGGTTTTGGGTGAACCTGGGAAAACCTATTTTGTTAGTGAACGCTAATATCCCCTGTGTGAGGATATTAGGAGTGGAGCAGCATTCTGTGTGGCTGTTGTTTAACAGTTGGTGAACACACAGGCGAACCACTATAATCCCTTGTGTTGTGGTTGAATGATTTATACTTCTGATCTTTAATTATTCTTTTGTGGGATGTATGTATGGTGGTGAATGTTGTAATCATTTAATTCAAGCATTGTGAGAATTTTGTAATAGTTTAGAATTTATTTTCTGTTATTCCTTTATCAACTTGATATTCAATTTCCTTTAAAAGTTGTTCCAGCAAGGTTGCCCTGCCATTTTTATAGTATATGGCTGTCCCTAGAACAATACATTTGTGATTACAATTTATTTCAATTCAGTTTGTATTTATTTCTGTATTCCTCTTCGGTTTGAGATTTGATACAAAGATCTTTCTAGAAATAAGGTTGTCCTACCATAAACTCTGGTTTTTGGTGTAAGGTTGTCCTCAGAACAACATTTGTATCAACCTCTCAAGATCTGAATTTTGAGGTTATTTTACTTTCTTGCATTGTGATTTATTTTGGCTAACATATTCTTTTTAATTCTACTATTATAAGTTTTATTTAGCATTGTCCTATTCACCCCCCCCCCCTCTAGGACATATAGCTAGGCCTTTTCAAGTGGTATCAGAGCCTAATAGCTCTTTTTTAATTCTTGGATCTAATTTCTGAGCTAACGATTTAAGCTAATTAAGATGTCAAATTTTGATAGCCTTTCAGTCACAAGGCCTCCACCCTTTGATGGTTCCAACTATGCCTATTAGAAAGCCAGAATGAGGATCTTCCTCAAATCAATAGATGAAAATGTGTGGCAAGCCACAGGACTGAATGGAAACCTCCTATCATGGAAGTTACTGGGGTTGATGGTTCAAAATCTATGAAAGACACACCATATTACCAATGGACCACTCTTCAGAAAAGTGAGAGTAGTGCAAATGCTAAAGCACTAAATGCAATTACTTGCGCACTATCACCGGATGAGTTCAAAAGAATCATTTCCTGTGATACTGCAAAGCAAGCTTGGGATATATTAGAAATGACACACGAGGGTACTACAATTGTCAAAAAATTTAAAGTCCAACTCCTCACAACCAGATTTGAAGAAATTCATATGGAGGAAAATGAAATGTTTATGGACTTTTACACTAGATTAAATGACATTGTAAACTCAATGTGGGGTCTTGGCGATAAAATCCCAGAAATGATAGTGTGTGCAAAAATATTACGCTCACTTCCTGAACGATTCAATTCTAAAATAACCGCGATCCAGGAACTTCGTGATATGGATAACATGAGGGTAGAAGAACTAGTTGGTTCTCTACAAACCTACAAGTTAAACTTTAAAGCTCCTAAAGGTAAATCTATTGCACTAAAATCTTCTAAATGTAATTCAGAAGATGATATGGCTCTTTTAGCTAAGAAATTTTACAAGATTTTCAAAAGTAAGAAAAGGGTTGATTTTTAAAAATCAAATGATAAAAAGAAGTTTAGACTTAAATCTCAAAAATCTTTGAAAGATAGTCAATGTTACAACTGTCAAGAATATGGGCACTTAGCAAATAGATGTCTTAAAAGGGACAAACCCAAAAAGAAGGGTATGTTGGCAACATGGGATGAATCATCTGATTTTGAAGGTTCTTCTGAATCAGAAGATTCTGAAACTGAGTCGGGCAATGAGGTTAAAGCTCTTATAACTCTAGCCAAATTCACATTTTCAGATAATGACTCAACAAGTGAAGAAAATCTGAGTAGTGAATGTGAAAATGAAGATGATCTTCAAGACGTTTACAATGCCCTATATAAGGAAAGTTGTAAAATTGCTGTCAAACTTAAACTTCAAAAAGAAAAGTTTTCTAATCTCAAAAAATATTTTGAATCACTTGTCTTAGAAAAATCACAAATTTCAGATTATTTTGAAAAATCAAAATGCGATTTGGAATTCAAAAACTCCCTAATTATTGATTTAAAATCTGAAATTGAGAAACTTAAAACTGAAGTATCTTCTCTTCTGAGTCTAAAGGACACATGGAAATATGCCCAAGGTGATCCAAAGTTAGAAAAACTGTTATCCGGATCTAGAAAATGTGGCGATCGATCCGGGTTGGGCTATGATAAAAATCTACCTCCTAAACAAAAGTATACTCCTCCTATGTTTGTTAAAGGAGAATCCTCAAACTCAAAAGGGAAAAGTACTTATCAAGATTTTTCTAGAAATTCAAAAACTTTTCAAAAACCTAGAAGCAGCCATGTCAACTTTAATCAGAAACGAAATTCACTAGCTGAAAAGATAGTTGATTTACTCAAGGAGCTCTTAAAATCTAACTCTATAGGTCATTCCTACAAATATACATAAAAGAAGACCAACTATGTTTCTAACCCAAAACAATTATGAAATGGGTTCCTAAAGTTACCTGCTTGGTTGCTCACAATGCTTTCAAAGCAACAAGTCATTCAAAGTGGTACCTAGACAGTGGATGCTCCAGGCATATGACAAGTGACAAAGCTTTATTCACGGATCTGAAAGATATGACTGATGGTTCAGTCACATTTGGTGATGGTAGCAACTGCAAGATTATAGGCCAAGGTACGGTTCAACTTTTTAATCTTCCTGTGTTTAAAAATGTTTTATATGTTGAAGGCTTAAAACATAACTTGCTTAGTATATCTCAAATATGTGATAATAACCATAATGTTCGGTTTTCTAATCACAGCTGTGAGATACTAAACAATAAGGGTTCTGTAATATTAACTGGACGTAGAACGTCTGAAAATTGCTATATTATTAGCGAATCCAGCTCATCTAATCAAACATGTTACATGGTCCATACAGACGAGACTGATTTATGGCACAAACATCTTGGACATGTACATTATCGAAATTTATATAGATTGAGCAAACGAGAACTTATAAGAGGTTTACCCAAACTTCAGAAATTAGATAAAATATGTGGTGAGTGCCAGATAGGCAAACAAACAAAGAACTCACACAAAAAGGTGAATTCAAATACCACATCAAGACCACTCGAACTTCTCCACATGGATCTGATAGGACCTATCAGAACAGAAAGTCGTGGTGGGAAAAAGTATATCCTGGTAATAGTTAATGACTTTACCAGATTCACTTGGGTAGTCTTCTTAAGGGATAAATCTGAAACCCTTGAAGAAGTAAGAAAAGTTTTCAAAAGGATTCAAACTGAAAAATCTTCTCAAATCAGTAAAATTCGTAGTGATCATGGATCTGAATTTGAGAATAGCAATTTTGAGAAGTTCTGTACCGACCAAGGAATATTACATGAATTCTCTGCTCCCAAAACTCCACAACAAAATGGAATTGTAGAAAGAAAGAATAGGGTGCTTCAAGAAATGGCTAATGTCATGTTGAATAACATGAAGCTCTCTAAAAATCTTTGGGCTGAAGCAGTCAACACAGCTTGCTATATTATTAACCGAGTCTACACTAGCAAAGATAATAATAAAACGGCTTACGAATTGTGGTTCAATAAAAAGCCTACTGTTAAATGCTTTCAAGTTTTTGGCAGCAAGTGCTATATTTTACGTGATCGTGAAAATTTGAGAAACTTCGATACGAAGAGTGATGAAGGTATTTTTCTAAGATATTCCTTAAACAGTCAAGCTTATGGGGTTCTGAACAAAAGGACTGGTGCAATTCAAGAATCTATTAATGTTGTCATTGATGATCACTTAAACACGCCAATTTCTAATTCAGATAATGATGAAGTACTAATCATTGATAAACCTGATACTTCATCGAATCAGACTGATTCTGAGTTGAGGACTGTTAAAGATCATCCAACCACAAATTCTTGGAAACCCTCTCACCGGTGTTCGCACCCGTAGACAACTTGAGGATATATGTAATTATGTATGTTTTACATCCCAAATAGAACCATCTAATGTAAAAGAAGCTCTTGCTGATGAGAACTGGATTGTTGCGATGCAAGAAGAACTCAACCAATTCGTAAGAAATGATGTTTGGTATCTCGTACCAAGACCTAAAGATAAACACATCATTGGAACAAAATGGATTTTCAAAAATAAGTCTGACGAGTGTGGAAATATAATTAGAAACAAGGCTAGACTAGTGGTACAAGGTTATACTCAAATTGAAGGGATTGATTTCGATGAAACTTTTGTACCAGTAGCACGTCTTGAATCTATCAGACTATTTATATCCATTGCATGTTTTAGAAAGATAAAGATCTATCAGATGGATGTGAAAAGTGCTTTTCTAAATGGCGATTTACATGAAGAAGTCTATGTTGAATAGCCAATGGGTTTTGAAGATTCCAAAAATACTGATTATGTGTATCGGCTTAAAAAGGCACTTTATGGATTAACACAAGCACCTAGGGCATGGTATGAGAAACTAACGAAATTTCTTTTAAGTCATAATTTTCAAATGGGATCTGTTGATAAAACTCTGTTTGTTAAAAAACACAATGATCATATCTTAATGGTGCAGATTTATGTTGATGATATCATTTATGGATCAACTTGTACTGACTTGACTACTGAGTTTGCAGATTTGATGAAATCACAGTTCGAAATGAGCATGGTTGGGGAATTGACTTATTTCCTTGGATTGCAAGTAAAGCAACAACCTGAAGGAATATTCATTTCTCAATCTAAGTATGCTTTGAATCTAATCAAGAGATTTGGATTTGAGAATGGTAAGAATTTCGATACTCCTATGAGTACTACCCTGAAACTCTCAAAAGACTCTAATGGTAAAAATGTTGACTCAAAACTTTATCGGAGTATGATTGGTAGTTTGTTATATTTAACTGCTAGTAGACCTGATATTTCTCTAAGTGTTGGTATTTGCGCAAGATATCAATCCGATCCAAAAGAATCTCACTTGATTCCTTGTCAAGCGTATTATTAGATATGTCGCAAATCGTAAATCTCGGTCTCTGGTATCCTCATGAGACCAATGTCCAATTAGCTAGGGATGCTGACTGGGCTGGTAATCTAGATGATAGAAAATCAACCAGTGGTGGTTGTTTTTACATTGGAAATTGTCTAGTTTCCTGGTTTAGTAAGAAACAAAATTCTATATCACTTTCAACAGCTGAAGCTGAGTATATCGCAGCTGGTAATGCATGTACACAGCTTGTTTGGATGCAACGAATGCTAAGTGATTATGGAATTAAACAGGATTCTATGTTATTACATTGTGATAATTCCAGTGCGATAAATATTTTAAAAAATCCTATTCAGCATTCTCGTACTAAGCACATTGACATTAGATTTCATTATATAAGGGAATTAGTAGAAGAAAAAGTTATATCTCTAGAATATATTCCCACCGAAGATCAACGAGCTGACATTTTCACAAAACCTCTCGATAAAAGTAGGTTCAAAAAGATGAAATTTGATCTTGGCATGTGCATTTTAAAATGATTATTTATGCCTACTTGTAGTATAGTATATATATTTGCTAGATTGAATTCTAATTTTTGTATAATTTGCAAGAAATATGAATTTTTTGGGCATTCTTCGACCAATTGTGAGTATACTCAACCAGTCGACCTTCGACCGGTCGTAGATATCCACGACCAGTCGTAGAACTTGGGAATCTCTTATAATTTAGGGATTTTTGCTTTCTTCTTCATTTCGTTTTTCTTCTCTAATGAGCCGTGCTTCGACTTGTCGAACCCATCTTTCATATTCTTCAAGGTTAGTGTTCCAAATCACGTTTTTCTTGCAGATTTGTGTCTAGATTGTTTACTTTTCAAGCTTTAAGCTTTGTATTTTGGATTTCATTGAGATTTGGGGTTTGGATTTTGAAAAATCTGTTTTGAGTAAACCCACTTCTCAATCCTTTGCAACTTCTTAATTCCTTGATATCCTTGTTGCAAATGGGTTCTAGAGGTAGAAAAACTACTTCCCATGGTCCTTCTTCTTCCTTCAGATCGACCTTATCTCTAAGCGTCATCTTCTTGTTCCCAATGATGATCCATCATATGTTAGGGACATTAGATTGCGTAATGTTATTGTTGAACATCCTGTTGATGTTAATCATATTGCACCTTTTGACATCCTTCCTATGCTTGAAGCTGTAGGTTGGGTTAACTTATTACATTGGGGTGGGCCTGCATACCGGTCCATTGCCCAATCCATGTTTACATGTATTAGTGCTTTCTCACAGGATAATTTAACTTTTAAAATATCTACTAGAGAAGGGCCTTTTGACATTGATCGTCATTTAATTTCAGCCCTTATGGACATTCCTGTGAATGATGAGGGTATTCCTATCCATAACTTAACTGATAAACCCTCAATGTCTGAAAAACGCATGCTCACTAGAGACTTGTGCAACATGGATGTTCAATGGACACAAAAAGGGAATGCGCTTCCCGTAAGGTATTTGTTACCCAAATACAGAATTCTCCACAAAATCTTTGTGTCTAACTGTATCCTCGTTCGGATAATAAATCTAACTTGACTTCGTTTATGGTTCGTGTTATCCATGCTATTTCCAATAGTACTCAGATTTGTTTACCATCCTTAATCTGTCATTTCATTCTTTAGTTTAGACTCCATCCTGGTCATAGTGACATTCCTTTTGCTTATTTAATGACTGTATTGGCTACACATATGTTAGTTGATATGCCGGTTGATGAGGCACCTATCCATCATCTGATTTTCAACAATACTAATATCAATAAGATGAAGCTGGATCTACTTCCTGAACAAGGTGGTGGTGGTGGTGGTGGTCATGAAGAAGCTGGTGATGACATTAATATGGATGACATTTTTGAGGAACTGGATTCTAACTCAACAAATGATCCAGATTTTGAACCATCTGATGTTGATGCTTGTCTTAGTGCAATAAAGGATAAAGTTGAGAATATAAATGTAAAGATGGAAAACATGTCTGTTGCTCATGATTTACAATTCAAGTACATGCGCAAATATCTTAGGCGATTGAACAAAGGCATGCACCAACTTGATCCCTCTATTCCTGCTCTATCATCTGGTTCTGGTTCTAACTAGTTTATATGAGACTTCTGGTCTGTAATAACTTTATATCTTAGCACTTGGTTGACTGATTTTGAGTTGGATACTATCTATGTTTTATGCTGGATATTTATTCTATGTGAAGCTATGCTGAGTATCTCTATCACTGTTTTGCTATACTCTCATAACTCCTCATGTTTTACTCTCATATATCCCTTTATTTAGTTCTCCTTTATTATTGTTTCCTTTGTCATATTGTGACAAAAAGGGGGAGAATGGTTTGTTCTTAACGATGTGATTGTGAGAGGAGTAGCATTGGTTATGTTACTCAGGAGGAGTATGTTTGAACTAGTTGAATGAAACTGGTTGAATGTTGAATGTTGAATGTTGAATATTGCATATTGATTTGCAAGTAAGCCAGTTTATATGACCTGGTTCATAACTCTTTAACCAATTGTTTTACTTTATGTTTATCTTGGTTATATGTTTTGTCACTAATTTGACAAAGGGGGAGATAGTGGTTTGTTCTTAACGATGTGATTGTGAGAGGAGTAGCATTGGTTATGTTACTCGGGGGGAGTATGTTTGAACTAGTTGAATGAAACTGGTTGAATGTTGAATGTTGAATGTTGAATATTGCATATTGATTTGCAGGTAAGCCAGTTTATATGACCTGGTTCATAACTCTTTAACCAGTTGTTTTACTTTATGTTTATCTTGGTTGTGTTTTGTCACTAATTTGACAAAGGGGGAGATTGTTAGTGCTATAGTTTATATCCCTGTCTGTTGTCAAATTTGTGGTGCCAAAATCACTATTATATATAACTTGCATAAGTGAAGCTCTCTCAAGGATCAACATTCATGAACAAGCTAAGCTCACAACAAGCAAAGTTCACAAGTACAATGATCAATCTTGAATGCAAGAACTGCTCACAAGACAAGCCTCAAGCTGCAAGACTTCAAGAAGAGTACAAGGTAGTTTGTAAAGAGACACTTTCAAGATTGAGCTACATCAAGATTTCAACTACATCAAGACTTCAAGGCTCATACTTCAAGGTCACTAGTTCCTAATGTTTCAATGTCCTTACTTCATGGTTGAGGTTTGACTGACCAAAGGTTGACCTTAGAAGTAGGTCATTCTGGATTCATAAATCGAATGTTTATTTTAGATAAGTTTGGTCTGTTCTTCGACTAGTCCTAGGCCTTCTTCGACTAGTCCTAGAGTTGCTTCGACCAGTCTAAGAGATTCCTCGATCAGTCGTGAGTTTGTTACAATTTTTGGATAAAATCTGTTAGGCTTTGACTAGTCCAGGAATCTGTTCGACCAGTCGAAGGAACAGTGTCGACTGCATCTTCGACCAGTCGAAAAACTTCGACTCAAAATCCAGCGTTGTTTTTTAGGTTCTTCGACCAGAAATCCAATGACGTTTTATAGGTTCTTCGACCAGTCGAAGGAGACCTTCGACCAGTCGTAAAACGGTCAAAGCTTATCCCGCCGGATCTTTCAAATATTTGTTATTGCTTCGACTAGTCGAAGAGCTCCCTAGACCAGTTGAAGACGCGATCTGCTCACCTATAATAGTGCACGAATCTCAGAAGAAATCATTGAATTAATTAATCCATTCAAGCCAATCTTCGTCGAACTTCTGAGAGATAATTCTGTGCTCCATCTAAGCTAAGTGTGCTTATTTAATATTCTCTTTCCTTAGCTTTATTTAATTGATTTTGTTTCTGCTATTCCAATCTAATTTGATTAGAGGAATTGTTATTCCCTTTCTTTGGAATCAAAATCAATCAAGGCAAGCCCTATTTGGTTTAACTTAAAATCTATTAGAATTAGAACCATTGAAATCGAGTACTGGACATTGAACTTGGACATTCAATCATCTACTTTGATTTCGTTCTACCGGGCTGTTACAACGAAGGAGATAATCAGGTATTTTACATTTAATTGTAAATTCCTTTCTGTTTTGGTTTCTTTCAAGATTTGCTAGAAAAATCTTGTTGTATTGGTTATCTGAGGAGAGCCAGGAAATTCAGAAGTGGGGTTTTTTTAATTATGTAAGCCCACAGACAAAGACACAATTGTAAAGGTTTTGGGTGAACCTGGGAAAACCTATTTTGTTAGTGAACGCTAATATCCCCTATGTGAGGATATTAGGAGTGGAGTAGCATTCTGTGTGGCTGTTGTTTAACAGTTGGTAAACACACAGGCGAACCACTATAATCCCTTGTGTTGTGGTTGAATGGTTTATACTTCTGATCTTTAATTATTCTTTTGTGGGACGTATGTATGGTGGTGAATGTTGTAATAATTTAATTCAAGCATTGTGAGAATTTTGTAATAGTTTAGAATTTTTTTTCTGCTATTCCTTTATCAACTTGATATTCAATTTCCTTTAAAAGTTGTTCCAGCAAGGTTGCCCTGCCATTTTTATGGTGTATGGTTGTCCCTAGAACAATATATTTGTGATTACAATTTATTTCAATTCAGTTTGTATTTATTTCTGTATTCCTCTTTGGTTTGAGATTTGATACAAAGATCTTTCTAGAAATAAGGTTGTCCTACCATAAACTCTGGTTTTTGGTGTAAGGTTGTCCTTAGAACAACATTTGTATCAACCTCTCAAGATCTGAATTTTGAGGTTATTTTACTTTTTTGCATTGTGATTTATTTTGGCTATCATAGTCTTTTTAATTCCGCTGTTATAAGTTTTATTTGGCATTGTCCTATTCACCCCCCCGCTAGGACATATAGCTAGGCCTTTTCAATGGGTATAACACATGCATCATGGTGGGCCCCACCGTCCAAACAGTAAATGGTTTAGATAAAGCACATACATCATCAGGGCCCACAACACATGGATGAAACACATACACCTAGAGTGGGTCCCACCGCCAGAAGAGCTTGGAATGTACACATAAATCCCATGGACCTACAGAACTCTAGATGATTAAGAGAGAGAGAGAGAGTAACTACGTGGCTGCTTGTATGAGCAACATAGCTGCTTCTTCCTTTTTCTTTTTCTTTTCTTTTTTTTCTCTTCTGAAACCAAACAGAGGTGGGTCCCACGTAGGGCCCACCACAACAGCATATATATAATATATATATTATATAATATAATATATCATATATATAATATAATATAATATATCATATATATAATATGTATCAACGTCCAGGCCTTGGACGGCCCAGACAGTGACATTCATCACAGTGTTGCCCCACACATGGGGTGGGTCCCACCGCCCTTGGACGGTGGACATCACATACGGGATGGTGTGGTCCACCAAAATGGATGGACGACGTGGATGGGTCCCATGGACCCCACCGTCAGTCAACACTCCACGTTAGCACACAAACTCCATGTTAGCCACCTCCACAGGGATCGATACCAAGACCTTAAGTGTTGAAATGAGGTATCTACCACTCAGCCTATCATGTGAGCCATGGAGCTGGGTGGGTCCCAGCGTTGAAACGAGGTATCTTTCACTCAGCCTGTCACTTGAGCTATGGATCTGTGTGTCAGGGAGGGCCTGACACGGATGTGGGTCCCACCGTCTTGGGGTGGTGGACGGTCTGGATAAAGAACATACACCATGTGTGGCCCATCAAAAAGGGTGGACGACATGGATGGGTCCCATGGACCCCACCATCAGCACACACCCAACGCCAACACACACCCACCTTCAATACACCTCCACTATTAGCACACCCATTATCAGTCCATACTTCACTACTAGCAACCCCACTCCCAGTCCATACTTCACTGTTAGCACCCCCCACTGTCGGTTACGTCCAGCACCCTTGGACAGATGGTGTGGATGTACACCTCATCAAGTGGGGTCCCACATGGCCCACCTATTTTGAAACAACCTGATATTTGTGTTTGCTCATCATCTAGGCCCACTGGATGGCCTGGATAAAATAGATGGACAGCTCTGGTTAAAAGGGTATGATCAAGGTGGGCCGCCCCGTTATGGATGGCATGGGTAAAATACACACATTATAGTGGGCCATGATAATGGAAAGAGAGAGAGAGAGAGAGAGAGAGAGAGAGAGAGAGAGAGAGAAGAGTGGAAGATGGAAAGAGGGAAAGAAAAATTAGAGATAACGGAGGGTTCCCGCCACTATGGGCACCTCATGGATACAAGCATACATCAAAGTGGGTCCCACTACATGTGGCCCTTTAATCACAAAAAATGCAAACGTGGGTCCAAGATCACCCACCTTCACTTCTTCTTACTCCCTAAGCTTCCTTTACTCTTTAGCTTCAATCCTAACAAAGGAGATGGAGTTTGGATGGTTGAGATGGGAGATGAGAGGGTAAGAAGTAGGCCATACACAAAGCTCTCTTGAAGGAGAAAGAGCTTGGATGTGTGGTGTTTTCTTGCTTGGGAAAGAGAGTTTAGAAATGAAAATGAGAGAGAGAATTGTAAAGAGAGAAATTGAGAGATGGGTGATGGATGTGTAAGAAGCTTTTTGACTTTGGGGTTGCTTGGTGCAAGAAAAGTGTGGGCTTGTGTAAGAACTTTTTGACTTTGGGGTTGCTTGGGAATGGGTAAAAAGTGATGTGCACTTGACATGATGGGATTGATTGGTTGATTGATTGATGTGGCATATTATAGAGATTCTCTCGAAATTCGCAAACGCGGCATTTTTCTCGCACCGAACGCTGGCCCACATCTCCTGGCCAGAGTATCAGATCGGCGCGCAAGACGCGGCGACGGCGCGGTTGTAAGGGTACAAGTCTCAGTTTAAGTTGATTCAGGTTGACAGTGTGTTACACAGGGTCACATGCAAATGTCAGTTAAGGGTCAAAGGTTGCCGGAATTCGACTAGGAAGACCGCGAAAGCCTACGAAACGGTACGGTCTAGGATACGAGTCTTACAACTCTCCCCTTATAAAAATTTCATCATTGAAATTTACACAATCATCGCAACTAGTCATAACTCATGAGGAAGGAAAAACATTACATCATCATATAAAATCAGAGATAGCATACAAAATACAACACATAATCAATTATCAAAGAGATGGGGATAGTGCTCTCGAATCTCGGCCTCGCGCTCCCAAGAAGCCTCCTCAACAAAATGGGGACCCCACTTAACCTTCACTAACGGAATGACCTTGGTCCAGAGGACCTGCTCCTTCCGATCAAGGATACGGACTGGCTGCTTAATATAAGAAGCATCTTTCCGAACCTCTAATGGCTGCCAATCAATAATAGGAACGATGTCTGATCCACACTTCCTCAATATAGAGACATGGAAAATGTTATGGACACCAGACAACTGAGATGATAAGGTAAACCAATAAGCTACGGTGCCAA
Organism: Magnolia sinica; assembly: GCF_029962835.1. Taxonomy (NCBI): domain Eukaryota; kingdom Viridiplantae; phylum Streptophyta; class Magnoliopsida; order Magnoliales; family Magnoliaceae; genus Magnolia; species Magnolia sinica. Next base: position 32,705,555 of record NC_080581.1, read on the forward strand.
TGCGCCCAGTGATCTCAAAATGTCCTATGAATCTCGGGGCAAGCTTGCCCTTCGCTCCAAATCGAACTACGCCCTTCATGGGCGAGACCTTGAGATACACATGGCCCCCTACATCAAACTCCAAGGGACGACGCTAGCGATCAGCAAAACTCTTCTGCCGGCTCTGAGCTGTGCGTATCCTCTGCCTGATGATATTGATAGCCTCTGACATCTCCTGCACAAGCTTGGGACCTAGGAGACTGCGCTCTCCAACCTCGGTCCAACAACTCGGTGATCTGAATGGTCTGCCATATAGTGCCTCAAAAGGAGTCATGCTGATGGTCGCCTGATAGCTATTGTTGTATACGAACTCAGCCAATCATAGATGCTCATCCCAGCTACCCCTGAAATCAATTACACAGGCCCAAAGCATATCCTCAATAATCTGGTTGACCCTCTCAGTCTGGGCATCGGTCTGCAGATGGTACACGGTACTGAGCTGCAAATCAGTCCTTATCGCTCTTTAGAAGCTCCTCCAAAACTGAGACGTGAATCTCGGGTCTCGATCAGAAATGATCGAGACTGGAACATCATGCAGTTTCACAATCTCCTCGACGAATAATCTCGCAAGCCGGTCCAAAGGCCAAGTCGCACGAATCAGAAGAAAATGCGCCGACTTCGTCAGACAATTCACAACAACCTAGATGGCGTCATGACCACGATGAGTCTTCGACAAACCCATAATAAAGTCTTTCGACACGTGCCCCCACTTTTACATCGGGACACTCAATGGCTGCAATAGACCAGGGGGTCTCAGATGATCGGCCTTGACACGCTGGCATGTGTCACACTCGGCCACAAAACTGGCGATCTAGCACTTTATCCCCGCCCAAAAGTACTGTCGCCTCGTGTCACGGTACATCTTTGTCTAGCCAGGATGAATAGAAAATCGTGACCGATGTGCCTCGGTCATAAGATCTCTACGCAACTCAGGAATATCCAGGACATATAATCGGCTTCTAAAGCGAAGTCCACCGTCTGTACCAATCTGCCAATATGTTGACTCTCAGATGCCGCCTCAGCCATATAACTCTACAACAACTCATTAACCTACTGAGCCTCGATCACCCTTGCGACAAGAAAGGGTTGAATCGACAGGCTCGATAACTACACGATAGAAGACTGTATGCCAAACTCAAAATCATACTTTGCTATATCCTTAAGCATTCGCCACTCCTGGATCATCATATGCGCCACCGGCCTCGTGGCTATCGGCTAAGGGCATCCGCCACCACGTTCACCTTGCCCGGGTGGTACTGAAGATCGAAGTCATAGTCCTTCAGGAGCTCCATCCAGCGCCTCTGCCTCATGTTCAACTCAGACTATGAGAAGAGGTACTTCAAGCTCTTATGGTCAGAGAAGAGCTCGAACCTAACCCCATAGAGATAGTGCATCCACACCTTCAGTGTGAAGACAACTGCAGCCAGCTTCAAATCATGCGTGGGGCAGTTAAGCTCATGGACCTTGAGCTGACGAGACACGAAGGCCACTGGTCTCCCATGCTGCATCAGGACAGCACTCAAACCAATATGCGAGGCATCGGTAAATATAATAAATTCATCACTCCCAGAGGGAAGAGTGAGGATAGGAGTGGACGTTAGACGGTCCTTTAACTCCATAAATGCTCACTCGCAAACGTCGCTCCAAATAAACTATGCGCCCTTCCGAATCAACCTGGTCAGTGGGGCTGTAATATGAGAGAAGCCCTCAATGAAACGCCGGTAATAGCCCGCCAAACCAAGAAAATTGTCGATCTCGGACGCATTCGTGGGCTGGCCTGACTGACACACTGCCTCAACCTTCGAGGGGTCCACTGCGACGCCCTCCCTCATCACCACGTGACCGATGAACTTCACCTCCTCCTGCCAAAACTCGTACTTCTCCAGCTTCACGTACAACTGGTTTGCACGGAGGGTCTACAACGTAATCTCCAGACGCTGCTCGTGCTCCTCACGAGTCCTCAAATAGATCAAAATGTCATCGATGAAGACTACAACAAACTGATCGAGATAAGAGCGGAAGACCTCATTCATCAACTACATGAAGATCATGGGTGCATTGGTCAGTCCGAAGGACATGACCTGGAACTCAAAATGAACGTAACATGTCCTGAAAGCCGTCTTCAAAATGTCCTCCTCTCGGACCCGAATCTGATGATAACCGGAACGCAGGTCAATCTTCGAAAAGAACTGTGTACCCTGCAGCTGATCAAATAAATCATCAATCCTCAAGAGCGGGTACTTGTTCTTGATCGTGACCTTGTTGAGCTCGCGGTAGTCTACGCAGAGCCTCAACGTGCCATCCTTCTTCTTCATGAAGATTACCGGCACTCCCCACGACAAACTGCTCGGATGGATAAAGCCTAACTCGCATAACTTGTCCAACTGCTTCTGCAGTTCCCGCAACTCCAGCGGTGTCATACGGTACGGGGCCTTCGAAATAGGCGTCGTACAGGGCACAAGATCAATCTGAAACTCGGTGAGCGAGGCAGTAATCCCAGAATCTCCTGGAACACCTTGAAAAAATTACAAACAATCGGCAACTGATCAATACAAGAGGCACCAAGCTCCTCAACGGCACAAGACATCAAGCACGACAATGAAGCTCCTCGGGGCTCTGCAACGAACTGAATCTGCTGCAGGCCTGGTATACAGAACGTGACTGTCCTTATGGAGTATTCCAAGATGGCGTGGTACTCGACAAGCCAATCCATGCCCAAGATAACGTCGAAATCTGACATCGACAACACATACAAGTCAGCAGGTAAGAAAATCTCTCCCATTAGCACGGGGCAAGACGAACAGAAGCGGCCTAATACTATAGTCTTCCCCAAGGGTATGGATACAGTCAACCCCTCTCAAGCAGACTTTGTCAGCAACCCAATCGAACGACAGAATCCCTCGGACATGAACGAGTGCGCATACAGAGACTGGAAGTATACCCTCAACGACTCCTTCAGATGACTAAGAATCCTGCTGGGTGGCGTAGAATCTAGCATAAGCCAGCTGGGGAGGTACCTATCCCCTCTGAGTGTGCTGTTGCTGTTGCTGTCACTGAGGTGGTTGAAACTGCTGCCTCTACTGCTGCGGTCTCGGAGGTTAGTGCTGATGCTACTGCTGAAGTGGCCTCAGTGGTGGGGGTTGCTATCGCTGCTGATGTGGGGGTCTCTACTGGTCCTGCGGTAGAGGCTGTTGTGGACCTCTCGGCTACTGCTGCTACTAGGGGCGGGGACACTCCCACATACGATGTCCTGTCACATCGCCCCCAAAACACGTGCCGGTGAACTGCCTTGGAGGTGCTGCTGGAGGTGCTGCTAGCGCTTGGAAGGCTGGGCGACCTGTGCACCTCTGCTACTACATCGACGTTGCTGCGAGTCACCGGAAGGAGCCTTCCTCTTTCGGTCTCTCCTCTGACCGCGATCAGACTGAGAACCGGCCCACTCAGCCTCATAAATCTGGGCCTTTCGTACCACCCCCTCAAAAGTCGGGAGCTCATGCGTAATAACACGGCCTTCGAGACCGTAACGCAAACCATCCTCGAAATGGTGGGCTTTCCGCTCTTCATCATCTACCAAGTATGGCCCAAATCTGGATAGCGTTACAAAACGAGCGGTATACTGAGCCACCGTCATATCACCCTGCACCAGGGTCTTGAACTCCAACGCTCTCTGTCGTTGGATGTGACCAGGAAAATACTATCGGTCGAACCGATCAATAAAGTCCTCCTAAGTCCACATAAAATCGGTGCCTGCTGCTCGGGAGACTGATTTCCACTAGTGCTCAGCCTCACCATGGAGAAAAAATACTACTAATCGGACTCGCCGCTGGGTCATACATCCCATCATATCGAATATCTTCTCCACATTGGTGCGCCATCTCTCAGCTACCGTCGGGTCTGGCTCACCCTGGAAACCCGAGGGATCGAGTCGTCGAAACTCTCGAGGAAGGGCGCTCGCGCGCTCTTGCTCGGCCTGGTTCGATGAAACAACGGGGTACCTGCCCGGCCCCTGAAGTGCTGCAGTCACAGCCTACAACATCTGCTGTAACTGGGAGGCACTCACGGATACGGTCAGATCTGAACCGATCTCTAGTAGAGGAGCAGCATCCATAGGCTGGGCAATAAGAATCTCTAGTGGTTGAGTGGGGATCGTAGGTGGTAATGCGGGGGTCTCAGGTGGTGGTGCGGTAGTCAATTGGGTCACTCTCCTAGGCATCTTGTCCAACAGGAACGAGCAAAGGCGCTTATCAACTTTGAAAAACTATCGGAGTCACGCACGTTAAGGGTCTGTAATCAAAGATCGTTAAACGATCCGAACTTTGAGACTTAGCCGTTCATAGCGGATATGTAATGTTATTCTTAGTTATTCCCAAGTTATGCTCTGATACCAACTTCTATCACTTCCCAAACTCAGAAACCGGGCTCACAAAATTTCTGATCGCCGAATCCAACGCCGACAGCCTTCGTAGTACCCCATTCTTGGCTCCCAGCGCTCATTCGCCAAGTTCCGATCCTGGGATGCTTTGAGAAGGATTTTCAACATCAGTTTGATTTGTAATAAGCATAACCAAAGGCATAACCCACAAAAAATAACTAAAAACTCCATCACATTTCCACTATGATTAAAAACTTTACAAGTACAATGAGCATAAAAGGAAATACAATGATAATGGATAAAAAGCTCCAAGACGATCTATCACGTGCTCTAGCCTCAACGCTGTTGCGGTCCAACGTCACCTGCACGCAACAGTCATGCATAAGCTTATGGAAAGCTTAGAGGGTGGTGAAAGTGTGTGCGCAAGCTAGTAATATAGTTATGCAGTATCAGAGTAATGCGAAACATGTTGATGAATCCATAAATACCATAAGCCGTACCAAGGCTATGCGATGCAAGACATGAGTGATGTCGGCCATACCAAGGCCATATGATGCGAGATATAACTCAAGCATACAATTCCTCTTCTGAGTCCATATGTTAATACAGTTTAAATCTGGAATATAACCGTGATCTAGTACACTCCAAACCGAATTGCCGCCCCATCGCGTACAATAAGGCGAGTGGAAGAGACCTCACTATCCGCCTGCTAATATCGGGCTCGGCTCGTCAATAGCGGACTTATTCCTCGAGTTGGTCAAACTCAGTCTAGCTTTGCCCCCTCCTTTCGGGAGGGTAAGGCCGCACTCCCTTCCAACCGACCACGACACAGTGGAAAGCGCGACCGTCTAATAATCGACACTCAACGCTCATGCATCCACTCGGTCTAAACATTGGAGCAACCTCCTAATACCATAAGGGTTTAGGGACTTTCATCTAGGGATATCTATAGCACTCCAAATAGAACACGATTTTCAGTATCCAATCCTACCAACCACGATGCGCCTGTGGAAGCTACGACCCTGATGTCACTTGGGCGTATAGTACACATGTCACATAATGCAAGATGCATGAATCATGCAATCCAGTCATGCAAAAATCTTACGCGTATCACGCGCTCATATAGGGCAATTCTGCCTATCAGGGAGCTCATAAACAATCTGCTCAAAGGCATGTGTTATGATCAATAACTCATCTCATCACAAGCATGCAGATGATGCGTATGAACATGTATCATGATGCGATGTTGCTATATACTCATAATCGAAATTGAAAATCAGAATCAATAATCGGGATCGATAATCAGAAACGGTAATCGAAATCGATCAATCACATGCGGCGAATGGGGCCCACTCATTTGGGTTAACCCACGCAGAGAATATGCCTAACAAGGCCTAAAGGAAGGTCACAATGAGGACATCTAACCAACATCGATCCCAAGGAGTGGCCTACATGAGGAATTCATACACATTGTAATGGCCACATATACATCACATTAGGCCTCACTCATAGGCTTCACATTCATCGCATCGGGCCGATCGAATGGGCCGATCAAATGGGCCAGTTCAAATGGGCCGAATCGAATGGGCTGATTCAAATGGGCCAATCAAATGGGCTGATTCAAATGGGCCGAATCGAATGGGCCTCAGGTATATCAGTCGGGCCCACCCTTATGTATTTTGAGATCCGATCTATTCATAAGTTAACATAGAGATAGATGAAATGAAAACAAATATCAACTTAATTGGAAATTACTGTGGTGCTTAGGAGTTTGAATGGTGGATATCACGGTCCACTATTTAAATGGTGAGGCCCACTTGAACTTTAGATCAAACACCCATTTTCCCATGTTGTAAAATGACCTCACAAATGGTTGTACGGCATGGGTACAACACATACATCATGGTGGGCCCCACCGTCTAAACAGTAGACAGTGTAGATAAAGCACATACATCATCAAGGCCCACACCACGTGGATGAAACACATACACCTGGAGTGGGTACCACCGCTAGAAGAGCTTGGAATGTACACATAAATCCCATGGACCTGCAGAACTCTGGACGATTAAGAGAGAGAGAGAGGGAGAGAGAGAGAGCAGCTACGTGGCTGCTTGTATGAGCAGCATAGCTGCTTCTTCCTTTTTCTTTTTTTTCCTCTTCTGATACAAAACAGAGGTGGGTCCCATGTGGGGCCCACCACAACAGCATATATATAATATATATATTATATAATATAATATATCATATAATATATATATATATTATATATCTAACGTCCAGGCCTTGGACGACCTGGACAATGACATTCATCACGGTGTTACCCCACACGTGGGGTGGGTACCACCATCCTTGGATGGTGGACATCACATACGTGATGGTGTGGCCCACCAAAATGGATGGACGGCGTGGATGGGTCCCATGGACCCCACCGTCAATCAACACTCCACGTCAGTACACAAACTCCATGTTAGCCACCTCCATAGGGATCAATACCGAGACCTCAAGTGTTGAAATGAGGTATCTTCCACTCAGCCTACCACGTGAGCCATGGAGCTGGGTGGATCCCATCGTTGAAACGAGGTATCTTTCACTCAGCTTGTCACTTGAGCTATGGATCTGTGTGTGTCAGGGAGGGCCCCACACGGATGTGGGTCCCACCGTCCTGGGGTGGTGGACGGTCTAGATAAAGCACATACACCATGTGTGGCCCATCAAAAAGGGTGGACGGCATGGATGGGTCCCATGGACCCCACCGTCAGCACACACCCAACGCCAGCACACACTCACCTTCAATACACCTCCACTATTAGCACACCCATTGTCAGTCCATACTTCACTGCTAGCAACCCCACTGTTAGTCCATACTTCACTGTTAGCACCCCCCCCCCCCCCCCCCCCCCCCCCCACTGTCAGTTACGTCCAGCACCCTTGGACGGATGGTGTGGATGTACACCTCATCAAGTGGGGTCCCACATGGCCCATCTATTTTGAAACAACCTAATATTTGTGTTTGCTCATCATCTAGTCCCACTGGATGGCTTGGATAAAATAGATGGATGGCTCCGATTAAAAAGGTATGATCAAGGTGGGCCACCCCGTTTTGGATGGCATGGGTAAAATACACACATCATAGTGGGCCATGATCATGGAAAGAGAGAGAGAGAAGAGAGGAAGATGGAAAGAGGGAAAGAAAAATCCGAGATAACGGAGGGGCCCTCATGGATACAAGCATACATCAAAGTGGGTCCCACTACATGTGGCCCTTTAATCATAAAAAATGCAAACGTGGGTCCAAGATCACCCACCTTCACTTCTTCTTGCTCCCTAAGCTTCCTTTACTCCTTAGCTTCAATCCTAATGGAGAAGATGGAGTTTGGATGGTTGAGATGGGAGATGAGAGGGTAGGAAGTGGGCCATACACAGCTCTCTTGGAGGAGAAAGAGCTTGGACGTGTGGTGTTTTCTTGCTTGGGAAAGAGAGTTTTAGAAATGAAAATGAGAAAGAGAGAGGGTTATAAAGAGAGAAAGTGAGAGATGGGTGATGGATGTGTAAGAAGCTTTTTGACTTTGGGGTTGCTTGGAGTAAGAAAAGTATTGGCTTGTGTAATAACTTTTTGACTTTAGAGTTGCTTGAGAATGGGTAAAAGGTGATGTGTACTTGACATGATAGGATTGATTGGTTGATTGATTGATGTGACATATTGTAGAGATTCTGTTAGAATTCGCACGCACGGCGCTTTCCTCGCATCGAACACTAGGCCACATCTCCTGGCCAGAGTATCGGATCGGCGCATGAGACGCGGCATTAGAATCGCGGCAACGGCACGGTCGCAAGGGTACAAGTCTCAGTTTGAGTTTATTCAGGTTGATGGCATGTGACGCAGGGTCTCGCGTAAATGCCGGTTAAGGGTGAAAGGTTGCCGGAATTCGACCGGGAAGACCACGGAAGCCTACGGAACGGTACGGTCTAGGATACGGGTCTTACATTTCCTGTGGTATGATCCACTTAATCTTGGATATGCTTAAATTTCTGTCTCACCCCTTAAATTAGATGGAAAAAGGATAGACGGTGTGCATAGACCACATACATTTAAGGTGGGCCCAACTAAGTTTACTCAATACAATAAGAGCATACTAAGTAACTCAGTACGTAATCCGATTTCCCAAGGGGGCCACCCTCTCTCATCTTCCTCTTGCTACCTCTTTTAATTTTTCTCCCTTCTTCATCAAACCCTAACCATAGCAACAAAGGCACCCAAATCCCTCTCATTATTTCCCAAAATTAGGTAAAATCCCCCTTACACGGAAATCTCTCGTTCGAACCGTGGATCCGAAAGCGATTTGGCATAGCGGCTCTCCACCATTCATTTCCCGACGGATCTCTCTTCTCCTCTATGAAAACCAAAGCAAATAGATCTTGTAGACACATAAATTGCCTTCCAAACTCTACCTTTTTTAATTATTATTATTATTATTATTATTATTATTATTATTATTATTATTATATATAAATTCTTTTTCATTCTATCCATCTAAGAAATCCGTCGGGGCAACTCATTGTACACAACGTTATCTTCATCAATCCTTAAATGTGGCCCACCTTGTAATTTTGTGACGGATCTGATGGTTACGTCTGTGCCAAACTATAATAGAGAAATCCTTCGAAACAATTCCTCATGGTTGACGAGCGGGTTCAGATTCGACAAATCTGGGGATGTTTTCATATTCAACTTTATTATTTCATCTTATCATTATATTATTTCGATCATTTAAGCTAATCATTTTTTATTTAGTTCGGTGTTGTTAATATCTTTTTTTTAATTACGATTGTTGATGAAAAATTATTCATAGTTATTGAAACCCCTTTATAGTATTTAGAAACGTTTGGATCAAATGGGCTATCTGATCTGAAAATTGAACCATTCAACCACTCTAGTTGGGTTCATCATTCATTCTTCCAAAATGGTACGCATACAAGTTCTAATAATAAATAATTGTCCTCCAAATGGTAGGCCCAAATGTATATCGATTGCAAAACAAAACTTGCAGTGATTCTATTTTCTAGCTGATGATTAGCAAGCATTTAAGAAACAGCTAGAATTTAAAATAATCTACAGTGAATTGAATAAACAAATGTTCATTAATATTAGTTTAAGATTTTTCAATCAATCTTTATTGAAATTTGAACCTAATTGCTTATAGCTTGTTTGAATTAATTATTATTATTATTATTATTATTATTATTATTATTATTATTTTGTAGTTTTCAAATCCATCTGGATCGATGGGTTTCCAGTCCTAAAGTCAACCTAGCGATACATCTAGTTGAGTCAAGTTTTCGAGTTTTTAAACTATGTTGAGGACTGGGCATAAAAAAATTTGATTATTCCTTTACAAGGGTAAACAAAATAGTTAAGCTGGAAGAGAGAATTCTAATTTCATTTAGAACAAAGAGGAGCTAAGAGGGCTCTAAGCCTCGTGTTGCCCGGTGGATGACTTTGGCTGATTGGCCCTTGACGATGATTGGAAATTCGAAAGCGGCCCCATTAAGATGCAGTGCCTATCTCTCAATGCTATGGCTGAGCTTTAAGCAGATTGCAAGGGGAAATTGGACCTGAGAAGGATAACAAAATTTTAATAGCAGAATTTCTCAAAATTCCCCCAATGTCGACTGCTGATTGAACCCCATAGGAAATACACTCTAGCACACTGATCATCACCAACCACTGTCATCCAATCTTTGCAGATATCTGTGGGGGCTGATCCTTTGATTTGGATGTGGCTGCCCATTCCAGCACCGTTCCTATCACTGTGACGATCAACTCCTGGATCGAGAATTGCATGTCCTTGAATATCCAGCTATTATTCTCATTCCATATCTCCCAACAAATTTTGAAAGGGAGAAGACTCACAAAAATCTCCCATTTTTTCAAAAGGGTCTACTGCCGCTACACGTGAACTCCTTCCCTATTGACTGGTTTAGAACCCACTTGATTTGAAACTTCCCTAGAAGGTAATTCCATTCCTCAAAAGCCAACAAATAGTGGAAAGAAAAGGATGATTACCACTTTTCTCAGGCTTCTTACACGTGATGCACTAATTTGGAAAGGCATACCTCTTTGTTGCTACTTGTCCACTATAAGAGTTTTCCCATGTTTCACCAGCCATGTGAAAGCCACTACTCTCAGCATGACGATACCATTCTCCCATTGAAGATATCACAATTCTCTTTGGCTGCAGCATTTGAAACTTGAGTCTCCAGACTTCGCTTCTCTTTACTGGACTTGGAATTCTCGATGATGGAAGTCAGGTTGTTGGAGAAGAAGTAAGAATAGATTGAAGAGAATTGGGATATGTAAGAATTTGAGTTTGAAGTTGAATTTGTGACAATGCAATCTAGCCATGGTAGCAAAGAACCATCGTTGGGATAGAAGATGAGGAAGATGACAAACCAAATCAAAATTCCGTCCATTTCGCAGGCCCTCAATTGAACAGCTTCGATCACCCATGATCATTACCTAAGAGAGAGAATCTAACAGAGAGAGAGAGGAGGAGGAGGAGGTGAGAGGGAGAGAATCAGAGAAAGCGAGAAGATGGGTGTTGGGTTGAAGCAAGGACGGCAAGGGCGAGAGAGAGGGAGAAGGAGAGAGAAAAGAGGCAGGGCTAGGGTTTTGATTAGGTGAGGGAAACAGATTGAATCTTACCCCCACCCAGATGATAATCCTTTCCAGGCAGGGCTCTATGGGGCCCACCATGATGTAAGGGTTTTATCCACGTTGTGCATCCCTTTTGTCATATCATTTTACGACACGATCCCAAGAAACCACACCAAAGGAAGCAACGATGATAATGACCCCCCGTTGAAACCTTTCTAGGGGCCACCATGATGTTTATTTACCATCCAACATATTCATAAGGTCACATAGACAAGAATGAAGTGAAAATAGAAATATCAACTTGATCTGAAACTTCTGCTAACTCTCAATAAATTTTTAATGGTGGGCATTAAATCCTCACTTTGTAGTCCACTTAAGCATTGGTTCTACCTATTTTTTGGGATCATGCCATAAAATGATACTAGAAAAGGGATGAACTGCATGAATAAAACCCTTAAATAATGGTGGCCCCATAAAGGGCAGGGATAGGACACAATCCGCTTCCGTTCTACATGTACTGTTCCTAATCAAGAATGGCTTAAAGTTGTTCCCAAACCAAAGAGGTGGTCATTCCTAATCAGAAATTTTAGTGCAATGATTGTTGAGAAGAAAGCTTAAAATGAGCCACTTAGGAAACATTGACCGGCTTTCCCTTTCCATCACATACTTCTTCAATACATTCTCAAGGTATTTCACCTGAGATAATCATAGCTTGCTTATTTTCTTGTCTTTGTGCATATCAATACCGAAAACTCTCTTTGTAGCCCCCAGATCTTTTATCTCGAATGTCCCTAATAACTGAATTTTCAGTATGTCGATCTCAGACATGCTATGATTGACAATAAGCATGTTATCAACATACACTACCAAGATAATAAAATTTTCATCACTCAATGTCTTGTAATAGACACAATGATCATACTCACTCCTGGTAAATCTCTGACTTATCCTGAAAGAATCCAATTTCTTATATCACTGCCTGGGTAACTATTTTAGGTCGTACAAAGAACTCTTCAACCTACAAACCTTATTCTCTGCCCCTTATATTTCAAATTCTTCTAGTTGTTTCATTTAAATCTGTTCTTCCAATTCTCCATGCAAGAAAACATTATTTATATCCACATGTTTCATCTCAAGATTGTATTAAGTAATCAGCGCCAATATGACTCTAATAGATACTTTCTTTACTATCTGCTTGAATATCTCGGTGAAGTCCATATCTTCTCTATGAGCATATTACTTCACTACCAACCTTGCCTTATACTTATCTTGTTTCTTCTTGAAAATCCACTCGATCGCTTTACGGTCGACGGGAAGCTCCATTAGCTCATACGCCTCATTCTTATATAAGGAGTCCATCTAATCATCAATCGTTGCTTTCCACTTTTCAGCATCTGCCTCATCAAGAGCCTCCTGAAAAGTAAGCAGATGCCCCTCATCCATAATGGGGGCAAATGTAACATTTAAGTCATCCTTGTATCTCGCTAGTAACCTGTGATCCTTTAGAGGATTCCTTCTCACAGGTGGCCGCTCCACCTACTCATATACCTCTGTTTGCATCTATGTATTAGCTTGTATTTCATCTCTGTCTAACTGAACATTTACAACCAACCTTTCAGCTTCCTTATGCTCATCCTTACAAAACAAGGATCCTTCGTTGAATTTAACGTCACCACTAATGATGATTTTCTGTGTGACCCAGTTATATATCCTATACCCCTTCATACCACCACCATAACTGACAAAGATGTACTTTTTAGCCCTATGTTCCAACTTATATCTCTTAACTGACGGTATGTAAGAGTAAGTATCATAATTAAATACATGCAGTCTCGAGTAGTCTACCTGCTATCCACTTCACACTTCCTCTGGAATTTTATATTCGACGGTCGTAAAAGGGGATCAATTCACCAAGTAATAAGCCATGTTAACAGCCTCAATTCACAACTCCTTACCCAACAAGCCATGCATCGGGCTATCTCCAAGAGAGTGTAATTCATCCACTTAGCCACACCATTCTACTCTGGTGTTTGGCACATTGTATTGTGCTTAATGATTCATTCATCTTTACAATATCGATTGAATTCCCCAAAAGTGAATTCTCCAACGTTATTCATTCATCTTTACAATATCAATTGAACAAAGATCCTTTCACCCTGACAGTTTTTCCATCATTACATTCCATTGTTTAAAGTTGGTGAAAACATCGATTTATTTTTCATAAAATAAAGCCATACTTTTTTGGAATAGTCGTCAATAAACGTGATAAACTATGACAACCGTTCACCAGAAACTATATGCAACAACCCCCATACATCAGAATGCACATAATCAAGAATTTCCTTACAAATATGTTTCCCAGACTTAAAAGACAACCTTGATTTTTACCATATATACAATGCTTGTATATACTAAAATCAATGCATTTAAAAACTGAAATTAAACAACGGTCAAAAAGTACATTCATGCCCCCACTCATTTATGTGGCTTAAGTGTGTATGCCACATACGTGCAGACATGGAAGTGCTTCCGATCAACCTATAAAGGTTTCTATTCCTCTGTGCCTTCATGTCTATGAATGCCCCCTTTGAAACTTTAAGGACACAATCAACCCTGGTAAATTTGCACCCCAATGCCTCGAGTGCTCCTAGAGATATCGAACTCTTCCTCAACTTTGGAATGTGTCTTACTTCGGTCAAGATATGTTCTATGTCATTAAACATCTTGATGCGCACCAATCCAACAACAACAACTTTACATGCATTATCACTGCCCATGCATATTACAATTTACAATCAAATACAATAAATTGAACCTGATAAGAGATCAGGTCTCGGGATCGGGTCTTATCTTTTGGGCTTGGTTTAAAATCTAGCCCAATTAGGTACAGGTAAGGTCCATTTAATTGACTTAGTTATATTTGGGTCTAGTTTGGTGTAGCCCATGTCTATAAAATTAAATACATTTGATATGCTGCAACTATTCTAGTAAAGAAACCTATTCCATACACATGTAAGAGACCCTCTCTACATAATACGCATGTGTCAAAGGGACACGTGTGTGTGATTTAATCCATCCATAGTGCAGGGCCAACCAAATGCTCCTAATTATCCACAACCCAACTCAAACTTAGATCCAAAAACCCTATAGGTACTCAATCGGTATCTTCGGTCTAGTTTGATGTAGCTCATGTCGATAAAATTATGTACATTTGATATGCTACAATTATTCTAGTAAAGGAACATATTCCATACACATATAAGAGAATCTATGTACACAACATGCATGTGTCAAAGTGACACGTGTGTGATCTAATCAATCTATAGTTTAGGGCCAACCAAATGCTCCTAATCTTCCCCAACCCAAATCAAACTTAGATCCAAAAACCCCATAGGTACTCAATTGGTATCTCAATCCTATTTAGATCCAGGTCCGACTCTCCAAGATCCAGACATAGACCTAGTTAGCCTAAGTTTGGGTACTAACCCGACCTATTGACGACTTGGGTCAAGTTTAGGCTGGGTATATAAGTTAAAATTGATTGCCACCAATTATGGTGGCTATCAATTTTGATGGTAAAAAAAAGGGCAATGGAGGAGGGTGTAGCAAAGCGTAATTTTTGGTTTATTTTCCATGTCACGGTATCCAGATTGTCACAAGTAGTGGATTATGTGCTTAACTATTTCTTCTTATTTAAAAGGAATTAGGAAAAAACACACATGTAATTTACTTTTTCTCGTCTAAACTACTGCATATTGTAGGCTTCCAATGGGAGAAAACATAAAAATATTTGAATAATGAATTGAACCTGGGGGATCACATACATTTGTTGATTTTGATTGTGTACCTAGTGGATCACAAAGTGGATAGGCCATATCCCATTAGAAAAGGGATTGGCTTGTGGTAGACATCATATCACTAGGCTTCTAAAAGGAACTGTTAGAAGAAGAAGTCTACACATTCAAGTTTAATCCTTCAAGCTAAGACAACAATCGAGAGTTATCAATGTTGGTTTAAAAAAAAAAAAAAAAAAATCAATAGCCCATCCATATAGTGAGGCACCAGATCTACCACCCTAATAAAAACTATCATTTGGCAAAACTCAATGGGATGATCCCGGACAGTGAAATTTGCCCAATCAATGCAATTTTTGGCTTATGGCCCATCAACTTGGCTGAGGTTCCAGATCAACTGCATGATCAATATGGCTGCCATGTGTGCCTTGATCAATGGCAATACCAAAATAGAAATGTAGAAATAGTACGCATTCAACTTAAAAAAGGTTGAAGATTGATTTAGCAAAGATCCTTCATTCTACCATGTTTTTGGGTGACTAGAGTATCAAATAACTCTCCTTTAGCTTGAAACAATGATAGCAAACTCCTGATTGTCCAATGAGTATATGATTTTAATGATCTTCATATGCATAATGTACGCTACATCTACCATTGATCATGAGCCACCCGAAATGCATTGGATGTCCAACCATGCATCCGTCAATTGGCTCTTAGCATGCTAGAGAAAGAGGGGAGCTAAGGCACAGCAGGTTGGGTAAGGAAAGGAAATTGTAAGAAATACATGGACGAGTAAGGTAGGATTTTATTATTTTTAAATATTATATATATATATATATGAAGGCAATAGTATGATTAATTCACTAGCTAAGAGAAGACTTTGTACATCTTCTCTCTATAGTGGGGACTCTTACCCATTGCCTTCCTAAACTAATATATATTTTCACCATTTGGGTTTCTTTAATAATTTTTTGCTTAAACGGTAATGATAATTTTATTAGACTGAATGAAAAATGCAAAAAGGAAAGGGGATGGCAAGGTGTCTTATAATCTATTGAAATCATCATTCCAATATTCAAACAATGCAAGTTTTACATTTCTTCATCTACATTAGAGGTTCAACATCTTTCCTAATCAATTTATTAATCAGTTTTTCTTATCTAATGCAAATTTGCATGGTGTCCTCTCTATAGTACTAAGCCCATGGTCATATATCTTACAGAGAAAATTTCACCAATTAAATGGCTAGGACGTATTATTCGATGAAACAGAGTTCTTCAACAACACCCATACAAAGTGAAACCCAATAGATAAACAACCACGGACCAAAATCTACTACAATAACTGTTATACGCAATAAGAGAAAAATCAAACCCTGTGACCCACCATGTTGTGAGTGTAACATCCACTCCATCGATCAAGTGCTAATTCTCATTCTCTCACCGTACATATCCAAAACTAGCCCTATTATCCAACAATCAAGTGGATGGAATATATGTCACACACAAGATAAGGTGGCCCCAAACACAACAAGTGTTTTACATGAATCCCATCCAACAATCAAAATAACTGATTGATGGGCCCATGTGTGCGAAATACTGACCCAGATGAAAACCACACCAACCATTCATATTGAACATTGAAGAATGCTAATCTATAATCATATTCAAGCCATCAAAAGAATCAAACAGAAAAAATCATTTTAGATTCCAACATACAAATACCATTTTTCCGTAATCTATGAATTGAAAGAAAAGCCTTCTAAAGTAATTTTGGGTGGAAAGATGATCATGTCCATACCTGTGCTTCACTTTGTAACGAAACAACGAAATGATTTTTAAAGAGCTTATCTTTAGCATTGTTGTAGCTCTCAAACGAAACAACAAAGTTCCAAGCATCATCTAGAATGAGATGGAAGGCAGAACAACAATGGAAAAAAAAAAAATCAGTAATTAGGAGAAAAGGAAAAGCAAGAAAGAAATCGAGAATGGGTTTCTACAATTCCATAGCAAGGAAAAGCATTTTTCTTGGATGGGATAGATGGGAAAATCAAAAGCTAAAGATAAAAAGGAAAATATGAAATGAGGGGAAAATGATCTGTACTACCAAGGGAAAAAAGCACATTCTTTTGTTCAAATAAATAAGTTAAAAACTGGATCAAAGAGGAGTCTTTTTTAATCCATTGGAATTTGGCAAATTGACAACATCTTTAAATAATTCCAAACAAAGACTGCTTGAAAACCATTGAATTATTTGGAGGAATTAACTCAAAAGAAATTTTCAAGATGAAAATTAGCCAATAACACAGGCACAAGATGAAAAAAATAAAATAAAAATCCAATTCCCCTATTAAGAAAACAGAACTGAATTGTTTGAATAATATATTCAGGTGAAAAAAAAGAGTGATCGGAGCACTCGGGACTAATAATTTCCTTAATTGTACGAGATATTACTAGTGCTCCACCAGCAGACAAAGGATTATAAGGATTAGGACCATATGGGATATTACCTCTAGTAGCACAGTTCAAATTCCAAAATAAAGAAATATAGTTGTATAAGTGGTCCAACTCAAACCAATTCCCACCAAAACCAATATGAATCTGACAATACCAAGTCATATTGTATGGTACTATGAACAATGGGCATACTTCCATGGCCCATGCCAACTTCCAACATTGAAAAGAAACAGGTGGACTGAGAAATGCAGCAGCCTTCCTCTGAGGTATGAGTTTTAAGACGGGCAAGGAAGGCTCCGCAAAGAAAGGAAAGAAATGTTACTAGTGCTCCACCGTGATCTATGTGTTTCATCCACACCATCCAACCATTCTTACGGATCATATTATGGAATGAGCCCAAAAATGAGGTTGATCCAAATCTCAAGTGGACTGCACAATGTTGATACGCCCACCATTAAAAACTTCTTGGGGCCACAAAAGTTTTGGATCAAGCTGATATATATTTTTTCCCTTCATCCAAGTCTCTATTACCTAATCAACAAGTTAGATGTCAAATAACCATTACAGTGGGCCCTAGGAAGTTTTTAACGGTGGACATTAAATCACTATTGGGATAAAGCTCTACAATATTTATCTTTCAAAATGGATGGCCAGCGTGGATAAAACACATAGATCATGGTAGGATCCGCATAGCACCAACCACTAGCCACCTGGCTGGTAGCAGCTCACTAGCCAAACCGCGTGGTTTCACTTGGCAATAGGCAACGAAATCGGATTGCCTACTGAGTACCCTCTTATGGTAATGAGTAAACTCTGTTGGGCCTACCGTGAATGGATGTGATTTATCCATGCCGTCCATCCGTTTTCCCATATCATTTAAGGGGTTGAAACCAAAATTGAAGCATATCCAAATCTGAAGTCGACCATACCACAGGAAAATGTGGGAATAATGATTTTCACTGTTGAAACCTTTCTAGGCCCCCATAGTGATGTTTATCTGTCATCCAGCCTATTCACAACATCACATAAATATGTATGAAGGGAAAACACAAATATAAGTTTGATCCAAAACTTCAATGGCCCTCAAGAATTTTTCAATGGTATATGTTCAATTCTTACTGTTTCCCGTGGTGTGGTCCATTTGATCTTTGGATGTGCTTCATTTTTTGGGCTCAGGTATTAAAATTATATGATAAAATGGATGGAAGGAGTGGGACATAGAGTGGACCCCACAGAGTTTACTCTATACGCTATGCATTCTGCTTCCATGGGCAATAGGATTACAACGACGCAACTTGCCTTCAGTGATTTCCAGTGGACCAAGCTACATGGGACATAGAGATTCCTATGAAAAATCTATCCTGTCAATCAGTTTCTAAACATCGCAATAAGATAATAATTTAATGACCATGCTCCTTGATCTTGAGGTTTATAGACTCATGGGAGGAGAGTTTTCATAGACTCATGGGAGGAGAGTTTTCATGGAAAGATATGGATTTCTCCTACACAAGGATGCTAGGTGGGGCCCACCGAGATGTTTGTTAGAAATTCACCCTTCTATATATTCTTCTAGCTCATTTTAAGAGGTGCGACAGAAAATGAAGTGTATCCAAAACTCAAGTGGACAACATGAGAGTAAACAGTAGGCATTTAGTGAGCAACATTGAATCATTCTTATGGCTATAAAAGGTTTGTATCAGGCTTTCTTTTGGTGTTTTCACTTCATCGCATTGGGAATGACCTTATAAAGGGTTTGGATAGCATATAAACATCAAGGTGGAGCCCAAAAAGGTTTCAAGGGTAGGAATTTCTTTCCCAATTTTTCCTCTCGAGTGACCTACATGAGTTTTTTATCCACTTCATTTCTTGTTGCATGTCCTAAATTGAGCTCTCAAAACCGATGGATGTAATCGATTTCACACATACATTTCAATGGGCCCCACCCAGCATCCTCACGCAAGAACTTCTTGCTAGAGCTATTGCAGGAAATCTGCGTTTACGTCCAGCTTCCCGACAACCACAGGAACTTGTGTGGGGGCACACACAATTCTCGTACCTTCCCCACGGTGTGGATTAATTGCGTCCTTGACCATGGGCCACCTTGATATCCGTGTTGTACATACATGCTATTCATCCATTTTCTCATCTCATACAACGAGTAAACAGTTGGAATTGAACAAGCACCATCGTTGGAAACTTTCTTAGAGCTCACCTTGATATTTATTTTTCATTCAACCAGTTGAAAAGGTCGTAAGATCCTGGATGAATGTCACTTAATTGATTTAAAACTTTTGTGTCTCACAGTAAGTTTTTAATGGTCAATCACTATTGTTCCTATGGTGGGGTCCACCTGAGATCTGAATCTGCTTTTATATTTGCAATTATGATGTAAAACAATCTAGAAAAACGAATTGATGGCTGGGATATACAATAAATACATCAAGGTTGCCCCATGATTAGGGCCGTAGGGCCGCACCTTTCCGGGTGAGTTAGGGGCATAGTCTCCGGATCCGCTTAGGTTGGCTGCGGGGCCCATTATAACATGTATCTTATATCCACGTCATCCATTAGTTTCACCCTAACATTTTAGGGTAAGAGCTCAGAAGTGTAGTAGATCCAAAATCAAGTGGACCACACGACGGGAAACTGCAGTGATTAAACGTTTAAATATTTGGATGAGTCTTTATTCATTGATCCTGATGTTTCCTAAAATTTGTTACATTGTGGCCCTAAAAAGATTTTAATTGTAAATCAACACTGTTTCATGTGGGCTCATATTGTGAAATAACCTAGTGAAATAGATGAACAAGGTGGATGTAAGACACATAAATCAAGGCAGGGCCCATAGTCAGGATCCACCGAAGCCATGACCAAAATGCCGGATAGAATTCTGGCGGAGCAAGGCAAAGCACTTTGCATTATACGCGCATGTGCACGTACACAAGTGTATATATAGTACACGCCGATACATGCTTGCGCGCCCACCTACATGCCATGTACGTTAATAGTACGTGCACTACACGTCAAATTCTTGTCCAAAAGATTTGAGCCCCCTCATTCACATCCGATGGAGGAGGCGAGAGATTTTGGGAGGACTTCCCTTGCATAGTGTAGCACACATCACCATTGATGGTACCATAGGCGGATGTATATGTCTTATCCATACCATCCATCATTTTTTTTGGATTATTTTAGGGCATGTGTCAAAAATGAGACATCCAAATCTCTGATGGGCCACAACAAAGGAAACTGTGGGGATTGAATGACAACTATTAAAAACTTACTAAGGCATATTGTAATGTTTATTTATCATCCAACCTATTGATTAGGTCATATATACCTAATCAAAGGGCATGGATAAAACATATACATCACGGTGGGCCCCATAGAGTTCACACCATTGTAAAGGGTGGTGAACTCTCACTGCACCATCAATTCCGGTCAATAAAAATCTTGTGTAATTTTGGTGGGATCCACCATTGTGTATTTTAAACTTTACTCCCAACCAGCTAGTAAATTACCCAATATTATGAACAACGATGAAAAACCGGATTCATATATGATTTTGGTGGATCACAAGATTGAAAACGGTGTACAAGCAATACTCGCCTTCCAAACTCTTTTCTTTGGTGTGGCCCACTTGATTAAGCACCACCAAAATTGTTGAACAGGAATGGGTGGGGTTTGGTTTAGAAACGGTTTTAAGCCATTCCTTATTTGCTACGGTTATAAGCCATCGTAAATCCATTGCTATTTTAACGATCTACGTTGTTATTTACACTGTTTTGTTGGTGTGTCCCAAATGAGTTTTGTATCTGCTTGTTTTTTTTTGGATCTATTATTTTATTTTAAAACAGATGGATGAAATTGATTTGATTAGAACCCTCTCAGTGGACCCCACAAGGCCCAAGCGTCACATTACTCTATATTGGCCACAGACTACTGAACCATTTCACCCTTTCCTTGCGCCAAAACCCTAGCTCATTTCACATTCACCTCATTTGCTTCCGTGCATCTCTGGATCTCCTTCTCCCTCTCCCCCTCCGGCTCTTAATCTCCCTCTCCCGATCTCAACCCTCTCTCGATCTCCCTCGCACTCTCCCTCCTCTCTCGAAATCCACCAAACACTCATCTCTCTCTTCCAGAAAGCAACACAGGTACCCTCTTTATCTCTCTATGTAAGATCTAAGACTCTAAATCAGGCATTTCTCATTTCTCAAAGCTTTCTAGATATAGGGTTTCGATTTTCTTCCTTTTTAAATTTTTTTTTTTTCTATATTGTATTGTATTCGTATATATTCATAATATCTACACCATCTGTTTTTGAGATGTAGTATTAGATCAGAAGGTTTTCTGCATCTGTTTTTATATTTTGTTGATTTTGAATAGAATTTGTATTCAAAGCTCTAAATTGCATTTTTGAGCTTCAATTTACAATGATTTTTGATCTCGTTATTGTAGTACTTCAATGTGTCGGATTTTATAAAAAAAAATTGGTAATTAATTGAGTTTTGGATTGAAATTACATCCAGAGCTCTGGAAATGTGATTTCGAGTTATGATTTTGGGCGTTTTATGTTGATTTTAGGGAGAGTTTAGTTGAGGTTTGGATCCGCTGTTTGATCCTGTGATTGAGGATGTAGGATGAAATCGGAAGTGTTGTTCATTATTATTCTATCAAAGAAGGCCATGGAAAGTTGTGGAAATGTCATTTTCTAGGAAATAGAAAAACAGGCAATAGTGGAAGTGGCTCCTCTCCATAGGTTTGATCTCTTCCACTTTATATCTCTATTTTACTCTTTCAAATTTCATGCATGCTTACTGTTTGATGAAATGGCTCAACAAGGGATTGGACCTTCCCAACTAGCTGTGTTTATTTCTGAATCCTATCATCCTGAGAGGGATTGGACCTCGTGAAAAGGGATTGGTTCTAAGTAACGATCAAGAGGCATCCAATGTTCAATGTGCAAATCATGAGGAATTGGCAAAATCTTTCACTAGGGTTCTTTTACACATTCATGCATCCTCCATCAACAATCTCATATGATTTTTATGATGCATGTGGTTGCAATGTGACTTGATCTGATTTTTGTGTGGCTCCCTGTCGACAGTTCTAACAAAATTGTGTGCCTAGATCTTTGGTTTAATTAGCATCATTAGAGTTCCGTGGGCCCCACCATGGTGTATGTGTTATATCCACACCGTCCATCCATTTTGTGAGAAGCCTAGCAAAAAATGAGGCATATCCAAACCTCAAGTGGGCCACACCAAAGAAAGCAATTGGGACAATGACAACCACTTTTGAAACATTCCTAGGGCCCACCATGATGTTTACTTGCCATCCAACCATTTCATAAGGTCACATAGACCTGGATGAAGGGAAAACACAAATATCAGCTTAATCCAAAACACAAATATTTAGGGATGTGTATTGTCAAATCCTGAGTTGGGAATTTGCATTGTCGAATCCCTTTTTAGGGATTTGTATTGTCGAATTCCACATTATGAATTTGTCCTGTCTAATCCCTAACTAGTTGGGGATTTTTTTTTATTTTTTATTTTTTTGTTTTTAAATGTTGAATCTAATGTATTTGAAGATGCATCTAACCAGGATGAATGGATGCTAAAAAAAACCACGCCCTTCCAAAACTCATGTTAGACACAAGATTTTACCCATGATTTTATACGATGGCCACCTGATTTTTGGGAGGCAAGGAAAATAGGAAGGGATTCACGTGATGGACAAATTGGATATTTTTAGACTATCACAGTGGGCCTTACACATTGATTTGTATGTTAAGCTCAATGTAGAAACATTTTTAGAACATCACAGTGGGCCTTTCTCCTTTACCCAGGCCGGGGACTAGCGGCTGCATTGCACCAGGTGGAGCTAGATATTCTATTACATTTTAGCATATATTGAGATAGAGAATCTTAATTAAGAAAAATATTAATGATTACTTTATAGAATTTATTATTTTCTTTACCATTCAAATGACCAAAAAAAAAACACACTAAATCAAGAAAAAAGATCTTCTTTATCTATAGAGTCCACCTATCCAAAGAAGCCTAGAAGTCTGACAATTGAATGGGTTGGATTGTTTAGTCGATTGAACTTTCGTAACTTCAGCCATACATGATACTATTCACTGTAAGTGATTGATTACAATCAGCAAAACTAGGCCACGCGTGATGGTGGGGCTCACAGACCTTCACATTAATAATGATCCTCTTAATTAGAGACCATGTATGAAGCAAGAACTGCTTGTTGGACTTATTTTTTATTTTTTGAAAAATTCCAGTTTATGCTTTTGTGAGTTATACGTTACTTTGATGGCAGGCTTTTCTTTTTTGGGTTGGTAGGATTTTTGTCTTCTCTTCTTCTTTTGGGTCATTTTCTGTTTCATTTGTGGGTCATCTTCCTATTTTCTTTTGCTTTGGTGGGCCATGTTCTTGATTGTTTCAATTGGAGTGCTAGGTGAACTCCATCCTTCTATTTTGGCACTAGCCTAGAATAGATGATCCACTTGTGTAAGATCCAAGTCACTCATTAGGTGATCCCAATTTGTAGCTCCATGGTTTAAAAAATCAGACTTCTTTTGTTTTTGTAATTAAGGAAGCATATGAAGAGTTTAAGCACGTGCTTCTTGCATTTATATTTGACAAAGAAGATCAGACATCTCATGTGGCAAATGAGGTATGCTGGAAGCTTATCTTTTTCAAAATTAATTAGATAGTTTCTGCCATCTTTGCTCTTTGTTCAAAATTTATTTCTCATGTGTTTATCTTGCACGTGATGTGGGTCCTTCATCGAAGCAGTATTAATTAACTGGAGAACAGAGGAGCAGGGTATTTTGAGGAAAAGCAGGTCCTATTAATTTTCAGGGATGTATGCAATGCGGTATTTGCAATGCATTCCGATTCACCATCGATTGCTCATAGGTAAGGCCCTTTGATCCTTAAGCATTACTCTTTAACCTCTCTTTATGTTGATCTTCTTTCTGTTAATTTATGTTGATTTATGATTTGAGAAGAACCCTGTTTGGTTCTGGTTGTGGTGGTTATCTTCTTCCTCTTAATTGCTCTTGGAAGGGTTATGAGATGTGATTCTATTCTGTTGGGAGTAGATATAGGGTACTGATCCTAAGGAAATGTATAGTTTTTGGAGGATCTGAATTCCATGAATTTTGTATTGATGGTGTGGTGATCCAGTTTATTGAATCATTTGGAAAAAAATAAACAATTTTGTTGATCTATTGAGCCATGCTGTGGATGGAAATGCCATGAAGATTATCTCATTTTGGAAGATACCAACCCTCTAATTTTGTATTGATGGTGTTCAGAAGAGAAATTCTAAGCGAGAAGGTAGACATCTGGGTACGTAAGTCAATCATCGCCCCGTATTTTATAAGAGACTAAGATCGGTCTGTCATTTTTAAACAAAGCATGTTAATGGTGTATTTTAATTTGACATTATCTACTTAGTATAACACATTCCTTTTCTACATGGCTAGTAGATTTAGCATATGCTGCAATTGCCTGATTGTATACTTTACCAGAAAATATCACTCTAAGAATTACATGGAAAATCACAATAGAGGAGATCAAGTGCTTTAACTTGCATTCTTCTGTTGTCTTCCGTTTCCTGCTTCCACTTTCATCACTTACATCTTTCTCATTCATGACTTCTTGCATACGATTAAAATAGGGAAAAATTACTGTGTTGCATGATTATAAATTGGAAAAGTCTGAATTTTTTGTGAATAAGATGTCTAAGGTTCTTAACATCTGCCACCAAGTAATGAAAATAGACTGCATTGAATCAAAGAAAAATAGAATAAACTGGATTTCTCTAGAAAATCCCTCATTTGAAGCTAGGTATAAAAAAATGGTTATGTAACAGTAACAGTGGGACCTCGTTACGTGATAACAGGGCTGTAATGCCCGATCTGAAAATAAAAAAGGCTTGTAATGGCTGTAACAGGTTTGGGGGGGCAATATATAATTTTTTTCTTTAAAAATTTTTTTGACTGTTATGGCCCCTATTGTATTGTTCATATGGCCAGCCGTTATGGCAGCTGTTACTGTTACCGTTCCCGAATACTTTTATTTGAGGACTCTTAGAGCAAGTTCTGCATCCAATCAGTTTTCAAGACATAATACTTGCCCAGGCTGCACCTCTGGGTGAAGCCAAGAAGCTCATCAGTTGTTTCTGAACTGTGAATAATACACGATGGTGAATGCTGTCTCTTCATTTCTCTTCAATTTTAGAAGCTAAAGTGTCGGATGTCTCCAAGTTTCAGCAGTATCAATTTCCATGTTTCCTTAATTCCATTTGATTTTTGTGTGATATCTACAGTTTCTATACACCAATCTATAAAAAGAGGTAGGATCCAGTGTGCATCCAGTGCCATATATTAGATGGTATCAGTCCTATGATAAGATTGGCAAATGTGTCAATCCATCCAAACCAGCCAACTGGTAGACCAGGTTATGGATGGGCCACTGGTGAAACTGTTTCCAACCATTTGATCTAAGATTTCTTTTTACCATCCAAAAATACCAAGAGGTGTTCCACTAATGGTATGGTTTGAATCCTCACCCAAGTGCACGAATCAAGGTCTTGTAGGGTTGTCACCATTTAGTAAATGGTACCAAAATGCATGCTATCCTAAATCATACATTATCTACCTCGGGTAGGATATGAGATCTTTTAGAACTGTTGTTGCCAATGTACCACAATTTAAGTGATTTTAGACATGATTTGAAACTGTTTCAGTGGGCATGGTTCGATATGACTAATTTTGAGAAATCTCAGTTCTTTTTTTTTTCTAGGTCTGCCATGCCTGGCTCAAATGTTTGACATACATCATGGTGAGCCTCACTGTGATGTGTATGTGAAATCTACTTGGACCATCAGATGTGTCAGTTCATATTTTAGTAAGATTGGTTGACGGAAGAAGCTTATTTCCTTGCACATTCTCCGGTACTTGGTTCATTGTCATGATTTTTGGTAATAAAAAATTATCATTGACTCCATGAATTATTTAATATTCGTGATAATTACCTAATAGCCATCATATCCAAGAAATGAGTGGAGTTGTAGTCTTTGGGTGTCATAGTTTCATAAATTGCCATAATATTCATGTTCCTGTTTCATTGAATTGGTCTCTTGTAGGAGAGACATGAAATCCCCATTGCTCCAGCTTCTCTGTTTCTATAGATACTAACTTCAAATTTTTGTTCTCAAGTGAAGGGCTTCGAAGAAGTTCCTGCCTAAATAGTCTCAGTTGCCATTGTGTTGCCAGAGTTCTTAGCCAGCCTGCATCATGGTTCTGCCCACCGCAATGAATGCTACTCAAGGTGAGAACCACCTTTTTCATGTCTTGCATCATCATCATCGTCAACTAAGCCTCATCCCAACTAATTGAGGCAGGCTACATTAATCTTCTTCCGCCGTTCTATAAATAACACAAATCCTTTTTCATGCCCTGGATGTTCTCCAAAAGTGACATGACAGGAAAGACATCGACACTACAAGAAAACGGCCCTTAGCCGACCGATCGGCCAACCCTTTGCCGGCGGCCAGTTTGAACGGCTACTGGCAGGGTCCCTATATATAAAAGAAAAAAAAAAAACCTAACCTAATTCCCACTCTCAAATGGCACCACACGACTCTCTCTCTCACTCTCCCTCCCTCTATCTGCTGCTCCTCTCCCTCTCGTGCGCTCTCCCTCTCTCTGCCGCTCCCTCTCCAACCCTCTCCCTCTCGCGCGCTCTCCCTCTCCCTCTCCCTCTCTCTCCCTCTCTCTCTATCTCCTCGGCCCTCTGCTGCAACAACCGATCTCTCTCTACGATCGATCTACCGCACATCAAGGAGCATTCTGCTGCAACATCAAGTATCTCTCTCTCTCTCTCTCTCTCTCTCTCTCTCTCTCGCTCTCTATTCATATCAATTTGGGCATTTTTTGGCATTTTTTAATCCTTCAAATAACATTGTGCAATGATTTGTGTATTGGGAATTTTTGAGTTTCGAATCCCTAATTAGGGATTTGTAGTGTCGATTCCCTAATTGAGGATTTTCTGATATTACAAATTAGGGATTTGGGGATTTTAGAATTTTGGGGATCTTGAGAATTTTTGAAATTGGGAATTTCAGGTGGTTTTGATAGCTGATTTGGTAGATTTGATGTTTATTTGTTCATATTTTATTTATTTATAGGGTTTTGATGGTCGATTGGGAGGATTTGATGGTTATTTATTCATGTTTTCTTGATTTTTAGGGTTTTGGCAGCCGATTTGGAGGTTTTGGTGTTAACTACAATATTCCCTAGTGGCTTTTTGATGATGGACTAGCCAGTGTATCTAGTAGAGATAGGTTTTGGTATATACTTTCCTTTTCACAGAGTATTAGGTCCTTTATCTTATTCTTTAATGGGTGTTCCTCTCTTTTCACCAACAGTAATTTGGTGGCTAGCTTTCCATATACAGAAAAAGATCAGTGAGCTTACGCATCCTTCTAATTTGCATTTTGTATTTTTGGGAATGCCAATTACTTTGCTAAGAAATTATATAAATACATGAATCTAAAATTTCATGCCTTTTTTTTGTAGAGTTGTAGAATGCTTTAGAGCGAACTACCCCTATTCTGGGAAAGCAAAAAGTATAAAGATCAGGAACTGTGGCTTTTGTCTGTCGAAATTATATAGCCATGTAATTTTTACTCATGGTATCTGAGGAAATTTCTTTATGTTTTGACTCTACATGCAAATAAATTTGAATTCCATGCATTTGCAGACTATGAATAATTCATAAATTGTGGTAGTGAGGCACTACATTGATCAGATCAAACAATGCTAACCATCTGACCACAGATACAACTCAAGTTTAAAAGTGAATGAAAAAAAAAACAGAGAAACAGTAAGTTTTTCTACAATTTGATTTTCATTTATTGAAGCGTGACACAGAGTCTTACAATTTGTTTTATGCTTGTATGTGGGTTTAATCATGCATCAGTTGCTTTTTCATCTCTTCTAAAACACCCATCGTTAGAAACCTTAATAGGAACTGCTATCAATGGTAGAATTCATTTCCTTACAGGATCTTGAGATGGTTGAGTAATGAAGACGAGAAACTGAAAGCAACCAATAAGCAAAATACACATCTTTTAACATTTCATTATCGAAGCTGAAAGGAGATTACCTTTCTGGCAGTTGCCATGTGACTTGGTAATATTTTCTAGAAAAATTCCCTCTTTTTTTTTTCTTCTTATGCAGATCTAGTTTGATTTGGGAATGGATTGAGAAAATACCATCATAGAAGAAGGAAAACAAATGACGGGTTCTGTTATGTGCACACTCAATTTAGCATTTCAAACTCTTTCTATTTGATTTGGAACTTGCTGTCAAAGGAGAGATCCATTTTCCTTTTGTCACGTTTTGTTGTTTCAGTTGGATTTAGAAATTGTTTGGAAGGAAAATGGCATTTGTAAGTATTGGGCATTACAGCTGTTGCTGTTTGATTTGGGTAATGGTTTCTGGAGAAGAAAATAGCATTACATCCGCCACTAATATGTAGTGATTTGGGCATTACAGCTGATTTCCTGTTAAATGTTGGCCATTGGTTGGGACTTTTTTAACCATCTGTTTGTAATTATTGAAAGTCTTCTAGTGGCTAGGATCACCTAACGTTGTGGTTTTCTGAGGTACGACTAGAAGAATGGTCCAGATCTCATGCATGGCATCACATGTTTGGAGAAGTATTGCTGGACAACTAACTATGATGCAAGTGTCGAAACTGGTTCCTTTCTCAACTTGTTCAATGCGAAAGCTTGTTAAGTCTGAAATGAGCCCTGTTTTTTTGTAGTGTTTGGTATGCTTCGGTATAGTCATATGCATTAGTTTTTAATTTCTCTATGATCCATTTGGTATAGTTATATTCATTTAATTTATTTTTTTCAATGGACATTGCTCTTGTCATGTGGCATGTTATTAACATATACTCACAGAGATAGGAATTTCCTAAATAATCGGCCATTCAATATACATTGTGATATGTGGTCATATGATTTGCTGACTTCCAATTGCAGGGAAAAAAACCCACCTGAATTGACTGAATTAGTTATCTTGTTTATCTTATTATCCACGTTTTTATTGTAACCTGATGTTATAGATGTGTGTTTGTATGGTCGTAAGTGCCATTGATTTGACAGGGATTTTGGTGTCTTTCTTTGCAACCATTATTTATTAATGTTTTCACCTACTAATACCTATTTGATTTGTGATTAGTGTATTTTTGTTTGGATGTATTATGCTTAATTAAAGTAAAACCAATAGTTTAGAGTAGAGGCTTAAAACAAACTGTTTCTCCATGTTTATTTTGCTCCTAGTCTGGTCACTCTTCATATAGAGAGGAACTGCACTTGTAGCATTTACAATTATAAAAGGAGTTTCAGCTGTCCTTGTACAATTTACTTTAATTTTAGCTATATTCATGGAATGTTAACTATAAAAGGAAAGACTGAAGATTCAGTGACTAGGATTTTCCAAATTTGGGATTTTTGTGTTAACTATAGGAAACACAACTTGATACTCACCATCAAGTTGCTATACATGTTTTCTTCTCATATATCTTTTTGATGATGCTTTTGTTCTTCTTCATGTGTAATTTGTTAAATTTCATCTCTCAGTGCTTTTGTTATGTTAGACTTGCACTCTTATTCACTTAGCTATCAGATGTTGACATTTATCTTGATGATACAATCACTATAAGCATTTCATTTATGCATATTCTGAAGCTTCAAAGAGTGTTATGCAGATTTTATGGGAAATTGGAACATCTAGGTACACTGGTTCTGGAACCACATGGATAAAGGTGCGGACCTCCTCCTTTGAATCATTGACCCATTATGCCAGAATCTCTTAAATGATTTATCCACGTGTTGCCTTCCTTTTAGTTTTGTTGTTGTATAGTCATTTTATTTTATAAGCATATGTCATTCAAGGTGACCTTTAAAGAGGATGCTTATGAAAGGGAAAACTTTCTGGCTACAAAATATCCTTACAGGCATTAGATATATAATCTTTATATACATGGAGATGCACTTTACAGGAGCATTGCAAGTGTTTGATGGTGGTTTTCCTTTCCTTGACATTGTCTGATATATGATTCTGTCACTGGTTTCCTCTTCAATCTAAATGCAGTGATTTAAACATGTCCATCTAATAAATGCAGGATATCAACTGAACTTGCTGCCTTGTCTAGTCAGCAACATGGTGCCTCGTTTCAAAAGCAAAGCAGCAACGATAATTTGTTCCAGCAAAATCTGGGCATATCCAATGATCTCTCAAGTGATCCCAACCAACATTCACACAGGTGGTTACTACTTGGTTTAAGTAAATAAATCTTCAAGTATAGGACTAGCCCACCTTTTGATGGCTATCTATTAGTTCTTTCGAGTAGTATATCATGATACACGTAGATGCTAAGATTCTTTCATTCCTTGAACAATACTCATTCACTCTCAAATATTTAAATACTTGTGACAGACAATAATGTTTTCCAATGAATTGTATGTACAAAAACACTTAATTCCAAAGGGAAACATAGTCATCTTCTTTGAACTTTGCTCTTTTCTTACTTTCTCGTGGTTTGGTAATTCTCTTGAACTTTTGGTGCTCTGTAATATCTGCTGAAGAATGTCTGAATTAATTTTCTTCTTTTTTTTGTCGTGTTCATAGATCCTTGAAAAGCTATACCATGCCAGCCACGTCATCATTGGAAATGAGTTGGTGAAGCTAGCATCCATTCAGCTCTCATTCAATGATTGTGCTTCTGCAATGGATACCATAAGACGGGTAGATGCAATATTTTCACTGTATTATGGATCTCACACGTCGAAGCTATTTCCATATTTGGAAAATCTCAAAAGAAAAGTTCTCAAGCTCGCTCCATAATGAGAAACCTTCTGTTTTATCTGTTCAGGTTAGTAGCACACGCTTTTGCTTCTTGCACCAATTTTTTTTCAAGGAATGCTAATTGCTCAACCTTAATACAATAAAGTTCTCATTTAATAGGTATGATCATAATCCATGTGCAATTGGAATGCCTCATTCAAGCTCATCTTCTTTGATTTTCACCCCTGTTTTCCTCATTTTTTTCTTTTGAATGTTACTTGGGTAAGAGATTGTCTGTGATATCTTTTAACATATAATGGCCTACATGCATATGCCTTACTGTAAAAGATGGCTATGGTTCCTATCATTGCCTTGCTTGGATGGAAATTTTTCTCTAACATTGAATTTGAAGGTTACTACATTTTTTCTCTAGTCTTTGATTTATATAGAAAAAAAAATCAAGAAAAAAAAGTTGTGCAGATTTTGGTACGGAAGAACTCAATCAAAAGCTATTTGGAGTTGTGTTTCTCTTGTTTCTTTTATTTCCAATGACTCTTAAGTAAATAAAGAAAATTTTGCAGACTCATTGATATAAACCCAACCAAAAGCTATTTGTGGAATTGGGTTTCCATTGTTTCTTCATTTCCAATTTTATGCAGGGGTGAGCCCTCAACGGTTCAAGCTTCGGGAATGTAAACCCGAAGTTTCTGCTACGTGTCAGACATGGTATGTGGTAGATACTTTCTTCCTCCTAGACTTCAACGACCACCTGTATTCATTATCAACTCATGTTGCTGGCTGCACTCTATATACTTACATTCTTCATGCTTGTGCCTGAATGTGTTGAGCGTTTGCAGGCAGAGATGATGTTATGCTTTTACATGTTCACAAGCAACTTGAGGTGGTTCAAATGGGTTCAAAGTTCATTCTTTTGTGTTGATTGAATTGTAAATTTGTTTGATTTGTTCTCTTATCATCCTGTAAATGTAGGCTTGATTAACTTTAGAAACATGGATTTATATGTTGAATGTTTAATTCTCTAAACTCTATTGAGTTGTATGATTGTTCATTTCAATATATTTGTAAAAATCTACACTTCTCTCTCTCTCTCTCTCTCTCTCTCTCTCTCTCTCTCATGTACACACCGACTATCTTCTGTTCTTGACATTAAGACCTATCTATTTCAATTTTGACCCTTCTTTCAGACATTCAAATGGGAATAAGTCTGCTGCATGGATGTAGTTTGTTCATATGGCCAGCTGTTATGGCGGCTGTTACTTTTATTTGAAGACTCTTAGAGCAAGTTCTGCATCCAATCAGTTTTCAAGACATAATACTTGCCTAGGCTACCCCTCTGGGTGAAGCCAAGAAGTGCATTTGGAAGTGATTGCAAGAGTTCAGAGCTACTAATTCACTCACCGTATCAAGAATAAATTCTATTCAACAAGAAATGCAAGTAGAAGAACGAGCTAGTGTGTTTCTAATTGATGCATATATGTCTGCAATACAACAAACTATTTCATATGACAGGGATCTATGCCGAGCCCAAATGTTGCTGGCTTTGCAATGATGTGGTCAGGACACAGATGGTTTAACCAAGCATTGGAGAAAGCAGTTGCTGGAAGTGAGGTGAGTAATTTTTTTTTTTTTTGATTTTGATGGTGATGCAATATTTATTTATTATTTTAGAATATAGTTATTTGTTAAACTCATCATCATCTTTGGCATTGGCTTCTTTTTATTAGTATCTTGGCAAAAGCTAACTGACCTATTGCCTGCCTAACATCGACCCTCCTTGAGCTGGTTATTTAATTTTTCCATACTTTCGTTGACTAGCTGATTTACAGGCTGAGTTATTGGTCCACTTTTACGTTCAATTTTTGTTCATTCTTTGTGGGCTTTATGTCGTTGAATGTTTGTTATAGCCCTATTCTCCGTAGACATCTTCGGGAGGTTATGCAGTCATTATAATGGCTGTACAAGCTACTGCACTACCATCAAAACTCAAACATCACGGTTATTGATGATCATTAATTGCTTAGTGGTTAGACATCTATGTTCAATTTCTATGCCGATTATTCTAATTTAACATGTTTGAACTTTGAATATTGGTCTTCCATATTCATATGCATTGGGCTTCAATCAATGCAGGGGTATTACTCAATGGCTAAACAGCCATCGGACTTTGAGGTTCTCAATCAGGTAACCATCACATATTGTCCTCTGTCATCATTGTGTTTCTTTTTTGTATTTCTATCTTCTTCTTGGTAGTTATTCCTAATTACACTAATCTGTTTACTCTCAGCACAATTGTCATTTACATATTTATTTTGGGTTGTTTTGGTTAAGGGAAGTTGTATTCTTTTTTCTGAGGGATGCTGAAACAAATGAAAATGCCGACTGTTGTATTGTTGAGAAGAGAAGAAATGGATGGATAAATTGGGTCTTTTAGCAAATTCCTTCTGTTCATTTTGGATTTTTTTTATTTTGTATGTAATCTATTTTTTCATTCTGGTTTATTTGTAAACTCTTTTTTACTACCTTACCAAAAAAGGATGATTGAAATTCTGCATTTTCCCCAGAATTTTATCACTGATCTGGGTTTTGTCATTTTTGAAGGTCAAGATAATATTGCTGATTTTGAGATGAAGCTCATGGACATTGGCAGCAAGCATCTTAGAATTCCAGAAGCAGAGTATCATGCCATTGTAAAGATGCCATCAGCTGAGTTCTCAAGTATTTGCAAGGACCTCAGCAGTATTGGAGATACTGGTATCATCATCATCATTGAACAGCTAAAAGTTGTAATTTATCAGATGTGTATCATTACAAGCTATGTAGTAGATACTTTGTATTTATAGAATTCTATAAGAATATCTGTATCTCGTGTTCTTTGAACTGACTCTGAACATGTCTCATCACATTCTGGAATCAGCCAGCTTGTTTTCATCACATTGCAAAGTGGGACCACATGGGACAACTTCCCGACAAATCAACAATCATTGTTTGGCGGTCTGAAACACAATGAATGCTGATTTGGAGTGTGAGCTAATTTTAACTGCTAATGTGTGCGACTTCTTCATGAATATAAAATTGCAGTTAGGTCCTCTTTAAGCTAGATTGGGCCTGGGCTGACCCTCTGGTTGGAATTGGTCAGGTCAAGTATGGTTACCAGATTTGGCAATTCTGCTTCTATCCTCGTGCTTCTATGTTGGAATGTAACTCTTTAGAGATGGTAATATTTCAATGTGCAGTTAATGTATGTATAAAATTCAATGTGCTGATGGTTGCCTGTAATATTTCAATGTGCAGTTAGGAAAATCTTTTTCCTTGGGCCACCCAAATGCCAAGATTAGTGTCCTCCATGCAGCCCTGTCTTTTGAAGCCCCCAAATTATTTAAATCTTGTGATGTGCAGAACAACATAAACCCATTGTAATCTCCCTTTGTGCAGGTTCTGGACCATTGTGAGAGGATTGAGCTTCTGGTAGACGAAATAGAGAACCTCCGCTCACAAGTGGTGAACCTCAATATCATTGAGGGCCTGATCCTGCCGAAGGACTCCGAAATACTGGTGCTAATGCCTTTTACTGCTACACAGCTCACCAAAGATCGACAGAAGAAACCAGTCCCTTGGAAACAATGGCAATCATTGGCAACAAGGAGATCATTGACATTAACCAAGGTATGTTAGCTACTTAGAACCTCCACTCACAGGTGGTGAACCTCAATATCATTGAGGGCCTGAACTTGCCGAAGGACTCCGAAATACTGGTGCCGATGCCTTTTACTGTTGCACAGCTCACCAAAGATCGACAGAAGAAACCAGTCCCTTGGAAACAATGGCAATCATTGGCAACAAGGAGATCATTGACATTAACCAAGGTATGTTAGCTGCTTAGACTGGTGTTATAAATAAAAAAATAAAAATTAAAAAAAAATTAAAAAAAAACTAGGATACATGTGGGTCACCTTTTCTTTTCTTTTTTTTCTTTTTTTTTTTTTACTTTTTGATAAGAAAGATTTACACTATGGCTACGGATTGTCGATGGCCGTGACCTCTGTAGCTATGGATCTAATCCATAGCAAAGTTTTAAAGAGCTACGGTATCAATGGCTTCGATCGTACTCTGGGTTAGTCATCTTTAGCTAAGGATTTTACCCGTAGATTTTGTCCAATTTTCTGGTAGTTTAGCAAAAAACTAATGATTTAACGACGTCCAGCACAACCGTCAATAAAGGTCCTGACCGCCGGTAAATCCTTTACTGACTGAGGCTTTACCGGCTATTAGCTGACCACGGGCAAAGAATTTTCCAGCAGTTTTGACCGCCGGTAAAGGCCAGTTTTCTTGTAGTGCGATGTGGAAGCTCACATACAGTGCCTGTATGAATGTATCTCATTAAAAAAAATTGTATCCAACAATTGTACTTAGTTCTTGACTTCTTGTACTCTTCCTAAAACTTAGCAACTTTATTGAAATACCTTCCGGTTATGAATTTTGATTTTTAAACTCAACTGTTTTATTTCTTTTGGTTGGATTACCTCAACTGTACAGTGCCATTGTCATAAACAAAACAGTAGGCATCGCAATAGGTATGCCTCCAATCAAGAGTGTAAGACCCGTATCCTATATTGTACCGTTCCGTAGGCTTCTACGGTCCTTCCGGTCGAATTTCGGCGACCCACGATCTGTTATTGGCATTTGCGGGTGATTTTGAGTCGTATCCTGTATTTAAGAGTCGGCTCGACCCGAGACTTGCACTCTAGTGACCGTGCCGTTGCTATGGTTCCAACGCCGCGTCTCGTGCGCCGAGGCGATACCCGGGTCAGGAGACGTGAGCCCGCGTCCAGTTCAAGAAAATATCGCACGTTGCAATTCTGAGAGAATCTCTACGAAACGTCACATCAATCCATCAATCAATCAAAGTACTCCCATCGCCTCACACCCCATCCCCAAGTACAACCACCCCTCCCCTAAAGTCAACACTCTCTTACAACCAAGTACACCTACCCATCACTCACCATCCCTCTCTCCCATCACTCCTCTCCCATCATCTCTCTCTCTCATTCTCTCTCTCATTCTCCCAAGCAACCCCAAGAGAAGAATCATCCATGGCTTCCATGGAGAATCCATGTATGGCCCACCTTCCTATCACCCAATCCCAACCTCTAAAATCGACCTCAACCGTTGAATCTTGTTCCCTTGAAGCTCTACAACGCGTTGGTGGAAGAATGAAGAAGAAGATCCTAAGGTGGGAGCTTCTATAGGCTAGTTTTCATATTTTTATGATGGGCAAGTGAGACCTACCGATCAATGGTGCGGATCTCACTTTGGACCCTAAGATGTGGCCAATGGCCCACCTCGATCCTCATGATCATTCCATGATGGGGCCATTCTCTATGGACCCCATCATGATGTTTATTTTCCTTGCATGGATAGGGTCATCTAGATCCTCCATTTCGGTGGAGAAAGGATCTCCATCGTTGATTTTGATCGGTGGGCCCATATGAAATGGGACCCATTTGATGTATGTTTTAAATCATGCAAGGGAGGGCCCATAATGTCGGGGTCCCTCCATCGCACGTGTGTGTCTCTCTCTCTCTCCCTCTATTTTTCATTTGTTTTGTGTGTGAATATGTGATTGTGTGGCCCACCTAATGAGTGTATGTGATATCCCAAACCGTCCATTAAATGGACCCCACAGTCGTCCAAGCTATGTGGGCCCTACCCTATGGCAATGGGAAGGCACAAATATCATATTAATCAAGTGGGCCACGCCCATGTGGGACCCACCTTGATTGACAAAGGTAGACAGTCATGGAAGTGTGAACAGATAGTGGGTGTACTGGCAGCAACCAAAAGATTTTATATATATATAACTTTAGCTTGGTTTCGGGTGGGCCACTTATACAGGCCTCACCTTGATGCATGTTGTTAATCCAAGCCATCCATTCGGTTCCTCAGATCATTTTAGGCGTTGAGCCGAAAAATGAAGCTGATCCTAGTTTTTGGTGGGCCATAGCATAGCAAACAATGTTCTCGACCGTTGGAACCTACTCTGATGGTTTTATGCACCGAAATATGTTAAATATTGGGTTTGATGGGTCTGTCTTGAGGTACTGAAACCAATGGCTAGGGGATTCCACTGATGCGGGCCCCATCTGTAAAAAACCACAGAAATACAATGATTTCAAAAAAAAAAAAAAAGGCAGCAGCACCTCCTGCTGCAGAAGCCGCTGATGGAAGCAGCAGCATGCGCTGGAGGCAGGTGCCCACCGTGGTGTATGTGTTACGTCTGCATCGTCCACTGTTTGGACGGTGGGACCCACCATGATGTACGTGTCCTATCCACGCCATCCAGCATTTATCTGGTGGGCCCACATCAACGAACAGTGTTGATTAAACGTCCACCATTGTGACCCTTTTTGTGGTCCAGAAATTTTGGGCCAACATGAAATTTGTTTTTTTTTTTTCCTTCCTTTTCATCAGATCAGTGTAACCCTGTTAACGGGTTGGATTGCAAATAAACATTGTGGTGGGCCCCGGGTCTATGTGACCGTACCAACAGGTTGGGTGGAAAGTAAACATTACAGTGGGCCAGGTCTGTATGACCTTACCAACACGTTGGATGGAAAATAAATGTTATGGTGGGCCGCACGTATGGACCCACCTTATGAAGCGGAATGGCTGGCGTGCCGCACACCGGCTATACAACTGGTGTATGTGACGTCACCAAGCTATGAGGGCCCCACCTGTTTCACCCTCGCCGTCCATCTACGGGACCCACCATGATGCATGTGTTGCATCCAAACCATCCAACCAATTCGAAAGTTCATTTTATGGCAGGAGCTAAAGAATGAGTCAGATCCATGGTTCAAGTGGACCCCCCACCATTGAAAATAGTGGAGACAGTGACATCCACCGTTCAAAACTTTTAAGGGCCACAGTAATTTCTAGTAAGCTGATATTTGTCATCACTTCATCTATCAATATGTTAACTTATGAATGGGTTGGAATTGTGAACTACAGATTGGTAGGCCTAACGAATGATTATGAATGTACCCCTCAACTGATGTGTGTGGTGTGGCCCACACAAGCCATGGATTGACTTGATTTTTATCTCCTAGTGGCCCCACCATGATGTGTGTATTATACCCACATGTTCATTCATTTTATTAGGGCCGTGGGTCCCATTATCTTGAGAGGCTCACCCTACTTATGCGCCCCAATCATGGGCCACCTTAGGCAAGCCCACCATGATGCATGTGTTGGACCCACTTGATCAGGGTCAAATATTGCATATCAGAACCCAGTAATTGCCTAAATTGACGTACATGATAATGCTTAATGGAATATTTTAATTATATTTTTGTTACAGGATGAAATCAGGAGCATTGATGGAAAAAGAGTACTACAAGCATGGATTTGATGTTTCAAAGTCATCAGAGCAAGGGACGCACTCCAGAGAACTAAGACTGAAGAATTCACATGCCAGGGACCCGAGGAAATCAAGCCGTTCACGTTAAAAAGGCCCAAAAAATGGTCCAAAATGCAAGATCACATGGTTCCCGCTATCCGATTGGGTCGAAACTCCATACATGGGATGGGGATCATAAATTAACTGTACAAATTAAATTTCATCCATTGGATATCTCGAGAAGTGGCCCAACGGCCAGATCAGCCCTTTAATTCCTTAAGTGGGGCCCACCTGGTCCCTGGACATGGTTCATCTTTGGTATCAACGCTGTAAATTATATGGGGAATCATATGGATG
The DNA here is from genome assembly GCF_029962835.1 of Magnolia sinica. NCBI lineage: Eukaryota > Viridiplantae > Streptophyta > Magnoliopsida > Magnoliales > Magnoliaceae > Magnolia > Magnolia sinica. The sequence continues at coordinate 32,744,539 of NC_080581.1, forward strand.
GAGGAGATTTGGTGCATACATCATGATGGACCTCACATGTGCACTGCATGCACACAGTGCGGACGCACATTAGCAGTGCATCAATACACGTTTAAAAGAAAACGGAAGTTGCCGTTTTCGGCTTCACAGAAACAGGGACTTGCGGTCTCCTGTTGTGGGCCACCATCACGACTCGTGGGTCCAATCTGGACCGTCTATTAGACCATAAATGCCGATATTATCATCGCCTAGGTGGCGTTATTTCAGATGGCAATAGAGATCGGTTTTTAACCGTTCAAAAGCAGAATGGATGGCAAGAAGCGAAATCACGTGGGCCACATCAGCAGACAGTGAAAACAGTCCATTCTCGTCCGAAATTGTGTGCTGCATCCAATGGACGGCTTGGATTTATCTATACAGCAACAAAGTGGGCTCCACCAATGTCGCAACGCGAACAGTGTAATCCCTGTTTACGCACGCCGGACGCTGTTCGATTTTCGCACCTGTTATGGCCCACTACACTTGATCAGATGGAAGATCTGATCCGTCCATCATGTAGAAGACTGGAAAACGTCCTAAGGGACGGTATTTATTTGGAAATCGAGTGAGGAAAGAGGGCTGTTTTGCATCTGATCTTGGCTGCGGAAAGAGAGTCCGAACGCGGCTGCTGCTGCGACAGCGTTTCCAGCACGTCTCTCCACCGCCTAAATTGCTATAAGAAAGAGAGAGAGAGAGCTCGTTTGGAGGGAGGAAGCCAGGAAGAACAGATCTAAGAAAAAAGCAAGAGAGGGAGAGTTTTGTTGGAGAGAAGAAAAGGTTCGTTTTGAAAGGCCCATTTGAGAGAGGTAGTTCGTTGTTTTTTGGACAGGAGAAAAAGCAGAAGGGAAAGCTCGTTTTGGAAGAGAGCCAGGGAGAGGGAAGAGAGCGAAGACATCAGATTCAAGCAAGAGGGAAGAGAGGATGGAATTTTTCTTTTATAAATATTATTTTTCCATCTTCCTTCTTGATTCCATGAGTAGCTAAATTTCTAGCTAGGGCTGAGATGAAGCCCCTAATTTGAATGACTCTTGTAAGTGTTGATTTCATCTGAATTTGATTGGTTTGTTTCTTTCTCTACTGTGCTTAACTGAAATATCCGTACTCCTCCATTCTAAGAGCTCGACCAAAGTCTAGTTATGGACGTTGTTTGGATTACTATTCTAGGTGCTTGTGTCTGACCATGAACAGGTTCCTATAGAGGAAGAAACAGAAATTTACATCTCTCCATGCCTGACCATGGATGGAAAGATGTGATCCATATGCTTTAAGGAATTATACATTCTGTGTACCTAACCAAGGACATAGAGTGCGCTTTATTTATTTTGATATCAATCTGAATTAGAGTGAATCAACAGGTAAAACAAGGTTCATGATAATTAGGGGTGGATTCGAAAGTCCTAGTCTTCTCTTTGATCGAACTTTCCTCATTATTCTTAGTTATTTTTCCATTGATTTTTATTTAGTTTATTTAATTACTATCGCAAATATTTGTTGGATTAGTTAAGAAGAGTCCTTAATTTTGAATTGTGACAATCAGTCCTCGTGGGAACGATCTCGTAATACGTACCGTATCTACATCTGATTCGTATACTTGTGAGTTTAAAAATCATTTAAATCATGTTGGTTTAAATAAAACATCACCACTGTCCATCTATTTTTGCCCAATCATGGGCTGCCTTATGAGGCTCACCTTTGATGTGTTTATGGCCCGTCCATGAGGCCCATATTGATGTATTTTGTGGCCCATTTGTCAGGCCCACCTTGATGTATTTTGTGGCCCATTTGTCAGGCCCACTTTGATGTACTTTGTGGCCCATCCGTCAAGCCCACTTTGATGTATTTTGTGGTCCATTCGAGGTGCCCACCTTGATATACTTGTGACCCATCTGTGTGGCCTACCTTGATATATTTATGGGGCTCATTAGTACGGCCCAATGATGCGGCCCACTTGTTGTATATGAGGCCCATTGGTGCGGCCCATTGATGCATCTCATTTGATGTATATGAGGCTCATTTGATGTATATGAGATCCATGTATCGATTCGGCTCTTTTGATTTGGCCCATTTGATTAGCCCACTTGATCGGCCCATTTGATGCAATTGAGGCCCACGATGATGTATATTAGGCGCTGGTGCGAGGCCTTGGGCCCACTATATGTTTAGCTCCATGTGGGTCACTCCTTGGGAGCAATGTTGGTTAAATGGCCACATTGTTGGGCAATGATGGTTTAATGTCAACATTGTGACCTTCCCTTAGGCCTTGTTAGGCCCATTCTGATTTGTCGATTCTGATCATCGATTGATTCCGATTGTTATGACCGATTGCCGATTCCGATCGACGTGACCGATTTGTCGATTCTGATTATCGATCGATTCCGATTGTCGTAACCGATTGTCGATTCCGATTGATATGACCGATTTGCCGATTCTGTTATCGATCGATTCTGATTGTCGTGACCGATTGCCAATTCTGATTGACGTGACCGATTTGCCAATTCCAAATGTCGAGGTCAAGTATCGAGGCCGATTCCGATTTGTTGAGGCCAATTGTATAGACTCCGATTGTCGAGGCCGAGTATCGAGGCTGATTCCGAGTATCGATTCCGATTGTTGAGGCTGATTTCGATTGTTGAGGCCGATTTCAATTGTCGAGGCTGATTGTCGAGACCTACATGATGTATATACGACCCATAGTTGAGGCCCATTGTGATGTGTATTTGGCCTGTGTGATGTATATACAGCCCGTGTTTGAGGCCCAATGTGATGTGTATGCGGCCCGTATTTGAGGCCCATTGTGATGTGTATTCAACCCGTGTTTTAAGGGCCTAATGTGATGAATATGAGGCCTATGTGATTAGGCCCATTGTGATGCATTTAAGGGCTAGGTGATGGAGCCCATTGTGATGTATGTTAGGCCCATGTGAAAGGCCTATCGTGAGGTGTATTGAGCTTTTGAGTGAGGCCCATGTTGTTGTATTTTTGGCCCTCTTGTGAGGCTATGGGTCCACTATACGTGTGGTTCTATGTGGGCCACTTCTTGGGGGGCAATGTTGGCTAAATGTCCACGTTGTCTAGGTCAATTATTGATGCCGATTATTGATACCGATTATGAGTATGTGACTACATAGCATCATGATACATGCCCATACGCATCATCTGCATGTTTGTTATAAGATGTGGTTGACCATTGCATATGTCATTGGGCAGATTGTTATGAGACTCCCTGATAGGTGGAGGTTATCTCACATGAGCGCACGATATGCGCATGATTGATGCATGATTGGATTGTATGACTCATGCATCTTGCATTGTGTGCCCTAGCGACATCAGGGCTGTAGCCTCCACAGGCATATCGTGGATGGCCAGACGGGACACCAGAAATCTGTTCTACATGGGGTGCTATAGATATCCTTGGGTGAAAGTCCTAGAACCCTCTTGGTTACAGAGGTTGCTCCAACGTCTAGACCGAGTGGGTACATGAGCGCATGAGAGTCATATACTGTTAGGCCGCGTCTCCCACTATGTCGTGGTTGGTTGGAAGGATGTACGGCCTTACCTGCCCAAAAGGAGGGGGCAATACTAGGCTGAGTCTGACCAGCTCGAGAAATGGGTCTGCTATTGACGAGCCAGGCCCGATATTGGCAGGCGGATAGTAAGGTCTCTTCCACTCACCTTATTACATGCGATGGGGCGGCAATCTGGTTTAGAGTGTAATAGACCCCGGTCATTTCCCTAGAGAGAAACCGTACTGATATGTGGACTTATTGAGTAGGAATTGCATATTCATTCATTCATTCATTCACTTTCCACTCGGGCTGGTGGTGCGTAACTATTTGTTACGTGTACCTTCGCATGGCTAGGATTTCTGTTGGACGTGTGACTAACCTGAGATCAGGGTTTTACCACATTGAGTCTGACTATCCAAATTTAGGTATGGGACTGGTTTGGATAGAAGTCCCTTGTGGTGGACCCCGTAGCCTACGATAATACGTACTATTATCCCGACTTCACACTCCAGCATGGTCATTTCATTCGCACCGCATATTACATTGCATTCGCAGTACTTAGCATTTTGGGTTACTATGTTTCTGCACTTATATGGCCTAGATGGACTTAGCAGAATTTACATATTACATTGTACCTTCGGCATCTGATATTTAGCTCTCTTTGACTCCTCATTTGTATAGCTGATCTGTATTGCGTACTCTGATATTGTATGACTCGTGGACTTACTAGTATAATTCCGCTTACTCTGATATTGTATCTTGTCAGTATTTCCATTTATTCCATTGTATGATTTATGACATTGTATTGCATACTTGGCACTTACCTTGTGCACACACTTCCACCACCCTCTAAGCTTTCTATAAGCTTATGCACGATAGATGCGTGCAGGTGGCGTCAGGTTGTAGCAGTGTTGAGCTTGGAGCGTACAACAGACTTTTGGAGCTTTGATTTTTGACATATATATTTCTCTTTCAGTATTGTACTCAAATGATTATATTAGTGGATATGTGATGATGATGTTGCCCTTATGTTTTGGGTATACTTGTGGTTATGCTTCTTATGAGACAAATGTACGTTGGAAAATCCTCCTTGTAGAATCCCAGGATCGGAACCTGGCGTATGGACGCTGGGAGCCGAGAATGGGGTACTACGGAGGCTGTCGGCACTGGGTTCGGTGATCGGGATTCTTGTGAATCCAATTTCCAGGTTTGGGGCGTGACAAAGAGAACCAAGAGATTATCAATCCCATGCCTATACTTATGGTGTTGAATCGGGTAGATGACAATGATCTCTACAATCATGCTGAGTGCAATTGAGCAAATGCAAAAGTTACCAATGGCCATTAGAATCTACTACAAATGTCCAACTTTGTTAGTACTATCAACCAGATGGGCAGCTGTCCCAAAGAAGGTGTGAACACCAATTGAAAAACATTCCACTGTCATGTATGGTCACTCAACACTGGCCTTGTTGGATTATCCCAACAAATATTGGGTTACTAATTTGAGAAGGGTTACTATCAACTTATTTTGATGAAGAAGAATATTATGTAATTAGTATTGGATTCTAGTGTTATAGTTGATTTTATTCTCATCTTTGCCATTTTTTTGTATCTACTTACATGGACTATTGAGTTGATTCTTGTGTACCCTATGAAATGATGAAGCAAGAATCTGCATTATGTTTGTTGCCATAACATATTACGGCACTAGTTGTTTCATTGTTGCCATAACATATTATGTTTTGACCAAGAAATGGAACTAGCCAGCCATGATATCTTAGTGGGCAATGCAAGTCATTTTACCTCTTCTCATAATTTTGTGTAATACTTCTTTTTTCCTTTATGTTTTGATTTGTAATTTCTTTTAGCATCTAATTCTCTTCTTATAGAACCTTATTATCTGTACTTTTAAGTTTATTATCAAATTTTATCAAATACTTGAGCCTCACTGGCATTATTTTTTTGTTCATCAATTGAAATGAAGGATACAAAAGAGAAGCGTTTCTTGTATGGTAGTATTGCAAATGATAGAACTGGAATAGATGTTGACAAGTAAGGTGTATTTCACTATCAGATTTTGTTTCTTGCCATATGTCATTTTATTATTGGTTCCTTATCCTAAAACTTATGATATTAGTTTTGATTAAGGAAATCATTAATTTACAGGTTTGAATATATTGAACAAGATTGCTGAGCTTGTGGCCTTGGTTGCAATTTTGAATTTCAGAGGTATGTCTTGAGAACTTTCAAATTTTAGATTACTTCTTTGTTTCTATGGATTGGTTATGCAAAATGTATGTCCATTATAATTTTGAATTTCATTTAGTTGCTTGCAGGTTAATGGAATGCATTTTTGGATTGTGTATTTTGTATATTTTTTCTTGTTTTTTATTCTTTTCCTTTGTATAATCTCTTCCTTTGTATATTCTGTATATTTTGTATATTCTTCTTGAGCTGCTGACGGGGAAGGTGGCAGTACCAGTTAATAGTGGGCTCTACTTGGCTACATGGGTTCATTCGGTCGTTAGAAAAGAATGGACTGTTGAAGTCTTTGATTAGAGCCTGCTTGCTGAAGGTGCGAGCGAGGAGAGGATGGTGAGCTTGCTCCAGGTTCTGAATGGAACCCCCTTCTATGAAAATGGGTTCAATGCCTATTGGCTGATGTATATGGGGTCAAGTCCATCTCAGAGGAGAAAGGTCTCAGCTGCATTCCAAGAAGCTTCTAGACATGGACTTACAGTAGCAAGAACTTGGGCTTTTAGTGATGGTGGATATGGAGCTTTATAGCATTCCCCAGGCTCATAGAATGAACAAATGTTCAAGGTCTCAAATACCCATTTCCCCATTTTTCCTTTTTTTAGTTATGATATTTTTTGGGGAAATGATATTTACGCCCCTTGTTTTTTATACTTGCACCCTAACTGTGGACACACTGTAATGGTGATGTCCTTTGCAGAAGTCCCCAGTCATGGACAAGGTCCCAGTATGTACTGACAACAGCTGCAATTGCTGAAGTGATTGCAGCCAGTACCCTCCAACCCATTCCCTTTTCTATCACTCATGCATTTCATTTTAACATTATCATGTCAGTATCAATACCAAATATTGAATTTGATCTTGATCTTTTTTGGCATATGGAAATACCCTTTTAGGACGAGAATGATACTAATTACGAAGAAGAAGTGGCAGGTTGCTAATGACTTTAACGGCGACTTTGATGAAGATGTGAGTATTTTTACATTTTTTTTCCTTCCTTCATCCATGAGTAGTTCACATTTCAAGTACTGAATGGGCCTTCTTGCAGGATGCTCCAGGTAATGAAACATGAGGACAACACTCCCTTTTGGAAGAATACCTTCTAATAGAGAGAGATGAAGAAAGCTCCAAGATTTCCAGAAGTGGAGAGATTTCTCCTTTTTCTGCACCTTTTTCAAATGAAAAAGAGGTTATTTCATGGCAAGAATTTTTAACATGCTGTATGCATTCTTTACTTGCTGAAACTTCATGCACACAGTTCCCATTCTTATATATCTGCTAAACATTTCACTTTATTTCAATATGCTAAATCTGGGTTTCATGGACCTGAAGGCTTTGGGAGCCATGGGAGAGGATATGAAGGATGCAAAGGTGTCCAAGGATGGCAAATTAGTCCTCGATTTCATAGAAGCCATTCATCCTGTTGAAAGAAACCAGGCTGAATTAGATGCTCGCATATATAGTGAAGAAAAGAGACTGTTGAAGGTTAGACTTTTAGATAATTCATCGTGACCATAATCACATATACAGGCTGAAAAGTGATATATGCGTATGAAGATTCTCTTGGAAAATCATCCAATATTTCGGGTAGAAAATTGATCCAAAAAGGTCAAGGCTGTTTGATGAAGGATACATTCGGGGAGTTACGAAGGATTCAATCTACATGAAGACACTTTTGGGGTTGGAACTGGTGCTCCTGTCTATTTGGCTACTATTCTTGAGTACTTGGCAGCTGAGGTTTTAGAGCTAGCTGGGAATGCTGCTAGAGACAATAAGAAGTCCTGCATCATTCCAAGGCATGTTCTTTTAGCTGTGAGAAATGATGAGGAACTTGGGAAATTGCAAGCTAGTGTGACAATTTCAAGTGGTGGTGTTTTGCCAACCATAAACTCTGTTCTCTTGCCTAAGAAATCTGAGAAAGGGAAGTTTGAGGAAGCTTCAAAATCTCCAAAAAAGGATTGATTGGGTTGGGATGAATGCTTGGGCCCCACTTTGTAATTCTTATTTAATGGATTTTTTGGAATTTCTTCAAATTTGTAATTTTGGTTTTGGTGTTGGGATGGTCTTTGCTACTTTCTTTTCTTTTTCTATATTTTGCAAATAGAGTAATCTTACTATTGAGGTTTAGATGCATCTCCTTCAGTAAAAGGATGCAATAGATGTTATCATTGGATCTTCATCAATGAAGTTTCTCTAGTTTTTTTTTTTTTTTTGTTTTAAAGCATTAAGGGTTTAAAATTGTTCCTAAAATATGACCCTTGACAACATTAAGGAGGGTTGGGTTTAAAACTATTCCCAAAATCTGACTGTTGGCAATGGAACGGTTTAAAACCGTTCCTAAAATACCGTCCCTAAAATTTGAAACGGTACCCAAAACGGTTCTGAACCATTCCTGTTTTTTTGCGACGCCTCATTTAGGAACGGTTTTAAACTGTTCCTGAAGAGGTTAGGAACGGTTTTATTGCACGTGTTAAGGTTGAAATTTGGGCCTTGAGCCTGACATGGGAAGCACCTGGCAATTAGGGTAGATTTCACATGAACATTATAGCAGGGCCCACTTTACCCATCTTATGCTTATAAGAGTACTTATAAGGTCTCCTTTGATGTGATTTGCAGTAGACCACTATCTATTCTGATCGAGGCAAGATCTACTCCAACCGCTTTCAGGTTAAACTAAATGTACATTGCAATCTATAGGTCCAATACTAGGCTTGTATAAAATCCAATCCATCCATCTGTACATCCAACGATGTTTTCCTTAATGGCCAAAATTCATTCCAATCCAAATCTCAGGTGGGCCACTCAACTGGGGACAACATCCTGACCCTTCTTTACTCCTTGAATGGGCAATTTCATCATTTTGTAAAAATTAAAGGTACTCTCAAAAAATTTCTTTTCTCAACTCTTACATGCACATTGTCACGCACTTAAAGATTTTCCGCCCAAAAATTGTTTTGGCGGGAAGCTACGTGAGGGAAGCAATGTGGAGCCCACCGTGATGTTTACGAAAAATCTACCCTATTCATCCATTTTTCCATATCATTATAGGACATGGGACAAAAAATATGGCAAATCCAAAACTGAATTGGGCCGCACAACAGGAAACAATGAAATTGAACATCCACCATTAAAACATTCGCTAGGTTTATAAAATATTTGGGTTAAGTTGATATATGTGTTTTCAGTTCATCTTAATGACCTTATAAATGGTATGGATTCCATATAAACATCACAGTGGACCCAGGGAGGTTTTAACGGTAATCATTTCCCTACCCACTGTTTCCGGTCATGCGGCCACTTAGATTTGCGTAAATTTGGGTCCCATGTCCTAAAATTATCTTTTAAAAATGGATGATGCTGTGGATTTCTCACAAACATCAAAGTTCCAGCGTTGGGATGCTAGGTGGGGGCTCACCGTAATGTTGGTGAGAAATCCACCCCGTTCATCTGTTTTGAGATATCATTTTAGAATATAAAACAAAAAATGAGGCGGATCCAAAACTAAAGTGGGCCACGCAAGGGACAAAATTTGGTAAAACAAATGCCCACCGTTAAAACCTTCCTGGTTGTCAGCTTAATGTTTATATGACATCCAAACTGTTTATAAGGTCATTACCACTGATGAAGTGAAAACACCAAAAACTTGTCTTGGTGAAAAACTTTTGCAGCTATACAAATGTTTCAAACTGGTCATTGAATCCCCACTTTTTCCTATGGTCTGCCCATTTGAGTTTTAGTTCATTCTCAATTTTGGTCACATAGACTAAAATGAGTTCATGAAATGGATGGACGGGATGGATTTCTCACCAACATCACAGTGGCCCTACCTAGGCATCCCAAGCAGAAAGCCTTTAACAGGAAATCCATTTCCTGAATTGCCTGTTGACTCTACTAGTAGCGAGGTGGCTACTAAACAGTGCTTTGTGTGCTCACCTTGATGTATTTGTTTAATCCATACCATCCTTCTAATTGATCAAGTCATTTTAGGGTCTACGCCAAAAAATGAGATATGTTGATATCTCAGGTGGACCACACCACAAGAAAAGAGTTGTGATTGACTGCCCATTATTAAAATTTTCCTATGGTCCATTGTAATGTTAATTTTCTATCCAACTTATTGATTAGATAAACAAAACATGGATGAAGGGAAAACACAAAGATCAGCTTCATCTAAAACTTTGGTGGCCCTCTAGAAGTTGAAGTTTTTAATGGTGAGTGTTGAATTACCACTATTTCTATGTATGGTCCACATGAGAGTTTTATCTGCCTCATTTTTGGTTCATTCGCTAAAATGATATGAAAAAAATGGATGGACGGCATGGATAAAACATATATAATATGATATTTGTGTTTTCCCTTCTTCCGTGTTTGTGTGTACTTATGAACATGTTATATAATAAATAAACAACAACGGTAGCCCGATGGAGGTTTCAATAGTATATATCATGGTTTCAATAGTATATATCATTTTCAGACTATTTCCTATAGTGTAGTCTATTCAAGCTTTGATTGTGATTCAATTTTGAGATCATGCTCGTTCATCTTTTCTTCCATAACAATTTAGGAGTACATAGATCCAAATCATAAGTGGACCACATCATAAAATTTGCTTTTCTTACAAAATGGTCTTAATAGACATTCATCATTTTTTTCATTGGTGTGGTCCACTGGAGATCTTGATAAGCTTATAAGCTGATAGGTCACACTCAAATGTCCTAATGAAAATAGATAGGCAGTATAGATATGCAACATGTTCATCAAGGCGTGCCCCGTCAAATGCATGTTGATTCATCTTGCATCGCAACCCCTTTGAATACATGTTGAATGCTTTCATTAAACTATGAATGAGTGCATATCCACCTAAGAAGACATTGCATCAGTGGTATGGAGACTCTGGAAACAATCGAACCCCACACCGATGCACACTGACCTACACTGAACCCCTAAAATAGCACCGATCCATTTTGAGTTACACTGTAGCCCTCATATGCATGTCGAACACTTTCACTAAAGTACAAGTGGGTGCATATCCACTTGGGAAGGCACTGAATTAGGGTACAAAGATTCCGAAAACAATCAAACCCCACACCGACGAACACCAACCCGCACCGAACTCTTAAATTAGCACCAATCCATTTTGACTTGCACTATAACTCTGAACGCAAGTCAAGCACTTACACCGAACTACGAATGGATGTGTATCCACCTAAGAAGATGCTACATCAGGTATGAAGACTCTAGAAACCATCGAACATCAGACTGATGCACATTAACTCACACAAAAACCCTAAAATAACGTCGATCCACTCCGACTTGCACTGCAACCCCTTCGAACACACGTCAAATGATTTCACCAAACTACAAGTAGATGTGTATCCACTTGAGAAGATGTTGTATGAGGATATGGAGACTCTGAAAACACTTGAAGCTCACACCGATAAACACTAACCCACACTGAGCCCCTAAAATAACATCGTTCCACTTGTACTACAACCCTTTCAAACACACATCGAACGCCTTCACCAAATTACGAGTGAGTGCATATCCACTTGAGAAGACGATGAATTTGGGTACAGAAAGTCCAAAAATAATCGAACACCATACCGACGAACAAAGACCCACATCGAACCTCAAAACTATCACCGATTCACTTTGACTTACACTACAACCCCTTCGAACACACATCGAACGCTTTCACTAAATTATGAATCAGTGTGTATCCACCTGAGAAGACATCACATCAAGGTACAGAGACTCTAGAAATAATCAAACTCAACATCAATGCACACTGACAAACAACGAACCCTTAAAATAGTACCGATCCACATCGACTTGCACTGCAACCCTTTAGAACGCATGTCGAACACTTTCAACAAACTATGAGTGGGTGTATATCCACTTTAAAAGATACTGCACTAGGATACAGAGACTTCAAGAACACTCTAAGCCCACACCGATAAACATCGACCCACATTGAACCCTTAAAATCACACTAACCCACTTCGACTTGTACTGCAACCCATTTGAACGCATGTCGAATGCTTTCACCAAACTACAAGTGACTGCATATCCACTTGATAAGACACTGCATTAGACTACGGAAACTCTTGAAATAATCGACCGTCACATCGATGAACACCGATCTACATCGAACCTTTAAAATAACACGGATCCACTCTGACTTGCACTGAGCCCATTCGAACCCACGTCAAACATTTTCACCAAACCACGAATGGGTGTGTATCTGTAACATCCCGAATTTTCACGGCCAAAGTTTGTACTCATGCCCGAGGAAACCTGGTGTTAATAATGTATAAATTGGATGCTTTGGAAATCACACCTTATTATTATTATTTTTTTCCATTTGGATTACATCCAGATACATTTATGAAGGTAACATTCACAAGAATAAAATCAACTGTATTGATTATTTCATCGGAGTAAAGAATTCAGTAAATAATCAAATTCCTTCTCAATGGGAGCTTATTACATTTATCAAGTTCGCAGTGGAAGTATAAAATTAAATCATAAAACTGTATTCTTATTCTTTCAACATAATCTTCCTTAGAAAGATTGTCCACTAGGTCCTCAATCTGTACGTCACCTACATAATCTGTATGGTTGGGAGATGGTCAATGCCCTACTCATAGAAATGGTTATCCTTTAAGATTAACATTAATTTAAGAGATTCATAAGAGTGATGTAAGGGTTCTGATACATCACGTACTTCATTATTACGAGAGATATTAGTATTCGGAAACAATCTACATGAACTAGTAAAGTATGTGCGGCTCATCATACGTAGTGATCACTATCACAATATGGAAAATAATTCATAATATCCGGCTCGACCCGCACTCTCACGATACAGATATTTGTCGGCGTGTCCAACGTTAACGTGGCTTTATGCAAACACCTCAAGGTGACACAACGACGTGATTGGTTTAAGCGACTATTTGCAACATCCAATCCCGATAAGTGATGTAACACGCATGAAGACTTACTTACATCGATTGTGTACTACGCCAACCAACCCACAGAATTATGTGCTGACCAAGAGGGACGTTACCCGTAACACATTACGTCCACAATAAATATTCGATTCACTAGTTATGATACCTTTAACACATCACTTGTAGTGATAGGGAATGTAAACTGAATTGTGATACCCAAAAAGGGTAAATAAATTATGGTAATAAATCAATTGAAAGGATAACGCTCAGTAATAGGTGAACATGAAATGGTAAGATAATATCATCAATTAAATCAAATTAAGTTTAAAGGATAAAACCCTCACCTTTAGTATTTTGGTCATTTGTCAATAAGGTCATTGGCCAAGGGAGATCTTAAGGCTACACCTATTTTCCTTTATCTAATCAATTGAAAGGATAACGCTCGGTAATAGGTGAACATGAAAAGGCAGGATAATAATCATCAATTAAATCAAAGTAAGTTTAAAGGATAAAACCCTCACCTTTAGTATTTTGGTCATCTGTCAATAAGGTCATCGGCCTAGGGAGATCTTAAGGCTACACCTGTTTTCCTTTATCTAATCCACAGATTCGAGATGGTTAGGATTAGAATTGCGTTGCTAATATTACTATATTTTATCTAAGTTTAGGAAAGGTGGTTTATCTTAAGATCCACCACTTCTATTGTTATGGGAGAAAGAGAGTTTGCAAGGGAATGAGGAATAGATTTTGTACCTGACTGTGCTCGAGCAACGGCCCAAAAGTCGGTGTTTTCCCGAAATGGCCTAACGAAATTTCGACTTCTCTTCATTCCTCTCTCTCTCTCTCTCTCTCTCTCTCTCTCTCTCTCTCTCTCTTTCTTCCTTTTCTCTTTCTTTTTCTTTTCTTTCTTTCTTTGTCTTTTCTTTCTTTCTTGTTGTTACGTTCAACAGAATCTGGACCGTCCCACATTTCTTTTCTCTCTATCTTTCTTGTTGTTTTCCTCCAAACTCCCGATGGAGTTACATTTATAGCGGTGTGGACCTTCCAAATTTTCCCTGCGTATCTTATGCAGATGCGTTTCCGTATAAGAGGAAATGACGCAGCCTTGCTACGTAACCTTGTTTTTGCGCATGACATAAGAGGAGTGGCCTGCGCAGCCATTAAGATCGGCATTGTCATTGGCCCACTCCTTCCAATCCAATTTTGGAAGTGATCGGAACACTCCTTGCAGAGGTTTGGATGGTTTGGATTGGAGTTGTGATTCCAAGGTGGGCCGTCCAATGTGCCGAAATGCCCGAACTGCTTCCGTATTCTTCGCTCCTGTCATGTTTTGCGGAGGGAGTAAATCAAATCACAGCTAGGATGACTCTAGTTTAGAGGGCAGAGATGGATCATAATGGGTGGTTGAGATGGCCAGAAGGCTACGAACGTAGATTGTTAGGTGTGGAGAGAGGGAGAAAAACGGGATTCTTTCCGTTTTCGAAAAATCAACCGCACATAGCTTAACTTGTGGTTGAGATTGTGTGTGTGTGTGGGAGCTTTTTAGTTTACGAAACGACCTAGGTACAGTCATTTTTTGTCCTTTACAGGTGTACGGCTTGGATCATCCTATCGGACCACAAATGGTGGGCCACAAGACCTTTAAACGGACGGTCTGCGTTTAAAACACCCGAAGGCGAGAAGACGTAAGGAGAGGTTCATCGGGTCAAACCTGGTTTGACCTGACTTTCCATCCAGTGCACCACTGGTGCATGTGCACTACTAGTGGGGTCCACTTGTGATGCTTGTGAGAAATCTACACCGTCCATCTATTTTGTCTGCTGATTGTTGGGGTTTGGCCCAAAGTTGAAGCTTATCCTAAGATCAAGTGAATCATACCACATGAAACAATTGATTTTATGGTTTCCACCGTTGAAACCTTTCTAGGCCCTACAGTGATGTTTATTTGTCATCCGACCTATTCATAAAATCATTCAGACATTGATGAAGGGGAATATCCTACTATGACTACCCATAACCTTTGCTGGACACCAAAATCAATGGTTAAGTGGCTGATTTGTCAATTGGGTCACTTCTACAATGATCTAAGGGTTGAAATCTGATATGTGCAGCTAATTCATGATATAAAGGTATCGTGTAAAATATCACATTAAACGGATTGTGGGGATCATATGATCTAGAATCCAGTGGTCAAGGTTAATGACATTTTCGTAATTATTGCCGATCTATGAGTTTTGGGAAATCTAATGGCTCCATATGGTTATAGGCACATTTCTAAGCAATTCTTACAAAAGAACGTATATCTAAATCATTATGGATATGGAGTTATTTGTTATTTTATTCAATGGAAAGTACTTGCGTCAAATCACGTGATTTAAGGAAAAGTACTTACGTCAAATCACGTGATGGGTGGTCTTGCTTTAAAATCAATGGTCAAATGGTCCAATCTATTGAATTAAGATAATTTTCAATGGTTAAGTTTGCATCAGGGTATAGATAAGGTTAGGATAGTTAAAATGGTATCGCACAAATGTACATATTACGTTAAATTTCGTAGTAACACTCAAGAATTCTCAATACTTAGGTATTGAAATGTTTGGGGTATTACAGTATCCACCTAAGAAGATAATGGATTAGGTTACAAAGATTGCAAAAATAATCAAAACTGATGCACACCGACCCAAACCAAACCCATAAAATGACATTGACCCACTCCGACTTGCATTGCAGCCTCTTTGAACACATGTCGAACACTTTTCACCAAAATATGAGTGGGTACATATCCACTTGAGAATATGCTACATCAAGGTATAGGGACTCTAAAAATAATCGGACCTTATAACAATGAATACTTACCTACACCGAACCCCTAAAATAGCACTGATCCACTCTTGCTTGCACTGCAACCCCTTCAAACGCACATTAAATGCTTTCATCAAACTACAATTGAGTGCATTTCTACTTGAGAAGACGTTGTATCAAGGTTCAAATACTTCAAAAACACTCTAACCCCACACCGACACACACTGAGCCATACCAAACCCTTAAAATAACACCGACACACATCTTCGAACAAATTAATGATATGCACCATCTGAGGTACATTGGCCAGAAGATCTTATTAGCGTGAAAACAAGCTGTTGACCTACGAACCAGCTAGGGAAAAGCATATAATGTAGCAAGGAAGTACGAGTTTGGATCAGAGCTAGTAATAAAATACTCAAAATAGCCCACTTGATTTTCTCTACTAGAAGAAATGCTAGTGAAGTAAAGGTGCTAAGGCTGTGGAGAGATTTAGTGGGCATGCTTTATAAAAAAAGATCTATGTTCAAATAGCATGTGAGATTGGAACCCCAAAACGATTAACATGATGAGGTGTACCAGATACATGGTTTTGATTCCACCTACCATGGTCTTCACACATATCAAACATAATTACTATGATTTTCCCCATCGGGACCTAGATAAAAAAATCAAGTTGGTGCATACTATCTAGTGAGCCACATGTATCACACACAAATGAATACTTAAGGAAGAGAGAGAGAGAGAGAGAGAGAGAGAGAGAGAGAGAGAGAGAGAGAGATGAGTTGCACCATTTATATTTCTATCTACTTGTGCAGCTCACTGATTTTAGAGTCAAGGCGGGAATAATCATAATGGGGACATGGATGAGTTGTCCATATCTTTCACATGTTTGCAACTTGCATATTTCCTTAAACATGTCTTCGTGCAAATAACATCATATCAGAATTTTTTAAAAAGAAAAGAAAAAGAAAATTGTAATTTTACAAAAAGACTACCTACTTATTATAGAATTTATGTTCAGGTACCTTTCTTAAGTTACCTCATTAATTTAAGTAATTATCAATGGAGTAACTTCGGTTAAAATTATTAAGAAGTTAGGCTTTGTTCTTGCAAGCTAGGGGGATGGGCCCTACAATGATGTTTGTGTGAAATCCATCCCAACAAGTAGGTGCATTACCCATGTTCGGCCAATAGCCTAAAAAGTTAGCCCACCTAAATCTCAGAAACAATGTACAAGGCAACCCTGACCCTCCAAACTCTTTCCATTGGCATGGCCTGCCTAAATCTCGGATGAGACTAATGTTTGCGCCACAAGCCTAAATTTTCACATGGTATGTAATGGTTCAAGTTGATTCCACATAATCATCACGATAAGGCCGGTAAAAAATAAAAAGTGGACATCTCTCTCCAAATTATTTCCTTTGGTGTGGCTCACCTGAATCAAAGGTCAACCTATTTTTTTGTTGTGATCGTAACATGTTTTACACATCTAATGGTGAGTGAATCTCAAATATGGATTGTGATAGACCCATCGCCCACCGTGATGAGTATGTGAGATCCACTTCGACCATTAGATATATAGTCCCACATTAGGTCCATTGCCAAAAAATAAGGCTTAACCATAATTTAAGTGGGCCACATCAAAGGAAAAAATTTATAGAGAGACATCCACCCTTGATTTTTATAGGGTTCATTGCCATGATTACATGAAATCCACACCAACCATCAGGCACTATACTAAAATTTAGGTGTAGGGCCCAAACATCTAGCCCATCCGTGATACAGGTGAGCCATGCCAAGATACATAGTTAGGAGGGTGAGTGTTGCCTGATACACAGTTTATAATTCCGTGGTCCACCTGTATCACGAATGGGACTGATATTTGGGCATTGGGCCTAACATGTGTGAGCATTTGGTTGTTAGAGTGAATTTCACATAAACATTATAGTGGAGCTAATCGGCGTGACCCCAGTTAGTGCCTCGATTTTGTAAATGACGTGAGCTAGGGTGTCTTGAGTTGGTTAAGCTATTGAAGACCAAATACTCGAAGACTTGAAGCATCAAGGCTAAAGACAACATATAAATCATAAGGTGCCTTCGTAAACCTAGCCCTATACCAACTTAACTACAAAAACAACCCACCTCTAGATGACTCATCTCATAAGTAAACATTTGACTCATTTAAACCTAGCCTTAAACACTTAATGAACATGGTCAGTTAGGCTTTGAAGAGGTACAATGCTTTTATAAACACATAGCCCAAAAACAATAGTCTTCAAGTAAATCTTGATTCCATCAATGGTCCATCGATGGGTCTGGAGAGAACCCTTGATCAATCGAAGCTCCAAGCTTGATCAATCGAAGATAGTTAGAAATGTCCAACAAGCAAATTGCATTAACTTGGAGTTTCTCGATCGTATCAAAGGGTCATTCGTTCGATCGAAAGAATCACTTGATCAATCGAAGGTGTCATTTTCTGTCCTTTTTTTTTTTTTTTTTTTTTACTGTTGGAACTCAAATCATTTATATATGACATTCAGTATTTGGACAAGTTGATGGATTTTTTGTGTCATTAGAGTTTAGGTGATTCCCTACTTTTAATCCCGCCTCGAAGCCTCTAAACCTAAGAGATTCAAGTTATCTTTCTTAAGATTTACGACTCAAGTGAGGATTCTAACCTCCCTTTGAAGATGAACTTGATCTTTACCATCTTCTAGAGATTAGACACAACCTATAGGAATATCTATGTCTAAACTCTCTAGAACACCCATCTAGGTAAATCCTATTTGGAAAAATAAGTATCTCTTTAGTTGTAGGAGATTCCACTATCCTCCCATTGGCTTAGTCACCTCATCAAAGCATCAAATGCAAGGTAATTGATCACTCGAGATGAAGCATTCACATCAACAGTTGTGGGAGAAATTGATAAGTTGATTGAAAAGCATGGGAGAGCATCAATCAAGCATCTTAAGTAAGCTGCAACAACGGGGCTCAATCCGATAAGGTTTTCAATTTAGAATCCATACACTCTTTCCTTGTGTATGATTGAGTATAGAGTTTATGACTCAAACTTGATAGGTTCTTGTGTAGGATTGAATTCACCAGACACATGTGCGTACGTATTAGTCTCCATAGGGAGCCTCCGACAAAAGTGTACGTAGGTCCTTGGATTAGGACCGTAGTGGTTATTGGTTAGTCGATAGAAAACCAATTAATTCTTCACGGGAGCCACCGACACAAGTGAAAATGTGGTCCTCCGACAAGAGAGTGTACATGTAGGTTAGTGGTTAGCTTAGGAGACTATTGTAAAGGTTAGGGGGTGTTTGTTTTCTTATTTCTAGTTGGAAATAAAAGTAAATAAGTAATCATTATTTTTCATAAGAAATGCACCACCGCCCATGCAAAGTAAGCTTTGATTTGACTTGACACTAATATCGAGAAAAAGTTTCAAATTTTTACGGGGCCCACCATGATATATGTGTCTGATCCAAGCTGTCCATTCATTGTAACAGCTCATTTTAAGGCACAAAATGAAAATCGAGGCAAATCCAAACTGCAAGTGTACCCCAACACAAGAAACACGGGGATTAAACACACACCAATGAAAACTTCTTGTAGGCCATGGGAGTTTTGTATCCAACTGATATTTGTGTTTTTCTGTCATCTGTGTCCATGTGATCATATGAACAAGTTGGATCATAGATACAAATCAGTGTGGGACCTACGGATGGCTTCACATTTCAACGTTGGATGTCAATATCCCCTTGTTTGCTGCAGTGTGGTCCAATTGAGCTTATAATCTACCATCTTTTTTTTTACACAGCGGTAAAATGATTTGATAAAATAGATAGATGGCATGGATCGATCACATACATCATGGTGAGATCCAAAAATTTCACTCAGACATTCTCACCCTTTTTTTCAAAAAATAAATTCTGAAAATTGAGGTGTAATTACCCTTCATATTTCATCTCTTCCAACCAATAGAAATATGTTATAATTACCTATTTACCACCATTTACAATGGTAAATAGGAAAACATATGGGCCATAGAGGTAAACTTGATTTAAAACCTCTGAGATAATGAAATCTAATACACTCGAGGAGAGTGCATCCGCCAAGAGTGGAGTAGGCAAGTAGCCAAACCAGTATATATGCTTGTATTTGTGATTGTGATTGTGATTGTGATTTGAGAACATTTTTATTCATGCTTATGAGTTTAATTGGTTGAATTATATAAATGCTCGAATAGATTGTATGCTAGGCATTTGATTGATTGCACATACACACACATACAAGATACCTATCTCGCATATAAACTAGTTGCTCAATTAATTGCATTGATTGTAGTTTATGAGAATTGGACCCTTACGCATTATTTGAATTGGTAAAACATTTTAAGTAGGCAATTAGTTTTAATTGACAAAATAAGCTAGGGGTGTCAACTACCTAGACTCCAAATGGGCTAAGATTGTCCAAGCTAGCCCTCATTGTTCAACGTAGACCCAAACCCCATTTAAAGTTTCTTTTTCTTTTTTCTTTTCTTTTTTATTACAAGATTTCCTTCTAATAGTCACACCTTTTCCATCCTGACATTAGTTTCTTTTTATTACAGGATTGCCTTCCAATAGTCATAGATGAGTTGGGCCACATGGGTTGGGCTGTACATGGTCTAAGTGAGGCCCAATTGAAAAGTGGTCCTACATTTTAATTTTGTCCGCAACCCATTGCATTTTAACTTTGTGGTATGTGTTTTATCCACATCGTCCATTCTTTTTTCCAGATCATTTAAGGGCTTAATGCCAAAAATGAGGTAGATCTAAATGTCAAGTGGACCACACAACAATAAAGATTGAATGTCCTCTGTTAAAAACCTCATCAAGTCCACCGTAATGTTTATTTGACATCCAACCTATTGAATAGCAATGACCTAGTGAACGGTATGGATGGCATTTTAAACATTATGGTGGACTTAAGGAGCTTTCAACCATAGGCATTTCCCCAACCAATTTTGTTTTACTGTTGTTGGGTCCACTTGAGTTTTGAATTTGCCTCATTTTTTTGGGCACGCCCTAACAGCATTTGACAAAATGGATGACGGCCGGGGTAAATTTGTCATAAACATCATGGTAGGCCCACTTAGCTTCCTATCATAATGAGTTTTCTTTTTTCTTTTTCTACAAATCACCTATATCCATAACTCAAACATGCCACACCATGTAGAATAATTGGGATGGGATGCCCACAAGGTTGGTTGTTGGGCTGCCATGGTGCGTATCTTTCATCAAACCAGTTAATCAGGTGTAAATCACAAGGATGAGGAGATGATACAAAAATCAATATGATACAATGCCTAGGTGGGCCACACCATGCCAACTTAGTGCTGCTAGGACAAAATTTACACTACTCCCATAAATAGGGGATCAGATGAATTATTAATCAAGTTTAACTTCTGCATGCATAATCCAAATAATGGTTTTCACTTGATGGATGGAGTGTGTTTTATATATACAACACGGTGGATCCCAAAAGCTCGTGTATGGTAAGTGTAGACTATTTCAGTATAATTTTTCCTGCCAACATGTCAATCAGGTATAACATTATTAAATTGGTAGGGTTCTCCATAAAGAACACATGACATAATATTACGAGCGAAGAGAGATGGAGTAAAATTGATGTATATGTATTCCATTATAACACATGGCAGAAATCTGACCAATAGTTAGAAGGGGGTAACCGTGAAGATGTCCTGCTTTATAAACCAGACCAATCACCTCATCAGGTGGGTCACCGAGGTAGGTGAGAATATATGGATGATTGGAAAGAAAAATCACCATTAGAAATACATGCATGGCCTACCTTATGAGTGTGCTGGCATGAATTTTTTCACAGGGCATGTCACATAAAGCCCCACCTTGTAAATGAACCGCATATCCCAAACATGTGCCACAATGGCATATGTGCCCTTCTTCACCTTTTCAATCTCCAAACAGTGGCCGTACTCGGACTCTTAGTTTCCTCTACATCTGGCATATATAACTGTAACAGGTCAGGTCCAATTTGTTTAACCCATCAAGATGTAGATTTCGTTTGGTTTTTGCCTTTTGGACCCAGTTAAAATCAGGTCTAATAGGTTCCGGTCAGTTTCATGAGATGGATCTTGTTAGTTTGACTAATCAGTCTGGTGGGATCCATTTAATTTTAACTGCAAAGTTATATGTGTTTAATATATATATATTTATTATTCGGGTTAAAGAAATGAGATTTCCTATTCCACACATATATAAGAGAGCTTATTTATGCACCATGCACGTGTTAAAGTGAGATGTGTGTGCGATCAAATTCATGCATCTGGCTCACCCAAACTCAACTCAAAACCTAGATCCAAAGACCCCATGTGTAACCTGATTGGATCCGAGTTTGGGTCTTCATGAATTAGAATCGGGCCTTAGGGACAGAACCTGACAAGTCCCTAAACTAGTTAGCCCTAGAATGGGTACTATAAGACCCTACCCAAACCCAACAAGCCGACACCCCTACTGATATGTATTTTGCTGCATTAAAAGTTCTATATTGTTCCCTCTCAATGTACGCATTGCACCACCGTCTGATAATCAAGACCTTTGATTCGGTTGGACACTGTGTGGATGGAGTATATGCCACAATTTTCAAAGGTTAGACGACCTTAATGGAAGGTTGATTGGCACATGATCCCTATAAACGTGGGACAACCTTAATGGAAGGTTGATTAAGCTAGTGGACCCTAACATTATGAACTGCTCCCATAAAATCACATTAGTTGGGTGGTGATGGGAAATGATCCACCATCTAGCTGCCCCTCAAATGTATAAATATTTAAGGCTGTACTTCCAAAGGGGTGGTAATGGGCCAGGATAGAGTTGAACCGGGCTTTTAATAGCTCAATTTTAATCCGGCCCAAAATTCAAGCGGAGTGCCCACAAGTAATGGCTTCATGTGCATAAGAGCGAATTCATCTATTAGGTTAAACACACATTGCCTAACCACAAAAGTAAGTCCAACCCAACAATTAGGTAGGCCACAGCATAGGGAACAGAGTGAAATCATCCCTAAAACCCCTATATTAACTATATTAACATTGTGTGGCCCACATAAGTTATGGAAAAGCATGATATTTAGGGTGATGATACATCTCGGTGAATGAGGTGCATTAGATGAAATAGATTGGATGTTATCTAACTGCTGCTGTAAGCCTCATAAAATTAATGATGGGCCTGACTTCCCTACTGCATGGCCTACTTGTGCTTTGGAACGACTTGATATTTAGGTCCTAGGATGAAGTTAGGCAGTACACATGATGAATGAGTGGTGGATTGACATGATTATTTAGGCCAAAGGCACAATCACCAAAAGTCCCCGCCTAATGAATTGATGGACTTTCACACACATGTTTGTTGACATGTGTGTAGATGCATAGCTAAAATAAGACATATTTGCAACTTATCCTCCACACAAACAGCCCACGCACATGTCAATCCTGACCATCCAAGGGTAGTAGACATATCTCTCTCAACTGTTTTCTGTGGTGTGGCCTACCTGAATCAAAACTGATTTTTCGTCCTTGAACCTAACATTGGATTACATGTCGAGTGGTCTCAAGGTAGGCCTCATAAAATCTAGGGTGGCATCTTTTTTTTCTTTTTTTTTTTTTAATAGTGGAAATATAAGAATAGTTGAGAGATGATAGCGCACCATTGATTTTTAAGGGGCCACCATAGTGTATATATATGTGAAATCCACTCTGCCGGTTAGGTGTAATCCTAGGTTAGTTTCAATGCCAAAAAATCAGGTTAATCCATTATATAGGTGGGCCACTAGCACTAAGTGTGTATTCCCATGTTAGGCTCAATATATATATATATATATATATATATATATATATATATTAGGTTAATCCATTAGTGAGCTGGCCATGCCAAAAGAAAAGAGATACATCCACCCTTGCTTTTATGGGTCCCATTGTGTTGATTATAAGAAATTTACTCCAACCGTTAGATTTCAAACCAATCTTTAGGCTTAGGGCCCAAAAATAGGCCTATACATGATCCAAATGGGCCCCACCAAGGGAAACAATTTTGAGGGTGAGCATTGCTTGTACCCTGTTTCCAATCATGTGGTCCACTTGAATCATAGATGCATTAGAGTTTTGGGCAATGGACATAATATGAGGTGATGCACCTAATGGTCAGGGCGTATTTCATATAAACATTATGGTGGGGCCCACCCAAGCTGCCAACTCGTTGCTCACATGGCTGAACCCCAGCTTCCATTGACAAATCCCTTAACAGAAGCAGCCAAATGATAATTAATTAAATCAATGTAGCTTATTAAAAAACTTCTTAAAAAGAACCTATATGCACCTTGAAAAAGCTCATTGAGTGGTGAGATTGTATTAGCAACGGTATGTAGCCAGAAAGGGTGGCGCACAACTCAATCTGCATCCGGGGAAGGCTCACCAAAGTTTTCAATGAGGACTTTCCCCCATTTTGACCTTTATCTCCCTGGCCGAGCTCTGACTTGCTCATTTAACAATAGTCAGGCTATTGATGATTGGTGGGCCAGGACTAACCTAAGCTTGCTACTTTAGGAGTGCAAATGGATCCTAACCACCCCACACCCATTTAATAATTCTGTCCATATTCACCCCATTGGGTAATCCTCACCAATAATTCGGTCTATATTTGCCCCATCAGACTAATCACCCCATAAGGCGCGTCACACTTGTAGATGAAAAATGGATGATTAGTAGGAAAATTCAACATCACTCAATAATTGGACCGGGCATATGTCATATAGATGCCCCACCTGGTTAATAGCCAAATGCCTCAAACGTTTGCCATATTGGCATGGTTGGGATGAGACATACACTTTTTTTTTTTTTGTTACCTTGTTAGTACACCCACTGTCAGATCACACTTCAGTGATAGCCACCCCCACTAGGGAATAGATGCCAAGACCTTGTGTTGAAAGGATGAGACATACACAATTAAGAACCTTCTAAATTGAGTATGGAGCCTGCTTTGATCGATGTATGACATCAAATCCATACATCATGTGCATCCATTAATGCTCTCTTAGGGCCTCAAAAAATTAGGCCCCCATTTTTAAATAGAATTTGAAGATATTGGCAAGACTTTCAATTCCTAGTCTTGGTGTGAATACCCACCTTTAATGTCGAAAACAGTTGATGTGCCAGCCGCAGCCTGCCGCCCATTTTGTGCAAGTAGCATTAAACTTGAATTTTCAAAAAAGAAAAAAGAAAAAAGAAGGCAAATTTAGAAAAATCCACCTACATAATTTAAATTTTACATTCTGGTACCATTTTCAAAGAGGTTTTCAGTAAGCCACAACATTAATTTAAATAATTGCCAATCGATTACCTTAGGTTAGAATCTTTAAGAACTCTGTTCTTGCAAGCAAAGGGGTCGGCAGCTCAGATGGGCCATACAGTGATGTTTATGTGAAATCCACCCCAACCACTAGGTGTATTACCATGCTCAGTTACTAGCTTAAAAATTAGCCCCATCTGTGATTTAGGTAAACTACAACAATTGAAAATGGGGTACAGGACATCTCTCATCCTCCAAACTCTTTCCCTTGGTGTAGCCCACCTGAATCTCAAATGAGCCTGATGTTTAGGTTCGGGCCTAAAATTTTGTGAGGCATTTAACAGACCAAGTGGATTCCAAATAATCATCACAAAAAAGCCCTATAAAATCAAGGGTGGACATCTCTCTCGAAAGTATTTCCTTTGGTGTGGCCCCACTTGAAACAAATATGGATCATGATGGTTCCGTCACCTTTGAATATTTATGGGGCCCATCGTGATGAGTATGTGAGATCCAATCTGACCATAGATGTGTAATCCCACATTAGGCCTCAGGGCCACACTAAAGGAAATAGTTGGTAGAGAAACATCCATCCTTGATTTTCACTGGGCTCATTGTCATGATTATATCAAATCCACTTCAACCATTAGATGCCACACCAAAAATTCGGCCCATTCCCAAACATAAGCCCATCTATGATTCATGTGGGCCATACCAAGGTAAATAGTGAGGAGGGTGAGGGTTGCACTGTAAACCATTTCCAATTATTTGGTCCACCTAAATCATGAATGAGAATGATATTTGGGTCCTGGCCTAACATGGGTTGAGCACCTATTAGGGTGGATTCACATAAGGATCATCACAGTGAAGCCACCCCGCATGGTCAACCCTAGCTCCCATGGCCAAGAAATCTGAAGCAATACAATTGCGTGATATCTTTTGTTTCCTTAATAAAATATACCTGGAGGTATCAATGAGCTCGGGCCAAGCTCTGCTAAAGCCCATCCCTCATTGTTTAATGTAGACCTGAACCTAGCCTAGCCCAGCTTTTGACAAGCCAAATTATCCAGCCTAAGTCCAACCCTTTTATTTTTTGCCAGCCTGAGCTCGTCACCTGAGAAATCAAGGGTGGGCATTAGTCTTGCAACGGTTTATGCTAAAATATTAAAAAAGAGAATGTCTCAAGTCTAACTTGTTGGACCACAATTTAAGGTCATTCCAATGGAAAACTTACTACCTGTTAAATTTACTACCAGTGTTAGTGCTTGTGAATCCAATGCTCTTGATAAGTTGGCCCCACCATGAGGATCACCTAATGCAAACATCATTCTATCCACTCATCAAGTGACCCACACAATTGAAAACAATGTATAGCCATTGATAAATAACAAAATAAAAGTGTAGCCACTTGATGAGTGGAGAGGGATGATTTTCATATAAAAAATTGCTCACCGTTGGTTCAACATTCAAAAGGGAATTTTACTGACCCAACCTTCACTTTGAGTGCGGCTTGGCTGCAACTCCAGAACCAGCTATGTGGGTGCGACTCTGACTGTAGGGCCCACTCGATGTATGCATTGTATATCCATGCTGTCCATCATTTTTGCCAACTTATTTTAGGGCATGGTCCTAAAAATGAAGTTAAAAATAAAGTAGATACAAATATCAAATGGACTACACAGGAAACGGTGGTCATTGAACGACCACAATTAAAAACTTCCTAGTGATGACCATGATATTTATTGACCATCCAAACTATTGATAAAGTCCAATCTAATCTAAAAATTTTGTGGCCAACAAAGGTTTTTAATGGTCAGTAACCTCTTGTGGTCCACTTAAAAATTTTATTTGCTTGATTTTTGGGAACATGCCCTAAAATAAGCTGCCAAATCAATGGACTGCACATATATGCATTAAATACATCTATGTGGGCCCTATGGTTAGGGTTGTACCCATATCACTAGTTTAGGGTCACAGCCAAGTCGCACTCCTTGATTTTTGATGGGCCTACTATGATGCGTATGCGAGAACCATTTGATGTATAATCTCACATTACCCATAGAGAAAAAAAGCTAGGCCGACTTGTAATTAAGGTGGGGCACACATGGAAAGAGTTGGGAGAGAGATCCACCCTTGAGTTTTATAGGGCCCACCATGATGATTATATAAAATCCGCTCTAGTTGTTAGATGTCACACCAAAACTTAGACCTTATAGGCAAATTCAGGCTCATGTGTAATTTAGGTGGGCCACACCAAGAGAAACATTTTTGCGGTGTAAAAATTGCCTTGTATGCTATTTCTCTAATGTGTAGTTTACCTCAACAATGGATGGAACTGATTTTTGGTTCTTAGACTTAAAATATGATAATACATTTTCGGGGTGTATTTAACACAAACAACATGGTGGGGCCCACCCAATTTGTAAGGAGGACATAAATTTCTGTTGTATTATAGGATTTCTTCTTTCGATAGCGAAAGGCTCGTTGGGTCACATTCTAGCTTGGTTGTACAAGGTCTATGCCCTTCCCAATTAGAAAATGAGCCTGCATTTTAAACTCAAGCCTGGCCCGGGCTTGACAGCATGACCCAAGTCTAAGAAGAAAGGAGCCAGGCACAAAAGGCCAATGGGCCAGCCCAGCCCGTATTATACCACATGAGAAAAAGAAGGGGAATTTTAGGTAGTAAAGTTAATCGCTATCCTCGGATTATGAAATTTTTATACAGCTTCTCCCATCACCACCTCCGGAAGTCATTAGTCGAAGAAGGTCTAGATACAATCATGAATTTGATGGTCAATGCCCTCAGAGCAGAGGGATAGTGACCATTTGTTGTACCTTCAGAACATTTCCTATTTGTTGACCAAGAGGGGACCCACCTATGAATTAGTTAATGGGTGGGCCCCACTTTCCTTGAAATCCGAATCAAGGACTAGAATTCGGAGATGACCCCTCTAGTACCCACCTTGGTGCTGGTGATGGAAAAGCTCTTTGGGCCCCACCATGATATATGTTCTATCCACTCTGGCCACCCATTTTTTCTAATTCATTTTATGACATGAGCCAAATGAGTTGGATGTGTGTGTGTGTGTGTGTAAATTTTACCTTCATCTTGGTCCGTGTGATCTAATTGACGAGTTGGATGGAAAATAAACATTACAATGGGACTTAAGAAGTTTTTAATGGTGAGTGCTCAATCACCACTGTTTCTTGTAGTGTGTTCCACTTGAGGTTTGCATTTGCTTTATTTTTGGGTTCATGCCTTAAAATGGACTGTAAAAATGGATGGACGGCGTGGATAAAACACACACATTATGGTAGGGGGTATAAAGCTTTTCCATCACCAAGGTAGATATTGGACGGGTCACTGTTGAAGCAATTCCAAGAATAAGGGCAGCAGTTGGGTGGTCCAACAATGACTTCAAGATAGAGGACGTCTCTATACTTTGGTAGATCGTATGATAGATGATACATGGGGGATTTATATATTGCATACTCTTTTTTTGTTTTGTTTTTGTTAGCCTGTTAGTACACGCCACTGTCAGTTGACACTTCCCTGTTAGCCACCCCCACTGGGGATCCATGCCAAGACGAACCAAGGTATCTTTCACTCAGTCTGCCACTTGAGCTATGGATCATGGTTATATATTGCATACTTGCAATACAAGTAGTTCAATTTAAGTCATCCAACTTATGGCCCAACTTAAATATGTATTAGAAAAATTAAGCTTGCCAAATTATCTGACTCTCGGATGGTGGGCATTTATTGGACAAAATAAAATTGAAAAGGCATCCAATGGTCCCATTTCAACAAACAAATATTCAATAATAAGAGTTTAGGATTTTCAAGCAATAAGATCAAATGCTTACATATAAGGCGTCATGAGTCTGCCAGGCTTGCAGGAATAGGTGTGGCCAGCTTACAAATTGTTATGCTCTACCCAGTATTTGAGTTGTCGGTATCGCTACAAGTTTCGCTGGCCGAAGATAAAGATATAATATCGTTATCGCCGATAATATCGCCGATAACTGGAAATGCAGGGAAAAAGGGGGAAATATGGGGGAAATGGTGGAATTTTTCAGTGAAACTTTAGGACATGCCTAAATACACATATTTACATATTTAGGAATGAAAATTTTACAAAAAGAATGCATTAAATTAGAAGTTTCCATTTAATGGGGGCCAAAAAGTATGCGTTGTCGTAAGAAATCACTCAAGTAGTAACCAAAATTAGTTTATATAATATAAATGCAAGTTTACAACAATTAAGACATGCAAAAGTAAATGAATTAAAAAAATACACATTTCTGGCCATGTTTCATCCCCACATAGAGTGACGAGGTGGCTCGTAATCATTGTCCGGATCCTGTGGCAATTGAGAGTAGTACTGCTGGCCAACATATTGGCAGTACTGTTCCCAGGTCATTCTCTGCTCGTACCAATTGAGGAACTCTCTTATATACCTCTGATAGTCATCCTCCCCAAACTGTACGAGAACACCTAAACGTGGGAATTGCGTGACATACATTGACGGCATTTCCTGAGTAGGGTACTGAGGAAACAGATCAAGTCCAACCCCGACTCCTTGATAGTATTGCTGCCAGTCATATGGGTACCCCGAATATCCTCCTGTCATAGGGTCATGACTCGAAGAACTATCTTCCGGCTGCCTGTACCCATGGGTAGATGAGCGTGACTGAATGTCAGAACTGTCATGGTCATACCCGTGATATCCCCCATAAGCATAAGGTGGGACAGAGGTGGAGCTCCCCTGATCTGAACTTATGTCCATAGATGACAAGCTGCGTGTGAGAGCATCAGCCGCGGCGCGTCCGGCTTTCTTCTTCGAACGACGTTCGAACATATATCTGGGCTCTGATGCTCTCGCCCTGGATGGTGGACGAGATCCATGATCCCCGTCCTGAGTGGCATGGTCAAAGCTCTGCTCCTCAGTGAACTGGCCAACGGATCGTTGGCTCTGAGCCGTCGTGTACCCCCCACCACTGCCACCCCCACCCCTACTAGTACCACCTATACTAGTGTCGGTGCCTCCGTCCCCTCCTTCATCACCATCATCATCGTCGTCATCGTCGTCGTCGTCCCCAGGACCAGTGTCAAGTGGGGGTTGAGTCTCATCATCATCATCACTCACTACAACTTGATGATGAGGAGGAGGCCGTGAAGATGCTTCCTCACCCTGATTGGAACGTGCCGAACTCCTCACCAAAGGATCAAAGGAGTCTGTATCCGCCTTTTGTTCCTCTACTGCCTGATCGACATCGATACCCAGAGCTGCTGCTCCCTCGGCTACCTGCGGAGCAAGGCCTCCCTCCGCATCATCTAAATCAGCTGATTTGACCCACTTATAAAGTAGGTCCTCATCATCATCACCTATTTGTGCCATGTTACCTATAGACAACAGGTCTAACGGGTCTTGATTTTCCTCCATGTCTCGGTCTACCCGCAACTGTCTGTCTCTTAACTTCATATTGTAATGGCAGTAAACGAGCTTTTGCAGCTTCTCATATGCTAGTCTGTTCCTCTTGCTGGTGTGTATGAGTGACCATGTGCTCCAGTTCCTCTTACACAGTGAGGAGGATACAGTCTGTGCGAGAACACGGACTACCAATAACTGCAGTGCGGGCGTGTCGACTCCATACATCGCCCACCACTCACCTATATATCCATGACGAGCTTGTTTTAATTTGAAGTTTAAATAAAAATGCAATTACCTAATTATGTTACCATACTCACATGGCATCATCGTTTCAGTCGATGCTTTTGCTAGTGCGGATGAGAACGTACCCCTTGCATCCCTAAACCGCAGCAACTGTAAACACGGATTCACATGTTATTATTTTTAATCACCCATATTTCTAGAGGCTATAAGGAAGAAATTTTATTGCATTACCTGGTTATCGAAATCTGCTTGCGCTGTTGATTCTGGGAATAATCGTTCAAACGCCTCGTGGACGCCATCGTCAAATCTTTATTCTCATGGAGCCGACGTTTATAATGAAATTTGGGATTCAGGTAGTATGCTGAAACTCAAATATTAGTTACTCAGTTGTATTAACATGCAAACAGAAATGATGCT
Source organism: Magnolia sinica (assembly GCF_029962835.1). NCBI lineage: Eukaryota > Viridiplantae > Streptophyta > Magnoliopsida > Magnoliales > Magnoliaceae > Magnolia > Magnolia sinica. Next base: position 32,775,542 of record NC_080581.1, read on the forward strand.
TAAAGTACTCAGTTGTATTAACAAACTTACCAGCTTGGTGGAGTGGATGCTCAAGAGTCTCAGTCCATCGACGATCGATGATATCGATCACCCACTGATACGAAGTGGGGATTGCAGTCATTATCCCCTGTCTCATAATTCTCATAAGCTCATACATTGACCCCATCGAAGGCCACATCTCATTATCTACGGCTCGTAGGACCTTGTACATCGGATGCAGGAAGGAAACAACGTTGTGAACTTTATCCCAGAAGGCATCGAAAAGCACTATATTTAAACATGTCTTTGCACCCTCAGTCTTCTTCTGATTCCACTCCATGTATCTCTCGGATCTGAACAAATTTTTGAGACCCAGGCGGTGCCTGTATAAGCTGTCAAGTGCAATGAAGTTCGCGGCAAATCGTGTCGCGCCTGGTCTAACGATGTCCCCTCCACAATACTCACGCATTGCAGCCAACAACCATGAGTGATTGTATATAAAGTTTATCACTTTCCTTGCATCCTGGATGGTTTTCCTGACAGAATCCCTCTGGTCAATCTCCTCGAGCATTAAATCAATGCAGTGTGCAGCACACGGGGTCCAATAGAGATTGAACTTCTGCATCAATTTCTTCCCCGCCTTAACGAATGCACTGCCATTGTCCGTCACAACTTGGACAACATTCTGAGACTCAACATCTCTAATCACTCCTTTCAGGAGAGCATATATGTATTCGTGATCTTTTATTCTGACTGATGCATCAATGGATTTGAGGAAAATCGGTTGTCCTCTACAGTACACCATGAAATTGATAATGGACAATTTCGTGGGTCCTGTCCACCCATCACACATGATTGTTACCCCATACTGCTTCCAATTCCGCTTGAGTCCACGTACCCAAGCCTGCATCTCGTGCTCCCGATCGAGGTAGACGCCAAGAATCTCCTGTGGCGTGGGAGGCTTCACGCCGGGCCCGGCACGTTGCACCTCCTCAATCATATTTTTGGAGTGAGGACTGGCTGCTGCATTTGCTGGTACATGGCTCGAGATGAACCACCTAGATATAACGCCACCTACTTTCTCCCTGAGCCCCTTGCTCCACATATTTTTTAATCTTTTTTAATTAACACCCGCGATGGGTGCATCTGGGACACGAGCGCTTTGCGTGCGTTGTAGGCCATGCCTGCTGCCTCCCTCAAATCGTCTGCTGCTCCCACCAGCCTCATGTCGGGACGTCCCAAACGACGGCCTACTCTCATCAATCTGTCTTCTTTGCTCTCCCTCCCACTCTGAAGCCCGAGACTCATGAATCACTTGTCTAAAATCACTCCTTTCTCGAGCCGTAACACAGTCATCGGGGTACACAATCCCCTCATCGTCGTCATCATCGTGCTCGTCGATAGCACCTAGGCCCCACCCAGTGCCTCATAGCTCCTTCCTCATATCCCTCTCTCAATCCCTTTGCTGCAGCTTGCGTGACTTTGCTTCAGTTAAGACTGTTCTCATCTCCTCTCTCACTGGCCTTGTTACACTTGGACAGTCTTTCACATTCTTGTATCCCCCTGCCAAATGTTCCTTTAGCCTAGACACTCCCCCACTCCGTATCACTTGGCCACAATAGTTGCATATGGCTCCATATTTATTTCCCTCCACTGGTCATCCATGTTTCCACCCAATGTCCCGTGCTCGTATTCAGTGCAATAAGCCCAAATCATTTGAAGGGTTAAGATGTTAGATCAAATTAAAATTTCTTATTAATTACAATTGAGGAAAGAGTTTGCAGATTACATACTAAGTAAACTTTAAGGGGCCTATTGTGATTTATACATACAACATGATGAGTATTGGAAAAAAAAAATGAAACAGATATAGTCTCAGGTGGACAATGCAAAAGGAAACGGTTGTGATTGTACGGTCCACCATTAAACACTTATTAGGACCCACCATAATGTGTCCATAATGTTTATTTTCCATCCAACCCGTTGAAAAGGTTACATAAATCTAGATGAAGTGAAAAAACAAATATCAGCTTTATACAAAACTTTTGTGGCCCATAATAAAGTTCGAGTGGACCCCACCATAGAAAATAGGGACTGTGATTGCATATCCACCATTAAAATCCTCCTAAAGATGTATGTACTGTTTACTTGATATCCAATCTATTGATTAGGTCATACAGATCCAGATGAAAGGAAAAAACAAAGATAAGCTTGATCCAAAACTTTTATGGCCCTCAAAAAGTTTATAATAGTTGAAGCTTATTCAACACTTTTTCCAATAATGTGGTCCACTTGAGACTGTTATATACTTAAGTTTTGGTCTCATTCTATCAAATGATTTAGGAAAATAGTTGGACGGCATAGATGAAACACATTCATCATGGTGGGGCGGGCCCACAGAGCACCGACCACCATCCATGGCTGGTGGTAGGGGGCGTAGCCAATCTAGATCCTTTGGCTACAGTTTTTAGCTACAACTTTAATCTGTAGCCAATGCCCCTGAAATTGGTTTGTTTATTGAGTTAACTCTTATTGCACCGAGTAAACTCAGTTGGGCCCACTGTGAATTTATGTGGTTTATCCACACCTTTCATACGTTTTTCTATCTCATTTTAGGCGTTGAGCCCAAAATTGAAGGTTAAATAAATCTCAAGTGGACCATACCACAGGAAACAGTGGAAATAACGATTTCCACCGTTGAAACCTTTCTATGCCCCACAATGATGTTTATTTTTCATCCAAACTGTTCATGAGATCAAACAAACATGGATGAAAGGAAAAAACAAATATAATCTTGTTCCAAAACTTCTGTGGCCCCCAAGAAATTTTCAACGGTATAACTTTAATTCACATTGTTTCCTATGGTGTGGTCCATTTTAGCCTTGTAAATCCTTCTGTTTTGATATAAGGCCCTAAAATTATCTTGTAAAATGGATAGACAGACTGGATAAAATACATAAACCACGGTGGACCCCACAGAGTTTACTCAGTACTGTTAGCATGCTACACGCAGTACGCAAACGAAATCGGATTGCGTACTCAATTACTCAGTACGCTCTTATCGTACTGAGTAAACTCTGTTGGGCCCATTGTGAATGTATCTGGTCTATCCACGCCGTCCATCCATTTTTCCATTTTATTTTAGGGGTTGAGACAAAAATTTAAGCATACCAAAAGATCAAGTGGACCATACCACAGGAAACAGTTGGAATAATGATTTCCACCGTTGAAACCTTTATAGGGCCCAGAGTGATGTTTATTTCTCATTCAACCTGTTCATAAGATCACTAAAACATGGATGAAGGGAAATAGAATATACAAGCTTGATCCAGAATTTCTGGGGGCCCCAAGAAATTTTCAATGTTAAATGTTCAATTCACACTGTTTCCTGTGGTGTGGTCCAATTGAGGTTTGGATATATTTCATTTTTTGGTTCAAGCCCTAAAATTATCATGTAAAATGGATGCACAGAGTGGATAAAATACATAAATCAAGGTGGACCCCATAGAGTTTACTTAGTACGCAATCTGCTTAGCGTACTGAGTAAACTGTGTGGGGTCCACTGTTATTTATTTATTTTATCCACTCTGTTAATCCATGTTAATAGATAATTTTAGGACTAGATCCCAAAAACGAAGCAAATTAAAATCTCAAGTGGACCACACTACAGGAAACAGTTTGATTGAACCTCTACCATTGAAAATTTTTTGGAGGCCAAAGAAGTTTTGGATCAAGCTGATGTTTGTATTTTCTCTTCATCCATGTCTTTGTGATCTTATGAACAGGTTGGATGACAAATAAAAATTAATTTGGACCCTAGGAAGGTTTCAACGGTGGAAATCATTATTCCACATTGTTTCCTGTGTAATGGTCCACTTGAGCTTTGGATTCACTTCAATTTTTGTATCAACTCCTAAAATTATTAGTAAAAATGGATGGACGGTGTGGATAAACTACATACATTAACAGTGGGCCCGACTGAGTTTACTCAGTACGATAAAAGCGTGCGGAGTAACTCAGTACGCAATCCGATTCCCAGCAGCGCAGGACTCGGTTTTCCTTCCTGCGCTGCAAGATTAGGTGGGGCCCACTGTGATATTTGTGAAAAATCCTCCCCGTCCATCCGTTTTGTGAGTTTATTTTAGGACATGATGCAAAAAACTAACCATATCTAAATCTCAAGTAAGCCTAAAATGTGATAATTAAGCGTCCACAGTTGAAATATTCGTGGGGCCACATAAGTTTTGATTCAGCTAATATTTTTTTTTTGAGTTCATCCCAATAGTAATGACATTATTAATGGTACCGATGGCATCTAAACATCACTGTTGAACCCCAGGAAGGTTTCAACGGTAGGAATTTTCCTAGCCACATTTTTCCTGTAGTACGGCTCATTTGAGCTTTGGAAATGGATTGGCGACTCGCCTGCCGTGCTCTGTGGGCCTCACCACAAGGTATGTATTTCATCCATTCCGTCCATCTATTTTTATAGATAATTTTATTATATAGAAAAAAAAAGAAACAGGTATATCCCAATGTCAATTGGACCACATTACAAGAAATAGTGTTGGATGAACTTTGACCATTCAAAACTTTTTGAGGGCCATGAAGGTTTTTGAACAACCTGATCTTTTTTTTTTGCCCTTAATCTGGGTCTATATGACCTAATTAACAGATTGGATGTCAAATAAACAGTATCGTGGGCCTTAGGAGGATTTAAGTGATGGATATCCAATTACTATTATTTTCCTGTGGTGTGGTCCACCTGATACTTTTATCCATCTCGTTTTTGGGATAAAGCCCTATAATGATTTGAAAAAATTGATGAACGGAGTGGATAATACACATACATCATGGTGGGGCCCACATACATCATGGCTGGACCACACCGTAGGAAATAGTTGAATTGCACATCTACCGTTGCAAATTTCTTGGGGCCACGGAAGTTTTGGATATGCTTAAATTTTTGGGCTCAACCCCTTGAATTAGATGGAAAAACGGATGAACGGCTTATATAAACCACACATGCATTTAACGTGGGCCCAACTGAGTTTAGTCAATACGATAGGAGCGTACTCGCACAGCGCCCATTGGATATACCTCCCGTATTTCGTTTTCACCTTCGCTCGGCGCGAACTCCTCACCGCGAGAGGTATTTTCGGGCAGGAGAGGGATTTTCGCTCCGCGAAATCTGATTTGCCGTTGCGAGAGCGATTTTCGCTCGGTGTGAAATCCGATTTCAGGGATTTTCGCTCGAAGCAAGAAATTTAAAAAACCGAGAAGCTTTGTCGAGAAAAGAGGAGAGATGGCGAGAAAGGAGGGGTTTTGCATACACATACCGGCTCTGTCAATCGAGAAGCTCCTCTTCCAGCTCCGGTTCCGACTTCCGATTAACCAGGTACGAAAATCACTTTGAAAATTTTTTTCCCCGATATCCCCAATATTTATCGCCGAAAAGAGGGGTAGGTGGTTACAGTTTTCTTGTGGGGTTGGTGGCTACAGTCGAGATTCTGAAAATATCAGACGGACGCCGATAATATCTCCCGATATTTCGTCGATAATGGAGTACGAAATGCATATTCCGATAATATCGCCTATCTTGAAAAAATCGCCGATATTTCGCCGACAACTGGCAGAGAAACGAATTTAGGGGGTTTCGGTGTCGCAGAGCTGGCGACACCGATATTATCGTCGATGTTATCGACAATTCGCCGATAACTCAAACACTGGCTCTACCACATCACATGACGCTCACTTCATCACACCATGCTCATCTTGCAAACCTTTTCCTTCGGTATGGCCCACATGAATCATGAATTTATCTAATTTTAGCAACTCACTTATAAATTTTGGTGTGACATCTAATGGTTGGAATATATTTCATATGATTATCATGATGGGCCCCGTAAGAATCATGGGTGGGTGGCTCACTTGAATCATGGGCTAGTATTATTTTTGGCCTTAGGCCCAAAGTGGGATTACCCATTTAATGGTGGGAGTGCATTTCACGGTGGGAGCTTGAGGGGTCCTACTCCCAAGGGCTATCGATTTCCATCGGTATATTAATTTTTTAAGGTAGACCCACTTTTGATTTTATACGGCCTATCGTGATGTATACGTGAGATCCACTCGAATGGTTAAATGTGTAATGCAACATTATGCATAGTGTAACAGATCATGTTAAATGTGATTCAAGTGGGCTATGTTGTGTTTTTTTATAATAAAAATAAATTTTAAAAATGAAAGTTATTTTTAGAAAGTAAATAAATATATTAATTATTTAAACTTTTCATAAATAGTGTGTATAGCTAGTCGGTAAGAGAATGAGTTTTTGCTTATGAAATCAGGGTTCAAATCTCCTTAAGGACGGTACGAAGCACCTTTCGCGCGAGCGACGTGAGCTGTAGGGCTGCTTGGGCGCTTTATTAGGTGCACTTAGCACTTAGTCTTTTTGTCACCCGGTTCATATTTTTTGGGTTATGGTACCCTGATGTTTTATTACCTTTTTTTGTTGATTGAGAGTAATTGTGACATGATTGTACATGTGGCACCTATGCCATGTGTCGCTTATGTGGATACAGTTTTTCCTATTGGATAACTGCTCCTGTCTGAATGAGTACAGAAATAACTGCCATAGGACAAAGAGTCATGTCCTTTCATGAAAAGACAATTATTTGCTGTGAATGGGTATGAATTTTTTGAAGAGGCACTTTAGCACATCTTCGGGAAGAAATTCATAAGCTTTCAATTGATATAAATCCTTGATACTATAATCCAGAAGTATATACTCTTAATCTTTGAGATTATATCATCTTCTGTGCAATTATTCTCAATCTAGTCTCTTGCTAAATTTTTTTTTCTGAATGTCTTAAGGCATATCGGTGTTAAAATTAGAGATCTGTTCAACACTTAAATGTGCAAAATTTCGTGTTGAAAATCGGATTGAGAGTTCATTGTATCCTGAAGACAATTTGCAGATTTCCTTCGTTTGCACTTGCTGAATTTTTCAGAAAAAGGGCATGATAGATCTTTTCGTGTTGAAAATCTATCTTGAAAAATTAACTATTCAAGTCGAGCCTTAAACATGATAGATCTGATCGTTTCGTTATCGTTTTCTTCTATCCTCCTTTGTGTACAAGAATTTCTTACTTTTATAACAGGCCACACTAAAAAAATAGTTGGGAAAGAGTCATCCACTCTTTATTTTTATTGGTCTATCATAATAAAACCACTGCCACACCGTAATTTATGATGGTTCATAAAAAATGAGGTCCATTGATGATTTAGATAAGCAAGACTAAGGGAAGCAATTAGGAAGCTTAGCATTGAAAATAGTTTCCCAATAGTATGGTTTGATTTTTGGTCACTTGGCCTAACATATATGGTGAAGAATCTAGTGGTTGGGATGAATTTTAAGTAAATATTTTCTAAAATATATAATTCTAATGAGGGTACAAAATCACACAAAAAATTCAGGAGATTTTAATAATCTGGCTGTCGGACTTGTAGGAATTGATTGGATGGTCTAAAATGAAAACTATCAACCCTATTCCATCAGTTTGGATTGTAGCTTGGAAAGAGTGGGATGAACAATCAAGTCAGATTTATTCGAGTCACATCAACAATTCTGAGCGCCTGCGTATTAAGCTCCATTCTCCGCCCGTGTATCATAGAAGTGGTTTGCTTATATCTCAAAGCAAACATCGGCTCCGGTCCAAATCTCTCCCTCCCTCTCTCTCTCTCTCCCTCCCTCTAACACACACACACGCAACGGTCTTTTCTTGACCGTCTTGCCCTCTCTCGAGAACATCATCGGTCCTCTCTCTCTCTGCCTCTCCCTCTCTCGGCCTGCCCAAGAGCCCTCTCTCTCTGCAATTGGAAAAGGCCGTCCTCGGGCGGCAGAGAAAGGCGTCCAAAGGCACTGCGCCAACACCTCATCCCAAACCCTAGCTCTCCCCCAAGCCCCTGTCTACTACCCTTTCGAGTACGAATTCCAGGACCTGGTCTCCTACATCTCCAAGATCCAACCTGAGGCCAAATGCCACGGCATCTGTTGCATGGTTCCCCTCAATAGCTTGGCCCACCCTTCACCCTCCGACATCTCCGCCTCCCACTTTCCCACCAAATCCCAGGCTATTCCTGTCTCCAGTTCCACCCGTCCGTCTGCGACCTGGCCACCCTCGAACTAGAGTATACCTGCTTCCTTGAGAACCACTGTAGCCGCAAGCTCGAGAAGTGGGTTGCTGTTGTCGTCTTCAAGGGCGAGGATCTTAGCCTCTGCTACCTCTTCAATCTGGTCAATTGTTTTGGTGGGTATGATAAAGTCGTTAAGGAGAAGAGGTGTTGCGAAGAGGAAGTGGTTGGGGATGGTGGGGCCAACAGGCACCTCGTTGATTGAGAGGCCATGTATGTGAGTGATTCAGGCACATCTTTGTACTGGAGTGGGTTCCCCTACGAGAATGACCCATTGCCACCCTCTTTCGACCTGGAGGTGTAGAAGAAGTACCGCTCTAGCCCGTGAAATCTCAGTAATTTTCCTAAATTACAAGGATCAATGCTTCAAGAGGTTCATGATGTTGGGATGCTATTTTTGTCGTTCTGTTGGCATTTACCACTAATTGATGAATTATCTGCACCGGTACATATATATTTTATGTAGATGTTTCTTTGACAGTGGCCCCTTCTGATTTTATACTTCTTTAATTGGGGTAATGAGTAGTTTTGCATCTCACCAAGGATAATTAGGGCAGTAGGGATTTTAGAGAATGAACATGAGATCTGATAGATCAAGGGAAGGACACAGTTAGGGCTAGGAGAAACCTAAAAATGATCCAATGGCTGAAAAAAACTCAAAATTTTCACTCCCTTAGACCTATATCTCTTTACATTTGAAACAAATCAATAATCCAACTTTATGATTCTAAGACAATCCTAATACCATGCCTGGAATTTCAAAAAATCAATTGCATTACAGAATATAGTTAGACGTAGTGTGAAGCCAGGCGACACTAGATTCTAGTGAAAGCACAGGGAAGCATCTGTTATTTTTTTATTTGAAAGTTAACACTACCAGGGATTGAACCCTAGATCACTCACGCACACTACAGTTTCTACTAGCTCATCTACACATTACAGGGGAAGCATCTGCTTCAAAATGTTAACAAGTATAGAAGGCTAGGAAGCTGGAGCGCGAGTTTGAAGCATGATTCCAAGTGGGAGCGACAAGAAGTCAGAGGATCCTGCACCAAGATTTCAGAAAATTAAGAGGATCTTGCACCAAGATTCCAGAAATTTAACTTTTAGTAGTCAAACTTGCCTACAACTAAATGTCTTCCACAACTTCCAGAATATCTTTTTTTTTTTTTTTGGTTTGGATGAATGGAAACTTTATTAAGAAACAAAAAAGCAAAAACAGAATATGCAACCCAACATCCATTGGGAGTAATCAATATAGATGCTGCTAATGCAAAACATAAAAAAGACAAACTAGAAGTCATCACACCCATCCTAAATGACGGTAGCAAGCACACATAAAACCTCCTTGGCTAGCCTATCAGCCTCAAAGTTAGTTGAATGTACTAACAATAGAAATGACACTGAGAATGATGAGCATACCCTAACCGCTTCCTCAGTCTGATAATCTCCAACGAGGTCTGCCATCAATCATCCAATGAATTGTTCCTTGAGTCTCCTTTAACCAATGATGAGATAAAATTGTGATCAATTGCATCTTAAAAAAAAAAGTGATCAATTGCTGGTTTGACACCTGCCTTCGTGAAGTTGGGGTCACAAATTCCTATTGGGCCAAAGAACTCCAGCATAGTTACACCTCTGCCATCTTTGATAAATCCTCTGATGTTGGTTGGGTTAAGAGGACATATCAGATATAAAGTGGGCAGTGGAGTTATGGTGCACCGTTGGACAAATAGTTGATGTGGGGATTGCACATTGTTGCCCTAATTCCACAATATCTTTACGCTGGTCATGGACAAGAATGCTTTGTTTTGTAGTTCTTTTTCAAGATTGGGTAGGAAGCTGGTGCGAAGCTTCCAATTTAGAAGAATCCTAGGGATGAGAAATTGATTTGTATGTTTGTTAGCTACTTAAAGCATTTGATGATCTTTATAATAGATTGGGGATAAAGAAGTTGAGAAAGATGTATGCAAACTCGAAAAAATGAGAGGAAGGGTTAGATGTATTAAGAGTAATGACTAAAGGGTATTGGTTAAGGACGGTGAGATTAATGAGAGATGGAGAAGCTATTTCGAGAACTTGTAAATGATCGACTCTTCTAAGATCATATGATAAAAGTCATTAACACAAATGACGTCGGATACCATAGATACTTTGGTATCATTGGGATATTTGAAATAAAAGAAGCTTTGAGAAAGACAAAGATAGGAAAGGCCCTAGGACCAAATGGTATATTGGTATAGATTTGGAGTTCATGAGAGATACTAGCTTATTTTTGTTGAAATTTTGTTCAACAATATTGTAATATAAAAAATTGCTAGAGATAAATGAAGAAAAATTACAATGGTTCCTATTTATATGAATAAAGGAGATATGCAGAGTTGCACTAAGCCACAACTATCATGATATTACACCTATGAGTGATACTATGAAGCTCTGGGAGAGAGTGATCACACAAAGGTAAGGTGGGAGATGAATGTATCAGATTATTATTATTTATTTATTATTATTATTATTATTATTATTATTATTATTATTATTTGAATTTATGTCAAGAAGGTCAATTATTGAGGCTATTTTCATTTTTAGTTGATGGAGAGATATAGGGAGAGGTGGAAGGATCTTCACATGGACTTTGTTGGTGTAGATAAGCACTTGATATGGTCTATAGAGAGTTAATCCGGTAGGTAGTGGGAAAGAAAAGTGACTCAAGAAGATATGTTGACATGATTAAAGATGCATGATGGGGTATTCACATCCTTAAAAAAGAAAAAGAAAAAAAGAGCGGAAAGTAACAAAGGTGAGGATCACTGGTGGAGGGACAAGTGATTTTCAATCATTGTAGGCTTACACCAGGGGTCAAAATTGAGCCTGTATCCTTTTGCATTGGTTACGAACGATTTAACAATGCATTTACATGAAGAGTTCCCATGGTGGTTTATGTTGTTTGCAGATGACATAGTTTTGATTGGCGGTATAAGGGAAGACATAAAAAAAATTTAGAACTGTGGAAGGATGCCTTAGAATCTAAAGGTTTTAAAATTAGGAGTGGAAATGAGGAATCAGTTAAGGTTGTTGACCAAGTACACCAACATGACCATTTTCAATATCTTGGGTGGATAATTGTGAGGGTGGAGAGATCAATGATGACATTGCTCATAGAATTCAACTTGGGTGGAAGAATTGGAGATGTGCCTTTGGAGTTTTATGTGATCCTCGCATAGCAATCAAACTGAAGGGCAACCTTTATAGGATAGTTATAAGACCGCCCATGCTTTATGGGATAGGATGTTGGGTAGTTAAGGAACAATATTCATGAACATAGTTGAAATGAGTATGTTGAGATGGATGAGTGGTAAGATGAGGAAGGATAGAATTAGAAGTGGATCCATTCGAGGGAACTTAGGAATAGGAGTAGCACCAATAAGTAATAAGATGAGGAAAGTAGACTTAATGGTTTGGTCATGAGTGATGGAGAACAAGCACTATACCAGTTAGGAGTAAGTTGGTTCAAGTTGAAGGCTCCAGAAGGTCAAGAGGAAGGTCCAAAAGGACATGGGGTAAGGTACTAAGAAAAAGGCCCCAGGACCTATGATTTAACTGCGAATATGGTCCGTGATAGAGTGAATGACCAAACAGGACTCATGTACCTTTTGCGATACTCTTCATCTTGTCATTGGAGTACCTTGGAGGTCAGGCTTTTCCTTTAATTTGATTTTTTTCTGTGTGATTATTTGTTCCATGCATGAAACTTCTTTTGAATAATCAAATATTATATACCATTTCATTTTAAAATCGAATTAACTTAGGAATAGTTGTACCTTTCAAAAAAGAATGAATTATAGTTACACATGAGCTTGATGTTGATAGTAATATGTTTAAGATAACAAATTACTCATGGGGCCTGTTTGTTGGATAGTTCCCATACAGATGTCTAAGCTCGATAGATTGTTATTGCAGACATCAGCCCATGCCCAAGCCTAGTAATCGTCGATGATGTGAGCTAGATAGCATGGTCGCGAGTCATCCTCCTTACATGTGGTATGTGTGTGTACTCCTATCCCGACCATGTAAATTGTGGGCATGTTGCCTATGAGCATTGCTCAAAAGTACAGACGCTTGTGTACTCTCTTTTCTCTCGTGGTTGAAGAGGCTATTTTTCAAACAATTTTATGCTTCTGTTAGCAAGTTGGATATATTGTTTCTGTTCCAGAAACATTGCAGTTCAAACCCAAATTTTGATTTTCACAAGTACATGATGTGGGCACACGAAACTTATTTTAAGAAAGTTGTTGGTAAAAGGTAACCTTTGCCCCTCTTTGTTCATCCTGTCCTGTTGTAGCTATTCATCTGTATTTTCAGGACAAACTCGTCTTCACTCATTGTCAACATCATCTGCAGCTGGTATCTGTGGCTCTTCGTTGTTATCCTTCTGTTGCTAAATGTGGATGATGTGCATGATTTGAGATTGTAAACATACTATTTCAATCATTCAGCATGCATTTTTTTTTTTACTTCATATACTATTCATGATTGCCATTGCTTTCATGTTTATATGAATGATATGTATGCTTCCATCCTTGTATTCCTATTTGGGTTGTTTATGCATGATGGCACACGTATTTCTAGTTATCCTTTCTTCTTTCGATCCTAATTGTACAGGATCTCATAACAAGTGCATTGGTGGTGTTTTTATCCTTTCTGCCTTCGATCCTAATTGTATATAGGACTTCAAAACAAGTGCATTGGTGGTATTTTGAAATTTTTATATAGTCACTCGAAACTCAACTCTCGTAAGTGCCAGAGTCTGACTTCTTTTGAAATTTAGCTTAAGCACTGGATTGAGTTCTCCAAGTATTTAATTGAGCTTTTTGGGCACTTGATTGATTTTTTCTTTTCTTTTCTCTTCTTTTCATTTTTTTTTTCCGGTTCAGCTTGATACTTAAAGCTTTTTTAAGTTTTGATTGAATCGAATACTTCTGGCTTTGAAATACACACATTACCCATTTACTCAACCCAATTCTTGATTTGACCAAGCCAAGGCAATTTTTTTTAGTACTTGATTGAGGTTTTAACTCTGATGTTAACTAATGAACTGGATGAATTGACAACTTCTACTTCTCGTAGGTGCAAAATTAGAGCACATATAACTCGTGTGGCTCAAGACGCTGTGGAGAAGTAGAAGGATGCTCCAGTGAAGCCTTTTGATGAATACTTTTGGTGTAATTAGCCTCATATTGTCCCTCACTTGATCCATTTCATCTAATTCCACGATTCATTTGAGATTGCATTCTTCTTCTGGATGTTGGTAAGTTAGAGCATATGTTTCGTAGACCTGCTAGGTGCATGTATGTCCACTGATTTGCCTTGATATTTTCAGAGAACCTTTGGGTTTCATTCATGCATGATGAACAAAATGTGGGTTACATAGTTTGAAGGCTTGGACTTTTCGCTTGCCTTGTTAATAGTAATAGGCTAATTGCTACACAAAATAGAATGAAATGCCAATAATAAAAGATAGATACTATGTATTCTTTTCAGTATTCCTACATTTCTAGCCCTTAGAATGTAGTGCTGTTGGATTACATGTGCAGCATGCTTATTCAAGCTCTTCACTGCTACAGTAACCTTTGTATGCAATTTTTACCCTGGTAATTGTTTGCCTTGCCTTCTTTTAAAGCTCCATTCGTCAAAGAGTTTGGGATGGCTGGGGCCTATCCCCCCCCTGAAACGAAGATGGGTTGCAAGTTCAAATAAGAGATTCAGTTAGTAGCAAACCCTGATGGGTTGGGCTAAGGGAGCATGGGAGGGAAAGAAACCAGAGGGACGGTCGATGAGTACCCGGACCCACAGGTCTAGGCACTTCTTGGACCAACCCGATTTTAATAGTTTGGGTCCCATTTATTGAACCCGTTAAGAATTCGGGTTTGAGTGCTTTAGTTAGCATTAGGTCACATTGATTGACCCACTCAATTCTAGTTGGTCTAGTTGGGTAGGTTTACTAGAGAACCATTATGATTTTTGGATTCCTGGGTAAACATGAGCAACATACCTGAGCGATGGGGTGGATCTCGTGAAAGTTAGACTCACGTGGTGCTCGATTAGCAGAAGCAATACACTACTTTACACACTGTGAAAAAACCAGAGGACAATCAATGAGTACCCGGACCCGTGGATCCGGGTACTTGTTGGATCTGACCCGATTTGAATGGTGCGGGTCCCATTTATTGGACCCGTTAAGAAATTGGGTTCAGGTGCCCGAGTTAGTGTTAGGTCACACCTCCTGTTAAGTCTGATCATACATGTTGTCCATACTGGATTCTCCTATAGACCAAGGTGTTCCGTAATGGTAACAGTGGCCATAACGACCACCACCGTTACCTTTACAATACAAGGCATAATGGCTGTTACGGCTCTGTAACAACTGTTACGGTCTCTCTTTTTTATTTATTGAAAAAACCCTCGAAAAACCTGTATCTGCTCGTAATTTTGATTAAAAAGTATGAAAAACCTGTATATCCCGTAATAAACCATTACGGGGCTATTATGACCTTTATAGGGGATGTAACGTGCCGTTAACGGCAATTATGGGTTTTTTTTTTCCATAACGGCTGTTACGGCCGTTACGATCCCGTAACGTGTAATGGTTGGCACCATTACCTTTACGTAATGGCCTTTACGGCCCTGTAACGACCTTTATGGCACACCATGCTCCAGATCCATCAATTTATCATGTTTGCCTCTCGCAGCTATTTTGGTTGTAGCTGGTTTAGAATCTGATAGCTTAGAGTGGTTGCCCCAAATGGGGAGTTTTCAGTAATTTTCTCAATAGGCTTCTTCTAGATTGAAAGAAAATGCTGACGAACTGTTTCTCCAGATACACATGGGCAATCACCAACTGTGCCACCTGTGAGGTAAACATGGGCCAGCTCTTCACAACTACCAACAAGAAGCTGCAGCGAAGATCATTCAGCGGTATTCGGAGTTCTCAAGTTGCGGACAACATGTGCTGAGACTTGAGCATGAAAAATCTGCAGGTTTTTTTTTCTAGTTCTTCCTCCCCAAAATAAACCTGTCTGTACAGCAATGATTATTTAGCAAGAGTTCATCTCCCAATTGTTGTTATATCTATATCTCTATACCACTAGTAGTTACCGGCAATTCCAACAATAGTAATAACACCTGTAGAATTCACCTCTCTCATGTTAAAGAAGCCAAAGGAATGCAGAGTGCATGGATTTTAAAGAGGTTTGCTAGATCTGCTTGCACTTCTACAAGCAGATATGTGCTAACCTTACATGTGCAGGACATCTGAGCCATGTGTCAAGGATGTTTGGTGGCTCCACATGCACTTCCGTAAGTGGATGCATGCTAACCTGGAAAATGTGCAGGACATCTGAGCCATGTATCAGGTGTGCTCTACCATGTACATAACTGCGAGGATGGTTAAATCATCAGTTAGGCCACATAGATGAAAACGGTGGATGGTTTAAACAAGCTTGGCAATTTTTTTCTAGGCCGTCCATGGTTTTAGCACATGCTTTTGCTTATGTGCTGATTTGTCCAGTTATGATGCCTGGGCTGAGCCATCTACATGATGGGGCCCGCCTAATACTTGGATGGGATGTCTACAAAATGTGAGCCCACATGCTGATTTATCATAGGTCTGTGGTTCCAGTCCTGACCTGAATGGCTTGGGCTTGGGCCTATGATATAGACCCAATAACGGGCTTAGCCCTGATTTAATTCAAATTTCTACTATGAGCTTGGACCATCATTTAGCTCTCTAAATTGTATTTCGTTTTGAATAGCCACTAACAACCTTCTCTCTTTTTTATTTTTCAGTGTTTTTTCCTTTTCTTATTTGATAGAGTGGATTGTTTTTCAAAGATGTAACCAACATCTTTCTAATGGGGTAGCAGTCCCCGGAAATGCCTACAGCAATGGTAAATGTCCATGCAGATTTGACCTTGTTAGTTTTTAGGTATATAGCATTATACCATATAGCTCAAAGTAATTGTAAATTATTACTTATCGGTGAAACAACACAACACTGTACTCAATGTATTAAGGTTCGCATTTTTTCTCTAACTTTCTCTTGTACTTCAAAGTCTGATCCATGACGTTTTTGTTTTACTCACCAAGTTGTTTTACTGTGAATCAGATGCAAGTCAGCATGGCATGTGTACCAGTTGCAAATAAGAGAAAAAAACTTACAGTTTTAATATGAAGAATCATGGTACCAATGAATCACAGTGTGAATAGAATCAAAAGATCAAATCCCAAAGGCAAAAAAGAGTTAAAGAACTTAGCTGCATAATCATTATAGCCAGGTAATTCTTCCACTTCAAATCACACTTCAAACTCCCTCTCTAACTTCTGCTCGCCAATCTTAGATCTTGGACCCAAAAAATGAGCCTCATCAGTGATTACACCTCTCAACTTTTTCCTTTTGTGGCCCCAGATGAATCATAGGTCAGCTAGATATTTTGGTCCTAGGCCTAAAGTGAGATTACACATCTCATGGTCGGAGTGGATTTCAAATACACATCAAGGTGGACCCTCAAAAATCAAGGGTGACCTCTTTCCTCCTGTGTTCAAATTGGAAGAGAGACGTCGACCCTTGATTTTTACCAGGCCCACCATCATTATATGATACCGACTCCAATCATTAGATGCCACACTAAAATTTAGGCATAGAGCCCAAAAATCAGGGCCATACGTGATTCAGGTGGGCGAATTTTAACACTGCTACCATGTAAAAGTTAACTGAAATTTGAAGTTTGATATGATAATATTGATTAGAGCTATGCTATGCTGTTATGGCACCGATAACTTAGACAAGCTGTGTTTCCTGGTATATATTGGCATCGATCCCATTGCTGATAAAGCTGAAGATGCATGTTAGACATTAGTTGACACAGCAAGTTGGCTGCAGGGCTAAACATTTTGTTTACTGTCTCTGCCGGGGCTGCTGATTGTATTGTCCTTCAGCTTGACTAATCTGGAGCTTCAAGGCCCTTTTCTGTATTTTGGGAATTCCATTCCCGCTTCTGATGTAATGAATAAGTTGTCTTCTCGGAAAAAGAAAAAGAAGATAACTTGATAGTTGTCTGAGGGCTTGTTTGCATGCAGCAGTGATTCTCTCGACCTTTTTGGGATTTCATCCAAAAGGATTCTGAGCAGAACGAAATGGTAATTTGGTTTAACCAAAAGTCCTATGTGAAGCAAAAAGACATTAAGATGTTCTTCCTTTTCCAATTTGTTTCCTTCCCCCACCCAATCTGGAAAAGATTGGACTAATCAAATCCAATTCAAGGAGCGGCCAACATGTAAACATGCCTTAATATGTACATCTTGTTGGTCACATTTTCTTTTTATGTAGAATTGTTCACAACCCCAAGTGTAAGTGTAGGGTTGCGATGTAGTAGTAACTCATGAGAACGAGGTCGAATCCACAGGGACTAAACTTGTACGTATTCTGAAAAGAACTAGAACTAGAAGAAGATCTAAATCTGAATTTTGGAATAAAAAAGAGTAATTGTGAATAATGTTTAAACTATCAATTAAAGGTGGGAACTAGGGTGCCAAGGATCCACTTGTAGCTATTAAGATGCTACCTTGCTTGATTCAATAAACATAATTGGAATTGGAGTCCTATCCTATCCAATTGAAAGATAAAGCAATTTAAATCAAATCTAAACTTTTCATTGACCTAATTCTCAATGGATGAGAATTGTGATGATTGGAAGGGATTCCATCACCCTAACATGCCTAAGAGACGATGGTGGACAACTGGATTTACCAATCTCACTATCTCTAAACAGGAAAAGAAGATATCCAAAGCTATCACAACATCTATTGTAATTTGAGTCACAATAAATCATAGAAAACTGAAAATATTCTTTTAACATCAAACTAGAAATCAATGAAGTTAAATAAGAACAAGAATCAAAGCAAAATAAATATCCAAACACACTACAAGCTTCACCTCTTAGCCCTAGCTAAGAGGTTTAGCCAACCATAGACATGATTGAAATCAAATCTCTTAAACAAAGCATGAAAAATAAACTAGGGAAGAAGAAAAACTCTTTGGCAGCTGCTCCACCCTTGTGCTATGCTCCTTGAGACTTTTCTAAACCCTAGAAGATGCTTTGGAGCATCCTAGGGAGTCCTATTTATAGTTGTGGAACTCCAACTTTCGCACCTAGTTGGAAAAATTTAGAAACCGCCTCAAATTTATGCACTCTCCGCAATTTGCTAAATTAAACTTCACTATGCGCGGTTTCTCAAAATATACTTCACTCTGCACAGCTACAATAGACTCCGAGTTTCAGAATATGCTTTTTCAGGACTTTTTCAGGAATACGTTTGTTTTCAGGACAATTTCATGATTCGTTTTCTTCACTTCAAATCTTTGATTCTCTTTATTTCTCACTTGGTTTTCTTGGATTTTTGGCATGTGAATTCTTCATTAATGACTTCAAAATCTCAAAATCTTCATTTAGTAATCTTTTGAGCATAAATCTTCCTTTTGGCATTAATTTCACCTTAAGCTCTCGAAATCACCTCGTACATAAAAACATGCATAATTAAATCGATTAAGCACTATCATGTTTATAAAACCAAGGTATAAATAGGGAGAAATACACAATCTTTCACTCAACAAGAAGCTCCTCACTTATATCCTCCATGTATTGTTATAATATATCATATGAAGAAAAGATGGTAACCATTAGCCTTCCAATTCTTCATGAAGTCGTCATAAAATGGAAAACAAGAAATGTGAAAATAGAAGGGAAAGACAATATATATATCAGAAGTTTATAAATTTGCCGGAGTTTCTTTCTTACCTCAAAAGATTTGTTTCTGACTGTTCCCCATGCTGAATGTTTAATGCCTTTACTTTTGTTCAAAATGTTACAAGATTGTTAATGCTCCCGGCAGGTATTTATAGCTACACCAGGAAAGTCTCTCATTGTGGATGATTATGGACAGGTTAGAGAGGGAGGGAGGACCCACCTGGCCCAACTCTAGTTATAGGTCTCTTTGGTCCAACTTCAAGTAAGATAGTTGCAATCTGGAGCCCACTGTATCCTAACAAGTAGGGAAATTATAATCTAGTATTTTACACTTTATTTCAGGATGCCTTTGCTTCCGATAGAAAAAAGGCAAAAATGCTCAACTTCTCTACTGGATATGGGAAAGCTTATGTTAGACTGGCCCGTGATTAGGAGGTATGCATACTCTTTATAGATGAACATGTGGCTGCCTGTGGCCAGATTCAGCTTTACACACGCACACATTTTTTCCCTTGCATTTCTGATTTTAGTAATTTTACCTGAAAATGAATGCTGGTTTGATACAGCATAGCCACTTTCATGAACTGTTTGTCAAAGCAATCAGTTAAAGGTGCAATTTCCTGTTGTTTTTTTAACTTTTCTTTTCTTTTCTGTTTTTTCCAGTGGCACTACTAAAGAGCATGAAAATAATGAGGTATGAAATAATTAACGAAGATAAGAAACCATTTCACTTTTGAACTTTGTTTTATATTTATTTTCCTTACGGGAATTATACCTTACATTAGGCAACAAACATGCCAGATTGGCATGTGGATTAGAGTCTCGACCTAAATGGGTTGCGCTTAGGCCTAATATAGACCCACCAACGGGCCTAGACCTAATTTAAAATGGGTTGGCCTCAGGCCTAGGTCGGGCTGGCTTGCAGGTTAACTGACCCAACTTGCTTTTGTGGTAGTTCAGGCCAAACTATTTGGGCAGTGGATCAGGTTCGAGCTAGAAATATGTTCGTTTAAACAAATAGGTTGGGCTTGTGTTGAACCCTACCTGCCCACTTTGGTTATTAATGGGTTGAGCCAGATTATCCGGCTTGGCTTGACCGGAAAACCAAAACAAAATAAAGAAAAGTATGGATAAATTCATTGTCTACACTCGAACTCAACCTGATTTCTTGAGTCCAATTTATTGAACCTAAACTCGTTAAAATTGGGTCAGGTTTGTAGGTCGAGTTCATTGGGTACCCATTGACATCCTTACTGACCTTAATGCAACGAGTGACAAACGGGTCAGATTTGTATAGGGGGCCAGTATCGACCTTTTAAATTAATGGGTCAGCTGCTTTTGATTTCTAGCTAATCTAAACTAGCTTTGAATTTTAATGGATTAAGTCTAGGTCCAAAACTTGAAGTAGATTCTTAAATGGTTGGGTACGAGGATCTCCTAAACCCTACCCGACCAAACCCAACCCAACCTATTTTCGACTCTACCCGTTGGGCTTTTAACTGCTATGGGCCTAGCTTAAGATTAAAATTCAAGCACTTTTTAAATTTTTTTTGTCAGTCGGGCTGATTTGGACTGTACAATAGTCTATAAGCCTAGCCCGGCTAATTAGTGTCACACACACAGGAAATTGTACTATGAGGTCAACCTCATGGGAGTTTCCCATCAGGCTGAACTTTGTGGATCCACCGTGATCTATGTTGGACATCCACAACATGCATTTGGTGGGTCCCCTCTAGGTTATGATATATCCTAAAAATGAACCGTATCCGGAACTCAAGTGGGTCACACCATCTGAAATTGTGAGAAATCATGCCTAAAACATTTAAAATCACTTGTGTGGGGCCCACCTGAGTTTTGTGTATGGCTGAAACTTGGTGCGACTTCATACCCATGCCGTCCCTTTTCTTGTATCATTTTAAGGATTGAGCCCAAAAGCTCAAATAGGCCACACTAAATAGTAAGATTGGGTTTAATTTAATGCACAAAGCATTAAATGCACGAGCTATCTGTGGTGTGGTCTACTTGAGTGTTGGATCTGCCTCATTTTTGGACTCACCTTAATATGATCTAAGAAAAGGAATGGACGGCATGGATACACATACACATCACGATGCCCCCTATCTGCCCAATCGTGGCTAGAGCCTGGCTGGGTAGCATCCATTTCAGAAAGGCTTTCAATAACCATTATATTTGACAAGGGAAGTTGGGTTGGCTGGGTGGCTTGGGTGACCTGTGAAATCCACCCCCACCATCGGGTCTGTCATCCCATTTTAGGTCCAGGGCTCAAAACTCAGCCATATCCATGATTCAAGTAGACCAACAGGGTACATGACAATACTTACCCTTGAAATTGTTTCCCCTTGATGTGAGCCATTTGAATCATATATAGTACTGATTTTTGGGCATGACAGACCCAGCTTCCGTTAAGAAAAGGTGCTCCAGTGATAATTTGTTACATTAATAAGGTTGCTTATTAAAAACCTTTTTGAAAACGGTATAGAATGTAAATAATACATTATTGAGTTGGTATTTTGTAAAATTCCATATATAAAAGAATGGAATTTTATAAGACGCCCACTCTTAATTTTTGATGGGGTTTACCATTGTGTGCATGTGGGATGCACTCAGACCATTAGATATATAATCCCACCTTAGGCTACTGACCATGAGATATATAATCCCACCTTAGGCTAACGATCATTAGATATATAATCCCACCTTAAGCTACTGACCATTAGATATATAATCCCACCTTAGGCTAACGATCATTAGATATATAATCCCACCTTAGGCTAAGGGAAGAAAAACAAGTTGACTGTGAATTAATCCCACACCAAACAAACTAATAATAGAGAGATGTCAATCCTTAATTATTTTTTCAGGGCCCACCGTGATGGTTATATAAATTCACTCCAACCATTAGATGCCACATCAAAATCTAGACCCAAAATTGAAAATTTAGGTCCATTCATAATTTAGCTAAACCGCACAAGGGAAAAAAGAAAAAAGAAAAAAGAGGGAAAGTGTTGCCTTGTACACTATTTCTAATTGTGTTGTTCACCTAATCATGGATGAGGCTGATTTTTTTAACCCTGGGCCTCACATTGGTCGACTCACTTGATAGTCGGGGTGAAGTTCACATAAACATCACAATGGGCTCACCCAATTTTAATTATATTCTTAATTGAATACAAGTTAAACTATGTCTGCCCAATAAACATGTTATATTCTGAAAAGGTATAAACGTATTTAAATCTAATGAGATGTTGGTAAGGATGTGGAGCCAATGGCATAGTAATCTAGCCAGTGAGAGTTGGCCCTAAATACATATAGCTTTACTATTAAAACTTTATAGAGTATTAAATAATAAGATATAAGACTTGAAAGTACCCAATCTCAACAACAGCCTGTTGACAGCCTCAGGGAATATATGCATATGAAAGATCTATGCCTATCTCCATTGATGCATGTGCCCTAACCATTTAATGGGTGGGCCTATTTGATTTTTGGGGCAAAGCACTATATGTACATGTGACACACTTAACTACCTGCACGGTTTGGTCAGTTTGGTCCTATGCACAATTTGGCCTTGTGCACGTAGGGTCCAAAGGAGTTGGGTTGGGTTATTTTTGCAGAGGATGTGGGTCCCATGGCTTAGTAATTCGGCTATTAAGGGCCTGTTTGGATTCAACCAAATAAATTACTTTTTAACTTATTTTAAATCATTGAGTGACTTTTTAACACTAGTTAATTTGGTAAGCACTGTCATAAAAGTAATTTAATGCTAAAAGTTACTTATTTTAACAGTTTTTTTTTCTTTTATAATTTTTTTTGACTTTTACTCTCCTACTTTTTCTCATTTGGCCACAGTGCATATCAAAGCAGCCTTTCTTTCACTGCCCTTATCAAGGGAGGCCAACTGTCCGTTTCAAAGGTGGGGCCCACACGATGGACAGGCTACATCAAAGGTGGCCCATGTGATGAGCAAATGGGACTTATTTTTACATAATGTGATCCTCATGGTGGGGCCAACCTATTTGTGGGGCCCATGGTAATGAATGAGTTATGTCTATGCTGTCCATATATGTGTATTCGTTCAAATTTATGTCATGATCTCAAGTGGACCGCACTGTAGAACAATGAGATGGATGATGCTCATGGTTGAAACCTTTCTACGGCTTGCCGTGATGTTTATTTACATCTAACTTATGCATGAGGTCGCTATGAATTGGATGAAGGGAGAAAAGAAAAGAAAAAAAAGAAAAAACAAAAACAAAAATCAAAATCAGATTGATCCAAAACTTCTCCTCAAGATTTTTAATGGCGGCCCTCCAATCCCTACTCTTTCCTATGTTATGGCCTATTTGAGTGTTTAAGCTGCTGTATTTTTGGACCCATGCCCTAAAATGACATGGAGAAACGGAGGAATGGAAAAGATATAAAGTATACATTATGGTTAGGGCCGTCAACGAGCCACGCCTGGAGTAGGTCATGGCCCATATTTTAAACTGTTTCAGCGGAGCCGTCGGGCTGGCCCTATTGAAAATTCTGATTTTTCAGGCTCAAGCCTGGCACATTGACGCTCCTAATTATGGTGGACTGGCTCCAGGGAAATCGGCCTCTTTTGATACTCTAGCTGTATGATGCATGTTACGTAGGCACCTAGAAGTTGCATAGGCATTATTTTAAATATAGCATACAACTATTAAAATTAAATGGTCCAAATTATGGTAATCAGTGTAAATGTATCATGACCATTGGACTGGTGTAAATTTACCGGACATTAGAAAAATGAAAACTATCCAAAAGTTCTTAGTTCCACAAACAAGCGTCCTAGTCCACGAATAAGACTATGGGATTGTTACAAAAAAGAAATCTGATACTGCGACAGTGGAAGAAAATCTATTAAATTTTATTTAGGTTAATATATGCAACGTGTATAATTCTGAGGGCCTGTGTATCCAGCTTATCATTTCATCCACATCGTCCACATTATGTTGGACGGTGCTGGGCAATGTTTGGATGGTGCTGATTTACTTAGGCAATGTTTGGACAATGTTGATCATCATTAATGGGCTGGGTGCCCCATGAAATGATAGTATATAGTGGTACACATGTTACACCTACAACTATTGAAATGATTTTTGATGTGGTCCAAGCCCACTTGAGGCCCATTGGTGAGGCCCATCATGATGTATATTCGAGGCCTATGGGCGAGGCCCAGTGTAATGTATTCAAGGCCCAGGGACAAGACCCAATATGATGTATTCAAAGCCCATGGGCGACGCCCATTGTGATGTATTCGAGGCCCATGGGCGTGGCCCAACGTGATGCATATGTGGCCCATGAGTGAGGCCTAGGGCGATGTATATCAGGCGCTTATGTGGGGCCATGGGTTCACTATACGTATGGCTCTATGTGTGTCACGTCCCAAACTCGGAAAACGGGCTCACAAAATTCCCGATCGCCGAATCTAGTGCCGACAGCCTCCGTAGTGCCCCATTCTCGGATTCCGGCACTCTCATGCCAGATTCCGATCCTGGGATCCTACAAGGAGGATTTTCAGTAGAAATTTTTTTTTTGTAATAGAGCATAACCAAGTCACAAAACAACATCACCACATATCCACTATATCGAAAACTTTTAAGTACAATGCAGAAAGGGAAATACAGGGTGATCAAAAGCTTCAAAATAAACTGATGTGCACTCCTGCCTCAGCGCTGCTGCTGTCTAACACTACCTGCACGCAACGGTCGTGCATAAGCTTACAAAAGCTTAGAGGGTACTGAAAGTGTGTGTGCAAGGCCAGCGCCAAGTGTACAATATCAGAGTAATGCGGAAATATGCGATAAGTCCATGAATGCTATCACCCATATCAACGTTATATGATGCAAGACATGAATGCTTGCTATCGGCCATACCAAGGCCATGCAATGCGAGGCCTATGTAGTCAAATGTCATATGCGAGATGCGAAGCAAGCATGTCGATCCTCATCAAGTACACATATCGATGCAGTTCCTCTCTGGATATCACCGGGTCTAATACACCTCACACCGACTGCCTCCTCCCCGCACAGCTCAGCAAGTGGAAGAGACCACACTATCACCTATAGTCTGCCAATACTTACCCGGCTCGTCGATAGCGGACTCATTTGCAAGCTGGTCAAACTCAGCCTAGCTTATAGCCCCCTCACTCGGGCGGATAAGGCCACACCCCCTTCCAACCGACCACGACACAGTGGGAGACGCGGCCTACTGGTATTCGGCACTCAGGCGCTCATGTATCCACTCGGTTTAGACGTTGGAGCATCTCCTGGTACCAAAAAGGTTCTGGGACTTTCACCCAAAGACATCCTAAGTGCCCACAATGCTAGAGCCAATATTTTCGGTATCCGATACGGCCATCCACGATGTGTCTGTGGAGCCATGACCCTGATGTCACTAAGGCGTGTAGTGAATCATGACACACAATGCGAAATGCATGAGTCAAACCGTCAATCATGCAGAAATCTCACGCGTACCACGCGCTCATATGGGGCACTCCATCTCAAAAGGAGTCCCGTAAATGTCTCGCCCAACGGCTTATGCTATGATTAAGCATTCCTCATATCAAGCATACATATGATGCGTATGGGCATGTATCATGGAGCTATACTAAGCATGTTATAAAGTAAGGAACTATCAACAAGTATGGGCCTATTAATGGGCCTTAAGGAGAGTTACAATGCGGACATTTAACCAACATTATATTTACAATGTGGACGTCAAACCAACATCGCTCCCAAGGCATGGCTCGCCATAAAATACCATTACACAAACCATATGGAATCACACATTGCAATGAACCCTAAGGACATCCCATTGGGCCTCGACCCATGGGCCTTAGACACATCAAATGGGCCGTATCACATGGGCCTTACATTCATCAAATGGGCCGCATTAATGGGCCCCCACCAACGGGCCTTATGTACGTTGCAATGGGCCATATCCCACGGGCCTTTGAAAACATCACAATGGGCCTTGTAACATGGTCCTTATGCATGCCAAATGGGCCTAATCATATGGGCCTTATGCATACCAATGGGCCTAATCATTGGGCCTAATCATATGGGCCTTATGCATACTAAATGGGCCTAATCATATGGGCCTTATGCATACTAAATGGGCCTAATCATATGGGCCTTATGTATCTCAAATGGACCACACCAATTGGGCCCCATATGTAGATCAAATGGGCCTCATAACACGGGCCTTATAAATGTCAAGGTGGGCCTTAAAAATGGCCACAAATACATATATATATATATATATATATATATATATATATATATATATATATATATATATATATATATATAAAATTCATGCCAAAGGATCAACCGATCCTCACTTCAAATAATAGTGGTAGGACCCACTTGAACCACATATCTGACTCATTCTTTTGCTCATGCCTGAGCTTGCAAAAAGGCTCGACGGTTGGGGATGCAACACAAGCATCATGGTGGGGTCCACTGTCCAGACAGTGGACAGTGTGGATAACCACATGAATCACAGTGGAGTTCACCGTCCACTGCCGTGGACGGCGTCCTCAGAACACATGCACAGGGTGGGTTCCACCGTCCCGTGCTTGGGACGGTGTGAATAAAATACATACATCACTGTGGGTCCCAAGTGGGGCCCACCATAACGTTTGCTTTCCATCCAACCGGTTGAGGAGGTCACGCAGACCTGGGTTGAAGTGGAAAAACAAATTTCATATTGATCCTAAACTTCTGTGGGCCCAAAAATGGTTTCAATGGTAGAATTCAATTCACACTGTTTCCTATAATGTGGGCCAACTGAGTCTTGGATGTGGCAGAAATTCGGAGCGTGGCCCGCTGTCCTAAGGGCCCACCATATGAACGGCTTAGATGTCATATAAACATCAAGGTGGGGCCCACGGCTAGAGCCGTGGGACCTGCTGTCCGCTCGCCCGCCTAGCGCGGTGTCCTTGATTTTTTTTTTGGAAAACCATAGATTTCGTGGTTTTTCAGAGGTAGGGCCCACATCTGCTGAATCCGGGTCCGCCGATGGATTCTACCATGTATAACAAATCCATCAAGTCCAATATTGGGCATTTTTGGGCATGTAGAAAAATTAAGGTGAGTTTCAATGATGGAAATTACTATTTTCAAGGGTGTGGCCCGCTAGAAAGTTAGATCAGTCCCATTTTTCGGCTCAACGCCTAAAACGAGATGGCTAAGAGGATGGACGGCGTGGATTGAATCCATTCATCAAGGTGGGGCCTAAACAAGTGGGCCACCAAGAAGCTTGTGAACCAAGCTTATATTTGTGTTTTCATTTCAGTCCAGGGACGTCCCTGGACAGGGACGGCCTATGCATAGTGCATGCACAAGGTGGGCCTTGCTCCTGTGGGCCACCAAATGGATGAATGGTAAGGATAAAACATACATTAAGGTGGGGCCCATCCAAGTGGGTCACATGGCCACCCCATCACACACAAAGATAAAAAAATAAATAAATAAAAGAGAGGGAGAGAGAGAGATAGAGAGAGAAATGGGACACGCATGATGGAGGGCTCCGCCACTATGAGCCCTCCCTTACAAGCAATCATACGTCGAGTGGGTCCCATTGCATGTGGGCCCACCAAATCAAGGATCAACGGTGGAGATCCCTTCTCCACCAAAATGAAAGGTCTAGATGACCCTTTACAAGCTAGAAAATAAACATCATGATGGAGTTCATAGAGAATGGCCCCATCATGGAATGATCATGAAGATCAAGGTGGGCCATCGACCACATCTTAAGGTCCCAAGTGAGATCCATACCATTGATCGGTAGGCCTCACTTGGTCCATCATCAAAACATGAAAAACCTATCCTATAAGGCACCCACCGTCCGATCTTCTTGGTCCGATGGAAAGCCGACCTCCTTGAGCTTCACTTTGATGGTGGGAGATGAAGATTCAAGGGCTAAGATGGAAGATTTTGGGATGGAAAGTGGGCCACACTACTCACTTCTTTTTTTCTCTCCTTGGAAAAATGTGGACGTGTGAGGCTTATGGGTTGCTTGGAATTGGTGTGAGAAAAGAGAAAGAGAGAGAGAGGGAGATAAGGAGAGGTGATGGGTGTGATGGGTGAGTGATGTGAGGTGAGGGATGGGTGAAGTGAGAGGTGGTTTGACTTTGGTGAGAAAAGGCATGGGTTGCTTTACTTGTGGAGAAAGGTGATGTGTACTTGACATGAGGTGATGGATGGGATTGATTGATGGTATTGATTTGACATATTGTAGAGATTCTCTTGGGATTGCAAACGCGCGGCGTTTTCTTCGAAGTAAACGCCGGCTCACATCTTCCTGCCAGGGTATCGGATCGGTGCGAGAGACGCGGCGTCGGAACCGCGGCGACGGTGCGGTCGCAATGGTAAAAGTCTTGATTTAAGCCGACTCAAATGTACAGCATACGACTTAGGGTCGATCGCAACGTCAATTATACGTCACGGGTTGCCGAAATTCGACAGGAAGGATCGCGGGATTCGACGGAACAGAACGGACTAGGATACGGGTCTTACAATGTGGGTCACTCCTTGGAAGCATTGTTGGTTAAATGTCTACATTGATGGGCAATGATGGTTGAAAGTCCTCATTGTGACCTTCCCTTAGGCCCTTGGTTAGGCCGATTGCTGATTTCGATTGTCGAGGCCGATTCCGATTATCGATGCCAATTGTATAGGCCGATTATCGATACCGATTATGAGTATGTGATAACATAGCATCATGATCCTACACCTTGGGGCCACCTAGGTGATGTATCTGCTGCACCGTCCAACATGGGATGGTGGGCCTGCCATGATTTACGTGTTTCATCCCTGCTGTCCACGTGGGACACAGGTGATGTATGTGCCTTATATCCTGACCGTCCATGGGACGTGGACCCTACACAATGTATGTTTTATCCACACCGTCCATGGGATGTGTGATCCACCTTGATGTGTGATTTCATCCACACCGTCCAAGGACAGGGGACCATCGTGATATATGTTTTATCCTTGCTGT
Source organism: Magnolia sinica (assembly GCF_029962835.1). Taxonomy (NCBI): domain Eukaryota; kingdom Viridiplantae; phylum Streptophyta; class Magnoliopsida; order Magnoliales; family Magnoliaceae; genus Magnolia; species Magnolia sinica. The sequence goes on from NC_080581.1 coordinate 32,804,569, forward strand.
CCATCAGTTTTTAGGGCCCACTTGCTTTATGTGCAAGGCCCACCTGTGATGTATATTTGAGGCCCGATGTGATGTATTTATGGCCCATGTGCTGAGGCTCATTGTGATGTATGTGTGGCCCATGGGTGAGGCCCGATGTGATGTATTTATGGCCCATGTGCCGAGGCCCATAGTGATATCAATTAGGCCCATGTCATGCGGCCCATTGTGATGTGTATTGGGCCCATATCATGCGGCCCATTGTAATGTGTATTAGGCCCATGTCATGCGGCCCATCGTGATGTGTATTAGACCCATGTCATGCGGCCCATTGTGATGTGTATTAGGCCCAGGTATGTGGCCCATTGTGATGTATTTGTGGTCCATTTGATAAGGCCCATTGTGATGTATTTGTGGCCTGTATGGCAAGACCCGATGTGGTGTATATGTAGCCCTTGACTGAGGCCCAATGTGATGAATATGCGGATCGATGTAATGTATGATTTCACAATAATGTATGTAATGATATTTATGTGGGCCACTGCTTGGGAGCAATGTTGGTTAAATGTCCACATTGATAGGCAATGATGGTTAGATGTCTACATTATGACCTTCCCTTGGGCCCATTGTAAGGCCCATTCTTGTTATGAGTAGGTTGTCTAAGCCTATCCTTGATATGAGGAAAGTACACCATCATCTATAGCATGCTTAGTGTTCACTCCCCAAGTATAGGGTTGTGATGTAGTAATAAACTCAGTAAGACCGAGGTCGAATCCACAGGGACTGATGCCTGTACGTTATCTGAAACCAAGTAGAACTAGAACTAGACTAAGATGTGATCTAAACCAAATAGAATTTTAAGGAATAATTGTGGAATAATTATCTAAAACTTTAAGGAATTCAGAGGAAGGAAACTAGGGATTCAGAGGATCCACTTATAGAGATCAAGGAGATCTTATGCCTGCATCAAGGATTATGGAATTCAAACTGAACTTTACTTGATCTGGTTTTCAAGAGATGAAAGGTATATGAATTAGAATGGATTCCATCACCAAACCATGCCCAGGAGACAAAGTAAACAACAGAATTAAACTAATTACCAACCAACCAACAATGTATGAAGATCAGGAAGGGTACTGTCATCCTACCATGCCCATGGAACAATGATGAACAACAGGGCTTCCTGACTTCATAAACATAAAAAGGGAAAAGGAATATTCAAAGCCATTGCAAACCCATTGTAATTTCAGTCACAACAGACCATTAAAGACTAAGAAAAATATTCCTTGAATAATCAAATAGAATCACATTCAGTTTATGAATTTGAAATTACAGGAACAAAATATAATCTCCCATCTCGCTACAGGCTTCACCTCTTAGCCCCGGCTAAGAGGTTTAGCCAACCATGATTAGGCTAAGGACCTTAAGATTCATAGAAGAAAGAAAGAAAGAAAATAACATAGAAGATCCAAAAACAAACCCAGCTCTCCCTGTCTTCTCTGTTTCTCTTCCTCTCTCCCTGACGTCCAGCCAGAAAAACCCAACTGTTGCTCTTTTTCCTTCCAATGCTCCCCTACGTACAGCAGCAGCCAACCTCCACACGATCTCCTCTTTCTTCAAAGCCCAAAACCGCAACCCTCCTCGTCGTACTCCCTGGTTGAATGTTTTATATCTTTCTGGTCCCGCTCACCTCTCCTTTATACATCCAGGGCCGGTGGAGAGCTGGAGTCCGCAGACGAGCCAGCTGTGGAAACTCTCTTTACGCACAGCGGAGATGTTTCGCAGCCAAGAAAAACAACAAGGTTGTTGTTTTGTTTGCACATGCAACCATGGACGTAGGGCCAAAAGGCGACCTTGGCGAGGGTCTCATCCCCCCTCCGGACATCATGGACGGTCCAGATCGTCAATATGATCAGCGATGGTGGCCCACCTGAATCAACCGCAACCCTGCTGCGGAACAGAGCTCGCGCACACGTCGCTGTGAAAGTCGGTGGGCCTTTTGTCGGTGCCTTCATGGAAATCCACTCGGCTCATTTGATTCACCTCGAAAAACCGGTCGGACGTGGTCCGTTTTGGATCGGATCCGATGTGCCCCACAGAGTTCTTCACACTACCGTCCGTCCTGCGTTTAACGGCTGGAAAACCGATCTCCGGTGTCTTTTGACATTCCTCCACCTAGGTGTGGGTCACGCCCTCCCTCTGGACTTGGTGGACAGTTCAGATGGATGATTTGGATGCTGAATGGGCCCCACTGCTGAAAAACGGACAAACGCTGTCCGTCCGCTGTTCGTCCGTGCTCGAGAAGGAGAGGGAGACGAGTCTCCGTCGCTAACCGGGGGACTTCGGTCCAGTGCACAGCGGGCGTACGCCTGCTGTGTGCATGGGCCGTGTAAAATGGGCCCCACCCTGATGTCTTATGCAAAATCCAATCCATCCATCCGTTTTTCCATCTCATTTTAATCGTGGGGACCAAATTTACAGCGTATCCTGATAGCAGGTGGGCCCCATATCACTGTTTTGGTGGCTGATCTGTCCGTTGAGCCACTTTTATTGGGATCTGAGGGTTGAAATTTGATGTGTACGGTTAATTCATGGTCCTCAGGCCACATATGAAGTTTCGACTTGATCAGATGGTGGGAACCCTATGATCTTGTATTCTGGACGTCTTTTAGGCCTGTTTAAGATGAGTGGCTGGACTTTCTCTGATCTCTGACGTGTAATTCTGTCAATCTTGGGTCTCTGGAGTCCGTCCCATGCTTTGGTGTCATTAGAGCGTTAAGTCCATGCTTTAAGCACCCTTTTCGGTTCAGGCTCGTACATACACTCTGCATTACAAACACGATTAATCAGGCCATTAAGCGGTATCATGCGTGTAATTCTATGCAACAACTGGGTCTGATATGCAATATTTGACCCTCAACACAACCCCTAACCAGTATTTTGCAAGTCCCGAGCAAAGTATGCGAAAAATAAGTTGAAAATTACAGAACAATTTCTATAAAATCGAATGATTTTTGAAAAACAATCCAGATCCTAGAATTCTATGATTCATGAATGTTGGGCATTAGTATCTCCTGAACTCGAGCACACGATAATTTCATAGTCGAGTTCAAAGTATTAATCCATCAATCAGAACAATTCTAAACATTAAGTTCCATAGGTGTATAGTATAATCTTGGCTTATTAATATGAAACTCACTTCTCAATTTCAGGATATTATTGGTCACCAATAAGCTAATTCATGATAACCAAAACTTTCCTCACAAATCATCTTTTCATTCCTCCAGCTTTTGATTTTTCCATTAAAAGTAACGCCAAGAAGGGAAATCAAATCCTCACCTACAGGGAGCAAACCTATGGTGAAGACCATTGCCTATCCCTTTCCGACTGGCTACTTTGGGAAATTGAACCTTCACCTATAGGGAGCAAACCTATGGTGAAGATTATTCGCCCAATCCTTTCAATTTTCTCAGGCCGGTTCTTTTCATGCTTAGTGAGTACCACATTAATCCTTCAATATCAGACTGAAACCTTACTATGCAAGCGAGATGTGTCTTGCGAATTCATGACTCAATCAATGTTTACAAATTCTAATAATGGATTAACAATTCAAACTTAGCTGTGAAATTTAATAGATAACCGAATCCAAGAGTCGTAAATTACCAACATCATGTATTTTGCAATTCCCAGTGTCCCAGATGGCCATCAAAATCACTTTGAATTCATATGAAATTCCAGAAAAATTTAAACTTTTCACAATTTTCGCTCAGGACTAAGAAAACACTGATTAGGAAACCTAATCTCCCACCCCCAACCTAAGATCCACATTGTCCTCAATGTAAAAGAAATAGGCATGCAATGCACATGGGACAACGAAAATATAAGAGGAGTGATGGAAAGATAGTACCTGGATGAAAGAATCAAGAGGCTTTCCATAGCTATTTACGTAAAAGGGGGTCAGTACAAGAGAGAAACCAATCAAAAAATTAGAATCCTACCTATATCACTTTCGCAGGTACTCTCGTATGCAACAAGCCTTTAAACCCCTAGGTTGCCCCTAGTGGACGAGTTGTAGTCTCGTGAGGGTTTGCAGTAATGTTACCCACAAACATTGAACTCACTAATGAAAAAAAACGAAATGAAATGAAGAGCTAGGCTGCCTCCCAGGAGCGCTAAGTTTACCGTCTTCAGCCAGACAAATAAAGCAACTATCCTAGTCCTATGAAAACAGGAAACCTTCCTATACCTCCATCAGACTAGGAGATCAATCCTTGTAGACAGGATCAGTCAGAGGCATGGACATGTCCTCTAAATCAAATTTCTCGAAAAATATTTTCAATCGATGTCCATTGACTTTAAACTCCTTGCCATTGTCGGGATCTCTTATCTCAACGGCCCCATGAGGAAAAACAGTGACAACAATGTAAGGGCCGGTCCAACGAGATCGAAGCTTACCTGGAAAGAGATGTAATCGAGAATTGTACAAAAGGACCTTCTGACCAGGCGTGAATGATTTTCGCAAAATGTGTTGGTCATGAAATGCTTTCATCTTGTCCTTGTAAATTCTCGAATTATTGTATGCATCATTCCGGATTTCCTCCAGTTCATTCAATTGAAGTTTGCGTAGCGAGCCAGCGTTGTCCAAATTGAAATTAAGATTTTTGATCGCCCAGTACGCTTTATGTTCCAGCTCCACGGGCAAGTGACAAGCTTTCCCATAGACAAGTTTAAAGGGAGACATTCCAATAGGGGTTTTAAAGGCAGTACGGTATGCCCATAAGGCATCGGTCAATCGGATTGACCAATCCTTACGATCAGGGTTAACCGTTTTTTCCAAAATGTGTTTAATTTCCCTATTAGAAATCTCGGCTTGCCCACTTGTCTGTGGGTGGTACGGGGTGCTCACCTTATGAGAGATACCGTATTTCTTCATTAAGCTCTCAAATGGTTTATTACAAAAGTGTGAGCCCCCATCACTAATGATGGCTCGAGGCGTTCCGAATCGAGAAAGGATGTTTTCTTTTAGGAATTTAATGACCGTGCGATGGTCATTCTTTCGACACGGAATAGCTTCGACCCATTTAGTGACATAATCCACGGCGAGCAAAATATACAGATTCCCAAACGATTGGGGGAATGGTCCCATGAAATCGATGCCCCAGCAATCAAATGCTTCGATGATAAGGATGGGATTCAAAGGCATCATATTTCAACGGGACAATGCTCCCAATTTTTGACAACGCTCACAAGCTTTGTAAAACTCATGAGTGTCCCTAAACATAGTGGGCCAGTAAAAGCCACACTGCAGAATCTTGGCCGTGGTCTTTTTAGCAGAAAAGTGACCACCACAGGCCTGTGAGTGACAGAAGGAGATGACGCTCTGATGCTCATCGTCTAGTACACATCTCCTTAGAATTTGGTCTAGGCAATATTTAAATAAGTAAGGATCATCCCAGAAAAAGTTACGCACCTCGGTGAAGAATTTCTTCTTATCTTACGCAGTCCACTGTGTCGGTATGGCACCTGTAGCAAGATAATTAGCAATATCAGCAAACCAAGGTGAATGGGAGACTCTGAACAGTTGTTCATCAGGGAACATGTCATTGATATGAGTCGTCTCAAGGGACTCAGAGGTATTAAGGCGAGAAAGGTGATCGGCCACTACGTTCTCTACTCCCTTTTTATCTTTAATTTTTAAATCAAATTCTTGGAGTAGAAGGATCCATCGTATCAAACGGGGCTTAGAATCATTCTTAGAAAAAAGATACTTAAGTGCCGCATAATCTGTGTAGATAATGATCTTGGATCCAATCAAGTAGGACCTAAATTTGTCCAAGGCGAACACTACAGCTAAGAGTTCCTTTTTCGTAGTCGAGTAGTTCACCTGGGCAGAATTTAAAGTTCTACTTGCGTAATGAATGACGTAGGGCCTCTTATCTTTTCTCTGGCCTAGGACTGCCCCAAGAGCATAATCAGAAGCGTCGCACATAAGCTCAAAAGGAAGGCTCCAGTCGGGTGGCTGCATGATAGGTGCAGTGGTTAACGTGCCCTTAAGCTTGGTGAAAGCTTCCTGGCATTGCTCAGTCCACTCGTACGGAGCATCCTTTTGAAGAAGAGTGCATAAAGGACGAGAGAGGAGACTAAAGTCCTTTATGAATCGCCTGTAAAATCCTGCGTGTCTTAAGAAGGATCGCACATCTCTGATGTTCTTGGGTGGAGGTAGGTTAGAGATAAGATCGATTTTTGCCTTATCTACCTCGATTCCCTTGGACGAGATGATATGCCCAAGGACAATTCCCTTCTGAACCATGAAATGGCACTTCTCCCAATTAAGTACCAAGTTCTTTTCTTCACATCTTTTCAGCACACATTTAAGACTTTCCAAGCATTTGCTGAAAGATGGACCATAAACAGAGAAGTTGTCCATGAAGACCTTTAGATATTGCCCCACCATGTCAGAAAAAATACTAAGCATACATCGCTGAAAAGTGGCAGGGGCATTACATAGTCCGAATGGCATCCTTCGATAGGCAAAGGTGCCGTAGGGACATGTAAATGTGGTCTTTTCCTGGTCTTCAGGAGCTATCTCTATCTGGTTGTAGCCTGAATACCCGTCAAGGAAACTGTAATAGGAATGACCAGCTAACCTTTCCAGGATCTGATCAATGAATGGTAAAGGAAAGTGGTCTTTCCTAGTAACGGTATTCAACTTCCTGTAGTCAATATACATTCTCCAACCAGTAGTGACTCTAGTTGGTACGAGTTCATTATTAGCATTGGTTACGATGATGATTCCGGACTTCTTAGGGACCACTTGAGTTGGACTCACCCATTGACTATCAGATATAGGGTATATAATACCCACGTCCAATAGTTTAAGAACCTCGGCTTTAACCACTTCCTTCATGTTTGGATTTAGTCTACGTTGTGGTTGCTGAGCGGTTTTTGCATTATCCTCAAGATATATGCGGTGAGTACAAATCGAGGGATCGATTCCCTTGAGATCCGCTATCGTCCATCCCAGGGCTCCTTTATGCTCAATGAGAGTAGATATGAGCATACTCTCCTGTTCTTTCTCCAGGTGGGCAGAGATCACCACCGAGTATGTCTCATCTTGACCTAAATAGGCATATTTCAAATCAGAGGGCAAAGGTTTTAGGTCAAGCTTCGGCGGCTTGAGGTTAGACGGTAGAGGCACTACATCGGTTTGTGGTAATTCTTCAAATTGTGACCTCCACCGGTTAACTTCAAGTACCGGTGCAGTATCAAACAAGGCGCACGTCTCCCTAAGCATGTCATCATCAAAATCATGGGAGTGGGCCAGGCATGTCTCTAGATGGTCGGAGGATAAGGTTAGAGGTGTCGTATCTTCCACGAAAGAGTCAATCATGTTAATGTCGTGGAAATCGTCATCATCCTCTGAGTTGCTGCCGTTATTAAAAAAAATGTTTGACTCCAATGTCAAATTTCCAAAAGACATAGTCATGACACCATTCCTGCAATTGATAATTGCATTTGACGTGGCAAGGAATGGGCGACCAAGAATGACGGGAATCTGAGTGCTTATGTTATTAATGGGTTCGGTGTCCAGGATGATAAAATCTACAGGGTAGTAAAATCTATTGACTTGGACTAACACATCCTCAATTATCCCTCTTGGTACACGAACAGAGCGATCAGCAAGTTGTAGTGTGGTTAGGGTGGGTTTTAATTCACCCAAACCTAACTGTTTGTATACCGAGTAGGGAATCAGATTGACGCTCACTCCTAAGTCAAGAAGTGCGTGATCAATTCGATGGTTCCCGATTACACATGATATGGTTGGGCTACTGGGATCCTTGAATTTCTGCGGCACGTCTTGCTTCAGGATGGCACTTACTTTCTCAGTCAAGAAGATTTTCTTTTGAATAATTTTCCGTCTTTTGGTCGTGCATAAGTCTTTCAGAAATTTGGCATATGAAGGAATCTGTTTCACGACATCAAGTAGAGGAATGTTGACTTTCACTTGTTTCAACACCTCTAGGATATCCTGAGAGTTAGAGAGAGGTTTTGGTGAAACCAACCGTTGAGGGAACGGAGCAACTGGCTTCTCTAGAAGTTCCGGTTCTAATTTTTGTGGGGCATCACCGGATCCATCATTGTTGTCCTCTTCTGATTCTTGAGGTTTTTCGGGCCTAACCGGAAGAGTTTTATCAATGATCTTTCCACTCCTAAGAGTGGTGATGGATTTAGCGTGCCCCATCTGATTTGAAGAGCTGGGATCATTAATCTCGTACTGCGGTTTAGGATTGGGGAGAGGTTGTGCAGGAAGCATCCCCTTTTCTATAACCGTCATACGAGAATCTATCTTTTGCATAAAATCTGTAATTCCCCGCATTGCTTGAGCCAGCTCTTGTATGGAATTTTGAACCGGTTCCTCTTGAGGTTTCACTTGATTTGGATTTTGATTGAAGAAACCTGGAGGAGTAGCCGTTTGTCCATTCCTCCAACTAAAGTTTGGATGATTTTTCCAACCAGGATTGTATGTATTGGAGTTAGGTCCAGTAAAAGGTCTTTGATAGTTGTTTACGGCATTGGCTTGATCATTCAACACTCCTCGAAAGGCGGGTATTATAGGACAGTTTTCAGTTGTGTGAATGTTGCAATCACAGATGCCGCAAACAATTTCATTGACCTTATCCTTCTTTCCTTCCATGGCCTCAACTTTCCTTATGAGCGTAGTCACTTTACACTTGAGATCATCCTCTTCTTTCAAGAGATATAATCCACCTTTCTCCTTTAATTGAGTCGGCCTAGACGTGGTGTTCGACTTTGGGTAATAGTCCCAAGATTGTGTTTTTTCAGCCAGACTGTCGAGGTAGTCCCATACCTCGTCGACATCTTTATTAATGAACTCTCCATTACACATTGTCTCGACCATTTGGCGCATGGAAGATGTCAGTCCATCGTAGAAAAAATTTGTAATGCGCCACGTTTCAAATCCGTGTTGTGGGCATGAACTGACCAAATCTTTGAACCTTTCCCAACATTGGAAGAATGTTTCATCTTCCTTTTGGGCAAAGTTCATGATTGTTTTTCTGAGGGTAATCGTTTTATGATGTGGGAAGAATTTTTTTATGAATTCCCTCTGCATGTCATTCCATGTGCCAATGGATTTAGGACACAGTGAATGTAACCACGTCTTAGCTTTCTCTTTTAAGGAAAAAGGAAAGAGTTTCAGCCTGACTGTATCCTCAGATACATTAGGAAAACATAATGTAGCCATAATCTCATCGAACTCTTTCAAATGTAAATATGGACTTTCTGATTCAAGTCCATGGAATTTGGGAAGGAGTTGGATAACTCCTGGCTTGATGTCTATTTGTCCTGTGTTTTTAGGAAAAATCATGCATGAGGGCATACTCACTCCCGCCAGTTGTAGATAATCTCGTTAAGTACGAGGCGGGGGTGCCTGATGCACCTCATTCTCATCTTGGGTATCCTCCACCCTGGGTGGGAGTAGAGGAGGTTGGTCTTCGGCCATAACTTCAGTTAACTCAGGGAATTTCGAGCGGTGTCTAGTCCTGCAATGGATAGTCAACCCCTCAACCAATCCTCCTTCAGTCAAGAGACGTCGAGTGTTGTCACGGGCCCACTTGGGCATGAAAACACTCGCAGCCCTCAATTAAAAACCTAATCCTAAGAAAGGAAAAGAAAATCTAGAAAGAAAGAGAGAGTTTGGAAAGAAATTACCAAATTGGAGTCCTAAGTTAAAACCTGCAAAATAAAATAAAATAAGTTAGACTTTAAAAAGAGAAGAACGATCCTTTAAAAGTAAAATAACAGTAAATTAATTAATCTAAAACTAAAGTTAGTAAAATCCTAATCTCAAACTAATTCTAAAATTAATTAATTTCAAATAATCGTAACCGTCAGTCCCCGGCAACGGCGCCAAAAACTTGTTCACTCCCCAAGTATAGGGTTGTGATGTAGTAATAAACTCAGTAAGACCGAGGTCGAATCCACAAGACTGATGCCCGTACGTTATCTGAAACCAAGTAGAACTAGAACTAGACTAAGATGTGATCTAAACCAAATAGAATTTTAAGGAATAATTGTGGAATAATTATCTAAAACTTTAAGGAATTCAGAGGAAGGAAACTAGGGATTCAGAGGATCCACTTGTAGAGATCAGGGAGATCTTATGCCTGCATCAAGGATTATGGAATTCAAACTGAACTTTACTTGATCTGGTTTTCAAGAGATGAAAGGTATATGAATTAGAATGGATTCCATCACCAAACCATGCCCAGGAGACAAAGTAAATAACAGAATTAAACTAATTACCAACCAACCAACAATGTATGAAGATCAGGAAGGGTACTGTCATCCTACCATGCCCATGGAACAATGATGAACAACAGGGCTTCCTGACTTCATAAACATAAAAAGGGAAAAGGAATATTCAAAGCCATTGCAAACCCATTGTAATTTCAGTCACAACAGACCATTAAAGACTAAGAAAAATATTCCTTGAATAATCAAATAGAATCACATTCAGTTTATGAATTTGAAATTACAGGAACAAAATATAATCTCCCATCTCGCTACAGGCTTTACCTCTTTGCCCCGGCTAAGAGGTTTAGCCAACCATGATTAGGCTAAGGACCTTAAGATTCATAGAAGAAAGAAAGAAAGAAAATAACATAGAAGATCCGAAAACAAACCCAGCTCTCCCTGTCTTCTCTGTTTCTCTTCCTCTCTCCCTGACGTCCAGCCAGAAAAACCCAACTGTTGCTCTTTTTTCCTTCCAATGCTCCCCTACGTGCAGCAGCAGCCAACCTCCACACGATCTCCTCTTTCTTCAAAGCCCAAAACCGCAACCCTCCTCATCGTACTCCCTGGTTGAATGTTTTATATCTTTCTGGTCCTGCTCACCTCTCCTTTATACATCCAGGGTCGGTGGAGAGCTGGAGTCCGCAGACGAGCCAGCTGTGGAAAATCTCTTTACGCACAGCGGAGATGTTTCGCAGCCGAGAAAAACAACAAGGTTGTTGTTTTGTTTGCACATGCAACCATGGGCGTAGGGCCAAAAGGCGACCTTGGCGAGGGTCTCATCCCCCCTCCGGACATCATGGACGGTCCAGATCGTCAATATGATCAGCGATGGTGGCCCACCTGAATCAACCGCAACCCTGCTGCGGAACAGAGCTCGCGCACACGTCGCTGTGAAAGTCGGCGGGCCTTTTGTCAGTGCCTTCATGGAAATCCACTCGGCTCATTTGATTCACCTCGAAAAACTGGTCGGACGTGGTACGTTTTGGATCGGATCCGATGTGCCCCACAGAGTTCTTCACATTACCGTCCGTCCTGCGTTTAACGGCTGGAAAACCGATCTCCGGTGTCTTTTGACATTCCTCCACCTAGGTGTGGGTCACGCCCTCCCTCTGGACTTGGTGGACGGTTCAGATGGATGATTTGGATGCTGAATGGGCCCCACTGCTGAAAAACAGACGAACACTGTCCGTCCGCTGTTCGTCCTTGCTCGAGAAGGAGAGGGAGACGAGTCTCCGTCGTTGACTTGGGGACTTCGGTCCAGTGCACAGCGGGCGTACGCCTGCTGTGTGCACGGGCCGTGTAAAATGGGCCCCACCCTGATGTCTTATGAAAAATCCAATCCATCCATCCGTTTTTCCATCTCATTTTAATCGTGAGGACCAAATTTACAGCGTATCCTGAAGTGGGCCCCATATCACTATTTTGGTGGCTGATCTGTCCGTTGAGCCACTTTTATTGGGATCTGAGGGTTGAAATTTGATGTGTACGGTTAATTCATGGTCCTCAGGCCACGTATGAAGTTTCGACTTGATCAGATGGTGGGAACCCTATGATCTTGTATTCTGGACGTCTTTTAGGCCTGTTTAAGATGAGTGGCTGGACTTTCTCTGATCTCTGACGTGTAATTCTGTCGATCTTAGGTCTCTGGAGTCCGTCCCATGCTTTGGTGTCATTAGAGCGTTAAGTCCATGCTTTAAGCACCCTTTTCGGTCCAGGCTCGTACATACACTCTGCATTACAAACACGATTAATCAGGCCATTAAGCGGTATCATGCGTGTAATTCTATGCAACAACTAGGTCTGATATGCAATATTTGACCCTCAACACTTAGCATAGCTTCACGACCCATGCCCATGCACATCACACCATCATCATATAGCATGCTTAGTATAACTTCGCAACCCATGCCCATGCGCATCATATGTAGCCTGATATGAGAGGAATGATTGATTATAACACGTGCCATTAGGCAGATTATTATGAGACTCCCTGATAGGAGGAGTTGTCCACATAAGCGCATGGTACATGCATGTTCGATGCATGACTGGATGTTATGACTCATACATCTCGCATTTTGTGATATGACCACTGTATGCCCTTGCGACATCAGGGTTGTAGCCTCCACAGGTATATTGTGGATGGCCAGATGGGATACTAAAAATCTATTCTACATGAGGTGCTATAGATATCCCTGGGTGAAATTTTCTAAACCCTCTTGGTTCCAGAGGTTGCTCCAATGCCTAGACCGAGTGGATGCATGAGCGCATGAGGACTGTATACCGTTAGGCCATGTCTCCCACTATGTCGTGGTCAGTTGGAAGAGGGTGTGGCCTTACTTGTCTGAGAGGAGGGGGCAAAGCTAGGATAAGTTTGACCAACTCAAGGAATGAGTCCGCTATTGACGAGTCGGGCCCGATATTGGCAGGTGGATAGTGAGGTCTCTTCCACTCACTTTGTTACGTGCGATGGGGCGACAATTTGATTCAGAGTGTACTAGACCCCGGTGATTTTTCAGAGAGGAACCGTACTGATATGTTGACTTATTGAGTAGGAGTTGCATACTCATTCATTTATTTCATTCACTATCCACTTGGGCCGGTGGTGCGCATGTATACCTTCGCATGGCCAGGATTTTGGTTGGGTGCGCGACTAACCTGAGATCAGGAGTCTACCACATTAAGTCTGACTATCCAAATTTAGGTATGGGACTGGTTTGGATAGAAGTCCTTTGTGATAGACCCCGTAGCTTGCGATACTATGTACTATTATCCCAACTTTACACTCCAACTTGGTCTTTCCATTCGCACCATATAGTGCATTGCATCCTCGGTATCTGATATTGGCTTATTATGTTTTTGCATCGCACAACCTTGATATGGCCATTAATATCCATGCTTTGCATCGTATAGCCTTGGTACGACTGATGGCACTAATGGACTTACTAGTATATTTTCCCTTACTCTGATATCGTATGATTCATGATCTTGTCAGTATTTCCACTTACTTTGATATCGTATGATTCATGATCTTATCAGTATTTTCGCTTATTTCTGACATTGTATGATTATGGCATTGTATTGAATACTTTACACTTATCTTGTGCACACACTTACACCACCCTCTAAGCTTTTTATAAGCTTATGCACGATAAATGTGTGCAGGTGACATTAGGTTGCAGCAGAGTTGAGCATGGAGCGTGCAGCGGTCTTTTGGAGCTTTGATTTTGACATATGTATTTTCCTTTCAGCACAGTATTTAAATGTTTATATTAGTGGATATGTGATGATGATGTTGCCTTTGTGATTTGGATAAACTTGTGGTTATACTTATTACGAGTTAAATGTACATTGGAAAATCCTTCTTGTAGGATCTCAGGACGAAATCTGGCGTATGGATGCTAGGAACCGAGAATGGGGTACTACGAAGGCTGTCGGCACCGGATTCGACGATTGAGAATTTTGTAAACCCGGTTTCCGAGTTTGGGGTGTGACAATAGATATAACCAATACTTCACTAGCTAAGGTCGAGTGACTCAGTTTGAGTCATGCGGAGTCGTGTCAAGTCAATTGAGCCATTTTAATAAACTCAACGGGGCTCTCCAAGTATAGGCAGAGTCAATCCCATTACTAATTTTTCCAATGGGCTCGAAATCTAGCCGTGTCAACTTAAGTTAACCGAGTTTCAAGTTGAGACAGCAAGTTTTAGAACTATGGCTGGGGCAACTCATCCATCGTAAACCAACCATTCAGATCCTTAGCCCCATTGTGGAGAAGCACATTCTCAAATCACACTGATTTGGCAATCTTAACTATTTACTTTGCTGTCTGAGTTTGGACCTTTGATCCTGTTACTTTTAGCTTTCCATTTGATGGATGGATACCAGTTGGTTGGAGCATGTTCAGACTTTTCATCCAGCGGGATCCACAATTTTGAAAACCCAGATTGGATACACGTGTTACATGGATGGATTAATGGTAACAATTTACTGATCAGCAACATCAATGCTTTGAAATATGTACATGAGGAGCTCAATGTTTTCATGAACCAATCAAACAGTACTTTCAATGGGCCTAAGAAAAAAAAAATATAATTAGAAATGGTTATAATTAGTGGTGTTTGTGGACGTAGTTTGAAGGTTCCTAGTTCCTAAGGATGATGCAATAGGCACATTCCAAAATACAGGTGAGATATGCTACTACTTCCTTGAGAGTTAGAATAGAAATGGGAGAGAACAGAAGTCGCATGCCACCCCAAATGCCAAGCCTACCTTGTTAGATCAGAATTCACACAGACTTCGATTGCAAGTGCATTTTTTGAAATTATAGGTAAAATGTATGCTTGTCAAGAGAATACTAAGCTTCACCTGGCAACGCAGCTGTGTATGGACAACTCCAAGATATTGTTTGACCAGTCTTCCGTTGCCCACCTCCCATAGCTTTACTGCTGAATCTTTTCCACAAGAAAGAACGTACCTAGATATTCAAGTTGTGTGATTAGGAAGCAGAGAACAGGTCATATGAGTAATAAAATGGTATGTGAAATTTTCAGTCATGCAGTGATGTGCACAGATTTCATTGAACATCTGGTGGTCATCGATCATCATCCCATATTTTACATGCATCAATTGACATGTACTTTGGAGTGACGATGGTGGCGGCCTTGACGGTGAGTCCTCGGAAACTACTCTGGTTGACAGCCACGTTGTAAGGTTAAGCTAAAGAAATCCTAACTGTTGATTGCCGAAGCCCATCAAACGATTGCAAGCTTCTGCTTGTTACAGATCTAGAGAAATGTATGGTTGCCTGGATTCAGCACCTTATTGAGCTTGTGTTGCAAGAGCTTTTGTAAGCTTGTGCTTCCTCACAAGAAACCATAAATCTTCATTTGATAAATGACAACAAAAAAATTGAAATACGAATCGAAATACGCCAAAACGTATGAGTACCTGATCAGAGAAGGGAGGCAGAGAAGAGGTGAAGGGCGGAGACTGCTAGTCGAACCAGATCTGAGTTGCGGCAGGGGCGGATTTTCGTCGGAGACTTTGATTGGGAGGGATGGGATTTGAGAGAGAGAGAGAGAGAGAGAGAGAGAGAGAGAGAGCATTTGGTACAAGGCCTTGTAGGGTTTATGTTTGCATTTGGAATAGTTTACACTTGTTCCAAATTTGGAATGACTAAAATCCGTTCCTAAACCAAAGATACATGGCCGTTACAAATTAAAATTTTTGGTGTAGTGGTTAAAAACTTCCTATGAGCTTATGGGCCACAAGTTTTGGATCAAGCTGATATTTGTTTTTTCCCTAAATCCAAGTTTGTGTGATCTTATCAATCGATTATATGGCTAGTAAACATTACGATGGGCCTAGGATGTTTTTAATGGTCGGCATTCAATCACCATTGTTTCCTGTGATGTGGCCCACCGAAGATTTGGATCTTCTTCATTTTTGGGCTCATGTCCTAAAATGAGCTGATAAAATAGATGGCCAGTGTGGATATACAACAATACATCAAGGTTTGGCCTTGCGGTCACGACAACATAGAATGCTCCCCTCATTGCTTAACACACAGGCAAGAGTCAATGGACGCAAATTGACTATGATAGCTTGTCAGACTAGCTTCCTAAGCTGGGAAGATATGCTATATGGGGAAGGATGTGATGATGTCGATCACCATCTTCCTCAGGGAATAACTACTCCGAATCCATGGAGCTCTCTAGACTCCTCACAGAGCTTCCTCAAATTCACGAGGGATAATAATAGAAATAATTTCTAATAAATTTCAAATAAATTGATTGGTGATAAAAAATGAAATTACAATCCTTAAAATAATAATTTCAAACCTAGGATGGAGTTTTAGAATCAAACTCCCTAAAAACATTACTTACTACAAATAGTAAACGTATTATTTATAGACGATCATCATTCCAACTGGACTTCATGGTTTTCGGCCAAAAATAATAAGTGTCCAATTTAGCGTAACCATGTTGTTCTCCTAACTTTTCTAAGCCCTTTTCATGTTGGGCATGACTCATACAACTCAAAGGATCGGAAGTTATATGACAGCTAAAACTTACTATTTATAGTAAAAACAAAATTGAAAGGGAGTTTTGACTATCGATATGATGGAATCTCATAAATTTGGCGAGGGCAACCGGGCGTAGTGGGGTTGGTTGGCTAAAGTAGCTTCTCTTACCCCAAAATCATATACGACATATCGAAAAACTCATTCCAGTTTGTGAGATACGACTGTTTTAAGGTCTTGACGGTCCAGATCATTTCTGCCTCCAATCGGGCCTTCTCTAGTCCATCTTTGTCATGAAATTGTCTTCGACCTGCTCTACATTAAGTCCCATATCAGATTTGACCAAGAAAGTTTTCTTGTATATAAGATAGGCTTTTTGCCTAGGAGCTTGAGCCTCATTCAAGGGGCATGTGAATTTAGTCCCGTGGGGGTTATGCTAATAGCTCTAATTTATACCATTGATCACACACGCATTGCGCCGTTCCGAGTCCACGTATGCGTATGCAATGAGCGGGGCCAAGCCCGAGTGTAGGTGTACTTGCGCAGGTGTGTGTGTGTGGATACTCAAGTCTAAATTGATTTTTCTACATCTACCATGCCATACCAATGAAAATCACCAAAGTGCGTTTGGGTGTTCATGATTCATGAGGCCAACATGATGTGCTAGCGCCAACGGCGAAATCGTGGTTGTGAATGGAATGTGATCCATCGATTTTGGTGCGGAAAGAAGCCGTGTTCAGGTATAAATGTGACTATGAAATGACATGTGGGGTATAGAAATTATCTTGTAAAAGAGTGTTCAACCTTAAACTGACCAATCAGTCTTCTATTGGGAAAATAAATATTAGTGAAAAGCATCACAGTCAAGCAATTCAAACAAAATATAAAATAATGCCTCTCCCTGATAAAAAGGCATTAACTCTATATTTTTCAACAAATTATTTAAACAACTAAAACAGGTCAGACAAATCTATAACAGAAAATAATCCAACCAGATGAACACCAAGATGTCAGAAAAAGATGGTATGATCTAGAATGGGTCTGCTAATCACCATGGGGCGTCCATGTTACTTTGAAATCTAGTCAATCCATTTGAAGTGGGCCAAACTTCTCCAGTGGAAAAGGTTTCTAGGAAAGGGATGGCCATGGACTACATTTGAAGTACATTATGGCTCACAGGAGAACTAGTCTAACATATAATTTTAGGATATGCCAACTCAAAGTGGGCCTGCTTGCATTGCTTGTTTTTTGGGCATCAGCGCACCTTTTTTAGGCCGTGTTTACCCATCCACCATACGAGTGGAATGTGTATATATAGGAATCTGGATTGTTCAAATGTGGGACCACTGTGGTGATGAAGCATTAGAGATCTTAACCATCTAATTTCATCCTTTGAATTGAGAGCACCTAGTATTGTTAATGGTTCATCTACTACATGAAATAAGTACGCTAACAATAGGATTAATGGTCCATCTCTGCACAAACTTGTACATGAAAAGACCAAATTAATATCGTTTGCTAGGATCTTTCTATTTGGGAGATTTTTCAGGGCCACAGTGGCGGATTGCATCATCGTAACAGGTTTGGATGGTCGAATGGTGGGCCACTAGTACTAGCAGAAAATCGAACATGTTGTCTATATATCTCAGGTGAATGTACAAAGGCGGGCCTTGTACAAGCCACATGATGTGCCGACGTGATCCATGGGTATCAAATACAAACCGTCCATCAGTTGGTCCATTATATAATTTTGGTGTCTGAAACTGAAAGTTGGGCCATTCCTTTCATCTAGTGGGCCATATGGTTCGAAGCAATGGAACAGTTTGATTTTGGGGCAGCTAATCTACATGGTTGAACCCACTTGCTGAACAGCTTGAATCTTTCACACATACCACCTTGTTAACTGCTTAGTATGGATGGGCTGAGAAACACATACTGCACAAGCATTAAATAAAAATTAAGGTACTAAAGCATCCACAATCAAGACTTTGCATAATATACTTGGGTTTTTTATTATTATGATAAGTGGGCCCGTGTTTCACTGGTCCAAACGATTCGTTAGGTGATTCCTTCCCTAGACTATGCTTTTAACTTGTGGACCCTAGTTTGTTGAAATAGGATTATTGGATGTTTCCATGGACTATGCTTTGATTTGCAGACCATAGTTTATGTTGAAATAGGACTGTTGGATGTTTGTTATTTTCAAAAGGTTAAAAAAGAAACAGGAGGCCATTTTTGTCATTTACAAAAACTAATTTGCATAATCTAACTGTCAAAATCTAATGGAAGGTATTGAAATGAAAATAGCTTAACTCAATATGTATGATAATAAAATAAATAAATAAATAAAACTTCTTTAAAAATGTACCAGGATGCAAATTCCAAAATAACAAGGCTGCCTTCCGTAAAAGTCCCTGATTATTATATCAAGAAATGTTCACTTATGATAGACGTTTAAAATAGTAAGAGAAAAAAAAAAAACTCATTCTGCTGCAAATACAATGAATGATAAGACCGTGAGAAGAGGCAAATTTCAGCGGGAAGGTTGGGTGCTGAAGGCTTATTTCCTGCATTGACTTAGTTTATTTTGTTTTAATTTTTTTAATTCCACTTAAAAAGCCATTCACTCAGCAAGTGGCTCAGTTCCAATAGGGTTGAAATAATCATTGCTTTCTTGTCAGTGATGAGTTTCTCAGTAACTCAGCTTAAGATCTAGTTGAGTCGAGTTGACTCAGACGAGTTTCAAGTCACCAGGTTTTAGAACTATGGTACAGAACCCGAATTGAATATGTATGCTTTGAAAAAAAAAAACAACTACACTTTGGTTATTTCATTTCATTATACTAATGATTGCAATACAATTCAACTGTAAATGATAATCAACAAAATCACTGATACTAACACAAAGTTGTTACCGCACTTAGCCTGAATTCTCAGACTATTTGGCTATAACATCCAGCCAATCCAATAGGGTTCAATGCATTCCTGTTACGTTCAACAAGATGTTAGACAGAAAACAATCCAACCAGGGGCATGGAATCTATTTTGTTAGACCATAGAGCCTGCGAAAACCATTTGCACTAAACACCACCATCATCGTCAGTTGGCGAAGAATCAACATCTTAGATTTGCATTCTACTAATTCGATCACACCACTGATGGAGCTCCACACTAACCTGAAATATTCTATGAAGTGTTTGAAACCATATTTTACATGAACAGCATCAGCATCAGTGACAGTAATGGAAACAAGGGGGGAAAAAAAGCACGAGAGAAGGAATATTACATCTGAGAAAGAGAGTCGTTCAAGAAAAGCATCTGATCAAACTGACTTCTTGAGTTCGGCTACTGCCCTCAAACCATCGTAATGGAAAAGTCATGACAATATGAACAACATGGGAAATCAACTAAACTCAGTAGTCAGAACAGCAGGGCTGGAAGTTCAGAAACTGGAGCCAAATTCTTGTATCGCAATCCCTTTCCATGCTTTGTGTGTGTTTCCTTTCTCCCTCAGGAGGTGTGAACTTCAAACATTCATGCGCTTGCTGTTTCCATCCCTCTTCCAAACCTTCACTACTCAATTACACGCCATCTTCACTCAAAGGCTCCTTGTTTTCTGTTGTTTAAATTCAACATCCTGATGAGAAGGATGGTTTTGTTGGCAGGGGTTAAACGAATCCTGACTCTCCTTTTTTCAGCAACAATATCCCCCTCCTGAGTATCTTCAACCATGCTAGTCTCCAGCCTCTCGTTAGAAGCCGAAGCTGGGTTATGGGAGTCACCACCAAAGTCACTAGCAAGACCGACCTCAGCTTTTCCTCTGTTACTTCAACATGCTCATTGGAACCAGCAAAATATCTACCTTGAAGGCGTACCGCATGATTGTCTGCTCCAGCACCAACTGATGAAAAATAAACACTATGGTAGGCTATAGGAAGTTTTTAACGGTGTGCATTCAATCCCTACTGTTTCCTATGGTATGGTCCACCTGTGATTTAAATCTGTTTCATTTATTGGAAAATAATATAAAATCACCACTGTTTTCTCTGGTGTGGTCCACTGAGATTTGGATCCGCTGCATTTTTGGGCCGGATAGGAATTGCCGGAACTCACTAGACGGGCTTAATATGGTTAGAAAACCATTCCATTCAATTGTTCCCGACCATGTTAAAACATACCCAAAGATTATGAAATTAACAACTCAAGTAGGCCACACGACACGATAAAAGTGCAAAGGAAAATGCCTACTATTGAAACCTTCCAAGGTATGCTTGAGCTGGAAACATAAAAATATTAGCCTAATCCAAAACTTCCATGGCCTCACAAATATTCCAATGGTAGACATTCAATTCACATTATTTCTTTGTCCTATTGCCCACTTAGTCGTGCATCTGCCTCCTCCTGATTTGAAAAGTAGAAAAGATGGACCGGATGAGTTTCTAACAAACATTACAATGACCCCACATAACATGGCTTCCCAGCTTAGGAAGCTCGTCTGACAAGCTGTCATACGCATTATCCGTCCGTCGACTCTTGGTTTCGTGTTAAGCAACGAGGGGAGCATACTGACCGTAGGGCCAAACCTTGATGTATTGTTGTATATCCATGTTGTCCATTTATTTTATCAGCTCATTTTAGTACATGGGCCCAAAAATTAAGAAGATCCAATTCTCCTGTGGGCCACATCACAAGAAACAATGGTGATTGAATACGGACCATTTCAAACATCCTGGGGCCCATCATAATGTTTACTAACCATCCAATCGGTTGATAAGACAGACCTGGTTTAAGGGTAAAAACAAATATCAGCTTGATCCAAATTTTTTGTGGGCCATGGGCTCATAGGAAGTTTTTAGCAGTCGCTAGTCAATCACCATTGTTTCCTGTCTAGCTGATATTTAGATCTACCTCATTTTTGTGCCCATGTTCAAAGATTATCTGCCAAGATGGATGGCCGGTGTAGATATATAATATATACATCAAAGTGGGCCTCTCACGGTCACACCCAGACGGAAATGGGTATTACCCCGGCCTGACTAATCCACTTCTAATGTTTAGCTTTTGCTTGCTTATTAAACTTGATACTGGCACTTATGACAATGCTTGATACGCCGGTTAGATTGCGAATAGTAAAGGTTTTTTTTTTTTTTTTTCTTTTTTTTTAACCGACGCATATGTGAGCTTTAAGAAAGTTTTGATGGTATGCATCTCCATCCTTTCTATTTCTTCTTTTCAAGTTACCATTGATTAAAGGGCTTGACGAAATATGCACGTAGAGCTGCACGCGAATTGAGTAAAGTCAGTTAACTCGCTCGACTCGACTTAGCTCAAAACTCGTTCGAGCTAAGTTGAGCCGATTTTTTGGGCTTGAAAAAATTTCAAAGCCAAGTTTGAGCTAGGCCAAACACTGCTGGGCTTGTCTCGAAACTTGACTTGAACTTAACTCAGTTCCAGTCCATTTGACTTAGATCGGGTTCGCTTAGTATAAATATTTTATATATATTTGTTCACTTGTGATGTAGTAATAAACTCGGTGAGACAGAGGTCGAATCCCAAGGGACTGGAACCTGTACGTAATATAAAATTGAGTAGAACTAGAACTAGATTAAGATGAAATCTAAATCGACTGAAATAGAGGGAATAATAGTGAAATAATTATCTAAAACTTAGAGAAATTAAAGGTAGGAAACTAGGGATTCAGAGGATCCATTTGTAAAGATTAGGAAGATCTTTATGCTTGATTCAAGAACTCAACTAGACTTAGAGTCCCATCTTCATCCAGTTGAAGGGCATACCCATTAAAACTGAACTTCCTTTGTTATAGTTTTCAAGAGATGAAAGGCATAAAAATTTGAATGGATTCCATTACCAAACAATGCCTAGGAGACAAAGCAAACAACATAATTAAACTAATTAACAACCAGTCATAAGATATATGAAAGTTAGGAATGGTACCATCATCCAACCATGTTCAGGATACGATGGTGATCAACATGGCTTCCTGACGTCATAATTATAAAAAGAAGAAAAACATGCTCAAAGCTATCGCAGACCCATTGTAATTTTAGTCATAACATACCATTAAAAACTGAAAACATTCCCTTAATTATACTAACATCAACATCAGTCCAGTCTAAACAAAAGACACAAACAAAAAGTCTCCCACTACGCTACAAGCTTCACCTCTTAGCCCTAGCTAAGAGGTCTAGCCACTCATAGACATGATGAGGCTTACTCTCTTAGGGAAAATCATAAAATAAAAGAATTAAATTAAGGAAGAAAGAAGAACTCGCGGAAGAAGCCTTCAACCGTCTCTCTGTCTTCCTCACGTGCAAGCTTTGCCTTCCCATCGAACCGAGATGCCCTCTCTCTCTCTCTCTCTCTCTCTCTCTCTCTCTCTCTCTCTCTCTCTATCTCTCCCTCTCTCTCTTTGTAGCTATGAAGAATAGTGAATAAGTCAGTGGAGAAGTCCGTGCGTAGCTTTTACGCACGGCGTAAGAATGTCTCCTTCTTTCTGTGAGAATTCAGTCGCGAAAATCTCTCGATTGGCAACCCTTCTGTGAGGTCTGATCCATTCAATCAGATCCGCGTTGGTCGGTTGTACCTTGGGAGGATTTTAGACTGTCCAGATAAAAGGACCGATCATCTTCCATGATCACCGAACAGATGCAATGTTCGTGCGTGCGTAACTGGACTTACGCTGGTGTTTGGTGGGACCCATTATTGTGCCATCGGAGAAATCCACTCCGTCCATGGCGTCATCCTCGAAAAACTGGTTTGAATGGGGTACTCCTGGACGTTCTATGCTGTGGCCTACGGAACTTGTAAAGCCACTGTCCTTCTTCCGTTTGGACGATCGAAATTCTATCTTCATGGTTTCTTGAAATTATCCACTTAGGATGGGGTGATAGAGTCCTTAGGCTTCTACTGGACGGTCCAGATCGGACCAAGGATGCATGATGGTGGCCCACAACATTCCTCCGCAGGCTCTGTTGCGAAACAGAGCTTACGGACCACTGCTGTGATGATCGGTGGGCCCCAGGAAGACGTTTAATGGAAAATCCATGCCGTCCATTGTATTTAGGACGAAAAACCCTACAGACAGGCGAGCCTGACCTGATTTCGGTGTGGCCCACAGGACGTTTCAGTCCACCGTCCTCGTGGTCTTGAACATCTATTTTTTGTGATTGGTTACATGGGACCTAAATATCAACATGGTGGTGGTCTTACCCACTGTTCGGACACAATGGACGGATCAGATTTTTAATATCTATGATGGGTGGGCCCCACTACTATCAAACGGACAGACAGCGTCCCATGCTGCATGTTTTCTTGAAAATTTTGAAAGTGGCACGGGTCAGCGCCTGCTGACCAAGTGCGTTGGTTTGGCGTGGCTCGGGAGTCCACCGCACGGTGCACTCCCACCTTAAATTTGGGGTCCACTCTTGATGCTCGTAAGAAATCCACACCATCCATCATGTTTCCCCTCTAATTTAAGGGTTGAAACCAAAATTGAATGGTATCCAAAGATCAGGTGGACCCTAAATCAAGATTTTATTGGCTGATCTGTCAATTTAGCTACTTCAACAGGGATCCGGGAGCTGAAATTTGACGTGTACGGTTAATTTATAGTCCTCAGGCAATGTATGAAGTTTTGAGCTAACGGATGGCGGGAACCCTGTGATCTTGCATTCTGGACGTCATTCAAGTCATTTAACCTTCAGTTTCTCGATTTTCTCGGATCTTTGGCATGTAAATCCATCGATCTTAGTCCCCCGAGGTCCGTCCCTTGCCTTGGTGACTTTAGAGTATTAAATTGATGCTTTTAACACCCCGTTTCAGTCCAAGCTCGTAAATACACATTACAGTACAAACACGATTAAATCAGGCACCATGTTCATAAATCTAAGCACCGTAGATCGGGTCCACTTAATATAAATATTTTGTAAATATTTATATATTTAAATTATATATATATATATATATATATATATATATATATATATATATATATATATATATATATATATATATATATATATTAAAAACTATAAAACCTAAACTTGAACTCAGCTCGTAGGCTCGAACTCAAACTCATCTCGAAAGATAGAGCTTAAGCTCGGCTCAAACTTGGCTTGAGCCGAGCTAGGCTGCTAACTAAGCCAAGTTGAGCTTCCTAGTCAGGCTCGAGGACCGAACCGAGCCAAGTTCAAGCTGGGGTATCTTGCTGGCCAAGCCGAGCCAAGCTGGGCCAAAGCTTGACTGGTATATAGCTCTACATGCACATTATATTATCCCTACACACAAACTTATGATATCACAATCCCATTATCCTCTGTGGTGTTGTCCATTTGAGTGGTAGACTTTTAGAGGCTAGTTCAACATGCGCCAAAATCGCAAATTTGTGATAGAAGTGGTTGGTTGCAACGAAGGCTTCATTTAACGACGGACTTGGTCTGTTACTAATATGGCGGTTACAGTTGGTGGGATTTAGCAACAGACCAAAATCTGTAGCTAAAATAATATTTATGATGGATATAGTCCGCCGCAAATTAAGAATATTTTGGTTTATTGCATAGTGCTGCACAAAACCCAGCTTCGAACATTTAGTGACGACTCTTGGTCTATCGTAAATTGACTTTTGCCCTAAACTGGAAACTTCTTTTTTTTTCTTTATAATATTTGGTGGAAGATTGTGTTTTATTATAGTCTTAAGAAGTGTTTTTAAAGAGAATTTCATTGGATTAATTGTATTTATTTGTATTTAAGATTATTTTTGTCTTAATTGATTGAAAGCATGGTTTTTCATTTTTATTTTTATTTTTTATTTTTTTGATTTTATATCAATTAAGTGGAAATTATTATTATTATTATTATTATTATTATTATTATTTGCTTTAAAACTGATATTTAAATGTTTTATAATATCACATGAAAAATCCCAATATAAATCCTTCATATTTTATTAAAAATCAAGATTTTAAGAAATAAGGTTAGAAAAAATTTAGATTAAATTTTTTTTGAGATTTTGATATTTAATTGACCTTTTGAAAAAGAAAATTGAGAAGTTTTTAAAAAAATTATGAATTTGGAAAAAATAGTTGAGAAGCTTAGAAAAACAATAAACAATGTTTAAGAAAAATCGAGATTTTGAAAAAAAGAAATTAAGAACTTTGAATAAAGTTGATAATTTTGGAAAAAAATAAAAAAGAATTGGAAAAAAAAAATGATATTTTGAAAAAGAAAATTTGAAAGATTAAAAAATTTGTGAAATTTTTGGCAACTTTGAAAAAAAATATATTTTTTGAAAAAGAAATTAAGATTTTATTTTTTGATTAAAAAAATTTAAAAATTCAATAACAAAAGTGAGATTTTGAAAAAAAGGAAAAAAAAAGAATTTGAATATAGAATTGACAAGTTCGAAAAAAAAAACATTTTGACAAAAGAAAATGGAGAAGTTCAAAAGAATAGAAAATTTTAAAAAAAAAAAAAGAAAAAAAGAGAGAGATTGAAAAATCGAGATTTTGATTTTAAAAAAAAAAACTAGCATTTTGAAAAGAAGAATTGAGAAGTTAGAAGAAAATTGTGATTTTGAAAAGAAAAAAATATATTCAATAAAAATTGAGATTTTGAATAAAATTTGTAATTTAAAAAATCACCAAGAGTTTGACAAAAAATTGTCATTTTGGAAAAGAAAATTGAAAAGTTAAAAAATAAAATTGGCATCTTTAAATTTTTGAGAAGTTCGAATAAATTAATAAATTTGAAAAAAAAAACGATTTTGGTAAAAAAAATTAATATTTTGAAAATATGTTTTTCAGAATTTGTACTATAGAAAAAAATAATTGCAAAGGTTGATAACAAAAATAAGATTTTGTTAAAAAAATTGGAAAAAAATGGACATTTTGATAGAAAATTAACATTTTGAAAAAACAATTGATAATGATTAAAAAAAAAAAAGAGATTTTAAAACACTAAAATTTGGACAAAAATTCAACATTTTGAAAAAGAAATTAATAAGTTTAAAAATTTTGTGATTTTGAGAAAAAAGTTCAAAGTTTGGAAAAAATGACAATGTTCGAGAAAATTTGATATTTTGAAAATTTTTAAGACAAAAAAAAAAGATTTTAAAAAGAAATTGAAAAGTTAAAAAAATTCCGATTTTGAAAAACAAATTATGATGTTTTTTTTTTTAAATAACAATATTTGAGAAAATTTGAGATTTTGAAAAGAATTGAGATTAAAGAAAAAAAACTAAAATGTTGAAAAACGGATATTATAGCCCAAGTATAATAGACGCGTAATTACAAGAATAACCGATAATGATGAGATTGATCAAAGTTTATGATCAGGCTATCCTAGAGTTGATTTGAACGGCCAGATGTGTTTGGAATGTGCTAATTAGGATAAAGAAAAAAAATTAAGCCCAATCTAATATGAAACCAATCTGATATATCCAAAACACTTTTTAATGGGTATGATTAGTTTGTCTAGATATAAGCAGATTTTAGGAACGAATGAATGGGATTGATATACATAAAATGCATCAATTTGGCTCATACAATTATTTATCATTATTTCTATTAGTATGGTGCTCATTTGATTTGGAGCTTCACAATTTTTGGGATTACTTCCTAAAATAAGATGGTAAAACATATGGATGGTGTGGATTTACAAAAAAAAATAAAATAAAATCAAGGTGGGCCCTACATGGTTAGGTAACACCCACTAAGGGAGAGTGGATTAGGTGCGGCCCCGATGTCACCCAACACAGTGTGGTCCTAACTGTGGGGCCCACCTTGATGATGTGTTGTATATCCATTATGTCCATCTATTTCTCTAGCTTATTTTTGGGCGGGGTATAAAAAATTATGAGAATTTAAATCTTAGGTGGACCACACCATTGGAAAGACTGGTAATATAGTGCCTTGCCATTAAAAATTATAAGGAGCCTGTCGTAAAGTTTTATTAGTGTTTATTTGCAATCCAACTTGTTGATAATGTAAAGAAGATCCAGATGAAGGGAAATTACAAAGATCAAATTGATCAAAAACTTGTGGCCTTCAAAAGGTTTTTAATGGTTATTCATCACTGTTTTGATTGGTATGGCCCACCTGAGATTTGAAACGTTTTATGATTTAGAATCACAACTTAAAATATGATGGAAAAACATACGGATGGGGTCAATATATAGAAAATTTATCAAGGTAGGCCTTGCACGGTTAGGGTAACAACCATGCTAACCTCATGGGAACTTCCCATGAGGTTGAGCGGTGTGGGCCTCACCATGATGTGTGTAGAACATCAACACCATGCATTTGATGTGTCACCTTTAGTTTATGGGATATCCCAAAAATCACTTGTATACGAAATTCAGGTGGGCCATAACATCTAAAACTATGTGAAAGACATCCCTAAAACATATAAAAACACTTGGTGGGGCCCACATGAGTTTTGTATGTGGATGAAACGTGGTATGACCCCTCATCCAAGTGGGACACGCATAATGAATGGGCTGGATCTATGAACCACATCTTGGTGGGCCTAATAAATGATTATGAATGTTTTAATGGGAGGGTAACCCCTCTCAATTATAGTATGTGGTGTGGCACACCCAAGTCATGGATTGACTTTATTTTTAAGCCTATGGCCCACCATCTGATTGATGGGGCAGATCCAAAGTTCAAGTGGACCCCACCATAGAAAAGAGTGGGACAGTGGCACCCACTGTTGAAACCTTCTTATGCCCCATCTTGATGTTTATTTGAAATCCAACCTGTTTATAAATTATATAGACATGGAACAAGGAAAACGTAAATATTAGCTTGATTGAAAACTTTTATAGCCTAAAGAAGCAGTGGGGGATTGAACATCTACCATTGAAACCCTTTTGGGTGTCATTGAAGTTTTGGCTCAATATGATGTTTATTTTCTTCTTTGTCTAGCTCTTTGTGGCCTTACAAACAGATGTGATAGAAAATAAACATTATGTGGGCCCTAAGAATGTTTTAACAGTAAAAATCATTATTCCAGCTGCTATGTCTGGCGTAGTCCAATTTGAGCTTTGGTTATGATTTGCTTTTTTGGCTAATGCTCTAAAATGATATTGAAAAATGTATAAACGGTTTGGATATAATAAATACATCATTTTGAGCCATGTAATTTTGATCTCATTTGAACCGGTCGTACAACTCGGAACTCGAGGAGAGTAAGCGCTTGTCTTTGCATTCTCTCTCTCGCCCTAATCCACACACACACTCTCTCTCTCTCTCCACCCACATCTAGACCCACGCACGCCCTCTCTCTCTCTCTCTCTCTCTCTCTCTCTCTCTCTCTGAAGCTTGGTTGAAGGCTAGCTCAATCCTTGGATGTGAGGTATTTCTCTCTCAATCTCAATGCCAATTTAGGAATTTGGAGATTTAGAAATTTGTGGATTCCCGATTCGATGTGGGTTTGAATGTGGACCCCAAATTGGTGTTTTTCTGATATTACAAAGGAATTTTGGAATTGGAAATTTCACCTTCTGTCTTTTATTTATTTATTTCTCTTCTCTTTATTGACATTTACAAACATCCAAATTTGGAATTCATGCATAGTAGCAGTTTGAATCTGATTTTTTGCTTTTCTTGTGTATGGTTGAACGATCAAGCTGCTGATTTTTCTGACATGTTGCATATGCTGGTTATGTTATGCTTAAATCAATGATGCTATAATTTAATAAGAGTTGATGGGGTTTGAACATATGCATCTGTAGGCTTGACATTATTGGAATGGTGATCTGGCCATATTAATAACCTGTGTTACTTACTGTGTCCCCACCTACTGTGTTGTACATGGTGCCCATGATCGATGACATCTTTTCATTTTTGTTGGATGTGTTTCATCTTAGTCACTGTAGTTTTTTCGTTTTGAGTCCCGAGACTCCAGTGCTAGATCTAGTTCTCAAGAAATTACACCTAATATTGGTAGTCAACCTAGAGCACAGGCGACCATTCTACCTAGGCCTAGGGAGGACAAGGGCAAAGGGTTTCTTGGTGCCAGACCTAGTAACATGAGCCAAGTGAGGTGCTATGAGTGTGGCAACCTTGGCCACATGTCTAATCAGTGTCTACGAAGAGCCGTGGGAGAGCCTTAGTTATAGGCGAGTCCCACGAGGGTGGAGATGACCAGGGTGATTATGAAGTTGAAGAAGTGGATGGAGAAGCAACGCTTGCAGTAGTCAGGCGTGTGTTAGCTCAGTCTAAAAGTAGTGCTGACTGGCGTCGAAGCACTATCTTCTACACTATTGCCAAGTGTGGTGAAAAAAATTGTAAGGTGATAGTAGACAGTGGAAGTTGTCAGAATGTGATTTCCACTAGCACCTTAGATCGCTTAAAACTGAAATCCACACCTCATCCAGACCAGTATAAAGTTTCTTGGGTTGACAAGACATCCCTACCTGTCACCCAGCAATGTCTAGTCCCCATCAAGTTTGGGTCATACAAAGAGTCCCTGTGGTGTGATGTTTTACCTATGGATGTGGGACATGTTATCCTAGGTAGACCGTGGCTATTCGATAATGATGTCACGATCTTTGGCCGTTCGAATGCATGTACTTTTATGTATAATGGTAAAAAGATCAAACTTAATCCCATGCCACCTGAGAATACACTAGGGAAGAAGAAGGATGAGAAGGCAAGTGAGCCTAGAGAAATGGGAAAATCCAAACCTAAGTCTTTACATATAATCAGCGCAAGAGAGTTTGAAAAAGAGGCTAAGGAGGATTCTATGGTGTATGCCCTTGTGGCTAGAGAAATTACACCTGAGGTTCCATCAGAGTTGCCCTGTGAGGTGACCTCGGTCCTGAAGGAATACAGTGATGTATTTCCTAAAGACTTACCGAATGAGTTGCCACCTATGAGGGATATACAGCATGCCATTGATCTTGTCCCAGGGTCTACTCTACCGAACCTTCCTCACTACAGGATGAACCCTGCAGCGCATGCAGAGTTGAAGAAGCAAGTTGATGAGCTTCTGCAAAAGGGTTTCATCCAAGAGAGTATGAGCCCGTGTGCCGTGCCTGCATTGTTGACTCCAAAGAAAGACGGCACGTGGCGCATGTGTGTGGACAGCCGTTCCATAAACAAAATTACTGTCAAGTATAGGTTCCCTATACCTAGACTTGATGATATGCTTGGCATGATGGCCAGGTCCACTATATTCTCTAAGATAGACCTCAAGAGTAGATATCACCAAATTCATATACGCCGAGGAGATGAGTGGAAGACGGCGTTTAAGACGAAAGATGGGCTGTATGAGTGGTTGGTCATGCCCTTCGGCTTGACTAACGTACCCAGTACTTTCACGCGGGTGATGACACAAACTTTGAGGCCGTTCATGGAAAAATTCCTAGTGGTGTACTTTGACGATATTCTTATTTATAGTACCACTAAGGAATCACACCTTGAACATTTAAAGAAGGTCTGTAGTGTCCTTAGGAAGGAAAAGTTGTACACTAATCTTAAGAAATATGCATTCATGTCTAGCCAAGTTATGTTCTTAGGATTTATAGTGTCATCTGAAGGGATGCGCGCAGATCCTGAAAAAGTCAAGGCCATAGTTGAGTGGCCAGAACCAAGGAACATTCATGAAGTGCGAAGTTTTCACGGCCTAGCAACTTTTTATCGTCGGTTCATTAGGGGTTTTAGCACGATCATGGCTCCCATTACAAAGTGCATGAAAAAGGGAGAGTTCGTGTGGTCTAAAGACGCCGTCAAGGCTTTTAAAGAAATTAAGGGCAAGATGGTGGAAGCTCCTGTCATGCGTCTACCTGACTTTTCTACAGTCTTTGTAGTAGCGTGCGATGCGTCTGGTGTCGGTATAGGTGGAGTGTTGAGTCAAGAAGGACACCCAGCGGCCTATTTCAGTGAGAAACTGAATGAGGCAAAACAAAAATACTCCACTTACGACAAAGAATTTTATGCGATAGTGCAATCCCTGAGACATTGGCGACACTACCTCTTACCGCAAGAATTCGTTTTGTTTTCTGACCATGAGGCTTTGAGATATTTGCATTCTCAGAAGAAACTCAACCCAAGGCATGCCAAGTGGGTAGCGTTTCTTCAGGAATATTCGTTTGTTTTGAAACACAAGGCCGGGGTTGAAAACAAATCAGCGGATGCCCTTAGTAGGAGAGTGGCGTTGCTCAACTCCTTAAGTGTATAGGTAGTCAGATTTGAGCAACTGAAAGATGAATACCCCAATGTCCTGATTTTGGGGGTACTTACGCGTCGCTCTCTAGTGACCAGCATATTATGGGTGAATATGTTCTTAAAGATGGCTTTCTTTTCAAGGGAGACAGACTTTGTATTCCCCGTATGTCCCTTCGTGAATTCCTCATCTGGGAGCTTCATTCAGGAGGGATAGCTGGCCATTTTGGTCGTGATAAGACCATTGCCCTCGTGGAAGATCGTTTCTATTGGCCAAGCCTCAAGCGAGACGTAGCCAAAGTTTTAGGGCAGTGTCGAACATGTCAGCTGGCAAAGCAAAGAAAGCAAAATACCGGGCTGTACACGCCATTGCCAGTGCCACATGCTCTATGGCAGGACATTAGTATGGACTTCGTGCTCGGGTTTCCCAAGACTATAAAAAAGCACGATTCCGTTTTTGTCATTGTGAACCGTTTTTCTAAAATGGCGCATTTTCTCCCATGTTCGAAGACGTCAGATGCGTCTCATGTTGCTCGTCTTTTTTTTTATGGTGTGGTGCGTCTCCATGGGTTACCTAAAACCATAGTGTCTGATCGTGATGTTCGATTTACTAGCTATTTTTGGAAGACACTGTGGCACATTATGGGAACTCATTTATAATTTTCTACTGCTTACCACCCACAAACAGATGATCAAACTGAAGTAGTAAACCGTAGCCTTGGAAATCTTCTACGTTGTCTAGTGGGTGAACATGTTAAGACTTGGGACCTAATTTTACCAACTGCTGAAC
This sequence comes from Magnolia sinica, assembly GCF_029962835.1. NCBI lineage: Eukaryota > Viridiplantae > Streptophyta > Magnoliopsida > Magnoliales > Magnoliaceae > Magnolia > Magnolia sinica. Next base: position 32,836,864 of record NC_080581.1, read on the forward strand.
TTACTTATAATGGGTCAGTTAATAGATCTACAGGGTTGAGTCCTTTTGAAATTGTAAGTGGTTATAAATCTAGAATGCCCATAGATCTCTTACCTATGTCTGTTACCCAAAGGTCTTCTGAGTCAGCCGATGCATTCGCACGCCATATTCATGATTTGTATACACATATTAGACAACGGTTAAATAAGAGCAATAATGATTATAAAGTTTCAGCTGATTCTCATCGTAAAGTGCAAGAATTTCAAGAAGGAGACTGTAATGGTGCGAATAAGGCCAGAGCGATTCTCTCAAGGATCTGCAAAGAAATTACAAGCGCGTAGTGCTAGACCATTCAAGATATTACAAAAGGTTGGGTCCAACGCGTATCGGGTTGACCTTCCACCTGAAATGAGCATTAATCCAACTTTTAATGTGGAAGATTTAGTCCGTGCCCATACTCCCATTGTTGATACATCGTCCCTTTCATGGCCTTTTTCTGAGTTTACTACCCAACCCCTTCCACCACCTCCTCCACCCATTACCCATAAAGAAGCAATTGAGGAAATCTTGGATGACGAGATAGTATCCACGAGAGATGGGGGTTTCCAAAGGTATCTTGTCAGGTGAAAAAATAAATCATCGTCTGAATCTACGTGGCTGTCGGGCGACGCATTGCAAGGTATTGATCCAGATCTATTCGAGCGCTATAAAAGTTTCAACTCGTCGGAGTCGAGTTTTTCTCACCCGAGGGGAATTGATGCGGACACAGGTGCATTCAAGGTGTACTAACGAAGAAAGCGCCAACCACAAGTGCCGTCCTTGTGGATAGGCGAATATTGAGGAGCTGAAGACGTTTCACATGTGATTGGACATATAGAAGACCCCACTTAGGGAAGACACATGTGAAGGAAAATTGGAGAAATAAGACCGAGCGCCCAAACTTTCCCATACTTATGTTATTTGCGCGTTTTTTGACTTAGTTAGGGGTCTTTTAGTAATCTTATATCTTTATTTACTTATCGTAGGGGTATTTTAGTAATTTTATATCTTTATTTGCTTATTTAAGTGGGGTAAAGCCCTAAACACGAATTTCAACTATTGATTAATGAAAAGCAAACCCTTTGGTTGCCTCCTTCCTATCTTCTCTCTCATGGTGCTTCTCTCCCCTTGATCTTCTTCTTCTAATTTCTTCTTGTGCCCCTCCAACTTCTTCAAGGTAATAATTTTCTTCCTTCTATTTTCCAGTTTTGGATTGTTGATACTTATAAGCATCGAATGTTTGATGAGATGGAGCGTAACTTGACATTGTCGACCACATTCTGATATGAATAAAAGTATGATTTCTCTTGGTGCACTCGGGGTTATAGGCGTGAAGTTCATCGAACCTTAATGGTGTCAGCCAAGTTTCAAAGAGGGCACTCGTGGTTATGAGAGCGCAAAGGCACGGAAACCTTTGTAGGTTGATCGAAAGCACTTCTGCAGGTGGAGCAGTAGCAGTTGTTGCGGATTCCACTTTTGTACGTATGTGGCATGCTCGTTTGGGCCACATGAGCGAGCGGAACATGAAGGTATTATATGATCGTTGTTTGATTCCAGCATTTAAGAATTCTGATTTAGATATATGCGAGCATTGTATAAATGCTAAACAATATAGATTATCTTTTAAATCTGGAAAACATGTAAGGAAGTGCTTAATTATGGGCACTCTGACGTATGGGGGTCATCGCCAGTAGTTTCTGTTGGGGGTCGTCATGGTTTGTTTCATTCATTAACTACTCCCGGAAAGTTTGGGTTTACTTCATAAAACGTAAATCCGAATTTTTCACCATATTCAAACAATGGAAGGCAATGGTGGAAAAACAGTCACGGCAAAAAATAAAGGTTTTAAGGACTGAAAATGGTGGAGAATTTATTTCAACTGAATTTAATGAATATTGCAAGGATAAAGGGATCATTAGGCACAACACAGTGCATCACATGCCCAAACAAAATAGTATAACTGAGCGAATGAATCAGACTCTCTTGGAGAGGGCCAAATGCATGTTAAGTAATGCTGCGTTGGGCAAGGACTCATGGACTGAGGCCGTTAACATACCTTGCTACTTAGTAAACTGATCCCCATTTACGGCAATTAAACGTAAAATCCCAGAGGAAGTATAGAATGGTCATATGCTGGACTACTCAGATTTGCGCATATTTGGTTGTGAGGCTTACTCTCATGTACTGTCAATTTAGAGAGAAGCTAGACCATAGAGCAAAAAAGTACATCTTTGTTGGCTATGGTGTAGGTGTGAAAGGTTACAGATTATTCGACAAGGTCACACGCAAGGTCATCACTAGCCGTGACATCAGGTTCGATGAAAGCTCTCTATTCCATAAGAATGATCAGGAAGAGAAAGATGAACCAGAAAAGATGATCATAAACATCCAGATTAACACAGATGATACTCAAATAGAAACAAATGCGCAGACAAAGGTACATGTTCAGGTGGAGAAGCCGCCTATGAGAAGGAACCTACCACGTGATCGTAGGTTACCGGTAAGATAGAGGGACGACTCTAAATCGCATATGCCCTCATTACAAATGAGGGGGACCCGTCAAATATTTAGGAGGCTCTTGATGAGCCTGACACAGAAAAGTGGATACCAGCTATGGATGATGAGATGGACTCGTTACACAAAAACCACACATGAGACCTGGTGGAGCTTTGAGTAGGCCGAAAAGCGATCAGATGCAAATGGTTATTCAAAAGGAAACATGATAGATATAAAGCGAGGCTGGTAGCGAAAGGGTATGCTCAGAAAAGGAATCGACTTCACAGAGATATTCACACCGGTGGTTAAACAAGTATCTATCAGATTCCTGTTGACGCAGGTTGCACACACTACGCCAAAATCACAAATTTGCGACGGACCAAATCCATCGTAAAATTAAATAAACGATGAATTTCGTCCGTCGCTTGGTCCATGGCTGTTTACTAGGTTGCTTTTTTTTGCGACGGATAAGATCCGTCGTAAATTTAAAAAATCCGTCGCTAAAATTCTAAAAACCTGATAAGGTCCGTCGCTAATACGAGGACCTCAAATCCTTCAATTTAACTTGTTCAGAAATTAAAGACGGATTTAGTCCGTCGCTAAAATATCTGTGAATAATTATTACCTATAAAAAATCGTTAGATTTTTATTTTATTTTTCTTTTTGAATCTTACACCTGATAGTCATTCGAAAAATAATTCACACGATTGTTTACTAAGAATCCTATTCACAAAATTGCTAACAACTCAATTCAGTAAAGAGGAAATGGCCTAGGTGGGGCTAACCCAAACAACAATTCCCGTAGTTCCAAGTTGGACGTGAAACATGGAATTGCACAGAGAGTTTGGTTGTCGCCATGTCCCACCTCCACTATGGTCAAATTTCTACATATTTCATTGCAATATAGCAGACTTGCAATCTGGTTCAACCAACCGCCCAAAGCTCTCTAACATATTATTAACAGGGATTGCTAGAACTGCCCAAAATTCCCAACAAATTTTGCAGTTGATTTTTGCCAACTGCAATTTGCAATCAGAAGAAAGGGAAGACTGACCTGGCAATGGATTCCGGTGGAGGAGTTCCAAGCAAATCAGTCATGAGATCCAATTGATGCACCACATTCTTTCCGGGGTTTCCCTGTAAGCATTTCTGCAAATATGCATCCTATGCTCCAAATATCGATTGTAGGAGTACCACAAAACACGAAAAAAAAAAAAAAAAAAAAAGAATCTTAAAGCCTAACGGCCCACATAAATTTATCCTCTGTAACTAAAATAACCACAATTTGGCATGAACCTTATGAACCAAACATATAATTAAATGAAGCTTCATAAAAGAACTATCCAATGTCAAGCAAGCTACAAGTTGTAGTGTTCCTAATTGCATTGGGACACAGTCTAATCCATTACTCTAGACTATTCATTAGGTCCAACACATTTCATGGGCTACCATGCAAACATCACACTGATCCCACAATTATTAACCATTCGATCAATGGCCTTTAGTATGTATAGTCAAGATTATTTGCACACGTCCAATAAACAATTGGGTCCATCTATTTGTTAGGGCCCATCATTGATTGCTTATGATCCTAAAGAATCACTTTTATTAGGAAATCATAACTATCCTATCCATGGTTTGAAAAATGGATGACTATAATTCATTTGATCAGTGCAATTTTAGCATGGTAGTCCATGAAATGTGTTCTGGAGTTGATGAACAGTTCAGGTCAATCAATAGGACTGTCCAAGTGAACCAATGGAACTAGGAGAACTATAATATAGTGCTCTGAGAGCGCTAGAGCACTTCTCTGTACTATTTGTACACCTATCCCTGCTTTAGAGCATGCAGAGAGAACATATAACATGCTTTTCATGAATCAACATAGCATGCTTTTAGCAAATCCATGTGCCATGGAAAATGCTCATCCTAATGTTTGTGTTCCTTTCCATGCTAGATTTGAATATTTCCACATGGTACGAAAGTACAATAATCAGATGGGTGACTTCTATGCATCAGAGTGCAAGAAATCACTACCCGTGTCATCAATAGTCATCAGTGCATTTCTACTATTCCAATAAATCATTTCCATTATTATAGAACGCCATTGAATGTGTTAGCAAACCTTGATCGTTTAGAAATATCATCTCCTAAAGATCTGATGCTTTGCAGGTTGAAAGTTCTCCAGTGATGCATGAGGATATTTTTCCATACATAAGTTTTGAATATAATCTCTACACATGCAATTAACTTCCTAAAAGGAACAAGGAAAAAAAAAGGCGAGTGCATAGCTACATATAGCAACTATTTTCAGAAAAAGAAAAAAGACAAGTGCATAGCAAAAATATAGTATCAGCATATGTTTAAGACCTGTCCAATGTTTACCCCTATTTTACAGCAGTTTGTTTCATGTCAATATTCCGTACAGGTCTGGCCCACCTTTCAGTGGCATATGTATTGAAATGTTGGGACTGACAGTGGATGGGTAGACCTAAAATCCTCTTCATCAAACAATATAATTTAACCCATCAATGGCGCTCTTCCATTGCGTATCCCATTGGCTATGTTTTATTTTTAATCCTCTCCACTTAATTGGTTATTCGCAGATCTCACTTAGAGTTCGTATAAATTCTACCAAGGAAAATTCTGGGGCATAGCACATCCATGGATGCACCCTCGTAATGGATGTTTGCAGCCTAGTGTTGTTTTGATCCAAACAGGAGTTGATCTTGTGCATTTGGATGCTCCTTTGCAAACCCTGTTCTCATCTCCCACTTCTGAAAATAGGTGCTAAAATGCTGACTTGACAAAAACCAATTCAACTAGCCTTTTGCCAAGTTGATGATGCGGAAAAATCTGACCCATGCAAGGTCCAAATTACTAATCAAGTGGTCCCCAGCTGGACCACCCTTGTGCTTTGGAAGTGGACCGATACAGACACAATAGAAACATGTATCCTAGTAGATCTACCAATAACAACGTATAGATGTGAAAGCAACAAAAGATTCCACCACAAAGCATTCACATGCACGTTACCAAAAAGCTTTTCCTTGTTCTAAGACATATGGTCCTACCACCCCATATATATATATAGTACTCCTTTTGTTCAAGGTCCTTTTTTAAACCATCACCTCCTCTTTCCCATTCTCAGCAAATGCTTCCTCATAACCACCACCAGCAGCAAGGAAATCCCAGTATTTCTCTAGCATATGGTCCACTGGCTGTAGCCGATCCCACTTTCCAGCACAAAATATTGCGTAAGCATCAGCCGCGTACCTTTAATAAAAGGAAAAGAAAAAGAAAAGAAAAAGAAGACCAATGCTATGTTATTGGTAATGGAAGAGCTATGCCGACCACCTTCTCAAACTGTGACATAAAATCCACGGCTATTATGTATATATAAGGCTATGGTTTAGTTATACATGGTTAATGTGCTATTATTATCAGAGAAGTGACCACAAATGCTTTTCATGTATGTAATTAATCTGTCCGTTCGAGATATTTATGGCCCACCTATGATGTGTGTGTGGAATCTGGTGCACGTTGTTTTGATTACTCGTTTTCACCATAGGTACCAAGAATCATCCCAGTACTAGAGTCGATGGGACAAACCGCAGGGAACAATTGACGATCACGCTAAAACCTGCATGTTCACCTTTTCTTTTGGCCCACCTAAGTTGTGGAAATGATTGAATTGTGTCCATTCATCTTGATGGGGCACACCAGATGAATGGTTTGCATGACATACACATTGCGGCAGACCTACATTCATTTGGGTCGGTGAAATCAATGAATCTCATCAGAATGAAATACGCAGGGAGGAGTCCGAACTGCATCCAAAAAGTAAAATCTAAAATCCCATTACGAATAGGTGTCGGGATTCACGCTACATCGTTACTCAAAGTCACCCTCCAATAAATAAACCATGAAAAGAACATAGAAGAGATGAAAAAGGCTATATACCTGAGAGATGGAACCCAAAACCATGGTCAAATCACTGATGATTGGTATTTCCAAAGGCTCCTCCATATACACCCCTACTCAAAAGACACCACCATACACTAGTTAAGCAAAAAGATTCAGAACATTCAATTCAAGTACTGAAACTTCAAATTTCTGCTTTCATTTGTTCTACATCCACTTCGTTATTTTCTTCTTTCTTTTCTTTTTTCAGTTGAAAGATAATGAAAACATTATTGTGAAACAAATTTGGAAAGAAAGAAAAACCAGACAGTCAGAACGCCATTTCTCATGTCGTGAAAGGTATGCCACAAAACAGAAATAACAGGAAAATAGATGAAATACCCCAAGCTTATGAACTCTGTAATGTTGACATCGGGTGCAAGAACAAGCTATCATGAGGTGGGTCCAATTGCACAGTTGCTCTAGCACCATTCCAAGGCAGCCTCAAGATCAACTTTCTCTCTCTACATTAAATGAGAGCTTGTCACACCATATGCAGGATCCCAAACTTATAAAAAAATATTGAAGTAATAAAAATAATTGGAAGCATATAGAATGTGGCTGAGGTAAAACAGAAGTTGCGTGAGAAATACCAATAACAACTGCTACAGACAAAGCAAAAGCATACTTCATTCTGGAATGTGCAGAAGTATCAACCTTAAGATTGGCATTATCCTTCTCTAAGGTCGCAATAACAGCTTTTAAACTACTCTTAGCAGGTTCCTCTGTTTCTTCTTCCAAGTCTCTTCTGATCAACTTAGATTGCAGTCGTTCCATCTCTGATACTTTATCATTCAGTTCGATGTGTAGTTCCTTCATCTCCAATTCTCCATAGATGTCTGCCAGTTCAGAACTCTCATAGCAGATATCAAAAGGCTAAAAAGGGTAAGAAATTTCTTTACTCAAAACCATTTTCAAGCTGAAAGTTAGTCTTATTTTCTCCTTTACCTACCCTCATCTTTCACTTCACGGATCAAACAATTAGATCTGCCATACGTACTTCATGGCAGAGAGCATATTTATCTAAAATAAGAGCACATGATATCACTAGTCAGGTGACCATACAAGCTAAGAATAACATAACTGAATCATAAAAAGCAACCTTGATGCAATGGACTTCTTGATGCACGATGGTTACCAATGGATGGATGGCCATGAATCATGATCAACCTGAAATCCAAATCTCAATTCTTTGAGAACAGATTAATGAAATAATTTCAAAACAAAAGCACAGTCCTAAGACAAATGGTCACATCACTCCTGTCACGCCCCAGACTCGGTAACCGGACTCATAAGGAACCCGATGGCCGGTTCTGGCCGCAACAGCCTCCGTAGTACCCCATTCTCAGCTCCTAAGGTAGGTTCCGATCCTGGGATCCTACAAAGAGGATTTTCATAACAGTATAATCATTTTCAATACGAGCATACCCAACATCATAGCAAGTATATCTAAGAATAAAAAAAACACACATCGCAAAATCCACTAAAAATTTGAACTTTTACATCATCCATAAGGTCCAAAAGGACATACGTGAGAATAAAAGGAAAAGAGAGAAAAATTAGCAACACTGGAGTCCTCACTGCTCAACTCTACTCCCCGCTCTGCTGCTACGGCGCCTCCCTAGAATCTCCTACACGCATCAATCGTGCATAAGCTTATAGAAGCTTAGAGGGTGGTGTAAGTGTGTGACAATGGTGCACAGAAGAATAGTAGGAGGTATAAGGAGAGAAGCATGATCAATGTGCATATCACTAGCCTTACCAAGGCCTACCATGAACGCGATGCAATGAGTAATGGGTGCCATACCAAGGCAATGCATGGAGGGGCTTGTACAGCCAATGCTAATGCGGTGCAAGTAATGTCAGTGCTCATATCCAAACCATAAGTCAAGTACATTTTCAATCATAAGGAGATCACCGGGGTCCATTACACTACTGAATGACTGCCGCTCTGCAGACCCCGCACAGTCAAACGAGCGTAAGAGACCTCACTACCCGCCTGTGGACAGCCAATCACCAACAAGGCCTGACGGTAGCGGACCCATTTACGAGCTGATCAGACTCAGCCTAGCAATGCCTCCTCACACCAGGCAGGTAAGGCCACACCCTATCCAACTGACTATATGAAAGTGGGAGCCGCGACCTAACAGTATAAGGCCCTCGTGTGCTTATATATTCCACCCGGTCGCGGCGTTGGAGCAGATCCTTGGTACCATGGAAGTTTTGAAAATTTCACCCATGGGCATCCTATGCACCCGGTATGCTCAACTAATATTTCCGGTGTCCACACATACGGCCATCCACGAATACCCCTGTGGAGGCAAGGCCCTGATGAAGTAAGGGCGGATATCCACAAGCTATGCAATGCCAGATGCATGAATCACACAATCACCCATGCATCAATTCCAGGCATCCATCTCTTGGGGAGATAGCAACATGTCCTACACAATGACACAGCCATGGCCAATCATACCTCAACCAAGCATGCATATGATGCGTATAGGAGTGGGCCATGAAGATGAATAGGGGTGCCGAAGAGGTGAAAATGAACTCTCTACCTAACTATGAAGGATCTAGGTACTTAACCAATTCCTCATAAGGAATACAACCTCTAATGGGGGCCCATATACTTGGGGTAGCCCACGAGACTAAGGACCTAGACTAAGGACCACGAGACTAATGGTATAGGCCTAAATAGATGAAACGGGCCTAGCAAGGGTCTATGGTGGGCCTTTAACCACCTATAGAAGCCCATGGGCCTACCTTAGGGCCACCAATGTAGACATCCAACCACAATTGGTCCCTAAGAGGTAACCCATCTCTAATTGATTATGGATCAAGGCCCAAAGCCTACGCAACATCAGAAATAAGAAATGGACAGCCATAATCATATCACAAATACTCATGTTGGGCTTCAGAAAGGCGGCCCAAGGCCTATCTAAAACATGGGTCCAAGGGAAACACACATAGCCCAACCCATATATATCGCTATGGGCCCATAGGGGAAAGGTTAGGGCCCAACATAAAGGCCACTAATCCCATATATTGTGGTGGCCTAGTGGGCAACCCATTGCTCAAACCACATGGGCAAATGTCATGCTCTTAGTCAAGTAAGTTGGGCCTACAACCCGGCCCAAGTATTAAAGTTGATTTGGTGGGCAACCAAGGGCCCATCTACTTGTGTAATCCAGCCTACTAACCCAACACAATAGTATGGTAAAAATGGCCCAAGAGTTCAATGGGCCTATCTGGAAAGTTCTAGCCCAATTGGGCCTAAAGAGTTCAACAACCAGCTACATTCATGGACCCGATTAAATTCAACTGTGGTGGGCCTCAAAAGTGCATTTATCAAGCCCAACATTTAAGGAACCAAAGGTATAAATTATTCTCTCTAAGATCTTCACAATGTGGTGGGCCCCACTCCTCAAAATTTCAGCCCAAAGGCCAATCATAATTATAACAAGTTGCTGGATTTTTAACCCAACAGGTTTATGGGCTTATTGGAGTCCAGTAATTGTTAGGACATCAGCCCAAGTGGTCCAGCTATCAAGTCAGAGGGCCCCACCACATAGGGTTACATCATACTACACAAGGGAGTAGGTGGGCCACACTGCTAGACCAAAGTCCAGCAGGTAGCCCACATGGGGCGTCCCATATGGGCCTGGGTATTTGGCCCAAACTGACCCAAATTTGCAGGCCACACCACAGTCAGTTCGATTGTCCGTTGGGCCTAAAATTTTGTAGAGTGACACTTCTATAGGTGGGTCACATCCCCACAAAATTTCAGAATTTTTGAACACTTAAAAATATTTTAATTTATTTAAATGAAACAGACTGTCCAGAAAATTGGATTGATCTGGACACCATATTGTAATGGGCCGGTCCAGCCACCACTATGGTGTGTACAGGTGTCCATTGGCCCCAAAATTTTGTAGGTGGGTCCTACCATGAGTGAACCACCTCTCTGCAAAATTTTATGATTTTTGGATACTCATAAATATTTTAATTAAATTAGGAATTTCAATCTGTCTAGGAAGAAATGTTGCTGTCCATGCATTGTTTACCCAATAAGGTGGGCCCAACCTTCATCCAAGAGGGGGAAAATGGAGGTTTAGTATTTTCTTCATCAAAATAAAGTAAGTTGGGGTCCATAAAAGTGGCCCATCCCTCAGAGAAACCAAGCTGTAGTGTATGTTTTCCCTCCATACATGTGGGTTGGACAGCCCAACAAGGTGGACTGCCCACCCCTATGGGCCTCCTTTTTGGGTACCATTTCATGGGCCATCTGAGGTATGACCCATCACACCTCGCAGTGGGGTCCACACCTTCTCATTACACCCCATAATTATAAAGAAAATAATGGCAATCATGACCCAAAAATCCATGCCAAAGATTGAACATGACAGTCCATGCAACAGTCCAGGTTTTTGGACAGCAATATATGGCTGGACACATCAGCCTATATCTCAATAATATCAGCCATATAAAGGGTGTGTGGCCTTCCTTAGTGGGCCCCACATAAGTCCAGATCACATACTAGGACTAGGACACTTGCATGCATTGATTAAGGTGTCCAATGATCATGGAGTTAGGTGGTAAGGGCATCCCACCTTGCTGGATTTTTATTTTTATTTATTTTGGGACATCCAAGGCCCACTAAATGGGCCACACACACATTATCATCCATACATCAGAGAAAAGAGAAGAAGAAAAGAGAGTAATCCGGTCATGGGGGTAGGGCCCCGCCACTAATGGGCCCTCCCAAGAGTGAATCATACCCATACAACTACATTGATTGTACATGCAACATAAAATCACTACATACATGATCTATAATTGCAATGGATGGTTTGGATGCCATCCCAACATGATCCTTGGGGTCTAAATGAGCTTAAGATGGAGTGGATCATTAAATACATCATAATGGGGTCCATGGAGAATGGCCCCATCATGGATCATGACATGCATGTAGGATGGGCCAAAGGGCCACATCCATGGGATCAAATGGGATCCCCACCATGGATTGGTGGGTCCCATATGATTCATCTAGGAAGAAAAATAAGATCAAAGGGTAGAAAAGAAGATCAGTAATTATAATCACCCTAAAAACGTATGAACGAAAGACCTAACCCTAACCCTACCTCGCCGCGCTTAAGGAGGGTGATTATAATTGCTGATCTTCTTTTCTACCCCTTGATCTTATTTTTCTTCCTAGATGGATCATATGGGACCCACCAATCCATGGTGGGGATCCCATTTGATCCCATAGATGTGGCCCTTTGGCCCATCTTACATGCATGTCATGATCCATGATGGGGTCATTCTCTATGGACCCCATCATGATGTATTTAATGATCCACTCCATTTTAAGCTCATCTAGACCCTAAGGATCATTTTGGGATGGCATCTCAACCATCCATAGCAATTATAGATCATGCATGTAGTGATTTTATGTTGCATGTACAATCAATGTAGTTGTATGGGAATGATCCACTCTTGAGAGGGCCCATTAGTGGCGGGGCCCTACCCCCATGGCCGGATTACTCTCTTTTCTTCTTCTCTTTTCTCTGATGTATGGATGATAATGTGTGTGGCCCATTTAGTGGGCCTTGGATGTCCCAAAATAAATAAAAATAAAAATCCAGCAAGGTGGGATGCCCTTACCACCTAACTCCATGATTATTGGACACTTTAATCAATGCATGCAAGTGTCCTAGTCCTAGTATGTGATCTGGACTTATGTGGGGCCCACTAAGGAAGGCCACACACCCTTTATATGGCTGATATTATTGAGATATAGGCTGATGTGTCCAGCCATGTATTGCTGTCCAAAAACCTGGACTGTTGCATGGACTGTCATGTTCAATCTTTGGCATGGATTTTTGGGTCATGATTGCCATTATTTTCTTTATAATTATGGGGTGTAATGAGAAGGTGTGGACCCCACCGCGAGGTGTGATGGGTCATACCTCAAATGGCCCATGAAATGGTACCCAAAAAAGAGGCCCATAGGGGTGGGCAGTCCACCTTGTTGGGCTATCCAACCCACATGTATGGAGGGAAAACATACACTTTAGCTTGGTTTCTCTGGGGGATGGGCCACTTTTATGGACCCCACCTTACTTTATTTTATGAAGAAAATACTAAACCTCCATTTTCCCCCTCTTGGATGAAGGTTGGGTCCACCTTATTGGGTAAACAATGCATGGACAGCAACATCTCTTCCTAGACAGATTGAAATTCCTAATTTAATTAAAATATTTATGAGTATCCAAAAATCATAAAATTTTGCAGAGAGGTGGTTCACTCATGGTAGGACCCACCTACAAAATTTTGGGGCCAATGGATACCTGTACACACCATAGTGGTGGCTGGACCGGCCCATTACAATATGGTGTCCAGATCAGTCCGATTTTCTGGACAGTCTGTTTCATTTAAATAAATTAAAATATTTTTAAGTATTCAAAAATTCTGAAATTTTGTGGGGATGTGACCCACCTATAGAAGTGTTACTCTACAAAATTTTAGGCCCAACAGACAATCGAGCTGACTGTGGTGCGGCCTGCAAATTTGGGTCAGTTTGGGCCAAATACCCAGGCCCATATGGGGCGCCCCATGTGGGCTACCTGCTGGACTTTGGTCTAGCAGTGTGGCCCACCTACTCCCTTGTGTAGTATGATGTAACCCTATGTGGTGGGGCCCTCTAACTTGATAGCTGGACCACTTGGGCTGATGTCCTAATCAAATGAAACAATTACTGGACTCCGATAAGCCCATAAACCTGTTGGGTTAAAAATCCAGCAACTTGTTATAATTATGATTGGCCTTTGGGCTGAAATTTTGAGGAGTGGGGCCCACCACATTGTGAAGATCTTAGAGAGAATGGGGTACTACGGAGGCTGTTGCGGCCAGAACCGGCCATCGGGTTCCTTGTGAATCCGGTTACCGAGTCTGGGGCGTGACACAAATCCTGCCTTCTCTCAGGAAATTCAACAAATAGCTAATGTACAAAACCGTATCCCCAATTTTCAACTGAATTAGAAGAGAAATATGGATGGATTTACCTGCAAGAACCTGACGCTCGAGATGATGGAGGGGTTATGCAAAAACCATATCCCCTGATTCTCCTGAAATCAGCAAATCCATCCCGAATCCACCACCAGATCGACAATGGAAATGAGTGCAGCGGTAATGGGTGCAGCGGGTTCCTACCGGCGACAATGGGGCGAAAACGATGGGGTTTGTACAGTGCTGAAATGTTTTGATTGGAGATGGGTTAGGGCCGGCATTGCTCAGAGAGGTGGAGTGAGAACAAGAGTCACAACGAGTGAGGGAGAGAGCCAGAGCGAAAGCAGGAGGGAAAGCGAGAAAGGAAAAGATATTGAAAGAGGGTTTCGGAAATGCCTCTTTCAAAATGCGTTTTTGATTCACATCCGAACAACGTGAGTTTAACACCAAATTATATAATAAACTAAGTTTTCAACCATACATTTAAGGGCCCATTTATCAGATGGTTAAGATTGTATAATATGGGTACAAGGTAAATATTAACCATCTACAAGAGGATCCAAATAGTAGAGGACCCACTATTTGGATGGTGTGAATAACTTTATATCATTTCCACTAGTGACTGCGTAAATCACCACCATTTTACATTGGTCCCAAAACTAGCACATGTAAAACCAAAACTAACTCCATGTGGGGGTACAGCGTGAGCTTTTACACTGTGCAAGCGTATCTTTTATTGTAACGGGTAGAGCCCATGGTTCCAAAACCTAGGCCATTGATTACTTTTTTCCATGTGTTTTAGCCATATATAAATAATTTCATCGATAGAATGATCTCGACATTTATAGTCACGGCCTGCAATAGACGGTTAAAGACGAAAAAGAGCATAATATCCTAATATTGGAAGGTAGAATCTTCATAAATTGAGGGCCATGGTTTGGTGATCCAAACCGTTGATATGATGAGACGCACGGTTGATGATCCAAAGAATGAGGTAGATCCAAAGTTCAAGTGGACCCCACCACAGAAAACAGTGGGGGACAGTGACACCCATCGTTGAAACCTTCCCAGGGCCCACAATGATATTTATTTGAGATGTAATCTTTTCATAAGTTAACAAAATCATGGATGGAAGGAAAACACAGATATCAGCCTGATCAAAAACTTTTACAGCCCACAAGAAATTTTCAATGGCAGGCGTTCAATCCTCACTCATTTTTTTTATTAGGTCAGCAAGTTTCCGTGCAATTTTGATCTAAAAATTTGTCCCAATTTGAAAATCTGATCCATTCAATCCGCTCTACTTGTCAAGATCTTTTTAATTTGACTGGTCACTCATCCCGATTGAGTTTTTGATGAGAAAGATATTGGACGGACAAGATTGCTCAACAATATGATGGGCCATATCTTGCTATTCAACGATCAGATTTGAATAATCTAAACATATGAAGTCATTTACTCTTCAATTTGGGCTAATCAAATTGTCCAAAATCTATGTAGATCTAGACAAACTGATCATGCCCATATAAAGTGTTTTGGACAAGTCTAATTCATTTTAGATCTAAATGAGTTGAATTTGGTTCTGTCCTAATTAGCACACTACGGACATACCTGACCGTTCAGATCAATTTTAGGATGGCTTGATCATAAAATTTGATCAATCTCATCATTATAAGTATTTCTTGCAATTACACTTCATTATACTAGGGCATTATTTTTTTTGTAATTGTGAACTTGTGTGTATGCATAAATAGTTGGAGGTTCATTTTTTTTATGCAAGTGAATTTATCAATTTATTCAAACTTCTCAAAATTTTCAAGAAGCTAATTTTTTTTTCTCCTAAATCACATTTTTTTTCAACTTCTCAACTTTCTTTTTTAAAATGACAAAATTTTCTCAAAATCTTGGTGTTTTTCTAAATCCAAAAAATAAAAATAAAAATAAATCAATATCTTAATTTTTCTCAAACATTGTCAATTTTTTTTTTTCAAAATTACAATTATTTTTAAACTTCACTTCAAAATGTTAGTTTTTTTTTTTTTTTTTATAATCAAAATCTTGATTTTTTTTTTTCTTCAAAATTTCTATAATTTTCGAACTCCTGCATTTTCTTTATCAAAATGTCTTTCTTTTTTCAAACTTCACTTCTTCTTTGTTTTAATGTCATTTTTCTTAACGAACTTTTCAAATTTTCAAAATACAAAATCTCATTTTCTTTTTAAAAATCTCAAATTTTTTTTCTAAAATCCATTTTGTTTTCAAACTTATCAATTTATTCAAACTTCTCAATTTTTCAAGATGCCAATTTTTTTTAGTTACATTTTTATTTTCTACTTCTCAAATTTTTTTCATAGTGTTACTTTTTTTTTTCAAATGTCAAAATTTTTCAACATTTCAATTTTTTTTTTTTTTAATATCCTAGGCTCCACTATAATATTTATTTGACATCCAGCCTCTTGATTACGTCAATGTAGGGAAAAAAACAAATAACAACTTAACCCAAAACTTTCATGGCCCTTGAGAAGTTTTTAATGGCTGGTCTTCAATTAACACTGTTCCCGTGGTGCAATTTTGACATAAAGTTTTTTGCAATTAAGAAATCTGATCCAGTCAGTCTATTCTACTTTTCGAAAGCTTCGATTTGAATGGTCACTCACCCCAATCAGGTTACGAATGAGAAAGATATTAAAAGAACAAGATTGATCAACAATATGATAGGCCATATTTTGCAATCCAACGATTGGATTTGAGTGAAATTTAATCTAAACATCTAATTAGATTGTCCAAAATCTAAATAGGATCTTGACAAATTGATCATGCTCATTTAAGGAGTGTTTTGGATGGATTTGATTTTCTTCGGTTCACAATGAGCTGAATTTTGTTCTTTATCCTAATTAGTACATTCTGAACACATTTGTCCTTTCAGATCAGCTTTTAAGATGGCCTAATCATAGAATTTGATCAATCTCATCAAACTTCTCAAATTTTTTCAAAATACAAAATCTCAATTTCTTTATAAAAATCTAGATTTTTTCTCAAATCTCAATTTTTTTAAAAATATATATATATAAAATTTTCAAACTCTATCATTTTTTTTTTTCAAACATGTCAATTTTCTTCTTCAAAATCACATTTTTTTTTTTTCAAATTCTCATTTTCTTTTATCAAACTTCTTAATTTATTTCAAAATAGAAAATCTAGATTTCTAAATGAAAATCTCAAAAATTTTCAAAATCAATATTTTCAAACTTTTCAATTTTATTCAAACTTCTCAATTTTTTTTAAAATGCCATTTTAAAAAAGAAAAAAATTCAAATTTTTTAATCAAAATTTTCTAACTTAGGATTTTTTTTTTTTTCAATATGTTTTTTTTTATACAAAATTTTGATTTATTTTTAATCTCAAATTCTTTTCAAGTTTACTTCATTTTTTTTTAATATCTTTTTTTCTTTCAAAACCTACAAATTAAGGGATTTTTCATGTCATATCGCGATGCATTTATAAACCATTGTTCATGCAAAGTAAACATAAATTCCACTCAATCGATTAAAAAAACTAAAATTAAAACTAATAACAATCAATGCATTCAGTCAATTCATTAAAAAATCATATTGAAGTTTAGCGCAAAAGTTGCTAATTCTATTAAACACAAGTGTTTTTTTAAACTCATTTTTTAATCATTATAAAAAATATTAACTAAAATTTCTTTTTCAAAATATTAATTTTGTGTCAAATTGTCCATTTTTTATCTACTTCTTTTTTTCAAAATTTTTAACAAAATAATATTTTTGTTATCAAAGTTTTTAATTTTTTTTTTTCAAAATCCTTTTTTGAACTAAACAATTTATTCAAACTTATCAAAAGGTTCAAGATGCCAATTTTATTTTTATTTTTTCAAAAGCACCATTTTATTTTCAACTTTACAATTTTCCTTTTCAAAATGAAAATTTTTATCAAAATCTTGGTGTTTTTTCAAATTATTATTTATTTTTTTCAAAATCACAATTTTTATCAAAATGTTAACTAAAATTTCTTTTTCAAAATGTTAATTTTCTGTCAAATTGTCCATTTTTTATCTTCTTATTAAAAAAAAAAATTTAACAAAATATTATTTTTGTTATCAAAGTTTTTAATTTTTTTTTTTCAAAATCCTTTTTTGAACTAAACAATTTATTCGAACTTATCAAAAGTTTCAAGATGCCAATTTTATTTCTTTTCAAAAGCACCATTTTGTTTTCAACTTTACAATTTTCCTTTTCAAAATGAAATTTTTTATCAAAATCTTGGTGTTTTTTCAAATTATTATTTATTATTTTCAAAATCACAATTTTTTTTAACTTTTTAATTTTCCCTTCAAAATGACAATTTTTTCAAAATCTCAATTTCTTTTTCAAAAAAAATATATATTTTTTCGAAGCTGTAAAATTTTTCACAAATTTTTTAATCTTTTCAATTTTCTTTTTCAAAATATCATTTTTTTTCGAAATCTATATTTTTTTTCAAAAATATTAATTTTATTCAAACTCCTTAAAAAATTTTCAAAATCTTATTTTTTTTTAAATCACAAATTTATTTTTTTTTTTCAAATTCTCAATTTTCCTCAAACATTGTTAGTTGTTTTTTAAACTTCTTAACTATATATATTTTTTTAACTTCTCAATTTTCTTTTTCCAAATATCAATTATTTAACAAAATCTTAATTTTTTTAATCTCAATTTTTTTCAAACTTTATTTTCTAAAATCTCAATTTTCTAATAAAATATTAAAAATATAGATTAGGATTTTTCACGTGATATTGCAAAGCATTTAAATATCAGTTTGAAAACAATATATATATATATATATATATATATATATATATATATATATATATATATATATATATATATATATGTAATTTCCACTTGATTGATATAAAAAAATTAATGCATTCAATGAATTGATACAAAAATAATCTTCGAAACAAATAAATCATTGAAATTCTATTAAAAAAACCTCTTAGGCTACAATAAAGTACAAACCAAATATATATATATATATATATATATATATATATATATATATATATATATATATATATTAATATATATATATATATATATATATAGGATGGGACTATAGTGATTTACGATGGACCATGATCCGTTGCAAAAGTAAAAATTCTGTTACTGATTGTTCAAAGTTTAGATTTTAGGTGATACTTTGCGACGGACCAAAATCCGTCCCAAAATCTTAATTTGTGACGGACCAAATCCATCACAAATTCCATTTTAGCGACGAATTTTAGACCGTCACTAATTCCCACCACTTTTAACCGACCTAATTTCCGTAAGCAGGTTGTGCGCGACGGACCTTTTCCGTTAGCGACGGACTAAATCCGTCGTTAAACCAAGTTTTTTTTGTGATAAAAAAATCCGTCGCAGATTCACGATTTTGGTGTAATACTAATATGATCTCGAGCTGAAACAAATGAATGTCAAGACTGCATTCCTGCACGGGGAGTTGGAAGAGCAGATCTACATGTAGCAATCAGAAGGCTACGAAGTTAAAGGGGCAGAGAAAAAAGTTTGCAGGTTAATGAGGTCATTGCACAACCTAAAACAGTCACCTAAGCAATGGTATTTAAATTTTATTCTTTCATGTTGATTTAGAAATTTACTTGGAATGAATAAGATCATTGCGTCTATTACTAGATATTGAGTGATAACAAATTCATCATCCTAATATTGTATGTTAATGATATATTGATCACCTGTCATTATATGTATGAAATCAACGTACAGAAAACTCAGTTATCAAGGACATTTGAGATGAAAGATCTGGGGGCTATAAAGAGGATTCTCGGTATAGATATTTATAGAGACAAAAAGAGGAGCAGGATTTAGTTTTCACATGTAGAATACCTTGAACATGTGTTGATCAAGTATGGGATGGACCAGGCAAAGCCGGTGAGCATTCCCCACGCGGCTCACTTCAAGCTTTCCTCATAACAATGTCTTAAATCAAATGAGGAAAAGCATGTCTCATGTGCCTTATTCAAATGCAGTTTGCAGTTTAATGTATGCCATGGTCTGTACGAGACCAGATATTTCACAGGCATAGGTGCTGTGAGCAGATACATGTCAAACCCCAGCAAACAATATTGGAAAGCAGTGAAATGGCTACCTCGATACATTCGAGGTACGAAAAACTACGTCTTAACTTTTGAGAAGACAATGGTAAAGTTAGTAGGGTATGTGGATTCAGACTACGCAGGCAGTGTGGATTCTAAAAAGTCAACTTCAGATTACTCGTTTGTACTAGCAGGTGGAGCAATTAATTGGATGTCAAAGCTTCAGTCCGTGGTGGCCTTTTCATGACTGAAGCAGCATATATGGCAGTGATAAAAGCGTTTAAGGAAGGTATTTGGTTAAGAGGCATGATAAATCAGTTGGGACTTCAGCAGGTGGCCGTGTTGGTTAATTGTAATAGGAAAAGTGCAATCAATTTAGCTAAAAATTATGTTTATCACTCACGTACTAAACATATTGATGTTTGTCACCACTTTATCTGATAGGTGCTTAAGGAAGGAGGCGTATCACTGGAAAAGATTCACACTAGCATGAATCCAACAGACATGCTTACCAAGGTTGTTCCTAAAGAGAAGTTCAAGTTCTGTGCAACTTCTCTAGGCTTGGCAATGACATAAAAGAAGGACGGAGTGCGCACGAAAAGCATTGATTAAAGCTATGATATGATGCAGAGATAAGAGAAGAGGTCAAGAAACTACACGTTTGAATATTTAAGACATGATGGAGATTGTTGTTAACATATCTTAAATCTGGAAAAGTTTGACTAGCTCAGAGAAAGTTCGGATGAAAGTCCAGCAACAATGTATTTGGAAATTTTCGAGATCTTCGACCAGTCGAGGGACAGGTTCTACTAGTCGAAGGGCACCCTCGACCAGAAGCTCTGGCTCGACTAATCGAAGGCCACCCTCGACCAGCCTAAGGTTATGCAGATAACACACAGACTACATAAATTTGAGGCGGTTTCCAGACTATTCCACGTAAGTGCGAAAGTGGGGTTTCCTAAACTATAAATAGGAGTTCCTATGACCATTCAAAAACATCCTAAGGCTTTCTAAAATATTCCAAAGGGTTTCTAGAAAGGGTTTTAGGGTTGCCAAGGGTGAGATTCAAGCTTGTTTGAATCAGGTAAGTCTTTTCTCTTTGTAATTTATGCCTTCATAGTGGATTTCTGTAACACCCTGGAAATCAGGGGTCGTGCATGCGCTCGACTCCCGAGTTCTCCAGGTCACTTATAACCGGTTTTCATTAATATGTGATTAATCCAGTCTAAATGCGCATTCTGAAATTTCCTGGAACATGAAGCACAACCACACAAGTCTACTGAAATGGAAAAAAATCAACTATACCTATATATACATGTCCCAAAGAATATAAACGGGCGCATAAGGTGACGCCTAACAAAATCACAAAAAGAATGACATGTCCAAAAAGAATAAAGTTGAGCGCTGCTCGGCGATCCAACGACCCATCTACTGATCCGACGGGGTCCCGCTCATCAATTGGAAGTAAGGGAACTCGTCCTCCTCGAGACTCGCATCACCAGGCTCCACGTAATCTGTATCTCCTGCATCTACGAGCGGGGTCTGGTTATGTTTTAAAACACCGTCCCAGAGTGAGAGTGAGTGATCAACTCAGTGGGTGCTATTAGTCTTAAGTTGCAACAAGCATCAGTTATAATAAAAATTTAATGAAAAACAATCATTCATAAATACCTAACTAATCTTATTAATGCACATGCATGGTGGATGATATGATGTATACCCTCACCACAACTCTTTCTCGAGCGACTCCGTCTAACAATCGCATATGTCAATACTCCCTCGGAGCGACATCGACTGCCGAGTCGCCAACTTAGCTAATGGCGTGTAATGATGATGTTAATTGGGTTCTTAGTTAAGTCCATTCATCCAGCAGATTTGGTAATCTGATACACCCCACGTATCAAATGCCCTGAACTAGTTGCGAGGCCAAGACCCCCAATGTGTGAGGCTAAGACCTCACGATCCTTGATCCCATTGGGTTCCCCGTCCCCGACTTCAAGCACACGGGGAGTGCTGAGAGAAAGAAATCACTCGCGGTCACTATGGGGAGGCGCGTCACCCCGGCGTAGGCCGATAGCTCGGACACAGTGTCCCATTTCACCATGCCCAGCTCACGAGACTGTGGATCAATATTCCATCCGGTATCGACGGGCTACAACGGTGATAGGGTGTTCCAGATTCCATACATAAGTGATCAAACATGGTTAACAAACAGGGTTGGACAGTAAATAGGCCAAACCGCACGAGTCACGCGAGCATGCGATGAGCGACATTAGGTACAAGGGACCCATGTAGTAGAACTACTACTGTCCGTACACACTCGTCCAAATCCTTGGGTTTAGCCTTAAGACGGTTCTACCAATGGAACCACCTTTGTTCTCCTCATGTTCCCGACCAACCAAGGGTCCAATGTTAATTCATAACATACCAACCACCAATATTACCAACTAGCATAATAGTATCATGTTTGCATACATCACAACATACGGTTCAATTATTCCTAACAAGCATGCTACAACAACATGAACAAGGTGCATGTGAGTGGTGTAGGTTAGGGAGGAAGTTAAGCACTTCCTACACCTCAAGGGATCAAATACACAAGAGTAGTGAATCATGCACACCATGAAGCAACACATGTGAGAAAAAGAAATCAAACAAACATGAGCATCTAATCATCCATACACTAGATTATGAGAGGCAAGATTTAACATCAAGGAGAACTAAACATGTCATTCCATACAATCCCAACAACATACCATTCCTAGGTTCCTCTAGATTCTTCCATACAACATATCAAGCAAACAAAATCATTAAACTCCTATTAAAATTGGTGCTAGGCCACCTAAGGATAATAGTCCGCACCTATGGTTCATTGGAGACTTAGAAAATGACCTAGGAATGAGGGCTTTTGAGGTCGGACGGCCGGATTCTCTAAAACAACCATTTGCATGTTAGAAATCCATGAAATCCCTTCTCATCACAAGAGTTTTAAGGAAAAAGGGATAAGGGGTCTTACCTAGACGATCAACGGAACGATTCTTGTGGTTAGGGTGTAAGGATTTTCTTGGAGAAGGGGTAAAGAGTTGTAAGGTTAAGCATCCTTGGGCCTCACCACCAACAACACCCTCCTTTACTCTCTTCTTCCTCTCTCTTTCTCCTCCTTCTCTTCTCCCCTTACCTCTTCTCTCTCTTCTAGGGTAAAATCGTAAGGGGGGAGGCGGTGCCCAAATGAGGCCCTTTCATAATGCCAGATTTGGTGGAAATGGCCCCAAGTGTTGGGTTTTTACTACACTAGACCTATGGGAGGGTCTTTCTAAGCTCTAGGGCCCACTATGGGGTGTACAAGTCAATATACACCGTAGGATAGTTAGCCCTAATGATGATCTATGTATGGATATGATCGGCCCGCCATTTGGATGCACCGATCGACAGATATAATGAGAAGTCTATTCAACGATCGTCAATGGTCAATCGGGGCCGCGGCTATACGGTTATGAGCAGGGAAATATCCTCACTCCATGTGTGAAGTTTGGTCTTAAACCGACGGTCCGAAATCCTCAACTTTGCATAAAAGTGGATGACCCAATTCACTTAAGTTTCAACTCCTTTCTTTGGGGTATTTGCATTTCTCATGTACTCGTCCTTTAGCTCAAGTTGAGCGGTTCTGGGCAGTACCCAGGTCCGACTCCCGCGATGGACATCAAGCTCAATGAGAAGGGCATTATTCTATAGTTTTGTTACTAGTGGCCCGCCAACGAGTGGTCTAGAGCTTGTTCGGAAAATTAGGGCATTTCTGGAATGAATTAGGTATTGAGATTTCTCGAGGGCAATGATTATGGTTTGGATTAACTATGTTCATAATGTGGTTTATTTATAACTAGTGAAAGTGAAGATTTAGTCATGATTATTCTAAGCTGTTGGTTTTAGGCTAAAAGAGTAATGGGGTTGCTCTAATGGGTCTCTGGTCATGAAATTTATAGAATAGGTGTTCCATGGCCTGATGAAGGGCAATGCAAAATTTAAGGGCAAACGGATGTCGGGTTTTACCGCAACGGTCCAATTTGCGATCAACGATCACCGTTTCACGATCGGGTCCCAGATTTTTGTGGGCGGGTGTAGAAAAATACATTAGACCCTCATCGTAAATTATGAAAAAATTCGACAGCTGAGATGTCTTACATTTCAGTTTTATTTACACATGCCAGATTCCAATTCTGGCATTGGTGGGGCGCAACTGGCAAGTGCCAGATTCCACTTCTGGATATCCACTGGGTCCGTGGTCCGCGATGGTCCCCAAGCCCAGTGAGATCTATGCTCCCCTAAATTTTTATAATTTTCTAACCTTCCCGTGTCGCGGTATATCCCGCATGAGCTGTCACTAAGTATAAACGGCCATCTGGCTTGGAGGCCCGCACCAAGTTCTATCAGGGCCCATCTGATCTATTCAATTGGGCTAATATTGGTCTAATTTATTTGTGATACCTCACTATGAGTGGCTTAAATGAACGGTCCTATGGCGAATCCTATGTGGACGCCCTAGGACACTGTTCTGGTTGGGCGAGACGTTACACTACACCTGATGTTCAAGTGATCGGGCAGATTCATTGGCTTTCTACGGCCGATTAATCAGACTTGTGTGGTTCTTTACTAGTACACCCTTATATAAACTAACATTGAGTGTTAATAGTCATTAAGTGATATTATAAGTTAATTAATAGAAAAATTTTCAAGGATTTTTGGAAATATAAAACAGTGAAAATCCAGGATGTTACAATTTCGCTTTGTATCGTGGTTTTTTCCTGAAAGGGTTTTTCACGTTAAATCTTTGTGATCTCTTGTGTTTGCTTAGTTCTCTTGGATTGCTATCCTAGATCCATCTCTGTGTGATTCCGCAGCCCAATCCCCAACAAACCTAATGGGTACATCACGCGCACACGCACACGCACACACTTACCGCCCCCTATGCAGGTACGTCAGGAAAAGAAAGGCCTCACCGTCGATCTGGATTGATGACGACATCCAGAGAGGGCTTCTTAGTTAGAAGACGGAGTTTTGGTTTGTTGGAGTGGGCCCGATAGTCAAGTAAAGCTCATCATAGGAACTCATGATCATGGCCCACTAGTCGGATTAATTTCATATTTTAGATTTTGATTATTTATGTTATTTAGAATATCATGGATATTTTAAATTTCTTTGATTAGTTTTTATTTTGGTTTACTTCACCGCCAAGTAATAGGTTACGCACATGGCGCGAGTTTTGGGGTATAGGGTTTTCTTATAAATAGGCATCCCTTGTAGCTTTTTTCATTATTGAAGTTTGACATAAAAAAATTCCTGCATTTTTTCTACTCTCTGAGTTCATGAGTTGTGGAAAAATTCAAGTGGGTGCGAAGCCCTCCCTTCATCAAAGGGCTAACTACCATGGTGCGATGCCACATCTATCTCAATCCGCCCTTATCGCCTATCATCCATATCTCTCACCTTTTACAACCATCATCGCCTCAAATCCATCCGTTTTTGTAGCAGATCTTCTCTCTACAGCCAGTTTTCAGAATCAGGCCCTACAGGATGGTTAAAACTTTGGTGGAGCACCACGCATGGACCGCATCTCAGATCGAGTTGAAAATCAAGGGTTTTGGAGTCCTCCCCTGGCCGACCAGACCCTAGGAGTCGGTTAGGGGAATCGGGCCATGCTCACATGTGCAGCCAGGCTCCTACGCACGTGCACCAGGCCCTGGCCCGCTGTTCGCATGCGCGGATTATCACAGGTTTAGGTTTCCTCCTTATTTTTTCCCTTTCCATATCTGTTTTCATAACCCTAACCCTAGATTGCGTGATCCTTACTTTGTTTGCCCCTTTTCTTACCTTAGGGTTTTCTGAATTGAAAATTGGTGAATCCCTTGGATTAGGGACTGATTTTTGTGCATGTGTGGATGATTTCCATTTCCCTTTGAGCATTGTTTGGTCCATAATTTTACTGATCCGATCCTAGCCTATGTAGGCTTGGACCCCCGTAAATTCCCCTTGAATATTTAAGCTTTTGTGTAGGTTGTGGAATTATTATGTGATTGTTTCTCAATCAGTATGATCTAAGCCTACGATCTTGCATATCATATTTAAATTTCATGCCCAACATCAAAACCCCTCTTTTAGATTTTTCAGACATTAGGGTTTTCTTTATGGCTCATTATCAAAGGGTTTGAGGAAATTCAAAGCATCAAAACCTACCTTTATGTACTGCAGGCCACCAAACCAGAAAACCCCGAATCCGATCTTCGGATTCCTCAGAGTTGTTGATCAACTGTGCTTGCAACGAACGAAAAGTAGGGCATCTTCCTAAGGATGCAGAACCCAATGCTGTACAAGAAACGGGTGAAAATGAAGATGAAGATGGCGCCGTACCCCATCATGACGAATCGAAAACCCAAACCCATCTCGATGTGAAAGATCTTCTGCAATAGTAACAGGATTACGAGAAGGACATCCAGGATGACGGCCTACATGGGATTGAAGCGGACATAATGGTTGAAGCTAGGGCTTCAGATGAAGCTAAGATAGAGGGCAAAGAAGGCCATAGTTGAGTTCTGTCTCAACTATATATGGTAAGACAAAACCTACCCAAACCTCCAATCAAAGGTACTCTCTATCTCCCTCTCTCGTTCTTTTTAGATCCATTTCTTGATCTCTCTTCCTTCCTCCTTGTCTATCTTCCTTCCTCTTTGTCTCTCTCTCTCTCTCTCTCTCTCTCTCTCTCTCTCTCTCCCCCTCTTCCCCTTTTGATGGCCATCGCAGATTGTAGCCATGACAGCTGTGGCTATGACAGCCCTAAGGGCTGTCAGATTTGAGAATGATTTCTGTCTAAACCCTCACATAGACAGATGCATAGGTGAGTTCTGCAGGTTCTAGGCCAAACAGAATTTTTGTACTAATTGTTGTAAGGTGTTGGGACCTTTTGGACAACATAGGTGATAGGCATTTGGTTGGTCAGTTTGTAGTTTTCTTTTCCCATTTCATATTAAAGAAGTGGAAGGAAGCTTCTGTAACGTCTTGAAAATCAGGGGTCAAGCAAAGCTTTACTCCCGAATTCCAACGCATCACTTATGAAATATAGATAATGATGATTGAATGTTGTCCATATTAATGCATTTAAACATGAGTGAGATTATACCAAAACAACATATCATACTCTAGAGTTAATGTAATTTGGCAAGCGGAAAACTGAAATATATGCATTTAATTATGAAAATGTTTCACAAATTTCGGAGTATGAGTATGGAACTGGGCTAAAGTTATACATGTGTTGTTTCTAAACATATAAAATACAGGAAATAAATGTGTTCAACTAAACAAGTATCCCAGTAGTCCCTGCGCATCGGTATGAGATCTACATAGATCCGCCCGATAGTTGAACGTACGAGAATCCTTCCTCCTCACCTACGAAGTCCAACTCTACTGTATAGACCTCACCATCACCTACATCTAAACCAGAGTCTAGGTGGTGTTTTAAAACACCATCCCAAGTAGGAATGAGTAGCTAATTCAGTGAAACTATAAAGCAAAGGTTAACATGTTATCAATTCAGTCAAGCAGTAATGATAAAGTAATACAACAATCATGTCCCAAGTACTTTTGTTAATGCAGGGATGATATGCTATAATGATGCATGCCCTCGCCTGCACTCCATCTGCGACATCATCTCACAATCGCGGCATGCACCCCTTCCTCTATGCTTAACTCCAACGCCAAAGGCACATGAAAATGCGGCGCATGTATGTGATTAGCCAAGTTCTTAATTAAACTTATTCATGCAGTAGGTTTGGGAAGCTAAAGTACCTCCCTTTGTATCATTTACCCAAACAATGATCTATCTAGGGTCGTCAATCCTAGTTAATCACATACGATAGGCAAGTTCACGAGTTTACAATGTAGGTTGCTACGGGAGGCTTGTCACCTCAGCGTAAGCTTAATTCATACTCGAAATCACACCACCAACACCCTACCAACTGGCAATCTATTTTCAAAGGCTTGTTACTAACCCGACTGGGGACCACAGCCAAGCTGCACCGGGGTAGGCCTATTTTATACTCGAGGTAACTACGGAAAGGCTCGTCGCCTTAGCGTAGTCCTAGAGTATACTCGAGGTCACTACGACATGCTCGTCACCTGATCGTAAGCTGACAGCTCGAATACAGTGTCTCATACCACCGTATTCGGCTCATGAGTTTGGTTTGCTCACTGGTCACTACGGGGAGGCTCGTCGCCCCAGCGTAGGCCTATAGCTCGATCACGGTGTCCCATACCACCATGCTCAGCTCATGAGTCTTAGCGGATCGTGGTACTAAGGTTAAACGGGCTTTCCACTGGTAAGTTGGTACCTTAGATTCAAGCAGTAGCGTCCATGGTGAACATACATTAGGTAAATCGGGTTACTTGACAAGCTCGACTGGTACGAGCGCATAAGCACTCCACATAGCCTAACCACTGTCAACAAACAACGTACGACTCGGATTCATCAAACGTGCCTTGTGTGGTGAAAAAGACATCGACCACTAATACAGGAATCATTACCGATTACCTGGACTACATAGTAGTCCCAATCACATTCCAAATAATAGTATTCACATGTGATAGTCAGGACAACATGTAGCAACCAATTCAAATATAAATCTCATATAAGCATTTTAACAAACACATAAAGTACATGTTATCATACATAATTATTCATCCATAAATCACGTAGCAGCAACATATGTTACATAAAGGAAACTGTAACTATAGATAAGGTACTTGAGAATCCCATCTCAATGGCCTCATTAAATACAATTCAACAAGTATTTACTCATTCAGGCATTTTATTAAACACTTAGACTACACATTACTAAATACATAGACTAGATTAGTTACGACATGAACTATAGCAATTTCCTACACAATGTAGGTTATAAAGCTTATAACAAACATGGATCTTAGATTAAAAATCATGACAAGCACAAATCAGGATTTCACACTCATTCTAACATTTTATCAAATACTTAGGCTACCCTTTACCCAATATATGAACTAGGTTAGTTACGACATATATTATAGCAAATCATCACACATAGTAATCATAATATCGATGACAACCATGAATCCTATATT
Organism: Magnolia sinica; assembly: GCF_029962835.1. Lineage (NCBI taxonomy): Eukaryota > Viridiplantae > Streptophyta > Magnoliopsida > Magnoliales > Magnoliaceae > Magnolia > Magnolia sinica. Next base: position 32,865,602 of record NC_080581.1, read on the forward strand.
TACAGTCATGATGAACACAAATCATAATTTCATATTCATTCGAACATTTCAACAAACACATGGAATGCATCTTTGATTTCAACATAGTTCACATATATATAATATATACAAAGCATCGTAACTAGGATCATATGGCAGTAATCAAGTCAGACATAAATTATTAGCTGACATTGAAAGCCTTGAAAACCATAACCTAAATGTTTATAGTCCGCACCTTTTGCCGGTATGCCGATTACGAACTCGGTTCGAATCCTACACTACCGTCTACAGAACAACGGCTACTTAAATCATGAAACAGGTTAGCTATTATATTGATTACTCTATTTGGATTCCTATAACATGATTAGGGTTAGGTTTTCTTACCCAAATCAAAGTTAGATTCGGTGGTGTAGCTAGATGTAGAGGCGATTCAATGCGTGGAGTAGTAAGAATGAACCACGGCAGCAAACTCCAAGGGCCTCCCTTCGATCTCCACCCCTTTTTCTCCTCTCTCTCTCTCTCTCTCTCTCTCTCTCCCTTAGGGTTTTTTTAGGAAATTCGCATATGAGAGAGATGGGGTGAGATAAGGGCCTTATATAGGCCCAGAACTGGTTCAAATGGCCCCAGGGCCATGATATACTTAGGGTATAGCCAAAAGGCATCTGTTTCAGGCCAACGGAGCTCATCTGGAGGTCCTTTACCTGCACACGGTTAGGATCAAGTTCCCAAACAATGGATCTAAGTCAGGTTAAGATTCGGTCTGATTGGATCAGTGAATCAACCGCGGAGGACCTGTTTCAGTTCAACGGTCATCGTTACTCGATCAGGGCCACAAGTACACTGACATGTGTTGGAAATTTTTCCTGATCCGAGGGTGTAGTTGCGTCAGAATTTGACAGTCTGAAATCTTAAATTTGGCCTGCAAGCGAAGGGCTCAAATCACTTAAGTTTAAGTTCATTTCCTAAAGATATTCACGTTTCTCACACACTTCGCTCTGAGCTCAAGTTGTGCAGTTTAGGATACTATTTGGACTTGATTTTCGGGATGGTTGTCAAGCCCAATAAGATGGTCATAACCGTATAGTTTCGCGGTAGTCGGACTTTCGTCGCGCGGTCCAGGTCCGATATATAGTTTCAAGATGCTCTCGAGAGCAACTGGGTTTTGAGATTGATCTTAAGTTTTTAAGTAATGTTGAGTTAGTGATTTTAAAGGTTTTGGGTCTTGTAGTTTGTATAAAAAGTGGTTCAAGCTAATTCTATTAATTATTCAGTTTAATACTTAACTAAATTATGCCCTAATTACGAAAGAATATAGTCCTAGGATAATTCAACGCCCATTTCTGGCACTTTTAGTTAGTATATTATTTTAATTATTTTTTTTAGTAGTTCTTCATCAAGTCTACTTCGTCTCTACTAAATTTTATTAGATTTTGTATTGTAGAAAAATTCTAAAAATTCTAGAATAGCAGCTGTCCAAACTAATGATTTTCAAATAGTTGTCACAATGACTTATATTTAACTATATTAAAAAATTTATTATATTTTTTTACTTATTTTATATAAAACTAGACTTATCACGCTTCAATCTGGCTTTTGAATAACCTAAATCGTAATTATAACGAGGGAGATATGACTTTTCGAAGTCGTATGAAAAAACTGCAAAAAACGGGCCGCCCGGCCCGCTGCAGCCCGCCCGGCCCGGTGGATGGCGAGGCCTCGCCATTGCGGTGATGCCATCGCCGACTCGCTGTCCTGTCTGATAGTGGTTTCACCACCTGATATTTGAAATGGGTGTATCTTTCAATCCGAGATGAGTTACGCGATGTGCAATATATGTTTTTGGGGTAGGAGAAGTTGATCTATCCAAATATCCTACTTATTTCGTGAGATTTCAAAATTTTAATGGTAAAAAACTTATTTTATTTATTTATTTACTATTTATGAAAATTTTTAGTTTAAGTATTATTCTTCATCACTTAAACTTTAAGATTTGTGTCTAATATGAAAGTACTTAAAAAAAGTTAAAGAATAAGGTGGTGAAAGTTGAGATTTTAAAGGAAATGGGTTAAAAAGAGATTTTAGACTTTGGGATTGAGTTGTTGAGAAGTTAATAAGGTGTTGGGATCGACCCATTGCCTAAGGACATCCATTACCAAGTTGGCAAAAATCTGGAGCCTTACAATCTACCCCCTTTAAAAATAATTTCGTCCCTGAAATTAACTTAGGGTAATAAGTAAAGATTTTATTATTCCTTTTGCCTAAGTTTTATTGATTTTAAGTTTATATGCGTGGTAGGGTGCATGCTATCTATGCTAGTCTGGCTCACTTTAGTCTCCCCTCCTTGAAACTGTTTCGCCCTGAAATTGGCTAAGGCTCCTATTAAGTTCGTATTTAACGAGTACATTGTAAATACACTGACCTTGGTTATTGTAAGTCAGCTCATACTCATTGTTAGGCCTATTCTTTAATATGAATTGGTTTAATACTTGGACCCTAATTACTTTCCTTCGATGATTTCATTGTTGACATTCTAAGGAAGATTCAGATCCTATTTAGTGACTTATCCCTACGTACAGCCTGGATCAATTTCCTTCGATCATGGGCCAGTGGAGCAGGGGCCCACTATGCTTCCGTTGCGCCACTTTGATCAAACGGATGTATGAATTGACTTAACTAGATTGGGCTCATAATGTTCTAACCCCCTTAAAAATTATTTTCACTCTCAAGTATAGGGTTATGATGTATGAACTGGTCCCCCGCGGCCGATCTACTGATTCGATCGAACCAAGATCTTAACGTGACCTAAATCTAATGGCAAGGAACTTAAGTCCAACCGTGTGTAGAAAAGGGGCCTCCAGAACAGCTCCGTTGGACCGAAGCAACCAGTCTTTGATTATAACCTAAGTATACCATGGCCCTGGGGCCATTCCCATCAGTTCTGGGCCTATATAAGGGCTTTAAACCCTCTCTCTCCCTTGCCATACGAATTCTATAAACCCCAGAAGAGAGAGAGAGTGAGAGTTAGTTCCTGGGACTCGATCCTATCGCTCCACGTGCCGAATCAAGTTGTCTGTATCGCTATCCCGGTGATTTCGACTCCATTCTTGGGTAAGAAATCCTAACCCTAACCTATTTTAGGGATTCAAATAGAGCAGATGGTGGAATAGCTAACCTATTTCATGCTTTAGGTTGTTTTGGTACCGTAGACAAAGACTTAGAGTTCAAACTGAGATCGTTACGAGTCTACCAGCGAAAGGTGCGGACTATAAATGTTTAAGTTATGGTTTTCAAGGCTTTCAATGTCAGTAATGATTTATGACTGGCTTGATTGCTATCATATGTGCTTAAATACGACGTTTTCCGTACATATGCTTATATATAGACTATGTTGATTTATAATGCATTCCATGTGTTTATTGAAATGCTTGAATGAACATGGAATTGGGATTTGTACTCGCCATGATTATTGATTGTAAATACATGATTGTTGTGCATGTGGCAACCCCTATGTGAAGGGATTTGCCGTAATATGTGTTTTATAAATTTATTTACATGTGTGATATGTGTAGTCTAAGTGCTTGATAAAATGCTTGAATGAGAAAATGCTTGTGTAAAGGTATGTAATAAGGGTGGTGAGATGGGACTCTCAACTCCCTTATCTATGGTTATGATATCCTCCATGTACCTGTCTTATTACTATGTTATATATGGATGAAATGCTTAGGTATGGTAACATGTGTAGTATGTGTTGTGTTGACATGCTCAAGTAAGATTTATGTGTAGCATTATTTGTCACATGTTGTCTTTGATTATCACATGTGAATGCTTATTGTGTTGAAAATGATTTGGGCTACGATGTAGTTCAGGCAATCGGTAACGGTTTATGATCGGTGGCCGCACTGTTTTAGCCACGACGGATACGTTCGATGAATCCGAGTCGTACGGAGATTAACGACAGTGGTTAGGCTATAAGGAGTGCGTATATGCTCCGTGTCAATTAACTCAATGTACGCTCGTACCAGTCGAGCTTGTCAAGTAACCCGATTGACCCATTATATGTTCACCATGTATGGACGCTACTGCTTGAATCTAAGGTACCAACTTACTAGTGAAGATCCCGTTTAACCTTGGTACCTCGATCCGATAAGACTCATGAGCCGGACATGGTGGTGTATGGGACACTGTGGTCGAGTTGTTGGCCTATGCTGGGGTGACGAGCCTCCTCGTAGTGACCAATGAGCAACCCAAACTCATGAGCTGAATATGGTGGTGTATGGGACACTGTATTCGAGCTGTCGGCTTATGATCACGTGATGAGCTCGTAGTGACCACGAGTATACACTAGGACTACGCTAAGGTGACGACCCTTTCCGTAGTGACCTCGAGTATAAACCAGGTCTGCACTGAGGTGACGAGCCATTCCGTAACGACCTGGAAATTACCTATCGTATGTGACTACTAGGATTAATGACCCTAGATGGATCAATGTTTGGGTATATGATATAAAGGGAGGTGCCTTAGCTTCCAAATGCTACTGTATGATATGTTTAATTAAGAACTTAGTTAATGACGCACATGCATCGCATTGCATGTGCCTTTGGCATTGGAGTTGAGCATAGCGGGAGTGTTGCATGCCGCGATCGTGAGATGATGTTACAGAGGGAGTGCAGGCGAGGGCATACATCATTATCGCATATCATCTTTGCATTAACAAGAGTATTTAGGACATGAGTGTTGTACTGCTTTATCATTACTACTTGACTGAATTGATAAATATTAACCTTTGCTTTATAGCTCCACTGAGTTGATCACTCACTCTCATATTCTGGGATGGTGTTTTAAACACCAACCAGACCCTATTGTAGATGCAGATGATGACGATGCTTTCGAGGCAGAGCCGGACTTTTACGATGATGAGAAGGAGTTCTCCTATATGCAGCTATCAGGCTGGTCTATATAGACCGTGTTTTAATCGGCGGGGTTACAGGGATGCTGTCTAGATGCCATTACACTTGTCATTTTACATTTTGGAGCACCCATGTATATTCATTTTATCCATTTTGGGAGTATACATGTATATATTTAACCTGGTAACATGTTCACACTTTTGAAACTTACAACATTTTATACATTTTATATAATTATCACAGTCTTCCGCTTGTGTAATTTAACTGTCTCTGATGTATGATATGTTGTTTGGTATAATCCCACTCATGTTTAAGACACTAATATAGATAACATTTAATCATCATTTTCTATGTTGCATAAGTGATGTGTTGGAACTCGGGAGTCAGGCTTCTGCTCGACCCCCGATTTTTAGGGCGTTATAAGTTGGTATTAGAGCATGATTTGGATCAAACTGGACCTGGGTTATGATCATACGATGTATGCTGACGTATTTCAATGTAGGAGGGTGCGAGAAAATATAAAAATGGACGTAAGATTCCTAACTTCGCCATACGGCGAGATTGATCGAAACGACCGTAGAAATTGGATCCGTAGGCCTTTGTGATCATGTGAAATGATCCCAACGTCTTTTCAGACCATCAATTGATGGGCTTAGATGGAAATTTAACCAGTTGCACATTTAAACAAATCAAAGAGAGTGAATATACGCGACATGGAACCCGAAACGACTCGATTGGAGTCGGGGGCCAAATCGGTACAATTCGGGGGGACCCAAAGTGGACCTCGCACTCATATGGTACCCGGGGGAGGGGGGATGCCATTGCCCTAGGGGCGAGCCCTCGCCAGGGAGTCCAGGGACCAGCGATGGCATCACCGGATCGGCGAGGCCTCACCGATCACCTGGACTAGGCCTATCGGGCCGCGCCGGGCTGGGCGGGCCAGCACTTGTGGGACGCTGTGGGGGCTACGGAATCACGTGGGGACCCCAATAAACCTTTCATTTACTCCCCTCTCCCCTCTTGCACACCTCCAAGCTTCCCTTTTTCCTCTACAAATCCCTTTTTCCCCTCTTAAATCACCCCTCCTATCTCATCTTCTACCCTTTTCTTGCACCACCTCTACTATTCTCTCAAATCCATCTTCCACAACTACCTATCTCCCTTAATCCCTCTCATTTGAGTACACAAACACTCCTTGTGCCTTAAAAATCTCTCAAAGTCCAACAATCCATCCTATCTCTCCACATTATTTCACTCCAATGGCTCTTTTCGAGCTTGTAGAGGCTATTTTCTCCATTTCCACGCTTCTTTATCTCATGGAAGGAAGAGAGCTTCCACGGAGGTAGCTGGGCTTAGCCGCCCTACTCATTCAAGGAGGCCGAGAAGCGCCACCGTAGGTACAAGCACCGATCGAGAGATAAGGACAAAGCAGGACCTCGATCCCCAGGCTCCCCTTGAGAAAGCTCTACTGGCGGATCTGTCCCATGGAAGATTTCAGGGCCGTAGGGTCCTTTTCGAAGCACACATGGATGAGAATCTCTTTGAAAAATATCTGGTGATGGACCGCCTGGTGGAAGCCGGGTGGGGTCCCATATTTAAGGGCAAGACTCGGGCAAATGTGAACACAGTCCGAGCCTTCTACGCACATATACGGGAGCCAACACTGGAGCCTTTGCAGTTCAAATTTCCTGTGGGAAGGCGAGAACTCACAGTCGATGTTGGCTTGGTAGCCCGAATCATGGGAATGCCGCTTGGCGAGGTCTATGCTAGTGAGAAGAGTCTTGCGAGTGTGGGTGAAAGAGACCGCCGCACATGATTCCTTTGTAGCCAACTGGTCCACTGGAATCCAAACAATAGCCTCCTAGTATCCAAAATGACCGACGACTTTCACCTGCTCCACCACATCTTCACGTACAATGTGTACCCCAGGTGGAGCTGGTCATATATATGTTCGAGAAGGAGGTTAGCCTTTAGTGGGATAGTGTCCTTCGGACTATTGTCGTTGGATACATATGGACGTGGGCAACTTTTGAGACCCGCTTCCATCAGAAGTATTTTCCCCTCACTTATCGGCATGAGAAGGAGAGTTTCTTTGCCTCCGTCCGGGAGGGATGACAGTGGCAGAGTATGAAAGATTCACAGAGTTGGCTAATGCTCTGTTGATATTGGCTGATCAACCGATGTAGATGCGGCACTTTTCTGAGGGCCTGCGACCTGAGATACGCTCAAAGATGTGTTACGCTAGCATATCTACCTATGCTGAGCTAGTGGGCATGTCTCTACGAGCTGAGTAGGATGGGGATAAATTGTTCCACACTCGCATTCCTATGCTTCCTAGGACGCGACCCGAGTTACCGAGCAAGCCATTCCTCGGCAAGAGGCCCCATACTGACTCGCCTCTCAGGCTTAAGGCTCCACCGACACAGCCAAGGTGACCTGATATATGGTGCACCTACTACCAGAGGTCGGGCCATCCTGACACGTACTGTTTCACCAGGATGAGGGACAACGACTTTACGCCCCCTTAGAGGATCAATCGTCAGATGCCACCACTTCTCTCGACTTCACCCCTACGGTCAGCACCACCAGATCCATCTTTTCGGCCGACTGTACCTCAATTTAGGCCGCCTCAACGACTCATGGTACTGCAGCCGAACCGTTCTCAGCAAGCTTGTGTGCACTCACTTGCAGATGAGGCATCCAAGACAGCAACCGCAGTACCACTGGCTTTTGAAGTCACTGCGCATATTCAAGGTACACCATTCTTCTTATTAGTGGACACCGGGGCCACTATCTCTATAATATCATGCATAGTAGTCAAGCGACTGGGGTTGAAAACTAGTCCTATGGTTGGGGTGAGAATTCTTACCGCCACAGGAACTTTCTCAGACGCTACCAGGATATGTAAGGGTTATTCAATAGACTTGGGAGCAGAACAGTGCGCATTGACTTGATTATCACCCCGTTACACCATTATGACGTCATTCTTGGTATAGATTGGCTCACGGAGGTGAAGGCAGAAATTGACTGCGATACTAAAGTGGTGACAGCCCATGGACTAGATAGCACGACCTTTACATTCCTAGTGCAGGTCAGTTGGCCTTATCGCATTAGTTGTTATGCTTCATTACTAGGGGATGTTAATGGTCTAGCACTTGAGCACACCCCTGTAGTCCAAGAGTTCTCAGACGTATTCATAAAGATACTTGGATTACCCCCTCAATGCGAGATTGATTTTACCATCGATCTAGTGCCTAGTGCGACACCTATATCTCTTTTGACTTATCGCATGCCTCTATGTGAGATGGAGGAGCTGAGGAAATAGATCGATGATCTGTTGGATGCGAGCTTCATACGACCAAGTGTGTCTCCTTGGGGAGCACCTGTGTTGTTTGTAAAGAAGAAGGATGGATCTCTGCGATTGTGTATTGATTATCGTAGGTTGAACCAAGTGACGGTGACGAACAAGTACCCTTTGCCCAGGATTGATAATCTGTTCGATCAGTTGAGGGGAGCACAGTATTTTTCGAAGGTAGATCTATAGTTAGGGTACCACCAGTTGTGCGTCAGGCATGAGGACATGCTGAAAACAACTTTCAGGACCAGTTTTGGGCACTACAAGTTCCTGGTGATGTCATTTGGACTCACGAATGCACCGGCCATGTTCATGGATCTGATGAACAGGGTGTTTCAGCTGTACTTATACCGATTCATCATCGTATTTATAAATGACATCCTGATATACTCCAAGATTCGGGAGGAGCACGAGAAACACCTGCGAGCAGTCTTCGACACTCTCAGGAAGAACCAGTTATTTGCACAATACAAGAAGTGCGACTTCTGAAAAGAAGAGGTCAAGTTCCTAAGACATATGGTATACAAGGAAGGGATAGTTGTGGACCTTGCTAAGGTAGCTACAATTCAGGACTGGGAGCAGCCCGGTTCAGTTACTGAGGTGAGGAGTTTTCTGAGCCTGGCAGGTTACTACCGTTGATTCATTCGAGAGTTTTCCAAGATAGCGAGACCGTTGTATTAGCTGACTCGGAAGGATCTCAAGTTTGCTTGGAACGAGAAGGCAGAAACAGCTTTCCAGGAACTGAAGGACAAGTTGACGTCCGCCCCTGTGCTCGTATTGCCAGAGCAAGGGTCAAGTATACGATATACACTGACGCTTCTCGTGTTGGTTTAGGTTATATTTTGATGCAGAAGGACAAGGTTATTGCCTATACATCGCGACAGTTAAGGAAACACAAGGAAAACTACCCTATGCATGACCTAGAGTTAGCGACCATCATCTTTACATTGAAGCTTTGGAGACATTACCTCTATGGAGAGGATCAAGCTCTTTTACGACCACAAGAGTCTTAAGTACATATTCACGCAGAAGGACCTGAATATGAGGTAGCGGCGATGGATGGAAACCTTGAAGGACTTTAAGTTCGAGGTCTCCTACTATCTTGGCAAGGCTAACCTTGTGGTAGACACGTTAAGCCGCAAGAAGGCTATAGCCTTTGCGGCTCTGCTGATGATACGCGAGTGGAACATGGTGGAATTTGTGCGAGACTTCAAGTAGAAGCTTATTGTAGATGAGTCGTTCGAGAGCGTCGCTCATGTTCGTGCACAACCACTTATCGATGACCGAATCATAGTGGCTCAAGAGGAGGATAAATGGTTAGTGAAGATGAGGAAGCGAGCTAGTGATGGAGAAGACTTCGAATGGAGAGTTGGTTCAGATGGGGGTCTACGTTATCGAGGCCACCTATGCGTCCCAAATATTCATGATTTGAGGAGGGAAGTTCTCGAAGCCGCTCACAATTCGAGGATGGCAATGCATCCTGGGAGTACGAAGATGTACCAAGACATGAAGCGTTTGTACTGGTGGGACAACATGAAGGCCCACATAGCAGAGCACGTATCACGTTGTCTCACATACCAGCAAGTCAAGGCCGAGCATCGCCGACCTCCTGGACTGCTTTAACCCATGCCTATAGCTAAATAGAAGTGGGATTTCATCTCTATGAATTTTATTTCAGGGCTATCGAAGATGAGGAAGGGACATGACTCCATCTGGATGATCATGAACCGGTTGACGAAATCGGCTCACTTCCTTCTAATTAGATTTTCAAACTCAGCAGATGATTTAGCCAGGCTGTACATCAAGGAGATAGTACGTCTGCATAGAGTTCCTATGGAGATCATGTTGGATAGAGATACGCGATTCACATCTATCTTCTGGACTCGTATCCAGGAAGCAGTGGGTGTGAAATTGAAGTTCAGTACCATGTTCCATCCACAGACTGTCGGGCAGACGAAACGGGTAAATCAGGTGTTGGAAGATATGCTGCGAGCTTGTGTGCTGGATTTTAAGGACAGTTGGGATAACTGTCTTCCTTATGCGGAGTTCGCGTATAACAACAGTTTTCAGACGAGTATTGGCATGGCTCCCTAGGAGGCCTTGTATGGGCGTCCTTGTCGAGCACCACACTGCTAGGCAGAAGTTAGCGAGAAGAGCTTGATTGGCCTAGAGTTAATTCAGGTGACTTCAGAAAAGATCGACATTATCAGGCATCGACTCTTCGTAGCACAGAGTAGGCAGAAGAGCTATGCCAATACGAGGCCGTGACCGCTAGAGTTCGAGGTCGGGGACCATGTATTTCTAAAAGTTTCCCCCATGAAGGGAGTCCTTCGGTTTGGAAAGAAGGGGAAGCTCACATCGAGATTTATTGGCCCATTCCAGATATTGGAATGAGTGGGGGTGGTAGCGTACCGCCTGGCTTTGCCCACACCACTCGTAGGCATGCACAATGTATTTCATGTGTCGATGTTGAAGAAATATGTTCCTGACCTTTCCCACATTATCAAATGGGAGCAGGTGTAGTTGAGTGAAGATACTACTTATACGCATATTCTGGACAGGAAAGAATAGGTGTTGCGCAACAAGTTTATCCCGCTGGTGAAGGTATTATAGACGTATCACACTGAGGAAGAGGCTACTTGGGAGACAGAAGCCGAGGTCCGAAAGAACTACCCTCAGATTCTCGAGGAGTATGAAAAGGTACTAATTTCGAGGATGAAATTTTTCTTTAAGGGGGGTAGATTATAACGTCTCAGAAAAATTTGTACAAAGACCCGAGTACCGCCTCAGGCAGAAATCACTAAGGAACAAATCCTTTAGAAATTAGATGTGGATTAATTGGGTGCTAAACTAGATTATCTGTGAAATTAGCACTAATCACTTAAAATATGATCTGTATGACCCAAAATTTGCAGGATCGCTAACGCTATATTACCTAAAAACTTAGGATCTATCTCAAAACCTAGTTGCTCTTGGGAGCGCATCGAAACTCCGTATCAGACCTGGAACGTGCGTCAAAAGTCCGATTTCCCCAAATCTATAAGGTTATGACCGCCTTGATAGACTTGGTAACCATGTCGGAAATCAAGTCCTAAAGGTATCCAGAAATGCATAACATGAGCCCGGAGCGAAGTGTGTGAGAAACGCGAATATCTTTAGGAAATGAACTGAAACTTTAGTGAATTGAGTTGTTCGCTTGCAAGTCGAATCTAAGGATTCAAACCATCAGATTCTGACCTAATTACACCCTCGGATCAGAAAAAATTTTCAACACATCTCAGTGCACTTGTGACCCTGATCGAGTACCGGTGACCGTTGAATTGAAACTAGTCTCCCGCGGCCGATCCACTAATTCAATCGAACCGAGATCTTAACCTGACCTAAATCTAATGGCAAAGAGCTTAAGTCCGACTGCGTGTAGAAAAGGGGCCTCCGAAAAGGCTCCGTTAGACCGAAGCGTCCAGTCTTTGATTATAACCTAAGTATACCATGGCCCTAGGGCCATTCCTATCAGTTCTGGGCCTATATAAGGGCTTTAAACCCTCTCTCTCCCTTGTCATACGAATTCTATAAACCCCAGAAGAGAGAGAGAGTGAGTTAGTTCCTGGGACTTGATCCCATCGCTCCACGTGTCGAATCAGGTTGTCTATATTGCTATCTCGGCGATTCCGACTCCGTTCTTGGGTAAGAAATCCTAACCCTAACCTGTTTTAGGGATTCAAATAGAGCAGATGGTGGAATAACTAACCTATTTCATGCTTTAGGTTGTTTTAGTGTCGTAGACAAAGACTTAGAGTTCAAACTGAGCCCGTTATGAGTCTACCGACGAAAGGTATGGACTATAAATGTTTAAGTTATGGTTTTCAAGGCTTTCAATATCAGTAATGATTTATGACTGGCTTGATTGCTATCACATGTGTTTAGATACGAGGTTTTCCGTACATATGCTTATATATAAACTATGTTGATTTATAACGCATTTCATGTGTTTGTTGAAATGCTTGAATGAACATGGAATTTGGATTTGTACTCGCCATGATTATTGATTGTAAATACATGATTGTTGTGCATCTGGTAACCCCTATGTGAAGGGATTTGCCTTAATATGTGTTTTACAAATTTATTTACATGTGTGATATGTGTAGTCTAAGTGTTTGATAAAATGCTTGTGTAAAGGTATGTAATAAGGGTGGTGAGATGGGACTCTCAACTCCCTTATCTATGGTTATGATATCCTCCATGTACCTGTCTTACTACTATGTTATATATGGATGAAATGCTTAGGTATGGTAACATGTGTAGTATGTGTTGTGTTGAAATGCTCAAGTAAGATTTATGTGTAGCATTAGTTGTCACATGTTGTCTTTGATTATCAAATGTGAATGCTTATTGTGTTGAGAATGATTGGGGCTACGATGTAGTTCTGGCAATCAGTAACGGTTTACCATCGGTGGCTACAGTGTTTTAGTCACGACGGATACGTTCGATGAATCCGAGTCATATGAAGATTAACGACAGTGGTTAAGCTACAAGGAGTGCGTATGTGCTCCATGTTGATTAATTCAACATACGCTCATACCAGTCGAGCTTGTCAAGTAACCCGATTGACCCATTATATGTTCACCATGTATGGACACTACTGCTTGAATCTAAGGTAACAACTTAATAGTGAAGATCCTGTTTAACCTTGGTACCTCGATCTGATAAGACTCATAAGCCGGACATGGTGGTGTATGGGACACCGTGGTCGAGCTGTCGACCTACACTGGGGTGACGAGCCTCCCCATAGTGACCAGTGAGCAACCCAAACTCATGAGCCGAATATGGTGATGAATGAGACACTGTATTTGAGCTGTCGGCCTATGATCAGGTGACGAGCCTGTATTGACCACGAGTATACACTAGGACTACGCTAAGGTGACAAGCCTTTCCGTAGTGACCTTGAGTATAAACCAGGTCTGCGCTGAGGTGACGAGCCGCTCCGTAGTTAATTGAAAACTGCCTATCGTATGTGACTACTAGGATTGACGACCCTAAATGGATCAATGTTTGGGTATATAATATAAGGGGAGGTACCTTAACTTCCCAATCCTGCTGTATGAATATGTCTAATTAAGAACTTAGTTAATCACGCACATGCACCGCATTGCATGTGCCTTTGGTGTTGGAGTTGAGTATAGCAGGAGTGTTATATGCCGCGATCGTGAGATGATGTCGCAGAGGGAGTGTAGGCGAGGGCATACATCATTATCGCATATCATCTTTGCATTAACAAGAGTATTTAGGACATGAGTGTTGTACTGCTTTATCATTACTACTTGACCGAATTGATAACATGTTAACCTTTGCTTTAGAGCTCCACTGAGTTGATCACTCGCTCCCATGTTTTGGGACGGTGTTTTAAACACCAACTAGACTCTGTTGTAGATGCAGATGATGACGATGCTTTCGAGGCAGAGCCAGACTTTTATGATGATGAGGAGGAATTCTCTTATATGCAGCTATCAGGCGGGTCTATGTAGCCGCGTTCTGATCGACGGGGTTGCAAGGATGCTATATAGATGCTATTACACTTGCCATTTTATATTTTGGAGCACCCATATATATTCATTTTGTCCATTTTGGGAGTATACATATATATATTTAACTTGGTAACATATTCACATTTTGGAGACTTACAACAGTTTATACATTTTATACAATTATCACAGTCTTCCGCTCGCGTAATTTAACTATTTCTGAAGTATGATATGTTGTTTGGTATAATCTCACTCATGTTTAAGGCACTAATACAGACAACATTTAATCATCATTTTCTATGTTGCATAAGTGATGTGTTGGAACTCGGGAGTCGGGCTTCTGCTTGACCCCCGATTTTCAGGGCGTTACATTAGGCCAATCGGGTTACTTGACAAGCTCGACTGGTACGAGCGTACGTTAACCACTGTTGACAAACAACGTATGACTTGGATTCATCGAACGTGTCTTGCGTGGCGAAAACGACCTCGACCACTAATTCAGGAATCATTACTGATTACCTAGACTACATAGTAGTCCCAATCACATTCAAAACAATAGTATTCAAATGTGATAGTCAGAGACAGCATGTAGCAACCAATTCAAATATAATTCTTATATAAGCATTTTAACAAATACATAGAGTACATGTTATCATACATAGGCATTCATCCATAAATCACGTAGTAGCAAGATATGTTATATAAAGGAAACTGTAACTATAGACAAGGTACTTGAGAATCTCATCTCAATGGCCTCATTAAATACAATTCAGCAAGCATTTACTCATTCAAGCATTTTATTAAACACTTAGACTGCACATTACTAAATATATAGACTAGATTAGTTACGACATGAATTATAGTAATTTCCTATACAACGTAGGTTTTAAAGCGTATAACAAATATGGATCTTAGATTAGAAATCATGACAAACACAAATCAGGATTTCACACTCATTCTAACATTTTATCAAACACTTAGGCTACCCTTTACCCAATATATGAACTAGGGTAGTTACGACATATATTATAGCAAATCATCACACATAGTAATCAAAATACCGATGACAACCATGAATCCTATGTTTACAGTCATGACGAACATAAATCATAATTTCATATTCATTCGAACATTTCAACAAACACATGGAATGCATCTTTGATTTCAACATAGTTCACATATGTATAATATATACAAAGCATCGTAACTAGGATCATATGGTAGCAATCAAGTCAGATATAAATCATTAGCTGACATTGAAAGCCTTGAAAACCATAACCTAAACGTTTATAGTCCGCACCTTTCGCTAATATGCCGATTACGAACTCGGTTCGAATCCTACGCTTCTGTCTACAGAACAACGGCTACCTAAATTATGAAACAAGTTAGCTATTATATCGATTACTCTATTTAGATTCTTATAACAAGATTAGGGTTAGGTTTTCTTACCCAAATTGAAGTTAGATTCGGCGGTATAGCTAGATGTAGGGCGATTCAACGCGTGAAGTAGTAGGAATGAACCACGCAGCAAACTCCAAGGGCCTCCCTTCGATCTCCACCCCTTTCTCTCCTTCTCTCTCTCTCTCTCTTAGGGTTTTTTTTAGGAAATTCGTATATGAGAGAGATGGGGTGAGATAAGGGCCTTACATAGGCCCAGAACTGGTTCAAATGGCCACAGGGACATGGTATACTTAGGGTATGTCAAAAGGCATCTATTTCAGGTCAACGGAGCTCATTTGGAGGTCTTTTACCTACACACGGTCAGGGGCAAGTTTCCTAATAATGGATCTAAGTCAGGTTAAGATTTTGGTCCAATCGGATAAGTGGATCGACCGAGGAGGACCTGTTTCAGTTCAACGGTCATCATTACTCAATCTGGGCTACAAGTACACTGACATGTGATGAAATTTTTTCTTGATTCGAGGGTATAGTTGGGTCAGAATCTGACGGTTTGAAACTTTAAATTTGGCCTGTAAGTGAACAGCTCAAATCACTTAAGTTTAAGTTCATTTCCTAAAGATGTTCGCGTTTCTCACACACTTCGCTCTGGGCTCAAGTTGTATGGTTCAGGATACTATTTGTACTTGATTTCTAGGATGGTTGTCAAGCCCAATAAAACTGTCATAACCGTATAGTTTCGCGGTAGTCGGACTTTCGATGCGTGGTCCAGGTCCGATATGGAGTTTCAAGATGCTCCCGAGAGCAACTGGGTTTTGAGATTAATCATAGGTTTTTAATTAATGTTGATTTAGTGATTTTAAAGGTTTTGGGTCTTGTAGTTTGTATAGAAAGTGGTTCAAGCTAATTCTACTGATTATTCAGTTTAGTACTTAACTAAATTATGCCATAATTACGACAGAATATGGTCCTAGGGCAGTTCTATACCCCTTTCTGGCACTTTTAGTTAGTATATTATTTTAATTATTTTTTTAATAGTTCGTCATCAAGCCTACTTCATCTCCACCAAATTTCATTAGATTTTGTGTTGTAGAAAAATTCTACAAATTCTAGAAGCAACATCTATTCAAACTAATGATTTTCGGATAGTTGTCACAACAATCTATATTTAACTATATTAAAAAATTTATTATATTTTTCACTTATTTTTATATGAAACTAGACTTATCACGTTCAATCTGGCTTTTGAATCACCTAAATTAGAGTTATAACGAGAGAGATATGACTTTTTGAAGTCAGACAAAAAAACTACAGAAAATGGGCCGCCTGGCCCACTGCGGCCCGCCAGCCCGCTGGACGGCGAGGCCTCGCCGCTACGGCAATGCCATTGCCAACTCGCTATTTTGTTTGGTGGTGGTTTCGCCACCCGATATTTGAAACGGGTGTATCTTTCAATCCAGGATGATTTACGCAATGTGCAATATATGTTTTTTGGGTAGGAGAAGCTGATCTATCCAAATATCATACTTATTTCATGAGATTTCTAAAGGTTTATGATAAAAGACCTATTTTATTTATTTATTTACTATTTATGAAAATTTTTAGTTTAAGTATTGTTCTTCATTACCTAAACTTTAAGATTTATGTCTAATATGAAAGTACTTAAAAAAATTTAAAGAATAAAGTGGTGAAAGGTGAGATTTTGAAGGAAATCGGTTAAAAAAGGATTTTAGACTTTGGGATTGAGTTGTTGAGAAGTTAATAAGGTGTTGGGATCGACCCATTACCTAAGGACATCCATCACCAAGTTGGCAAAAATCTGGGGCATTACAATCTACCCCCTTTAAAAATAATTTCGTCCTCGAAATTAACTTAGGATAATAAGTAAAGATTTTATTATTCCTTTTGCATAAGTTTTATTGATTTTAATTTTATATACGTGATACGGTGCATGCTATCTTTGCTAGTCTGGCTCACTTTAGTCTCTCCTCCTTGAAACTGTTTCACCCTGAAATTGGCTAAGGCTCCTATTAAGTTCATATTTAATGAGCACATTGTAGATACACTGACCTTGGTTATTGTAATTCAGCTCGTACTCATTGTTAGGCCTATTCTTTAATATGAATTGGTTTAATACTTGGACCCTAATTACTTTCCTTCGATGATTTCATTATTGACATTCTAAGGAAGATTCAGATCCTATTTAGTGACCTATCCTTACGTACAGCCTGGATCAATTTCCTTCGATCATGGGCCAGTGGGGCAGGGGCCCACTATGCTTCTGCTGCGCCACTTTGATCAAACGGATGTATGAATTAACTTAACTAGATTGGGCTCATAATGTTCTACCCCCTTAAAAATTATTTTCACTCTCAAGGCTCAAGGATCTATATCCCGACCCGTATGTCGGATCAAGGTATAATTTAGTACCTATCCTTGACATGAAATGGGATACAATCTCCCAAAACATTGGTCTTCCTTTCATCAATGATGTATGCTATGACATTGGTATCTATGGTTATAGAAAGGAGTTAAAATGATGGCTGTTGTAGTTAATTTCAGGGATGGGTGTGAGTTTGTGGCAAGTTGCCTAATTCTACCCAAGAAGAAACGTTTGTTACGGTCCCGACTTACCCTCTTTAATCATGTCCAGTTAATACCGTAAGATAATCTATACATTATTAGTACATAAGGAAGTTGGACAAAACGAGTTAACGGGCAGACTATCCTTCTAAATTCATATACACAATATGTATGCCAGAACGGTCTATGATTCAGGACCTAATCCCTAACTGTCTGTTGCCTATTTGAGGAATTTCTTGGGCCTAAAAAAAAAATAATCCCTATTGGCTATATGTTCTTAACACTTCTCAAAGGTGAAGTAATAAACTTTTGGTTGTAAGTGGTCCGGCCAATGGAAGGAAAGTTGTGTAGTGGGTCTGAGCCGGATACACAAACCTTCTTCCTTGCTATGACGGAAATTTTGTCGTATCAGTTCTTAATCCTACTTGATCCCGATCTTCTGCTTGATCAGAGCATTAATTTCATTGCTAACTTCCAGGATTTAGAATTAAATTCAAACCGTGAATACTTCGCTTATATATAGTTCCTCTACTCCGTGTTCCCGATTGTAATAAGTCCTTGAGAAGACAATTTTAAGGGGTGTGTTGATTTGACCTAACGTTCAATCAGAGGGATATATAAGTTTTCTCTGAGCGTGAATAGTTTCTAAGTCAGACAAGCTTCCTAAGAGTTACTGAAAAAGCCTATAAGTATCAAGGGGATTCAACGAAAGAATGAGATCTCATTCCAACCTAATCAAGCCGACTAACTAAGTCTATCATTTATTTATCCTAGCATAATCAGTCTTTTACAATCCTTAGTATAACCAGTAGCCTAGTCTTAATTTAGGAGTAGCGGTAATCCGATAGTTGTAATCTAAAGTCGATGCTCATACGTAGATGATTTCGTACCATTTCTAATATACGAAATTGTTTTATCGCTTAGGGTCAAAAGTTGTCTGATTGGAATTGAGTTGTCCGAACTTGAATTTAACTGCGCTTGAGCACTTCACATATGCTCATACCTGCTAAAGAGGTCCTAGGGTTCACGTTATTAATTTATTGGATTTCCTATACTGTCAGATTTTGTAAAATCCTTAGTCTCAAGGTCCTAGTTATCTCATTACTCCGCTTTAAACTTCCTGGTTTAGGTCTGCTTTTGTAGTCCAACGTGCCCGTATTCGCGCCATTCGAATCTGTTTCAGGTTTGGAATTCATCAACTAACGACTCAAACCCGTTGACTGACGGCCTAGAGGCGACCTATGTCGATTCACGTGATTGAAGATATGTTGTAAACTAAATTACAATATTCGGTCTCACTTGTCGGCGAAACCTTGGGATCCTAATGTCGTCTCTAAATTCCATCGCCCCCTTCCTAAATCAGAGTGCGTCAGTGTGTATCGTGTTACCATAATCCAGGTCCAGTTTAATCCAAATCATGCTCTAATACCATCTTGTAACGACCAGAAAATCGGGGGTCAAGCAAAGCTCTACTCCTGAGTTCTAACGCATCACTTATGCAACATAGATAATGATGATTGAATTTTATCCATATTAGTACATTTAAACATAAGTGGGATTATACTAAAACAACATATCATATTCCAGAGTTAATGTAATTTGGCAAGCGGAATACTGAAATATATACATTTAATTATGAAAACGTTTCACAAAATTCGGAGTATGAGTATGGATCCATGCTAAAGATATACATGTATTGTTTCTAAACATATAAAATGTAGGAAGTAAATGTGTTCAACTAAACAAGTATCCTAGTAATCCCTGCGTATCGGTATGAGATCTACATAGATCCGCCCGATAGTTGAACGTAGGAGAATCCTTCCTCCTCGCCTACGAAATTCAACTCTACTGTATAGACCTCGCCATCACCTGCATCTAAACCAGAGTCTGGGTGGTGTTTTAAAATACCATCCTAGGTAGGAATGAGTAGCTAATTCAGTGGAACTATAAAGCAAAGGTTAACATGTTATTAATTCAGTCAAGTAGTAATGATAAAGCAATACAACAATCATGTCCCAAGTACTTTTGTTAATGTAGCGATGATATGTTATAATGATGCATGCCCTCGCCTGCACTCCCTTTGCGACATCATCTCACGATCGCGGCATGCACCCCTTCCTTTGTGCTCAACTCTAATGCCAAAGGCACATGAAAATGCGATGCATGTACGTGATTAGCCAAGTTCTTAATTAGACTTATTTATATAGTAGGTTTGGGAAGCTAAGGTACCTCTTTTTGTATCATTTACGTAAACAATGATCCATCTAGGGTCGCCAATCCTAGTTAATCACATACGATAGGTAAGTTCACGAGTTTACACTATAGGTTGATACGGGAGGCTCCTCACCTCAGCGTGGGCTTAATTCATAATCGAGGTCACACCACCAACGCCCTACCAACTAACAGTCTATTTTCAAAGGCTCATCACCAACCCAACTGGGGACAACAACCAAGCTGCGCCAGGGTAGGCCTATTTTATACTCGAGGTAACTACGGAAAGACTTGTCGCCTTAGCGTAATCCTAGAGTATACTCAAGGTCACTATGAGATGCTCGTCACCTGATTGTAGGCTGACAGCTAGAATACAGTGTCCCAAACCACCGAATTCGGCTCATGAGTTTGGTTTGCTCACTGGTCACTAAGGGGAGGCTCATCGCCCCAACGTAGGCCGATAGCTCGACCACGGTGTCCCATACCACCATGCTCAGCTCATGAGTCTTAGCGGATCATGGTACCAAGGTTAAACGGGCTTTCCACTAGTAAGTTGATACCTTAGATTCAAGCAGTAACATCCATACATGGTAGACATACATTTGGCTAATCGGGTTACTTGACAAGCTCGACTGGTACGAGCGCATGTTGACTTAATCGACATGGAGCGCATAAGCACTCCACGTGGCCTAACCACTGTCGACAAACAGCGTACGACTCGGATTCATCGAACGTGTCTTGTGTGGCAAAAATGACCTTGGACACTAATTCAGAAATCATTACCGATTTCCTGGACTACATAGTAGTCCTAATCACATTTCAAAAAATAGTATTCACATGTGATAGTCAGAGACAGCATGTAGCAACCAATTCAAATATAAATCTCATATAAGCATTTTAACAAACACATAGAGTACATGTTATCATACATAGGCATTCATCCATAAATCACATAGTAGCAAGATATGTTACATAAAGGAAACTGTAAATATAGACAAGGTACTTAAGAATCCCATCTCAATGGCCTCATTAAATACAATTCAACAAGCATTTATTCATTCAGGCATTTTATTAAACACTTAGACTGCACATTACTAAATACATAGACTAGATTAGTTACGACATGAACTATAGCAATTTCCTACACAACGTAGGTTATAAAGCGTATAACAAATATTGATCTTAGATTAGAAATCATGACAAACACAAATCAGGATTTCACACTCATTCTAACATTTTATCAAATACTTAGGCTACCCTTTACCTACTATATGAACTAGGTTAGTTACGATATATATTATAGCAAATCATCACACATAGTAATCATAATACCGATGACAACCATGAATCCTATGTTTACAGTCATGACGAACACAAATCATAATTTCATATTCATTCGAACATTTTAACAAACACATGGAATGCATCTTTGATTTCAATATAGTTCACATATGTATAATATATACAAAGCATCGTAACTAGGATCATATGGCAGCAATCAAGTCAGCCATAAATCATTAGCTGACATTGAAAGCCTTGAAAACTATAACCTAAATGTTTATAGTCTGCACCTTTCGCCGGTACGCCAATTCTGAACTCGGTTCGAATCCTATACTTCCGTCTATAGAAGAATGACTACCTAAATCATGAAACAGGTTAGTTATTATGTCGATTACTCTATTTTAACAAGATTAGGGTTAGGTTTTCTTACCAAAATTGAAGTTAGATTCGGCGGTGTAGCTACATGTAGAGGCGATTCAACGCATGGAGTAGTAGGAATGAACCACGGCAGCAAACTCCAAGGGTCTCCCTTCGATCTCCACCCGTTTCTCTCCTTCTCTCTCTCTCTTTCTCTCTCCATTAGGGTTTTTTTAGAAAATTCGTATATGAGAGAGATGGGGTGAGATAAGGGCCTTATATAGGACCAGAACTGGTTCAAATGGCCCCAGGGCATGGTATACTTAGGGTATAGCCAAAAAGCATTTGTTTCAGGCCAACGAAGCTCATCTGGAGGTCCTTTACCTGCACATGGTCAGGGGAAAGTTCCCTGATAATGGATCTAAGTCAGGTTAAGATTTCGATCCAATGGATCAGTGGATCGACCGCGGAGGACCTATTTTAGTTCAATGGTCATTGTTACTCGATTAGGGCCACAAGTATACTGAGATGTGTTGAAAATTTTTCTTGATCTGAGGGTGTAGTTGGGTTAGAATCTGACGATCTGAAACCTTAAATTTGGCCTGCAAGCGAACGACTCAAATCACTTAAGTTTAAGTTCATTTCCTAAAGATATTCGCGTTTCTCACACACTTTGCTTCGAGCTCAAGTTGTGTGGTTCAGGATACTATTTGGACTTAATTTTTGGAATAGTTGTCAAGCCCAATAAGAAGGTCATAACCGTATAGTTTCGCAGTAGTCGGACTTTCGACACGCAGTCCAGGTCCGATACAGAGTTTCAAGATGCTCCCGAGAGCAACTGGGTTTTGAGATTGGTCATAAGTTTTTAAGTAATGTTGAGTTAATAATTTTAAAGGTTTTGGATTTTATAATTTGTATAAAAAGTAGTTCAAGCTAATTCTACTGATTATTCAGTTTACTACTTAACTAAATTATGTCATAATTACAACAGAATATGGTCCTAGGGCAGTTCTACGCCCCTTTATAGCACTTTTAGTTAGTATATTATTTTAATTATTTTTTAGTAGTTCATCATTAAGTCTACTTCATCTCCACCAAATTTCATTAGATTTTGTGTTGTAGAAAAATTCTAAAAATTCTAGAAGCAGCAGTTGTCCAAACTAATGATATTCAAATAGTTGTCATAATGACCTATATTTAACTATATTAAAAATTTTATTATATTTTTCACTTATTTTTATATGAAACTAGACTTATCATGCTTCAATCTGGCTTTTGAATCACCTAAATTGGAGTTATAACGAGGGAGATATGACTTTTCGAAGTTGGACGAAAAAACTGCAGAAAACGGGCCACCCGGCCCGCTGGACAGCGAAGCCTCGCCATTGCAGTGATGCCCTCGCCGTTGCGGCGATGCCATTGCCGACTCGCTGTCCTGTCTGGTTGTGGTTTCACCACCCGATATTTGAAACGGGTGTATCTTTCAATCCGGTATGAGTTACGCGATATGCAATATATGTTTTTCAGGTAGGAGAAGCTGATCTATCCAAATATCCTACTTATTTCATGAGATTTCAAAAGGTTAATGGTTAAAAACCTATTTTATTTATTTATTTACTATTTATGAAAATTTTTAGTTTAAGTATTGTTCTTCATCATCTAAATTTTAATATTTGTGTCTAATATAAAAGTACTTAGAAAAATTTGAAGAATAAGGTGGTGAAAGGTGAGATTTTGAAAGAAATGGGTTAAAAAGGGATTTTAGACTTTGGAATGGAATTTTTGAGAAGTTAATAAGGTATTGGGATCAACCCATTGCCTAAGGACATCCATCGCCAAGTTGGCAAAAATCTGGGGCGTTACTGCTTCGGTCTACTATGTTGGAGCTCAACTCATGGATGTTAAAAATCCTAATGGAATGCAACAATGGCCTGGCTCGAGGGTAGCAAATCAAGACATTGAAGTCTCCCCTGCTCTCCGTAGTAGATCATGAGATGGCTATGGATGGTCTGTTTAATATTCATGGTATGAAGAAGCCCAGGTTCTCCAATCAAGTCACGGCTATGCTGGTTCAGAGTTTTGAAGTGCAGCCCTTGTGGGTGCTATTGTGCCTGGCAGCAGATAATGGTACATGGTGCGGCAGCTGTTGGCGTTTATGAGAAAAAATAGAAAAAAGAGGAGGTTTGCTATCCTCTGGAAGGGCTACCTCTCCATTTTCTTCTTTGGAGCTTCTCTGCCTCAATAAGATCGTTTGGTTCCCTCAATCTGTTATTTAACATCTTAGCTGCAGTGGGCCTCTTTGTTTGCAATGATGTCAAGTTCTCCATCCGGATTTGAAGTGGTAGATAGCTTTTCCTTAAGGATGAGTCGCTGGAACTTAATCCTTGCAGATTAATGGGTCACATCAACCAAGCGCCTCCATCAATTCCAGGGAGTTGTGATTAGAATCAGCCTGTTCTCCGCTTCTCTGCGGTTCATGGTATCTGGGGCTGACCGTTCGGTTTGAATTCTTGTAGACGTGTCTAGAGTCTATTAGACAATTTTTGTATGCGATGCATGTATATGATGGGCCTCACTTTTTTGTTGGCACCCGCCCAAATAGACGTACGGACCCCATTTCATATTAATAACAGTTCAGGTGGTGTGTTTAAAATAATAAATTTAAAAAAAAAAAGACGGATACATGTATGATTGTTTTTAGGATTAGGGATACATGTGGGAATCAGATAAGTTTCATTGATTTTTTTTCTATGGAGTTTTTTCCTCTTATGAAGATTACGTCAAGGAGCCATCTTGCTGTACCATTTTTTGCATGTCTCGACCTAAGTATTTCTGAGGCACCAGGGATTTTGTTTTGTTTTGTTTTGATTTCTGGCTATGAACTTCTAGTTTGTCGTCCAAAGGATCAGACCGATCTTCCAGAAGTACAATTTCTGGATGATTTTCCAGTAGTAGACCATGGTTAATTAATGCATTTAACATGTCTGTTTGATGGCTTAAATGTATGTTATGTTTGTTTGATGGCGTTAACCGTACTTTGAGCTGTCAAGCATTTTAAGCTATTTCATGTAATTACTTTAATATTGGACTGCAATACATGAACTGCATATGCTTTCTTATTACAAGTCTCTACTTCGGGTTTATATCTCTTGCTGGCTCATATTCTCCATGTTCTTCCAAGATCCATTGTTATAGAGCTTCATTTTTTTTAAATTTAAATATGCTGGTAGGATCAATTAGTGGTGACTTCGACTTGCCTGAATGTCAAGCCTTTATCCAAGAAAAATAGCACAAAAGTAGTTAAAAACTTCTCAGGTTAGAAGCAATATTTGCAATTTTCTTTTATCAATTAAGAAGTTAGCATGCACCAACATTTACTCCATGCTTTTAGTGGGTATATTGTAGTTCACCAATCTGTTTCTTTTTAGTTGAGTGTCTGATTTGTATTGATATTTATGTTCCAGCAAGCCTCCCATGTATATTCGGAAGCTAAGCATGTTCATGCTTTTAAAGACACCATGCAATAGAAAATCCCATGTATATTCGGAAGTTTTTTCTTGGAAGGCCATAGTTGTAATCATTCAAACTTAGTGTTCAGGGACATTCGTGTTTTTCCATTGTTTGACCACCATCCCACCTAACATACAATCATATTTCTTAAATGGACACTTTTTCATCATGCAGAATATTCTTTTTTCCTGATTGTTCCTTTGCGTCGACTCTAGTATTTTTCATAAACTTCAGTTTTAATTTTCTTTTCCCAACCTTGGCATCAGTTTGGATTTGAGCATTCAGTTCAATGGTAGAAAATCTTCATTACAACATTGAAACCTATGGTAGTCTCGCTCACCTTCGAAAAATAATATATATATTTAAAAAAAAACTTCAGTGTGGGTTTGGTTTTCCTCATTTAAAAAGTAAGCCTCCTACTTTGTGATCCCAGTAGAGAAGGTTAATGCTAGTGCTCCGTTTTTTGCTTGTTGCAGGTAGATAAATTCATAAAATTTTCTAGTTGTGTAGATCTGCCAATGAAGACAATGGAGGGACATTTGGGAGGTTTTCAACTTGCCCAAGTATAATGAAATGAAGCCACAAAGTCCAATGGAGAGACATTGGGGAGGTTTTCAAAGAGTAAGTAGTTCTAGATTTAGTGGTCTATTTTCAAATGATAAGTTCCAATTCAATATCTCAAGTAGCATCAAAGTTGCTGGAAATGAAACACGGTCTCTGTCCCTTATTAGTCCTCTTGTTGACGGGCTTAATTTATACTTCATTTTCTTAAGAGTATTAACCCCCTTGCTTTGGAGTTATTGGACAAAATGCTAACTCAAGATCCATCTAAGGTATTATTTTTCTAATGAATTTACTTATTTTTATTTTTTTTTCGTTTGTCAAATTGATGTAAATGTATAAATATCTCTTGTTGTGGGGACTAGTGGGAATTCGGACTTTGTGTGCTCAATGATTAGCATGACTATGAGCTACCTTCTTACTCTATAGATAGTTCTTTGATTTTATATTATTTATTCTGTTAGATATTTGAAATCCAATGGTTTAAATGCTGATGGATCTTGTTCTAAAGATATAGGGCTCCTTATGGAATCTGTCTTGTGGGTCCTTGGGGAAAGAATGAAGTCGACTCCACAGCTACCATGGATAAGGATATAGTTGTTTAACTTTTATCGATTACCTTGAATTCCTTAACCACATCATTGGGTTTGGGTGGCAAGAAAAAAGAAAGCATAGAAGAGAGAACCTTTTGGCCTGGAATAAGGCCAGCTCAGTCATTAAGAGGGCCACATTTTAGGAAAGAAGAGTCCAAGATGATGATGTGATACTAAGTTGGCCAGTCCTGTTCTTGGCTCAGTAAATCTTCTCAGCAGGACCACATGATGGACAACTTAGATATCATCCATGTGTACCATGATTAGAGGCATGTGGATGGGCTTGCTGCTCTATATATAACATAATTGTTTCACCATATTAGCACTTTCCTGATTCCTCATCCCTGGGTTGCTGGTAGATGGTTCATACATAAAATCATTAGTGGATTTTGTTAGTTGATGTTGGAGCCATTATTTAAGAATAGTACATTGGGCTAGTTTTTGTGTCCTACAACTGACAACATGTTGACAAATTTAGCTTCTAGAAAGAAGATTCTGAATTCTTATTTGTTTTCAGAAAGAAAGAAGATTAGCTTCTAATATTGGAGAAGATAATACATGGGGTTCCGGTTTCGCTCATTACTCATGAATTGATGTGGTTTCTGTTGTTTGGACAACATGGGAATACTGAAGTGTATACATCTTTGGAAAGATGCAAACCACTAATTGTAGTTTGTGTTCTTGCTATTTCTAGTTAGTTATAGTGCCCATGTTACTGACGTCCCATTTGGTTTGTCTACAGTGATTTCAGCTAATTCATGAATTGTACTTATATGTACTATCTACATCACAAAGGACAAAACTTATACGAGCAACACTGGCAACATTGCATGCTTTTCTATCATGGATTCCTCTAGGCTATATATTTGAATCCCCGCTGGTTTGTGCTTTAACAACTACGGAGCTAAAGTTATTAGTGCTAAGTTACTTTTGGTTTCTATATTTTTCTGTAACACGTTTTTTTTTCATTTATTCATCTTTCTTATCTCCCGTTAATCTTATGCATTTGTTAATGCTTTGTGGATGTGATAGCTGGAAACAGTCCTAAAGTTCTTTCCCATGCCATTGTATAGGAATCTTATTCTCCCGTGTTTAACGAAGGTAAGAATCCATTTCATGGTTTAATAGAAATCTATATTTTAGCATTTTTCTTTGTTAGTAGTGATTATTCTATGTTTCCTAATGTCATGCTGTTCACAGGTTGCGTCCCTTCAATTTGAAGATTACTATGACTTGCAATATGTTAAAATGTACACTATTTTCATGGTGCAACTACAGGTATGGTTCTGTTATCATTGCATATTTGCATATGCATTAGTTCTATATCTAAACTTGCTATTTGTTTCCTTGAGTTTGCTCAATGACAGATCGTCTGATGTTCCATAGAGTATTCTCGCATCTGGAATGAATGCTCCTAATGCTTATGCAAATGGTTCCAGTGAAAAACAGGCACTTCTTCATTGCATTGAATTGCTGCATGCATGTAAACTCATGATGCCTCTGTCTGCATCTTCATACTGAGATTCTGATGTGCCATTGAGCATGTCTGATATGCTTCTTTTGGTTGTTCATTCAGACACTCATTCAAAATCTAGCCCTTTTTCACTTCATTTTACAAGGCAAGTTCCTCAGCTATTTAGTGAATAGCTAATATGAATGCCAATATTTAAAAGGTGAAGAGTTCATGATGTATATGAAGCAATACTAATTGCACATGTCCTTTTGAGTTTAGTCAAGTTTGGTTCAAACCGAATAAACTGACAGTTCATACTTCTTTGTTACAGGTTCCAGTGTCAGTATGCCGTTATTCAGTTGAGTTTTAATGTTTTTTTTTTTTTAGTGCTTGAGTAGTTTTATTAAAACCAAACTAAAAAGGTCTCCAGTTCCAGTAGAACTCGGTTGGATTGGATGGTCTGGTCTATTTTTTAAAACACTGGACCAAACCCATAATTCCATCTGTATGTTTCCAGTGTCTTCTAGTTTTTAAAACACTGGACCAAACCTCAGCAAACACTATCTGCTAAGGTTGTTTCCAGCATCTTCCAACCATTGTTGATTGCCTTATTGGTGTCCTTGCCCAATGGAATAGTTGGGATGGAATGCCTGTCATTTAGAATTGTGTGCCTCACAATGTATTTTATATGCCATCCAATCCATTCAGAATATGGACACCACCAGGATGAATGGACACGACAAAAATCAGGCCATTCCAAAACTCCGCGGGCCACACCACATGATTTTAGATGTTTTAGGCATGATTTTACATGGTTTAGCCCACCTAAGCTTGGATTAGTCTTGCTTTGGGGATCAAAATAAAACATAAGGTGGTGCTCATGATGATAGGTATGCGACTACATCACAGTTAGCCCTTGATCAATGGATGGATTAGGAGCATCAATCATGGGAAATGGGGATTTGATCAATTTTTTGGGCCAGATTGGATAGGGCTCACGCCCAGACAAAAGTTTCAAGGTTAGGCTTTTGTGCTAGGCCCACACCAGGCTTAGCAGTGGACCATCGCCTTCTAGCCTTCCAATGCATAAAAATGGTGCACTCAGTTCACCGTTTACTTTATAATGTAGATTCCTACACTACAAGAAAATTCCAATGCATAAAAACCCAGAAAACCGCTGGAAAAACTTTTGTCGGTAGTCAGGCAAGCACCGGTAAAGGTGGCGTCGGCAAACGTTTTGCCGGCAGCTAGTGACTTTTATCCGCAGTTGTGCTGGGCGCTCCTGTATGCATGCTTCACCGGCGGTTTACACCTTTTACCGGCACTTTTATGAGCGCAGTAAAGGTCTGTTAAAGCACCAGTAAAGGCTTGCGGAAGCACCAGCATAAGTGCATGCCACTATTTATATTTGATTGAAACCTGCATTCTTTTTTTTCTTTTTTTTTATTACATATTTGAAACTTTAAAAATAATATTACATAAATTTCATTGTCAACTTTGTTGCCACACTTGAATCAACAGAAAAATGTTAGCTTTGCCTGATGGAAGGCAATTGCCAGCCATGCAGCCTTTTGTCTATTCATTAATTGCAGAAGTCAAGCCTAGCAATGCTTGTAATTCAGGCCTGATCATGACCTGTAATGGTTGTAAAATAGGACCGTAATGAGGATTTATGGGTTCCTCAAAGGAAAGATCCATCAAAACTGAGCTCGACCATATCCCATTCATTAGCCAGTCCTAAAAATGAATATTAAAATAATATTTACAATAATAAGTTAAATGGTTCCAAATACATTAAAAGAAAAAAAAAAAAGTAAAGAAATCCATCGATCCAGCTCCCATTCATCCCTGCCTAAATCCTATAAAACAAAATAACAAAAAGAAATTAATTACATCCCAAATAACCAAAAAAAAAACTATCTATAGATATTAAATTAACTAATGAAGATAATCATATGTACATGTTCCAATCTATCTCACTTCCCAGATCTTAAGTTTTAACAATTTCTATTTGAATGTGAGTAGAAATGAGATCATTTTAGAGAGAATTTTGATATTTTAATAATATAAGTGTTGGATGCTTTGACAACATTTGTATTTTATATTACTTTTACGTAAGTATTTATGCCATGTCTTTTAGACTTCGATCAACTCATTTGGTCTCGAGTCAAGTCACGATAGTGGGCCACATATGCACAGATTAGGTACCAAATAGGAAAATTTCCATTTTGTAATAAATAGGAATCTTGATCTTATGATTATGTACTTTTAACTGAAGTGATTAACTGAATGGCCTGACATACCAATGTCTAAAAGTAACTCCCATGCTCAGGATACAAATGAGACAAATCCCGATCGACCATTTTCTCTAGCTAAGCATTGCATAAGAAGTGGCCCCACATGCTATCTGCATAGGTAATGAGCTCACAGTGAACATAAAAAATTCTAGAGAAAGCATGAGAGAAAAATGGTATAAAGGAAAATAAAATCCAAACCCATCATCAATTTCATATGAAAGTATAAAGAAAGAAATTAAAATTACCTGGATTTTGAGATAATAGATTGTCCATGATGGGATCGGGAGATTTATTTCCATTCTTTGAAAAATATGGATTGATTAGAAGGCGTCTTCTCAATCCAACGTATCTGCAAAGAAGGTGACTTAGCTTTGATGCACAATATGATAGATTCCTTTAAAAACAACTCATTGCTCTTAAGCAAGCTAAACAAAAAATAAAGAATGAAAGAAAAAAGAAAAAGAAAAAACCCAATTAGAACAAATAACAAAGAAAGAAGATGAAAGATAAAATACATCTGAGCATAGTAGGTACAAAAACTCAATGCATTGACGATCGACAAGAGCCAACTTTGCGAATAAAGATCCGATCCAAATAAAGATCCAATACGTATCCATATATCGAACGACATCCACATTCTAAGTTTCAGTAATCCCAAAAGAGCATCCCATTACACAAAATTAAAATATTGAATCTCTATATGATATAGATTGTGTAAGGGTGGCAATGAGATCACAACTCTCATGGGAGAAAGCTATAAAAAATATATATATACTACAACAAAAGGCTAGTAGATATCCATCAAACTAAAAAAAAAAAACCCAAAAAGAAACAAAAAGGAGATAAACCTGAATCATTAATTCATCATAGATAAATTACAG
This sequence comes from Magnolia sinica, assembly GCF_029962835.1. Classification (NCBI taxonomy): domain Eukaryota; kingdom Viridiplantae; phylum Streptophyta; class Magnoliopsida; order Magnoliales; family Magnoliaceae; genus Magnolia; species Magnolia sinica. Next base: position 32,896,487 of record NC_080581.1, read on the forward strand.
ACATGTCCACCATTAGAAGAAAAACGATCCGTACCTCCTTTAGTTGCCATTAATTAAACCAGGAAGAAAAACCCATTTGCAGGACCTCAACTTTCACGCCCCAAACTCGGAAACCGGGCTCACAAAATTCCCGATCGCTGAATCCGGCGCAGACAGCCTCCGTAGTACCCCATTCTTGGCTCCCAGCGCACATTTGACAAGTTCCGATCCTGGGATGCTACGAGGAGGATTTTCAACGTCAGTTTGATTTATCATAAGCATAACCAAAGGCATAACCCACAAACAACAACCAAAAACTCCATCACATTTCCACTATGATAAAAAACTTTATAAGTACAAAGAGCATAAAGGGAAATACAATGATAATGGACAAAAAGCTTCAAGATGATCTGCTAAGCGCCTCTGCCTCAGCGCTGCTGCGGTCCAACGTCACCTACACGCAACGGTCGTGCATAAGCTTATGTAAAGCCTAGAGGGTGGTGAAAGTGTGCGTAAGGTAGTAATACAGTTATGCAGTATCAGAGTAATGCGGAACATGCTGATGAATCCATGAATACCATTAGCCGTACTAAGGCTATACGATGCAAGGCATGGATGATGTTGGCCATACCAAGGCCATGCGATGCGAGATGCAACTCAAGCATACAAATCCTCATCTGAGTCCATATGTTAATACAATTTAAATCTGTAATATCACCGGGGTCTAGTACACTCCAAACAGATTGCCGCCCCATCGCGCGCAACAAGGTGAGTGAAAAAGACCTCACTATCCACCTGCCAATATCGGACTCGGCTCGTCGATAGCGGACCCATTCCTCGAGCTGGTCAAACTCAGCCTAGCTTTGCCCCTCCTCTCGGGCGGGTAAGGCCGCACCCCCTCCTAACCGACCACGACACAGTGGAAAGCACAGCCTTCTGGTAATCGGCACTCGGCACTCCTGCACCCACTCGGTCTAGACATTGGAGCAACCTCCTGGTACCATAAGGGTTTAGGGACTTTCACCCAGGGATATCTATAGCACCCCATGTAGAATAAGATTTCCGGTATCTAATCCTGCCAATCACGAGATGCCTGTGGCAGCTACGGCCCTGATGTCGCTAGGGCATACAGTAACCATGTCACACAATGCGAAATACATGAATCACACTATCCAGTCATGCAGCAATCCTGCGCGTATCGTGTGCACATGTAGGGCAACACCGCCTATCCGGGTGCCTATAACAATCTACCCGAAGACATGCTATGATCAGTCACTTCTCATATCAAGCATACATATGATGCGTATGATCATGAATCATGGAACTATATTAAACATGTTATATGGCGATGGATTCTTGTTCGTAATGAATATGGGCCTAGACGGCCTACATACTACAAGTATGAGCCAAACAATGGGCCCTAGGGAGAGTTACAATGCGGACATTTAACCATCATTGCTCTTACAATGTGGACGTCAAACCATCATTGCTCCTAAGGCATGACCGGATCGAATGGGCCGATCAAATGGGCCAAATCACATGGGCCGAATCAAATGGGCCGAACCAAATTGGCCGATTTAAATGGGCCGATCAAATGGGCCGAATCGAATGGGCGAATCAAATGGGCCGAATCAAATGAGCCGAATCGAATGGGCCGAATCAAATGGGCCGACTCGAATGGGCCGAATCAAATGGGCCGAATCAAATGGGCCTAACCTTCATTAAGTGGGTCGCGCCATCTACACCATTCATCTATTCCTAGGGATCATTTTAGAGTATTAAAAATATATTTAAATCGCATGGACCACACTCCAAATACAGTGGTGATAATGATTCCCACCACTAGAATACCCAAGGCCCGCCATAACATTTACTTCCCATACAATCTGTCCATAAGGTCACACAGACCTGAATTAAGATGAAAAACAAATTTCAAATTGATCCAGAACCGCTGTGACCCCAAGAAGGGTTTCAATGGTGGACATTCACTCAACACTGTTTTTTGCAGTGTGGTCCTCTTGATATTAGGCATGTCTTATTTTTGCCTCAAGCCATAAAATGATATCTCCATTGGTTGGACGGTTTGTATACAACACATGCATCAAGATGGGTCCCATAGATAAATGGCACGGATGGAATAGGCGGGACCCATAGAGCTTGCTGTTGTAAAGCTGCCGTGTACAGGCAGCTATTGCTGCTTAAAAGAGGCAGAGGTAGGTCCCACGTAGGGCCCACCCTTATATATACATAAAAGTATATATAATATAATATATTTTAATATATTTATAAATATCTGCTGCTAGTGCAGCTTTATTGCATTTAAAGGGAGCAGAGGTGGGTCTCACGTAGGGCCCACCCTCAACACACACAAATAAGATATGATATTACATTATAATATAACATATAATATATATATCATATAGCATATTAATATAATATAATATATTAATATTATATTTGATATGTACGTAACGTCCAGGCCCTGGATGGCCTGGACGGACACACACGCCAAAGTGGTCCCACACGTGGGGTGGGTCCCACCGTCTAGGATGGTGGAGACCTCACACGCATCATGGTGGGGCCCATAAAAAACGGATGGACGACATGGGTGGGTCCCACGGACCCCATGGCCACGTCACACTTCATTGGCAGCCACCCTCACTAGGGAATGGTGCCAAGATCTCAATGTTGAAACGAGGTATCTTTCACTCAGCCTACCACTGGAGCCGTGGATGGGTCCCACCGTTGAAACAAGGTATCTTTCACTCAGCCTACCACTGGAGCTGTGGATCTGGGTGTGGAAAACACATCAAGGAGGGCCCCACACGGATGTGGGTCCCACCGTCCAGGGGTGGTGGATGGTTTGGATAAAACAAATGCACTATAGTGTGGCCCATCAAAAGGGATGGACGAGGTGGGTGGGTCCCACGGACCCCACCGTCAGTTAACACTTCACTGTTAGCCACACCCCACGTCAGTCCACACTTCACTGTCAGCACACACCCAACTTCAGTACACCTCCACTGTCAGTTAACACTTCACTGTTAGCACACACCCAACGTCAGTGCACCCTCCACTGGTGACAGACGGTGTGGGTATGCACCTCATCAAGGTGGGTCCCACATGGACCACCTGTTTTGGATCAGTCTAATATTTATGTTTCCCTTTCATCCGGGCTTGTGTGACCACCCGGTCATGCAGGCCCCAAAAAGGGATCAAGGTGGCCCACTATTTGGATGGCATGGGTAAAATACACACATCATATGTGGGCCATGATCATAGAGAGAGAGAGAGAGAGAGAGAGAGAGAGAGAGAGAGAGAGAGAGACATCGACGAGGATGGAGGGGCCCCGCCACTATGGGCCCCTCTTTGATCAAAGCCTACATCAAGGTGGGTCCCATCATAAGTGGGCGCTTATATCATAAAAAGATAAAGAAATGGAGATCCAAGATCACCCACCGTCTCCTTCTTGCTCCTTAGGCTTCCTTTGCTCCTTAGCTTCGATTCCAACGGAAGATGATGGAGTTTTGATGGTTGAGATGGGAGATGAGAGGGGTAGGAAGTGGGCCACATACAAAGTTCTCTTGGAGGGTGAAGAGCTTGGACGTGTGATCTCTTTTCTTGCTTGGGAGAGTGAGCTTGAGAAATGAGAGAGAGAGGGTTGTAAAGAGAGAGAGAGAGAGAGAGAGAGAGAGAGAGAGAGAGAGAGAGAGAGATTGGTGATGGAGTGATGGATGTGGTGAGTGATGGGTGTAAGAACTTTTTTGACTTTTAGGGTAATTTGTGTAAGAAGGGTATATGGTGTGTAAGAACTTTTTGACTTTTGGGGTTACTTGAGGATGGGTGTGAGGTGATGGTGTACTTGACCCTTGATGGGATTGATTGATGGATTGAGGTGACATGTTGTAGAAATTTTCTTCGATTTTACAACGCGTGGCATTTTCCTCGAACTGAACGCGGGCCCACATCTCCTGGCCTGGGTATCGTATCGGCGCAGGAGACGCGACATCGGAACCGCAGCGATGACGCGGTCGCTACAATACAAGTCTCGAGTTGAGTTAACTCGGGTTAACAGCTTGTAACTCAGGATCATAAGCAAACATTGGATAAAGGTCGAAGGTTGGCGGAATTTGACCGTGAAGATCGCAGAAGCCTTTGGAAGGGTACAGACTAAGACATGGGGCTTATAGCTCTCCCCTCCTAATAAAAATTTCGTCCTCGAAATTTACACAATCATCGCAAATAGGCATAACTCATGAGAAAGAAGAAACATAACATCATCATATAAAATCGGAGACATCATACAAAATACAACACATGATCAATCATAAAAAAGATGGGGATAGCGCTCTTGAATTTTGGCCTCGCGCTCCCAAGAAGCCTCCTCAACAGAATGGTGACCCCACTGAACCTTCATCAACGGAATGACCTTGGTCTAGAAGACCTGCTCCTTCCGATCAAGGATACGAACTGGCTGCTCAATGTAGGAAGCGTCCTTACAAACCTCTAACGGCTGCCAATCAATAACAGGAACGATGTCTGACCCACACTTTCTCAACATAGAGACATGAAAAACGTTATGGATGCCAGACAACTGAGATGGCAAAGCAAGCTGATAGGCCACGGCGCCAACACGCCCAGTGATCTCAAAAGGTCCTATGAATCTTGGGGCAAGCTTGCCCTTCGCTCCAAATCGAACTACGCCCTTCATGGGCAAGACCTTGAGATACACATGGTCCCCTACATCAAACTCCAAAGGACGACACCGGCGATCAGCAAAACTCTTCTACCGGCTCTGAGCTGTGCGCATCCTCTGCCTAATGATATCGATGGCCTCTGATGTCTGTTGTACAAGCTCGGGACGTAGGAGACGATGCTCTCCAACCTCGATCCAACAACTCGGTGATCTGCACAGTTTGCCGTATAGTGCCTTAAAAGGAGCCATACCGATGGTCGCCTGATAGCTGTTGTTATATGCGAACTCAGCCAATCGCAAATGCTCATCCCAGCTACCCCCGAAATCAATCGTGTAGGCCCAAAGCATATCCTCAAGGATCTGGTTGACCCTCTCGGTTTGGCCATCGGTCTACGAATGGTACGCGGTGCTGAGCTGCAAATTAGTTCCCATCACTCTCTGGAAGCTCCCCCAAAACTGAGAAGTGAATCTCGAGTCTCGATCAGAAACGATCGAGACTGGAACGCCATGCAGTCTCACAATCTCCTCGATGCATAACCTCGCAAGCTGGTCCAAGGGTCAAGTCGCACGAATCGCAAGAAAATGTGCTGACTTCGTCAGACGATTAATGATGACCCAGATGACGTCATGACCGTGCTGAGTCCTCGGCAAGCCCATAATGAAATCTGTCGACACGTGCTCCCACTTCCATATCGGGACGCTCAACGGCTGCAATAGACCAGGGGGTCTCTGATGATCGGCCTTGACACGCTGGCACGTGTCACTCTCGGCTATAAAACTGGCAATCTGGCGCTTCATTCCCGCCCAAAAATACTGTCGCCTCATATTACGGTACATCTTCGTCGAGTCAGGGTGGATAGAAAACTACGATCGATGTGCCTCAGTCATAAGATCTCTGCGCAACTCAGAAATATCCGGGACACATAATCGGCCTCTGAAGCAAAGTCCACCATCTGTACCAATCTGCCAATTTGTCTAACTCTTAGATGCCACCTCAACCATATAAGTTTGCAACGACTCATCAACCTGCTGAGCCTCGATTACCCTTGCGACAAGAGGGTTGAATCAATAGGCTCGATAATTGCAGGATAGAAGACTGCAGGCCGAACTCAAAATCATACTCTACTATATCCTCGAACATCCTCTACTTCTGAACCATCATATGTGCCACCAGGCCTCGTGGCTGACGGCTGAGGGCATCTGCCACTACGTTCGCCTTGCCTAGGTGGTACTGGAGGTCAAAATCATAGTCCTTCAGGAGCTCCATCCAGCGTCTCTGCCTCATGTTCAGCTCAGACTAAGAGAACTGGTACTTCAATCTCTTGTGGTCGGAGAAGAGCTCTAACCTAACCCCATAGAGATGGTGCCTCCACACCTTCAGTGCGAAGACAACTACAGCTAGCTCCAAATCATGGGTGAGGTAGTTCAGCTCATGGACCTTAAGCTGACGAGACGTGAAGGCCACTGGTCTCCCGTGCTGCATCAGGACAGCACCCAAACCAATATGCGAGGCATCTGTGAATACAATAAATCCATCACTCCCAGAGGGAAGAGTGAGGACATGAGCGGACGTGAGGCGGTGCTTCAACTCCATAAATGCTCGCTCCAGGCGTCACTCCAAATAAACTCTGCGCCCTTCCGAGTCAACCTGTCAGCGGGGCTGTAATACGAGAGAAGCCCTCAATGAAACGCCGGTAGTAGCCCGCTAAACCAAGAAAATTGCTGATCTCGGACGTATTTGTGGGCTGGCCCCACTGACGCACTACCTCAACCTTCGAGGGGTCTACTGCGACACCCTCCCTCGTACCACGTGACCAAGAAACTTCACCTCCTCCTACCAAAACTCACACTTCTCCAGCTTCACATACAGCTGGTGGGCGTGGAAGGTCTGCAACGTAACCTCCAGATGTTGCTCGTGCTCCTCACGGGTCCTTGAATAGATCGGAATGTCGTCAATGAAGACTACAACAAACTGATCGAGATACGGACGGAAGACCTCGTTCATCAACTGTATGAAGACCGCGGGTACATTGGTCAGTTCGAAGGATATGACCTGAAACTCAAAATGACCATAACACGTCCTGAATGTTTTCTTTGGAATGTCCTCCTCTCGGACCCAAATTTGATGATAACCGAAACGCAGGTCAATCTTTGAAAAGAATTGTGTACCCTGCAGCTGATCAAATAAATCATCAATCCTCAAGAGTGGATACTTGTTCTTGATCATGACTTTTTTGAGCTCGCGGTAGTCTATGCAGAGCCTCAACGAGCCATCATTCTTCTTCATGAAGAGTACCGGCGCTCCCCACGGCGAATTGCTTGGACAGATAAAGCCCAACTCGCGTAACTTGTCCAACTGCTTCTGTAGTTCCCACAACTCCAACAATGCCATACAATACGGGGCTTTCGAAATAGGCACGGTACCGAGCACGAGATCAATCTGAAACTTGGTGTGTTGGTGAGGCGGTAATCCCGGAATCTCCTGGAACACATCGAGAAAATCGCAAACCATGAGTAACTGGTCAATATAAGCGGCAACAAGCTCCTTAACAGCGTAGGACATTAAGCAAGACAATGGATCTCCCCGGGGCTCTGCAACGAACTGAAACTGCAGCAAGCCTGGTATATAGAATGTGACTGTCCTCGCGGAGTAGTCCAATATGACGTGATACTCGGCAAGCCAATCCATGCCCAAGATAACGTCGAACTTGGACATTGGCAATGCAAATAGATCGACAGACAAAAAGGAATCCCATCTAGAACGGGGCAAGACGAGCAAAATCGGCCCAACACTGTAGTCTTCCCCAAGGGAGTCGATACTGACAGGCCCTCATGAGCAAACTCCAACGGTAAACCAGTCGATCGGCAGAAACTCTAGGCCACAAAAGAATGCGATGCACCAGAATCAAACAACACACATGCAATGCATGTAGAGACTATAAGTATACCCTCGACGACTCCTCTGGATGATTGCGGCTCCTGCTGAGCCGCATAAAACCTAGCCTGAGCCGGCTTGGGAGGTGCCTGTCCCCTCTGAGTGTGTTGCTGTTGCTGTTGTCGCTAAGGAGGTCGAAACTGCTGCCTCTGCTGCTGCGGTCTCGGAGGCTGGTGCTGATGCTGCTGCTGAGGTGGCCTTGGTGGTGGGGGCTGCTGTCGCTGCTGCTGTGTGGGTCTCTGCTGCGGCTGTGGTGGAGGCTGCTATGGGCCTCTCGGTTGCTGTTGCTGGGAGCGGGGACACTCCCACATACGGTGCCTCATCGCACCGCATCCAAAACAGGTGCCGGTGAACTGTCTCGGAGGTGGTGCCGGAGGTGCTGCTGGCGCTCGGAAGGCTGGGCGACCTGTGCACCTCTGATGCTGTGGTCGACGCTGTTAGGAGTCACCGGGAGGAGCCTGCCTCTTCCGGTCTCTCCTCTGCCCGCGATCAGACTGAGAACCGGCGCACTCAGCCTCATAAATCTGGGCCTTCCGTACCACTCCCTCAAAAGTCGGGAGCTCATGCCCAATAACACGACCTCGAAGACCGTAACGCAAGCCGTCCTCGAACCCGCGGGCTCTCCGCTCATCATCTACTAGATATGGTGCAAATCTGGATAGCGCTACAAAACGAGCCACATACTGAGCCACTGTCATTTCACCTTGCACCAGGGCCTCGAACTCCAACACTCGCTATCGTCAAATGTGATCAGGAAAGTACTGTAGGTCAAACCGATCCACAAAATCCTCTCAAGTCCACTCAAAATCGATGCCTGCTGCTCAGGAGACTGATGTCCACTAGTGCTCAGCCTCACCATGGAGAAGAAATACTTCTAATCGGACTCGCCGCTGGGTCGTACATCCCATCGTATCAAATATCTTCTCCACATCGGAGCGCCATCTCTCAGCTGCTGTCGGGTTTGGCTTGGCCTGGAAACACGGGGGATCGAGCCATCGGAACTCTCGAAGAAGGGCGCTCATGCGCTCCTGCTCTGCCTGGGCTGGTGAAACAACAGGGTGCCTGCCCTGCCCCTGAAGTACGACCGTCACAGCCTGCAACATCTGCTATAACTGGAAAGCACTCACAGGTACGGTCGGATCCGCATCGGTCTCTGGTAGAGGAACGACATCCTCAGGTTGGGGAGTCAGAATCTCTGGTGGTAGAGTGGGGATCGTAGGTGGTAGAGCAGGAGTCACAGGTGGTGGAGCGGGAGTCTCAGGTGGTGGTGCGGGAGTCGATCGGGTCACTCTCCTGGGCATTATGTCCTACAGGAAAGGGCAAAGGCGCTTATCAACTTTTAAAACTCTCGAAGGCACGCACGTTAAGGGTCTATAACAAAAAATCGCTAAGCTATCCGAACTTCGGGACTTAGTCATTCTAAACTCATAGCAAACATGTAATGTTGTTCTTAGTTATTCCCAAGTTATGCTCTGATACCAACTTCTGTCACGCCCCAAACTCGAAAACCGGGCTGACAAAATTTTCGATCGCCGAATCCAGTGTTGATAGCCTCCGTAGTATCCCATTCTCGGCTCCCAGTGTCCATTCGCCAGGTTCCGATCTTGGGATGCTACGAGGAGGATTTTCAACGTCAGTTTGATTTATCATAAGCATAACCAAAGGCATAACCCACAAACAACTACCAAAAACTCCATCACATTTTCACTATGATCAAAAACTTTATAAGTACAATGAGCATAAAGGGAAATACAACGATAATGGACAAAAAGCTCCAAGATGATCTGCTAAGCGCTCCTGCCTCAGCACTGCTGCGGTCCAATGTCACCTGCACGCAACGGTCGTGTATAAGCTTATGGAAAGCTTAGAGGGTGGTGAAAGTGTGTGCGCAAGGTAGTAATACAGTTATGCAGTATCAGAGTAATGTGAAACATGCTGATGAATCCATGAATACCATTAGCCATACCAAGGCTATGCGATGCAAGGCATGAATGATGTTGGCCATACCAAGGCCATGCGATGAGAGATGTAACTCAAGTATACAAATCTTCATCTGAGTCCATATATCAATACAATTTAAATCTGGAATAGGTCTAGTACACTCTAACCAGATTGCCGCCCCATCACGCTCAACAAGGTGAGTGGACAAGACCTCACTATCCGCCTGCTAATATCGGACTCGACTCGTCGATAGCGGACCCATTCCTCAAGTTGGTCAAACTCAGTCTAGCTTTGCCCCCTTCTCTCGGGCAGGTAAGGCCGCACTCCCTCCCAACCGACCACGACACAGTGGAAAGCGCAACCTTTTGGTAATCGGCACTCGGCGCTCCTGCACCCACTTGGTCTAGACGTTGGAGCAACATCCTGGTACCATAAGGGTTTAGGGACTTTCACCCAGGGATATCTATAACACCCCGTGTAGAATAAGATTTCCGGTATCCAATCATGCCAACCATGATTCGCCTGTGGCGGCTACGGCCCTGATGTCACTAGGGCATACAGTAACCATGTCACACAATATGAAATGCATGAATCACACTATCCAGTCATGTAGCAATCCTGTGTGTATCGTGCGCACATGTAGGGCAACACCACCTATCCGGGAGCCCATAAAAATCTATCCGAAGGCATATGCTATAATCAGTCACTTCTCATATTAAGCATACATATGATGCATATGATCATGAATCATGGAACTATACTAAACATGTTATATGGCGACGGATTCTTGTTCGTAACGAAGATGGGCCTAGACGGCCTACACACTACAAGTATGGGCCTAACAATGGGCCTTAGGGAGACTTACAATGCGGACATTTAACCATCATTACTCTTACAATGTGGACGTCAAACCATCATTGCTCCTAAGGCATGACCGAATCGAATGGGCCAAATCACATGGGCCGAATCAAATGGGCCGAACCAAATTGGCCGATTCAAATGGGCCGATCAAATGGGCCGAATCAAATGGGCTGAATCGAATGGGCTGATCAAATGGGCCGAATCAAATGGGCTGACTCGAATGAGCCGAATCAAATGGGCTGAATCGAATAGGCCTAACCTTCATTAAGTGGGTTGCGCCATCTACACCATTCATCTATTCCTAGGGATCATTTTAGAGTATTAAAAATATACTTAAATCACATGGACCGCACTCCAAATACAGTAGTGATAATGATTCCCACCACTAGAATACCCAAGGCCCACCATAACATTTATTTCCCATACAATCTGTCTATAAGGTCACACAGACCTAAATTAAGATGAAAAACAAATTTCAAATTGATCTAGAACCGCTATGACCCTAAGAAGGGTTTCAATGGTGGACGTTCACTCAACACTGTTTTCTGCAGTGTGGTCCTCTTGATATTAGGCCTGTCTTATTTTTGCCTCAAGCCATAAAATGATATCTCCAAAAGTTGGACGGTTTGTATACAACACATGCGTTAGGATGGGTCCCATAGATAAACGGCGTGGATGGAATAGGCGAGACCCTAGGAGCTTGCTGTTGTATAGCTGCCGTGTACAGGCAGTTGCTGCTGCTTAAAAGAGGCAGAGGTGGGTCCCACCCTTATATATAATATAATATATTTTAATATATTTATAAATATCTGCTGCTAGTGCAACTTTATTGCATTTAAAGGGAGCAGATGTGGTCCCACGTAGGGCCCACCCTCAACACACACAAATAAGATATGATATTATATTATAATATAACATATAAAATATATATCATATAGCATATTGATATAATATAATATAATAATATTATATTTGATATGCACGTAATGTCCAGGCCCTGGACGGCCTGGACGGACGCACATGCCAAAGTGGCCCCACACGTGGGGTGGGTCCCACCGTCCAGGGACAATGGAGACGCCACACGCATCACGGTGGGGCCCATAAAAAATGGATGGATGACATGGGTGGGACCCACGGACCCTACGGCCACGTCACACTTCACTGGCAGCCACGCTCACTAGGGAATCGTGTTAAGACCTCAGGGTTGAAACGGGGTATCTTTCACTCAGCCTACCACTGGAGCTGTGGATCTGGGTGTGGAAAACACATCAAGGAGGGCCCCACAGATGTGGTCCCACCGTCCAGGGGCGGTGGACGGTTTGGATAAAACACATGCACTATAGTGTGGCCCATAAAAAGGGATGGACGAGGTGGGTGGGTCCCACGGACCCCACCGTCAGTTAACACTTCACTTTGAGCCCCACCCCACGTCAGTCCACACTTGACTGTCAGCACACACCTAGCTTCAGTACACCTCCACTGTCAGTTAACACTTCACTGTTAGCACACACCCAGCGTCAGTGCACCCTCCACTGGTGACAGACGGTGTGGGTATGCACCTCATCAAGGTGGGTCCCACATGGACCACCTGTTTTGGATCAGTCTAATATTTGTGTTTCCCTTTCATCCGGGCCTGTGTGACCACCCGGTCATGCAGGCCCTAAAAAGGGATCAAGGTGGCCCACTATTTGGATGGCATAGGTAAAATACACACATCATATGTGGGCCATGATCATAGAGAGAGAGAGAGAGAGAGAGAGAGAGAGAGAGAGAGAGAGATCGGCGAGGATGGAGGGGCCCCTCCACTATGGGCCCCTCTTTGATACAAAGCCTACATCAAGGTGGGTCCCATCATTAGTGGGCCCTTACATCATAAAAAAAAATAAAGAAATGGAGATCCAAGATCATCAACCGTCTCCTTCTTGCTCCTTAGGCTTCCTTTGCTCTTTAGCTTCGATTCCAATGGAAGATGATGGAGTTTTGATGGTTGAGATGGGAGATGAGAGGGTAGGAAGTGGGCCACACACAAAGTTCTCTTGGAGGGTGAAGAGCTTGGACGTGTGATCTCTTTTCTTGCTTGGAAGAGTGAGTTTGAGAAATGAGAGAGAGAGAGGGTTGTAGAGAGAGAGAGAGAGAGAGAGAGAGAGAGAGATGGGTGATGGAGTGATGGATGTGGTGAGTGATGGGTGTAAGAACTTTTTTGACTTTTAGGGTAATTTGTGTAAGAAGGGTATGGGGTTTGTAAGAACTTTTTGACCTTTGAGGTTACTTGGGGATGGGTGTGAGGTGATGGTGTACTTGACATGTACTTGACCCTTGATGGGATTGATTGATGGATTGAGGTGACATGTTGTAGAGATTCTCTTCAGTTTTGCAACGCGCGACGTTTTCCTCGAACTAAACACGGGCCCACATCTCCTGGCCTGGGTATCGCTTCAGCGCGCGAGACGCGACATCGGAACTGTGGCGACGGCGTGGTCGCTACAGTACAAGTCTCGGGTTGAGTCGACTCGGGTTGACAGCGTGTAACTCAGGGTCGTGCGCAAACGACGGATAAAGGTCGGAGGTTGCCAGAATTCGACCAGGAAGATCGCGGAAGCCTACAGAAGGGTATGGACTAAGACACGGGGCTTACATCAACCAAAATTCATCAATCATAAAGAGAAACATGAAAGACACAAAAGATAAGTTGGACACTTCAGAAAAGAGCTTGTTGTTGCAATTAGCTTAAAACTTGAACCCAAAGAAGCAGCCTATGAAAGGAACCATATGCAAAACATAGCTAAAATTCATGGCAAAGGGGAAAAGAGAAACAGAAGAGAGCTCCAATTTCCTATTCCTTAGTTTGCATTACTTTGATGAAAGATTCAGAACCTTCAAAGTCGTATTGTTGACTCAGTCCTTGATGCCCTGAATTTTTATTTATATTTTTGAGATGGTGAAAATCAATGCTCTGAATTTTTTGAGTTAGATGATGATAAAATCCCCCTGCATTCACTAAAAAATTGTCCACTAATCAGAGATTATGATTGCTGAGACAATATAATTTTTTGACACATTAAAACCCAATAATTCTTTCATTTGCTGGCCACTGATTTGGTTATTTCACTTGATTTTATTTTTAAAATTTTTGGGTTGTTTTGTGAAGGACATTGCATGAGGCATGTATGACCAAGGATATTGTGAAGGCATTAAGTAATAGAGGAATATCTTTATTAAAATTAGAACTGGGTACATTTTACAAGGTAGATTTGAAAGTCGAAAATACAAGAGAACTAAACATTTCTAGTTCCACGATCACTCATTTCCAAGTTGTCGCAACTTAATTACCACAATTAAAGCTAGTTGAACATCCAAACACGACCTAATCATGCATAGAAGCATATAGAAGTAAAACATTTCCATTGAAACTGAAGAACAAAAAGGGGTGTGGGTGTGGTTGATTGAATGATGAGGGCTCAACATGACAGCTCCCTGGTCACGCTGTGAACATACCATATGCCAAGAATCAGGGTAGTACACTCATCAAATGAGCCCAACAAATACATTCAATTTTGACAGTTGGACTTCTTTTCTCACCACCCATTTTTCTCATACAAGTTCGACATGCCAGATCAGTAGACCAACATATAATTTTCAACCATGGCAAGTTAAAATACTAAACCTGATAAATGGCCAACATCTCACACATGTGCTGTCTGATGGTTGATCAAATGGTAATTTTCACACCCTCACATGAGTGCCTCATCAAATCACAACCTTTTTTTAGAAGGGAGAAAGAGGAAAAACTTTGATAACGTAGCAGAGAATGATGGATGATATACAGGCACTTAGAAAATTAGAAATTGCATACCGGGCATAAAATTATTCAAATTAAACTTCCCAAATTACAGGTCCTAATTTAGATGTCTTGTGAACCAAAAATTACAGACTTATGTGATTATCTTAGTATCAGATTGGTGGACATGTATCAGACGGTTAGAAATGAATATATATATATATATATATATATATATATATATATATAAAGCATGTGTCTATGAATCAAAGGTCATGATTGCTTAACCAATCTGATTTTGGGACAGTGACTTCAAGACAGCGGGTCACACATTAATTCAATCCAGTTTTAATTTGAGTTCATGTATGTCTCATGTACATTGTCTGATGAAAGCCCATCCTTGAACCTGATTTCTCCATCGGAACTAGGTACATGGTCTACACAAATCAAGTATCAATACAAAAAAAAAAAAAAAAAAAAAACTAAGCAAAACTTATCATACTCTTCTCACGAAGTTGGTAGCTTTCATAAATAAAGTATGAAATGGACCAAAAATTCCAAGGTGGTAGCTTTAAAAAAAAAAAAAATCTGTCAGTAGATTAAGCTGAACCCAATGATGATGATGATGATTTGTTGTAGATCCATCAGTGGATTAAACTAAACCCGGTGATGATGATGATATGGAAAGCCACAAGTTGTAATGAAGAGTGTTGGCAAAACAAAAGTGACAATGAATGTAGGAAAAAAAAGCACATAAGAGTTGTCTTGTGTGCGACTGTAATTCTCTTGGATTTGCAACCCAGCACATGAAACAGTAACTCTGCCCCAACCTATACATCAGGTACTAACTATGCCCCAACCAAAAGTCCGACCAAAAGAAAACTAATGTGAGAGAGTCAAAATAAAAGAAGGAAAAGAAGATGAAATGGAAATGCATGGAACAACTCTAGAGATACCTGATATCAGCAACCTTTCATTCCAACATACAATACCCATTCCTTCATCTACACATGAAAACAAAAGAACATCAAGAAAACAACATCTCACATGCATGCTACTGAGCAGACCACTCACAGCAACTTAGTAAAAGCTGTGAATTACCTAGCATAAATTAACTCAAGAAATTTAGCCAAATTCAGTTCTGCATCAACAAAAAAGCCCTATGATGTCTAATAGCTTCGGTCAACTTACAGGTTGTGCTCCCTTCCTGTTGAAATGTCTTGAGATAATAATCTTGGAAACTGCCTGCACATCGACTTTTAGATAAGAGACGTTCATTGTGAAACTAAATAAACTTCTGAATAAGAGATTGGCATAGAGATAGTGAAAACAAGTGGACATACTGTGTCCTATGTCAATACCATTATCAAATTGCGTAAACCTTGTAACTTATAAGATTGTCACATGTTCTGATCAATCTGAACTGATCGATAGACTTGCCCAGTCTGTAGATGAACAAACAAGGAAAACATTGCAGTTGTTTTTTGAATACATCATCCTGATTGAATCAGTCTAACTTTTAAACACCACCAGGGAGTCCACTCGATCGAATTTTAGGAATAATGCCAAAGCATTAGTGCTCAGAATTGAGTTTTTCGTAATCCAAAGCTCTGAAAGAAATCACTCATAAAATAGAAGCCATTTGTTACAAGATTAACATGAACAAAGGCAATCACAAATACTTTATGGTCAGTAAGATCAAGTTAAAGAAACGTAAACCATTTAACCTGAAGAAGGGCTTGTTGAACTTCAACATTAACATCTCTCTTTTTTCTTTTCTTTCTCCCTTTTTTATTATTTTTATTTTTTCCCCCTTTTTCCCTCAATGGATCAATTGTTAATGATCATAAGGTTAAAATGAACAGGCATTTGGGAGCAAAAAATTACTTGGTTGACAAGGACAACATGCTGGTTATGAAGATGCTCAATGATCATGTCACAGACAGCAGTCTTCCCTGATGTTGCACCACCAGCAACTCCGGTGCAAAATGCACCAAATGGTGTGAATTTTCCTGACTCTGCACCACCAAAAGTTCTCAGGATACTGGTGGGGAATCATGGTTCGGTGCCCCACTAATTTCACAATCAAGTAATTTGGCTTTAATACTTCCAACAATTAGATGGTAACAAAAGAACAATCCTAATTACCAATACTCATTAAAAAAATTATAGAGTTATTTCATACTCTGACAGTGTATGACACTATATGCAGGCCTAAGGAATTGTATTCCACACATGCATTATATCAAATTACATTGGCAAAATTGTGAACCAACTGTCGTTAAGTCAAATTCCCAAAACCAGATTGGTCAAGCAAATCCTAACCTCTGGCCCACTGCAAGAAAAGACGCTTTTACCAGCGGTCAAGTTGCCTTTCGCAATTTTCTAATGTCCCAAACTTAAAATTGTAAAGTAAATGAGATTTATGTTTACCACCAGAGGTCACGTAGTTTGGCATAAAGATGCTTTCAATTGATGCAATATTCAGACACTAGGATCCATTTAAAGTTTTTTTTTTTCTATTTTTATTTTATTTTTTTATTTTTTATTTTTTTTATTATAAAGGAACTAAGTTTTGACATGCAACATGCTTCCATTGACCAGCAGGAATTACTCAAAAGAAATAGCTCCAACAGGAATTACTTTCCAAGAAATGTTGTTCATCTGATGTAAGGACATTAAATATTTTCATAGAACAATAGCAGCTAGAAAGACTCAAAATCCCGTACCTCGTAATGACACGTTCACTGACACAAAATAATAAATGAATAGGCCTAGATATGCTCGTACCATTTTAAGCAGATGATTCATCCATTTTGAAAAATGACTTAAGCCTAATGTACAACTCAATTTTCTGTAACTTGGATCGAATTTCCTCCAATTGACCAAATCCATGGGTATCAACTATCAAGTGAAATGTTGACAAATATAAATGGAGGTATATATCACATAGATATATACATTGAAATTAAGTTCACAATAGATATAAATGGGTATAATGTGAATCATGGTTCGTGGCACTTGCATGGTGCACCTGATGCAATGATTTGGGTCTTTTGTTATGGGTTCCTTTGTTGTAGCAGTCCTATCATGTCTCCTCTTTTTATTCAAAATTTTCTATTACTGATCAACATAAAAATAAAGAAAATAGAACCTTTTCAAAATACATGTTTGATGATTTGTTCGTTTATGTTAGAAGTGATTTTCATCCTTCAAATCTTTTATATTGCTAATCCCATTGATTTGCACATAGAAGAGAAAAGTATGTGCATGGTTTACTAACAGTTAGCATATGATCCAAAACGAGGCAAATCCAAAACTGAGGTGAGAGCCACACAACACATGAAGATGGAAAACCCACCATTGAAACCTTGTTGGGTTCACTATGATATTTATATGCCATCCAAGCCCTTCATAAGGCAATTTTCATTCGAACAAATGAAAACCATAAATATCAGTCAGAACCAAAGCTTTTGTGGCTCCCACAAAGGTTTCAACATTGACTATTCACTTTTCACTGTTTCTAGGGCATGGCCCAACTGAGTTTTGGAGGTGCAGCATTTTTGGCATGTCCTAACATGCAATGCTGATGGATGGAGTGGATGTAACACAAACATTCCCATGCACCCCAGATAGCTTGCCTGATGAACACTTTTAAGTCCCACACGTAAAAAAAGTTAGCAACACCACGTGCTTTTGGAATGAGAATTAATTACTACCTTGATCCAATTCTCCCCACTAGAGCCAAGGGAACACTACACCAAAACTACGGATCAGGAATGGCTATGGTTTTTGTTTAGGTACGGCTTAGGACCCTTCCTAATTGAAAACGGTTTGAAACCACTCCGAAGTGGTACTAAAACTCGCTGCAAGCCCTACTCTCTCTCTCTCTCTCTCTCTCTCTCTCTCTCTCTCATATTTCGTCATTGACAATTTCTTCTCTCTCATTTTTCTTCCCACTTGGTCATGGCCGATTTCCTCTCTCTCGATTTCCTTTACTGGAGATTTCCCTCTCTTCATCTCTAATCGCCAGACTTTCTTTCTCTCTTTATTTCTTTTCTCTTTCTCATTGCCTTCTCTTTCAATGTCTTTGGCAGTCGAAGAATTTGCTCTTTTACGCTAGGGTTTCCAAGGAAGCTTCAGAGCGAGAGAGGGAGGAGGGATTTCTTGGAGGAGATTTCTAGGGTTAAGGAGTTCTTTAAGGATCTGTGGTCGGTTAGGGCTGGAGGGAGGAGCACCGTGCAGGGGTGGAGGGATTCGGAGCTGGAGATGTTGTGGATGGGGATGAGATTCTCTCAGCGTAGATGAAACGGGCTGCGATGCAGAGGACGGCGGTTGCAGCGTTGCTGGCGGCCGAGGATTATCCGGCTCATCTGTGTCTCACCTCCTGGCCCGTCCATCCACGATGAATTGTCGAATCTCAAAGACGATGACACCAAGGATCATCCGTCCATAACCTTCGCTGGCATCTATGGCAGATTACCAAATCTCGGATACAATGATGCCATGCAGCAGCTACAGTCCACCATCCGTGCAGACCTACCTGATGAATGGTTAAATCTCAAAGGCAAAGATGCCTTGACCGTGGGGAATTGCACTCGTTGAGAAATGGTTGAATTCTAACGGTGACGATGTCACTCAGCAGCTGCCCGCATTTGACGACGAATGGATGAATATTGATTATGATGATGTTACACAACAGCAGCCTGCAATCTGTAGAGATGAAGCAGATCGATTGCCGTTAGTTGGCGACAAGGCAAGATCCCATCAAACCCTAATCTCCCTTTAAGTTTTTTCTTTCTTCCTTTCTTTTTTGAATTCTTGGACTCTGATCTAGATCTTTAGACACCTTTTAAAGATTTCAGAATTCTTGTATTTTATCTGATGTTTATTTATTTTTAAATTTCTTTCCGTGAGATTTTGATGTTGCAGTTCTTGCTAGGGTTTTAGTTATCCTTAAAATTTTTTATCTAGGCTTCATGAGAAATGGGAAATAAGGAAGGGGAAAACTTTGATACTCTGGCGGAGTGGGAAGGCTGATAAGCCAGCCGTTAGAAATTACTTAGAAATTGCATATGTGGTATACAAATTAAAGCATCCAAATTACGGTTTCCAGTTTAGTTCCATAATAACAAAAGATTACACTTATTTGATTAACTCGCTATCGAATTGGTGGACATTTACTGGAGGGTTAAAGATGAAAAATATTCATTGGTGCTATTTCCACAAACAAGTGTCAATGAATCAGAGGTTAAGATTGCTCAACCAATCTGATATAGGGGTTCCACACTTTAGTCAGTTAAATTGAGTTAGTGTACACCTCGTGTATAATTTCTTGGTGCCTGTGTATCAAGCATCAGACAGACTGAGTATCGTATAATTCCTCAATGAGGAAAGGATGATGTTTAATGCATGCTGATTTTTATTTAGTTCTTCTGCGATGACTGTTTGATTTTAAGATCAGAGCCTTGATCCGATACAGATTATTGTTGCCTTATTACTGCATGAATTCTTCTGTGGGGTTCAGTAGACCAATTTTACTTCTGCCATCCATTTTGCATGCCCCTAATTGGGTAGCTCTGATCATCTAACCATTGTGATTTTGGGCTATATGCAACCACAATGAACCAATCCAAAAGGTGAGCCCACCTGGGCTCCATGAACAAAATCAAAGTGGAATAAAGTAACAAGAATTCATGATGGATTATGGTTGTTTGAGATTAATGTTCCTTTTCATTTACGAAGTGACTTTTCATTTGATGATAATGTGTTGGGTGAGGTTACTCTGGCCAGCTGTGTGATGAACTGGTCACGGTTCTTTACCAATACATGGTATGTGTGATCATTCAGTTGATGAATCAGGACCACTCATCTTGGTGGCCCCAATGTTGGGCGTGCACTAGGGAAACGACATGGAACACACATTCCTAGCTCTGCATTTGTAGCCTTCAGATAGATGGTGGAAGACAATGCGGCAACTGGTCTTGGTTCAGAAGGGAACAGTCTATTAGTCAAATTACTAGGATTCTTACCTTGTGCAGCTTTTGCAACTTGGGCCATCTGACAAAAGGCTTACGAAATTAATGGTCTGGGTTCACCAACCACACAGCTTTGTTGGTAAACATAGACTGTCGATTTGGTGGGATCTACTATTGGTGCCACATGGTAGAAAAATGACCCAGGCACAACCTTTAGCTGTAGATTTGCAATCAAGAGGGTCAATGGTCTATATTCATAAACGAGAAGTCTATTGCTCAAATTGCTAGGATTTTTGGAGTGATTTTCTGAGGCAGGCCAGCACATCCAAGCAAAGCATACTATCGCAGGATCTTGCCTGGGCACCACAACCTCTTTGGTTAAAATCTAGTCCCCAAAATCTTTTTGATGGGCCTGATTCTAGGTCTGGTTTGATTGGTGGGCCCACACCTTTGCATTGACACCTGTGTAGTGTATGTCCACACACATGCAAGCATTCACATAATTAGCAAGTGAGTTCCTTTGTTTCCATTTGTAGATGTTTTCTTTAAGAGACAATCAATATTATGGGCTCATGGTTAAAATAGGAAAATATCATGTTCATGGGACAGTTTTAACATTCCATCAATGTCAGTTATGATTCTACTGTCTTGATTCAAGAGGTTCTAGGATCCTCAATGCTTGGCTTAGCTCATACAGATTTTCATCTGTTCTTTGCTTGATATTATGTTTCTATTGCTTGTAAACTGTGTGATATTCTTATAAACTGTGTGCCTGAAGACAGGGCCATTATAAGAGTAGTAGCAGCAATCTGAAGTCAGAGCCAGGCTTAGGGCCCAATTGGTTTGCAACAGTTCTGTATCCGGCCATCCCACAAGGCCATTTCCAGTAGGAATTCCTTCTCTCGCAGAGGCATACAGTCAACGCATGGAGCCACATCCAACAAACACCCCTGCTGCCCAATCTACCTCTTGAACAATCACCAGCCCATAAAATGATTTGTATGGTATTGCAAATTTTATCTACAAGTGATGAAACTCAAAGACATAATTAAGCCAGAGTCACATTTTTGTGGATTATTTTGTTCAGGCCATCCATATACTTTTTATTGTTTTCCCTTGACGTTAGTAATTCCGTTCGATATTGGGCATGCATCTCAGTGGGTTGCTGATTGTTTTTGTAACTGTCAATTTCTGAGCCACTGGTAGGAGGGTAAGAATCTTTCTACCTACTAGACTTTTCAACATTCCTTCCTCGCTGAATTGCAATAACGAGTTTGATATAGTGGGAGTTATGGAATTGCGATTTCCTTCATTGGCTCCCAATCACAGCTATGGTCTTTTTCAAATGTGAAATGATTGGATACAGTGGCTACAACAGAAGTTATAATGTTCCATTTTCTCCTGCTGGCAGGTCTCATGCGCAAAATACCCAATCCATGGAAAAGGTGGGCCATGATATGATGATTGCCTGATATGAAAGTCAGGCCAGTCCACTCGTTGATCAGTGGACCACCAATGGTATGACTTGGTGCGGTGGTTCAGCCCACCCGGTGAATGGATTTTCCTGATTTTGATATATGGTGATCATCATGGTGCGGCCCACGATTTGCACTTGTTGGATATTCCACACATGCAACAGGTTAGCAGGAAAATGGCTGTATCATAACTTTTGATACAGTTGCTGTATCAGATCATTTCTCATTTTGATACATTTTTGTGGCCCATTTCAACTTCCCAATTTTGTTTTTTATTTCACCAAAAAATGTTGGAATTGTTGAGTTTGTTATACCCACATGTTTGCACTTACATTTGTCTTTAAATCTTCTTACGTAGTTATGTTGAACAGGTTTCCAATTGCACACCTGAATTTCTTGCTTCCTATTTCCCCGATGTTCATTTTCACATATTTGCATAACTGCTATGACAAATACTGTAAAACGGGATGTTTCTTGCCACATTGTTTCTCAGCCTGGAAACTATGACTTCCTATTTCCCCAATGTTCATTTTCACCTGATTTTTGCATATGGTTGTCTTGACAAGGGGGTTTACTGTATACACTGGTCAAAAGTTTGATATGCTTGCTAGGTTGGCATGTATATTGCTAATACCATCCCCTGCTGTTGAGCCTATGATACAAGAAACAAAAACAATAGAGAAATAGTGAGGCGATTCACATAAAGATGCAATCCATGTCAAACATGCAACATTGCAAAGTTTTAACAGATTTTGGCCACTCAACTTGTGGGAAGGACTGTAAACAAGCCCTATCCTAAAAATAAAGATGGTCCATCCATTAGGTGGGCCAAATTTATGCATTAAATTTAGATGATCTTTTCTTCAACAGTCCATTTCTCGTAAAGGTACAGCCCATGTAATGAGTGGACTGGCCTATTTTTAGCTTAGTTCATGTTCGTGGTGGCTCCCACTTGATGAATGGCTTAGATATCACTCACATGTGCTACATTGACATGTGTGTTGCATATCTGCATCTTAAAAAAAAAAAGAAACAGGGCTCGTGTAAAGAAGGTCCCCCTTTACAAGGTATATAACACATCTCTAAACAACCAATCATCAATTTCTCTAAATCAACTGCTTTACATATCAGTGACTGTAATCTTTTGCTTAAGCTACCAGGCATGATATAAATGGACTTTTAGTTGTAACTGTCTATTTGTTTCAAAATAATAAAAGATTTGATCTTCATAAATATGTTCATGGCAACATTTCAAATGATGTAGCAGAGAAGCTTGGTGTATGCTCCCTCTGTCGGTTGTTGCTTGCTGAGAGTGATGATTCAATGAATCTGAGTTTATCCGGAGTTGCTAAAGCTTTTGGGCAGAATGAGGCCTTAACAACCAGGCTTAAGCATATAATTGAAATGTTTGCAGATAGACCTGGGATATTTTTTGAGCTGGTGCAAAATGCAGATGATGCAGGAGCTTCTGAGGTGATCTTTCTGTTGGATAACTCAGTATGGGACTTCCATCTGTTCTGTCACCTGAAATGGCAGACTCATCTGTTCTGTCACGAGACATCACATTTTTCATTTAGGTCCACTGTTTCAATAACCTGACTGGGCAGAAACAAAAATTAAGGTATGATGATCTGTTACCTTAACCAAATTAAGGTCTTTTTTTACCATGCTACTGTATGGTGATCTGTTACCTTAACCAAATTTCTGAGAGAGATGTCTCTATCACAAGGAGATGTCACACTAGAGCCTATAGTACTGGAGTATGGTAGAGCCATCCCTCCACATTACACATTGGAAACAACATTCCAATTTGATGTTTCCATGTAACAAACGAAACGACATTCCTATGTTTATATATAATGGCCCAATTCCATCGCAACCCGGGTACTTACAATATGGACTTCTTTTTATGAATTGGATGGATGGCCAGAGATTCTTTCCGGAAGTGCCACCATGACTGCCGTCTGTTGATTCTTTGTGGTACTTTCTTAGATTAAGAAGATGCTAGTTATATATGATGTTTTCTTTTGTTTTCTGGTGGGTTTTTTTTTTTTTTTTGTATGGTGAAAATGGGCTTATTGCAAATTTCCAGTTACTAATAGGGTTGTTTGGCAAAAATCTGAATTTTTTTTCTTGCTAGTCTTCTACATTTATAGGACACTGCATTTTCATGGCGGATCTCTACAAAAATTTTTTGGTGAGGAGGTTGAACCTGGACATTTTTTTTTGTCAAGATTTATTCATTGTGCATTTTGGTGAATGTTTACTATTGATATAGGCTTTTCTCATGTGCTTAAAATTGTATGATGTGCTGCTACAATTTTATTGGATTTTACTCGCAGTTGCATGGTTTTTTGGTTTAAAACCGTTCTAGAATAAGAAAAAATACCGTTCCGAAAATTTAGAAATTGGTTGAAAATTTCAGAAAATGGGTTGAAAATTGAAAATTTGCGACGGTTTTAAAACGTCCCTAATTTTTTACGACGCCCTATTTAACTACTGTTTAAAACCGTTCCTAAAGAGGGATTTTGGTATAGTGGAAGTGGAAGTGGCCAGGTCATTTGTATGGTGGGCTCCACTAGGCTGTGGCCCAAAAATCTGGTCAGTTCAATCATCAAGTGAATAGCAGACCCCATGTAAACATTCAAGGTACAGGTGAACAGGCCTCATTTTTACATGCCCAGTTAATGGACAACTAGCATTTCAGTTTACATGCCTTGTAGCCACAGTGATAACTCTCATTCTGGGCAATTTCTATCTTTGGTAATTTCATAATTTTTGAAATTTCTTTCTCAGGAAATTAAGAAAAACGTTGGTACATGTTAAAAAATATATACATTTTAAATTAATTAATCTTTTCAAAGTTTCAATTATATGCATATATAATGATTTGTTTGAAATTCTAAATAATTTAAAAATTAGAAATGCAATAATTTGACAATGAATTCAAGAAAATCAACAATCAATGAGGTTTTTGTGAATATCACTACAAAAAATACCAATATCAGGGGCGTTTTTATCACAGGAGGCCACAACAAACCACCACTGTATATAGAAATTAGAGGCATTTTCAAGTGGCCGCTTGTCTACTGTGAATCCACCACCGCTCCTTTCGAATGGAAAAACCTAAATTTTTTTTTTTTTTACCCCCAAATCGCAAGCCTCTCCAAATCGCGCTTCTCTTCTCCCGCGCGCACGCCCTCTTCTCTCCCAAAACCCTTCTCCCCTCGTCTCTCCCGCCTCTCCTCTCCCAAAACCCTTCTCCCCTCTGCTCTCCTCCCTTCAATAAGCAGCCGAAACTCTCTCTCTCTCTCTCTCTCTCTCTCTCTCTCTCTCTCTCTTTCCCTCTCCAACGTCTCTCAATCTCCATTTTCCACTCCGGCCTCTCTTGATCTCTCGGCCATTGCCCTCCTTGCCGAAAAACGCCAAAGTCCGAGAAGGCCTGCAAGAGGAATTACGCTGATCTCTCGGCCATGCCCTCCTCGCCATAACATGCCTCTCTTTCTAGATCACCTAATCCACGGAAGGGTGTACGGAAGATTTCTAGAAGCCATAGCTGCTGCTGTCTCAATCACTAGAGTTGTGAACAGAGTACTAGTACGTTGCCCTCTTTTGCTTTCTTTTTCTTTCTTTTTTTTTTTTTCTTTTTTTTTTCCCCACCATTTGATCCGTATCTATGCTTTGGAATGTATGGATAGGATTTCAAAGGTGTTTTCCTAGTATGTTCTCTCTATATGCACTATGGACCGTTGTTTCCACTAATGAGATTGAACGGTCTCCATTTCCTTTGGTGTTAGAGAATGCATTCTTTCAGTAACTGCATGTTGTCTAACTGTGTATCCTTCTCTTCTCTGTAACAATAAATCTAAACAAGACATTTCACTAATAATATTATTCATATACTCTCTTCTACTCAATTAGGGAATGCCCTTTTCTTTTCTCTCTCTCTCTCTCTCTCTCTCTCTCTCTCTCTCTCTCTCTCTTAAGTGGTGCTATCATCTTGTGGGTTTTTTCTTTCTTTCTTGTCTTTATTCAATGGAGTTATGCCTCTTTGTTGGATTTTTGACCAAGGGTTAAAGTATCGTCTGAAGTGTATATGTATTGCCTGAGATGGACATGTTTCATCCATGAATGGCCTGGTTCTGGGGTCACGGCCTTGATTTTTAGACTCATGCACTATCAATTTGTTTCTCTTTTCTTTGTTTTTTTAAATCAATTCTCTGAGAAATTCTACTTCATGTTTCTCTGATGGATTTTGCAGGATTTCAGTTTGTTGTATGTTCTTCATTGTCCTATGATAGACTAACCATTTGTTGTCATCAGTTGTCATCAGTTGTTACTTTATCATATAGTCCTTGGATGTTATACTATCACAAGATCATAACCAGATAGTGGCTTTACTGAAGTACGTACAATATAATTTTCTACCTCTAATCCAGTAATGCTCTATCAAACTCATGAGTATTCTAAGGTACCTCTAACTACCTCTATTTGCACATTTATCATAGAAGTAGCTCATGATCTCAACTTACCTAATGTCTATTTGGGCATTTGTCTAAGGATGGCAAGCACTAAAGAACTTAAAGCTTAGTTCCCATTTTGGCCCAAAGCCTATATTCTGAGAGTAGCTCGTGAACTTAAATGTATTGGTCAAATGAGGAGCTCTTACTTCTTGAGGAGAACATAAATATGTATTAGTCAGGTCCTGGCCATGTTGGAAAACTGGCTTATTACAACGTACAGGACACAAGAACAATGTTCAGAGTTGTTGATTGCAACAGATATTCAACCATGGCCTTGTTTCATCTAAGAAAGGGGGTCTTTTAGAGGCTACATCTGGATTTTTCTTTTTGTAGCTCAGTTTTTTGGTGAATCTATGTCGAGTGCCTCTATTGGTTTCTTTATTCCTCAGGGAAAGCAAGATTCATGGAGACCATATGGACAAGGGCTGAAAGACATGAATTCAAACCTGGATTTGATCTCAGAGTATTTATTCTCAATGATTGGTTTTTGTAGTAGGTGTGGATTTTACGTTAATTTTATTCAATATTCTCATGAGAAGCATTTTGCTTCTACAGATCTCTCGATTGTTTCTACAAACACTCTTCAACTTTCACAACCAAGGAGGTGATTCACATTCTTTGTTATTAGTGTAAGTTATTTGTTATGAATGGCTTTACTACTTCGGATGTGGCATGGTCTATTTATCCATTTTGTTAGCAATCCTTTTTTGTTGGGAATTAGTTTGGACAGAGTTACAATGGACTGGCCATTGCAAGTTTTAGTTGTGCATGACACTTTAATAGTTCCAGTCCCTGCATGCTAGAAGTAGATCAGGCCATCAAATCAAGTGGTTCTATGAGGCTCGTCTTCCTCCCAAACATGATACATGTTGTAGGGAACTCGACTAATGCACAAGGTGGGCTTCACCATGACAATCACCTGGAAATAAAATCAAGCTAGTCCACTCTTTGAGTAGGCCTCACAACCAAAATTGTAACGCCTTGAAAATTGGGGGTCGAGCAGGTGCCTAACTCCCGAGTTCCAACACATATGCAACATAGATAATGATGATTAAATGTTGTCCGTATTAGTGCATTAAACATGAGTGGGATTATACCAAACAACATATCATACTCCAGAGACAGTTAGATTACGCAAGCGGAAGACTGTGATAAGTATATAAAACGTATAAGTGGTTGTAAGTCCCCGGAGTATGAACATGATACCAGGTTAAGTAGTTGCATGTATAATTTCAAAATGGACAAGATGAATATACATGTGAGCTCCAAAATACAAAATAACAAGTGCAATGGCATCTAGTTAGCATCTCAGTAATCCCCGTCGATTAGAACATAGTTTACATAGACCCGCCTGATAACTGCATGTTGGAGAACTCCTCCTCGTCATCATAAAAATCAGGCTCCGCTATGTAAGCATCGCCATCATTTGCAAATACAATAGGGTCTGGTTGGTGTTTAAAGCATCATCCCAGAACGTGGGAGTGAGTGATCAACTTAGTGGAGCTATAAAGCAAAGGTTAACATGTTATCAATTCAGTCAAGCAGTAATGATAAAGCAATACAACACTCATGTCCTAAGTACTCTTGTTAATGCAAGGATGATATGTGATAATGATGTATGCCCTCGCCTGCACTCCCTCTGCGACATTATCTCATGATCGCAGCATGCAACACTCCCGCTGTGCTCAACACCAACACTAAAGGCACATGCAATGCGGTGCATGTGCGTGATTAGCCAGGTTCTTAATTAAGCATATTCATACAGTAGGATTAGGAAGCTAAGGTACCTCCCTTTATATCATTTACCCAAACAATGATCCATCTAGGGTCATCAATCCTAGTTAATTGCATACGATAGCAGTTCTAGGTTACTACGGAGAAGCTCTTCACCATCAGCGCAGGCCTAGTTTATACTCAAGGTTGCTATGGAAAGGCTCATCGCCTTAACGTAGTCCTAGTGTATACTTGATGTCACTATGGGCTTGTCACCTGATTGTAGGCCGACAACTCGAATACAGTGTCCCATACCACCATATTCGGCCCACGAGTTTGGGTTGCTCACTGGTCACTACAGGGAGGCTCGTCACCCCAGCGTAGGCCGATAGCTCGACCACAGTGTCCCATATCACCATGCCCGGCTTATGAGTCTTAGTGGATCGAGGTACCAAGGTTAAACGGGCTTTTCACTGGTGAGTTTGGTACCTTAGATTCAAACAGTAGCGTCTAAACATGGTGAACATTCATTGGGCTAATCGGGTTACTTGACAAGCTCGACTGGTACGAGTGTGCATTGAATTAAATGACATGGAACGCATACGCACTCCTTGTGGCCTAACCACTGTGGTTAATCTCCGTACGACTTGGATTCATCGAACGTATTTGTCGTGGCTAAAACAATTCGGTCGCCGATCGTAAACTGTTACCGATTGCCTGGACTACGTCGTAGCCTCAATCACACTCCAAAACAATAGCATTCACACGCGATAATCAAAGATAATATGTGACAACCAATTCCAAATATAAATCTCGTTTGAGCATTTTAACAAACACATAGTGCACATGTTAACATACATAGGCATTTCATCCATAAATCACGAAATAGAAAGATACGTTACATAAAGGAAATTGTACTATAGATAAGGGAATTGAGAATCCTATCTCAACACCCTCATCAAATACATTTCAACCAGCATTTTCTCATTCAGACATTTTTATCAAACACTTAGTCTACACATATCAACATACATATAATATATTAGTTAAAACACATTATAGCAAATCCTTCCATATAGGAGTTGCCACATGTATAACAATCATGTATTCCCAATCAAAAATCATGGCAAGCACAAATCATAATTCCATACTCATTCAAACATTTCACACAAACACATGGAATGCATTTAAAATCAACATAGTTTACATATACGTGTAATATACGGAAAACATCGTATCTAGGCATATGTGATAGCAATCAAGTCAGACATAAATCATTGCTGACATTGAAAGCCTTGAAAACCATAACCTAAACGTTTATAGTCCTCACCTTTCGCTAGTAGACTCGTAACGAACTCAGTTTAAACTCTTTGTCTTTGTCTACAGTACAATGACAACCTATATCATGAAATAGGTTAGCTATTTCATCATCTACTCTATTTCAATCCCTAGAACAGATTAGGGTTAGGATTTCTTACCCAAGAACGGAGTCGGAATCGCCGGAATAGTGACACAGACAGACCGATTTAGCACGTGGAGCGATGGGATCGAATCCCAGGAATTCTCTCCCACTTTCTCTCTCACTTTCTCTCTCTTTCCTTCTCTCTTTGCTCTCTTCTCTCTCTTAGGTTTCCAAATTCGTATGGGATGAGAGAGGGGTAGGTTAAGGCACTTATATAGGCCCAGAACTGATAGGAATGGCCCCAGGGCCATGGTATACTTAGGTTATATCCAAGGAGTGACCGTTTCGGTCCAATGGAGCACATCTAGAGGCTCCTTTTCTAGGTACGGTCTAGAGTAAGTCTCCTGACATTAAATCTAGGTCCAGCTAAGTTTTCAGTCTGATCGGATTTACAGATCGACCGTGGAGGACCAGTTTCAGTTCAACGGTCATCGTTACTCGATCAGGGCCACAAGTACACTGACCTGTGTTGGAAATTTTTCCTGATCCGAGGGTGTAGTTGGGTCAGAATCTGACGGTTTGAAACCTTATATTTGACTTGCAAGCGAACGACTCAATTCACTTAAGTTTCAGTTCATTTCCTAAAGATATTGGCGTTTCTCACACGCTTCGCTCCGGGCTCAAGTTGTGCGTTCCTGGATACTATCTGGACTTGATTTTTGAGATGGTTGTCAAGCCCAGTAAGGCGGTCATAAGTGTATAGTTTCACGTTAATCGGACTTTCGACACACGGTACAGGTCCGAAACGGAGTTTCAAGCTGCTCCCGAGAGCAACTAGGTTTTGAGATTGATCCTAAGTTTCTAAGCAATGTAGCGTTAGCGATCCTACTCATTTTGGGTCTTGCAGTTCGTATTTAAAGTGATTAGAGCTAATTTCACAGACAATCTAGTTTAACACTTAATTAATCTTCGTCTAATTTCTAAAGGATTTGGTCCTTAGTGATTCCTGCCTGAGGTGGTCCTCGGGTCTTTGTACGTATTTTTCTGGGACGTTACAAAAATCAACGGACAACACTACAACAAAAGGTAGCATTGCCAACACATTTTTGTCGGTGGCCAACATTTACCACCGACGCTATAAGAATTGGGTTTTGAGCAAGGAACTTCTTTTTACCTTTATGGTAAAATGAGTTTCTTTTGTATCTTTATTAGTGTTTTTATTAGTGAGGTTTTATTTTATTTTATTAATTTTTTGGTTGATTTAGGTAAAGGCTTGGGTTACGAAAGCTTCAAAGAGTATATCATCATTTTGGAAGGTCTGTGAAAAGAACTTAGGTGAGCCCTTTTACCTTTTGGCATTGTTTTAACAACGGTTTGTTTCTGGACTCAAATCATTGTTTTTGGTTAGGTTACAATGCAAATGATTCTGATTCGGATGAGTCAAAAGGCGATTTGAAATAAAGATCAATAAGATATGTTTTATTTAAACGGAAGAGTCTAGGTGAGTTAAATATCTTTCAGATCTATCATGGTGTTGAAATTGCTTGACAAATCATGAGTACAAATTTTCAAATTTTATATGTTTTAGTTTATGCAAACTCATGGTACAAGGAAGCCATCCCTCGAGTTCTTTGTTCTATCATTTTAATGCAATAATGTCATTTCTTGAGCTCTTTGTTCATTTGATTATTTTAGAACAAAAAGAAGGAATAAGGAGAGGAGTTATGTAATATACTCCTCTCAAATCCTTTATTTCTAATGATATTCAGTTACAAGAGAAATTGTATTCAATGCTTGTCACAAGAAATTGTAAAGTGCATTTGAGCTAATAACATGACACTCCTTGTGGATGGGCCCCTTGGGGTCCATAACATGTTTTAGTCATGTAAATGGATCGAAGCTAGTAAGAGGGTCATTAGATTTTTTTTTTTTTTAGATGTATGGATACAAAACTAAAAAAGCATCACTTTTTTTTTTTTTTCCTTTTTCCATTTCTTCGTTAAAACTAATATTCTCAGCATTCTTCACTTTTATGTAAGAGATTTGGTCACCATCACCAAAATACAAGTTTCATAACATGGATGCTTCACACCTGAAAAATCTTCCATTAACAAAAAAAATCAGTTTGTTTGACTATCACGTAGGCCACATGTACAAATAAAAAAGGATGGTGTACACTACAACAAAATCGGGCATTGCCGGTGCTTGGGGCTAACCTTCTTGGAAAGGTTATATTTCTGCATCCTGCTACTCTACATCCTCACATTTACAGCAATGGCCACATCTTTTTAGCAGGGATTTTAAAGCTATAAGTG
Source organism: Magnolia sinica (assembly GCF_029962835.1). NCBI lineage: Eukaryota > Viridiplantae > Streptophyta > Magnoliopsida > Magnoliales > Magnoliaceae > Magnolia > Magnolia sinica. The sequence continues at coordinate 32,928,083 of NC_080581.1, forward strand.
GTCACCTCCGAACAATAACTTGGCTATGCTTAGGATATTGCTACTTTCAATTCATAAACTCTAGTATGCAATTTGAGTATGGTGTTGTGAAAATCAAAAACAACCTGCACAAGGAGTTGGAGGGTTCTTGATCAGTCTGGATATGATTTCGCATTTGTCTATTCTATTTGCTAAGTCCTTGGCAGTTCTACGAATGCACAAGTTTTTGGCAGTTCTACGAATGCACAATTTTTTGGCAGTTCTATACTTGGGCTAGTGGTGAGGAAGTAGCTTTCATATTGGATTCTTCAAAAAAAAAAAAAAAAAATCCGACAGCAGTTACATTTCTTTTAGGAAATCTTGAAAATAATTTAGTTAACATTTAGAGTCCAGACCCTCAATATCAAACAACCAAAACAATTATACAAGAAGAAAATGTCAGGATTATTCTTTCTGTGCACCTAACAGGAAAATTTTCTCAGTCAGTGTTAGCTTGAAAACATTTCCATTGTTGGAGTGTACATCCAAAAAGCATCCCTAGTAAATAATAATGTGGGCATCCATTTGTTTTTGCTGTGGTTTTATTCATGAACATGTATTGCTTGCGGCAAGTTGTTGTATTGGAGAAAGCTGCACTTTCAGATGAGTATTTTCTGAAGAGGAAGCTTTTTATCTAAACTTGATTTTCTACTATGGTCTAATCTATCGGTATATTCAGGAATTTTTTTCTTTACTCTCCTACTTTTGTGGGTATTGTCACTTGTTTGTCTTAACCAGAGCAATGGGATTCCCTACAAAGTTCTTCGCTGTTTTGTTTGCAATCCCTCCTACGGCTAGCTACCTATCACACTGGATCTGCAGTGTAGTGCATATGAGGAATTAAATGCACCTTTTTGTTGTAGCACCATGCATCTATTGCTTGAGCCAGGGTTGAACCTGATATGAGGAATTAAATTCAGCTTGTATTTCTAGCACACAAACACCCTCTCAGTATTTCTACTCATTTTAAAATTTAACTCTTTACTTCTCTATTGTGCACCTCATTGATCAATTGTACAATTTCACAATGTATGTATTGTGGGGAGTTCTAGCATTCTTTTTATTGAATGCGTGACATTACAGTTTGATATCAAAGATAACCGAAGTCAGCTGATATGAGTGCCAAATACCCAGCATATGCTAAAAAGCTCCCTGAAATATACTGTAACTGTTGGCCTGGCTTCTTTCAATACAAGATTTATTGTTTAAGTACCTAGAATTCTCTCGCCTATTATTTTCTAAGAAAGATTCAGTGATGATTCTGCAATAGGTATACCTGACATGGCATCCATTCTTACTTCAACACCCCTCACCTTACTTTGCTTAGGATGTGTTTCAGATAAATTATTAAGTGTTCTGCCAGAGTTTTCATTTCACTTGATATACAGTTTGTTCTGTTTTTTACAAGAGTGGCTTGCCCAGAAGAAAATATTGATATTCTAAATTGGTTTTTGAATGTCAGACATTGTGTGGAGACAAAGCCCGTTTTTGATTGTCAATGAAGCGGTTTTTGCTTTGGGAGAGTACAAGATGATTTTAGATATTCAAAGGTTAGCATCTCCCTTGACACCCTCATAGTGCATGTGAATTAAAAGATTACCTCATAGAAATTGCACCAGTTTCAACATATTGAGTTACTCTGTTCACCATGTATTCTGGTTGCTGCTGTTCTTTGTAACTAATGGTTTGGTTAATTGGTGGCATTGATCTGTTTTTGTAGGGGGTTGTTGCTGGTCTTCACCAGAGGCAATCACAGGTTGGGCTAATTGAATCATGCGAAAGGAATCTTATATGTATTTTTTCCGTGTGGCACTCATCAGTTTGGGTTTATATTGAAACAACCACAGTTGAAACCTTCCTGGAGTGAACCATGATGTTTTATATTGCATAATTTTATACTACTGGGATCAACTGAAAAAAAGAAGAATTATAAGCTAGATCCAAAGCTTCTATGGGGCTATGAAGGTTTTGATGGTGAGCTTTCAATCCCCACTGTTTCCTGTGATGCTATCCACTAGAGGTTTTTTTTTTTTTTTTAAATTATTTTATCTGCCTCACATTTGGGTTCCTGTCCTATTTTTGAAATTGAGAAACTAATGGATGGAGTGGATATCCTAGGGACATCAAGGTAGTTCTATTTGTTTTCTTTTCTGATTTCTTTCCTTGAAAGTTTTTGCTTTGTCTAACTTCTTCATACATAGTTTCATCTACAGACGGTTGGATTCACTTCTTTCAAAGACGAGAGACTTCTTTGAAAGTGGGGATTATGTTCTTCTATCAAACATGTATGCATGTGCTGGCCAATGGAACAAAGTAACAAGAGTGAGAGAGGCAATGAGAAACAGAGGAGTTCGGAAACCAGAGCCAGGTAACAGCCTCATCGAGCTACATCCAACAATTTAGCTTGAATCAGAATCAACCAGAAAATGGAATGAAGCAGTTGGTACTACAAAAACATGAGTTTATGCATGCATTTACTTCTTGAGTAAATTCAGAAAAAAAAAGTACTGCCATTTTCTTTTGAGATCCAGAATCCTATAAATAACATCAGCTATGAGTAATTATCCAGTCCTGTCATCTGCAATAGTATAGTTTACCATGGGGCAAGGTACAGGGATCCAAATCACTATTATGATGGGGCTCGCCACGGATGGTGGAATACCTTATAAAGCTCCAAGATTTGAATTTCCCAACCCTTTTATTTACTATCCTATTGATTTTTTGTACTCGAAAAATCTAGATAGTCATTGGAGTTCATGAATCTAAGTTAATACCCCCTTCAAACCCATATATCAGGTGAATGCATTGCTCCGTCTGGTGACTCTTAACAGCTTACCTTTGGGCAGTGGCAGTAATGTCATTTGCATTTCTTAGATATGATTAATATGTACATAGAGATTGTGTACTAGGCTAGGGTTTGGCCTAATAAGTTTTAAAGTTGGTTTGGGCATAGAAAATCTGATCCATGTTAGCCCAGTACAGGCCTTGTAATATGCACTGGGAAGTCTTCCAACTCAAGGCGCTTGCCTACCATAGGTGAGCTGACCTGGGCCCCACAGGATATTCATGGGTTAACGAGTTCCTAGAACGATGAAAACTTTGATAATCTGGCAGAGTGAGATGGATGACATACAGGCACTTGGCAATTACATAGGATTGTGTACAGGCCATTGATGAGTTTCAAAAACATCATTTTTTTCCATATATAATGTGGCCCACCTGATGACAGGCCTGACCTGATTTTTGCTTCGCAGGTAATTTGTTGGGGTCCACCTGGTGAACAGCCTAGATCCCGCTTGTAGGTTTAGAAAAGGGGAGATACTTGTTGCTGGAGCCTGCATTGAATTGCAGTCAGTTCTCTTGCCATTATATAAACTGGAACAAGAATTCCAACAGTCCTCAACAACAGCAGCTGTTTGTCAGAGTGGGGTAGCCTGATTTTTTTGGTGAGGCATTGAAAAAGGTGGGTTCTGTGCCTGATGGAAAGCTTGGAATTTCACAAACATGACTGCTTGGCACATGCAACTGCATGTGAATGGGAGGGGACAAATGTGTCTGGAGCTAGTGAAACCACAGAGTTAGCACTTAGATCATTTGATGCACTTTCCATGAAATCGGATGGTGATTCTATTTCTTGTTCGTTCTTTTTGGTGGGACCTGGAAAACAAGAAGATCATAGCGTGTGATGAGAAATTGAAAAAGATATTTGGAGGGAGAGATCGTATTGGATTTATTTAGATTTCATGGCTGCTTAATCCTCACTTCATGAAATGAAGTCCTCTTCTCAAGAACTCAACTGAAAATCCAACAAAGAAAGAAAAAGAGAAAATTTTCCAAGGAGCTGGCTTTTTGTACATGGGTTAGTTTCTAGTTGATCTTGATACTCATCGAAAAGCATGCCAAAATGCTAGTCGGGTAACTGCAATTAGTCGTAGCACTCCTTTCTTGCATTTGCAGGCAAAAAGCTTAGTTATTTGTTTGTTTTTAACTGAAGAAGCATGATATATATATATATAACAATTTGCAGATTGTGAAATAATATCCTAAACCCAACAATATTTTCAATTTGTGGGAGGTTAGAGTAAACTAGGAAGGATTAGTTTTTACCCCAACGTGAGTGTGTGTGTGTGTGTTGTAACTGACTGCCGTTGTTTGGGTATAGACTGATTTTGATTGCAATAATTAAGTTGCAACATGATATTTTAGTTACCACACTTCATTTCAGAGCAGATAACCAGTACGAATCATGATTACATTCATTTTAAGTTGGAATTGGAACTAAATCAATAGAAATAACATCAAGAAATATTAACATTTCCAATAAAGAACTAGATGCATAAGTGATTCACTTACTTTAGCAAAATGTGATTTTTTTTTTTCCATTTTTTATGCATGGTGAACTAGTTTGTTTTGTGGTTTGAATAACTTTGAAACTGCAGGATTTCTATGAGGATCTATTTGAGGAGCTGAGCAAGTAGAGAGATTTTGAGAGCCTTAATATCCGTGACAATTTGGCTGACCACATGGTAACATACTTAGAATTGCAGTTCTGTAGTATCTGTTCAATTCAATAATTTCCATAGCTGATAACTTCTTTTGGCAGGTGGGTAATGTATATTTTCATCAGCTGCACATGGTATTCTTCCATCTGTGTTAACCAACTTTAGACAATTTTATTTGTTTTTTCTTACAAAGAGAATGCTGATGGAGATATTTAACTGTTACATATTCAGCACTACCGCCACTCCTGGAACGAGATTGCAGTGCTGGATAATCAAAGAAATAAACTCAAGAAGCTAGTACTTACGAAGTATTAATAGGTCAAACGCTGTAGTTTGGCTTCAGAAAACAAGCTCAAAACAAGAGAAATCTGCCTTATTTATGAAAGTGGGGATCGTTGCTCTTCTATTCCAAATCCTTAACACATATTCCTTCTTTCTCAGTTTCCTTGTTTTCATTGTTTCTTGCTTATATCAAGCCTTTGAGCCCCTCCTTGGAAATGGAACTATGTATCCCTTGACAAGGAGCAGTCTGGCCATGGAGGTCTTAATCTTTCAATATGATGCAGCCCTTATGCAAATCCACTTATGGAAATGCCATACTTGTAATTTTGAAACAAAAAATATCCCACGAGCGGGCCTAGTGAAATTGCAGGTGACTGATTCTCATGCTTGTCACATCCAAGATCTGTTATTATTCTGATTTTCTGTGAAAGAGTTGTGGTTAGTGATGAGATAAATGCTACAGGCCCTTCTTTTGGGGTGAGGAATATATGTTACCTTGTGAAAAAAGCAGAGAAGAAATGGTGGAGTAGGCTGTTAAAGCAGGAAGGGAAGCCTCCTGTGTTTTTGAAAGTAGACTGGGACAAATGGGTCAATGAAGATGAAGAGCAAGAACACAAATGTAAGTTGTCCACCCCTTTTTCATCTTGAACACTTACCTTTTTATGCATTTTTTTGTATGCCAGGTTTCATCTTGAACATGAATCATTTGTAGTTTTTTGAAGCTATGTTGTTTTCAAACATGTATAGATACCTGATGAATTGACCACCGACTGTTTGTGAAGACGTTCAGAGGTAATGTGCATCTGCAACCCATGTAGTATCATGAGCAGTAGCACCATTGTGCATAGTATAGGCTTATAAGAAAAATAGAATCCTGGAAGAAATTAGTACTGACAGGAGATCTAGCAGCACATTTAATGTACATAGGTCTGGAAGTATGCATAGTGCACACAATTCTAATATTATAGCAGTGCAAAATCACATCTTTAAACTCTAGTTTGCTAAAGTTCCAATGTTGTAACAAGGTATGAATACCCCATAAAGAATCCTGGAGAGGCATTGGACAGATTTGATTATTGTAACATTGAGATAACTGTCACAACTCACATGCATTTAGGAGATACATCATAACTGTCACAACTCACATGCATTTAGGCATGCCACTCATCATCCGCTATGGCATTTTGTTTCCTCCTTTCTGATCCAGATGAAATAAAATTAAGAAAACAATGTGTGTAACTAAACAACATTGATTAGAACAACAAAGGTCCTTTTCGAGATACTCCTGCAGCTTCTCTCTCTCTCTATCTGTTTTTGTTTTGAATGGCAGCTCTGCAAATTCTTTAATTTCCAGTTCTCAAATCAACACAAACTGGAGTTCAAGATGACATTGATTCATATCCTTATTCTGATAAAATTCTAACCACTCACATCTGCCTTTTTCTTTTTGGCAGAGAGCAGTCTCAAAGAGTAAGATTTTCTGAAGCAGTGGTAGTTACTAATGCCAGTAGTAGAACAATCTTTGTGGCACTTCTCATTACATGGTTTGGTCTTTTTTCCTGACAACCAACTCATGCTAGAGAGATTCAAAGGTAAGCAGCTGTTAGAAATTCATTTTCACGAGCACTTAGTTGTTCCAGCTTTGTATTCACGTGAGTGTTGCAGATGTGTGGCAGGAAATGGATGTATTTATATTTCTAGGAAAAGAAAAAAAAAAAAAAAAAGACTCATTGGCCAGGTTGATTTTCTTGACTCTTTGGCCCCTTCCTTTTAAAGAAGAAAAGAGTTTTGAAAGCTGCTGATGGATTGGGATGAAGAAAGTCACGCTTCCAAAATTGGAAGAAGAAGAAGAAGAAGAAGAAGAAGAAGAAAAATCTAGAATGATTGAAGCCATTACTTCTACCCTGGTTATGATGTTGAACATCCCATGCCCAACTAGTTGGGTAGATGAGAAAACTATGCAACTAGTTGCATGTGGCGTGCTCCATGGTGTGTATAATATCCAATCCATCCTGTAGGGTCACTCCATCATCAAAACAGATACCATGATTTCAGGAAAACAACTTGCTAGAAGACAATAGGAAAATAACTTGAGAAAGACTTAAGCAAGAAACTGCAAGAATAGTTTACGGAAATGAAATTGGTAGTTGAGAAGCTGAATTTAGAATTTAGAATTTAAAATAATAATAATAATCTAGAAGGTGAATCTTTCAGCAACATGTTGTCAGTTGCAGGACACAATCTTGCCAGCATACTTGCACCATGAAGAAAGATTGCCAGTTGGATTGAATCTAGTTGTTTATATTGTGAGAAAGGATATGAATCTTAGCAACTTTGTTTTTTTCTTAGAAATCAAGAACTATGTCCTTGTACATGCAGCAACACATATAGGAGATCCACTGTTCATCTCTTGCATTGTGCAGTAGATGGCTGTATCTCAAAAGATGATACCCATTAGACTGTTGGTTGACTTCTTTTTAGCCACCCACATGGAATCCTCTAACATCATATATCTTGCTAAAGTAGAACTTTTTTCCTGTTTGCCTAGAAAACTTTAATGAACTTTTTAAAGTTATTTACAAATCAAGCCTTTTTTTCCTGCTATATGTAGGTATCTATACCTGATGCAAGCATTCTGACAAATGATGTGAATGGTCATCATGTCATGTTGTATTGCTTCAAAAACTTTAAGGAACATACTAAGGTAATTTCTGATGAAGTTTATCTAAATTATAACTATTTCTTTGGTAGAATTTTTTGATATCTGCCAATAGTATTTCTTTGCCTTGAGTAATAGGTGTTCCATATCTGCATTACTTGATATCTTTTGTCTTGTTACCAAACAGAGGGTTGTCACACAAGTTCTGTATATCGATAAATATTTTTAATTGAAAACATTTGAAGCTATCTACCTTGTAGTTTGAAGACTTGCTTTAATGATCCAAATAAGAGTGTTTAATTTTGGGCCGTGTTACTCTTGTCTGGTTCACTGTCTTTTCATCTTTATTCTCATTTTAGTTTTTATGAAATCGGATTATTGGGTAATCCAAATTCTTGTCATTCAGTCATAGGGTTTTGATAGTTATGCAGATAGAGATTTGATAGTTAGACCGATGGAGATTTGATTGTAGGACAGCAGTTATAGGAAAGGATTAGTCAAAATCAATAGGAATTTGTGTGCAAGGTTTAGTAAAGATTCAGTAAGAATTTCTATTATTGGCTTTTTTACCGGCGGTTTTTTAAAGCTTTTACCGGCGTTTTTAATCTCTCTTCGGCACTCTTTAGAAGTTTTAACGGCGTTTGTTACAACTTTTACCTACATTTTTCATAGCTTTTAGCGGCATTTTAATGTTTTTAACGGCATTTTTAACAACCGGCGCTTTTACAGTTTTTACTAGCAGTCACCTAGCAGTCACCAGAAGCACCAGTAAAGGATAATAAGCGCTGGTAAAAGTTTGACTTTTAGCGCGGCCATAAAAAACGCCGGTATAAAGGTACGACCACGGTAAAAGATATAACGACGTTTAGCGGCATGTATCCAACCGCCGGTAATTATTATACCGGCGGTTTTTAGGACTTTTAGGGGCAGTTTTGGCTGCCGGTAAAGGCTATTTTTCTTGTAGTGTATGTTGCAATGTTTTTGCTGAAAATTAATAGCTAATGAGATTTTTTTCATGAATATTATGTCGTGATATTTTTAAAACCTTGGGAATATTTGTCACAGTGCTCATTGGATGGTGTGAATAGAGCAGCTATCTACTTGATGACTCAGACAAGTGCCAATACAACTCACTTGTCCGAGTTGAGGTTGACTCACATACAAATCAATATGTAAGGCCCAATATGATGTTGTAAAAATATCCAATCCATCCGTCATGTGAACCCATTCCTATTTTCCTTGCCTCCCAAAACTCAGATGGCCTACACCGTATAAAATCATAGGTAAAATCTAGTGGCTGACATGATTTTTGGAAGGACGTGGTTTTTTTAGTATCCATTCATCCTGGTTAGGGATCAGAATACATTAGATTCAACAATAGATTTAGCATTTAAAAAAAAAAAAGAAAAAGAAAAAAGAAATCCCCAACTAGTTAGGGATTAGACAAGACAAATCCTTAATGAGGAATTCGACAATACAAATCCCTAAAAAGGGATTCGACAATACACATCCCTAATTAGCAATTCGACAATGCATATCCCTAATCAGGTATTCTAAATTGTAGAAAGCAACAGTGAGAAGGGAAAAACCTTACATCATACCTGAAAATCCGAGATTTACGATAGCAGAAGGCTAAACTACAGCAAAGGGTCGAGGAGATAGAGAGAGTAAAAGGGGAAGCGAGTGAGAGTGATAGAGGGCTAAGGTTTTGAGAGAGAGAGAGAGAGAGAGAGAGAGAGAGAGAGAGAGAGAGAGAGAGAGAGAGAGGGAGAGGCAGAGAGAGAGAACTGAGGGAGAGCAAGAAGAGAGGGAGTGGCATAGAGAGAGAGAGAGAGAGAGAGAGAGAGAGAGAGAGAGAGAGAGAGAGAGAGAGAGAGGCGGGGAGAGGAGCGCAAATGAATTAGGGCTGCGTTTTTTTTCTTTTTATAGGGCCTCTTTGTGGGTGGCCGGTTTTACTTAGCGCCAGGGTAGCCCCAAGCACCGGCTGCACGCAGTTTTCTTGTAGTGCTAAAAAGTATATACAACATAGTAGCAAAGGGATGAAAAAAGTTTCCCATAGAATTTTTGAATAACACCAATTTGTGAAAGTTTTTCATTTTCCATTTTTTCTCTTAGAAAATGACTTGGGAAAAAGTTACTTTCTCAACTTTTACCCCACAGTGAAGGTTTGATTCCCCAAAAATCAGATTGATCCTCATCTAACCATCATGTGGGCCAGCATTGAACTTGGAAGATTTTCAGTGGATGTCCATGGTTTTCTATGGTGTTTTTTGCCTAATGAATGGATGATCCTGATTAATTTATGGGTCATCCCATCATCATCATGGTTTGGCTCACACAGTGAATGGGTTGGATGGCATACACACAATATTGTGGACGCCACCGACAATTGTGTATAAGCATGTGTTTGAATAGGTGAATAGGCATTTGAATAATTAGGTGAATAACTTTTACACAGATAAATATCTTCTAGAACTAGCTTAGTTTACAAGTACTTGTAGAGGATTTGGGCTAAATCTTACTAGTTATTGCATATGGGGGTTGTGAGTATTCAAGTTGAATGGATAATCTCAATTATTCATTTGTGAGTATTCTAGTGAATGCGGATTGTTGCTCACTCTCTCTCTCTCTCTCTCTCTCTCTCTCTCTCTCTCTCTCTCTCTCTCTCTCTCTCAGTGTTGATCAGCTGATCAGTGAAACGGTCACTCTCTCAGTGTTGATCAGCTGATCAGTGAAACGGTCACTCTCTCAGTGTTGATCAGCTGATCAGTGAAACGGTCATCTGTGGGAGGCGTACACATCCACAACATGCTTCTTTAAAGTGCCTGAGTATGAGAACTGATACCTACAGGCAATGGCACTGTAAACTTGTCATGTATATGATAGGCCCCAACATAAAGATCACCCAACACAAAATTCAGGCAAGTCCACTAATTAGGTGCACTGCATGCATGGTTGGAAATTTGGGATTATGGACAACTGACAGTCTCACCCAACAAAGAGGTGAGGCCCATCTAATTAATTAGCATATCAACTTGATTTTCGAGATGAATCTTGCTGGTCTAATCATCATGTGGGCTGCATCGTTGGAAATATTTGGGCAATCGACAATCTTACTCAACATACAGGACCCACCTAGTGATCACGTTAGCCTGATTTCTGGGAACGGTGGTCTTCATGGCATGGCCTACCTTTTCATGGTGTAGTCCACCTTAGTTTTGAATAGACCTTATTTTTGGGACCCAGTACAAACAGAAATGGATGGAATGGATCTTATCCACATGAAGTTGTTCCATCCATGTCAGCAAAATTCACCCTGTTGTGCAAGTATACTAGTCATGCACACATTTTCATCTCGCTGGAAACTACTTCATATTTCAACAGGATATATGGAGAATTATACTGATTAATAAAAAAAATTAAAAATAAAAACGAGAAGAAGAAGTAGCCTTCCCGTTAGTTCATCCATCAAACACGAGGAAACAACAAGTAGCATTTGCAGTCTACTACTTAATTAGCAAATGTAAAACTTCAAGTGTATTTGCATTCAACTGCTGCTGTAACACCCCGTACTTTTGTGTACTCGGGTATTATCATGACATCGTAGCTTATTAAACCATTCTCATATACTCTAGTCAAAATCTAACCATAGGAATGATCTTCGTCTAGAGATAGATCTATCCAGCCCTTGATTTTAAAGATAAACAATCACACCATCACGAAAGCCACATTTTAGCCCGAATCTAGCTCTTAAGATTAACCTACATTTTTGGATTGAGTCCTTAATGACCGATTCTCCAATCCATCACTGGATCATTAAAATTAATAGTTAAGCTGCAAATTTAGTAATCCTTAAAGACTTAAGAACCCACGTGAGTCAGATATAGATCGATCTAACCGAAAGATTGCCTAAAACTAACAATAAACATCATAGATCATCCTCAGCAGAGCAGATTAAACCATTCATCTTTCAAGTCGGGAATCAAATTATCAAACCCACCTTGCATTTGAGTCCAACTTAAAGGCCCGTCACTTAATCATCACACATAGACCACCAAACTCCAAGCCGACCATTAAATCCCATCTAGGCAGACTCTAGAACTCTATTAATTGCTAATGATTAACTTGAATAAAATCTGGCCATCAGAATGGTAAGAATACAACTAAATAACCATGAATCTAGATTTATGGCCATTCAAAGATTAGGATGCTCTGGCTATCAAACCAACTGTTGAAGTGTAATTTCATTGACTTTGGAAACCTATAGAACCACTAAGATCAGGATTAGAAGCCATCCAACCACCGGATTTCCTAGAATTGACACTAATAACGAATTTCATGAAGTTTGGCCCACCTGACCTTTTGAATATGCAAATTACTAATCAAAAGTGATTAGTGGACCTCCCACAAATGAATGGACGGTGCAAATCAACTTCGATCATCACGTGGACCCCACGTCTGAGCCAAGTACACACACCAGTAGCGTGCTCACTCTGCACACCGTAACTATCAGCACGGTTTGACCATGTTGACCCGTTAGAAACTAAAAGGGAAATTGACTGTACTCGCCTTGAAGTTTAGGCAAATTACCTCGAACGCTACGACACTCCATATATTCCCTAAAGGGCCTTCTGACAACTTTTAGACTTTGTTTCAGACGAAAATGCCCCTGACCTTGGTTCAGGACTTGTACGGTCCTGGAGTGAAGCAGAAGTCACCCGCTATTGCAACCCTTGAGAAACGGACAAATCGGCTACTCCCCAGGACATCGACCAATGGCTGGTGCTCGGCGCTCTGTGGGCCCCACCACCACGTACATGTTTCATCCATGTCGTCCATATATTTGTACAGATCATTTTATGGTAGGAGACCAAAAACGAGCATAATCCAATCACGGTGGGCCCTAGGAGGATTTTAATGGTGGATATCCAATAATTATAATTTCCCTGCAGTGTGGTCCACGGGAGAGTTGTATCACTCTTGTTTTTCAGTTCAAGCCATAAAATGATATTTTAAACTGGATGAACGGCCAGGACAAAGCACATACATCATGCTAGAGCCCACAGACCACCGATCACCTGCACCACGAGCTTCAAAAGGGGCAAATGTCGCACTTTTGTACATTTGAAAAACCCTCTCCTTCCTTTTCTTTTGTTTTCCTAGAGAAGCTAAGATCAAGGGACCAACAGCTAGAGAGCGACGTTGTTTCTCCTTGTCATTTCGCTCGTCTGAAAGCCTCTTCCACTACGAGGTTTGTATTTTATTTTTTTTCAACTGTAGGTAGGCATTTGCCAAGGTAAAGGAAGAACAGAGTCGAGAAGCGGAGGTACTTTGGTGGTTACACGAAACAAGCCAACCCACATTCATGCATTTATTTTCTCTTTCATTCAAAATAATGGAGCAGATATTCGAAGAAACCATAGAGCCCCTATCGCGTTCTTCCTTTATTCGTGATCCCTTCTGTTTCCTCAAAGACGTTCACGATCTTCCTGAAGCTCAACGGCCTCCACTGCAAATGTGGTGAATGTCAGTAATAGATAGCTCTATTGTTTCTTGCTTGGTTTAAAATCTTAATCCTTACGAGTGTTCGTGAAATAAGGTTGTCCTGCCTAAACTTTGTTTTGGGTGTAGGTTGTCCTATGAACTAAGTTTGAATCAATTTTTCAATACTAGTAAGAGTATATTTCCTATTTTATTTATTATTCCAGTAAGTTAATTTTTATTTGGCACAGTCCTATTCACCCCCCCTCTAGGACTGTTAAGCTCACCCTTTTCAAGTGGTATCAGAGCTAAGTTGGTCATTTTTTTTGATTAATTTCCTTGAGTTAAAAGATCTAAAGCTTTCATTATATCAAATTTCAATACCTTGTCTATTATAAGGCCACCACCTTTTGATGGCTCTAACTATCCATACTGGAAAGATAGAATGAGGATTTTTCTAAAATCCTTAGATGAAAGCGTGTGGCAAGCAAATGCAACCAAATGGAAACCACCTATGTCTGAAGTATTAGGCAGTGATGGAACTAAATCTATGAAAGAACTTGCATTCTTTTAATGGACTGCAGCTCAGAAAAGTGAAAGCGGTGCTAATGTTAAGGCCTTAAATGCCGTAACTTGTGCTTTATCACCTGATGAATTCAAGAGAATTATTTCATGTGATACAGCCAAACAAGCCTGGGATATTCTTGAAATGACACATGAAGGAACTTCTATAGTCAAGAAATCAAAAGTTCAAATTCTCGCTACAAAATTTGAGGAAATTCGTATGGAAGAAAAATGAAACTTTCATGAACTTCTACACGAAACTAAATGATATAGTAAATTACATGTGGGGTCTAGGAGATGAAATCCCAGAAAGCAAGGTCTGTGCAAAAATACTGCAATCTCTTCCTGAGATATTCAATTTTAAAGCAACTGTCATTCAGAAATTAAGAGACACTGATTATATGAAGGTTGAGGAGTTAGTTGGCTCTCTCCAAACGTATGGATTAAATTTTAAAAGTCCTAAAGGTAAGTCCATTGCTCTTAAATCATCTAAACTTATTTTAAAAGAAAATTGTGTTGATTCTGATGTTAAAGATACAGAAGATGATATGACTTTACTTGCTAAGAAATTTTACAGAATTTTTAAAAACAAGAAAAGATTAGATTTTCAAAAACCATCTGATAAAAGAAAAGGAAAATCTAAATCTTAGAAATCTATAAAGGACAGTCAATGTTTCAACTACCATGAATACGGGCACTTGGCGAATAAATTTCTAAAAGGGATAAGTTAAAAAGAAAGGGCATGTTAGCTACTTGGGATGAATCATCCGGCTCTAAAAGTTCCTCTGAGTCTGATGAATCAGATGAAGAAAAATTAAATGATGTAAAAGTCCTAATGACTATAGCCAGAGTCACTTCCTCAGATAGCTGTAACTTATCTGATTATGAAAATCTCAGGAGTGACCCTGAAAATGAAAATGAAGATGATCTTCAAGACGCCGACAATGCCCTATACAGGGAAAGTTGCAAAATTGTTGTTAAACTAAAAATTCAAAGAGAAAAATGTCTTAAATTAAAAGAAGAACTAGAAAATAATGTTTTAGAAAAATCTCATCTTTCAAATTGTTTTAAAAAAACAAAACTAGATTTAAATTTCAAAAGCTCTGAGTTAGAAAAACTCATGATAGAAAATGAGAACCTAAAACTTGAAGTTTCTTCTCTTTTGAGTTCTAAGGATACTTGGAGATATGCCCACGGTGACCCAAAGCTGTAAAAACTATTAACCTCATTTAGAAAATGTGGCGACAAATCAGGTCTAGGCTATATCAAAGATAGTTCTATGAAAAACAAAAGTGCATCTCATATATTTGTAAAATGAGAAACCTCAAACTCAAAAGGTACGAATTTGAGAAAGTATGGTCAAAATGATTTCAAAATTCAAAATCTTTTCAAGTTTCTAAGATTAATTCTAATGCCATCAGCTCTAGAAATCAAAGATATAACAAATCTCCTTTAGCTGAAAAAATAGTGGACTTACTCAAAGAGCTTCTAAAATCTAACTTTAATGGATTCGGAGTTAATAGAAAAGGGAGAAATTCTAACTCCCTGAGACAGAAAAATTAATGGAACTCTTAAACCCAGAACCATAATGAAATGGGTTCCAAAGGTTACATGTCTTGTTGCCCACACAGCCTTCAAAGCCACTAACCATTCAAAATGGTACCTAGATAGTGGATGTTAAAGACATATGACAGGTGATAAAGAAATATTCACTAACTTCAAGGAAGTAAACAATGGATCAGTTACTTTCGATGATGGAAGAAACTGTAGAATCATAGGCTAAGGTACTGTTCAACTCTCTAATCTTCCTCCTTTTGAGAATGTTTTGTATGTTGAAGGTCTTAAACATAACCTCCTAAGTATATCTCAAATCTGCGATAACAAATACAGTGTAAAATTTACAAATCACGGATGTGAGATTTCAAATGAGAAGGGATGTGTGATATTAAATGGTCGTAGGACTTCTGAGAATTACTACATTATTAATGACTCATGCTCTTCTAACTTTTCATGTTACATGGTCCAAATAAACAAAATAGAACTATGGCATAAACGTCTTGCACATGTTAACTTTAGAAATCTTTATAGATTGAGTAAAAGAGATCATATTCGTGGCTTACCCAATTTGAAAAAGATAGAAAAGATCTATGGTGCATGTCAGATTGGCAAGCAAATCAGGAGTTGTAACAAGAAAGTAAACTCCTTAGCCACAACCAAACCTCTTGAACTGCTCCATATGGATTTGGTTGGACCAACGAGAATGGAGAGTAGAGGTGGAAAGAAGTATTTTCTAGTTATCATTGATGATTTTACCAGATATACATGGGTAGCTTTCTTGAGAGAGAAATCAAAGACTCTCGATGAAGTCAAAAGAATTCTAAAATGAATTTAGACTAAAAAAGAAGTACATGTGATCAGAATCAGAAGTGATCATGGTATTGAGTTTGAAAATAGAAATTTTGAGAAGTATTGTACAGACCATGGTATATCATATGAGTTCTCTACTCCTAAAATACCTCAACAGAATGGGGTTGTTGAAAGAAAGAACAGAGTGTTACAGGAAATGGCTAATGTTATACTAGATAACATGAACTTACTAAAAAACTTATAGGCTGAAGCTGTTAATACCGTGTACTACATTATAAATTGTGTGTATGTTAAAAAAGTAAAATATACAACAGCCCATGATTTATGGTTCAATAAGAAGCCAACAGTCAAATACTTTCGAATTTTTGGAAGTAAATGTTTCATTTTACGTGATGGAAAAATTTAGGAAAGTTCGAAGCCAAGAGTGATGAGGAATATTCTTGGGTTATGCTCTGAATAGTCGAGCATATCATATTCTTAACAAAAGAATATAAGTCATTTAGGAATCTATTAACGTTGTAATTAATGATCACCTAATCACACCCACACCAAGTCAAGATGATGATGAAGTCAACATTATCGATAAACCCGACTCTTTTTCTAATTCAGATAATGCTGAATTAAGATCAGTCAAAGACCATCTGACTGATCAGATATTGGGTAACCCTCGTACTGGTGTTTAAAGAAGAAAACAGTTAAAAAACATATATAACTACGTCTGCTTTACTTCTTAAATTGAACCAGCTAATGTAAAAGAAGCACTTACCAATGAAAATTGGATATTGGCTATACAAGAAAAGTTAAATCAATTCGTCAGAAATGATATTTGGTATTTGGTTCCTAGACCATCTGATAAACATATAATTGGAACCAAATGGATTTTTAAGAACAAATCTAATGAAATGGGAAATATCATTAGAAATGAGGCAAGACTGGTTGTACAAGGCTACACTCAGAAAGAAGGAATTAACTATGATGAAACCTTTGCACCAGTTGCGCGCCTTTAATCCATTAAATTGTTTATTTCAATTGCTTGCTCTAAGAAATTCAAAATATATCAAATGGATGTTAAAAGTCCATTTCTAAACGATGATTTACATGAAGAAGTGTATTTTGAACAACCTAAGGGTTTTGAAGACCCTAAACTTTCAGATCATGTATATTGTCTTAAAAAGGCACTTTATGGTCTAAAACAAGCTCCCAGGGCATGGTATGAAAAGTTGACTAAATTCTTACTTAGTCACAACTTTATCATAGGAAGTGTTGATAAAATGTTATTTGTCGAAAAATGTAATAAACATATATTGATTGTACAGATTTACGTTGAAGATATTATTTACGGATCTACAAGCACTAACTTATCTATTGAGTTTGCAGACTGATGAAATCCAAGTTTGAAATGAGTATGGTTGGAGAATTGAATTACTTTCTTGGATTACAAGTAGAACAATAGGAATATGGTATTTTCATTTTTCAAACCAAATATGCTTTAAATTTAGTAAAGAAATTTGGATTTGAGAATAGTAGAAAGTTTGATACTCTTATGAGTATAACTCTCAAACTCTTTAAGGATGGAAAAAGTAAAAGTATAAACTCACGAGCATGATTGATAGTCTTCTATACTTAACTACTAATAGACCTGATATTGCTTTTAGTATTGGAATTTGTGCTAGATATTAATCTGATCCTAAGGAATAACATCTAATCGCTGTTAAACGCATAATTAGATATGTCACAAGTATTGCTAATTTTCTTCTATGGTATCTGCATGATACAACTATACAACTTGTCGGACATACAGCTGCAGATTGTGCAGGAAACATCGATGATAGAAAATCTACCAGTGGTAGAGGTTTCTATATAGAAAATTGTTTAGTTTCCTAGCTCAGCAAGAAACAGAATTTTGTATCACTCTCAACAGTCGAAGCTGAATACATTGTAGCTAGTAATGTTAGCACCCAACTGATCTGGATGAAAAGGATGTTAGCTGATTACGGGATTGTGTAAGATACAATGATATTATATTGTGATAACTTAAGCACAATCAAAATTTTTAAAAATCCTATTCAACATTCTCGTATGAAACATATCAACATTCGATATCATTATATTCAAGAATTAGTTAAGGACAATAGCATTCCATTAGAATATATTCAGACTAAAAAGCAGCTTGCAGACATTGTAACCAAACCGCTTGACAGGAATAGATATTCCAAATTAAAACATGATATTGGTATGTGTACTTCTAATTAATTAAATCATGTTGTTTATGCATTTTTTTATGTTTATAATTTTTAAGAATGAAAAATATTTAAATTTCAAATTTCAAAATTGAGATTTTTTTCAGCTGCTCGACGAGTCGAGCACGTCCCCGACCAGTTGACCCTCGACGAGTCGAGGACCATACTCGACCGGTTGATTCTTCCTTGACTAGTCGTGGCTCCACTCGTGGAACCCATCTCCATTTCTTCATTGTAACTGATTTATTTCACATTTTCTTCTAGATTTGGGTTCTTATTTGCTAGTTAATCTTTCATTTGTGATTTATTTTGAGATTCACATCCTTTCTATAGTGAGTTTTATGCAAAAATATGATTTAAGCCAAACCCATCTATCATCTTTAATACTCTCTATAGCAATCTCTAAATGGAGCATCGCACTAAGAGGAAGACTACTCGCAAGGGCCCTAGCGGCTCCTCCTCCAGGTCAACTCCAGTTAGGGTGAGAACCCTAAGATCTCCCGAAGAAGATTCGGAGCATGTTAGGGATTTTCGTTTTAGGGAAATTATCATTGAAAAAATTGTGAACGTAGATCACATTGCTCCATTCCAGCTCTTACTTATTCTCACTACTATTGGTTGGGAAAACATTCTTAGTTGGGGTGGAACAGCATACCGCTCAATAGCGCAAGGTATGTATGCTTCAATAGGTGAATTGTCCCTTGATATTCTGACATTCTCTATTAATTTTAGAGAATGGACATTCCCTATTGATCGGAACTTAATTTCAAGGTTGATAGATATTAATGTTAATGATGAAGGCATACCCATTACTACCCTTGCTGAAAGAATGACTGAATCTGAGCAATGGGATATTACCCGTAAACTATGTCGATTTAATGCCGAATGGAGTTTCTGTGCCAACAAGATGTTACCCAAATTCAGAGTCCATCATCGCAATTTCACATCTAATGTCTATCCACAATTTGGGAATAAGTCTGAACTTACTCCCTTCATGTCTCGTGTTCTTCACAATATTATGTCTGGCATACCTATCTATCTTCCCTCATTGATATGTTACTTAATTATCCAATTTCATATCCATTCTGGCCATGGGTCGATCCCTTTTGCTTATCTCATGACTAGCCTTGCTATTCATTGCAATGTTATCATTCCACCTACTAAGGCACCAGAGGCTGCCCTCCCATTTGATAATATAAATATCCATAAGATGAACTTGGATTTCCTACCCAGCTAGAGAGATGAGGATGTAGTAGAGGAAGAAGACGCGCCTTTACTAGAAGACACATCCATAGATGACATCTTTGTGGAACTTGAATTGGATAATGCAGTTTGTAAGACCTCGTCCATTCCGTACCACTTTCTATGCTTATGTACACGATGATCGATGCCCTTAGTCAAACCTGGACTAGCTGTGTATAGTGCATACCCAACTAACCGGAACCTGAAGGCTTCAAAACCTATTTCATATCGACCGCCCCATCGTTGCGATCGTGGAGGTACCACCTGTGCGTTTGTATGACACTCTGTTAGTGAGATATGCCATGAAGAATCGTTGGTGTATCATGTGCTCATGGTGCCATATATTCCAATTCACACATGTGCACAATGCATGCCATGCATACATGCATATGCCACACATGGGTGAGAGAATCTCTACCCATGTGTGTGATGTCACCCTCCCATACCATCCCTCTCTCATGTGCTCCCCAAAGTCAACTTCTCTCTATACCATATCCTATACATGACATCATCACACCATGCCATCCCATGCCTCTTTAATCCACCATTAATTCCTAATCATGCATAAATTTTCATAATCCTAGCCTAAGCTGATAGTAATCACATTAGCCTAACCTAACCACATTTTTATCCATTTCTTTACATATACTCCTCCATCCCTTAGCATTTTCACCATTTTCCTACAACAGAGAAAGCGAGGAGAGAGAGAGAGAGAGAGAAGAGTGATCTTGGTGGGCCATCAACTCCATCAATCCCATCCCTTCCATCCATCTTAACCATCCATTCCATCAATTTCATCCCTTCCATCCATCTCAACCATCCATCTAATCCATCAAGGTGAGTACACCCACCCCACTCATTCTTATTTTGTTTTCGTTGTGTTTATGTATGGTGGAGATGGTGTTGATGATAATGATGTGATTAATGGTGTGGATGTATAGGAGAATACATGTAAAAAGATGGTTAATAGTGGTGACAATATGATGATAATGATGTGATTAATGGTGTGAATGTATAGGAGAAAATATACAAAACTTAAATTGTTATAGGCTTCATGTGAGACCCATAATAATGGGCCAGAATTTTGTATGTCATCCAAACCGTCCAAAGTGTGGCCCATTGAGCTAGCCACACATGCACACCCATACACACATGTGCACATATCTAATTAAAAAAATACAAGAAAGAAGGAAGAGAGGACGTTGGAGCAAGCAGCGTCCCAGCTTGCTAGAGAGAAGGGGTCGTGGGCCCATAACGCCCCCCCTCCTTGATGTATGTGTTTGATCCACGCCGTCCATCCAATTCCCCAGCTCATTTTAGGCATTGAGCTGAAAAATGAAGCCAATCCAAATCTTTGGTAGGCCACACCATCAAAAGGATTATTTTAATAGTGATAGACTGTTAGGGCCCGCTATGATGTTTCTGTGCATCAAAACATATTGAATGTTGGGCTCATCGGACCCGTCACGAGCCAAAGAACTCGGCAGACGATGTGGATCTTCCAGATGTGGGCCCCACCTATGAAAATCTATGAGAAAACAAAAAAATTTTTTAACAACAACAGCACTAGACGCTATTACTGCCAGTATCCAGAGGACGCTGCAGCAAGGAGCATCCTACTGCTTAGAACGGGCAGGACAGTGGGTCCCACCATTGGTCCCACCTTGATGTATGTTACACATCTACACCGTGCATTTAATGGGCCCCCTTTAAAAATGGGACACCCCCAAAAATCAGCCGTACATGGAACTCAGGTGGCCCACTCCATCTAAAAACATGAGAAAACTGGATGAATTAGCAAGTTCTGTAGGTCTGATCATGAGGTAAGCCTTATATCCAAACCGTCCATTCATTTGGCAAGCTCGTCTTAAGGCTTGAGAAGAAAAAAAATGAGACAAATCTAACTATCAAGTGGTCCACACTACAAAAGCAACAGGGGATTGAACGTCTACCATTGAAACCCTTTTTGGGTCACAGAAGTTTTGGACCAATATGAAGTTTTTTTTTTTTCCTCTTAATTTAGGTCTTTGCGACCTTATGAACAGATTGAATGGAAAATAAACGTTATGGTGGGCACTGTAAATTGTTTATCAGCGAAATCATTCTCTCCACTACTATTTGTGGTGCGGTCTAGATAATCTTTGGATATGATTCTTTTTTTGGATAATGTTCTAAATGATCTCTAAAAAACAAAAAACAATAGATGAACGGTGTAGATATAATAAATACATCACTTTGGGACCCATGTAACTTTGATCTCCTTGAACCGTTCGTACAACTCAGAGCTCGTGGATATAAAATCACTTGCTGGGGTCCACCTAAAATTTGGATGCATCTGAAACTTGGACTGACCCCTTAACCAAGCGGGACACACATAATGAATGTGCTGGATTCATGAACCATGTCTTGGTGGGCCCAACAAATGATTATGATTGTTTAATGAAGGGTAACCCTCTCAACTTTTATGTGTAGTGTGGCCCACAAGTGCCATAGATTGGCTTGATTTTAAGCCCCAGGCCCACCATGGATTGGTGCATCTAACTGATGGTATTGAGGTTCGGTGAGCCCCACACAACTCAACCTCATGGGAGGTCCCCATGGGCTTCACCATTATATATATGTTCTATCCGAACCACTAGGCCCCTACTTGATGAATGTATTGTATATCTCTACAATTCATCTATTTAGGTTAGTACGTGTCCCATCAAGATGCTTATTTTCCGTTTAGACCGGGCCACCAATCGTGGGACTCACTGTAGTTTGATAAGCCAACTAACTGGACTAGATGTGTAGAGCCACACTAGGTGTGTTACATATAGGCATGTCCATCTGGTGGGTGGGACCACTATGATTAATGAGTTTTCTGTCCATGCCACCCATCCAGTGTGTGGGGCCACCATGGTCCCCACTTGATGAATGCCTAGTATGCCCTATCCCTCCAATTAGAGCATCACCTAAATAACATGGGATTGAGTTGTGGCCTTTAGTTAAGTAATTATATGGTGTATGGACAACACTTGGCCTTATGAAATTATGATCGAAGTGTGGTCCTAAGTCGTGGGGTCATGCATGTGACGTATGCTTACCTTTAAACATACTCAATTATGACGAATCTACAAGACCACTTAATCATGCAAAATCAGGTGGCATTGGTGACCACCCAATGATATGACCACTTGCTTATGGGCATAGTCATGATCACCTAAACCATGAACAATCAGGTTGTACATGCAGATTTTCGTAGTCATGAGAATTATGATACAGGTTGGATTATACAATTTGATAATGGAGTGGCCCTCAATTCAGTGTCATACGACATAAATACAACCCTTACATTATGCTCATAGGTGAGGCAGATGTGGGGACCACTAAACTATATCTGATGTGATGGAAGTTAGTTCTTGGCCTCTTGATCACGTGACATCTAATTTGAGTCATTCTCCATATGAAGTATTGGGCGGTCATAGTTTAAGAGTTAGTGTAACGTAGTGTAACCGGGTATCGTGGGTACGCTTGTGATTGTGCCTTGGATGCTTTGAGATGCAGTCACTAGACCATGATACTAACTGTATGTCCACTCAACCAAGTGAAATTATGGCATTCACAACCTGACCATGTGGGAGCTTAATAAAGTGGCTGCCCATAGATGTATGAGTTATGGTGTAGAAAAAATAAGTAACCATGTGACCTTAAATCCTTTATTATGACAAGTGAGTGGCATTGTGTGTCCAGTCAACCATATGAACTTATGATAATTGAGTGTCCATGGGACTACGTAGACTCATGATAATTGTGTGGTCACTTTGACTTGTGAACAATACTAATTATGTGGCCCTTATGCATGTGAACTTAAGACGTTTGTTGGGTTGATTGACTAGACCTAACTTGTTGATGGTATGAGACTGCTTTATTGTCCATAATGATGTGTTCACTATGGAATTAGAATGGTGAGCTCGCCAATCTTGAGGCTCACCTTTAAGCAAATACCTTGTGGGCCCATTAGTGGCAATAGTATTGGGCCTATGTTTGGGCCTCTCGGTAAGTGCATGAGACACTCCATGTGATGTGTGTATGCCAAGTTGCATTTGGACCTCATGAATGAATTATAGTTAAAGTCTTGAATGGACTGATAGTGGAGATCAAATGGGTCACCCAACAAGCCAAAAGGTTAGGATGTAGTGACCCAGTAATTGACTCATTCGAGTGTGGTAATGAACTGGGCCTTAGTCCACTTAAAATGATAGCTAGACATATTGAGGCATTGGAATGAAATCTAATTATGCATGTGGTGATGGCACATGTGCGGTGATTGTGTAATGTGATGCTTGTGGTGATGATGATGCGTGTATGGTTAGACGTGATGATTGTATTGTATGGTAATGCTAATTTATGTTTATATGCTTGAATGGTGTTCAATTGAACGAAAGGACTAAGTGGACCAGCATATGTATTACCTCGAGTCATAGATAGGCCACCCAGCACCGTATAATGATGTGACACTTATGCAACCACTTCCTACGAAACTGATGAGGTGAACCACTTAACTCTTAATCGTGAATGGGTATGTTTGTGATACGAAATAGCTTTCGAATAGCTATGGATCTTTATATGTGGATTTGATATATGTTATGGTATGTGCTCATTCCTTGCACATGTTTGATCTACATTCTATTGTGGTGACACTGTATGAGGTTTTAGCCATGTGATTGGTGCCGAGTGATGGATTGATCCTAGTTGTGCTATTGTGTGGCTGGTGTACACTTGTGACGTGGAAGTGTGGACACTCGCATAGCCCCATGATCATGAGGGAGAGTGTACATTAGAATACTATTTTGCCATGTTGGTACCGTGATCATTTTTATTGATTTGATGATATTTGTGCATATTGCATCTGCATGCACACATACATGTACATGCATCATAGATGAGGAGTGCATGGTGTGCATAATTTGATCATGTGGAGATCATATGCATGTGATAGAGGATGATGGTGCAGGATGCACATGATGGAGTATGTGGTAGAGGATGTTGTTGCGGGATGCACATGATGGAGTATGTGCGGATGTTATTTGGTCTGAGAGACCGTGGTCACAGTCCTTGGGTTGAAGTCCCTAAGAGAATATATCAGGCATAGTCCCTGGGTTGAAGTCCCTAAGCGAATATATCGGGCACGGTCCCTGGGTTGAAGTCCTTAAAGCTCACTTAATGCTACATTGTGATTTATGTTTATGCCGATGCTGATATTACATGTATATCCTTTTCACGATGAGCAAGATTGCAAATCAGATGAGATTGGCAGAGGAGCCCGATTGGTATTAGGGTTACCTCATATGCATATGTGACTTACATGCATAGCATTGCTTAAGTGCAATTATATTGCATAGCGTGCTTGTGTATTATCATTGCATTTTGCATAACATCTTTATGAGATGGATTGAACACCACAGCAACAGCGGCATCATGGTTGGTATTTATGGGCACCGAAAATTTGAGTTCCTTATACTGGGTCCCAGACCCCTGGGTGAAATTTCCTAAACCTTGAGTGGTACCCTCGAGCCTCATCGATAAGACCGAGCGGATGCCATGGGTCACCTGGTGCTGAAGACCATTGTAGGCCTGACTCTCGTCGACGAGGTCGGGTGAGAAGAGGTTCGGCCAAGCAAATGTGGTTGGGTTTGACCAGCCCTCGAAATGGGTCCGCTACCGGCATGCTGGGTAAGTATTGGCATGGCTATAGGCCCCCCACTGATAGAGCGGGTATGCGAGGCCTATATTCAACAAGTTTCGAACTTGTTCTAGATACTAGGCTCTGGTGATTCCCAGTGATGATAACTATATTGTGATGTGGACTTTTAGAGGAGGATTTGCATAACTGCGTGCATACATACATTCAGCATACCTTTGCATATCGTCACTTACATTGCATCCTACCTTTGCATATCATCACTTGCATTGCATCCTATCCTCTTGGCTCTATGTAGCATTACTTGGTCACTATACTTCAACTTGTGTACTCTGATATTTGATTGTTACTGCATACTTGTACATTACACACACACACACACACACACACACACGAGTGTACGCACTAGACTATTTGCCTAATCCTCCTATTTTTCATTTTTTTTAGGTCAAGTGTAACTTGGAGGACATAGCTTTCTCGATGCGTTGTATCTATTTTGTGTTTTGGCAATATTGATGATGTGTACCTTTTGGAAAAGCATTGTACTTGTAACCTTCAGGATTTATAATGGAGGTTGTTGCTTTGTATTGTGATTACGGATCATCATGCTCAGGTATTATTATAAAAAAAATTCAGTCAAAAATCTTCCTTGTGGACTTAGTGTATGGAAGTCGAGTGTCAGATTTGAGGCATCACGGAAGCTGTTCGTCCCCGGATTTGAGGCATGACACAGTTGATCCTGACTATCAGCCTTCTCAAGTTGATGATCGGCTTAAGTCATTGGAAGAGAAAGTTGTTGAGTTGAAGGTATCACGGGATACTCTGGCTGAAAGTCACAAAGCATTTATGAAGTATATGCGAAAATATTTTCATCGCATTACAAAAGGACTTCACCAAATTGATCCTTCCATACCTCTTTCATCTTCCTCTGGATCCGATTAGCTTGATTTTCTTTCATTTTGGGTTGTATAAACTTTAAATATGTGTGTGCTTGGTTGTAAACTCTCAAACTATACTCTCTTTAGGCTCCTTGATGACTTTGTGATAACTCCCTTCATTGACATATTTCTATGCTTTTTCTAGTTATTATTCTACTGATTCAGTTATGGTTTAATTATGTCCACATGCATGCTCTTTCCTTTGTCAATTTGTGACAAAAGGGCGAGAGAATTTGCTATTTTTAAAGTAGAATATGAATGCGAATGATGAATGTAAATGATGATATCTAATTGGAATAGAAAATGTTACTATATGGTTGTTGGAGTATTGCATTAGAATGGTATGTTATAATAAAAGGGAAGTATAGAGCAGGGAGAAGCTCACATTGAGGGGGAGTAATAGCAAATTCATTAGACATTCATTAAAGCTACACATTCTACTACAACATGGAATTCAAGATACTGTTGTAGTTGTTGTATTAAGTATTTTGTCACGAATTTGACAAAGGGGGAGACTGTAAGTGCTATATTGTATAAAGCACACCTTTGTTTGTTAAATTTAGTTTAGACAAAACAGCTTATTGAAAAGGCCAAGCTATATGTCCTAGAGGGAGGGGGAGGGGAATAGGACTATGCCAAATTAAAAAGATAACAGCGATATTTAATCAAATAAATGAAAGATAGCACTTTAAACAATCTCTTAATACTGAAATGTAAAGCAACTTTAAAATTTTAGATGTTCTAAGGACAACCTTACACCGTAAAAACCAAGGGTTTATGGCAAGGACAACCTTCCTAGAACAATCTAAGAATCAATAACTTAAACTGAAGAGAAATAAAATAGCAAGAATTGAAATCTACACTATTACAACATTCACATCCACAAATACATCCCACAACTTTGAATGATAAAAGATATAGAAAATAAATCACGCATCCACAAAACACAAAGAATTATAGTGGTTCGCCTGTGTGTATCCAACTGTTCAACAACAGCCACACAGCTACTCCACTCCTAATATCCTCACACAGTGGATATTCGCGTTCACTATGAAAATAGGTTTTTCTCAGGTTCACCTAAAACCCTCACAATTGTGTCTTTCAAGTGGGCTTACACAATTCAAAAACCCCACACTCTGAGTTTTCTGGCACTCCTCAGATAACCAACAAGAATGAGATTTTTCTTGCTCAATCTAAAAAAAACCAACACAATGGAAATTATAATAATGAAAAATACCTGGATTTCTCCTTTTGTTGTAGCCCAGAAGAACCAAGACGGAGTAGAAATTCGAATATAGAAGTACAATGTCTAATACTCACTTTGAAATGGTTCTAGGTTCTAATTGATTTTAAATTAAATCAAGTTGGGCTAGCTCTATTTGATTTTGATTCCAAGAAGTGGAATATTACAATTCCTCTTTCATATTAGATTGGAATGCAGAAATAAAATCAAATATAAAAAGCTAATAAAAAGAGAATATTAAATATGCACAATCTAGCTTAAGAAGTTTACAAACTTATCTCTTAGAGTGATGCCTTGATTTTACTTGAATTGGATATCAAACTCTGAAATTTGCGCTCTATTTATAGTTACAAAAATCACGTCTACGACTGGTCTTGTGGACACTACGACTGGTCATAAGATGAACTGATTTTTGAAATTTTGAGCGCGATCGGATAAAACCGTTCCACAATTGGTCGTAGGTACTTTACAACCGGTCATGAGGCCTCCACGATGGTCGTGACCTGCCCAGGACTAGTCGTGAGGAGCCAGGAATAGTTGCTGGATTTTGAATCGTAGCTACTGGACTGGTCATGAACGAGTTGTGCACTATTCACACGACCGGTCGAGCAAACTCCAGGACTGGTTGTGGCTTACCAAAAATTTTTAAAAATTTACACCAAACTTAGGACTGGTCTTGGAATTTCTTAGATTGGTCGAGTCAGTGCTAAGACTAGTCGAACAGAGTCCAGGACTAGTCGTAGAACAATCCAAACAGTTATAAAGTAATTCAATTTGAATTATGTATCTGAAATGACCTACCCTAAGGTCAATCTAGGGTCATTCATACCTTAAAAATAAAGTATGAACATTGAACCTTCTTTTCTTTAGATGATGAATGATCTTTGACGTTTATTAAGCTTGAGATCTCGACACATGATGAAGCTTGAACTTGAGATTTTTTGGAAGCTTGAATTCGTAGTTCTTGAGTTGTACTTCTCCTTAAGTCTTGAACAAGATCTCGTCTTTCGATGTAGTTTTAAAACTCTGAAACTTACAGAAGAGAACAATGTACTTGATCTTGCAGTTCTTGAAGTAGACATTTGTTCTTGACTTGAAGCATTGTCCTTGTACATGTGATGCATTGCCTTGAACACATATACCAATGTGCTACACAAGACACAGATTAAGGTTTTGGCACTACAAAATTTGACAATCAAAGGAGCATGAAACCATAGCACTTACAACCTCCCCATTTGTCAAATTTGTGACAAAACACACTCAATAAAAATAAGAGAAGCATCTCAATAAAGAATCATGCACCAGTTATAAAAGAAAATCAGTTACATCCTGGTTAAGAATCATGCACCAGTTATTATCAACATAGCACACATCATCATGAACTAGTCAAAACACCTCCTTACTTACTCCCCCTAAGTAGCACACATATATCCAAAAAAAAAAAAAACTACTACTATCCAATCCCAATCCATATCCATATAAGCATAACAAAATATTCTTCCCCTTTTTGTCACAATATGACAAAGGAAGCAACTTGGATATGGAAGAGGAAAAGAAAAGAGGAATAAGGAAGCAAACTAGTCAAGTTATGAAAGCTATAACCAAAATCAAATATCACATATCATTAACCAGCATAAACCAAATTCATCCAAAGTCAGTCTCAAAAACTGAAAGAAAAGAGTTAAGTAACACAAGAGTTATTACAGCCCAAAAAAAAAAACTTAATCAGATCCAGAAGATGGTGCAGGAATAGATGGATCAATTTGGTGTAAACCCTTGTTTAAGCGCCTCATATATTTACGCATATAAGCAAATTGAGAATCTTAGGTTACACGTATCTGAGCCACCTGTTCCTCAAGAGATTGTAATCACTCAGCAAAATTAGAAGGCTGATAGTCAAGTCAGCCTCAGAATCTGATTCAATCTCATTAAATATATCATCCATATTTATATCATCAGGAGGCAGATCGCCACCCTCTTCTTCATTCACAGCTGCAGCTCCACCATCACCAACATCCACTTGGCCCGCAACCAACCGCAACTTCATTTTGTGTATATTCAAGTTGTTGAAAATAAGGTGATGAATAGGAGCCTCTCTAACAGGCATAGCAATTAGCATGTGAGTAGCTAACACAGTCATAAGAAATGCAAACGGAATATCACTGTGTCCAGGATGGAGACGAAATTGAATGATAGAATGGCAAATCAAAGAAGGAAGACAGATATTTGTGTTTGAGATGATGGAATACAAAATTTGAACCATAAAGGAAGTCAGTTCTATTTTGTTACAAGAACGTGGATACAGATTTGAAATAAATATTCGATGAAGAACCATGTATCTGGGTAACAAGTACTTTGAAGCAAGCACATTCCCATTTTAACTTCATTGCGCATCCATATTGCATAATGCTCTAGTAAGCATACATTTTTCTGATTCTGAGCGTTTCTCAACTAGAGTGCTAAGTGGAATACCGTCATCATTAACAGGTATATCCATTAGGCTAGAAATCAGGTGTCGATCAACTTGAAGTGGGCCTTCTCTAGTTGCAATTTGAAAAGTTAAATTTTTTGTAGAGAAATCAGAAATGCATGCGAATATAACTTGTGCAATAGACCGGTATGTCAGCCCACCCCAATGTAGAATGTTAGCCCATCTTATAGATTAAAGAAGTGGAAGGAAACCAAAAGGAGCAATGTGTTCAAGATCAACAGGTCGTTCAATAATAACATTGCGCACTCGTAAATCCCGCACATAGGAGGGATCATCTTCGGGTGAACGAAGGTGGCGTCTTGTTATAGTTAAAGAACGAGACGAGGAAGGACCACGAGTATTTTTCTTTTTCCCTCTAACATCCATTTGTAACTAGAAAATCAAAAAACCAAGAAGTTGCAAAAGATGTGGGATGGGTTTTCTTAAAAACAAATTTTGGAGAAGAAAACCCCAAAAACTTCAAGGAAACTTGAAATCAAGCACTCCAAGAAAATGAAGTGATTAAAGCATGAATCTATAAGAAAAACTGAAATAATGCACTAACCTTGATGAATCAAGAAGTTGGGTACGACTAGTCATGCTACGGCCTGTTAGAGAAAAAAGAGGAAATGAGGAAGAAAGGGTTTTTTTCCCAAATTAAAAGATCTAGCGCGCTACACGACTAGTCGTGGGACATCCTTGACTGGTCCTACCACGACTAGTCTAGTACGTCCTCGACTGGTCGTGCAAAGACAAAAAATATGCATTCTTCACATAATTCTAAAATTTAAAATTATAATATAATAAATATATAAACAATAATACAGAAATGCATAGAAAATCAATTTAAATTGCACATACCAAGATCAAATTTCAATTTATTAAACCTGCTTTTGTCAAGCAGTTTAGTGAAAATGTCAGCAAGTTGAGTCTCAGTTGGAATATAATCTAAAGAGATTGTCTTTTCTTCCACTAATTCACGAATGTAGTGATATCTAATGTCAATGTTCTTGGTTCGTGAATGTTGGATTGGATTTTTAGATATATTTATTGCACTGGAATTATTACAATATAAAACCATTGAATCCTGTAAAATTTCGTAATCCCTTAACATGTTATTCATTCATACAAGCTGAGTACATGCATTTCCAGCTCCGATGTATTTAGCCTCAGCAGTTGAGAGTGATACGAAACTTTGCTTCTTGCTAAACCAAGAAACTATACAATTTCTAATATAGAAACAACCACCACTGGTTGATTTCCTATCATTAATATTACCAGCCCAATCAACATTTGTATACCCAGCCAACTGAACACTAATATCATATGGATACTAGAGACCCAAATTAGCTAAACTTGCGATATATCGCATAATCCACTTAACAGTAGTTAGATGGGACTCTTAAGGGTTAGATTGATATCTAGCACAAATCCCAACACTAAAAGCAATATCAGGTCTACTTGCAGGTAAATAAAGTAAACTGTCAATCATACTATGATATAATTTAAGATCCACACATTTACCTATAAAGTCTTTTGAGAGTCTTAATCTTGAACTCATAGGAGTATCAAAATTTTTTCCATTCTCAAATTTGAACTTTTTAATTAAGTTCAAAGCATATTTGGTTTGAGAAATAAAATTACCATTAAGTTATTGTTTTACTTGCAACCCTAGGAAATAATTCAATTCCCTAACCATGCTCATTTCGAACTTAGATTTCATTAAATCTGCAAACTCAACAGTCATGTTAGTATAGGTAGATCCATAAATAATAT
Source organism: Magnolia sinica (assembly GCF_029962835.1). Classification (NCBI taxonomy): domain Eukaryota; kingdom Viridiplantae; phylum Streptophyta; class Magnoliopsida; order Magnoliales; family Magnoliaceae; genus Magnolia; species Magnolia sinica. Next base: position 32,959,548 of record NC_080581.1, read on the forward strand.
CATCAACATAGATTTACACTATTAAGATATGATCGTTATGTTTCTTAACAAAAAAAGTCTTATCAACACTTCCAATTAGAAGATTATGTCTTAGTAAAAACTTAGTCAATTTTTCGTACCATGCCCTGGGAGCTTGTTTCAAATCGTAGAGAGCCTTTTTTAGGCGATAAACACGATCAGCATTCTTAGGGTCTTCAAAACCCATTGATTGTTCAACATAAACTTCTTCATGCAGATTGCCATTTAAGAAAGCACTCTTTACATCCGTTTGATAAATTTTAAATTTTCTAAAGTAAGCAATGGATATAAGTAGTCTGAATGATTCAAGATGAGCTACTGGCGCAAAGGTTTCATCATAATCGATGCCTTTAATTTGATGGTACCCTTGTACAACCAGTCTAGCCTTGTTTCGAATTATATTACCAAGTTTATCAGACTTATTTTTTAAAAATCCACTTAGTTCCGAGGTCTAGGAATAAGATACAAAACATCATTTCTCACAAATTGGTTAAGCTCTTCTTGCATTGCAACAATCCAGTGTTCGTCAGTAAGAGCTTCTTTTACATTAGCCGATTCTATCTGGGATGTAAAGCACACGTAATTACATATATCTTCTAGTTGTCTACAAGTGTGCACACTAGTGAGAGGGTTTCTAAGAATTTGAGTGGTTGGATGATCTTTAACAGTCCTTAGTTCAAAGTTAGTTTGATTTGATGAAGTATCTGGTTTGTCAATTAAAAGAACTTCATCATTATCTGAACTTAAGGTAGGTGTATTTAAGTGATCATTAATGACCACATTAATGGACTCTTGAATAACACCGATCCTCTTATTCAATACTCGATATGCTCGACTGTTCAAAGAATACCCTAAAAAGATCCCTTCATCACTTTTAGCAGATTTTCATAGTCACGTAAAATATAGCACTTGCTGCCAAAAACTCGAAAGTATTTGACAGTAAGCTTCTTATCGAACCATATTTCATAAGCTGTTTTATTAAGTTTTACTTGTATAAACCTGGTTGATTATATAGCATGCAGTATTTACAGCTTTAGCCTAAAAATTTTTAGGGAGCTTCAGACTATTCAACATTACATTTGCCATTTCTTGAAGCACTCTATTTTTTCTTTTAATAATTCCATTTTGTTGTGGTGTTTTGGGTGCAGAGAATTCACGTCCCTGATCGTAACAGAATTTCTCAAAACTACTATTCTCGAATTCTGATCCATGATCACTACGGATCTTACTGACTTGAGAACCTTTTAGTTTGGATCCGTTTGATAATCCCTTTTGCATCAAGGGTTTCTGATTTATCCCTTAGGAAGGCTACCCAAGTGAATCTGGTAAAATCATCCACGATTACCAGTATGCATTTTTTGTCACCTCGACTCTCCGTCCTGGTTGGTCCTACAAGATCCAGGTGGAGAAGTTCGAGCGGTTTAGATGTGGCATTGGAGTCTATTTTTTTGTGAGTACTCCTAGTTTGCTTACCAATCTGGCATTCGCCACATATTTTATCTAATTTCTGTAATTTAGGTAGACCTCTTATTAGTTCTCTTTTGCTCAATCTATACAGATTGCAGTAGTGTACATGTCCAAGGCGTTTATGCCAGAACTCTATCTCATCGGTATGGACCATGTAACATGATTGATTAGATGAGCTAGAATCACTTACAATATAGAGTTTTCAGAAGTTCTACGACCAGTTAATATTACTGAACCCTTTTTGTTTAAAATTTCACAACCATGATTAGTAAATTTTACGCCATGATTTTTATCGCATATTTGAGAGATTCTTAACAAGTTGTGTTTTAACCCTTCAACGTATAAAACAGTCTCAAATAAAGGGAGGTTAGAAAGTTGAAACGTACCTTGGCCAATAATCCTACAGTTGCTACCATCACCAAATGTGACTGATCCATCAGTCATGTCTTTAAGAGTGGTGAACAAACCTTTGTCACCAGTCATGTGCCTAGAGCACCCACTATCTAGGTACCACTTTGAATGGCTTGATGCTTTGAAAGCAGTGTGGGCAACCAAACTATTAACCTTAGGAACCCATTTCATAACCAATTTAGGTTTAGGAGTATAGTTGGTCTTCTAATGTTTGTAGTTGTTGCAAGAATGACCTACTAAGTTAGATTTTAAGAGCTCCTTAAGCAAATCAGCTATTTTTCCACTAAAGGGTTTCGATTCTAATTTTTATAGTTGATATGATTACTTTTAGATTTGAAAGATTGAAAAGTTTTAGCATTTTTAGAAAAAAATTGATTTGAACCATTCCCTTTTGAGTTTGAGGACTCTCCTTTCACAAACTTAGGAGGAGTATTCTTCTGTTTAGGAAGAATATTTCTATCGTAGCCCAAACTGGATCGGTCTCTACATTTTCTTGATCCAGATAAAAGTTTTTCTAACTTTGGATCACCTTGGGCATACCTCCATGTATCCTTTAAACTCAAAAGTGAAGAGACTTCAAGTTTTTCATTTTCAAATTTCAGATTTTCAATAAGGGAGGTTTTAAATTCTAAATCGCATTTGTATTTTTCAAAACAATCTGAAATGTGGGATTTTTCTAAAATAAGATATTCAAAATTTTCTTTAAGCTTTGAAAACTTTTCTTTCTGAAGTTTAAGTTTAACAGCAATTTTACAACTCTCCTTGTAAAGGGCATTATAAGCATCTTGAAGATCATCTTCATTTTCGTAATCACTATTCAGATTTTCTTCACTAGTTGAATCATCATTATCTGAAAAAGTGAATTTGGCTAGAGTTATAAGGGCTTTAACTTCATTGCCCGACTCGGTTTCAGAATCTTCTGATTCAGAAGAGGCTTAAGAGCCAGAAGATTTATCCCAAGTTACCAACATACCTTTCCTTTTAGGTTTGTCCTTTTTAGGACACTTGTTTGCTAAATGCCCATATTCTTGGTAGTTGTAACATTGACTATCTTTTAAAGATTTCCAAGTTTTAGATTTCGATCTTTTCTTATCATTAGATTTTTTAAAATCAACCCTCTTTTTACTTTTGAAAATTTTGTAAAACTTTTTAGTTAAAAGGGTCATATCATCTTCAGAGTTTTCAAAATCTGAATTGCTACAATTTTCTTAAGAAAAACATTTAGAAGATTTAAGGGCGACAGATTTACCTTTAAGAGCTTTAAAAGTTAACTCATAAGTCTGTAAAGAGCCAACTAATTCTTCTACCCTCATATTATCCGTATCACGAAGTTTCTGGATTGCAGTTACCTTAGAATTGAACCGTTCATAAAGTGAGCGTAGTATCTTTGCACACACTTTACTTTCTGGGATTTTATCGCCAAGACCCCATATAGAGTTCACAATGTCATTTAATCTTATATAGAAGTCCATGAACATTTCATTTTCTTCCATATGTATTTCCTCAAATTTGGTTGTGAGGATTTGGACTTTAGATTTCTTGACAATTGAAGTACCCTCGTGTGTTATTTCTAAAATATCCCAGGCTTGCTTTGTAGAATCATAGGATATAATTCTTTTGAATTCATCTGGTGATAGTGCGTAAGTCATTGCATTTAATGCTTTTGCATTGACACTACTCTCACTTTTCTGAAGAGTGGTCTAAGAATAATAAGGTATTTTTCTCATAGATTTGGATCCATCGATACCAGTTACTTCAGTGGTAAGAGGGGTCCATTCAGTCACTATGGCTAGCCACACACTCTCATCCATGAATTTTAGAAAAATCTTCATTCTGCCTTTCCAATAGGCATAATTGGTGCCATCAAATGGTGGAGGCTTAGTGACTGAAAGGCTATCAAAATTTGACATCTTATAAATAGATTAGATCGATTAGCATAGGAAATAAATCCAAAAATAATTAGAACGAGTTATTAGGCTTTGATACCACTTGAAAAGGCCAAGCTATATGTCCTAGAGGGGGGGTGGGTGAATAGGACTATGCCAAATTAAAATGATAACAGCGGAATTTAATCAAATAAAGGAAAGATAGCACTTTAAACAATCTCCCAATACTGAAATGTAAAGCAACCTTAAAATTCTAGATGTTCTAAGGACAATCTTACACCATAAAAACCAAGGGTTTATGGCAAGGACAACCTTACTAGAACAATCTAAGAATCAATAACTCAAACTGAAGAGAAATAAAATAGCAAGAACTGAAATCTACACTATTACAACATTCACATCCACAAATACATCCCACAACTTTGAATGATAAAAGATATAAAAAATAAATCACGCATCCACAAAACACAAAGAATTATAGTGGTTCGCCTATGTGTACACGAACTGTTCAACAACAGCCACACAGCTACTCCACTCCTAATATCCTCACACAGTGCATATTAGTGTTCACTATGAAAATAGGTTTTTCTCAAGTTCACCTAAAACCCTCACAATTGTATCTTTCAAGTGGGCTTATACAATTTAAAAACCCCACACTCTGAGTTTTCTAGCTCTCCTCAAATAACCAATAAGAATGAGATTTTTCTGGCTTAATCTCAAAAGAAACCAACACAATGAAAATTATAATAATGTAAAATACCTGGATTTCTCCTTTTGTTGCAGCCCGGAAGAACCAAGATGGAGTAGAAATTCGAACATAGAAGTTCAATGTCCAATACTCACTTTGAAATGGTTCTAGGTTCTAATTGATTTTAAATTAAATTAAGTTAGGCTAACTCTATTTGATTTTGATTCCATGAAGTGGAATATTACAATTCCTCTTTCAAATCAGATTGGAATGCAAAAACAAAATCAAATAAAAAAAGCTAATAAAAAAAAATATTAAATATGCACAATCTAGCTTAAGAAGTTTACAAACTTATCTCTCAGAATAATGCTTTAATTTTACTTGAATTGGATATCAAACTCTGAAATTCGTGCTCTATTTATAGTTACAGAAATCACGTCTACGACTGGTCGTAGGATGAACTGATTTTTGAAATTTGGAGCGTGATCAAATAAAACCGTTCCATGACTGGTTATAGGTACTTCACGACCGGTCGTGAGGCCTTCACGATTAGTCGTGACCTGCCCACGACTGGTCGTGAAGAGCCAGGAATAGTTGCTGAAGTTTGAGTCGTAACTGCTGGATTGGTCATGAACGAGTCATGCATTGTTCACACGATCGGTCAAGCAGACTCTAGGACTGGTCGTGGCTTAACAAAAAATTTTAAAAATTTACACCAAACTTAGGACTGGTCTTAGAATTTCTTGGACTGGTCGAGTCAGTGCTAGCACTAGTCGAACAGAGTCCAGGACTAGTCGTAGAACAATCCAAACACTTATAAAGTAATTCAATTTGAATTATGTATCTCAAATGACCTATCCTAAGGTCAATCTAAGGTCATTCATACCTTAAACATGAAGTATAAACATTGAACCTTCTTTTCTTCAGATGATGGATGATCTTTGATGTTTATTAAGCTTGAGATCTCGACACATGATGAAGTTTGAACTTGAGATTTTTTGGAAGCTTGAATTTATAGTTCTTGAGCTGTACTTCTCCTTGAGTCTTGAACAAGATCTTGTCTTTCGATGTAGTTTTAAAACTCTGAATCATACAGAAGAGAACAATGTAGTTGATCTTGTAGTTCTTGAAGTAGATCTTTGTTCTTGACTTAAAGCATTGTCCTTGCATATGTGATGCATTGTCTTGAACATATATACCAATCTGCTACACAAGACACAAATTAAGGTTTTGATACTACAAAATTTAACAATCAAAGGAGCATGAAACCATAGCACTTACACTTATGAAGTGGTCCATCTAATGTGGATCAAGATGGAAAGTTCAAGTCCTCACTTCAAGTCAAGCAAGTTCAACATCTACTATGATTCAAGACCTTTAGTTCAAGTTATGAAGTAGATGAAGATGGAAAGTTCAAGCTTTACTAAGTTCAAGTTCTACTACACTTCAAGTTGAAGATCAAGCTCCATCTTCAACTACACGTTCTATTGAAGAATCATGTAGAAGAACAAGTTTCAAACTTCAATGTTCAGCCTTTTCAGGTATAACAGACCCTTTAAAGTCCTTAGACCTAAATGCTTTCAAATGAGAAACTTATATGTATTTTTATACTATTGTTAGGCTTAAGTTTGACTAGTCTAGCCTTAGGTTCAACTAGTCTAAGCTATGGCTCGACCAGTCGAAGAAAATCTTCGACCAGTCTAAGTTTAAATTCTAAAACATGGATTTTTCTGTTACTTCCTCGACCAGTCGATCAGACTACTCGACCAGTCAAAGAGGGATGTTCGACCAGTCGAGGGTTGCTCGACTTGAAGTCTAGCAACTAAAATCTGTCACCCTCGACCAGTCGGAGCCCATGCTCGTCCAGTCGAACTGGGCCCTCGACTAGTCAAGCAGGGCCTTCGACTAGTTGAAGAACCGTTTTATCCGATCGCGCTCAAAATTTAAAAATTTGTTAAACCTTAGACGAGTCGAAGGAGATCTTAGACGAGTCAAAACAACAATTTTTCAGCCTATATATAAAGGCCTTCTCTCAATCCAAAATTACTAATCCAAGCTAGTAAAAGTATTCATCAAGAGAGAGAGAAGTCCCCATTATCCTCAAGCTATTGCATGGTATTTTTAATATTTCTTTAGTAAATTTTTGTTTTAATTTCTTGATCTCCTTTTTATGAATCTTATTCTTTAAAGAGAGTAGATAATCTTCTTTGAGATCATGAGGAATTAAAAAAAGTAGCCTTTGGTTTGAATCAATTTAAAATCAATCTAGAACCTAAAACCTTTGTTTATGTGACTGGACATTAAACATTCTACTTCAAGAGAAGCGGTTCTATAGGCTACATCAAAAGATACGCCTTTAAGGTGAAGATAAGTGTATTTCTATCTTTTATATTTTGGTTTGTTTGAGATATCCAGAAAATCTCAATTGTTAGTTTGTCTAAGATAGCCAGAAAATCTCTGTGTGGGGTTTTTGTTTGTGATAGCCCTTTAAAATCATAACTGTATAAGGTTACCCTGTGAAAATCTTATTTATACTAAAAGCCAATATCACGTAGAATGTGATTATTGGGAGTGGAGTAGGTGTAGTTGTTTGAGAACAGTTGTTGTACACAAATTTGTGGTGAATGATTGTAATTTTATTTATGCAAATGTGGTGAATGCTTGTAATAGATAGCTTTATTGTTTCTTGCTTAGTTTGAGATCTTGATCCTTATGATTGTTCATGAAATAAGGTTGTCCTACCTAAACTTTATTTTGGGTTTAGGTTGTCTTACAAACTAAGTTTGAATCAATTTTTTAATACTAGTGAGAGTATATTTTCTAATTTATTTATTATTTCTGCAAGTTAATTTTTATGTGGTATAGTCCTATTCACCCCCCCCCCCTCTAGTACTGTTAAGCTCGCCCTTTTCAAGATTCTTTCTTTATAAATACCTTAGGTTGCTTCTTATTTAAATGATCTAGAATCCAAGAGAGTTTGAGCCTATTATTCCAATATCTACATACCTTCTTACTCACTCTCTCTTTCTCATTAGAGTTCATCATTCAATCATTTACTTAAGCATCAACTCTTATCTTATATACTTGAATTGAATTATAAACTCTAGCATTCATTGAGTTTCCAACTAATTATACTATCTTTGAAACTCTTGAATGCCTAGCTCATGAGAACCTTCTCTACTAATTTAAATATTATCATTTAAATAGAGAAGATCAAAACCCTAAACTTCACAACCTCAGAGCCTTCGCAAAAACACCATTAACAGGTTTCGGTTCAAGGAAGCTGAAGATTCTTCGTCATCATCGAAAATCTTCACATTACACAAGAACAGGACTCACCAACTTACTTTGTAAGTATTTAGAGTCTGATGTGTCTGAAGCACTTTCCTTGTGTAAGATTGAGATTTAGAGTTTAAGTACAAACTCGCCACGTCCTAGTTGTAGGCCTCTGACAAGAAAATACGTGTCTTTATGTAGGACGTGTAGCCTTACGTAAGTTGTGCCTTGTGTAGGCTTGGGTTGCCATGTGTATTCTGCCAGTGTTGTGTCCTTAGGTAGGACGTGTTGCCTTGTGTGGGCATCTAGGAACCTTATGTAGGTGTCCTAGTTTAACCTTGTGTAGGTTGTGAAGTTTCATGGTTAACCTGATTTAAAACTATTGGATAGTAAAATTTGATACACTCTAGGAGAGAGTGCGTCCGCAGGGAGTGGAGTAGGCAAGTAGCCAAACCACTATACATGATTGTGTTTGGGATTGTTTTGAGTACATTTATCTAATTATGCCTATGTTCATCATATGTTTACAATGATGCATGATTTAGTTAATGTATAAGTATTGATAAAAGTCACATCCTACACACAATATACACTATCCTTATAAGCTTTGCTGTTACATATGAATCTTGTATAAGCCTATGTGAATTGGACCTTCTATTGGCTTGGAAGCCATAAAGTTACTTTGCCTTACTTTCTTTATTTTAAAAGTTAGGTATAGGTTATTATTAAAAGATAACAAATTTTGAAAAAGTCCTATTCACCCCCCTCTAGGACACTTAGTTATACTTCATACTTCAGTAGTAGCGGCTCTACCTGTAAGTGCTATGGTGTCATGCTCCTTTGATTGTCAAATTTTGTTGTGCCAAAAACTCTATCTGTGTCTTGTGTTTGTGTGTTGATATATATATGATCAAGACACTGCATCACAATGGTTCAAGACATGTACAGTACTCTGCTTCAAGAAATGTAAAGTCATGTACTTTAAGCATCAATGTTTAGAGCTACATCGATAAAAAGACTATATTTTAAGACTCAAGTACATTTCAAGACTCAAGTACAACTCAAGATGAAGTTTAATTTCAAGCTTTAGAAGATCTCAAGATCAAGCTACATCAAGTAGAGATCTCAATCTTCATAAGGTCAAAGGTCATCCATTATCAGAAAAGAATGAAGTTCAACATTCATACTTCATGTCCCAGGTATGATTGACCTTAGATTGACCTTAGGGTAAGTCATTTCGGATACATAATTCAAGCTGTATGTTTATATATGAATTTGGTCTGTTCTAAGACTAGTCCTGGACCTTGTTCGACTAGTCCTAGCACTGGTTCGACCAGTCCTAAGTTGTTGAAGATTTTTGAAATTTTTTGGTTACTCTACGACCAGTCCTAGAGACTTCGACCGGTCGTCGGGAGGTCACGACTCAATCTTCGACCAGTCCTAAAACTACGACTCAAACTCCAGCAACCAAGCCTGGTTGTCTACGACTAGTCCTGGGTCTGCTACGACTGGTCGTAGGTGGTCTAAGACCAGTCGTAGAAATCCTAAGACTAGTCGTAGAACAATTTTCAAAGATCGCACTTAAAAATTCAAAATGCCATTGAAGCTATGACCAGTCAAAGGGTTCCTAAGACCAATCGTATACGTGATCTTTTCCTCTATAAATTGAACACAAATTTCAGAGTTTTTCATCAATTAATTTCAAAAAAAATCAAGCCTCCACTCTGAGATAAGTTTGTTCATTTTAAGCTACGCTGTGCATATTTAATATTCTTTTTGTTAGCTTTTCTTATTTGATTTTATTCCTATATTCCAATCTTATTTGAAAAGAGGAATTGTTGTATTCCTTCTTCTTGAAATCAAAATCAAATAGAGCTATGCCTATTTGAATTAATTTAAAATTAATTAGAATTTAGAACCATTGTAAAGTGAGTATTGGACATTGAATGTTGATTCGAACATCTACTCCGATTGGTTCTACCGAGCTACTACAAAAAGGAGAAATCCATGTATTTTACTTTTATGTAATTTACATTCTTTTGGTTTCTTTTGAGATTGAGCCAGAAAAATCTCATTGTGTTGGTTATCTGAGGAGAGCCAGAAAACTCAGAAAGTGTGGGTTTTTTATTGTGTAAGTCCAAGTTAAAAAGACACAATTGTGAAGGTTTTAGGTGAACCTGTGAAACCTATCTTATTAGTGAACGCTAATATCCCCTGTGTGAGGATATTAGGAGTGGAGTAGCATTCTGTGTGGCTGTTGTTGAACAGTTGGTGTACACACAATCGAACCACTATAATTCTTTGTCTTGTGGTTTGAATGTTTGCTTAAGTTTTATATCTTTTATCATTCAGATTTGTGGAATGTATGTGTGGATGTGAATGTTGTAAAATTTACATTTCAAGGCACAGTGGGAATGTTGTAATAATTTAGATTTAAATTCCTGCAATTTATTTCAATTCCTTGTTATTTATTTATTCCTCTCCGGTTTAAGTTTTTGATACAAATGATGTTCTAGAAATAAGGTTGTCCTGCCATAAACCCTTGGTTTTTATGGTGTAAGGTTATTCTTAGAACTGAATTCGTATCAACCTCTCAATTCTTGTTTATTGAGCTTGCTTTTATTTCAGCATTGTGAATTGATTTATTTTATTTAGTTATCATATTCGTTTATTCCGTTGTTAAAGTTTTATTTAGGACGCCCCCCCCCCCTCCCCCCCCATAGGACGTATAGCTAGGCCATTTCAGGTGGTATCAAAGTCTAATAGCTCGCTCTTATTACTTTTTATTTGGATTTATTTCCTGAGCTAACGATCTAAGCTATTTAAAAGATGTCAAATTTTGATAGCCTATCAACCACTAGGCCTTCACCCTTTGATGGCTCAACTATGCCTATTGGAAAGCTAAGATGAGGATCTTCCTCAAATCAACGGATGAGAGTGTGTGGCAAGCCACAGTGACTGAATGGAACCCACCTACCACTGAAGTGACTGGTATCGATGGTTCAAAATCAATGAGAGTAACACCATATTTCTCATGGACCACTCTTCAGAAAAATGAGAGTAGTGCCAATGCAAAAGCATTAAATGCAATCACTTGCACATTATCACCGAATGAATTCAAAAGAATTATATCCTGCGATACTGCAAAGCAAGCTTGGTATATATTAGAAATGACACACGAGGGTACATCAATTGTAAAAAAATCTAAAGTCCAACTCCTCACAACCAAATTTGAAGAAATTCATATGGAGGAAAATGAAATGTTTAGGGACTTTTACACAAGATTAAATGACATTGTAAACTTAATGTGGGGTCTTGGCGATAAAATCTCAGAAAGTAAAGTGTGTACAAAGATATTACGCTCACTTCCTGAACAGTTCAACTCTAAGGTAACCACAATCCAAGAACTTCGTGATACGGACAATATGAGGGTAGAAGAATTAGTTGGTTCTTTACAAACCTATGAGTTAAACTTTAAAGCTCCTAAAAGTAAATCTATCGCTCTTAAATCTTCTAAATGTATTTCTCAAGAAAACTCTGATTCTAAAGATGATATGGCTCTTTTAGAGAAAAAGTTTCACAAGATTTTCAAGAGTAAAAAGAGGGTTGATTTTCAAAAATCAAATGATAAGAAAAGATCAAAAGCTAAATCTAAAACTTGGAAATCTTTGAAAGATAGTTAATGTTACAATTGCCAAGAATATGGGCATTTAGCAAACAAATGTCCTAAAAAGGACAAACCCAAAAAGAAGGGTATGTTGGCTACTTGGGATGAATCGTCTAATTCTGAAGCTTCTTCTGAATCAGAAGATTCTGAAACCGAGTCGGGCAGTGAAATTAAAGCCCTTATGACTCTAACCAAATTCACTTTTTCAGATCATGATGATTCAACTAGCAAAGAAAATCTGAATAGTGATTATGAAAATGAAGATGATCTTTAAGACGCTTACAATGCCTTATACAAAGAAAGTTGTAAAATTGTTATCAAACTTAAACTTCAAAAAGAAAAGTTTTTTAAACTCAAAGAATGTTTTGAATCTCTTGTTTTAGAAAAATCTCAAATTTTAGATTGTTTTGAAAAATCAAAATGCGATTTAGAATTCAAAACCTCCCTGATTGAAAATCTGAAATCTGAAAATGAGAAACTTAAAAATGAAGTATCTTCTCTTCTGAGTTTAAAGGATACATGGAGGTATGCCCAAGGAGATCCAAAGTTAGAAAAACTTTTATCCGGATCTAGAAAATGTGGCGACAGATCCGAGTTGGGTTACGATAAAAATATTCCTCCTAAACAAAAGTATACTACTCCTAAGTTTGTGAAAGGAGAGTCCTCTAATTCAAAAGGGAAAAATATTAGTAAAAGTTTTTCTAAAAATACAAAAGTTTTTCAAAAACCTAAAAGCAGCTATGTCAACTTCAAAAATCAGAACAGAAACCCACTAGGTGAAAAGATAGTTGATTTACTCAAGGAGCTCTTAAAATCTAACTCAGTAGGTCATTCTTATAACAACAGACAGAAGAAGACCAACTATACTCCTAAACCCAAAACAGTTCTGAAATGGGTTCCTAAGGTTGCCTGCTTGGTTGCCCACACCACTTTCAAAGCTACAAGTCATTCAAAGTGGTACCTAGATAGTGGATGCTCCAGGCATATGACAGGCGACAAGGCTTTATTCACCGATCTTAAAGATATGACTGATGGATCAGTTACTTTTGATGATGGAAGCAATTGCAAGATAATTGGCCAAGGTACGGTTCAACTCTATAATCTTCCCATATTTAAGAACGTTTTATATGTTGAGGAGCTAAAACACAACCTGTTAAGCATATCCCAAATATGCGATAACAACTATAGTGTGAAATTTTCTAATCAAGGTTATGAAATCATAAACAAAATGGGTTCTATAATATTAACTTGTCACGCCCCAAACTCAAAAACCGGGCTCACAAAATTTCTGATCGCCAAATCTGGTGCCGACATCTTCCGTTGTACCCCATTCTCAGCTCTCAGTACAGTACGCACCATATTCCGATCCTGGGATCCTACAAGGAGAATTTTCAAAAAAAAATTATTTTGTAATGGAGCATAACCAAAAGTATACCCAATTCACAAAGGCAACATCATCATCACATATCCACTAATAGAATCAATTGAATACAATGCTAAAAGGGAAATACATATATTAAAGCTCCAGAAGATAGCTGTACGCTCCAAATTCAACACTGTTGTAACCTACCGCCACCTGCACGCATATATCGTGCATAAGCTTATAGAAAGCTTAGAGGGTGGTGAAAGTGTGTGCACAAGATAAGTGTCAAGTATACCATAAAGTCCATAAATCATACATCAACGGAATAAGCGAAAATACTGAGAAGATCATGAATCATACGATATAAGAGTAAGCGAAAATATACTGGTAAGTCCATGAGTACTATCAGCCATACCAAGGCTATGCGATGCAAAACATAATAAGACAATAACAGATGCTGAGGATGCAATGCAATATGTAAATCCTAACGAGCCACAAATACCATCAACCTCATCTAGGCCATATAAGTGCAAAAACATCATAGCCCAAAACGCTAAGTACTGCGGATGTAATATAATATGCGGTGCAAATGAAATGACCATGCTGGAATATGAAGTCAGGATGATAGTACGTAGTGTCACAGGCTATGGGGTCCATCACAAGGGACTTCTATTCAAACCATTCTCATCCCTAAATTTGGATAGTCAGATTTAATGTGGTAAACTCCTGATCTCAGGTTAGTCGCGCGCCCAACCGAAATCCTGGTCATGCGAAGGTACACGTAACAAATAGTTACGCACCACCAGCCCGAGTGGATAGTGAATAAATGAATGAATGGATATGCAATCCCTACTCAATAAGTCCACATATCAATACGGTTGCTCTCTGGAGAAATCACTATGGTCTATTATATTCGACACCGACTGCCTCCTCCCTAGCTACACAACCCAGCGAGCGGAATAGACCTCACTATCCGCCTGACCAGTACTCTGCCAATACCTATCCGGCTCGTCGATAGCGGACCCATTTACGAGCTAGTCATACTCAGCCCAGCTTATAGCCCCCTCACTCGGGCGGATAAGGCCACACCCCCTTCCAACCAACCACAACACAGTGGGAGACACGACCTCATGGTATAGGCATCGACGCTCATATTCCACTCGGTCTAAACGATGGAGCATCTCCTGGTACCAAGGAGGTTCTGGGATTTTCACCCCAAGATATCCTACGTGCCCACAGTGCTAGAACCAAGCATTTTCGGTGTCCCATCTGGCCATCCACGATGTGTTTGTGGAGGCGACGGCCCTAATGTCGATAGGGCGTATAATGATCAAGTCACATATATGCGAGATGCATGAGTCACACTATCCAGTCATGCAGCAATCCTGCACATACGACGCGATAATGTGGGCACTCCGTCATATAAAGAGTCTCGTAAATAGTCTGCCCAATGGCGTATGCTATGATCAAACATTCCTCATATCAGGCATACATATGATGCGTATGCGCAGGAATCATGGAGTTATACTAAGCATTTTATATGGTGATGAACTATCCTTACAACGAAGATGGGCTTTGATGGCCTACACACAACAAGTACGGGCCTATCAATGGGCCCTAGGGAGAAGTACAATGCGGACATTTAACCAACATTATCCTTACAATGTGGACGTCAAACCAACATTGCTCCCAAGGCATGGCCCGCCATAAAGGTCAACACATAAACCATGGTGGAATCACATTACAATGGGCCTCAACCCATGGGCTCCAAATACATCACAGTGGGTCTCAACCCACGGGCCCTATACACATCACAGTGGGTCTCAACCCATGGGCCTTAGAATACATCAAAATGGGCCTAATCACATGGTCCTCATATATGTTAAGGTGGCCTCAACAACGGGCCTCATACACATGACGGTGGGCCTCAATAACGGGCCTTCATACACATGATGGTGGGCCTTAATAACGGGCCCTCACACACATCAAGGTGGGGCCTCAATAACGAGCCTTGAATACATCACAATGGGCCTCAACCCATAGGCCCTAGCATACATCAAAATGAGCCTAATCACATGGTCCTCATATATGATAAGGTGGCCTCAACAATGGGCCTCATACACATGACGGTGGGCCTCAATAACGGGCCCTCATACACATCAAGGTGGGGCCTCAATAATGAGCCTTGAATACATCACAATGGGCCTCAACCCATGGTTCCTAATACATCACAATGGGCCTTGCCAAATGGTTGGACGGTTTAGATACAACACATGCATCATAGTGGGTCCCATAGGGATGGAAGGCATAGATGAAGTACATACCTCAAGGTGGAGTTCACACTAATCGAAGGTGTGGATTACAAAACATACATCAGTGGTCCCATGTGGGGCCCACCATAACATGTATCTACCATCCAATCTATTTAATAAGGTCACACAGACCAAAAATAAATAGTAAATAAATATTATATTTATCAAGACTTGTGGAACCACGGAGGTTCCAAGGGCAAACGTTCAATCCTCCACTGCCTTTTCCTGTGTGGTCCACTTGATAGGCAGATCTGCCTCATTAGTCTCAAGCCTTAAGGCTAGCCTGCCATCAGGATGGACGGTTTGGATGGAACCCATACATCAAAGGCGGGATCCACTAACTGTCCAGTGGCCATGGCTGGACGGCATGTATAAAACACGTACACAGTGGGGGTGACGGTATGGTGTATAACACATACATTCATGTGGGTCCAACCATCCACTGCCTGTGGACGGTATGAATAAAACACATGCATCATTGTGGGTCCCACGTGGGGCCCACCATAACGTTTGTTTCCCATCCAATCTGTTGAGGAGGCCACGCATACCTGGATGAAAGGAAAAACAAATTTCATATGATCCAAGACTTCTATGAAAAACCCCAAATGGGTTTCAATGGCAGACATTCAATCAACATTGTTTCCTGTGATGTGGACCACCTGAGTTCCTGATGGAGCTGAGATTTGGAGGGGGCCCACCAAATCAATGACTTGGATAACAAACATACATCATGGTGGGGCCCACAGCTGGGGCCGTGGGTCCCTGCCGTCCGCGTACCTATTGCAGCAGGCGCTGCCTGCGTCTCTAGCAGCAGCAGCGTCTGCCGCCTATATATATTTTTTTTATTTTTTTATTTTGAAATCCCATTTTCTTGCGGTTTTTCATGCATGGGGCCCGCATCGGTCGAACCCACCCCGGCCACTGGTCTCCACAGACCATAAAAGATCCATCAAGCCCAATATTGGGCATATTTCGGTGTACAAAAACAGCAGGGTGTATTTTAACGGTGAACACCACTGTTTCCTATGCTATGGCCCACCAGATACTCAGATCAGCTTCATTTTTGGCTCAACGCCTAAAATGACCGGGAGAATGGAATGGATGACATGAATTAAGCCCATACGTCAAGGTGGGGCCTACATGAGCAGTCATTCCCAAAAGCTTTTTACCAAAGCTGCTATTTGAATTTCCAAGTTCACGTCCAGATGCATGCTGGACTGTTTTGGGTGTAGGAATATATTTAAGGTGGGCCCTGCTTGGGCCACCACATGGCTAGGTGGTGTAGAACCTACACATATATAAAGTGGGCCTCACCTACAAGTGGCTTGGATCAAATACATGCTTCATGGTGGGGTCCATCCAAGTGGGTCACACGGCCACATCAACACACAAAGAAAATAAACGAAAAAGAGGGAGAGAGAGAGAGAGAGAGAGATCGAGGGACACGCGTGATGGAGGGCTCCGCCACTACGAGTCTTCTCTTGCATTCAATCATACATTAAGTGAGTCCCAAAAAACGTCGGCCCATCAAATCAAAGATCAATGGTGGAGATTCCGTCTCCACCAAAATGGAAGGTCTAGATGACCTCTTTCAAACTTAGAAAGTAAACATCATGATGGGGTCCATGGAGAATGGCCCCATCATGAAATGATCATGATAATCAAGATGGGCCATCAGCCACATCTTAGGGTACAAAGTGAGATCCATACCATCGATCGGTAGGCCTCACTTGGCCCATCATAAAAACATGGAAATTACCCTATAGAAGCACCCACCATTTAATCTTCTTGGTCCGTTGGAAAGCCGATCTCCTTGTGCTCCGCTTTGATGGAGGGTGATGAGAGTTGAATGGTTAGGATGAAGGATTTGGAGTGGGAAGTGGGCCACACACACTCATTTTTCTCTCATGGAAGAGCTTGGACGTGAGCCTCCTCTCTTGCTTAGGAAAATGTGATGAGAAATGAGAGAAAGAGAGAGAGAGGTGTGGTGGTTGTAAGAGAGATGTGAGCGATGGATGTGAGGTGAGTGATGGGTGATGTGAGAGATTGTTGACTTTTGGGCTTGCTTGACTTGTGGAGAAAGAAAGTATGGGTGTGTGTACTTGACATGAGGTGATTGATTGATGGATTGATTGATTGAGTGATGGGACATGTTGTAGAGATTCTCTTAGGTTTGCAAATGCGCGGCGTTTTCTTTGAAATAAACGTCAGCCCACATCTCCCTGTCAGGGTATCGAATCGGTACACAAGTCATGGCATTGGAACCGCGGCGACAGTGCAGTTGCAATGGTACAAGTCTCAGATTAAGCTAACTCAAATCTACGGGATTCGACTTACGGTCACCCGCAAACGCCGATTATAAGTCGCCGGTTGCCGGAACTCGATGGGAAGGATCGCGGGAGTCGATGGAACAGTACAGACTAGGATACAGGTCTTACAGCTCTCTCTACCTAATAAAAATTTCATCCTCGAAATTTAAAACACGGCACAACCAATACAGATCTCAACCAAGGGAGGGAAATCCTATCGAAACACAACATCCCAACATAATCAAACACCTAAGAGATGGGGACAACGCCCGCGAATCTCAGCCTCCTGCTCCCAAAACGCCTCATCAACACTACGATGTTCCAACTGGACCTCGGATCCTGATCAGAAATGATCGAAACTAAAATAATATGTAGCCTCACAATCTCAACAATAGGGAGCTATATCAGAAAATCTCTAAGTTATTCGAACTCGGGGATCTAACCATTTTAAGTTCTCAACAATCATAGAGTGAAAGGGTAGCTATCAGCAGATATGTGATGTTATCTTCAGGTATTCCCAAGTTATGCTCTGATACCAACTTCTGTCACGCCCTAAACTTGGAAACCGGGCTCACAAAATTCCCGATCGCCGAATCCGGTGCCGACAGCCTCCATAGTACCCCATTCTCGGCTCTCAACGCAGCACGCGCCAGATTCTGATCCTGGGATCCTACAAGGAGGATTTTCAGAATGGTCCTCAACCCATGGGCCCTAGAATACGTCAAAATGGGCCTAATCACATGGTCCTCATATATGTCAAGGTGGCCTCAACAACGGGCCTCATAACATCACAGTGGGCCTCAATAACGGGCCCTCATACACATGATGGTGGGCCTCCATAACGGGCCGTCATACACATTAAGGTGGGGCCTCAATAACGAGCCTTAAATACATCACAATGGGCCTCAACCCATGGGCCCCAAATACATCACAATGGGCCTCAACCCACGGGCCTTATACGTCACAATGGGCCTCAATCCATGGCCCCTAATACATCACAATGGACCTCAACCCATGGGCCCAAGAATACATCAAAATGGGCCTAATCACATGGCCCTCATATATGACAAGGTGGCCTCAACAACGGGCCTCATACACATGACGATGGGCCTCAATAACGGGCCCTCATACACATGATGGTGGGCCTCAATAACGAGCCCTCATACACATCAAGGTGGGGCCTCAATAACGAGCCTTGAATACATCACAATGGGCCTCAACCCATGGGCCCTAATACATCACAATGGGCCTTGCCAAATGGTTGGACGATTTGGATACAACACATGCATCATAGTGGGTCCCATAGGGATGGACGGCATAGATGAAGTACATACCTCATGGTGGAGTCCACACTAATGTAAGGTGTGGATTACAAAACATACATCAGTGGTCCCATGTGGGGCCCACCATAACATGTATCTACCATCCAATCTATTTAATAAAGTCACACAGACCAAAAATAAATAGTAAATAAATATTATATTTATCAATACTTGTGGAACCAGGGAGGTTCCAAGGGCAAACGTTCAATCCTCCACTGCCTTTTGCTATGTGGTCCACTTGATAGGCAGATCTGCCACATTAGTCTCAAGCCTTAAGGCTAGCCTGCCATCAGGATGGACGGTTTGGATGGAACCCATACATCAAAGGCGGGGTCCACTGACTGTCCAATGGCCATGGCTAGACGGCATGTATAAAACACGTACATAGTGGGGGTGATGGTGTGGTGTATAACACATACATTCATGTGGGTCCAACCATCCACTGCCTATGGACGGTATGAATAAAACACATGCATCATTGTGGGTCCCACGTGGGGCCCACTATAACGTTTGTTTCCCATCCAATCTGTTGAGGAGGCCACACATACCTGGATGAAAGGAAAAATAAATTTCATATGATCCAAGACTTCTGTGAAAAACCCCAAATGGGTTTCAATGGCAGACATTCAATCAACACTGTTTCCTGTGATGTGGGCCACCTAAGTTCCCGATGGAGCTGAGATTTGGTGGGGGCCCACTTCAAGAAGGGGCCCACCAAATCAACGGCTTGGATAACAAACATACATCATGGTGGGGCCCACAACTGGGGCCTTGGGTCCCTGCCTTCCTCCTACCCAACGCAACAGGCGCTGCCTGCGCCTCTGGCAGCAACAGCGTCTGCTGCTTATATATATTTTTTTATTTTTTAAATTTGAAATCCCATTTTCTTGCGGTTTTTCATGCATGGGGCCCGCATCGGTCGAACCCACCCCGGCCACTGGTCTCCACAGACCATAAAAAGTCCATCAAGCCCAATATTGGGCATATTTCGATGTACAAAAACAGCAGGGTGTATTTTAACGGTGAACACCACTATGTTCCTATGCTATGGCCCACCAGATACTCAGATCAGCTTCATTTTTTGGCTCAACACCTAAAATGACCGGGAGAATGGAATGGATAGCGTGGATTAAACCCATACGTCAAGGTAGGGCCTACATGAGCATTCATTCCCAAAAGCTTTTTGCCAAAGCTACTATTTGTATTTCCAAGTTCACTTCCAAGTACACGTCCAGACGCACGCTGGACTGTTTTTGGGTATAGGAATATATTTTAAGGTGGGCCCTACTTAGGTGGGCCACCACATGGCTAGGTGGTGTAGAACCTACACATATGTAAAGTGGGCCTCACCTACAAGTGGCTTGGGTCAAATACATGCTTCATGGTGGGGTCCATACAAGTGGGTCACACGGCCACATCAACACACAAAGAAAATAAATGAAAAAGGGAGAGAGAGAGAGAGAGATCGAGGGACACACGCGATGGAGGGCTCCACCACTATGAGTCTTCCCTTGCACTCAATCATACATCAAGTAGGTCCCAAATAAATGTGGGCCCATCAAATCAAAGATCAACGGTGGAGATTCCATCTCCACCAAAATGGAAGGTCTAGATGACCTCTTTCAAACTTAGAAAGTAAATATCATGATGGGGTCCATGGAGAATGGCCCCATCATGGAATGATCATGATAATCAAGATGGGCTATCAGCCACATCTTAGGGTACAAAGTGAGATCCATGCTATCGATCGGTAGGCCTCACTTGGCCCATTATAAAAACATAGAAACTAGCCTATAGAAGCACCCACCTTTTGATCTTCTTGATCCGTTGGAAAGCTGATCTCCTTGTGCTCCACTTTGATGGAGGGTGATGAGAATTGATTGGCTAGGATGAAGGATTTGGGGTGGGAAGTGGGCCACACACACTCATTTTTCTCTCATGGAATGGACGTGAGCCTGTTCTCTTGCTTGGGAAAATGTGATGGGAAATAAGATAGAAAGGTGTGGTGGTTGTAAGAGAGATGTGAGTGATGGATGTAAGGTGAGTGATGGGTGAGGTGAGAGATTGGTTGACTTTGGGGCTTGCTTGACTTGTGGAGAAAGAAAGCATGGGTGTGTGTACTTGACATGAGGTGATTGATTGATGGATTGATTGATTGAGTAATAGGACATGTTGTAGAGATTCTCTTGGGATTGCAAATGCGCGGCGTTTTCTTTGAAATAAACGCTGACCCACATCTCCCTGCTAGGGTATCGGATCGGTACGCGAGTCGCGGCGTTGGAACCACGGCAACGGTGTGGTCGCAATGGTACAGTCTCAAATTAAGCCGACTCAAATATACAGGATTCAACTTACGGTCGCGCGCAAACGCCGATTATAGGTTGCCGGAACTCGATGGGAAGGATCATGGGAGTCAACGAAACAGTACGGACTAGAATACAGGTCTTACATAAGTGGTCGCAAAACTTCTAAAAACTGTTATATTGTAAGCGATGGTAGCTCATCTAATCATAAGTGCTACATGGTCCATACCGATGAGACAGAATTATGGCATAAATGCCTTGGACATGTACACTACCGGAATTTATACAGATTGAGCAAAGGAGAACTAATAAGAGGTATACCTAAATTACAAAAAGTACACAAAATATGTGGTGAATGCCAATATGGCAAGCAAACAAGGAGCTCTCACAAAAAGGTGAACTCCAATGCCACATTAAGACCCCTCGAGCTTCTCCACATGGATCTTATAGGACCTACATGGACGGAGAGTCGAGGTGGCAAAAAATACATCCTAATATTTGTGGATGATTTTACCAGATTCACTTAGGTTACGTTTTTAAGGGACAAATCAGAAACCCTTGATGAAGTAAAAAGTTCTCAAGTCTGTAAGATCCGTAGTGACTATGAATCTGAATTCGAGAATAGCAGTTTCGAAAAGTTCTGTAGCGATCAGGGAATATCGCATGAATTCTCTGCGCCCAAAACACGACAACAAAATAGAATTGTGGAGAGGAGAAATAGAGTGTTTCAAGAAATACGAAATGTAATGTTAAATAATATGAAGCTCCCTAGAAATCTTTGGGCTAAAGTAGTGAATACCGCCTACTATATTATTAACCAGGTTTATACTTGTAAATCTAATAATAAAACAACTTACGAACTTTTGATAAGAAGCATACTGTCAAATACTTTCAAGTTTTTGGCAATAGGTGCTATATTTTACGTGACCGTGAAATTTTGGAAAAGTTTGACACTAAGAGTGATGAAAGGATCTTTTTAGGATACTCTTTAAACAGTCGTGCATATCGTATACTGAACGACAGGACCGGCGTGATTTAAGAGTCCATTAATGTGGAAATTGATGATCAATTGAATATACCTGCCCAAAGTTCAGATAATGATGAAGTTCTTTTAATTGACAAACCAGATACTTCATCAAATCAAGAAAACTCTGAACTGAGGACTGTCAAAGATCATCCAACCACTCAAATTCTTGGAAACCCTCTCACTGGCGTGCGCACTCGTAGACAATTATAAGACATGTAATTATGTATGCTTTACTTCCCAAATAGAACCAGTGAACGTAAAAGAAGCTCTTTCTGACGAAAACTGGATAGTTGCCATGCAAGAAGAACTTAATCAATTTGTTCGTAATGATGTCTGGTATCTCGTTCCTAGACCTAAAGATAAACACATTATAGGAACAAAATGGATTTTCAAAAATAAGTCTTATGAACTTGGAAATATAATTCGAAACAAGGCAAGACTGGTCATACAAGGGTACACTCAAATAGAAGGCATTGATTACGATGAAACTTTTGCCCCAGTTGCTCGCCTTGAATCAATCAGACTTTTTATATCCATTGCATGTTTTAGAAAGTTTAAAATTTATCAAATGGATGGAAAGAGTGCTTTTTTGAATAGCAATTTACATGAAGAGGTATATGTTGAGCAACCTACAGGGTTTGAAGACCTTAAGTTTACTGATCATGTATACCGTCTTAAAAAGGCCAAGCTCCCAGAGCATGGTATGAGAAATTGACTAAGTTTTTACTCAGTCATAATTTTCAAATGGGCAGTGCAGATAAGATGCTTTTTATTAAGAAAAACAATAATGATGTTTTAATTGTTCAAATCTATTTTGATGATATTATTTATGGATCAACTTGTACTAACATGACTATTGAGTTTACAGATTTAATGAAATCTAAGTTCGAGATGAGCATGGTTGGGGAATTACATTATTTCCTAAGGTTGTAAGTAAAACAATAACCTGATGGAATTTTTATTTCTCGAACCAAGTATGATTTGAACTTGATTAAAAGGTTCGGATTTGAGAATGGTAAGAATTTTGATACTCCCATGTGTACATCTTTAAGACTCTCAAAAGACTCTACAGGTAAAGATGTAGATCCTAAATTGTATCGTAGCATAATTAGCAGTTTGTTTTATTTAACTGCTAGTAGACCTGATATAGCTTTCAGTGTTGGTATTTGTGCAAGATATCAGTCTAATCCTAAAGAATTTCATTTAACTGTTGTTAAGAGGATTATTAGATATGTTGCAAATTCTGTGCATTTGGGTCTTTGGTATCCATATGATACTAGTGTCCAGTTGGCTGGGTATTCAGATGCTGATTGGGCTGGTGATATTGATGATAGAAAATCAACCAGTGGTGGTTGTTTTTACATTAGAAATTGCTTGGTTTCTTGGTTTAGCAAGAAGCAAAGTTCTATATCGCTCTCAACTGCTGATGCTGAATACATTGCAGCTGGAAATGCATGTACTTAGCTTGTTTGGATGAAACGTATGTTAAGCGATTATGAAATTACACAGGACTCAATGGTTTTATATTGCGATAATTCCAGTGCAATAAATATTTCTAAAAACTCAATCCAGTATTCACGTACCAAGTACATTGACATTAGGTATCATTACATTCGTGAATTAGTGGAAGAAAAAATAATATCTTTGGAATATATTCCTACCGAGACTCAACTTGCGGATATTTTCACTAAACCACTTGACAAAAGTAGGTTTACTAAATTAAAGTTTGATCTTGGTATGTGCAATTTAAATTGAATATTCTTACATTATTGTATCATATTATATATATGTTTATTTATCTTTTTGGTTGATTTTTAAAATTAGTTGTAAAATGAAATTTTTGGCCGGTACTCGACCAGTTGTAAGTATACACGACCAGTCTTGGTACGACCGGTCGTGTATATTCATGACCAGTCGGGAAACTCATGAAATCCCTTAAAATTGGGGAAAAACTTCTTCTTCTTCATTTCCATTTCACTCTCCAATGAGCTTAAGCCCGACCAGTCGAACCCACCATCATTTTCCTTCAAGGTTAGTGGTTCTTTTACATTTTTCTTATAGAATCTTGCTTATTGTATCTCATTTTTTACTCTTGTTCACTTTATTTGGTCTTTTAGTGCAAGATTGGGGTTCTTCTTTTCAAAAATCTGATCTATCAAAACCCATTCCATATTTTTTTAATCTAGTTGTTTTCTTGTATCTGGTATTGCAAATGGATCCCAGAGGGAAAAAGAAATCTTCCGTGGTCCATCTTCTTCTAGATCAACTCCTATCATACAACGCCATCTTCAGTCTCTCAAAAATGATCCATCCGATGTACGGGATTTGTGTATGCGCAATATCATCGTTGAACGTCCAGTTGATCTTAACTACATTGCTCAACTTGGTATCCTACCTCTACTCCAATCTGTAGGTTGAGATAACATCTTACATTGGGGTGGGCCTGCATACCAATTTATTGCTCAATCCATGTTAGTATGCATCTCTGATTTTTCATATGAGAATTTAACGTTTAAAATTGATACTAGAGAAGGTCTATTTGAAGTAGATCGACATTTAATAACTAGTCTCATGGAAATCCTTGTTAATGATGAGGGTATTCCCATTCATACATTATTTGAAAAACCCTCTGAATCAGAAAAACAGATGCTCACTAGAGATTTATACACTATGGAAGTGCAATGGACCCATAAAGGAAATACGCTCCCCTTAAGGTATTTGTTACCCAGATACAGGGTTCTTTATAGAATCTTTATCTCAAATCTGTATCCGCGATCTGGCAATAAAACAGAACTAACTGCCTTTATGGTTCATGTTTTACATTATGTCATTACTGGTGTAAAGATCTGTCTACTTTCTTTAATTTGTCATTTCATCATTCAGTTTCGAATCCATCCTGGTCATAGTGATCTTCCATTTGCCTATCTTATGACTGTTTTAGTTACTCACATGCTCGTGGCTATGCCTGTTGGAGAGGCCCCTATTCATCATCTTATTTTTAACAATACAAATATTAACAAGATGAAATTGGGATTGGCTCCTGGCCAAGTGGATGTTGGTGATAGTGGTACTGAAGCTGGGCATGAAGCGGAAGATGCTGGCAATCTTCCTGATGATGTTGATATGAATGATATTTTCAATGAGCTTGATTCAGATTCTAGAAATTATCTTGACTATGAGCCATCTGAGTTTGATGCTCGTCTTCGTACTCCAGAGGAGAAGGTAGAGAATATGAATGTTGCCCATGATTTTCAGTTTAAATATATATGCAAGTATTTTAGGCGCTTGAACAAGGGGATGCATAAACTTGATCCTACCATTCCTGCTCCATCTTCAGGATCTGATTGAATGATTTTAATTCTTGGTCTGTATTACTCCATCTTTTAATCATTTACATTGTTTCTTCCTTTGTCATTTTGTGACAAAAAGGGGGAGAAGGCTTTTGGAAGCTTTTGGTTTGATTGCTTATTGATATAAGTAGTACTAATATGTGTAGTAATCATTATATTTTTTTTCATATATGTGCTGCTACTCAGGGGGAGTAAGTATAGATGAGTCTAGATGAATGTTGTGTGCTTGCTAGTTTATGACAACTGGTGCATGATTCTTTATTATGCATGTGGTGCTTCTCTTATTTTTATATGAGTGTGTTTTGTCACAAATTTGACAAAGGGGGAGATTGTAAGTGCTATGGTCTCATGCTCCTTTGATTGTCAAATTTTGTTGTGTCAAAACCTCTATCTGTGTCTTGTGTTTGTATGTTGATATATATATGATCAAGACACTGCATCACAATGATTCAAGACATGTACGGTGCTCTGCTTCAAGAAATGTAAAGTCATATACTTTAAGCATCAATGTTCAAAGCTACATCGATAAGAAGAGTACATTTCAAGACTCAAGTAGCTTTCAAGACTCAAGTACAACTCAAGATGAAGTTTAATTTCAACCTTTAGAAGATCTCAAGATCATGCTACATCAAGTAGAGATCCCAAGCTTCATAAGGTCAAAGGTCATCCATTATCTAAAAAGAATGAAGTTTAATGTTCATACTTCATGTCCTAGGTATGATTGACCTTAGATTGACCTTAGGGTAGGTCATTTTGGATACATAATTCAAACTGTATGTTTACATATGAATTTGGTCTGTTCTAAGACTAGTCCTGGGCCTTGTTCGTCTAGTCCTAGCACTAGTTTGACCAGTCTAAGAAATTCCATGACCAGTCTAAGAAATTCCATGACCAGTCCTAAGTTGTTGAAGATTTTCGAAATTTTTTGGTTACTCTACGACCAATCCTGGAGACTGTTTGACCGGTCGTAGGGAGGTCACAACTCGACCTTCGACCAGTCCTAGAACTACGACTCAAACTCCAGCAACCAAGCCTGGTTGTCTACGACCAGTCCTGGGTCTGCTACGACCGGTCGTAGGTGGTCTAAGACCAGTCATAGAAATCCTAAGACTGGTCATAGAACGGTTTTCAAAGATCGCGCTTAAAAATTCAAAATGCCGTTGAATTACGACCAGTCGAAGGGTTCCTAAGACCAGTCGTAGACGTGATCTTTTCATATATAAATTGAACACGAATTTCAGAGTTTTTCATCGATTAATTTCAAGAAAATTCAAGCCTCCACTCTGAGATAAGTTTGTTCATTTTAAGCTACGCTGTGCATATTTAATATTCTTTTTGTTAGCTTTTCTTATTTGATTTTATTCCTATATTCCAATCTTATTTGAAAAGAGGAATTGATGTATTCTTTTTTCTTGGAATCAAAATGAAATAGAGCTACGCCCATTTGATTTAATTTAAAATCAATTAGAACTTAGAACCTTTGTAAAGTGAGTATTGGACATTGAACGTTGATTCGAACATCTACTCCGATTGGTTCTGCTGGGCTACTACAAAAAGGAGAAATCCAGGTATTTTACTTTTATATAATTTACATTCTTTTGGTTTCTTTTGAGATTGAGCCAGAAAAATCTCATTGTATTAGTTATCTGAGGAGAGCCAGAAAACTCAGAAAATGTGGGTTTTTGGATTGTGTAAGCCCAAGTTAAAAAGCTACAATTGTAAAGGTTTTAGGTGAACCTATGAAACCTATTTTGTTAGTGAACGCTAATATCCCCTGTGTGAGGATATTAGGAGTGGAGTAGCATTCTGTGTGGCTGTTGTTGAACAGTTGGTGTACACACAGGCGAACCACTATAATTCTTTGTCTTATGGTTTGAATACTTGCTTAAGTTTTATATCTTTTATCATTCAGAATTATGGAATGTATGTGTGGATGTGAATGTTGTAAAATTTACATTTCAAGCATAGTAGGAATGTTGTACTAATTTAGATTTAAATTCCTGCAATTTATTTCAATTCCTTGCTATTTATTTATTCCTCTTTGGTTTGAGTTTTTAATACAATGGACGTTCTAGAAATAAGGTTGTCCTACCATAAACCTTGGTTTTTATGGTGTAAGGTTGTCCTTAGAACTGAATTCATATCAACCTCTCAATTCTTGTTTATTGAGGTTGTTTTTATTTCAGCATTGTGAATTGATTTATTTTATTTAGTTATCATATTCGTTTATTCCGCTGTTAAAGTTTTATTTTGGCATCGTCTTATTCCCCCCCCCCCCCCCCAAGGACGTATAGCTAGGCCATTTCACTACCGTAATTTCAAATATAATAATAATATATAATAATAATAATTTTTTATAAATGCCATGTACGTGGGCAGGAACAATTCTTGGCAAAATTTTGGATATCACATGTGGGACCCATCTTCATGTATATATCTAATATAATC
Organism: Magnolia sinica; assembly: GCF_029962835.1. Taxonomy (NCBI): domain Eukaryota; kingdom Viridiplantae; phylum Streptophyta; class Magnoliopsida; order Magnoliales; family Magnoliaceae; genus Magnolia; species Magnolia sinica. The sequence continues at coordinate 32,987,395 of NC_080581.1, forward strand.
CATCCACCGACTTCTCTAAATCATTTTAGGCCATGGGCTAAAAGATGACACAGATTCAAGTCTCAAGTGGGCCGCATGAAGGGAAACAAAATCCTGCAATTGAAACCTTCCAAGGCCTAGTGTGGGGTCCCTGTTTATACAAACCTGTCCTAGTTAAGCTCATTGGGCTCTGCTCGAGCTGTCCTACACGATGAATAAAGTATATCATCCTTGTGGGGGGCCACTTTGATGGTGTGACCAAAACCAAACACACACACACACACACACACACACACACACACACACACACACACACACACAATAAAGGAAATTGAGACCTCCTGTTAGTGTCTTAGGCGGGCAGATGGCCACTTGGGGTGTGGAGTGGGGCCCACACATTGGATCCCCTATGTTGTATGTGTTTCATCCATTCTTCCCATATGGTAGCCAAAAATGAGACATGGCCACACCACTAGAAACAATGGGGACAAAGATATCCACCATTGCAAGCTTTATGTGGCCCACCGTGTAGATTGTATGCCATTTAATGGTGTCACAGGCAATACATGACTTGTACCCTATCCAAGTGTGGCCATGATATTGGGAAGACACAACTATCAGCTTAATTCAAGGCATTTGGGGGCCACACAGGGGGTCCACTGCGTACATTGTCCAGCAGGGCTCACCTTGTGGGGCCACTCCGACGTATCTATTTAATCCATGCCACCCATCTGTCCCTCCAATTCATTTTAGGATGGGGCCCAAAAATGTGGCCAATCCATATCTCAAGTGGGTCACACCTCAAGGAAGAGAGGGACAATGGTGTCCACCATTGAGACCTTCCTAGGACCCACAATGATGTCTGTATTTTATCCATGACCCGCCATGATGTATCTATTTTATCCATATCGTACATATATTTTCCATATCAGTTTAGGTCATGAGCCCATAGATAAGGCCGATCAGACCCTCAAGCAGGTCGCACCAAAGAAAATATGGCTATTCGATGTCTCCATTGGAACCTTCCTAGGAACCACTATAAAGTTTAATTGCAACCCACACACTTAGTGGGACCCATCATGGACCCCAAACTGGTAAATGTATTGTGTAGTCGGGCTATCCATCCACATGGCAAACCCATGATAGGTGTGGCCCACAGTAGCCCCCACCTTGGTTTTTACATGTTACATCCACTACGTTCTTTCATTGTTAACCCATCCAAAGGGCATGTTTGAGATTCTAATAGGCCGCCTTGTAGGCCCGGCTTTAGGGCGTTATACTCCCTACCTTAGTGTCATTTAAGGGACCCACCACGATTGTTGGTGAACCCCACATCTCGTGCCTTTCTAGGCTGTTATGAGCATACTTAGGTTGTAATTAGAGGCTATGACCGGCACCCATCTTGGACTCTTTTTGTGCCCACATGGCTCGCTATAAGTGGGCCTTTCGACTATAGACCCACCTATATAAGAGCATGCGGGGGCTATTCGGGGTAGATTTGAGTGGATCCAACCTCGTCATATTCATATTAGATTTGTGAAGCCCATAGTGATTTTATTTGCAATTCAACTTAATCATGTGTCCTCTTTAGTGAATAAATGATGCCCACACCATGGGTTGCCTGGTTGTTCATGTTGTGGCCACCCATTAGGTCTGCCTGGATTTATATATAATGGTCGTATCATGGGCCAACCCTGTGGTTTGTGTTATGTTTCCACCATTGAACTACCGTTTGGGTTCCACACATTGCATGTATTGAGCCCATCGTAGGCCTGTGTTTAATTAATTGTGAACTGCTTAGGCATAGTTGTAGGACCCACTTTGATGACCATTTCGGGCCCACTATGATTGTTTGTGAATCCTACAATATGTTACCCCGTTTGAATGCCAATAGTTGTATGTTTTGGCCGCTTAGGTGCGAGCTTACTAAGTGGGCTCATTGGCTTGTAAGACCACTTAAGTATAGCCATATGGGCCTCGATAAGCTTGTTTTCGAAGTAGGTTCCACCCATTATGAATGGTGAATTTCCATGTGGTGTAATAGTTTCCTTGATAATTTATGCAGTATTATCTTAGTTATTTATGCGATGTTTGCACCCATGATTGCTATAACACTTCCTTTATGTTGACATGGTGCTTTCTTTATATTGATACGAAATTTTTTTATGTTAGATGTAGCATTGCTTTTACATTCTAGTTAACATTGCTTTATATTGATTTAGCCTTGCTTTATGCTTGATATGGTATTACGCACCTCATACATAATGGTCATAATTGTATGTTATCATATCTCATTTGTATCATGTGTACATGACTGGGATGATGTCTAAATTCAGGATTTTTTTAGCTTACCTATACATGGCAAGGCGGCATTGACAACTTTACAACTTTGGGCATTTTCAGCAGACCCATAAGAGATGGGGCCGCCTTGCATCTATGCACGACTTGCATGACATGGTTGCATGACTCAAATGATGGTCTCATGTATTCACGCGTCACATGATGCATTTGCATTCACTCCCTAACAACATCAGGGTTGTGGCCACCACAAGATTATCATGGTTGATAGCTTGAGTATGACATCGAAAATTTGGTAAAATTACAGGGCACGTAGGATGTCCCTAGGTGAAAGTCCCTAAACCCCATGGGCCAACAGGAAGCTCCAACATCGAGACTGAGTGGATAACATGAGCACCTAAGTGCCGAATACTAGTAGGTCACGTCTCCCACTTTGTCGTGGTCAGTTAAAAGGGGGTGTGACCTTACTCACTCGGGTGAAGGGGGTTATATGCTAGGTTGAGTCTGACCAGCTCGTGAAATTGATTCACTATTGGCGAGCCAAATAGGGATTGACATACCACTAACGAGGTGGATAGTGAGGTCTCTTCCACTTGTTGTATCATGCGCGCAATGGGGCAACAGGCCAGGGTCAGAGCGTACTTGTTCACAACCCTAAGTGTAGGGTCGCGATGTAGTAATAATCTTGATGAAACCAAGGTTGAATCCACAAGGATTAATCTTGTGTATTTATTCTGAGAGTAATTAGAATTAAAACTAGGAGAAGATCTAACCTAAATTATGAAAGTAGAGTAATTGTGAGGTAATGAATTTAGAAACTTAAGAACTTAAAGGTTGGAAACTAGGGTTTTCAGGGATTCACTTGTAACTATTAGGATATTTTCTTATTCGATTCAAGGCACTCAATTAGAATTGGAGTCCTACCCTATCCAATTGGAAGATATTCAATAAACTCAGATCTGAACTTCCATTGACCTAATTCTCAACAGATGAAAATTGTGAAAATTGGAAGTGATTCCATCACCTAACCATGCCCAGGAGACAATGGTAGACAACAAGATATACCAATCCAGGAACTAGCATGGGAGAATTGTGGAGAATAGAAGGGATTCTGTCACCCATCCATGCCCAAGGGACGATGGAGAACAACGGGATTTCCTATTTTCACAAACTCCAAACAGAAAAAGAAAATACTTCAAGCTATAACAGATCCATTATAATTTCAGTCACAACAAACCATTAAACACTAAAAGTATTCCTTAAATATCAAACTAGAATCAAAGGAGTTCAACAATAATAAGAATCAAACAAGAAAAACATCCCAACCATACTACAAGCTTCACCCCTTAGTCCTAGCTAAGGGATCTAGCCAACCATAGACATGATTGGATTAAAAACCCTAGAACAAAGCATTAAAAACTAAGAAGAAGGGAAGAAAAACTCTTCGGAAGCGGCTCCGCCCTTTTGCTCTACTTCTTCAAACCCTTGATATATAAAAAGTGCCTAGGAAACTCCTATTTATAAGCCAAGTTCCGCAGATCCGTAAAATTGAATCAAATTTACGCACTCTGTGTAATGCCTTCGATGTCATCGAATACTCTTCAATGTCATCAAAGGGGTTTGAATCCGAAAGCCACGCCTTTTCGCTCTTTCGCACTGCGTAAGTCTCTATATCATCGAACTGTCCTTCGATGTCATCGAGTGAAGCTTCGATTCATAGAACAATTCTTCGAGTCATCGAGAATGTGTCCAAAATAATCCAGCGAGTTGTTTTAATTTCTTCAATAAATTCGATGTCATCGAGCCATCTTCGATGTCATCGAGCACCTTCCTTCGAGTCATTAAGCATGTCTTCAATTGATCGAGAAGAGCACCCAATATCTCTAGCAACCAACTTGATTTTTCCTCATAAATTTGATGTCATCGACCAGTGTTCGATGTCATCAAGCGGATCTTAAATGTCATCGACCACTTCTCGATGGCACAGTTTTTGTGATTTTTGCGCTTGTCTTTTGACTTCCTTCCTTCTTCACTTGGTTTTCTTGGATCTTGGGACCTTGAAATCTTCAATCTTAATCTCCAAAGGTGCATTCTTTGCCTTGGTGACTTTTGAGCACTAAATCCATGCTTTTAACATTCTTTTAAATCCAAGCTCTTAAATTCACCTTGCAACACAAACACATGCAAAACATACCATTAAGTCATATTATGTTTGTAAAACCAAGAAATAAATGGGAGATAATATGCAATATTTGACCCTCAAGAGTACTAGACCCCGATGATTCCATATGAGAACCATACTAAGATGTGGATTAGACATTAGTATTTGCATATTACATTGCATCCTTAGCATATGACATTTGGCCTAGTATGTCTTTGCATCGCATTGCCTGTATAAAGCTGATGGTAGTTATGGACTTGTCATGATTTACATATTACATTGCATCCTCAGCATATGACATTTGGCTTACTATTTCTTTACATTGCATGGCCTGGATAAGGCTGACGATATTTATGAACTTGTCAGAATTTGCATATTCCGTTGCATCCTCAGCATATGACATTTGGCCTAGTATATCTTTGCATCGCATAGCCTGGATAGGGCTAATGGTATTTATGGACTTGCCTGTTTGGCCTCCGTCTCTCCGCTTACTCTGACATTTATATGCTTGGCACATGCATTGCGCGCACACGCGCGAACTCTCTAAGCTTCATAGTAAGGTTATGCACATTTGCAATGTGCAGGTTATGCTAGACCGTAGCAACATTGAGGCAGGAGCATTTAAAGTTATAAATATGTTTTTTTTTTTTTAAAACAAAAAAAAGGAAAGAAAGAAAAAAGAATGCAGGTTTCAATCAAATATAAATAGTGGCACGCACTTATGCTGGCACTTCCGCAAGCCTTTACCGGCGCTTTAACAGACCTTTACTGGCGCTCATAAAAGTGCCGGTAAAAGGTGTAAACTGCCGGTAAAGCATACATACAGGGGCGCCCAGCACAACTGCCAATAAAAGTTACTAGCTGCCGGCAAAACCTTTGCTGACGCCACCTTTACCGGCACTTGCCTGACTACCGACAAAAGTTTTTCCAGCGGTTTTCTGGGTTTTTATGCATCGGAATTTTCTTGTAGTGTAGGAATCTACATTATAAAGTAAACGGTGAACTGTGTGCACCATTTTCATGCATTGGAAGGCTAGAAGGCGATGGTCCACTGCTAAGCCTGGTGTGGGCCTAGCACAAAAGCCTAACCTTGAAACTTTTGTCTGGGCGTGAGCCCGAGCCAATCCCATGATCGATGCTCCTAATCCATCCATTGATCAAGGGCCAACTGTGATGTAGTCGCATACGTATCATCATGAGCACCACCTTATGTTTTATGTTGATCCCCAAAGCAAGACTAATCCAAGCTTAGGTGGGCTAAACCATGTAAAATCATGCCTAAAACATCTAAAATCATGTGGTGTGGCCCGCGGAGTTTTGGAATGGCCTGATTTTTGTGGTGTCCATTCATCCTGGTGGCGTCCATATTCTGAATGGATTGGACGGCAAATAAAATACATTGTGAGGCACAAAATTCTAAATGATAGGCATTCCATCCCAACTATTCCATTGGGCAGGGACACCAATAAGGCAATCAACAATGGTTGGAAGATGCTGGAAACAACCTTAGCAGATAGTGTTTGCTGAGGTTTGGTCCAGTGTTTTAAAAACTAGAAGACACTGGAAACATAAAGATGGAATTATGGGTTTGGTCCAGTGTTTTAAAAAATAGACCAGACCATCCAATCCAACCGAGTTCTACTGGAACTGGAGACCTTTTTAGTTTGGTTTTAATAAAACTACTCAAGCGCTCAAAAAAACATTAAAACTCAACTGAATAACGGTGTACTGACACTGGAACCTGTACAAAGAAGTATGAACTGTCAGTTTATTCTGTTTGAACCAAACTTGACTAAACTCAAAAGGACATGTGCAATTAGTATTGCTTCATATACATCATGAACTCTTCACTTTTAAATATTGGCATTCATATTAGCTATTCACTAAATAGCCGAGGAACTTGCCTTGTAAAATGAAGTGAAAAAGGGCTAGATTTTGAATATGTGTCAGAATGAACAACCAAAAGAAGCATATTATTGGCATTCATATTAGCTATTCACTAAATAGCCGAGGAACTTGCCTTGTAAAATGAAGTGAAAAAGGGCTAGATTTTGAATAAGTGTCTGAATTAACAACCAAAAGAAGCATATCAGACACGCTCAATGGCACATCAGAATCTCAGTATGAAGATGCAGACAGAGGCATCATGAGTTTACATGCATGCAGCAATTCAATGCAATGGAGAAGTGCCTGTTTTTCACTGGAACCATTTGCATAAGCATTAAGACTATTCGTTCCAGATGGGAGAATACTCTACGGAACATCAGATGATCTGTCATTGAGCAAACTCAAGGAAACAAATAGCAAGTTTAGATATAGAACTAATGCACATGCAAATATGCAATGATAACAGAACAATACCTGTAGTTGCACCATGAAAATAGTGTACATTTTAACATATTGCAAGTCATAGCAATCTTCAAATTGAAGGGACGCAACCTGTGAACAGCATGACATTAGGAAACATAGAATAATCACTACTAACAAAGCAAAATGCTAAAATATACATTTCTATTAAACCATGAAATGGATTCTTACCTCCGTTAAACACGGGAGAATAAGATTCCTATACAATGGCATGGGAAAGAACTTTAGGACTGTTTCCAGCTATCACATCCACAAAACATTAACAAATGAATAAGATTAATGGGAGATAAGAAAGTCGAATAAATGAAAAAAAAAAAAAAAAACATGTTACAGAAAAATATAGAAACCAAAAGTAACTTAGCACTAATAACTTTAGCTCCGTAGTTGTTAAAGCACAAACCAGCGGGGATTCAAATATATAGCCTAGAGGAATCCATGATAGAAAAGCATGCAATGTTGCCAGTGTTGCTCGTATAAGTTGTCCTTTGTGATGCAGATAGTACATTTAAGTACAATTCATGAATTAGCTGAAATCACTGTAGACAAACCAAATAGGATGTCAGTAACATGGGCACTATAACTTACTAGAAATAGCAAGATCACAAACTACAATTAGTGGTTTGCATCTTTCCAAAGATGTATACACTTCACTATTCCCACGTTGTCCAAACAACAGAAACCAGATCAATTCATGAGTAATGAGCAAAACTGGAACCCCATGTATTATCTTCTCCAATATTTGAAGCTAATCTTCTTTCTTTCTGAAAACGAATAAGAATTCAGAATCTTCTTTCTAGAAGCTAAACTTGTCAACAACAGGTTGTCAGTTGCAAGACACAAAAACTAGCCCAATGTACTATTCTTAAATAATGGCTCCAACATCAACTAACAAAATCCACTAATGATTTTATGTATGAACCATCTACCAGCAACCCAGGGATGAGGAATCAGGAGAGTGCTAATATGGTGAAACAATTATGTTATATATAGAGCAGCAAGCCCATCCACATGCCTCTAATCATGGCACACATGGATGATATCTAAGTTGTCCATCATGTGGTCCTGCTGAGAAGATTTACTGAGCCAAGAACAGGTCTGGCCAACGTAGTATCACATCATCATCGTGGACTCTTCTTTCCTAAAATGTGGCCCTCTTAATGACTGAGCTGGCCTTATTCCAGGCCAAAAGGTTCTCTCTTCTATGCTTTCTTTTTTCTTGCCACCCAAACCCAATGATGTGGTTAAGGAATTCAAGGTAATCGATAAAAGTTAAACAACTATATCCTTATCCATGGTAGCTGTAGAGTCGACTTCATTCTTTCCCCAAGGACCCACAAGACAGATTCCACAAGGAGCCCTATATCTTTAGAACAAGATCCATCAGCATTTAAACCATTGGATTTCCAATATCTAACAGAATAAATAATATAAAATCAAAGAACTATCTATAGAGTAAGAAGGTAGCTCATAGTCATGCTAATCATTGAGCACACAAAGTCCGAATTCCCACTAGTCCCCACAACAAGAGATATTTATACATTTACATCAATTTGACAAACGAAAAGAAAAAAATAAACTAAGTAAATTCATTAGAAAAATGATACCTTAGATGGATCTTGAGTTAGCATTTTGTCCAAAAACTCCAAAGCAGGGGGGTTTTAAGAAAATGGAGTATAAATTAAGCCCCTCAACAAGAGGACTAATAAGGGACAGAGACCGTGTTTCATTTCCAGCAACTTTGATGCTACTTGAGATATTGAATTGGAACTTATCATTTGAAAATAGACCACTAAATCTAGAACTACTTACTCTTTGAAAACCTCCCAAATGTCTCTCCATTGGATTTCATGGCTTCATTTCATTATACTTGGGCAAGTTGGAAACCCCAGGCCAGTTGTCTTCATTGGCAGATCTACACAACTAGAAAATTTTATGAATTTATCTACCTGCAACAAGCAAAAAACGGAGCACTAGCATTAACCTTCTCTACTGGGATCACAAAGTAGGAGGCTTACTTTTTAACTGAGGAAAACCAAAACCCACACTGAAGTTTTTTTTTAAAAAATATATATTATTTTTCGGAGGTGAGCAAGACTACCATAGGTTTCAATGTTGTAATGCAGATTTTCTACCATTGAACTGACTGCTCAAATCCAAACTCATACCAAAGTTGAGAAAAGAAAATTAAAACTGAAGTTTATGAAAAATACTAGAGTTGACGCAAAGGAACAATCAGGAAAAAAGAATATTTTGCATGATGAAAAAAATCCATTTAAGAAATATGATTGTATGTTAGGTGGGATGGTGGTCATACAACGGAAAAACACGAATGTCCTTGATCACTAAGTTTGAATGATTACAACTATGGCCTTCCAAGAAAAAACTTCCGAATATACATGGGATTTTCTATTGCATGGTGTCTTTAAAAGCGTGAACATGCCTAGCTTCTGAATATACATGGGAGGCTTGCTGGAACATAAATATCAATACAAGTCAGACACTCAACTAAAAAGAAACAGATTGGTGAACTACAATATACCCACTAAAAGCATGGAGTAAATGTTGGTGCATGCTAACTTCCTAATTGATAAAAGAAAATTGCAAATATCGCTTCTAACCTGAGAAGTTTTTAACTACTTTCGTGCTATGTAAATTAATTTTTCTTGGATAAAAGCTTGACATTCAGGCAAGTCGAAGTCACCACTAATTGATCCTACCAGCATATTTAAATTTAAAAAAATGAAGCTCTATAACAATGGATCTTGGAAGAACATGGAGAATATGAGCCAGCAAGAGACATAAACCCGAAGTAGAGACTTGTAATAAGAAAGCATATGCAGTTCATGTAACACAGTCCAATATTAAAGTAATTACCTGAAATAGCTTATAATGCTTGACAGCTCTAAGTATGGCTAACGCCATCAAACAAACATAACATACATTTAAGCGATCAAACAGACATGTTCAATGCATTAAGTAACCATGGTCTACTACTGCAAAATCATCCAGAAATTGCACCTCTGGAAGATCGGTCTGATCCTTTGGACGACAAACTAGAAGTTCATAGCCAGAAATCAAAACAAATCAAATGAAAATCCCTGGTGCCTCAGAAATACTTAGGTCGAGACATGCAGAAAATGGTACAGCAAGATGGCTCCTTGACGTAATCTTCATAAGAGGAAAAAACTCCATAGAAAAAAAATCAATGAAACTTATCTGATTCCTACATACATCACTAATCCTAAAAACAATCATACATGTATCCGTCTTTTTTTTTAATTTGTTATTTTAAACACACCACCTGAACTGTTATTAATATGAAATGGGGTCTGTACGTCTATTTGGACGGGTGCCAACAAAAAAGTGAGGCCCATCATATACATGCATTGCATACAAAAATTGTCTAATAGACTCTAGACACGTCCACAAGAATTCAAACCAAACGGTCAGCCCCAGATATTATGAAACTCAGAGAAGCAGAGAACAGGCTGATTCTAATCACAACTCCCTGGAATTGATGGAGGCGCTTGGTTGATGCGACCCATTAATCTGCAAGGATTAAGATCCAGCGACTCATCCTTAAGGAAAAGCTATCTACCACTTCAAATCCGGATGGAGAACTTGACATCATTGCAAACAAAGAGGCCCACTGCAGCTAAGATGTTAAACATAACAGATTGAGGGAACCAAACGATCTTATTGAGGCCGAGAAGCTCCAATGAAGAAAATGCAGAGGTAGCCCTTCCAGAGGATAGCAAACCTCCTCTTTTTTCTATTTTTTCTCATAAACGCCAAAAGCTGCCGCACCATGTACCATTATCTGCTGCCAGGCACAATAGCACCCACAAGGGCTGCACTTCATAACTCTGAACCAGCATAGCCATGACTTGATTGGAGAACCTGGGCTTCTTCATACCATGAATATTAAACGGACCATCCATAGCCATCTCATGATCTACTACAGAGAGCAGGGGAGATTTCAATGTCTTGATTTGCTACCCTCGAACCAGGCCATTGTTGCATTCCATTAGGATTTTTAACATCCATGAGTTGAGTTCCAACATGGTAGACCAAAGCTTCCTTCCGCTTCTTTAATATGAAACAGGAAAAGAAAACTACAAACTGACCAACCAAATGCCTATCACCTAAGCTGTCCAAAAGGCCCCAAAACCTTGCAACAATTAATACGAAAATTCTGCTTGGCCTGGAACCTGCAGAACTCACCTATGCATCTGTCTATGTGAGGGTTTGGACAGAAATCATTCTCAAATCTGACGGCCCTTAGGGCTGTCATAGCCACAGCGGCCATGGCTGCAATCTGCGATGGCCATCGAAAGGGGAAGAGGGGGCGAGAGAGAGAGAGAGACAAAGAGGAAGGAAGATAGACAAGGAGGAAGGAAGAGAGATCGAGAAATGGATCTAAAAAGAACGAGAGAGGGAGAGAGGGAGAGTACCTTTGATTGGAGGTTTGGGTAGGTTTTGTCTTACCATATATAGTTGGGACAGAACTCAACTATGGCCTTCTTCGCCCTCTATCTTAGCTTCATCTGAAGCCCTAGCTTCAGCCATTACGTCCGCTTCAATCCCATGGAGGCCATCATCCTGGATGTCCTTCTCGCAATCCTGTTACTATTGCAGAGGATCTTCCGCATCGAGATGGGTTTGGGTTTTCGATTCGTCGTGATGGGGTACAGCGCCATCTTCGTCTTCATTTTCACCTGTTTCTTGTACAGCATTGGGTTCTGCATCCTCAGGAAGATGCCCTACTCGCCGTTCGTTGCAAGCGCAGTCGATCAACAACTCTGAGGAATCCGAAGATCGGATTCGGGGTTTTCTGGTTTGGTGGCCTGCGGTTCGTAGAGGTAGGTTTTGATGCTTTGAATTTCCTCAAACCCTTCGATAATAAGCCATAAAGAAAACCCTAATGTCTGAAAATCTAGAAGAGGGGTTTTGATGCTGGACATGAAATTTAAACATGATAGGCAAGATCTCGTGCTTATATCATACTAATTGAGAAACAATCACATAATAATTCCATATCCCACACAAAAAGCTCAAATATTCAAGGGGAATCTGCGCAGGTCTAGGCATATACAGGCTAGGATTGGATCAGTAAAATTATGGACCAAACGATACTCAAAGGAAAATAGAAATTATCTATACACACACAGCAATTGGTCCCTAATCCAAGGGATTCACCAATTTACAATTCAAAAAACCCTAAGGTAAGAGAATGGGCAAACGAACTAAGGATCACGCAATCTAGGGTTAGGGTTATGAAAACAAGTATGGAAAGGAGGAAACCAAGGAGGAAACCTGAACCTGTGATAATCCGCGCTTGCGAACAGCGGGCCAGAGCCTGGCGCATGTGCGCAGGAGCTTGGCCGCACGTGTGAGCATGATCCGATTCCCCTAACCGACTCCTAGGGTCTGGACGGCCAGGGGAGGACTCCAAAACCCTTGATTTTCAACTCGATCCAAGATGCGGTCTGTGCCTGGTGCTCCACCGAAGTTTCAACCCTCTTGCCAGGCCTGATTCTGGAAACTGGCTGTAGGGAGAAGATATGCTGCAAAAACTGATGGATTCGACGCGAGGATGGTTGTAAAAGGTGAGAAATATGGATGATAGGCGATAGGGGCGGATTGGGATAGATGTGGCTTCACACCATGGGGGAGGACTCCAAAACCCTTGATTTTCAACTCGATCCGAGATACGGTCTGTACTTGGTGCTCCACCGAAGTTTCAACCCTCTTGCCGGGCCTGATTCTCGAAACTGGCTGTATGGAGAAGATCTGCTGCAAAAACTGATGGATTCGAGGCGAGGATGGCTATAAAAGGTGAAAAATATGGATGATAGGCGATAGGGGCGGATTGGGATAGATGTGGCTTCACACCATGGTAGTTAGCCCTTCGATGAAGGGAGGACTTCACACCCACTTGAATTTTTCCACAACTCAGCAACTCAGAGAGTTAAAAAAAATACATAAATTTTTTATTAAACTTCAATAATGAAAAAAGTTACAAAGGGTGTCTATTTATAAGAAAACTCTATATCCCAAAACTCATGCCATGTGCACAACCTATTACTCGGCGATGAAGTAAACTAAAATAAAAACTAATCGAAGAAATCTAAAGCGTTCATGATATTCTAAATAACATAAATAATCAAAATCTAAAATATAAAATTAATCCAACTAGTGGGCTAAGATCATGAGATCTCATGATGAGCTTTACTTGACTATCGAACCCACTCCAACGAACCAAAACTCCATCTTCTAACTAGCAGTCCCTCCCTGGACGTCATCATCGATCTAGATCGACGGTGAGGCCTTCCTTTTGCTGGCGTACTTACGTAGGGGGGCAGCATGCGTGTGCGTGTGCGCGTGATGTTCCCATCAGGTTTGTTGGAATTGGGCCACAGATCACACGGAGATGGATCTAAGATAGCAATCCAAGAGCACCAAGCAAACACAAGAGACACACAAAGTTTTAACGTGAAAAACCCTTTCAGGAAAAAACCACGGCACAAAGCGACAGAAATCCACTATGAAAGCATAAATTACAATGAGAAAAGACTTACCTGATTCAAACAAGCTTGACTCTCACCCTTGCTACACCCTTTGCAACCTTAAAACCCTTTCTAGAAACCCTTTGGGATATTTTAAAAAGCCTTAGGATGTTTTTGAATGGTCCTAAGAACTCCTATTTATAGTTTAGGAAACCCAACTTTCGTACTGACTTGGAATAGTCCGGAAACCGCCTCAAGTTTATGCAATCTGTGTGTTGTCTGCGTAACCTTAGGCGGGTCGAGGGTGTCCTTCGACTAGTGGAGCCAAAGGTTCTGGTCAAGGGTGCCCTTTGACTGGTCGAAGATCTCAAAAATTCCCAAATACATTGTTGTTGGACTTTCAGCCGAACTTTCTCTAAGCTAGTCAAACTTTTCCAGATTTAAGACATGTTAACAACAATCTCCACCATGTCTTCAATCTTCAAACGTGTAGCTTCTTGACCTTTTCTCTTATCTCTGCATCACATCATATCTTCAATCAATGCTTCTCGTGCACACTCCGTCCTTCTTTTATGTCATCGCCAAGCCCAAAGAAGTTGCACAGAAATTGAACTTATTTGTAGGAACGACTTTGATAAACATGTCTGCTGGATTCACACTGGTGTGAATATTTTCCAGTGATACACCTCATTCCTTAAGCACCTGTCAGATCAAGTAGTGACGAACATCAATGTGTTTAGTACGTGAGTGATAAACAGAATTTTTAACTAAATTGATTGCACTTTCACTATTACAATTAACTGACACGGCCACCTGCTGAAGTCCCAAGTGATTTGTCATGCCTCTTAATCAAACACCTTCCTTAAACATTTTTGTCACTGCCATATATTCTACTTCGGTCGTGGAAAGGGCAATCATGGACTGAAGCTTTGACGTCCAACTAATTGTTCCACCCTCTAATACAAACGATTAACCTAAAGTTGACTTTCTAGAATCCACACTGCCTGCATAGTCTGAATCCACATACCCTACCAACTTTGCCCCTGTCTTCTCAAAAGTTAAGACGTAGTTTTTCGCACTGCGAATGTATCGAGATAGTCATTTCACTACTTTCCAATGTTATTTGCTAGGGTTTGACATGTATCTGCTCACAACACCTATGCCTGTGAAATATCTGGTCTCGTACAGACCATGGCATACATTAAACTGCCAACCGCATTTGAATAAGGCACATGAGACATGTTTTTCCTCATATGATTTAGGACATTGTTATGAGGAAAGCTTGAAGTAAGCCACGTGGGGAACACTCACCGGCTGTGCCTGGTCTATCTCATACTTGATTAGCACATTTTCAAGGTATTCTACATGTAATAATGTAACACCTTGAAAATCGGGAGGTCGAGCAAAGCTCTACTCCCGATTTCTAACGCATCACTTATGCAACATTATGATGATTATTATGACTGCATTGGAATATGAGTGGGATTATACTAAATCAATATATTATACTCCAGAGTTAATGTAATTTGGCAAGCAGAAGACTGAAATATATGTATTTAATTATGAAAATATTTCACAAATTTCGGATTATGAGTATAAAACCGGGCTAAATATATACATGTGTTGTTTCTAACCATAAAAAAAAATACAAGAAGTAAATGTGTTCAACTAAACAAGTATCCCAGTAGTCCCTGCACATCAGTACGAGATCTACATAGATCTGTCCGATAGTTGAACGTCGGAAAATCCTTCCTCCTCGCCCACGAAGTCCAACTCTACTATATAAACCTCGCCATCACCTGCATCTAAATCAGAGTCTGGGTGGTGTTTTAAAACACCGCCACAGGTGGGAATGAGTAGCTAATTCAGTGTAACTATAAAGCAAAGGTTAACATGTTATCAATTCAATCAAGCAGTAATGATAAAGCACTACAACAATCAGGTCTTAAGTACGCTTATTAATGTAATGATGGTATGCTATAATGATGTATGCCCTCGCTTGCACTCCCTCAGCGACAACATCTTACGATTGTTACATGCACCACTCCCAGTAAACGTGCACTTCCTCGGCAAAGCACTGTGCAATGCGATACATGGTTGTGATTACCAAGTTCTTAATTAAACTCATTCATACAGCAGGTTTGGGAAGCTAAGGTACCTCCCATGTATCAATTACCCAAACAATGATCCATCTAGGGTAGTCAATTTTAGTTAATCACATACGATAGGCAAGTTCAGCTCGCTACCACCAACGCCCTACCAACTGACAGTCTATTTTCGAAGGCTCGTCACCAACCCGACTGGGGACCACAGCCAGGCTGCGCCGAGGTAGGCCTATTTTATACTGGAAGTCACTCCACTAACGCCTTACCAATTGGCAGTCTATTTTCGAAGGCTCGTCACCAACCCGACTGGGGACCACAGCCAGGCTGCGCCAGTGTAAGCCGACAGCTCGAATACAGTGTCTCATACCACCGTATTCGGCCCACGAGTTAGGGTTGCTCACTGGTCATTACAGGGAGGTTCGTCGCCCCAGCATAGGCCGACAGCTGGACCACGGTGTCCCATACCACCATGTCCGGCTCATGAGTCCTAGCGGATCGTGGTACCATGGTTGAGACGGGTCTTTACATTGGTAAGGGGTACCTTATGTTTAAGCAGTAGTGTCCATACATGGTAAACACACAATAGGCCAATCGGTTTGTTAGATGAGTTCAACTGGTACGAGCGTACGCTAAATTAATCGACAAAGTACCGCTATCGACGATCATCGTACGACTCAGATTCACCGAACGCATCAATTGTGGCGAGACTAATTCGGCCACTCAGAAAGGAATTGTTACTGATTGCCTGGACTACGTAGTAGTCCCAATCATATTCAAATGCAGCATATGGAGACGTGTGATAATTATATAGGCATTTAACAAACATTCTCAACACGAATCTCATTCAAGCATTTCATCGAACACATTGCACATATTGCCATATATTGCATTTCATCCATAAATTGCATAATTGGAATTTAGGTTACACGAAGGAAACTATTCATATAGATAAGGTAGTTGAGAATTTTATCTCAACACCCTTATTAAATACCGATCATCAAACAATATCTCATTCAGATATTTTTTCAATCACATAGAACATGTTATCATACATATGCATTTTATACATAAACTACGTAGTTGAAATTAAGACTACATGGAGGAAATTATATATCTAGGTGAGGTAGTTGAGAATCCTATCTCAACACCTTGAATAAATACAATTCATCGGGCCATTTCTCATTCAAACATTTCATCGAACACTTAATCTACACATTCCATCATATATGAAATAATTTAGTTATAACATATATTATAGCAAATCCTTTCACAAAGGAGTTGTTACACATACAACAATCATATATTCTCAAACAATAATTATGGCAAGTACAAATCATAATTCCATATTCATTCAAGCATTTCAACAAACACATGGAATGCATTAAAATCAATATAGTTTACATATGTGTGTAATATACGGAAAACATCGCATCTAAGCACATGTGACGGTAATCAAGTCAGTCATAAACAATTACTGACATTGAAGGCTTTAAAAACCATAACCTAAACATTTATAATCCGCACCTTTCGCCGATAGACTCGTAATGAACTCAGTTCGAACACTAGCTCTTCGTCTACGGCACAACGACAACCTATAGTATGAAATAGGTTAGCCATTTCACCATTTATTCTATTTGAATCCCTAAAATAAACTAGGGTTAGAATTTCTTACCCAAGAATGGAGTCGAAATTGCCGGATTAGTAATACAGACAGGTTAATTCAGCACGTAGAGCAATGGGATCGAATCTCAGGAACTCTCTCGCATTCTCTCTCACTTTCTCTCTCTTTCCTTCTCTCTTTGCTCTCTTCTCTCTCATAGGGTTGCAAATTCGTATGTGAAGGGGGAGAGAGGGTTTAAGGCCCTTATATAGGCCTAGAACTGATGAGAATGGCCCCATGGCCATGGTATACTTAAGTTATAGCCAAAGCTTGGTTGTTTCGGTTCAACAGAGCACATCCGAAGGCCCCTTTTCTGCATACAGTCCGGAGTAAGCCCACTGACATTGGATGTAGCTCAAGTTAAGTTTTCGGTCTGATCGGATCAGTAGATCGACCGCGGAGGACTTGTTTCAATTCAATGGTCACCATTACTCGATCAGGGCCACAAGTACACTGATCGTGTTAGAAATTTTTCCTGATCCGAGAGTGTAATTGGGTTAGATTTTGACGGTCTAAATCCTTAGATTTGGCCTGCAAGCAAACGACTCAATTTACTTAAGTTTCAGATCATTTCCTAAAGATATTCGTGTTTCTCACACACTTCGCTCCGGACTCAAGTTGTGCATCTTGGGATACTATTAGGACTTGATTTTCGAGGTGCTTGTCAAGTCCAGCAAGGCAGTCATAACCATATAGTTTCACGGTAATCGGACTTTCGACGCGCGGTCCAGGTCCGGTACAGAGTTTCAAGATGCTTCCGAGAGCAATTGGGTTTTGAGATTGATTCTAAATTTTCAGGTAATGTAGCGTTAGAGATTTTAATGGTTTTGGGTCTTGCAGTTCGTATAGAAAGCGGTTCAAGCTAATTCTACTGATTGTTCAGTTTAGTACTTAACTAAATCGTGCCCTAATTATGATAGAATAGGGTCCTAGGGCAGTTATATGTCAAACGACGTTCATCGCCAAGTTGAAAAAAATTCGGAATGTTACAATCTACCCCCCTTAAAAACAATTTCATCCCCGAAATTGTCCAAGGGTAATAAGAAAAGATTTAATTATTTTTTTTGCCTAAGTTTTATTGATTTCAAGTTTCTACGCGTGATAGGGTATATACTAGTTTGGTTCATTTTAGTCTACCCCCCTTAAAAACTTATTTCTTTATTCTTACCCTTATCTATTTGGAGTTTTGATGACGATTCCCATCTATTTAGAGTAAGATGTTTGTTTTCAGTAATCGACCAACATGGAGAGACAGCTGTAATGGGCTCGATCCCGATACATCAATCATCTACCTGACTAGGGTAGAAGGGTCATTGTATCCCTTCCTAGTCCTAGTGGATCCTGGTCTTCTGCTCGGTCCAAGCAGTGAGTCCATTGGTAGTCGCCCAGGATTGGGAATTGGGTTAAGCTGCGAATGCTTCGCAGTTGTATATTTCTCAGTAACTTCGTAGTCCGATCACTCTAAAGGCTTAGGGAATGCCCATCATTGAAAGGCTCAAAATTTTAATTTATAAGGTTACCCTTTGGATCTTGGTCTAAGAGAGTCCTTGTTTAAATCTATGTTCAGGGTAGGGGTTAATACATATCTTACTAGATCATCCAAAAAAAATTTCTAATAGTACAGAATTGGCTAAGGCTTCTATTAAGTTTGTCTTTAATACGAATTGATTTAACACTCGAACCCTAATTGTTTTTCTTCTAGTAACTTCATTATTGACATTCTAAGGGAGGTCCAGCACCTATTTAGCGACCATTTAGTGACCCAACCTTCGATCCTGGGCCAGTGAGGCATGGGGTCCACCACGCTTCCGCTGCACCACTTTGATCAAAGGGATGTATAGACCGTCCTAACTAGATTGGGCTCATAATGTTCTAACCCCCTTATAGAAATTTCTAGTTTCAAGGCTCAAGAATCTATATCCTGATCCGTATGTCGGAACAAGGTGTCATTTAGGACATATTCTTGACATGAACTGGGAAACGATCTCTCAATACTTTGGTCTTCCTTTCATCGATGATGTGTACTAGGGCATTGGTACCTATGGTCATAGAAAGGAGCTAAAAATGATGGGTGTTATGGTTGATTCCAGGGACGGGTGTGAGTTTGTGACAAGATGACTAATTCTACCAAAGAAGGACTTTTACTACGGTCCCGACTTACCCTCATTAATCATGTCCAGTTTAATACCGTAAGATAATCTATAGATTATTAGTACATAAGGAAGTTGGACAAAACAGGTTAACGGGTATACTATCTTTCTAAGTTCATATGCACACTACGTATGCCAGAATGGTCTGTGATTCGGGACCTAATTCCTAACGGTCTGTTGCCCATTTGAGAAATTTTTTGGGCCTAGAAAAAAATCCCTATTGGCTATATGTTCTCAACACTTCTTAAAGGCAAAGTAAATAACTTTTTGTTGTAAGCAGTTGGGCCAACACGGAAGGAAAGTTGTGTAGTGGGTCTGAGCCGGATACATTGACCTTCTGCCTAGCTAGGACATAAAATTTTGTCGTATTAGTTCTTAACCCTAGTTGATCCCGATCTTCTGCTTGATCAAAGCATAGAGTTCATTAGTAACTACCAGGATTGAGATTTCGATTCAAACCGTGAATACTCCGCTCATATATAGTTTCTCTACTCCGTGTTCTTAATTGTAATAGTCCTTGGGAAGGTAATTCTTAGGGGTGTATTGATTTATCCTAGCATTCAATCCGAGGGATATATATGTTTTGTCTGAACGTGATTAGTTTATAAGTCAAAACAACTTTCCTAAGAGTTATAAAGAAGCCTATAAGTATCAAGGGAATCTAACGAAAGAATGAGGCCTCACTCCAACCTAATCAAGCCAACTAACTAAGTCTATCTTTCAATTATCTTAACATATTTAGTCTTTTACATTCCTTAGTATAGCCAGTAGCCTAGTCTTAACTTGGGAGTTGTGGTAATCCAATAGTTGTGATCCAAAATCTACGTGTAACATCCTGAAAAAATCCGTACAAAGACCAGAGTACCATCTCAAGCAGAAATCACTAAGCACTAAATCCTTTAAAAATTAGACGAAGATTAATTAAGTGCTTAACTAAATCAACTGTTAAATTAGTTTGGACAACTATCAATACGAATTGAAAGACCCAAAATCAGTAGGATCGCTGACACTACATTACCTAAAAACTTAGGATCCATCTTAAAACCCAGTTGCTCTCGGGGGCACATAGAAACCCCGTATCGGACCTGGACCACGCGTCGCTAACATTATACGGTTATGACCGCCTTACTGGACTTGACAACCATCTCAAAAATCAAGTCCTAAAGGTATCCAAAAAAGCACAACTTGAGCCCGGAGCAAAGTGTGTGAGAAACGCGAATATCTTTAGGAAATGACCTGAAACTTAAATGAATTGAGTCGTTCACTTACAAGCCAAATCTAAGGATTTAGACCGTTAAAATCTGACCCAATTACACCCTCGGATCAGAAAATTTTTTTAACACATGTCAGTGTACTTGTGGCCCTGATCGAATAACGGTGATTGTTGAACTGAAACTGATCATCCACGGTCGATCCACCAATCCGATCGGACCGAAATCTTAACCTGGCTTAAATCCATTATCAGGGAACTTTCTCCTGACAGTGTACAGGTAATGGACCTTCAGATGAGCCCCATTCGTCAGTAACAGACCCCTTTTGGCTATAACTTAAGTATACCATGGCCATGGGGCCATTGAGCTCAGTTCTAAGCCTATATAAGGCCCTTTTCTTACCCCACCTCTCTCATATCCGAATTTTGCTCCAAACCCTAAGGGAGAGAGAGAGAAAAGGCAGAGAAATGAGTGGGGATCAAAGGGAGATCTTTGGAGCTTGTGCAGTCCTTGTCATGCCCCTAACCCGAAAATCGGATTCACAGGAATCTCGATTGCTGAATCCGGTGCCGACAGCCTCCGTAGTACCCCATT
The DNA here is from genome assembly GCF_029962835.1 of Magnolia sinica. Lineage (NCBI taxonomy): Eukaryota > Viridiplantae > Streptophyta > Magnoliopsida > Magnoliales > Magnoliaceae > Magnolia > Magnolia sinica. The sequence continues at coordinate 33,008,429 of NC_080581.1, forward strand.
CTCGGCTCTTAGTGTCCATACGCCAGATTCCGATCCTAGGACCCTACAAGGAGGAATTTTTTTATGTATATTTAACTCGTAATAAGCATAACCACAAGATTACCCAATTCACAAAGGCAACATCATCATCACATATCCACTAATATAATCAGTTGAGTACAATGCTGGAAGGAAATACATAAATAAAAACCAAGCTCCAGAAGACCGTTGTAAGCTCCAAGCTCAACACTGCTGCAACCTAACATCACCTGCACGCATCTATCGTGCATAAGCTTATAGAAAGCTTAGAGGGTGGTGTAAGTGTGTGCACAAGGTAAGTGCCAAGTATTCAATACAATGTCATCATCATACAAACCGAAAATACTGGTAATCCGTAAATCGTACAATATCAGAATAAGTAGAAATACTGACAAGAGCAAGAATTATCAGAGTAAACAGAAATACTAACAAGATCATAAATCATACGATAACAGAGTAAGCGGAAATACTGAATAGTCCATGAGTCAAACAATATCAATGTATACAATACATGTCAACTATACAAATGAGGAGCCAAATATCAGATGTCGATGATACAACGCAAATCTACAATTCCTGATGAGTTCACGTATAGCGTCAACCGTACCTAAACCATATAAATGCTGAAACACAGTAATCCAAAATACCATAAGCCGCAGATGTAATGCAATATGCAGTGCGAATAGAATGACCATGCTGAAGTGTGAAGTTAGGTTGATAGTACGTAGTATCGCAGGCTATGGGGTCCACCACAAGGGACTTCTATCCAAACCAGTCCCATACATAAATTTGAATAGTCAGACTTAATGTGGTAAACTCCTAATCTCAGGTTAGTCGCGCGCCCCAACCGAAATCCTGGCTATTGCGAAGGCACACGTAACAAATAGTTGCGCACCACCAATGTGAGTGGATAGTGAATGAATAAATGCATGAATGAGTGTGCAACTCTTGCTCACTAAATTCACATATCAGTACAGTTCATCTCTGGGATCATCACCGGGGTCTATTACACTCCAAACTAGATTGTCGCCCCATCACGCACAACAAGTTAAGTGAAAAAGACCTCACTATCCGCCTGCTAATATCGGGCCCAGCTCGTCAATAGCGGACCCATTCCTTGAGCTGGTCAGACTCAGCCTAGCATTGCCCCCTCCTCTCGGGCAAGTAAGGCCGTACCCCCTTCCAACCGACCACGACACAGTGGGAGACGCGGCCTAACGGTATACGGCTCTCATGCGCTCATGCATCCACTCGGTCTAGATGTTGGAGCAACCTCTAGAACTAAGAGGGTTTAGGGACTTTCACCCAGGGATATCTATAACACCCCATATATAACAGATTTTCGATGTCCCATTTGGCCATCCACGAAATACCTGTGGAGGCTACAACCCTGATGTCGCTAGGGCGTACGGTGGTCATGTCACATAAATGCGAGATGCATGAGTCACACAGTCTAATCATGCATCAATCCTGCGCATACCGTGCGCTCAGGTAAGATAATCCTGCCTATCAGGGAGTCATAACAACCTGCCCAATGACATATGCAATGATCAATCACATCTCATAACAAACATGTAGATGATGCATATGGGCATGTATCATGATGTTATGCTGTCACATACTCATAATCAATATCAATAACTAACATCGACAATCAACCTCGACAAGTGGACATTTAACCAACATTGCCCCCAAGGAATGGCCCACATAGAGTCTAACGTATAGTGGACTCATGGCCTCACACAAGGGCCAAATATATAACATTATAGGCCTCACTCAAAAGCTTAATACAAATCATAATGGGCCTTTCACATGGGTCTCACATACATCATAATAGGCTCCATCGCCCAGCCCTCAAATGCATCACAATGGGCCTCAACACATAGGCCTCACATACATTACATAGGCCTCAAATACATCAAGTCGAGGCCGAATGCTCATCAGAATGGGCCTCAATAGTAGGAATCGGCGATCGAAATCAGCCTCGATGATTGACCTCGATAATCAGCCATAACAATCGGAATCGATCAATAATCGGCCTCGATGATCGGAATCGGCAATCGGCCATAACAATCAGAATTGATCGATAATCAGAATCGGTAAATCGGTCACGAGAATCGGATCGATCGACAATCAGAGTCGGCAAATCGGTCACGAGAATCAGATCGATCGATAATCAGCGTCGGCAAATCGGTCACGTCAATCAGATCGATCGATAATCAGAGTCGACAAATCGGTTACGAGAATCGGATCGATCAATAATCAGAGTCGGCAAATCGGTCACGACAATCGGATCGATCAATAATCAGAGTCGACAAATCGGTCACGACAATCGGATCGATCGATAATCAGAGTCGGCAAATCGGTCACGTCAATCAGATCGATCGATAATCAGAGTCGGTAAATCGGTCACGATAATCGGATCGATCCATAATCAGAGTCGGCAAATCGGTCACGACAATCGGATCGATTGATAATCAGAGTCAGCAAATCGGTCACGACAATCGGATCGATCGATAATCAGAGTCGGCAAATCGGTCACGTCAATCAGATCGATCGATAATCAGAGTCGGCAAATCGGTCACGACAATCGGATTGATCAATAATCAGAGTCGACAAATCGGTCACGACAATCGGATCGATCGATAATCAAAGTCGGCAAATCGGTCACGTCAATCAGATCGATCGATAATCAGAGTCGGTAAATCGGTCACGTCAATCAGATCAATCGATAATCAGAGTCGGCAAATCGGTCACGATAATCGGATCGATTAATAATCAGAGTCAGCAAATCGATCACGACAATTGGATCGATCGATAATCAAAGTCGGCAAATCGGTCACGACAATCGAATCGATCGATAATCAGAGTCGGTAAATCGGTCACGTCAATCAGATCGATCGATAATTAGAGTCAGTAAATCGGTTACGAGAATCGGATTGATTAATAATCAAAGTCAGCAAATCGGTCATGACAATCGGATCGATCGATAATCAGAGTCGGCAAATCGGTCACGACAATCGGATCGATCGATAATCAGAGTCGGCAAATCGGTCACGTCAATCAGATCGATCGATAATTAGAGTTGGCAAATTGGTCACGATAATCGGATCGATCGATAATCAGAGTCGGCAAATCGGTCACGACAATCGGATCGATTGATGATCAGTCAATTGGCCATGACAATCAGAACCGGCAATCGGCCACTATAATCGGCCTCGATCGATAATCGGTCAATCGACCACGATAATCAGAAATCAATCGATAATCGAAATCAACAATCGGTAATCGACCTCGATGAGAATAGGCTGAACCAGGCCTAAGGGAAGGTCACAATGTGGACATTTAACCATCACTGCCCCCTCAATGTGTACATTTAACCAACATTACTCCCAAACAGTGGCGCACGTAGAGCCAAACATAAGTGGGCCCATGGCCTCACACAAAGGCCTAGCATACATCACCATAGGCCTCAATTAAGGGCTTAATATACATTACAGGTGGGCCGCATCCACGGGCCGCATCAATGGGCTGCACCAATGGGCCACATGTACAACAAGTGGGCCGCATCATTGGGCTGTGCTAATGAGCCCCATAAATATATCAAGGTAGGCCACACAGATGGATCACAAGTATATCAAGGTGGGCACCTCGAATGGACCACAAAATACATCAAAGTGGGCCTGACGGATGGGCCACAAAGTACATCAAAGTGGACCCAACAAATGGGCCACAAAATACATCAAGGTTGGGCCCACCATATTCCCCATCCAATCTAGTCATAAGGTCACAAAGACCTGGATTAAGAGGGTAAATAAATTTCATATAGATCGAAAACTCCTGTGACCAAAAAAAAAGAGGGCGGGGTTCCAATGGTAGGCGTTCACTCCCCACTGTTTCTATAGTGTGGTCCACCTGATATATGGATTTGCCTCATTTCTCTTCCTAAGCCTTAAAATGATCTCACTAGATGGATGGACGGCTGGGTTAAAACACTTATATCTCGGTGGGGTCCATTGCACGGACAGTGTAAGAAAAGTCCATATATCACGGTGGTTTCCACCTAGGATGGATGGTGTGGATATAAACCACATACATCAAGGGAGGTCCAAGTCCCAGGTCAGATGGATAGGATGGATATAGAACAAATATATCAAGTTAGGCTCCCATGGTCAGTGTGGACCCCACACATACATCTAGGTGGCCCCATGTCCAAGCTATGGACGGGGTGGATATACATATCAGGGTGGATCCCCACTGTCCAGGAATGCTGGACGGTGTGGACATAGATCAAATACATCAAAGTGGGTCGCACCGGCCTTGCAGCTGGACGGTGTGGATCGACACAGTATGGGTCCCATGAGCTTGCGATGCCAACACAGCAGTTATACTGCTGGTGAGAGGTACACCAGCCAGTCTACTTCATTAAGGTGGGTCCCACGTGGGGCCTACCATCAGATATTATGTATTATAATATTTTATTATATCATGATATGATATATATACATATATATATATATATATATATATATATATATATTTAAAGCACCAGTGGCCAGCGTCCAAGAAAGTATGGACGGCTGGATGTGCACGTACAGGGAGGTGGGTCCACACGGTGGACGGTGTGGATCAAACCCACGTCATGGTGGTCCCACACGTGCACGGCGTGGATACAAAACATACATCACAAGTGGGTTCCACACAACGTGCTGACACCCTGACAGCAGCAATGCAGCTGCTGTCAGCGCACATCAGCCAGTCCGTGCAACGTGGGTGGGTCCCACGTGGGGCCACCATTACGTTGATTTTTTTTCTAATCCATTCATACCATCACAAAAACTTGAATAAAGAAGAAAAAAATAAATTTTATATCGATCCACAACTTCTGTGACCAAAAACAAGGGTTTCAATGGTAGACGTTAAATCCCCAGCCGTTTCTTGTAGTGTGGGCTACCTGAGTTCCTTGTACAACTGATTTTGGAGGTGACCCGCTGATTAAAGGGACCTATCAAATTCACGATGTTGATTTTCAATATACATCATGTGGGGCCTGAGGTGGCGCCCACTGATCCGCCCGTTCCAAGCACAGCGTCCTCTGGAGGCTGCTTGCTGGAGCGTCCTCTGGACGCTGACAGCAACAGCGTCCGGGGCTCCTTCATTTATTTTTATTTTAAATTTTTTTTCCTAAGGATTTTGAAAGGTGGGGCCCACATTAGGAAAATTCACACTGACTACTGGTCTCCCCATCTCAAAACAGATCTAACAAGTCTAATATGCAATATTTTCGATGTATAAAGCATCACAACGGGCCTTAACAGTTAAAATCGCCCAAAACCACTGTTTCCTACATTATAGCCATCCAGAGATTCGGATTAACCTCATTTTTTGACTCAACGCCTAAAATGAAACGGAGAATGGAATGGACGGCATGGATTAGATCAATACATCAAGGTGGGGCTGCATGAGTGGCCCACTTAAAAAGTTGAAATCAAACTGATATTTTTTATTTTCATCCCAACCTCCAGCGTGCGTACAGGAGGTTGGGCGTCAATACACTACTGTCCATTCACATTTCAATGAGTAGCCACATCCAGCATCTTGCATACAATAAGGTGGGTCCCTCGAGGACGTGGCCCACTTGATTGGATCAACCTAACGTGTGTTTTCCCATCATCTAGACCCTCCAAGAGGGGTAGCAAAGTGGGTTGGTCCCCATATTTGGGTAGCCATGGATTCCATTCGATGGACGGTTTGGACACCACATACACTCACTAAATTAGCCACAAAATAAAGGAAAGAGAGAGAGAGAGAACCACCCACCTTAGATCTTCTTGGACTTTTTCTTCCATCAATGCATGCTAAAGATCTAATGGATGGACTTCAACGGTTGAGATCGACTTAGGATGGTGGAGATGAGAGATGGGAAGGTGGGCCACACTAGCTCTCTCATGGGGAGCTTGGACGGGTTGCTTGGGAGGAAAAATGAGAAAGAATGAAAGAGAGAGAGATGATGAGAGAGGAGTGATGGGGTGTGTAAGAGATGGGATGGAAAGGTTGACTTTGGGGATGGTGTAGTGTACTTGGGGGATGGGATAGGGTACTTGACTTGATGGGTGTACTTTGACAAGTGAAGTGATTGATGTGATGGATTCTCTACAGATTGTAACGCGCGACATTTTTCCTTGAACTGAAAGCGGGCCTACATCTTCTAGCTCGGGTATCGTCTTGGCGCACGAGACGCGACATCAGAACCGCAGCGACGGCGCGGTCGCAATGATACAAGTCATGGATTAAGCCGACTCAGATCTGCAGGATATGACCTAGGATCATGCGCAAATGCCGATAACAGATTGTGAGTCGCCAAAATTCAATCGGGAGGACCGCGGATGCCTACGGAATGGTACAAGCTAGGATACGGGTCTTACAGTCTTTCTTCTTTGTCACTCCATACACCGAATCACCTCCTCACCATTGCTATACGAGTGATTACAACTCCGATTTGGGCAAGAAAACCTAACCCTAATATTGTTTTAGGAATTCAAATAGAGGAATCAGTGAAATAGTTAACCTATTTCATGATTTAGGTAGTCGTTGTGCTATAGACCGTGACATAGGGCTTGAACCGCGTCCAAATCGGGGATACCAATGAAAGGTGCGGACTATAAACGTTTAGGTTATAGTTTTCAAGGCTTTCAATGTCAGTTAATGATTTATGATTAACTTGATTGCTGTCACATGCGCTTAGATGCGATGTTTTCCATATATTACATATAGATATAAACTATGTTGAGTTTAATGCATTCTATGTGTTTGTTGAAATGTTTGAATGAATATGAAATTATAATTTATGTTTGCCATGTCTATTGAGTGAGAATACATGATTGGTGTATGTGTGAAAGTCCTTTGTGAAAGGATTTGCCATAATATATGTTATAACTACTTTCTTACGTATACATTGATATGTGTAGTTTAAGTGTTTGATAAAATGCCTGAATGAGAAAATGCTTGTTAAAATGTATTTAATGAGGTTGTTGAGATAGGATTCTCAATCCCCTTATCTATAGTTATAGTTTTCTTTATGTAACCTATCTTACTACTATGTGATTTAAGGATGAAATACATGTGTATGATAACATGTGTACTATTTATTTGTTGAAATGCTTAATTAAGATTTATACTTTAGATTGGTTGTCACATGCCGTCTTTGACTATCATATGTGAATGATGCATTTAAGTATGATTGAGACTACTAAGTAGTCCAGGCAATCGGTAACAATTCTTGTTTAGTAGCCGAATTAGTCTAGCCACATTTGATGCGTTCAATGAATCCGAGTTGTACGATGATTGTCGACAGTGGTACCATGTCGATTAAATTCAGCGTACGCTCGTACCAGTTGAACTTGTCTAATAAACCGATTGGCTTATTGTGTGTTTATCATGTATGAACGCTACTACTTGAATTTAAGGTACCACTTACCAATGTAAAGCCCGTTTAACCTTAGTACCACGATCCGCTAAGACTCATGAGCTGGGCATGGTGGTATGGGACACTGTGGTTAAGCTGTCGGCCTACGCTGAGGTGACGAGACTCCCCGTAGTGACCAGTGAGCAACCCAAACTCGTGAGCCGAATACGGTGGTATGAGATACTGTATTCGAGCTGTCGACCTACACTGTCACAGCCTGGCTGTGGTCCCTAGTCGAGTTGGTGACGAGCCTTCAAAAATAAATTGCCAGTAGGTAGGACATTAGTGGAGTGACCTCGAGTATGAAATGGGCCTACCCTGGCGTAGCCTGGCTGTGGTCCCCAGTCGGGTTGGTGATGAGCCTTCGAAAATAGAGTACTAGTTGGTAGGGCGTCGGTGGTAGTGACCTGAGCTTGCCTATCGTATGTGATTAACTAGGATTGACAACCCTAGATGGATCAATGTTGGGTCAATGATATAAAGGGAGGTACCTTAGCTTCCCAATCCTACTGTATGAAAAAGTCTAATAAGAACTCGGTAATCACGCTCATGCACCGCATTGCATATGCCTTTGGCGTTGGTGTTGAGCACAGAGGAAGGGGTGCATGCCGTGACCATTAGAGGAAGATCGCAGAGGGAGTGCAGGCTAGGGCATACATCATTAATTTATATCATTTTATTTTGTATTAACCAGAGTACTTAGGGATGCTTGATTGTATTGTTTTATCATTACTGCTTAATTGAATTAATAACATGTTAACTTTTGCCTTATAGTTCCACTGAGTTGATCACTCACTCTCACATTCTGGGACGGTGTTTTAAAACACCAACCAGACCCTGTTTTAGTTGCAGATAATGACGAGGCCTTCATGGTGGAGCCTGATTTCTATGATGACGAGGAGGAGTTCTCTTATATGCAGCTATCAGGTGGGTCTATGTAGACCATGTTCTGATCGACGGGGTTTACAGGGATGCTGACTAGATATCATTACACTCGTTATGTTATATTTTGAAACACCCATGTATATTCATTTTGTCCATTTTAGGAATATACATGTATATATTTAACCTGGTAACATGTTCACACTCTGGAGACTTACAAGAGTTTGTATATTTTATATATCTATCACAGTCTTCCGCCTGTGTAATTTAATTATTTCTGGAGTATGATATGCTGTTGTGGTATAATCCCTCTCATGTTTAAGGCACTAATACAGACAACATTTAATCATCATTATCTATGTTGTATAAGTAATGTATTGGAACTCGGGAGTTGGGCTCCTGCTCGACCCCCGATTTTCAAGGCGTTACACTACGCTTATACACTAGATGATTACATACCATTTCTAACACAAGAATTTATTTTATTGCTTAGGGTCAGAAGTTGTCTGATTGGAATTAAGTCACCCGAACTTGAATTTAACTACGCTCGAGCACTTCACATATGCTCATACAAGATAAAGAGGTCCTAGGGTTCACGTTATTAATTTATTGGGTTTCTTATACTGTCAAATTTTATATAATCCTCGTTCCCAAGGTCCTAGGGTAGTCCTATACCCCTTATCAAGCACTTTTTAGTTAGTATATTATTCTAATTATTTTTCTAGTAGTTCTTCATCAAGTCTACTTCATCCCTCTCAATTTTCACTAAATTTCATGTTGTAGAAAAAATTCTAAAAAATTCTAGAAATAGCAGCTATCCAAACGAATAAGTTTTGGATAGTTGTCACAAAAACTCATATTTAACTACATTAAAACTTTTATTATATTTTTGACTTATTTTTATATGAAACTAGACTTATCAAGCTTTAATCTAGCTTTTGAATCACCTAAATCAGAGTTATATCGAGGGAGATATGCTTTTTTGAAGTCAGATGAAAATCGTAGAAAAAATTACGGAAAATGGGCCGCCCGACCCGCTGTGGCCCGACAGGCCCAAACGAACCAGGGTGCACTACAGTTGGCGCGGTGGCACCACGGTCTGCTAGACTGTGGGTGCGGTGCCGCCCCGGTCCGCTGCCCTATCTGGTGGTGGTTTCGTTACCCGATATTTGAAACGGGTGTATTTTATAAACCGGAATGAGTTATTCGATGTGCAATATATGATTTTGGAGTAGGAGAAACTGATCTATCCAAATAACCTATTTATTTTGTGATATTACAAAATTTTAATGGTCAAAATCTATTTTATTTATTTATTTACTATTTACAGTAATTTTTAGTTTAAATATTGTTCTTCATCACCTAAACTTTAGGATTCATGTATAATATTAAAGTACTCAGAAAATTTTGAAGAATAAGGTGGTGAAAGGTGAGATTTTGAAGGAAATGGGTTAAAAAGGAATTTTAGACTTTAGGATTGAGTACGCGCCCGTATTCGCGCCATTTGGATCCATTTCAGGTTTGGAATTCATTAACTAATGACTCAAACCATCGACTAAGGGCCTAGAGGCGACCTTGGTCGATCCACGTGATCGAAGATACATTGCGGACTAAATTACAGTATTTGGTCTCGCCTGCTGGCAAAATCTTAGGATTGTAATGTGGTTTCTAGATTCTATCACCCTCTTCCTAAGTCAGAGTGCGTCAGAATGCGTTGTGCTACCATAACCTAGGTCCAGTTTAATCCAAATCATGCTCTGATACCATCTTCTAACACCCTGAAAATCAGAGGTCGAGCAAAGCTCTACTCCCGAGTTTCAACGCATCACTTATGCAACATAGATTATGATGATTATTATGAGTGCATTCGAACATGAGTGGGATTATACTAAATCAGCATATCATACTTTAGAGTTAATGTAATTTGGTAAGCGGAAGACTAAAATATATGCATTTAATTATGAAAACGTTTCACAAATTTCGGAGTATGAGTATGAGACCGGGCTAAATATATATGTGTTGTTTCTAACCATATAAAAAAATATAGGAAGTAAATGTGCACAACTAAACAAATATCCCAATAGTACCTGCGCATCGGTACGAGATCTACATAGATCCGCCGATAGTTGAACGTAAGAGAATCATTCCTCCATGCCCACGAAGTCCAACTCTACTGTATAGACCTCGTCATCACCTGCATCTAAACCAGAGTCTGGGTGGTGTTTTAAAACACCGCCACATGTGAGAATGAGTAGCTAATTCAGTGGAACTATAAAGCAAAGGTTAACATGTTATCAATTCAATCAAGCAGTAATGATAAAGTAATACAACAATCAGGTCCTAAGTACTCTTATTAATGCAAGGATGGTATGTTATAATGATGTATGCCCTCGCCTGCACTCCCTCAGCGACAACATCTTATGATCGCAACATGCACCACTCCCAGTAAATGTGTACTTCCTCGCCAACGCACCGTGCAATGCGATGTATGGTTGTGATTATCAAGCTCTTAATTAAACTCATTCATACAGCAGGTTTGAGAAGCTAAGGTACCTCCCTTGTATCAATTACCCAAACAATGATCCATCTAGGGTCGTCAATCCTAGTTAATCATATACGATAGGCAAGTTCAAGTCACTACCACCAATGCCCTACCAACTGACAGTCTATTTTCAAAGGGTCGTCACCAACCCGACTGGGGACCACAGCCAGACTGCGCTGGGTTAGGCCTATTTCATACTCGAGGTCACTCCACTAACGCCCTACCAACTGAAAGTCTATTTTCGAAGGCTCGTCACCAACCTAACTGAGGACCACAGCTAGGCTGCGCTTGTGTAGGCTGACAGCTCGAATACAGTGTCCCATACCACCGTATTCGGCCCATGAGCTAGGGTTGCTCATTGGTCACTACGAGGAGGTTCGTCGCCCCAGCGTAGACCGACAGTTCGACCACGGTGTCCCATACCACCATGCCCGGCTCATGAGTCTTAGCGGATCGTGGTACCATGGTTGAGACGGATCTTTACATTGGTAAAGGGTACCTTAGGTTCAAGCAGTAGTGTCCATACATGGTAAACACACAATAGGTTAGCCATTTCACCATTTATTCTATTTGAATCCCTAAAACAGATTAGAGTTAGGATTTCTTTACCCCAGAACTAAGTCGGAAACGCCAGATTAGTGATACAGACAGACTGATTCAGCACGTGGAGCGATGGGATCGAATCCCAGGAACTCTCTCTCGCTTTCTCTCTCACTTTCTCTCTCTTTCCTTCTCTCTTTGCTCTCTTCTCTCTCCTAGGGTTGCAAATTTGTATGTGAAGGTGGAGAAAGGGTTTAAGGCCCTTATATAAGCCCAGAACTGATAGGAATGGCCCTAGGGCCATGCTATACTTAGTTTATAGCCAAAGGTTGGCTGTTTCGGTCCAATAGAGCATATCCGGAAGCCCCTTTTCTGCATACAATCTGGAGTAAGCCCCTAACATTGGATATAGGTCAACTTAAGTTTTCGGTCCGATCAGATCAGTCGATCGACCGCAGAGGACCTATTTCAGTTCAACGGTCACCGTTACTTGATCAGGGCCACAAGTACACTGACATGTGTTGGAAATTTTTCCTGATCCGAGGGTGTAATTTAATCAGATTTTGATGGTCTGAATCCTTAGATTTGGCCTACAAGCGAACGACTCAATTTACTTAAGTTTCAGTTCATTTCCTAAATATATTCACGTTTCTCACACACTTCGCTCCGGGCTCAAGTTGTGTATCTTGGGATACTATTAGGACTTGATTTCTGTGGCGCTTGTTAAGTCCAGCAAGGCGGTCATAACCGTATAGTTTCACGGTAATCGGACTTTCGATGCGCGGTCTAGATCCAGAACGGAGTTTCAAGATGCTCCTGAGAGCAATTGGGTTTTGAGATTGATCCTAGATTTTCAGGTAATGTAGCGTTAATGATTCTAATGGTTTTGGGTCTTGCAGTTCGTATAGAAAGCGGTTCAAGCTAATTCTACTGATTGTTCAGTTTAGTACTTAACTAAATCGTGTCTTAATTACAACAGAATAGGGTCCTAGGGCAGTTCTACGTCCAACGACGTCCTTCGCCAAGTTGGAAAAAATCCAGGATGTTACAATCTGCCCCCTTTAAAAACAATTTCATCCCTAACATTACCTAAGGATAATAAGAAAAGATTTAATTATTTCTTTTGCCAAAGTTTTATTGATTTCAAGTTTCTACGCGTGGTAGGGTATATACTAGTCTAGTTCATTTTAGTCTACTCCCCTTAAAAAGTTATTTCTTTATCTCTTACCCTTATCTATTTAGAGTTTTAACGACGATTCCCATCTATTTAGAGCAAGATATTTGTTTTCAGTAATCGGCCAATACGGAGAGACAGCTGTAATAAGCTTGATCTCGATACATCGATCATCTACCTAACCCGAGTAGAAGGCTCATTGTATCCCTTCCTAGTCCTGGTGGATCCTGGTCTTCTGCTCGGTCTAAGCAGTGAGTCCATTGGTAGTCACCCAGGATTGAGAATTGGGTCAAGCCGCGAATGCTTCGCAGTTATATATTTCTCAGTAACTCCGTAGTCCAATTTAGGGGTGCACATCGAACCATTGGAACCGTGTAACCGGACTGGAACCATTGGATCGGTCCGGTTTGGTCCGGTTCTAAGATGCTAATGGTTCAGTTCCGGTTTCAAAATTCTCAGAACCGTTGATTACAGATCGTTCTGGTTTAAGGCCCTGTAGAACCGAACCGAACCGTTGATCCGAACCGTTACATGGACCGTAGATCCGAACTGTGACACGAAACCACAGATCCCTCCCTCAGTCCCTTTGCCCTCTCTCTCTCTGTCTCTCTCTCTCTGTCTCTCTCTCTCTCTCTCTTTCCATAACCATAGCCCGCCCATTTCTTGTATCTATCAAAACCTGTTTAGACCATTTGACGCAATCCGTAGGTTGATCTACTATCAGGTGGGTCACACATCAACAAGAAATAGTGGACCGTGTAAAATAGTTACTATTATTTATTTATTTATTTATTTATTTTATAGAGCCTCCACCTCTTTTGTTCGGTTTTGGCGTAATTCATAATTGACCAATCTAAACTCCGTTTAGAAAATCTAAAATGAGGGGTCCCATCTTTTAAACAACTCGGATGCCATACATGTGCCAAAGAGTGTCGAATGGCTGCGTGTACAGGTGAGTGTGTTTCCATGTCAAGTACATCACATCATGGCGATAATTGCATATGTACACTTTAGGAACATCCAACTTCTGTGCAAACGCGGGCCTTGGCCCCATGATTCTCACCGTTGATATGATGGGATCGACCATATAAACGTGAGATCCTAATCCTTCAAGTGGTAATCTATAATTTATCTGGGATCGACCATATAAATGTGAGATCCCTCCATCAGATCGGAGCTGCGGAACCGATTCGAAACCGAACCGATTTTCACGGTCCAGTTCCGGTTCGGTTCTAGGCGCTGACGGTCCGGTTCCAGTTGCAAAAATTCTAGAACCGTAGGGAAGGGTTGGGTTCTGGTTTCACCCCAAAACCGGACCAAACCGAACCGCGTGCACCCCTAGTCCGATCACTCTAAAGGCTTAGGGAATGCCCATCATTGAAAGGCTCAAATTTTCTATTTATAAGGTTGCCCTTTGGATCTTGGTCTAAGAGAGTCCTTGTTCTAATCTATGTCCAAGGTAAGGGTTAATACATATCTTACTAGATCATCCAAATTTTTTATCTAATAGTACAGAATTGGCTAAGACTTCTATTAAGTTTGTCTTTAATACGAATTGATTTAACACTCGAAGCCTAATTGTTTTCCTTCCAGTAACTTCATATTGACATTCTAAGGGAGGTCCAACACCTATTTAGTGACCATTTAGTGACCCAACCTTCGATCCTGGGCCAGTGAGGTATGAGGCCCACCATGCTTCTGCTGTGCCACTTTGATCAAAGGGATGTATAGATCGTCCTAACTAGATTGGGCTCATAATGTTCTAACCCCCTTATAGCAATTTCTAGTTTCAAGGCTCAAGAATCTATATCCTGATCCGTATGTTGGAACAAGGTGTCATTTAGGACTTATCCTTCACATGAACTGGGAATCGATCTCTCAATACTTTGGTCTTCTTTTCATCGATAATGTGTACTAGGGCATTGGTACCTATGGTCATAGAAATGAGCTAAAAATGATGGGTGTTATAGTTGATTCCAGGGATGGGTGTGAGTTTGTGACAAGATACCTAATTCTACCAAAGGACTTTTACTACAGTCCCGACTTACCCTCATTAATCTTGTCCAGTTTAATACTATAAGATAATTTATAGATTATTAGTACATAAGGAAGTTGGACAAAATAGGTTAACGGGTAGACTATCTTTCTAAGTTCATATGCACACTAAGTATGCCAGAATGGTCTGTGATTCGAGACCTAATTCCTAATTGTCTGTTGCCCATTTGAGAAATTTTTTGGGCCTACAAAAAAAAATCCCTATTGGCTATATGTTCTCAACACTTCTTAAAGGCAAAGTAAATAACTTTTGGTTGTAAGTAGTCGGGCCAACACAGAAGGAAAGTTGTGTAGTGGGTTTGAGTCGGATACATTGACCTTCTGCTTAGCTAGGACAAAAAATTTTGTCATATCAGTTCTTAACCCTATTGATCCCGATCTTCTGCTTGATCAAAGCATAGAGTTCATTGGTAACTACTCGGATTGAGATTTCGATTCAAACTGCGAATACTCCACTCATATATAGTTTCTCTGCTCCGTGTTCCCGATTGTAGTAAGTCCTTGGGAAGGTAATTCTAAGGGGTGTATTGATTTATCCTAGTGTTCAATCCAAGGGATATATAAGTTTTCTCTGAACGTGATTTGTTTCTAAGTCAAAACAACTTTCCTAAGAGTTATTAAAGAAGCCTATAAGTATCAAGGGAATCCAACGAAAGAATGAGGCCTCACTCCAACCTAATTAAGCCAACTAACTAAGTCTATCTTTCAATTATCTTATCATATTTAGTCTTTTACATTCCTTAGCATAGCCAGTAGCCTAGTCTTAACTTGGGAGTTGTAGTAATCTAATAGTTGTAATCCAAAGTCTACGCACATGCGCTAGATGATTTCATACCATTTCTAACACAAGAATTTATTTTATTGCTTAGGATTAACAGTTGTTTGATTGGAATTGAGTTGCCCGAACTTGAATATAACTATACTCGATCACTTCACATATGCCCATACTAGCTAAAAAGGTCCCAGGGTTCACGTATTAATTTATTGGATTTCCTATACTGTCAAATTTTATATAATCCTCGTTCCCAAAGTCTTAAGGTAGTCCTATACCCCTTATCAGGCACTTTTTAGTTAGTATATTATTGTAATTATTTTTTTAGTAGTTCTTCATCAAGTCTACTTCGTCTCTCTCAATTTTCACTAAATTTCATGTTGTAGAAAAAATTCTAAAAGATTCTAGAAACAGCAGCTGTCCAAACGAATAAGTTTTGGATAGTTGTCACAAAAACCCATATTTAACTATATTAAAGTTTTTATTATATTTTTTACTTATTTTTATATAAACTATATTTATCAAGCTTCAATATAACTTTTGAATCACCTAAATCAGAGTTATATCGAAGGAGATATGTTTTTTCGAAGTCAGATAAAAATCGTAGAAAAAATTACAGAAAACGGGCCGCCCTGCCCGCTGTGGTCCAACAGGCCCGGACGAACCGCGGTGCGCCACGGTTGGCGTGGTGGCACCACGGTCCCCTGGACTGTGGGCGGGGTGCCACCTCGGTCAGTGGAGTGCCGCCCTGCTCCGTTGCCCTATCTAGTGGTGGTTTCGCCACCCGATATTTGAAATGGGTGTATTTTACAAACTGAAATGAGTTATTCGATGTGTAATATATGATTTTGGGGTAGGAGAAGCTGATCTATCCAAATAACCTATTTATTTCATGAGATTCTAAAAGTTTAATAGTCAAAAACCTATTTTTTTTATTTACTATTTATAGTAATGTTTAGTTTAAGTATTGTTCTTCATCACCTAAACTTTAGGATTCATGTCTAATATGAAAGTACTTAGAAAAATTTGAAGAATAAGGTAGTGAAAGACGAGATTTTGAAGGAAATGGGTTAAAAAGGAATTTTAGACTTTAGGATTCGTCAACTAATGACTCAAACTATCGACTGACGACCTAGAGGCGACCTAGGTCAATCCACGTGATCGAAGATACGTTGCGGACTAAATTACAGTATCCGTTCTCGCCTATCGGTGAAATCTTGAGATCTAATGTGGTTTCTAGATTCCATCGCCCCCTTCCTAAGTCAGAGTGTATTAAAGTGCGTCGTGTTACCATAACCCAGGTCCAGTTTAATCCAAATCATGCTCTGATACCATCTTGTAACACCCTAAAAATCGAGGGTCGAGCAAAGGTCTACTCTCGAGTTCCAACGCATCACTTATGCAATATAGATTATGTTGATTATTATGAGTGCATTCGAACATAAGTGGGATTATACTAAATCAGCATATCATACTCCAGAGTTAATGTAATTTGGCAAATGGAAGACTAAAATATATGCATTTAATTATGAAAACGTTTCACAAATTTCGGAGTATGAGTATAAAACCGGGCTAAATATATACATGTGTTGTTTCTAACCATAAAAAAAATACAGGAAGTAAATTTATTCAACTAAACAAGTATCCCAGAAGTCTCTGCGCATCGGTACGAAATGTACATAAATCTGCCCGATAGTTAAACGGGGGAGAATCTTTCCTCCTTACACACGAAGTCTAACTCTACTGTATAGACCTCGCCATCACCTGCATCTAAACCAGAGTCTGGGTAGTGTTTTAAAACACTGCCACAGGTGAAAATGAGTAGCTAATTCAGTGGAACTATAAAGCAAAGGTTAACATGTTATCAATTCACTCAAGCAATAATGATAAAGCAGTATAACAATCAGGTCTTAAATACTCTTATTAATGCAAGGATGATATGTTATAATGATGTATGTCCTCGCCTGCACTCCCTCAGCGACAACATCTTACGATCGCAGCATGCACCACTCTCAGTAAACGTGCACTTCCTCGCCAAAGCACCATACAATGCAATGCATGGTCGTGATTACCAAGTTCTTAATTAAACTCATTCATACAGCAGGTTTGGGAAGCTAGGATACCTTCCTTGTATTAATTACCCAAATAATGATCCATTAGGGTCGTCAATCCTAGTTAATCACATACAATATGCAAGTTTAGGTCACTACGACCAACACCCTACCAACTGGCAGTCTATTTTCAAAGGGTCGTCACTAACCCGACTGGGGACCACAGCTAGGCTACGCCGAGGTAGGCCTATTTCATACTCGAGGTCACTCCACTAACGCCCTACCATCTGGAAGTCTATTTTCAAATGCTCATCACCAACCCGACTGGGGACCACAGCCAGGCTGCGCCAGTGTAGGCCGACAGCTCAAATACAGTGTCCTATGCCATCGTATTCAGTCCACGAGCTAGGGTTGCTCACTGGTCACTACGGGGAGGTTCGTTGTCCCAACGTAGACCAATAGTTCGACTACGGTGTCCCATACCACCATGCTCAGCTCATGAGTCTTAGCGAATCGTGGTACCATGGTTGAGACGGGTCTTTACATTGGTAAGGGGTACCTTAGGTTCAAGCAGTAGTGTCCATATATGGTAAACACATAATAAGCCAATCGGTTTGTTAGACGAGTTTGACTGGTACGAGCGTACGCTAAATTAATCGACATTGTACCGCTGTCGACGATCACATACGACTCGGATTCACCAAAGCATCAATTGTGGCGAGACTAATTCGGCTACTCATACAGGAATCGTTACCAATTGCCTGGATTATGTAGTAGTCCCAGTCATATTTAAATGCAGCATATGGAGACATGTGATAATCATATAGGCATATAACAAACATTCCCAACACGAATCTCATTTGAGCATTTCATTGAACAAATTGCACATATTGCCATATATTGCATTCCATCCATAAATTGCATAATTGGAATTTAGGTTACATGAAGGAAACTATACATATAGATAAGGTAGTTGAGAATTTTATCTCAACACCCTTATTAAATACCGTTTATCAAACAATATCTCATTCAGACATTTTTTCAATCATATATAATATGTTATCATATATATGCATTTTATACATAAACTACGTAGTTGAAATTAAGACTACATGGAGGAAATTATATATCTAGGTAAGGTAGTTGAGAATCCTATCTCAACGCCCTGAATAAATACAATTCATTAGACCATTTCTCATTCAAACATTTCATCGAGTACTTAGTCTACACATTCCATCATATATGAAATAATTTAGTTATAACCTATATTATAGCAAATCCTTTCACAAAGGAGTTGTCACATATACAACAATCATGTATTCTCAAACAATAATCATGGCAAGTACAAATCATAATTTCATATTCATTCAAACATTTCTACAAACACATAGAATGCATTAAAATCAACATAGTTTACATATATGTGTAATATACAGAAAATATCGCATCTAAGCACATGTGACGGCAATCAAGTCAGTCATAAACCATTAATGACATTAAAGGCCTTGAAAATCATAACATAAACGTTTATAGTCTGCACCTTTCGCCGGTACACTTGTAACGAACTCAGTTCGAACATTAGCTCTTCGTCTATGGCACAACGGCGGCCTATAGTATGAAATAGGTTAGCTATTTCACCATTTATTCAATTTGAATCCCTAAAACAGATTAGGGTTAGGATTTCTTAACCCAGAACAAAGTCGGAATCGCCGGATTAATGATACAGACAGGCTGATTCAGCACGTAAAGCAATGAGATCGAATCCCATGAACTCTCTCCTGCTTTCTCTCTCACTTTCTCTCTCTTTCCTTCTCTTTTCTAGGGTTACAAATTCGTATGTGAAGGGGGAGAAAGGGTTTAAGGCCCTTATATAGGCCCAGAACTGATGGGAATGGCCCCAAGGCCATGGTATACTTAGGTTATAGCCAAAGGTTAGCTGTTTCGATCCAATGGAGCATATCTAGAAGCCCCTTTTCTGTATATAGTCCGGACTAAGCCCCTGACATTAGATGTAGGTCAAGTTTTCGGTCCGATCGGATCAGTCGATCGACTACGGAGGACTTGTTTCAGTTCAACGGTTACCATTACTCGATCAGGGCCACAAGTACACTGACATGTGTTAAAAAATTTTCCTGATCCAAGGGTGTAATTGGGTCAGATTCTGACGGTCTGAATCCTTAGATTTGGCCTGCAAGCGAACGACTCAATTTACTTAAGTTTCAGTTCATTTCCTAAAGATATTCGCATTTCTCACACACTTCGCTTTGGGCTCAAGTTGTGCATCTTGGGATACTATTAGGACTTGATTTCCGAGGTGCTTGTCAAGTCTAGCAAGGCGGTCATAACCGTATAGTTTCACGATAATCAGACTTTCGACGCGCGGTTCAGGTCCGGTACGGAGTTTCAAGATGCTTCCGAGAGTAACTGGGTTTTGAGATTGATCCAAAATTTTCAGGTAATGTAGCGTTAGCGATTTTAATAGTTTTGGGTCTTGCAGTTCGTATAGAAAGCGGTTCAAGCTATTTCTACTAATTGTTCAGTTTAGTACTTAACTAAATCGTGCCCTAATTATGACAGAATAGGGTCCTATGGCAGTTCTATGTCCAAGGACGTCCATCGCCAAGTTGGAAAAAATCTGGGATGTTACAGATAATCAACGTCTGCTCCTCTTTCTGTCTCTATGAGTATCTATGCCGAGAACCCTCTTTGCGGCCCGCAAATCTTTCATCTCGAATGTCCTTGATAACTGAGTCTTTAGTATGTTGATTTCAGACATATTATGACAGGTGATCAATATATCATCAACATATAATACTAGGATGATGAATTTGTTGTTACGCCCCGAATTCGGAAACCGGGCTCACAAAATTCCCGATTGCCGAATCCGGCGCCGACAGCTTCCATAGAACCCCATTTTCGGATCTCGGCACCCAATCACCAGGTTCCGATCCTGGGATACTACGAGGAGGATTTCAAATCATCAGTCTGATTCATAATGAGCATAACAAAAGCATAACCCACAAACAATAACCACAAGAACACCACCACAAAATCCACTATGATCAAAAACTTTTTAGTACAATGCGACAGAAAGGGAAAATACAATGTAACAAAAGAATCAAAACTCCAGAAGCTCGGCTGCACGCTCCAACTATGGCGAGACTATGGCTGCGACTGCGTCCTGGCGTCACCTGCACGCATCAATCGTGCATAAGCTTATGGAAAGCTTAGAGGGTGGTGTAAGTGTGTGCACAATATAAACATGCTCAAAATGCAAGGTCAAAGTGATGCGGAATCATGGTGATGAGCACATGAATGCAATTAGCCGTACCAAGGCTATGTGGTGCAAGATATGAATGCTATCGGCCATAACACAGCCATGCGATGCGAGATGCAACTCAAGCATGCCAATCCTCATCATGTATCAGTACAGTTCTCATTCTGGATAATCACCGGGGTTCAATACACCCCAAATGGCACTGTCGCTCTCCTAGCCGCACAGTCCAAGTGAGCGTAAGAAACCTCACTATCCGCCTGACCAATAGTCTGCCAATACCTATCCGGCACGTCGATAGCGGACCCATTCGCGAGCTGGTCAAACTCAGCCTAGTATTGCCCCCTACCCTTGGGCGAGTAAGGCCACACTCCTTTCCAACCGACCACGACACAGTGGGAGACGCGGCCTCCTGGTATTCGGCCCTCATGCGCTCGTATATCCACTCGGTCTCGACGTTGGAGTCATCCTCTGGTACCATCGGGTTTAGGGATTTTCACCCAGGGACATCTATGGTGCCCGTATGCTAGAATCAAATATTTCCGGTCTCCAATCCTGCCATCCACGATGTATCTGTAAAGGCTATGGCCCTGATGTCGCTAGGGCATATAGTAACTATAATCACACAAATGCAAGTGCATGAGTCACATTATCAGTCATGCAACAGTCCTGTATGTACCATGCACTTATATGGGGCAACTCCGCCTATCAGGGAGCCCATAAACAGTCTGCCCAAAGGCATATGCTATGATCGGTCACTCCTCACATCAGGCATACATATGATGCGAATGATCATGAACCATGGATCTATACTAAACATGTTATGTGGTGATGGGCTCTGATCAAAATGAAGATGGGCCTGGACGCCCTATATACTACAGGTATGGGCCTATTAATGGGCCTTAGGGAGAATCATAATGCGGACATTTAACCGACATTATCCTCAGAATGTGGACATCAAACCAACATTGCTCCCAAAGGATGGCCTTCCACGAATCACACATTTCAATGGGCCTTTTGTACATCTTATTGGGCCTCAACCCATGGGCCTCTAATACATCAAATGGCCTCATACATGGGTCTCACAGATACATATCAAGGTGGGCCTCAATGACGGGCCAAAATTGCATCAACATGGGCCTAGTCACACGGGCCTTGCATACATCACAGTGGGCCTCAGGATATGGGCCCTAATACAAATCAAGGTGGGCCTTGACAAGGACCACCAATGCATGAATATGGGCCACCACAGTGGGCCTTAATTTATCTCCAAACGGTTGGACTGTTGGATGAAACACATGCATCATGATAGAGCCCACACTAATGGAGGGTGTGGTTTACAATACATACATAAGCGGGGCCCACCAAAATGCTTGTTTTCCACCCTGCCTAAGGCCCAATATAATGTTTATTTTCCAACCACTGATCATAAGGTCGTGTGGACCAGGGTAGGGCCCACCAAAATATTTATTATCATCCAATCTATTCAAAAAGTCACGTGGGCCTGGATAGGGCCCATTGTAATATTTACTTTCCATACTACCTGTTGATGGGGCCGTGTGGACCAAGGGCCCACTGAAATGTTTAATTTTCATACAACCTGTTTACAGGGCCACGTGGTGAAGGGGCCCACTGTAATGCTTATTTTTCGTCTGACCTGTTGGGCCGGTCACGTGGGCGGGGAGCCCACTGTAATGTTTATTTAACGCCCAACCTGTTGAAGAGGTCATTGGACCTTGAGGCAGATGTGGGGCCCACCGAAATGTGGTTCACAAATCCAGCCCATTCATTGTGTGTGTCCCACAATTTTAAGGGTCCAAATCAAGTTTCATTTGCATCCAAAACTCAGGTAGGCCCCACCAACGATTTTATATGCTTTAGGCATGTCTTCACATGATTTTAGATGGTATGGCCCGCCTGAGTTCCGTTTAAATCTGATTCTTGGGATGGACGGTTGGTCCATGGGGACCCATCAAATGCACGGTTTTGATGCCCGAAATGCATCACGTGGGGCCCATAGCTGGGGCCGTGAGCCCCAGCCCGGTCGCCCGTCCGTCACCCGCTGGCAGGGCTGCTGCATGCGCTGACAGCAGCAGCAGCAGCTGTAAGTGTTTCTTTTTCTTTTTTTTTTTGAAAATCAGTTTTTTCCACGGTTTTCCTGAGGTAGGGCCCTTATTAGATCGATCCAATCCCGCCACTGGTCCCTGTAGGTTGATTCAATCCCATAGAGTCCAATATTGGGATATTTCAGACATACAGGAGCATCAGGGAGGTATTTTAATGGTAATACCGTTATTTCCTTTGGTATGGCCCGCTTGGTTATCAGATTAGTTCAAATTTTTGGTTCAACGGCTAAAATGAACTGGGTAACGAAATAGACGGCTTAGATTATATATATACATCAAGGTGGGGCCTACATGAGTGGCCCACCATTTGGCTAGCTCATTAGTACCGCCCATGCCATTTACACTTCCCAACTTGCCAACGTCCAACGTCCAGGGACGCTGGACGGCATGCATGAACACATTATCATGGTGGGTCCCACGTGGACGTGGCCCACCATCATATATGTATATACATATACATAATATATATTATATACCTATTATATAAAATAAAACATGTATAGAATGCCTTGGGCCCATCCAAACAGTGGATGGTGTGGATCATCACCTGTAATAGAGTGGGCCACACCGTCTGATGTAGATGAACGGCTAGATGTAACACATATTGGTGGGATCCACACCATCACAAAGGAAGAGAGAGATAGAAAGAGAGATATACGGTGAGATAGAGGAACCCCGCCACTATGGGCCCTCTTGATTAAATCACATACATCCAAATGGGTCCCACCAACAAGTGGGCTCAAAATTTTAAAATAATGGAAAATCACCCACCTTATCTTCCTTTTCCTAGCTCCCTTGGACTCCTTAGCTCCTAACCTTCACTTTTAATGGAGGTTGATGAAAGATGAATGGTTGAGATTGGAGATGAGAGGGTGTAGATGGAAGATGGAAGGTGGGCCACACTTGAGAGGGAGAGGAGGCTTGGACGTTTGAGGCTTGGGGTTGCTTGGAGAGATATGAGAAATGAGAGAGAGAGAGGGGTGATAAGGATGGGTGAGGTGTGATGGGGGATGGTTTGGGTTGAAAAATTGTAAAAGGGGTATGGTTGATGTTGAAAATGGGAAAAAGAGGAGTGATGAGGTGGAAAGATGGTAGACTTTTGAAAAAGGTGGAGATGGGTTGTTGTACTTGATGTATGGGATGGATTTATCGTTGATTGATGGGACTACTTGTAGAGATTCCCTCGAAATCCGCAACGCGCGGTGTTTCTTCGGAATAAACGATGATCGGCATCTTCTTACCTGGGTATCGGTTCGGTGCGCAAGTCATGGCGTTGGAACCGCGGCGACGATGCGGTCGCTATGATACAACTTTCGGATCAAGCCGACGTCGGTGCGCGGAACCTTGCTTAGGATCGTGCGCAAACACCGGATATGGTGCGAAGGTTGCCGGAATTTGACCGGAAGGACCGCGGAAGTTAACGGAACAGTACGGATTAGGACACGGGTCTTACAGCTCTCCCCTCCAAATAAAAATTTCGTCCTCGAAATTTAAACAATCATCACAAGAAAACATAAATCATAATAGAAGAGGAAGCAAGGCATCGCCATATAAATATCAGAGACAGTATACAACATACAACATGCAATCAATCATCAAAGAGATGAGGATAGTGCTCTCGAATCTCAGCCTCGCGCTCCCAAGATGCCTCATCCACAGAATGGTGACCCCACTGAACCTTCACCAAGGGGATGGCCTTGGTTCGGAGGACCTGATCCTTCCGATCAAGGGTACGAACTGGCTGCTCGATGTAAGAAGCGTCCTCACGAACCTCTAACGGCTGCCAATCAATAACAGGAACTATGTCTGACCCACACTTCCTCAACATAGAGACATGGAAAATGTTGTGGACCCCAGACAACTGAGATGGTAAGGCAAGCCGATAGGCCACAGCGCCAATGCGCTCAGTGATCTCGAAAGGTCTTATGAATCTCGGGGCAAGCTTGCCCTTCTCTCCAAATCTAACTACGCCCTTCATGGGCGAGACCTTGAGATACACATGGTCCCCTACATCAAACTCCAAGGGGCGACGCCGGCGATCAGCAACACTCTTTTGCCGGCTCTAAGCTGTGCGCATCCTCTGCCTAATGATATCAATAACCTCCGATGTCTCCTGCACAAGCTCGGGACCTAGGAGACGCCGCTCTCCAACCTCGGTCCAACAACTTGGAGATCTGCACGGTCTGCCATATAATGCCTCAAAAGGAGCCATACCTATGGTCGCCTGATAGTTGTTGTTGTATGCGAACTCAGCCAATCGCAGATGCTCATCCCAGCTACCACCGAAGTCAATCACGCAGGCCCGAAGCATATCCTCAAGGATCTGGTTGACCCTCTCGGTCTGGCCATCGGTCTGCGGATGATACGCGGTACTGAGCTGCAAATCAGTGCCCATAGCTCTCTGAAAGCTCCTCCAAAACTGAGATGTAAACCTCGGGTCTCGGTCAGAAACGATCGAGACTGGAACGCCGTGCAGTCTCACAATCTCCTCAATGAACAACCTCGCAAGCCGGTCCAAGGGCCAAGTCGCACGAATCGTAAGAAAATGTGCCGACTTCATCAGACGGTCCACGACAACCCAAATGGCGTCATGACCGCGCTGAGTCCTCGGCAAACCCATAATAAAATCTGTAGATACGTGCTCCCACTTCCACATCGGGACGCTCAACGGCTGCAATAGACCAGGGGGTCTCTGATGATCGGCCTTGACACGCTGGCATGTGTCACACTCGGCCACAAAACTAGCAATCTGGCGCTTCATTCCTGCCCAATAATACTGTCGCCTCATATCACGGTACATCTTCGTCGAGCCAGGGTGGATAGAAAACCGTGATCGATGTGCCTCGGTCATAAGATCTCTGCGCAACCTAGGAATATCCGGGACACACAATCGGCCTCTAAAGCGAAGTCCACCATCAGCACCAATCTGCCAATCTGTCTGACTCTCAGATGATGCCTCTGCTCGGTAATCCTGTAACGACTCATCTGTCTGCTGAGCCTCGATCACCCTTGCGACAAGAGAGGGTTGAATCGACAGGCTCGATAACTGAACGATAGAAGACTGCAGACCAAAATTAAAGTCGTACTCTGCTATATCCTCGAGCATCTTCCATTCCTGAATCATCATATGTGCCACCAGACCTCGTGGCTGACGGCTAAGGGCATCCGCCACCACATTCGCCTTGCCTGGGTGGTACTGGAGGTCAAAATCATAATCCTTCAGAAGCTCCATCCAGCGTCTCTGTCTCATGTTCAGCTCAGACTGAGAAAATAGATACTTCAAGCTCTTGTGGTCAGAGAAGAGCTCGAACCTAACCCCATAGAGATAGTGTCTTCACACCTTTAGTGCGAAGACGACTGCTGCCAGCTCTAAGTCGTGCGTGGGGTAGTTCAGCTCATGAACCTTGAGCTGACGAGACGCGAATGCTACAGGTCTGCCGTGCTGCATCAGGACAGCACCCAATCCAATACGCGAAGCATCGGTAAATACCACGAATCCATCACTCCCAGAGGGAAGAGTGAGGACAGGAGCGGACGTCAGACGGTCCTTCAGCTCCATAAATGCTCGCTCACAGGCGTCACTCCAAATAAACTCTGTGCCCTTCCGAGTCAACCTGGTCAACGGGGCTGCAATACGGGAGAAGCCCTCAATGAAACGCCGATAATATCCCGCTAAACCAAGAAAACTGCGGATCTCGGACGCAGTCGTGGGTTGACCCCACTGACGCACTGCCTCAACCTTCGAGGGGTCCACTGCGACACCCTCCCTCGTCACCACGTGACCGAGGAATCTCACCTCCTCCTGCCAGAACTCACACTTCTCCAGCTTCGCATATAGCTGGTGGGCACGGAGGGTCTGCAAGGCGATCTCCAGATGCTGCATATGGTCCTCACGGGTCCTCGAATATATCAGAATGTCGTCGATGAAGACCACAACAAACTGATCGAGATATGGACGAAAGACCTCGTTCATCAACTGCATGAAGACCGCGGGTGCATTGGTCAGTCCGAAGGACATGACCTGAAACTTAAAATGACCATAACGCGTCCTAAAAGCTGTCTTCGGGATGTCCTCCTCTCGGACACGAATCTGATGATAACCAGAACGCAGGTCAATCTTCGAAAAGAACTGTGCACCCTGCAGCTGATCAAATAAATCGTCTATCCTCGGGAGCGGGTACTTGTTCTTAATCGTGACCCGGTTGAGCTCGCGGTAATCCACGCAGAGCCTCAACGAGCCATCCTTCTTCCTGACGAAGAGTACCGGCGCTCCCCAAGGCGAACTGCTCGGACGAATGAATCCCAACTCACGCAACTCGTCCAACTGACGCTGCAGCTCACGCAACTCCATCGGTGCCATACGGTACGGGGCCTTCGAGATAGGCGCGGTACCAGGCACGAGGTCGATCTGGAACTCAATATGACGGCGATGAGGCAATCCTGGAATCTCCTGGAACACGTCGGGGAAGTCGCAAACAACCGGCAACCGATCAATACAAATGGCAATAGGCTCCTCGACTGCACAGGACATCAAGCAAGACAACGGCTCTCCTCTAGGCTCGGCAATGAACTGGAACTGCGGCAAGCCTGGTATGAAGAATGTGACTGTCCTCGCAGAACAGTCCAAGATAGCGTGGTACTCGGCAAGCCAATCCATGCCCAAGATAACGTCAAAATCTGTCATCGACAGCACAAACAAATCAGCGGGCAAAAAGATATCACCAACAAGAACCGGGCAAGATGGACAGAAACGGCCCAATACTGTGGTCCTCCCCAAGGGCGTCGATACGGTCAATCCCTCATTAGTAGACTCTGTCGACAATCCAGTCGATCGGCAGAAATCCTCGGACATGAATGAGTGAGAAGCGCCAGAATCAAACAATACTCGGGCGATGCATGAAGAGACGGGAAGTATACCCTCGACGACTCCTCCGGATGACTGCGGGTCCTGCTGAGCCGCGTAGAATCTCGCCTGAGCTGGCTGGGGAGGTGTCTGTCCCCTCTGAGGTCCCTGGTGCTGCTGCCACCTCTTCAGGGCTACTGCTGCCTCTGCTGCTGGGGTCTCGGCGGCCGAGGTAGTTGTGGCCGCCGCCGATGGGGCCGCCGTCTTTGGAAGAAGCCGCCGAGGTCGCGCCGTGGTGTGGTGCTCTCGGCGGATGTAAGTGAGGCTGCTGTGATCCTCTCGACCGCTGCAGATGAGGGCGAGGGCACTCGACAGGGTCCTGTCCCACCGCATCCAAAATAAGTCCCCGCAAACTGCCGGGGTGGCGCCGGAGGTGCTGCTGGTCTGGTGCTCTAGTAGGTGGGTGGCTCCTATACCTCGTGGTCGCCACCGCTGGGGAACTACCGGAGGGGGTCGGCCTCTTGTCCCCTCCTCTCGATCTCTGTCGGCTGCACGCCACCCACTCGATCTCGTAAATCGAGCCCTCCGCACTACACTGAAAGGTCGGAAGCTCGTGCCCAATCACACGGCCTCGAAGACCGTAACGTAAGCCGCTCTCGAAACGGCAGGCCTTCCACCCCTCATCATCAACCATATATGGCGCAAACCTCGATAGCGCCACGAAACGAGCCGCGTACTGAGCCACGGTCATGTCTCCCTGCACCAGAGTCTCGAACTCTAGTGCTCTCTGACGTCGAATATGGTCAGGGAAATACTGCTCCTCGAATCGATCTACAAAATCATCCCATGTCCAGATATAGTGAGGTCCTGCGACGCGGGTAACCGAGGTCCACCAGTGCTCGGCCTCGCCCTGAAAAAGAAACACCGCCAACCGAACTCGCTGCTCGGTCGTACATGACATGGTATCAAAAATCTTCTCCACATCGGAGCGCCACCTCTCAGCTGCTGTCGGATCTGGCTCACCCTGGAATCGTGGAGGATCAAACTGTCGGAACTCTCGAAGTAGGGCACTCTCGCGCTCCTGCTCTGCCTGGGCCGGTGAAACAACCGGGTGTCTGCTCTGCCCCTGAAGTGCGGCCGTCACAGCCTGCAGCATCTGCTGCAACTGAGAAGCACTCACGGATACGGTCGGATCTGCACTGGTATCTGGTGGAGGTGCAGCATCCTCAGGATGGGCGGTATGAATCTCTGGTAAAGGAGCGACATCCTCAGGCTGGGTAGTAGGAATCTCTGGTGGCAGAGTAGGGGTCGTAGGTGGTAATGCGGGAGCCGCAGGTGGTGGAGCTGAAGTATCCGATGGTGGTGCGGGAGTCGATCGGGTCACTCTCCTGCGCGCCATGTCCTACAGGAAAGAGTGAAGGTGCCTATCAACTTAAAGGCTCGCGAAGGCATGCACGTTAAGGGTCTGTAATAAAAGATCGCTAGGCTATCCGAACTTAGGACTTAATCATTCATAGCAGACATGTAATGTTGTTCTTGGTTATTCCCGAGTTATGCTCTGATACCAACTTCTGTCACGCCCCGAACTCGGAAACCGGGCTCACAAAATTCCCGATCGCCGAATCTGGCGCCGACAGCCTCCGTAGAACCCCATTCTCGGACCCCGGCACCCATTCACCAGGTTCCGATCCTGGGAGACTACAAGGAGGGTTTCATCAGTCTGAATCATAATGAGCATAACAAAAAGCATAACCCACAAATAATAACCACAAGAACACCACCACAAAATCCACTATGATAAAAAACTTTTTAGTACAATGCGACTGAAAGGGGAAAATACAATGTAATAAAAGAAACAAAACTCCAAAAGCTCGGCTGCACGCTCCAACTACAGCGAGACTATGGCTGCGACTGCGTCCTGGCGTCACCTGCACGCATCAATCGTGCATAAGCTTATCGAAAGCTTAGAGGGTGGTGTAAGTGTGTGCGCAATGTAAACGTGCTCAAAATGCAAGGTCAGAGTGATGCGGAATCATGGTGATGAGCACATGAATGCAATCAGCCGTACCAAGGCTATGCAGTGCAAGATATGAATGCTATCGGCCATAACACAGCCATGCGATGCGAGATACAACTCAAGCATGCCAATCCTCATCATGTATCAGTACAGTTCTCATTCTGGATAATCACCGGGGTTCAATACACCCCAAATGGCACTGTCGCTCTCCTAGCCGCACAGTCCAAGTGAGCGTAAGAAACCTCACTATCCGCCTGACCAATAGTCTGCCAATACCTATCCGGCACGTCGATAGCGGACCCATTCGCGAGCTGGTCAAACTCAGCCTAGTATTGCCCCCTACCCTCGGGCGAGTAAGGCCACACTCCTTTCCAACCGACCACGACACAGTGGGAGACGCGGCCTCCTGGTATTCGGCCCTCATGCGCTCGTATATCCACTCGGTCTCGACGTTGGAGTCATCCTCTGGTACCATCGGGTTTAGGGATTTTCACCCAGGGACATCTATGGTGCCCGTATGCTAGAATCAAATATTTTCGGTCTCCAATCCTGCCATCCACGATGTATCTGTAAAGGCTATGGCCCTGATGTCGCTAGGGCATATAGTAACTATAATCACACAAATGCAAGTGCATGAGTCACATTATCAGTCATGCAACAGTCTTGTATGTACCATGCACTTATATGGGGCAACCCCGCCTGTCAGGGAGCTCATAAACAGTCTGCCTAAAGGCATATGCTATGATCGGTCACTCCTCACATCAGGCATACATATGATGCGAATGATCATGAACCATGGATCTATACTAAACATGTTATGTGGTGATGGGCTCTGATCAAAATGAAGATGGGCCTGGACGCCCTATATACTACAGGTATGGGCCTATTAATGGGCCTTAGGGAGAATCATAATGCGGACATTTAACCGACATTATCCTCAGAATGTGGACATCAAACCAACATTGCTCCCAAAGGATGGCCTTCCACGAATCACACATTTCAATGGGCCTTTTGTACATCTTATTGGGCCTCAACCCATGGGCCTCTAATACATCAAATGGCCTCATACATGGGTCTCACAGATACATATCAAGGTGGGCCTCAATGACGGGCCAAAATTGCATCAACATGGGCCTAGTCACACGGGCCTTGCATACATCACAGTGGGCCTCAGGATATGGGCCCTAATACAAATCAAGGTGGGCCTTGACAAGGACCACCAATGCATGAATATGGGCCACCACAGTGGGCCTTAATTTATCTCCAAACGGTTGGACTGTTGGATGAAACACATGCATCATGATAGAGCCCACACTAATGGAGGGTGTGGTTTACAATACATACATAAGCGGGGCCCACCAAAATGCTTGTTTTCCACCCTGCCTAAGGCCCAATATAATGTTTATTTTCCAACCACTGATCATAAGGTCGTGTGGACCAGGGTAGGGCCCACCAAAATATTTATTATCATCCAATCTATTCAAAAAGTCACGTGGGCCTGGATAGGGCCCATTGTAATATTTACTTTCCATACTACCTGTTGATGGGGCCGTGTGGACCAAGGGCCCACTGAAATGTTTAATTTTCATACAACCTGTTTACAGGGCCACGTGGTGAAGGGGCCCACTGTAATGCTTATTTTTCGTCTGACCTGTTGGGCCGGTCACGTGGGCGGGGAGCCCACTGTAATGTTTATTTAACGCCCAACCTGTTGAAGAGGTCATTGGACGTTGGGGCAGATGTGGGGCCCACCGAAATGTGGTTCACAAATCCAGCCCATTCATTGTGTGTGTCCCACAATTTTAAGGGTCCAAATCAAGTTTCATTTGCATCCAAAACTCAGGTAGGCCCCACCAACGATTTTATATGCTTTAGGCATGTCTTCACATGATTTTAGATGGTATGGCCCGCCTGAGTTCCGTTTAAATCTGATTCTTGGGATGGACGGTTGGTCCATGGGGACCCATCAAATGCACGGTTTTGATGCCCGAAATGCATCACGTGGGGCCCATAGCTGGGGCGGTGAGCCCCAGCCCAGTCGCCCGTCCGTCACCCGCTGGCAGGGCTGCTGCATGCGCTGACAGCAGCAGCAGCAGCTGTAAGTGTTTCTTTTTCTTCTTTTTTTTGAAAATCAATTTTTTCCACGGTTTTCCTGAGGTAGGGCCCTTATTAGATCGATCCAATCCCGCCACTGGTCCCTGTAGGTTGATTCAATCCCATAGAGTCCAATATTGGGATATTTCAGACATACAGGAGCATCAGGGAGGTATTTTAATGGTAATACCGTTATTTCCTTTGGTATGGCCCGCTTGGTTATCAGATTAGTTCAAATTTTTGGTTCAACGGCTGAAATGAACTGGGTAACGAAATAGACGGCTTAGATTATATATATACATCAAGGTGGGGCCTGCATGAGTGGCCCACCATTTGGCTAGCTCATTAGTACCGCCCATGCCATTTACACTTCCCAACTTGCCAACGTCCAGCGTCCAGGGACGCTGGACGGCATGCATGAACACATTATCATGGTGGGTCCCACGTGGACGTGGCCCACCATCATATATGTATATACATATACATAATATATATATATATATATATATATATATATATATATATATATATATATATATACACATACATAATATATATTATATACCTATTATATAAAATAAAACATGTATAGAATGCCTTGGGCCCATCCAAACAGTGGATGGTGTGGATCATCACCTGTAATAGAGTGGGCCACACGTCTGATGTAGATGGACGGGTAGATGTAACACATATTGGTGGGATCCACACCATCACAAAGGAAGAGAGAGATAGAAAGAGAGATATACGGTGAGATAGAGGAACCCCGCCACTATGGGCCCTCTTGATTAAATCACATACATCCAAATGGGTCCCACCAACAAGTGGGCTCAAAATTTTAAAATAATGGAAAATCACCCACCTTATCTTCCTTTTCCTTGCTCCCTTGGACTCCTTAGCTCCTAACCTTCACTTTTAATGGAGGTTGATGAAAGATGAATGGTTGAGATTGGAGATGAGAGGGTGTAGATGGAAGATGGAAGGTGGGCCACACTTGAGAGGGAGAGGAGGCTTGGACGTTTGAGGCTTGGGGTTGCTTGGAGAGATATGAGAAATGAGAGAGAGAGAGAGGGGTGATAAGGATGGGTGAGGTGTGATGGGGGATGGTTTGGGTTGAAAAATTGTAAAAGGGGTATGGTTGATGTTGAAAATGGGAAAAAGAGGAGTGATGAGGTGGAAAGATGGTAGACTTTTGAAAAAGGTGGAGATAGGTTGTTGTACTTGATGTATGGGATGTATTTATGGTTGATTGATGGGACTACTTGTAGAGATTCCCTCGAAATCCGCAACGCGCGGTGTTTCTTCGGAATAAACGCTGATCGGCATCTTCTTACCTGGGTATCGGTTCGGTGCGCAAGTCATGGCGTTGGAACCGCGGCGACGACGCGGTCGCTATGATACAACTTTCAGATCAAGCCGACGTCGGTGCGCGGAACCTGGCTTAGGATCATGCGCAAACACCGGATATGGTGCGAAGGTTGCCGGAATTTGACCGGAAGGACCGCGGAAGTTAACGGAACAGTACGGATTAGGACACGGGTCTTACATTTGTCATCACTCAGTGCTTGTAATAGACGCAGTGATCTTATTCAATTCGAGTAAATTTTTAAATCAACATGAAAGAAAAAAATTTAAATACCACTACCTAGGTGACTGTTTTAGGTTGTGCAACAACCTCATTAACCTGCAAACTTTTTTCTCTGCCTCTTTAATTTCATAGCCTTCTAGTTGTTTCATGTACATCTGTTCTTCCAACTCCCTATGCAGGAATGCAGTCTAGACATTCATCTGTTCCAGCTCAATATCATATTAGCATTACGCCAAAATCGCGAAGCAAAAAAATGCTTGGTTTAATGACGGATTTAGTCCGTCGCAAAAAAAAAGCTTGGTTTAATGACGGATTTAGTCCGTTGCTAACAGAAAAGGTCTCGCGCAACTTTTTACGGAAATTATGTTGGTTAGTGGCGGGATTTAGCAACGGTCCAAAATCTGTCGCTAAAATGGAATTTGTGATGGATTTGGTTCGTCGCAAATTCGGATTTTGGTTCGTCGCAAATTACCGCCTGAAATCTAAACAACAATCATTGACGGAATTTATACTTTTGCAATGGAACATGGTCTGTCGTAAATCACTATTATCCCATCCTATACACACACGTGCACACACACACACACACTTTATTGTAGCCTAAGAGGTA
Source organism: Magnolia sinica (assembly GCF_029962835.1). Taxonomy (NCBI): domain Eukaryota; kingdom Viridiplantae; phylum Streptophyta; class Magnoliopsida; order Magnoliales; family Magnoliaceae; genus Magnolia; species Magnolia sinica. Next base: position 33,042,477 of record NC_080581.1, read on the forward strand.
TTTTTAATAGAATTTCGATGATTTATTTGTATCTAAGATTATTTTTGTATTAATTGATTGAATACATTAAATATTTTTATATCAATTAAGTGGAAATTATTAATAATTTTTTTTGCTTTGCAATATCACGTGAAAAATCCTAATCCATATCTTTAGTATTTTATTAGAAATTGAGATTTTAGAAAATAAAGTTTGAAAAAAATTGAGATTAAAAAAATCAAGATTTTGTTAAATAATTGACATTTTGAAAAAGAAAATTGAGAAGTTAAAAAAAAATAAAATTAGTTGAGAAGTTTAAAAAACAACTAACAAGAGAATAATTGAGAATTTGAAAAAAAAAAAAAAAAAAAAAACTGTGATTTGAAAAAAAAATCAAGATTTTGAAAATTTTTTAAGGAGTTTGAATAAAATTAATATTTTTGAAAAAAAAATATAGATTTCAAAAAAAAATGATATTTTGAAAAAGAAAATTGAAAAGATTAAAAAATTTGTGAAAAATTTTACAACTTCGAAAAAATATATATATTTTTTGAAAAAGAAATTGAGATTTTTAAAAAGTTGACATTTTGAAGGGAAAATTGAAAAGTTTTAAAAAATAAATAATAATTTGAAAAAACACCAAGATTGTGCTAAAAATTTTCATTTTGAAAAAGAAAATTGTAAAGTTGAAAACAAAATGGTGCTTTTGAAAAAAAAAAAAAATGGCATCTTGAAACTTTTGATAAGTTCGAATAAATTGTTTAGTTCAAAAAAGGATTTTGAAAAAAAATTAAAAACTTTGATAACAAAAATAATATTTTGTTAAAAATTTTGAAAAAAAAAAGAAGATAAAAAATGGACAATTTGACAGAAAATTAACATTTTGCAAAACGAAATTTTAGTAAACATTTTTTTATAATGATTTAAAAATGAGTTTTAAAAAGCACTTGTGTTTAATAGAATTAGCAACTTTTGCCCTAAACTTCAATATGATTTTTTAATGAATTGATTGAATGCATCGATTGTTATTAGTTTTAAATTTTTTTTTTTTAATCAATTGAGTGGAATTTATGTTTACTTTTGCATGAAAAATGGTTTATAAATGCATCACAATATGACATGAAAAATCCCCTATTTTGTAGTTTTCGAAAGAAAAAAAGATAGTAAAAAAATGAAGTAAACTTGGAAAGAAATTGAGATTAAAAATAAATCAAAATTTTGTCAAAAAAAAATAAGAAGTTAGAAAATTTTGATAGAAAAATTTGATTTTTTTTTAAAAAATGGCATTTTCAAAAAATTGAGAAGTTTGAATAAAATCGATAAGTTTGAAAAAATTGATTTTGAAAAATTTTGAGATTTTTATTTAGAAATTGAGATTTTCTATTTTGAAATAAATTAAGAAGTTTGATAAAAGAAAATGAGAATTTGAAAAAAAAAAAAATGTGATTTTGAAGAAAAAAATTGACATATTTGAAAAAAAATGATAAAGTTTGAAAATTATATATATATATATATATATATATATATATATATATATATATTGAGATTTGAAAAAAATCTGAATTTTTACAAAGAAATTGAGATTTTGTATTTTGAAAAAATTTGAGAAGTTTAATGAGATTGATCAAATTCTATGATTAGGCCATCTTAAAAGCTAATCTGAAAGGTCAAATGTGTTTAGAATGTGCTAATTAGGATAAAGAACAAAATTCAACTCATTGCGACCTGAAGAAAATCAGATCCGTCCAAAACACTCTTTAAATGAGCATGATCAATTTGTCAAGATCTTACTTAGATTTTGGACAATTTGATTAGATGTTTAGATTAACTTTCACTCAAATCCAATCGTTGGATTGCAAGATATGGCCTATCATATTGTTGATCAATCATGTTCTTTTAATATCTTTCTCATCCGAAACCCGATTGGGGTGAGTGACCATTCGAATCGAAGCCTTCGAAAAGTAGAATAGACTGACTGGATCAGATTTCTAAATTGCAAAAAATTTTATGTCAAAATTGCACCATGGAAATAGTGTTAATTGAACACTTACCATTAAAAACTTCTCGAGGGCCATGAAAGTTTTGGATTAAGTTGTTATTTGTTTTTTTCCCTACATCCAAGTCTGTATGACATAATCAAGAGGTTGGATGTCAAATAAACATTATAGTGGAGCCTAGGATATTTAAAAATAAAATAAAATTGAAATGTTGAAAAATTTTGACATTTGAAAAAAAAAGTTACACTTTGAAAAAAAATTTGAGAAGTAGAAAATAAAAATGTGACTTAAAAAAAATCGGCATCTTGAAAAATTGAGAAGTTTGAATAAATTGATAAGTTTGAAAAAAAATGGATTTTAGAAAAAAAAAATTGAGATTTTAAAAAAGAAAATGAGATTTTGTATTTTGAAAATTTGAAAAGTTTGTTAAGAAAAATGACATTAAAAAAGAAAAAGAGAAGTTTGAAAAAAGAAAGACATTTTGATAAAGAGAATGCAGGAGTTCGAAAATTATAGAAATTTTGAAGAAAAAAAAATCGAGATTTTGATTATAAAAAAAAACTAACATTTTGAAATGGAAAATTGAGAAGTTTAAAAATAATTGTAATTTTGAAAAAAAAATTGACAATGTTTGAGAAAAATTAAGATAATGATTTATTTTTATTTTTAGTTTTTTGATTTACAAAATTTTGTCATTTTAAAAAAGAAAGTTGAGAAGTTGAAAAAAAAAAGTGATTTAGGAAAAAAAATTAGCTTCTTGAAAATTTTGAGAAGTTTGAATAAATTGATAAATTCACTTGTATAAAAAAATGAACCTCCAACTATTTATGCATACACACAAGTTCACCAGCACAAAAAAAAAAATTAATGCCCTAGTATAATGAAGTGTAATTGCAAGAAATACTAATAATGATGAGATTGATCAAATTTTATGATCAAGCCATCTTAAAATTGATCGGAACGGTCAGGTATGTCCGTAATGTGCTAATTAGGACAAAACAAAATTCAACTCGTTTACATCTAAAATGAATCAGACTTGTCCAAAACACTTTATATGGGCACGATCATTTTGTCTAGATCTACATAGATTTTGGACAATCCGATTAGTCCAAATTGAAAAGTAAATGACTTCATATGTTTAGATTAAATTTTATTCAAATCTGATCATTGAATCGCAAGATATGGCTCATCATATTGTTGAGCAATCTTGTCCATCCAATATCTTTCTCATAAAAAACTCAATCGGGATGAGTGACCAGTCAAATTAAAGATCTTGACAAGTAGAGCAGATTGAATGGATCAGATTTTCAAATTGGGGCAAATTCTTAGATCAAAATTGCACGGAAACTTGCTGACCTAATAAAAAAATGAGTGAGGATTGAACGCCTGCCATTGAAAATTTCCTGTGGGCTGTAAAAGTTTTTGATCAGGCTGATATCTGTGTTTTCCCTCCATCCATGATTTTTTTAACTTATGAAAAGATTATATCTCAAATAAACATCATGGTGGGCCCTGGGAAGGTTTCAATCGATGGGTGTCACTGTCCCCCACTGTTTTCTGTGGTGGGGTCCACTTGAACTTTGGATCTACCTCGTTCTTTGGATCATCAACCATGCGTCTCATCATATCAACGGTTTGGATCACCAAACCATGGCCCTGAATTTATGAAGATTCTATCTTCCAATCTTAGGATATTATACACTTTTTCGTTTTTAACCGTCTATTGCAGGCAGCGACTATAAATGTCAAGATCATTCTATCGATGAAATTATTTATATATGGCCAAAACACATGGAATAAAGTAATCAATGGCCTAAATTTTGGAACCATGGGCTCTACCCGTCACAATAAACGACACGCGTGCACAGAGTAAAAGCCCGTGTTGTGCCCCTGGTTCTAGTTTTAGTTCTAAATGTGCTAGTTTTGGGTCTAATGTAAAATGGTGGTGATTTATGCAGTCACTAGTGGAAATGATATAAGGTTATCCACACCATCAAAATAGTGGGTCCCCTTGTAGATGGTTAATATTTACCTTTTATCCATATTATACAGTCTTAACCATCTGGTAAATGGGCCTTAAATGTATGGCTGAAAACTTAGTTTATTATATAATTTGGTGTTAAACTCACATTTTTTGGATGTGAATCAGAAACTAATTTTGAAGGACGCATTTCCGAAACCCTCTTTCAACGTCTTTCCCTCTCTCGCTTTCCCTCCTGCTCTAGCTCTGGCCGTCTCCCTCACTCGTTGTGACTCTTGTTCTCCCTCCACCTCTCCGAGCAATGCCGGCCCTAACCCATCTCCAATCAAAACATTTCAGCACCGTCCAAACCCCATCGTTTTCGCCCCATTGTCGCCGGTAGGAACTCGCTGCACCCGTTGCCGCTGCACTCATTTCCATTGTCGATCTGGTGGTGGATCCGGGATGGATTTGCTATTTCAGGAGAATCAGGGTATATGGTTTTTGCATAACCCCTCCATCATCCCGAGCGTCGGGTTCTTGCAGGTAAATTCGTCCATATTCTCTTCTTATTCAGTTGAAAATTGGGGATACGGTTTGTACATTAGCTATTTGTTGAATTTCCTGAGAGAAGGCGGGATTTGTCTTAGAACTATGCTTTTGTTTTGAAATTATTGCATTAATCTGTTCTCAAAGAATTGAGATTTGGATTTCAGGTTGATCATGATTCATGGCCATCCATCCATTGGTAACCATCGTGCATCAAGAAGTCTATTGCATCAAAGTTGCTTTTTATGATTCAGTTATGTTATTTTTAGCTTGTATGGTCACCTTACTAGTGATATCATGTGCTCTTGTTTTAGATAAATATGCTCTCTGCCATGAAGTATGTATGGCAGATCTAATTGTTTGATCCGTGAAGTGAAAGATGCGGGTAGGTAAAGGAGAAAATAAGACTAATTTTCAGCTTGAAATTGGTTTTGAGTAAAGAAATTTCTTACCCTTTTTAGCCTTTTGATATCTGCTATGAGATTTCTGAACTGGCAGACATCTATGGAGAATTGGAGATGAAGGAACTACACATCGAACTGAATGATAAAGTATCAGAGATGAAACGACTGCAATCTAAGTTGATCAGAAGAGACTTGGAAGAAGAAACAGAGGAACCTGCTAAGAGTAGTTTAAAAGCTGTTATTGCGACCTTAGAGAAGGATAATGCCAATCTTAAGGTTGATACTTTTGCACATTCCAGAATGAAGTATGCTTTTGCTTTGTCTGTAGCAGTTGTTATTGGTATTTCTCACGCAACATCTGTTTTACCTCAGCCACATTCTATATGCTTCCAATTATTTTTATTACTTCAATATTTTTTATAAGTTTGGGATCCCGCATATGGTGTGACAAGCTCTCATTTAATGTAGAGAGAGAGTTGATCTTGAGGCTGCCTTGGAATGGTGCTAGAGCAACTGTGCAATTGGACCCACCTCATGATAGCTTGTTCTTGCACCCGATGTCAACATTACGGAGTTCATAAGCTTGGGGTATTTCATCTATTTTCCTGTTATTTCTGTTTTGTGGCATGCCTTTCACGACATGAGAAATGGCGTTCTGACTGTCTGGTTTTTCTTTCTTTCCAAATTTGTTTCACAATAATGTTTTCATTATCTTTCAACTGAAAAAAGAAAAGAAAGAAGAAAATAACGAAGTGGATGTAGAACAAATGAAAGCAGAAATTTGACGTTTCAGTACTTGAATTGAATGTTCTGAATCTTTTTTCTTAACTAGTGTATGGTGGTGTCTTTTGAGTAGGGGTGTATATAGAGGAGCCTTTGGAAATACCAATCATCAGTGATTTGACCATGGTTTTGGGTTTCATCTCTCAGGTATATAGCCTCTTTCATCTCTTCTATGTTCTTTTCATGGTTGGAGGGTGACTTTGAGTAACGATGTAGCGTGAATCCTGACACCTATTCGTAATGGGATTTTAGAATTTTACTTTTTGGATGCCAGTTCGGACTCCTCCCTGCGTATTTCATTCTCATGAGATTCATTCTCCTTTGGCAGTCGAAAGCAGTTAGTGTGGTCGTCGATTGCACTGACCCAAATGAATGTAGGTCTGCCGCAATGTGTATTTGTCATGCAAACCATTCATCTGGTGTGCCCCATCAAGATGAATGGACACAATTCAATCATTTCCACAACTTAGGTGGGCCAAAAGAAAAGGTGAACATGCAGGTTTTAGCGTGATCATCAATTGTTCCCTGCGGTTTGTCCCATCGACTCTAGTACTGGGATGATTCTTGGTACATATGGTGAAAACGAGTAATCAAAACGTGCACCAGATTCCATACACACATCATGGGTGGGCCGTAAATATCTCGAACGGACAGTTTAATTACATACATGAAAAGCGTATGTGGTCACTTCTCTGATAATAATAGCACATTAACCATGTATAACTAATCCATAGCCTTATATATACATAATAGCCGTGGATTTTATGTCACAGTTTGAGAAGGTGATCGGCATAGCTCTTCCATTACCAATAACATAGCATTGGTCTTCTTCTTCTTCTTCTTCTTCCACAGTTTGAGAAGGTGATCAGCATAGCTCTTCCATTACCAAGAAGAAGAAGAAGAAGAAGAAGAAGTATATATATATATGGGAAAAGGTACTATGCGCTCGACCTCACTAGTCCGTCCTATGAGGAAGCATTTGCTGAGAATGGGAAAGAGGAGGTGATGGTTTAAAAAAGGACCTTGAACAAAAGGAGTACTATATATATATATATGGGAAAAGGTACTATGCGCTCGACCTCACTAATCCGTCCCATGAGGTCGAGCTGTGGACCCCACCATGATGCGTTTCGAACATCTAACCCATCAGTCAGATGCAACATTCCATTGTGGGCCTAGTTCTCAAAAATCAAGTCAATCCGTGACTTGTGTGGGCACACCACATACAGAAGTGGGGAGGGGCCGTGCACCACCGAGATGTGGTTTGCAAATCCAGCCCATCCATTATGTGTGTCCCACTTGTATGAGGGTTCAGACCAAGTTTCAGCAGCATTCAAAACTCAGGTGGGCCCCACCAAGTGCTTTTATATGTTTTAACAGTGTTTCACATGATTTTAGATGGTATGGCCCACCTGAGTTCCGTATACGGTTGATTTTTGGGATATCCCATAATTTAGAGGGTACCCATCAAATGCACGGTGTTGATGGTCGACACGCATCATGGTGGGGCCCACACAGCTCGACCTCACGGGAGCTAATCGTGAGGTCCAGCGCATAGTACCTTTTCCCTATATATATATATATATATATATATATGGGGTGGTAGGACCTTATGTCATGGAACAAGGAAAAGCTTTTTGGTAGCGCACATGTGAATGCTTTGTGGTGGAATCTTTGGTTGCTTTCACATCTATACGTTGTTATTGGTAGATCTATTGGGATACATATTTCTATTGTGTCTGTATCGGTCCACTTCCAAAGCACAAGGGTGCTCCAGCTGGGGACCACTTGATTAGTAATTTGGACCTTGCATGGGTCAGATTTTTCTGCATCATCAACTCGGCAAAAGGCTAGTTGAATTGGTTTTTGTCAACTCGGCATTTTAGCACCTATTTTCAGAAGTGGGAGATGAGAACAGGGTTTGCAAAGGAGCATCCAAATGCAAAAGATCAACTCCTGTTTGGATCAAAACAACACTAGGCTGCAAACATCCATTACGAGGGTGCATCCATGGATGTGCTATGCCCCAGAATTTTCCTTGTAGAATTTATACGAACTCTAAGTGAGAGCTGCGAATAACCAATTAAGTGGAGAGGATTAAAAATAAAACATAGCCAATGGGATACGCAATGGAAGAGCGCCATTGATGGGTTAAATTATATTGTTTGATGAAGAGGATTTTAGGTCTACCCATCCACTGTCAGTCCCAACATTTCAATACATATGCCACTGAAAGGTGGGCCAGACCTGTACGGAATATTGACATGAAACAAACTGCTGTAAAATAGGGGTAAACATTGGACAGGTCTTAAACATATGCTGATACTATATTTTTGCTATGTACTTGTCATTTTTCTTTATCTGAAAATAGTTGCTATATTTAGCTATGCACTTGCCTTTTTTTTCTTTTTTCTTTTAGGAAGTTAATTGCATATGTAGAGATTATATTCAAAACTTATGTATGGAAAAATACCCTCATGCATCACTGGAGAACTTTCAACCTGCAAAGCATCAGATCTTTAGGAGATGATATTTCTAAACGATCAAGGTTTGCTAACACATTCAATGACGTTCTATAATAATGGAAATGGTTTATTGGAATAGTAGAAACGCACTGATGACTATTGATGACATGGGTAGTGATTTCTTGCACTCTGATGCATAGAAGTATGGATGCAAATATCAGTCAATATCACCCATCTGATTATTGTACTTTTGTACCATGTGGAAATATTCAAATCTAGCATGGAAAGATGAACACAAAAATTAGGATGAGCATTTTCCATGGCACATGGATTTGCTAAAAGCATGCTATGTTGATTCATGAAAAGCATGTTATATGTTCTCTCTGCATGCTCTGAAGCAGGGATAGGTGCACAAATAGTAAAGAGAAGTGCTCTAGTGCTCTCAGAGCACTATATTATAGTTCTAGTTCCATTGGTTCACTTGGACAGTCCTATTTTTTGACCTGAACTGTTCATCAACTCCAGAACACATTTCATGGACTACCATGCTAAAATTGCACTGATCAAATGAATTATAGTCATCCATTTTTCAAACCATGGATAGGATAGTTCTGATTTCCTAATAAAAGTGATTCTTTAGGATCATAAGCAATCAATGATGGGCCCTGACAAATAGATGGACCCAATTGTTTATTGGATGTGTGTAAATAATCTTGACTATACATACTAAAGGCCATTGATCGAATGGTTAATAATTGTGGGATCAGTGTGATGTTTGCATGGTAGCTCATGAAATGTGTTGGACCTAATGAATAGTCTAATGGATTAGATTTTAGTGTACCAATGCAATTAGGAACACTGCAACTTCTAGTTTGCTTGACATTGTATAGTTCTTTTATGAAGCTCCATTTAATTATATGTTTGGTCCATAAGGTTCATGCCAAATTGTGGTTATTTTAGTTACAGAGGATAAATTTATGTGGGCTGTTAGGCTTTAAGATACTTTTTTTTTTTTTTTGGGTGTGTTTTGTAGTACTGTAATCGATATTTGGAGCATAGGATGCATATTTGCAGAAATGCTTACAGGGAAACCATTGTTCCCCGGAAAGAATGTGGTGCATCAATTGGATCTCATGACTGATTTGCTTGGAACAACACCACCGGAATCCATTGCCAGGTCAGTCTTCCCTTTCTTCTGATTGCAAATTGCAGTTGGCAAAAATCAACTGCAAAATTTGTTGGGAATTTTGGGCAGTTCTAGCAATCCCTGTTAATAACATGTTAGAGAGCTTTGGGCGGTTGGTTGAACCGGATTGCAAGTCTGCTATATTGCAATGAAATATGTAGAAATTTGACCATAGTGGAGGTGGGACATGGCAACATCCAAACTCTCTTTGCAATTCCATGTTTCACGTCCAACTTGAAACTATGGGAATTGCTGTTTGGGTTAGCCTCACTTGCGCCATTTCCTCTTTACTGAATTGAGTTGTTAGCAATTTTGTGAATAGGATTCTTATTAAACAATCGTGTGAATTATTTTTTGAATGACTATCAGGTGTAAGATTCAAAAAGATTAAAAAAATAAAAAAATCTGATGATATTTTTTATTATTATTCACAGATATTTAATCCGTCTCTAATTTCTGAACAAGTTGAAAATTGACGGATATGTCCGTTACTCTCCTCATATTAGTGACGGACCTTATCCGTCACTAATATTTTTAATAACAGCCTTCGTTTTTTTTTTTTGAATTTTAGGGACGGATTTTTTTTTTTTAATGACGGATCTTATTCGTCGTAAAAAAAAGACCTAGTAAACCATGGACCAAGCGACAGACGAAATCCATCGTTTATTTGATTTCACGACAGATTTGGTCTGTCACAAATTCATGATTTTGGCGTAGTGTGGGCAACCTCCGCCAACAAAAATCTGATCGATACTTGCTTAACCACCGGCGTGAATATTTCTGTGAAGTCGATTCCTTCTCTCTAAGCATACCCTTTCGCTACCAGTCTCGCTTTATATCTATCATGTTTCCTTTTGAATAACCATTTGCATTCGATCGCTTTCTGGCACACTCAAAGCTCATCAGTTCCCATGTGTGGTTTTTGTGCAACAAGTCCATCTCATCATCCACAACCGTCATCCAGTTTTATGCGTCAGGCTCATCAAGAGCCTCCTGAATAGTTGACGGGTTCCCCTCATCTGTAATGAAAGCATATGTGATATTATAGTCGTCCCTGTATCTTGATGGTAACCTACGATCACGCGGTGGGTTCCTTTTCACAGGCGGCTTCTCCACCTGATCATGTATCTCTGTCTGTGCATTTGTTTCTGCCTGAGTATCATCTGTGTTAATTTGGACATTTATGATCAACCTTTCTTGTTCATCTTGCTCCTCCTGATCATTCTTATGGAATCGGGAGCTTTAATCGAACCTAATGTCACGGCTAGTGATGACCTTGCGTGTGACATTGTCGAATAATTTGTAACCTTTCACACCTACACCATAGACAACAACGATGTACTTTTTTGCTCTATGGTCTAGCTTTTCCCTCTAAATTGACGGTACATGAGAGTAAGCCTCACAACCAAATATGCGCAAATCTAAGTAGTCCAGCGTATGACCACTCCATACTTCCTTTGGGATTTTACATTCAATTGCCATAAACGGTGATCGATTCACCAAGTAGCAAGCCGTGTTAATGGCCTCAGTCCATGAGTCCTTGCCCAACGCAGCATTACTTAACATGCATTTGGCTCTCTCCAAGAGAGTATGATTCATTCGCTTAGTCATACTATTTTGTTCGGGCGTGTGACGCATTGTGTTGTGCCTAATGATTTTTTTATCTTTGCAATATTCATTAAATTTAGTTCAAGTAAAATCTCCACCATTTTCAGTCCTTGAAACCTTTATTTTTTGTCGTGACTGTTTTTCCACCATTGCCTTCCATTGTTTGAATATGGTAAAAACTTCGGATTTACGTTTCATGAAGTAAACCCAAACTTTCTGGGAGTAGTTGTCAATGAATGAAATAAAATATGATGACCCCCAACGAAAACTACTGGCGATGGCCCCCATACGTCAGAGTGCCCATAATCAAGAACTTCCTTACATGTTTTCTAGATTTAAAGGATAATCTATGTTGTTTACCATATTTACAATGCTCACATATATCTAAATGAGAATTCTTAAATGCTGAAATCAAACAATGATCAGATAGTACCTTCATGCCCCGCTCGCTCATGTGGCCCTGACGTGTATGCCACATATGTACAGAAGTGGAATCCGTAACAGCTGCTACTGCTCCACCTGAAGAAGTGCTTCTGATCAACCTATAAAGGTTTCCATGCCTTTGCGCTCTCATAACCATGAGTGCCTCCTTTGAAACTTTAAGGGATACCATTAAGGCCGATGAACTTGCACCTTATAGCCTCGAGTGCACCGAGAGAAATCATACTTTTCTTCATATCAGGAACGTGGCTGACATTAGTTAAGGTACGCTCCATCCCATCAAACATCTTGATGCTAATAATACCAATAGCCACAATATTACAGGCATTGTCATTGCCCATAAAAACCTCTCCATCATCGTATTCCTTGTAATTGGTGAACCAACTCTGACGAGGAGTCATGTGATATGATGCTCCTGTGTCGAGGATCCACTCATCTCCATGATTGTCATGCAAGTGTCTGATTATAGACACAGACAGAACATCACCTCCACTTGTTTCTTCATTAGATGTAACAACATTAGCCTCCTTGGAAGAAGCTTCTGAGTTTTATTTTTTTGCTTTAGGAGTTGTGCAATCCTTCTTTATGTGTCCATTCATCCCACAGTTCCAATACTTTAGTTTTCCTTTGCCCTTGCCCTTGGATTTGGATCTCTGTCTTGAGGATCCTGTACCTCGATCAGTATTCCTGCCCCTCGTAATCAGTGCATCGGAAGATGTTCCCATGTCACCATTTAGCTTTCTCATGGCCTTCCCCTGAAGGGCTGAAATAACGGTGTCAACATTAAGGGTTTAATTTGCGGTGCACATTGTGTCCTTAAATGACTTATATGATGCCGGAAGAGAATTCAACAACATATATGCTTATTCTTCATCTTTGATCATTTCCTCTATATCCAGCAGTTTGCAAACCAATTTATTCAAGTTGCCGATGTGGGCTTCCAGATCTCCACCCTCTGCCATCTTAAAGGTGTACCATTTTAGCTTCAAGTGCAGGCAATTTTCAAAGGATTTTTTTTGCATAAATATCCTCTAACTTCGCCCATAAGTTAGTCACAGTTTTCTCCCTCAAAACATTATAGAGAACCTCATCAGTGAGACATAAATGGATTGATGATAAGGCCTTTTTATCAAGAGTATTCCATTCTTCATTAGTCATAGTAAATTTTCTCTCTTCAAGAGTACCATCCTACCTTGCTTGGTTAAGGAACTGATCATCTTGCTATTCCATAACGTAAAATTATTTTTGCTTGAGTACTTCTCAATATCATACCTAGTGCTTTTCATTGATGCTAATCCTGCAGATTCAAATCTGTGCTCCATCGATTGCTCTGATACCACTTGTTAGGGATTGGGCTGCGGAATCACACAGAGATGGATCTAGGATAGTAATCCAAGAGCACCAAGTAAATACAAGAGAGCACAAAGATTGAACGTGGAATACCCTTTCGGGAAAAAACCGCAGCACAAAGCGACAAGAATTCACTATGAAAGCATAAATTACAAAGTCAAAAGACTTACCAGATTCAAACAAGCTTGAATCTCACCCTTACCACACCCTTTGCAACTTTAGAACTCCTTCTAGAAACCCTTTAGAATATTTTAGAAAGCCTTAGGATGTTTTTGAATGGTCCTAGGAACTCCTATTTATAGTTTAGGAAACCCTACTTTTACACCAACTTGGAATAGTCTGGAAACCGCCTCAAACTTACACAGTCCGTGTGCTGTCTGTGTAACCTTAGGCTAGTCGAGGCAGAACTTAGGCTGGTTGAGGGTGCCCTTCGACCAGTCGATCCAGAGTTTCAGCTGGTCGAGGGTGCCCTTCGACTAGTCAAACCTGTCCCTCAACTGGTCGAATATCTCAGAAATTCCCAAATACATTGTCGATGGAATTTCAGCCAAACTTTCTCTGGGCTAGTCGAACTTTTCCAGATTTAAGATATCTGTTAACAACAGGGTTTTGATGATATGGGGATTTCAAAGGTTCTAGATTCTTGTTAACCCTGAACCCTAAATTCCACTAGAAAAAAATGATGAAAAGAAAACATGATATTTATTTATGAAGTTGGGTAGGTTCGGTGGAGAGTTTGGATTATTTTATTTTTCTGTTATTTTTTATTGTGTTTTGTAGTTTGAATTTTGAAACAAAATCAGTAGGGTTTTGAGTTTGGAAAAAAAGAAAAAAAAAGAAAAGAGGGAGAGGGTGAGAGACCTCGATGGGGGTGAGATGAATTTAGGGATTTTGTTTATAGGGAAAAAAGAACTTAATTCGTGACAATCCATTTGTTCCAAATTTCACATTTGCAATGGATTGAGATGAATCTGTCACAAATTTGCAATTAGTGACGCTTTTTGTTCGTCGCTACTCGGGCCAGGACGATTTTGACTAGTGATGGTTTATATTGCTAAACCAATCCTTTTTTACAAAGGTTGATATCTACCGCAAAATCCATCATTTATTTTCTCTTTTCAGTGTGGTTGAATGGAAAGTAACATAACTGAACGAGTATATAATTTAATCAATGTCATGAATTATAATAGAATGTGAAAAAATGTTGTCACATTCTCGAGATGAATGTTGTCTTAACTTCAAAATTACAATGTATGATACTCTTATGTAAAAAAAATGTTGTCGCATTCTCGAGATATTCTTGTCGTAACTTCAAAATTAAAATGTATGATACTCTTATGTAAAAAAAATGTTGTCAAATTCTCGAGATAATTCTTGTCTTAACTTCAAAATTATAATATATGATACTCCTATGTTAGGGTCACTTGATACAAAATGGAATATTCCTTTGGCGGAGTTCATATTGCAAGTGGTTCGTAAGATAGAGCCATAACAAAGTAGAAAGGAATTTCTTAATTAGGTGCTTGTTATGAAACAAAATTTTAGCACCATCCATGGTGATGTAAGATGAGAAAATCTTAAGACCGTGAGGATGAAATGGCTATGGTAGTTGCTACTTTGGCCACATTTGCCGCCATAATGACGATACCTGATTATTAGCGTCGGTACCTTTGTAAAGAACCACCAACAAAGGAATCGGGAAAGAAACTGGTTTATAAGCGGAATAATCGTAAAAAGTGATAGAGATTGTTCATCTTAGCTAAGAATGATGAGGTATACTTTCTTTCGCCTTTGTGCCACGCTGAGAGACAATGACTTCATGACACGAAGCGTGTAACTCTAGAGGAATAGGTTGTTCTCTTCATACACTCAGTTGTACATAATGCGTGTAACCGTATAATAGGACACATGTTCGTACGGTCCAACGAGACTGTAAGTAGACACTTGAGTTTTGGACGCCATTATGTCACTCTACCCCTACTACGTGAAGTTCTCTCGTCTTGACACACCCGTATAAATAAGCTCCTACCCCAATAAGGAAGTTTTGTATGGAGATGGTTTTTATTACAGTTTGGATCATCCAATTGGTAATAGCCACCTGAGTTCTAGATACGCTACCCCCATTGAGTATGATGCCCATAAATGAGCTATCAGGCTGGATGGTGTGGATCTATTGGAATACATTGGGTGTAGCCAATGGTGAGGGAACCACCGAACACCGTCGATGGAGGTACTCATCAATTGTCGCATGTATGAATTGCTTGCCCAAATGACAGGGATTGCCTACGCGGACAATATCATGATGTATGTGATTAATCCATTCCATCAACTCATGTTTGTAGATCATTTTAGGGCATGATAAAAAAAATGAGGTAGATCAAAATCACATGTGAAGCACTTCACAAGAAACAGATGTGATTGAACTCCCACCATTAAAATCTTCTGGACGAACACATTAACTCTGGATTCACTTCCATTTGTGTTTTCCCTTCATCTAGGTTTATTTTTCCTGATCAATCGGATGGCAAATGAACAAAACCGTGGGCCCCAAGAAGTTCTTAGCGGTGGACGTTCAATGACCACCACTTCTCTGTGTGGTGGTCCACCAGAGGAATATATATGGCTCATTTTTTGGCTCATGCTCTAAATTAATTATCGAAAATGTATTGATGACATGGGTTAAGCACATACATCATGGTGGGGCTTGTAAATCACCATATAGTACCACCTTCTGTCTAATATGTACATTGAATATATACCAACTATAGATGAATCTAAACACCACTTTTATGAAACAAATGTGGCTTAGTTGAGGTCATTCTGATCCATCCAAACGGCTGCTTGTTCCACCCTTCATATCCACCTAAATTGACCCAAACCTTGACGTGACTTGGAATTCGATGCCTTACACTACAGTACAAAACAACTGGTGAATCCAACACGCCCTAAATGACTCCCAACTCATCATAGTTTCCTTGGAGAAAAAGTCCTCATTGGATTATTTTATTTTATTATATTTAAAGTGTTAGATTTGTCTCATCTCTCTCGACCTTAGCTATGTATGGAAGTTATGGGCATGAATTGGGTACTATCACCACTAGGACCTAGCTAGAGATGGACGGTCCTGACAGGGGCTCGACATGTTGTTTTTTATGTCTTAAATTTGTTCAAAATTAGGGTTTGTCAATGCCATCGACTGACCATTCGATGACATCAAACAGTTGCTCGATCTCATCGAGATTTTCCGTAATTCCTCCAGTTGGTTGCTGGACTTATTGGGTGCTTGTTTGATGCCATCGAACCTAGTTTCGATACAATCGAAACTTAAGTTCGATGACATCGAGACCCATTGAAGTGCAATCGAGAATTTCTGAATTTCTACGATTTGTCCCTAGACTGTTTTGTTGTTTTTCCGATGACATCGAAGTGGGTTCGATGCCATTGACGGTTTGTTGATGACATCGAAGTCCCATTGAAGGTGTCATAGATTTACACGGATTTGCGTATCTGTGGGAATTTGTTTCTGACTTCGTTTGGGATTCTTCCCATGGTTATAAATATGGGTTATAATTGGAACTAAGGTTATTCCAGACCATTCCCAATTTGTTTCTAGGATTTCGAAGGTGTAGCTTGGGTTGATTCGAGGATGTTTGGATCAGGTATTTTCTAAACTCTTGTATTTCCTGCTTTGATAGTGATTATCTGTCGCTTTGTGCCATGGTACATGTCGTAGATTTACGCGGATCTGCCTATTTGCGGGAATTTGTTTACGATTTCGTTTGGCATTCTTTCCATGGTTATAAGTAGGGGTTGTAATCAGAACTAGGGTTATTCCAGAGCCTTTTCAATTCATTTCTAGGGTTTCAAGAGTATATTTTGGGTTCATTCGAAGTTGTTCGGATCGGGTATTCTCTAAACTCTTGTATTTCCTACTTTCGTAGTGATTATCTGTCGCTTTGTGCCATGGTATTTTTCCGAAATTGTTTTTGCACATTTAATTTTGTGTGTTCTTGTTGTGCTTGCTTGGTGCGATTGGATTACTTCACTTGATTCATATCTACATGCTTCCGCGATCCCCCAACATTATGGATGCCCAAAAATTTGAACTTATCCAACCATTGAGCGAGAGGTTCGTTGGTTTTGTAAAGTGAAAACTTTCCATCACATGCATGTCTACAGATACAGGTGCAAACATGCAGTTTAATTGGTTTGTACGGGCATGGGGTCCACAACACTTGACTGATAGTGGACCCTGACAACATGAGCAGTACGTCATACCATGAGATAGTGAGCCATGCTGCTAGTTACCTCTCTCTCTCTCTCTCTCTCTCTCTATAGTTCCATAAACTATTCACCGCAAGCTAAATGAAAGAGGAGAGAGGAGAGAAATGAAAGAAAATATTCAGATAGGCTTGAATATGCGCGATTGGTAAGAGGCCGTGATAGTTGGCAGCCCTCTTTGCCATTAGATCTAGAGAGTGAAGAGGATCTTCTCATATATGTGATTAACTTGACCGGATCATCTGTCTCCTAATTGTAGTTCCTGGTCTGGTTTTTAGTCTAATTGTGTTGGTAAAGCTTCTGAGGCCTGTTTGGATATAATGCAAACCGGCCAACACAATCAGTTAGCATCAACAAGACATTTGTGCTTGTGTGGGAAGCAGTTATTGCATCAAAGTATTTGCATTTGTTTTCCCCTCAATAAGAGATAACAAACTTTTTTTTCAAAATATCAAATGGATGAAAAATAGTTTGCCTTTGGTTTGAGGTTTCAAAGGACAATGTTAGAGTGTAAAAGATTTCGCTTTGTGGGATTGTAATCCAAACAGCTGCAAATGCAAAGAAAATTTTTTCTAGGACATCACTAGGAAAACAAAATAGTGCAAATGGTTTGATTTCCCCCAATGTTGATATGAGTTTACCTCTCATTTATGTCATTCCTTTTCTGCAGTCTCTTATATTTCCTTAGTTTACCTTCAATCTGTGCAGGCCCTTATGATATTGATGTAGTTATCTAATCATACAACCCATGGCCCTGCAATTAAGTTGAGAAGATGGATGAAATGAATTTGTTGAATATTTTTACTGGCAAGATCTAAAATTAATGTTAAGTCTATGATGGTATGAAGAGGGCTGGAGATGGCTGAGGTTAGCCATGCAAAATCAACACTTTATAAATAAGCATGACCTAGTTGGCCTCGTCCTGACTAATTCAAAGTTCAAGAATGAACCAACTCTAGGCATGTACGGTGCTGCTTGTTGCTGGTCATTTGAAAATATTGTTGGATTGAATCTTGCTGCTATGATGAGTGACCACAAGGCTAATTTTGCCGTTGGGAATGGTGCTTTTGTTGTGTGGTAAGTGGTTGATCGACTTGAGAAACTTGGTATGATTTGGGTTTATTTATGGTTCATGTTCGATATTGGTGCAATCCTTGGTGTAATACTGAAATGTCATATTGGCCTTTTTGAGTAATGCAGAATCCATTGCACCCGATGGTGATTTATGAATAATTCATGCTTTCCTATCATGGTGAGGGCATTTTAAGATGTTTAGGGTAGATATGTGTTGGTTCTAATGTACTGAGATATAATAGAAAATTTAAAATTAGAAAATAAAAATAATAAAACAATGATTTGGAGAGCTAAGACACGTTACAGTCGCTGTCTTAAAGACAGATTTGCCTTCGCGGGAAGACGATTCCTAATGCACTAGGTCCCAACAAGTTTGCCTCTGGGATACAATAGCTCTCCTCCAAGACGAACATTTTTGATCAGGTGCACTCACGATTTTAGCCACACGAACCCAAGACTACTCATACTGATTTGCCCAAACAGAAATTTGCAGAAAGAGCCAAGAAGAAAACCAGAGAGGTGAGAATTTTTGGATGGATTCGTAATGGAGAAGAGATGTCTTTATAAAGGAAAAGTAGGTAGCCATTGTGTCACACCCCAAATCCGGAGATCAGACTCATAGGAAACTCGATCGCCGAATCCGGTGCCGACAGCCTCCGTAGTACCCCATTCTCGGCTCCTAGCGCCCATACGCCAAATTCCGATCCTGGGATCCTACAAGGAGGATTTTTCAACGTACATTTATCTCGTAAGAAGCATAACCAGAAGTTTACCCAAATCATAAAGGCAACATCATCATCACATATCTACTAATATAATCATTTGAATACAATGCTGAAAGGGAAATACATATATCAAAAATCAAAGCTCAAGAAGTTTGTTGCACGCTCCAAGCTTAACGCTGCTGCTGCAACCTAACGCCACCTGCACGCATCTATCGTGCATAAGCTTATACAATGCTTAGAGGGTGGTAAAAGTGTGTGTACAAGGTAAGTGCCAAGTAAGCAATATTAGAGTAATCAGAGTAAGCGAAAATATTGACAAGCCCATAAATCATACAATATCAGAGAAATGCGAAAACATGCTTATAGACCCATAAATACCATCAACCTTATCCAAATGATGCGATACAACAATATAATAAAAACAATATCATGTACTGATGAAGCAATGTAGATTAGTTATGCAATGCGGAGACAGTAAGCCAAATATCAGATGTCGATGATGTAATGCAATATGCGATGCGAATGAAATGACTAAGCTGGAGTGAAGTCGGGATGATAGTACGTATTATCGCAGGCTATGGGGTCCATCACAAGGGGCTTCTATCCAAACCAGTCTTATACCTAAATTTGGATAGCCAGACTCAATGTAGTAGACTCCTGATCTCAGGTTAGATACGCGCCCAACCGAAATCCTTGCCATAACGAAGGTACACAACAATTAGTTGAGCACCACCAGCCCGAGTGGACAGTGAATAAATGAATGAATGAGCATGCAACTCCTACTCAATAAGTCCACATATCAGTATGGTTTCTCTCTCTAGGAAATCATCGGGGTCTATTACACTTCAAACCAGATTGCCACCCCATCGCGTGCAACAAGGTAAGTGGAAGAGACCTCACTATCCGCCTGCCAATATCGGGCTCGGCTTGTCGATAGCGGACGCATTCCTCGAGCTGGTCAGACTCGACCTAGCATTTTCCCCTCATCTCGGGTAGGTAAGGTTGTACCCCCTTCCAATCGACCACGATATAGTGAGAGACGCGGCCTAACGGTATACGGCCCTCATGCGCTCATGCATCCACTCGGTCTAGACGTTGGAGCAACCTCTGGAACCAAGAGGGTTCTGGGCCTTTCACCCAAGGATATCTATAACACCCCATGTAGAACAAATTTTCGGTGTCCCATTTAGCTATCCATGAAATACCTTTGGAGGCTACGGCCCTGATATCACTAGGACGTATGGTGGTCATGTCACACAAATGCGAGATGCATGAGTCACATAGTCCAATCATGCATCAATCTTGTGCATGTCATGCTCTCATGTGGGGCAACTTCGCCTATCAGGGAGCCCTATGAACAACTTGCCCTATGGCATATGCAATGGTCAATCACATCTCATAACAAACATGCAGATGATGTGTATGGGCATATATTATGATGTTATGCTGTCACATACTCATAATCGGTATCAATAACCGGCATCAATAATCGGCCTCGACAATGTGAACATTCAACCAACATTGCCCCCAAGGAATGGCCACATAGAGCCAAACAATAATGGGCCCACGACCTCACACAAAGGCCTAATATATAACACGATGGGCCTTACTCAAGGGTTTAATACACATCATGATGGGCCTTTCACATGGGCCTAACATAGATCACAATGGGCTCCATCGCCTGGCCCTCAAATGTATCACAATGGGCCTCATCACACAGGCCTCGACAATCGAAATCGACCCATACAATCGGATTCGACCTCGACAAATCGGAATCGGCCTCGACAATCGGAATCGATTGATAATTGGAATCGGCAAATCGGTCATGTCAATCGGCAATCGGTCACGACAATCGAAATCGATCGATAATCAGAATCGGCAAATTGGTCATGTTAATCAGAATCAGCAATCGGTTACGACAATCGGGATCGATCGATAGTCAGAATCGACAAATTGGTCACGTCAATCGGCAATCGGTCATGACAATCGAAATCAATCGATAATCAAAATTGAGAAATAGGTCTCGTCAATCAAAATCGGCAATCGGTTACAACAATCGGAATTGATCGATAATCAGAATCGACAAATCGGTCTTGTCAATCGGGATCGGCAATCGGTCAATCGGAATCGATCAATAATTAGAATCTGCAAATCGGTCATGTCAAGCAGAATCAACAATCGGTCACGACAATCGGGATCGATCGATAGTCAGAATCAACAAATTGGTCATGTCAACGACAATCGGTCACGACAATCGAAATCGATCGATAATCAGACTCGACAAATCGGTCAATCGGCCATGACAATGAGAATCAGCAATCGGCCATGATTATCGGAGTCAGCTGAACAAGGCCTAAGGGAAGGTCACAATGTGGGCATTAAACCATCATTGCCTATGAATGTGGCCATTAAACCAACATCGATCCCAAGGAGTGGCTCACATAGAGCCAAACATAAGGTGGGCCCATGGCCTCACATAGAGGCCTAATGTACATCACAATGGGCCTCATACAACTACCATGAGCCGTATCAATGGGTCGCACCAACGGGCCTCATATACACAACAGGTGGGTCCTGCTCATGGGCCATAAACACACAATAGGTAGACCCTGCACATGGGCCTCAAATACATTACATGGGCCTCACTAAATGGGCCACATATACATCGTATTGGGCCTCGCCCATGGGCCTCAAATACATCACAATGGACCACAACCCATGGGCTTCAAATACACAATAGATGGGCCCTGCACCTAGGCCTCATACATATCAAGTGGGCTACATCCACGACCCGCACCAAAGGGCCTCATACATCAAGTGGGCCACACCCACGGGCCGCACCAAAGGGCCTTAAATATATCTGGGTGGGCCCCATGGATGGGCCGTAAATACATCAAGGTAGGGCCCACCATAACGTTTATTTTCTATTCAATCTATTCATACGGTCACAAAGACCTCAATTCAAGAGGAAAACAAATATTATATTGATCTAAAACTCCTGTGACCCAAAAAGAATCCCAATGGTAGCAGTTCAATCTCCGCGATTTTCTACAGTGTGGTCCACTTGATAGATCGATGGTGTGGATCTCACGTATTCAACCAAGGTGGATCTCACCGTCCAGCATTCTGGACGGTGCAGATACAACAAATACATTAGGGTGGGGTCCATAGATGTGACCCACCGGCAAAAGGATGGACGGTGTGTATACAAACATGTTAGAGTGGGAGATGTCCCGCCATTCTGGGGTAGATGGACGGACACTGGATATAAAACACGTACGTCAAGGTGGGTCCCATACAATCTGGACGACCCAGATAAAATACATAAATCACGGTAGATCCCACAGACCTTCCACTGAACGGTGGTGGATCAAAGCACACGTCAGGTGGCCCTGCAGCTGTTGGACAACACTCTAGCAGCATGCACAAATAGATGGTCGTGGATAAAACATACATCAGTGGTGGGCCTGTTGTCTGCTGACCCGCACGTTGGCCGTTGGTCCCGGCCCTAAAATGATTTGGAAAACTGGGTGGGCGGTGTGGATGCATCGTACAATGGTGTAGGGCCACGCACGTGGACCAGATGGCATGAATAAAACACTTACATAATGGTGGGTCCCACGTCCATACAATGGATGGCGAGGACAGAACATATACATCAGGGTAGGTCCCACCGTCCTGGAATGGACGGTGGATGAAATACATAAATCATGGTGGGTCCACGTGGAAGTTGCCCACATAAATATATATATATATATATAGAGAGAGAGAGAGAGAGAGAGAATAGAGAGAGAGAGAGAGAGAGAGAATATTTATAATATATTATATATATAATATTTATAATATAATATTACACCATCCAGTCCAGCGTCAAGATCTTCTAGACGTGCTGGACTGAGACGTGCTGGACTGACGGTGGATGTAAGGCTCATACATTCAAGGTGGGTCCCACATATGTGCTGGCCACACGTGCCATGAAGGTGGGTCCCACGTATGTGCTGGCCACAAGTGCCATTAAGGTGGGTCCCACGTATGTGTGGACCACGCATACCATCAAGGCCAGCCCACAGCTGCTGACGGTGTGGATTTAAAACACATACATCGTACATCATGTGGGCCACATCCACATAAATCGCTGACGTAGCTGTATTGGGCCCACAGTCCTGAAATCTGATGGACGGCAGAGATGAAGTGCATATATCAAGGTGGGTCCCATGTCAAGGAAAATAGATGAACGGTGTGAATACAACACCTCTTACACAGGGGTTCCACCGTCTAGGCACTGGACGGTGGACGGTGTGGACATGAAATACATACATCATCAATAGGTCACACGTCCTTTAGCTGGATGGTGTGGACAAATACATACATCCATGCGGTCCCATGGACGGACGGTATGGACGCACACATAAATCATGATGGGTCCACGTTCCAGATGCTGGACAACGTGGACACCACACATGCAAGGTGGGTCCCATGGATGTGGGCCACCTAGGAGGTGGGCCAATCCCTTATTTCCACCCAAAATGGCTGGACAAGGTGGATAAAATAATGCAGCATAGAGGGTTGCTGGCCGTTGGGTCTGTCCAGCCCAAAAATGACCTGAAAAACTAGATGAACAGTGCAGATTTAAAGCACATAAATCAAGGTGCCACGTGAGTGTGGCCCACCAACTAAAGAGCAAGCTGGTATTTGTGTCTTTCCTTCCACCAGCGCCTGCTGCTGGACAGCAGGTCTAGTGCACCTGGCCCAGCAGGCCTATGTCTAGGAGGCCTCTCCAACGAGACAGACGGTGTGGATGTTATCCCACATACATTGGGGTGGGCACGGAACTTGCTGGCATCTTTGCAGTCAGGTGCTGCTGGCGCGGGACCCACCGTCCCTACTAATGGATGGTGTGGATCAACATAAACATCACGATTGGCCCCATAGCATGGGTGAAACACATGCATCATTGGTGGGCCACGCATAGAGAGAGAGAGAGAGAGAGAGAGAGAGAGAGAGAGAGAGAGAGAGAGAAATCGGATGGTGGAGGGACCCCGCCACTATGGGCCCCTCATCACAATGCATACATCAAGATGGGTCCCATCATAAGTGGGCCATCAAACTAAAAAAAATCGACAGATAAACACCCACCTTAGATCTCTTCTTCCTTCTTCCGCCAATGCATAATAGAGCTCCAAAGGTTCAACTTCAATGGTTGAGATGATCTTTGGATGGTGGAGATGGGAGGTAGGAAAGTGGGCCACACAAGCTCTCCCATGGAAGCTTGCTTGGACGTGGGATGCTTGCTTGGAGAATGAGAGAGATGAGAGAGAGAGAGGTGTAAGAGAGAGAAATGGGTGTGATGGTTGTGATAGGTGTGGTGAGTGATGGGTGTAAGAGTCTTTTTTGACTTTGGGGTAGATTGTGTAAGAAGGGGTATGGGCTTGTAAGAAACTTTTGACTTTAGGGGTTGCTTGGGGAAGGGTGAGAGGTGATGTGTACTTGACATGTACTTGACCCTTGATGGGATTGATTGATAGATTGAGGTGACATATTGTAGAGATTCTCTTGGAATTTGCAACTCGCGGCGTTTTCCTCGAACAGAACGCGGACCCACATTTCTTGGCCTGGGTATCGCCTTGGCGCGCGAGACGCGGCATCGGAACCGCGACGACGGCGCGGTCGCTAGGGTACAAGTCTCGGGTTGAGTCGACTCGGGTTGATGGCGTGTGAATCAGGGTCGTGTGCAAATGCAGGTTAAGGGTCAAAGGTTGCCGGAATTCGACTAAGAAGATCGCGGGAACCTACGGAATAGTACGGTCTAGGATACGGGTCTTACACATTGGGGCTCGAGGCATATGCAAGCGGTGTAATAAATATATGTTAACGCATGCTGGCTCATTAAATATAAAGTAGGTGTAAGACGACTCTTTAAGATACCGCAGGTTTAGAGACTTGTTCTTCCACATCATGAAAGGTATAATCATAATGCCTATGAGGTACATGATTCAGAATATGATATGTAGTTAGGAAGGCTTCTCTCCACAGATTAAAGGGTAGACCAGAACTAGAAAGCATCGCATTTACTACGATCATCAGAGTTCTGTTTTTCCTTCTAGCAATTTCATTTTGCTGGAGGTGAATATGGTACAGTTATTTCATGTATAATTTCTTTTGATTCATAGTAAAATGTGAAGTCATGAGAAAGATATTATACATCTTGATTAGATCAAAGTACATTTACATTTTTTTCTAATTGACTGTTCATCTCATTCACAAATGCTACGAATCTATCTTTTGTTTCATCTTTACTCCCGATAACATATACCTTTGCATATCTGGAGAGATCATCTACAAAGGTTACAAAATATTTCTTTTCTACATGAGTTACAATATTTTTCAGATCGCATATATCACCGTGAATCAAATCAAGGACTTGATTGTTCCTTTTAACTTGTTTGAATGATTTTATAGAATGATTAGATTGCACATATATTTCACATTTTAGTTTTTCCATTCAACTCTAGGAATTAGTCAAAAAGAGTACAGTATATGCATCACATTCAAAATAGTCAACATGTTTTCAGAAGAAAGCTTTTGGCTCACATTTCCCTTGCCAACGACATTTGCCTTGAACAAATTTCCCATGATGTGTCCCTGACATCCCCTACCTTTTTATAGGAAGAAAATGCACATCAGTCGTAGCACCTAAGTCAATCCATCACTCATTTGAGCTACAAGTAATCAATGCTTCAGTGATGACCCTCACAAACTCCTTGGCAACATGTGTATAGTCTTTCTCATTCTTATCATTTTTTGCAGAATTTACATTCTTTAGCAAAGTGTCCATTTTTTCTCATACATGTAATATCCTTCATTCTTCTTGTTATTATTATCTATTATCTATTTTTCCTTTAGTCATGTAGATGTTTTTTTTTTTCTCTTTGGCGGTTCAGACCTTCGATTATCTTAACCCTTCCGGTTATTCTCAATAAGGTGGGCCTTAGTTATAGATTTTAAAAAGAATATTAATCACGGTTTCTTGCTTTATCTTCTATATGTATGTGAATGATGAGGTCATCCAAGCTCATGTTCTTTCTCTTATACCTTAGAGAATTTTTATAATCCTTTCAAGATGATGGAAGTTTCTTAATTATTATAATAGCTTAGAAAGCCTCATCAATCATCATACCTTCAGATGATATTTTATGAGCAATCTTTTGTACATCATAAACTTGATATATCACAGACTTATCATCCGACATTTTAAAATCAATATAACAACTAGCTACATATTTTTTGGTTCCAACATGCTTTGCCTGAATTTCTTTTCAAGATGCTCCTACAACTCTTCGGTAGTGGATTAAAGACAATAGATATCAAAGTTTTCATTTGTTATAGCATTGAGAATATGATTTTTGTATAGATAGTCATTGTTCTTACATTTCGATTGATTAAAAGCTGTTGTTGGTTCATTTTCCTCAAAGGATGTGATAGATTCTTTGATAACGTAAATTAGCTTGAGGGCAGTGAGATAGAACTCCATTTTCTGCTTTCATTTCCTGAAGTTATCATAAGAAAATTTTGATTCTAGAATTCTTAAAAACAGTTGCCATAGTACTGATATTTTTGAGAGAGAAATCTATATTTAAATTATTGGTTGCAATATACCGAGATATAGTAGAAAATCTAAAATTAAAAAATCATAAATAATAAAACAAGGATCTTGAGAGCTGGGGCATGTTACAGTTGTTGTCTTAAAGATAGTTTTGTCCCCACAGGAAGACGATCCCTGATGCACTTGGCTCCAATAAGTATGCTCCTGGGTTATAACAATTCTCCTCTAAGATGAACAACTTTGATTACGTGCACTCATGATCGTAGCCACATGAACTTAAGACTGCTCATACTAATTTGCCCAAACAGAATTTGTTAAAAAAGGGCAGAGGATAACCAAAGAGAAAAGAGAATTTTCAGATGCATTTGTAATGAAGAGGAGATGTCCTCATAAAGGAAAAATAGGTAGCCGTTTGGGCTTGAGATGCATGCGAGTAGCATAATAAATGTATGTTCTCTCATTAATTATAAGGTAGGTGTAAGATGGCTATGTCTTCATGTCCATGAGTAGGAAAAAATATGCGTAGAAAAAATGAAAGTATCGATTAAAGACGCATCATACCGTGCCAAGCTATGACCCCGACCGCGGCCCCTACAGTTGTGTGAGGTTGCTCCCATGACATACCCTTGATTTCGAATACAAAGAATTAGTGAGGGATTTTAATATAAAAGCTTAATTTTATTAACGAATTTTTAATGTGAGACAAAACTAAACACAATTAAGGCAAGTGGGTTAATAAAGACAAAAACTGATTTTTTCTAGAATTTTCAAATGTTCCTTTTTAACCATTTTAATCTAACAGTATGACAGTACAAATATTTGATCTAACATATTTTAACGCCCAATATCTATTATACAGTTCCACCCATCAAATTTCAATTTCCCATGCTAATCAAATGGTTGGGACCATCCCGTCAAAGATTTTTTTGGACCATTTTACCATCCAGTCACGCCCCAAACCCGGAGATCGGACTCGAAGGAATCCCGATCGCCGAAATTCGGTGCTGACAGCCTCCATAGTACCCCATTCTCGGCTCCCAGCGCCTATACGCCAGATTCCGATCCTGGGATCCTACAAGGAGGATTTTCCAACATACATTTATCTCGTAAGAAGCATAACCATGAGTTTACCCAAATCAGAAAGGCAACATCATCATCACATATCCATTATTTTAATCATTTGAATACAATGCTGAAAGGGAAATACATATGTCGAAAATTAAAGCTCCAGAGGTCCGCTGCATGCTCCAACCACAACGCTGGTGCAACCTAACGCCACCTGCACGCATCTATCGTGCATAAGCTTATAGAAAGCTTAGTGGGTGGTGAAAGTGTGTGCACAAGGTAAGTGCCAAATAAGCAATATCAGAGTAAGTGGAAGTACTGACAAGTCCATGAGTCACACAATATCAAGATACGCAATGTAAATCAACTGTGCAAATGAGGAGTCAAAGAGAGCTAAATATTAGATGTCGACGATACAATCCCATGAATCATACAATATCGAAATAAGCGAAAATATACCGATAAGTCTGTGAGTGTCATCAGCCGTACCAAGGCTATGTGATGCAAGGCATGAATGTTAACGGCCATATCAATGCAGAAACATGACAACCCAAAATACTAAGTACTGCAAATGCAATGTAATATGCGGTGCGAATGTAATGATCAAGCTGGAGTGAAGTCGAGATGATAGTACGTAGTATCGCAGGCTATGGGGTCCATCACAAGGGACTTCTATCCAAACCAGTCCTATACCCAAATTTGGATAGCTAGACTCAATGTAATAGACTCCTGATCTCAGGTTAGTCGCGCGCCCAACCGAAATCCTGGCCATGCGAAGGCACACAACAGTTAGTTGCGCACTACCAGCCCGAGTGGATAGTGAATGAATGAATGAATATACAATCCTTGCCCAATAAGTCCACATATCAGTACGGTTCCTCTCTGGGAAAATCACCGGGGTCTATTACACTCCAAACCAGATTGCCGCCCCATCGCGCGCAACGAGGTGAGTGGAAGAGACCTCACTATCCGCCTGCCAATATCGGGCCCGACTCGTCGATAGCGGACCCATTCCTCGAGCTGGTCAAACTCAGCCTAGCATTGCCCCCTCCTCTTGGGCAGGTAAGGCCATACCCCCTTCCAACCGACCACGACACAGTGGGAGACGTGGCCTAACGGTATGCGGCCTCATGCGCTCATACATCCACTCGGTGTAGACGTTGGAGCAACATCTGGAACCAAGAGGGTTTAGGGACTTTCACCCAGGGATATCTATAGCACCCCATGTAGAACAGATTTTCGGTGTCCTATCTGGCCATCCACGAAGTACCTGTGAAGGCTACGACCCTGATGTCGCTAGGGCGTACAGTAATCTCAACGCACAATGCAAGATGCATGAGTTATACAATCCAGTCATGCATCAATCCTACGCATACCGTGTACTCATGTGAGACAATCTCCGCCTAATAGGGAGTCTCATAACAACATGCCTAATGACATATGCAATGGTCAACCACATCTCATAACAAACATGCAGATGATGCGTATGGGCATGTATCGTGATGCTATGCTGTCACATACTCATAATCTGTATCAACAATTGGCCTTGACGATGTGGACATTTAACCAACATTGCCCCCAAGGAATGGCCCGCATAGAGCCTACTATATAGTGGACCCATGGCCGCACACAAGGGCCTAGTATACAACATCATAGGCCTCACTCAAGAGCTTAATACATCATAATGGGCCTTTCACACGGGCCTCACATACATTACATAGGCCTCAAATGCATCAGGCCGAGGCCGAATGCTCATCAGAATGGACCTCAATAGTAGGAATCGGCGATCGGAATCAGCCTCGATGATTGACCTCGATAATCGGCCATAACAATCGGAATTGATCAATAATCGGCCTCGATGATCGGAATCGGCAATCGGCCATAACAATCGAAATTGATCGATAATCAGAATCGGTAAATCGGTCACGAGAATCGGATCGATCGATAATCAGAGTTGGCAAATCGGTCACGTCAATCAGAATCGGCAATCAGCCACGACAATCGGGATTGATCAATAATCAAAGTCGGTAAATCGGTCACGTCAATCAGAATCGGCAATCGGCCACGACAATCGAGATCGATCGATAATCAAAGTCGGCAAATCGGTCACGTCAATCAGAATCGGCAATCGGCTACGACAATTGGGATCGATCGATAATCAGAATCGGTAAATCGGTCACGAGAATCGGATCGATCGATGATCAGAGTCGGCAAATCGGTCATGCAGTCACGAGAATCGGATCGATCGATGATCAGTAGTCGGCAAATCGGTCACGAGAATCGGATCGATCGATAATCAGAGTCGGTAAATCGGTCACGAGAATCGGATCGATCGATAATCAGAGTCGGTAAATCGGTCACGACAATCGGATCGATCGATGATCAGAGTCGGCAAATCGGTCACGACAATCTGATCGATCGATAATCAAAGTCGGCAAATCGGTCATAAGAATCAGATCAATTGATAATCAGAGTCGGTAAATCGGTCACGAGAATCGGATCGATCGATGATCAGAGTCGGCAAATCGGTCACGACAATCGGATCGATCGGTAATCAGAATCGGCAAATCGGTCACGAGAATCGGATTAATCGATAATCAAAGTCGATAAAACGGTCACGAGAATCGGATCGATCGATGATCAGAGTCGGCAAATCGGTCACGACAATCGGATCGATCGGTAATCAGAATCGGCAAATCGGTCACGAGAATCGGATTAATCGATAATCAAAGTCGATAAAACGGTCACGAGAATCGGATCGATCGATGATCAGAGTCGGCAAATCGGTCACGACAATCGGATCGATCGGTAATCAGAATCGGCAAATCGGTCACGAGAATCGGATTAATCGATAATCAAAGTCGATAAAATGGTCACGAGAATCGGATCGATCGATGATCAAAGTCGGCAAATCGGTCACGACAATCGGATCGATCGATAATCAAAATCGGCAAATCGGTCATGAGAATCGGATCGATCGATAATCAGAGTCGGTAAATCGGTCACGAGACTCGGATCGATCGATGATCAGAGTCGGCAAAGTTGGCAAATCGGTCATAAGAATCAGATCAATCAATAATCAGAGTCGGTAAATCAGTCACGACAATCGGATCGATCGATGATCAGAGTCGGCAAATCGGTCACGACAATTGGATCGATCGATAATCAAAGTCGGCAAATCGGTCATAAGAATCGGATCGGAATGGGCCTAATAAGGCCGAAGGGAAGGTCACAATGTGGACATCCAACCATCATTGCCCATCAATGTGGACATTCAACCAACATTGCTCCCAAGGAGTGGCCCACATAAACATCATTACATACATCATGGTAAAATCACACATCACATCGGGCCTTGCCCTTGGGCCTCGAATGCATCACAATGGGCCACGTCCCATGGGCCTCCAAGCTATCGCAATGGGCCTCATCAAATGGGTCGTAAATGCGTCACCATGAGCCTCATACGTGGGCCTTATATACAAGTGGGCTACATTGCTTGGGCCTCATATGCATCAAATGGGCCGCATATCTGGGCCTCGAATACATCATATGAGCCACGCTACATGGGCCTAACAATACAATAGGTGGGCCCTACACCTGGGCCTCAAATACATCACAGGTGGGCCCCATTACATGGGCCTTAAATGTATCACACGGGCTTCATAGATGGGCCACAAGTATATCAAAGTGGGCCTCCCGAATGGTTCACAAAATACATCAAAGTGGGCCTAACTAATGGGCCAGAAAATACATCAAGGTGGGCCCACCCGTCCGATATATGGACAGTGTGGATAACACATATATCATGCGTGGGACCCGTGAAACTTGCGACGTAGCTACAGCAGCTATATAACTAGTGGACACCTGCCGATCCACTGCCATACAAGGTGGGTCCCACGTGGGGCCGCCTCATAATATTTAATATATTATATTATATATAATAGGTGGGTCACACCGTCCAGGAGACTGGACGGTGGATGATTATATGCCAAGGTGGGCTCCACCATTATATTTATTATAATATTATATATATATATATATATATTACATATACACCTCACACATCACCTGCAGCATCTAGCAACGGACGGCTGAAGAAGTCGTTCGCCATGGTGGCCTCTCACACAGCCGTCCAAGTGGGCGGTGTGGAGATAGGATACATACATCATCATGGCCCCACCGTCATTAATGGACGGTTTACATGCAATAAATGGCTCCTGGTGGTTCCCACGTGTGGGGCCATAGCTGCTAGGCAGCGTGGATAAAACACTTACATCACGGTGGATCCCACCGTCCTTGCTGGACGGTGAGGGTGCCACACGTGTGGTCAGGCTCCACCGACGGTGGATGGCATGGATTGAAACATATACATCAAGGTGGGGTCCACTGCACGGACGACTGGGTTGAGATGCCTGCATCACGCGTGGCTGCCACGGATGGACAGCTGCATATAAGACACGTACCTCTGGGTAGGGCCCACTGTCTACTGAGGTGGATCTCTACCGTCTGCTGTAGGTCGTTAGATCTCCACCATCAGTTGGATAGGTGGCGTAGATACCAATTATAAGTGGGCCCCACCAGCAAATGGATGAACGGTTTGATTAAAATCGCACATCAGGGTGGAGTCTACCGTCCTGGCCAATGAAGGCTGGATGAAACCATACACCTTAGCTCCTGCCCGTCCAGTTAAATGAATGGTCGGTGTGGGAATAACAGACTTCGAGGTGGGGTCCACACACGTGGTCCACCAAATATATAACATATTATATTATAATATATATATAAAAGAACGGGGGTCTCCAGAAAACTTCCTGACGTCTTAGCATCAGTAGCTACAGCTGCGTGTGGTGGTTAACCGATCCACTCCCTGGATGGGGGGTCCCACGTGCAGCACGTCAAGATGGTGGGCCCCACATTTGATCAAGCTGCTATTTGTGTTTCCTTTGTCCAGGGCTGCTGGGCCATCCAACCAACCACTGGACGGCAGCAAGGTGGGACCACAGGTAGATGGTCTGGATTAAATATTAGGTGGGCCATAGGTCATCACAACAGAGAGGGATAGAGAGAGAGAGGTCGAAGTAGTATGGGCCCCTCATTTAATGCATATCATACATCAAGATGGGTCCCACCATAAGTGGGCCCTTAAATCACAAAATCAAGACATAAGATCACCCACCTTTCCTTCTTTCTCCCTAGCGCTCCAAGGCTCCTAAGAAGCTCCTTCAATGGTGGAGATGATGATCTAAGGGTTTGATTGGGTGGTAGGAAGGTGGGCCACACCTAGCCCTTTCTCATGGAGAGCTTGGACGTTGGATCCTTCCTTGGGTTACTTGGAATGAGAAAGTAATGAGAGAAAGAGGGATGATGTAAGGAGAGAGGGATGGGTGATGGGTGAGTAAGAGATGGGATGGGAAGGTTGACTTTGGGGATGGTGTTGTGTACTTGGGGATGGGATAGGGTACTTGACTTGATGGGTTGTGTACTTTGATCGATTGATGGGATTGATTTAACATTTGGTAGAGATTCTCTTGCGCGGCGTTTCCTCGAACCGAATGCGGGCGCACATCTCCTGGCCTGGGTATCGCCTCGACGCTCGATATGCGGCGTCGGAACCGCGGCGACGGCGCGGTTGCACTGGTACAAGTCTCGAGTCGAGCCGACTCAGATATATGGGACACATCTCAGGGTCGCAAACGCCGATAATCGACTGCGGGTCGCCAGAATTCGACTGGGATGACCGCGGAAACCTACGGAACAGTACGGGATAGGATACGAGTCTTACAGCTCTCCTCACCAAATAAAAATATCGTCCTCGAAATTTACAGAATAGACAAGGGAAGAGGTAGCATTATCAAGTATATATGCGAAAGCACAATCAACCTGCAAAGGGATGAAGATAGCGGTCTCTAATCTCAACCTCGTACCCTTAAGACGCGTTATCGACCTTATGGTAACCCTACTAATCTTCGAATTATTCAGTCTCGCAATCTCAATGGTAGGGGGCTATATCAGAAAATCTCTAAGTTATTCGAACTCAGGGATTTAACCATTATAGGTTCTCAACAATCATAGAGTGTAGGGTAGCTATCAGCAGATATATGATGTTATCTTCAGGTATTCCCAAATTATGCTCTGATACCAACTTCTGTCACGCCCCAAACCCGGAGATCGGACTCGAAGGAATCCCGATCGCCGAAATTCGATGCCGACAGCCTCCATAGTACCCCATTCTCGGCTCCCAGCGCCTATACGCCAGATTCCGTTCCTGGGATCCTACAAGGAGGGTTTTCCAACATACATTTATCTCGTAAGAAGCATAACCATGAGTTTACCCAAATCACAAAAGGCAACATCATCATCACATATCTACTATTTTAATAATTTGAATACAATGCTGAAAGGGAAATACATATGTCGAAAATTAAAGCTCCAGAGGTCCGCTGCATGCTCCAACCACAACGCTGGTGCAACCTAACGCCATCTGCACGCATCTATCGTGCATAAGCTTATAGAAAGCTTAGTGGGTGGTGAAAGTGTGTGCACAAGGTAAGTGCCAAATAAGCAATATCAGAGTAAGTGGAAGTACTGACAAGTCCATGAGTCACACAATATCAAGATACGCAATGCAAATCAACTGTGCAAATGAGGAGTCAAAGAGAGCTAAATATTAGATGTCGACGATACAATCCCATGAATCATACAATATCGAAATAAGCGGAAATATACCGATAAGTCTATGAGTGTCATCAGCCGTACCAAGGCTATGTGATGCAAGGCATGAATGTTAACGGCCATATCAATGCAGAAACATGACAACCCAAAATACTAAGTACTGCAAATGCAATGTAATATGCGGTGCGAATGTAATGATCAAGCTGGAGTGAAGTTGAGATGATAGTACGTAGTATCGCAGACTATGGGGTCCATCACAAGGGACTTCTATCCAAACCAGTCCCATACCCAAATTTGGATAGCTAGACTCAATGTAATAGACTCCTGATCTCAGGTTAGTCGCGCGCCCAACCGAAATCCTGGCCATGCGAAGGTACACAACAGTTAGTTGCGCACTACCAGCCCGAGTGGATAGTGAATGAATGAATGAATGAATGAATATGCAATCCTTGCCCAATAAGTCCACATATCAATACGGTTCCTCTCTGAGAAAATCACCGGGGTCTATTACACTCCAAACCAGATTGCCGCCCCATCGCGCGCAACGAGGTGAGTGGAAGAGACCTCACTATCCGCCTGCCAATATCGGGCCCGGCTCGTCGATAGCGGACCCATTCCTCGAGCTGGTCAAACTCAGCCTAGCATTGCCCCCTCCTCTCGGGCAGGTAAGGCCATACCCCCTTCCAACCGACCACGACACAGTGGGAGACGCGGCTTAACGGTATGCAGCCTCATGCGCTCATACATCCACTCGGTCTAGACGTTGGAGCAACCTCTGGAACCAAGAGGGTTTAGGGACTTTCACCCAGGGATATCTATAGCACCCCATGTAGAACAGATTTCCGGTGTCCCATCTGGCCATCCACGAAGTACCTGTGAAGGCTACGACCCTGATGTCGCTAGGGCGTACAGTAATCTCAACGCACAATGCAAGATGCATGAGTTATACAATCCAGTCATGCATCAATCCTACGCATACCGTGTACTCATGTGAGACAATCTCCGCCTAATAGGGAGTCTCATAACAACATGCCCAATGACATATGCAATGGTCAACCACATCTCATAACAAACATGCAGATGATGCGTATGGGCATGTATCGTGATGCTATGCTGTCACATACTCATAATCTGTATCAACAATTGGCCTTGACGATGTGGACATTTAACCAACATTGCCCCCAAGGAATGGCCCGCATAGAGCCTACTATATAGTGGACCCATGGCCGCACACAAGGGCCTAGTATATAACATCATAGGCCTCACTCAAGAGCTTAATACATCATAATGGGCCTTTCACACGGGCCTCACATACATTACATAGGCCTCAAATGCATCAGGCCGAGGCCGAATGCTCATCAGAATGGACCTCAATAGTAGGAATCGGCGATCGGAATCAGCCTCGATGATTGACCTCGATAATCGGCCATAACAATCGGAATTGATTAATAATCGGCCTCGATGATCGGAATCGGCAATCGGCTATAACAATCGAAATTGATCGATAATCAGAATCGGTAAATCGGTCACGAGAATCGGATCGATCGATAATCAGAGTTGGCAAATCGGTCACGTCAATCAGAATCGGCAATCGGCCACGACAATCGGGATTGATCAATAATCAAAGTCGGTAAATCGGTCACGTCAATCAGAATCGGCAATCGGCCACGACAATCGAGATCGATCGATAATCAAAGTCGGCAAATCGGTCACGTCAATTAGAATCGGCAATCGGCCACGACAATTGGGATCGATCGATAATCAGAATCGGTAAATCGGTCACGAGAATCGGATCGATCGATAATCAGAGTCGGCAAATCGGTCATGCGGTCACGAGAATCGGATCGATCGATGATCAGTAGTCGGCAAATCGGTCACGACAATCGGATCGATCGATAATCAGAATCGGCAAATCGGTCACGAGAATCGGATCGATCGATAATGAGAGTCGGTAAATCGGTCACGAGAATCGGATCGATCGATAATCAGAGTTGGTAAATCAGTTATGACAATCGGATCGATCGATGATCAGAGTCGGCAAATCGGTCACGACAATCGGATCGATCGATAATCAAAGTCGGCAAATCGGTCATAAGAATCAGATCAATTGATAATCAGAGTCGGTAAATCGGTCACGAGAATCGGATGATCGATGATCAGAGTCGGCAAATCGGTCACGACAATCGGATCGATCGGTAATCAGAATCGGCAAATCGGTCACGAGAATCGGATTAATCGATAATCAAAGTCGATAAAACGGTCACGAGAATCGGATCGATCGATGATCAGAGTCGGCAAATCGGTCACGACAATCGGATCGATCGGTAATCAGAATCGGCAAATCGGTCACGAGAATCGGATTAATCGATAATCAAAGTCGATAAAACAGTCACGAGAATCGGATCGATCGATGATCAGAGTCGGCAAATCGGTCACGACAATCGGATCGATCGGTAATCAGAATCGGCAAATCGGTCACGAGAATCGGATTAATCGATAATCAAAGTCGATAAAATGGTCACGAGAATCGGATCGATCGATGATCAAAGTCGGCAAATCGGTCACGACAATCGGATCGATCGATAATCAAAATCGGCAAATCGGTCACGAGAATCGGATCGATCAATAATCAGAGTCGGTAAATCGGTCACGAGACTCGGATCGATCGATGATCAGAGTCGGCAAAGTCGGCAAATCGGTCATAAGAATCAGATCAATCAATAATCAGAGTCGGTAAATCGGTCACGACAATCGGATCGATCGATGATCAGAGTCGGCAAATCGGTCACGACAATCGGATCGATCGATAATCAAAGTCGGCAAATCGGTCATAAGAATCGGATCGGAATGGGCCTAATAAGGCCGAAGGGAAGGTCACAATGTGGACATCCAACCATCATTGCCCATCAATGTGGACATTCAACCAACATTGCTCCCAAGGAGTGGCCCACATAAACATCATTACATACATCATGGTAAAATCACACATCACATCGGGCCTTGCCCTTGGGCCTCGAATGCATCACAATGGGCCACGTCCCATGGGCCTCCAAGCTATCGCAATGGGCCTCATCAAATGGGTCGTAAATGCGTCACCATGAGCCTCATACGTGGGCCTTATATACAAGTGGGCTACATTGCTTGGGCCTCATATGCATCAAATGGGTCGCGTATCTGGGCCTCGAATACATCATATGGGCCACGCTACATGGGCCTAACAATACAACAGGTGGGCCCTACACCTGGGCCTCAAATACATCACAGGTGGGCCCCATTACATGGGCCTTAAATGTATCACACGGGCCTCATAGATGGGCCACAAGTATATCAAAGTGGGCCTCCCGAATGGTTCACAAAATACATCAAAGTGGGCCTAACTAATGGGCCAGAAAATACATCAAGGTGGGCCCACCCGTCCGACATATGGACAGTGTGGATAACACATATATC
The DNA here is from genome assembly GCF_029962835.1 of Magnolia sinica. NCBI lineage: Eukaryota > Viridiplantae > Streptophyta > Magnoliopsida > Magnoliales > Magnoliaceae > Magnolia > Magnolia sinica. The sequence continues at coordinate 33,080,069 of NC_080581.1, forward strand.
ATGCGTGGGACCCGTGAAACTTGCGACGTAGCTACAGCAGCTATATAACTAGTGGACACCTGCCGATCCACTGCCATACAAGGTGGGTCCCACGTGGGGCCGCCTCATAATATTTAATATATTATATTATATATAATAGGTGGGTCACACCGTCCAGGAGACTGGACGGTGGATGATTATATGCCAAGGTGGGCTCCACCATTATATTTATTATAATATTATATATGTAAGACCCGTATCCTAGTCCGTACTGTTCCATCGAGTCCCGCGATCCTTCCTGTCGAATTTCGACAACCTGTGACGTATAATCGACGTTGCGATCGACCCTAAGTCGCATGTTGTAGATTTGAGTCGGTTTAATTCGAGACTTGTACCTTTGCGACCGCACCGTAGTCGCGGTTCTAACGCCGCGTCTCTTGTACCGATCCGATACCCTGGCAGGAAGATGTGAGCCGGCGTTTATTTCGAAGAAAACGCCGCGCGTTTGCAATCCCAAGAGAATGTCTACAATGTGTCAAATCATTCCCATCAATCAATCCCATCCATCACCTCATGTCAAGTACACATCACCTTTCTCCACAAGTAAAGCAACCCATGCTTTTTCTCAATAAAGTCAAACCACCTCTCACTTCACCCATCCCTCACCTCACATCACTCACCCATCACACCCATCACCTCTCCTTATCTCTCTCTCTCTCTCTTTCTCTTTTCTCACACTAATTCCAAGCAACCCATAAGCCTCACACGTCCACATTTTTCCAAGGAGAGAAAAAGAGAAGTGAGTAGTGTGGCCCACTTTCCATCCCAAAATCTTCCATCTCAGCCCTTGAATCTTCATCTCCCACCATCAAAGTGAAGCACAAGGAGGTCGGCTTTCCATCGGACCAAGAAGATCGGACGGTGGGTGCCTTATAGGATAGGTTTTTCATGTTTTGATGATGGACCAAGTGAGGCCTACCGATCAATGGTATGGATCTCACTTGGGACCTTAAGATGTGGTCGATGGCCCACCTTGATCTTCATGATCATTCCGTGATGGGGCCATTCTCTATGAACCCCATCATGATGTCTATTTTCTAGCTTGTAAAGGGTCATCTAGACCTTTCATTTTGGTGGAGAAGGGATCTCCACCGTTGATCCTTGATTTGGTGGGCCCACATGCAATGGGACCCACTCGATGTATGATTGCTTGTAAGGGAGGGCTCATAGTGGCGGAGCCCTCCATCATGCGTGTCCCATTTCTCTCTCTATCTCTCTCTCTCCCTCTCTTTTATTTATTTATTTATTTATCTTTGTGTGTGATGGGGTGGCCATGTGACCCACTTGGATGGGCCCCACCTTAATGTATGTTTTATCCTTACCATTCATCCATTTGGTGGCCCACAGGAGCAAGGCCCACCTTGTGCATGCACTATGCATAGGCCGTCCCTGTCCAGGGACGTCCCTGGACTGAAATGAAAACACAAATATTGCTTGGTTCACAAGCTTTTGGGGTGGGTTACTGGTCTATGCCCCACCTTGATGTATGTGGTCAATCCACGCCGTCCATTCCATGCCTTAAATCATTTCAGGCGTTGAGCTGAAAAATGAGCTCAATCCGATGTCCTGGTGGGCCATAGCATGAGAAACAGTGGTGGTTACCGTTAAAAATCCAACTGCTGTTTTTATTCACCAAAATATATTGAATATTGGGCTCATCCTTCTTGTCTTGAGCTATGGGGATCGATGGCGAGCTCAGATCTCCCTGATGCGGGCCCCACGTATGCAAAACCTTGAGAACAGAGGTTTTTCAAAAAAAAAATAAAAAATATACATAAGGGCAGCAGCTTTCGCTGCTGCCGCTGACAGCGCCAGAGGCGCAGGCGCTGCCTGCGCATGTAGGCGGGCGTCCGTGCAGGGACCCACGACCCCTCATGTGGGCCCCACCATGATGTATATTTTGTATCCACGCCGTCCATGAGGTGGACCACCCCTTGAGGTGGGTCCCCTCCAAAAATCAGTCAGATCCAGACCTCAGGCAGCCCACACCACAAGAAAACAGCGGTGATTGAACTCTACCATTGAAACCCTTTTATGGGCCACAGAAGTTTCGGATCAAGCTGAAATTCATTTTTTTTCCTCTTCTTCCAGGCCCGTGCGACCTTGTGAACGGGTTGGATGGAAGATAAACGTTATGGTGGGCCCCACATGGGACCCACAGAGATGTATGTGATGGGGCCTACCTTCTTACCAGCTGTACATTCAACTCGCAATAAGCATAACCAAAGGCATAACCCACAACAACAACCAAAAACTCCATCACATTTCCACTATAATCAAAAACTTTACAAGTACAATGAGAGGACCCCCTGCTGTGTGCGTGTGTGTGCGTGTGTGCGTGCGTGTAGTGTGTGTGTGTATATATATATCATAATATATATATATATATATATTATATTATATATGTTATATTGTATATATTATATATTATATTATATAATATATATTTGTTGGTGGGCCTTAGGGATTTTAATGGTGGAAATCATCATCACTACTTGTATTTTGGTGTGGCCCACCTTGGTATACATGTAAGGCCCATGTAATGGGGCCCATTCAATGTATTTGAGGCCCATGTTACAAGGCCCATTGTGATGCATTCAAAGGCCCATGGGTTATAGCCCATTGCAATGTACATAAGGCCCATTGGTAAGGCCCATTAATGTGGCTCATTTGATGAATGTAAGGCCCATGTGATACGGCCCATTTGATGTACCTAAGGCCCATGGATCGAGGCCCAACGGGTTGTCCTTAGGGTCCATTGCAATGCATGATTTCTCCATGGTTTGTGGCAAGCTATGCCTTGGGAGCAATGTTGGTAAAGTTTGGCGTCTACATTGCAAGTATAATGTTGGACATTAAATGTATACCGCATTACGACCACCATCTCCCTAGGCATAGCCCATTCATTACATAAATTATGATAGGTCGTACTTGCAATGGACCTGTGTAGGCCTTAAATACAGGCCATATCATCTGCATTGTAGGGATAATTCATCACTTTATAACATGCTTAGTATAGCTCTATGATTCATGCGTCATGTCTAGACATGCCCATACGCATCATATGTATGCTTGATATCAGGAGGAGCAATGTTTGATCATAGCATAAGCCTCAACCCATTAGTTACATCTTAATGGGTGGGCCCCCACATTTAAATGGGCGGGACTCCTTATGAGACGCCTTGATATACATTAAAGTGCCCCCACATGAGTGCGTGGTACGCACCGAATTACTACATACGGGATTATTGCATGATTTGACGATGTGACTATAATATTATATATAATATATGCATTCCGCATATGTGTGACTTATATATATATATATATATATATATATATAAATATATAAATATCAGTTGCCTTACACACCCTAGCGACATCGGGGCCGTGGCCTCCACAGCACATCGTGGATGGTCGTATCGGATCCCGAAAAATAATGGCTCTAGCATTGTGGGCACTAAGGTAGGATGTTGATAAGGTCCTGGGCCCGGTGGGTGAAACAAATCTCACCGTCCCAAACCTTTTTGGTACGGGAGATGCTCCAACGTCTGGGCCAGAGTGGATACACGAGCGCCCGAGTGTCGAATACCGGTAGGCCGCGTTTCCCACTGTTTCGTGGTCGGTTGGAAGGGGGTGTGGCCTTATCCGCCCGAGTGAGGGGCTATAAGCTAAGTGAAAACCACCTTTTGTTTGATGGCCCGGAAGGTCGAAATGAGTCCACGGCCGGGAAGGGAGATATGGTGGGATTTAATACGGATACATCGGTGGGGCCTACACAAGGATCCCCAAACCAAGCTAACATTCATGTGGTCTCTTCCACTTGCTTGGTATGCGGCTAGGGAGGAGGCGATCGGTGTGACACATATAAGGTGTTATAAATAATAAGATACCTCCTCATGGTGGGGTCCATAAGTCCACATAACCTCATTAACATAGAAAAAAAAAAACATAAAATAAAACAATTAAAATAAAAAGGGAGAGAGATAGAGAGTGTGTACTTGATGGAGGGACCCGGCATGGGCCCTCCCTGCACTAAATCGCATCAAGTGGGTCGCATATGATGTTTGTCTACATAGGCCTCGCATCGCAACGGTGGAGATCCTTTCTCCACTAAAATGGAATGGCCTAGATGACCCTAAGCATACAAGAAAATAAACATCATGATGGGGTCCATGGAGAATGGCCCCATCATATAATGATCATGAGAATCAAGGTGAGCCATCGGTCAACGATCACATCTTAGGATCCAAAGTGAGATCCAAACCATTGACCGGTTGGCCTACACTTGGCCCATCTTAAAAAAATATGAAAATCTACCCTATCAAAGCACCCACCACTTACTTCTTGCTACCCTCTTCCTTAAGCTCCTTGTAAGCTCCTCTTTGATGCACGAGTGGGAAATGCGTGCGTTGAGATGTTAGAGATGCCAGTAGCTTGGGAGTGGGAGAGGGTCTCACGTATGGGTTTGTTGCTTGAAAAAAATGAAGGAATAAAGGAGAGAGGGAGAGATAAGAGAGAGGGAGAGTAGCCTTAGGTAGGTAATAATGAGTTGTAAGAGAGGGTGGCTAGCATTAAATGTAAGAGGGGTAGGGGTAGGTAGGGTGTATATAGGGTAGGGTGGCTATAGCTAGGTGATGTCATCGTTCTCATAATTTCCTAGAGATTAGTGCTTGGTTATGCTTATGGTTATGATAATGCATAGTCCCCAACTATTACAAAAAGAATTTCGCGCGTTGGAACCGAAAATCGAGCTCGCTATGATACAATTTTCGGATCAAGCCGTCATCGATGACTCATGATCGAGTGCAAACACCGAGATATGGGACACTACGAAGGTTGATCGGACTAGATTTGGCGGCGATCGGGAATCTTACATATGTGATGCCTACCTTGTTTGTCCGAGTTTGGGACGTGACGTGTATATATATATATCATAATATATATATATGTATATATATATTATATTATATATGTTATATTGTATATATTATATATTATATTATCATCATGGCCCCACCGTCATTAATGGACGGTTTACATGCAATAAATGGCTCCTGGTGGTTCCCACGTGTGGGGCCATAGCTGCTAGGCAGCGTGGATAAAACACTTACATCACGGTGGATCCCACCGTCCTTGCTGGACGGTGAGGGTGCCACACGTGTGGTCAGGTTCCACCGACGGTGGATGGCATGGATTGAAACATATACATCAAGGTGGGGTCCACTGCACGGACGACTGGGTTGAGATGCCTGCATCACGCGTGGCTGCCACGGATGGACAGCTGCATATAAGACACGTACCTCTGGGTAGGGCCCACTGTCTACTGAGGTGGATCTCTACCGTCTGCTGTAGGTCGTTAAATCTCCACCATCAGTTGGATAGGTGGCGTAGATACCAAGTATAAGTGGGCCCCACCAGCAAATGGATGAACGGTTTGATTAAAATCGCACATCAGGGTGGAGTCTACCGTCCTGGCCAATGACGGCTGGATGAAACCATACACCTTAGCTCCTGCCCGTCCAGTTAAATGAATGGTCGGTGTGGGAATAACAGACTTCGAGGTGGGGTCCACACACGTGGTCCACCAAATATATAACATATTATATTATAATATATATATAAAAGAACGGGGGTCTCCAGAAAACTTCCTGACGTCTTAGCATCAGTAGCTACAGCTGCGTGTGGTGGTTAACCGATCCACTCCCAGGATGGTGGGTCCCACGTGCAGCACGTCAAGATGGTGGGCCCCACATTTGATCAAGCTGCTATTTGTGTTTCCTTTGTCCAGGGCTGCTGGGCCATCCAACCAACCACTGGACGGCAGCAAGGTGGGACCACAGGTAGATGGTCTGGATTAAATATTAGGTGGGCCATAGGTCATCACAACAGAGAGGGATAGAGAGAGAGAGGTCGAAGTAGTATGGGCCCCTCATTTAATGCATATCATACATCAAGATGGGTCTCACCATAAGTGGGCCCTTAAATCACAAAATCAAGACATAAGATCACCCACCTTTCATTCTTCTTTCTCCCTAGCGCTCCAAGGCTCCTAAGAAGCTCCTTCAATGGTGGAGATGATGATCTAAGGATTTGATTGGGTGATAGGAAGGTGGGCCACACCTAGCCCTTTCTCATGGAGAGCTTGGACGTTGGATCCTTCCTTGGGTTGCTTGGAATGAGAAAGTAATGAGAGAAAGAGGGATGATGTAAGGAGAGAGGGATGGGTGATGGGTGAGTAAGAGATGGGATGGGAAGGTTGACTTTGGGGATGGTGTTGTGTACTTGGGGATGGGATAGGGTACTTGACTTGATGGGTTGTGTACTTTGATCGATTGATGAGATTGATTTGACATTTGGTAGAGCTTCTCTTGCGCGGCGTTTCCTCGAACCGAATGCGGGCGCACATCTCCTGGCCTGGGTATCGCCTCGACGCGCGATATGCGGCGTCGGAACCGCGGCGACGGCGCGGTTGCACTGGTACAAGTCTCGAGTCGAGCCGACTCAGATATATGGGACACATCTCAGGGTCGCAAACGCCGATAATCGACTGCGGGTCGCCAGAATTCGACTGGGATGACCGCGGAAACCTACGGAACAGTACGGGATAGGATACGAGTCTTACAAAAGCAGAGAAAACATTTTTGATGGCATCAATTGTTCCATCCATAGGATAGAGATCCATGGGGCATACTTTTCAAACAGAAGGAGACAGGGCATTGATTCTGTCACACCCAGATCCATAGCTCAACTGGTAGACTGAGTTGAGACACTCGTTTCAACACTTGAGGTCTTGGTATTGATCCCTAGTGGGGGTGGCTAACAGTGGAGTGTGTGTACCGACGTGGGTGTGTACTAACAAGCTAACCCAAAAAAAAAAGGGCATTGATTCTGTCCGTAGGCTTATTTTTTCAGTGTGTAAGGAGTAGACGGGGCATCGTTTTTTGCATTTTTCTTTTTCTTTATCTTTTTAATCTTTTTTGACTTGACTTCTTTTCCTACGGGATGAAGATGGGGCAACTACATTGAGGTCGGGCTCGCTATGCGCAACTGAATTCCGGCCATGATTGTCAACCACCATTTCTACCGTCGGATCTAGGATGGAGGAGGCTTGTCCTCCTAAATGTATGGTGTTGGAAATTGGATTTTGGAAAACTATTTAAATTATATAAAATTAAAATAAGAAAGTTAAAAAACTTATCAATTTGTATAAGTCGAGGCGTGACGTGAGTCATTCGGCTTGAAATTGAATTTGCTCCCCTTGGACAGTGTCCCAAGTGCAACAGGTTTCCAGAGCAATCGACCTCCAAGATACAACGAATATGACCCGGTCCTAGCGGTGCACTCACTGTACACGGGCTCGAACCACTTGTAGTCTTAACCCGAACTAGAAAATACTTGAACACATTTTTTAAGAGGAAACCTGATTTTCTAATCCATTTAAAAACTTAAAATTAGAAGTCTATTTATAGACTTTGAAAAGACACCCTTAAGGGTGTAGAGACACCCTTTCACAAACGGTTATGACTATTGGGTTTAAATCCAAATGGTGCGACCTTTAGGCTTCAAAAGACACAACTTTTCAAAAAAAAAAATTGAAAGGATATAACCTTTCAGTGAAAAGATACATCCATAGGACACATGCGCACCTATGGTCACAGCCATGGTTCGTCCCAACGGATATTTTGAAACACTAAATTATTTTAAATTAATTTAAAATACAACAATTGGTTGATTTCAACAGGCCATTGGTTTCCCTGTTTCGGCTTTCCTTAGGTGGTTGCATCAATCTCACTGGAAAGATGTTTACATGTCCATCCAATTTTACAATCTGTCGTCCAAAAGTTTATTGAAAAAATTAGTGGAAAAAAATGTAGTTGAATATTTTTATTAGTTAGATATAGGTATTGATGTTGAATCGGTGGAATGATTAAAGCTGGCAATGGGCTAAGCCTGGGCTAGGAAAAATCGATATTTTGACCAGGCCTGAGCCAACCGCAGGCTTGCTCATTGCGGACCGTGCGGTGATGAGTGACCTGAAGGCTAGTTTTGGTGCTGCAATATTTCTTATGATACATGGCAGGTGTTTAATCGACCAGATACTGTTGTGATGTTTGGGGTTCGTTCCTAGTTTATGCTTTATATCGCTGTGATCCTTGTTGTGTCAGAAGTCTATTGCCTGGTTGCAGCGCTATAAGGTCTACTGTTATGTATGTATTTTGCATCAACACCATCCATCCATTTTTTCCAACTTATTTTAGGGAATGAGCCCAAAATTGAAGCAGATCCAAAGCTCAAGTGAACCACACCACAGGAAATGATGGAGATTGAACACCCTACCGTTAAAAACTTCTTGGCAGCCACAAAAGTTTTAGATCAAGCTGATATTTGTCTTTTCTTTCCCTTCGTGCAGGTGTATGTGATGGTATGAACAGGTTGGATGGAAAATGAGCAAGAGCATCACGATTGGTCATAGGTACCTTACTCTTGCTCCGGTGGTTGACTCTCAGGAGTTTCAACACCCGGTCAAGGGTTCAAGTATCCATAGGTGGTGAAATCCCACTAAGGCTTGAGTGTGTGGGGGTGTGTTAAAAAAAAAAGAAAAGAAAGTGGATGGGGTTAAAAAAAACACAAAAAAAAAAGAAGAAGTATCAATGGTTGGTGTCATTATTCCCACTGTTTATTGTGGTGTGGGTCATTTAAGCTTTTGGATTGCTTCTTTTTTGGCTCATACCTTGAAATGAATGGGCAAAATGGATTGATGGAATTGATATAAAACACATACATCACGGTGGGTTGGTGTTATAATTCCCACTGTTTGCGTATTGAACTTTTAAGGAAAGCGGATTGGGTGCCGAGTAAGCTCTGTGGGGTCCAACATGATTTATATATTTTATCCACTCTGTTAATCCATTTTAACAGATAATTTTATGGCTTGAGACTAAAAATGAAGTATATCAAAATCTCAAGTGGGCTGCACAGCGGGAAACAGTGTGAATTGAAATTCTACCGTTGAAAAATTTTTGTGGGCCACAGAAGTTTTAGATCAAGATGTTATTTGGTTTTTCCCTTCATCCATGTCTGTGTGATCTTATTAATAGGTTGGATGACAAATAAAAATCACTTTGGGCCTTAAAAAGTCTTCAACCATTGAAGTCATTATTGCCACTGTTTCTTGTGGTGTGGTCACTTGAGCCTTGGATATGCTTCAATTTTTGGCTCAACCACTAAAATGGGCTGGAGAAGTGATGGACGGCGTAGATAAACTATAAACATTCACAGTGGGCCCAACTGAGTTTACTCAAGCGTACTAATTAAGTTACTAAGTACACAATCCGATTTCACTTCGAAGAGCCGTGGGGTCCAAAGCAAGGGGTGGATCTGAATTTCTTCCTACCTCTGTGAGGGTATTTTGAGATGTTTGGAGCAGATCTGGTGGTGTAGATATTCAATCTAACATATATATTCTAACCATCAACACTATACATGTTAGACAATCTCATCCATCAATTTTCTCCAAGTTTCCATGCTAATTAATCAACAGCTGGGACATCCAATTAAAGTTTGATTTGGACCATTTTACCATCCAAAGTAGATAAAACTATTTGGATAGTAATCAATTGATACATCTTCATTTCATAGAAGAGATGGCTTTATCATGTTCAGGTTCCATAGGTTACACCATACCATCTTAGGATTCAAGTAAGAGATAGGGCATGGTTTCTCTGTGGCCAAACTTACTTTTCAAGGTGGCGGAGAAAGGGAATAGCTTTTGTCCCTGCACATTTTCAGTGGTTGGAGAAGATAAGCCATGACTTCTGTAGCTAGACTTGACTTCCTTAACGTTATATGAAGAACATGTGTATGGTGAGACAGTGCATCAGTTTTCTGAGTAGATTCGCATGTCTTTTCACATTGGATGAAGACCGTGAGCCACCCGAAAAGCAAGTCTAGTGATCAGTCAATATCCAATGCCTGGGCGATCCTCCAAGCTAGTGCCACTAATGTATGATTCAAACAGCTAATAGGAGGGCTATTTCGAAAAGGAGGACGGGTCTATTACACAGCTGAAAAACAAAAAGAAAAAGAAAAAGCAAAAAAGAGAAAAGAAAGAAATCTATTCGCATCATACATTCTTTGGAATCTCAATTAGTCTTTGAACATGCTATTCTTGCTCAGTTCTTTTATTACAATGAAATTCACTTGAGCCTTTAGAAGATTGAAATGGTGCCCACCTACATAATTAACTTCGTTGATCAATGCTATCAAACAAAGTTTCCATGCTAAATAATCAACAGCTGGAACATCCAATTAAAGTTTGATTTGAACCATTTTACCATCCAAAGCAGATAAAACTATTTGGATAGTAATCAATTGATACATCTTCATTTCATAGAAGAGATGGCTTTATCATGTTCAGGTTCCATAGGCTACACCATACCATCTTAGGATTCACAGAAGAGATAGGGCATGGTTTCTCTGTGGCCAAACTTACTTTTCAAGGCGGCGGAGACATGAAATAGCTTTTGTCCCTACAATTTTTCAGTGTTTGGAGAAGATAAGCCATGACTTTTGTGGCTAGACTTGACTTTTTTTTTTTTTGGGTTGTAAACGGTTCTTTATTTTATTAAAGTGCTGTGCTGATGTCAGCACAAGTGGAGACGGTGCATCAGTTTTCTCAATGGATTCACATGTCTTTTCACATTGGATGAAGACCTTGTGCGACCCGAAAAGCAAGTCTAGAGATCAGTCAATATCCAATGCCTAGGCGATCCTCCAAGCTAGTGCCACTAATGTATGATTCAAACGGCTAATAGGAGGGCTATTTCGAAAAGGAGGACGGATCTATTACACAGCTTACTTTGGTCTTTTTACAAAGGAGTCAAAAAGAGAAAAAGAAAAAGAAAAAGCAAAAAAGAAAAAAAGAAAAAGAAATCTAATTGCGTCATACATTCTTTGGAATCTCAGTTAGTCTTTGAACTTGCTATTCTTGCTCAGTTCTTTTATAACATTGAAATTCACTCGAGCCTTTAGAAGATTGAAATGGTGCCCACCTACATAATTAACTTCGTTGATCAATGCCATCAAACAAAGTTTCCATGCTAATTAATCAACAACTGGGACATCCAATTAAAGTTTGATTTGGACCATTTTACCATCCAAAGCAGATAAAACTACTTGGATAGTAATCAATTGATACATCTTCATTTCATAGAAGAGATGGCTTTATCATGTTCAGGTTCCATAAGCTACGCCATACCGTCTTAGGATTCACAGAAGAGATAGGGCATGGTTTCTTTGTGGCCAAACTTACTTTTCAAGGTGGCGGAGACACGGAATAGCTTTTGTCCCTACAATTTTTTAGTGTTTGGAGAAGATAAGCCATGACTTTTGTAGCTACACTTGACTTCCTTTTTTTTTTTTGGTTGTAGACGGTTCTTTATTTTATTAAAGTGCTGTGCTGATGTCAGCACAAGTGGAGACGGTGCATCAGTTTTCACAATGGATTCACATGTCTTTTCACATTGGATGAAGACCTTTTGCGACCCGAAAAGCAAGTCTAGCTATCAGTCAATATCCAATGCCTGGGTGATCCTCCAAGCTAGTGCCACTAATGTATGATTCAAACGGCTAATAGGAGAGCTTTTTCGAAAAGGAGGACGGATCTATTACACAGCTTACTTTGGTCTTTTTACAAAGGAGTCAAAAAGAGAAAAAGAAGAAAAAGAAAAAGCAAAAAAGAAGAAAGTAAAAGAAATCTAATCGCATCATACATTCTTTGGAATCTCAATTAGTCTTTGAACCTGCTATTCTTGCTCAGTTCTTTTATTACAATGAAATTCACTCGAGCCTTTAGAAGATTGAAATGGTGCCCACCTACACAATTAACTTCGTTAATTAATGCTATCAAACAAAGTTTCCATGCTAATTAATCAACAGTTGGGACATCCAATTAAAGTTTGATTTGGACCATTTTACCATCCAAAGTAGATAAAACTATTTGGATAGTAATCAATTGATACATCTTCATTTCACAGAAGAGATGGCTTTATCATGTTCAGGTTCCATAGGCTATACCATACCATCTTAGGATTCACAGAAGAGATAGGGCATGGTTTCTCTGTGGCCAAACTTACTTTTCAAGGTGGCGGAGACACGGAATAGCTTTTGTCCCAACACTTTTTCAATGTTTGGAGAAGATAAGCCATGACTTTTGTAGCTAGACTCGACTTCCTTTTTTTCTTTTTGGTTGTAAACGATTCTTTATTTTATTAAAGTGCCGTGTTGATGTCAGCACAAATGTAGACGGTGCATCAGTTTTCTCAATGGATTCACATGTCTTTTCACATTGGATGAAGACCTTGTGCGACTCGAAAAGCAAGTCTAGCGATCAGTCAATATCCAATGCCTGGGCGATCCTCCAAGCTAGTGCCACTAATGTATGATTCAAATGGCTAATAGGCGGGCTATTTTGAAAAGGAGGATGGATCTATTACACAGCTTACTTTGGTCTTTTTACAAAGGAGTCAAAAAAGAAAAATAAAAAGAAAAAGAAAAAGCAAAAGAAAAAGAAAAAGATAAAGAAAGCTACTCGCATCATACATTCTTTGGAATCTCAATTAGTCTTTGAACCTACTATTCTTGCTCAGTTCTTTTATTACAATGAAATTCACCGAGCCTTTACAAGATTGAAATGGTGCCCACCTACATAATTAACTTCATTGATCAATACCATCAAACAAAGTTTCCATCTCGTTTTATATCATTGGACAAAAAACGAGGTGGATCTGAGTGGTAGGTAGGCAGTAGAAACTCAAAAAAAAAAAAAAAAAAGGCAGTAGAAACTCCCTGTAGTGGATAAACTATGGACAATTAAATGGAATCTAAGATGGTGTGGACCCCTTGATTATTAGTAAGATGTTGATATTGAAGTTGAAATTGTGGAATGATTAAAGCTGGCAATGGGCCAAGCCTGCGCTAGGAAAAATTAATATTTTGAGTAGGCTTGCTCATTGCCGTCCATTATCAGCTATTTTGACCACTAGTTTAATTGAAACTTCATGATGTGATGAGTGACCTGCACGCTAGTTTTGGTTCTGCAATATTGCTTATGATGCATGGCAGGTGGTTAATCGACCCCAATCTGCCTGTGATGATCGTGGCTCATTCCCAGCTTATGCTATGTATTGGTGTGATCTTTGTTGTTAGAAGCCTATGGCCCGGTGGCAGCATTGTGGGGTCCACTGTGACGTATGTATTTTGCATCAATGGCATCCATCCATTTCGCCAGCTCATTTCAGGGCATGAGCCCAAAATTAAAGCAGATCCGAAACTCGAGTGGACCACACCACAGGAAATGATGGAGATTGAGCACCCCACCATTAAAAACTTCTTGGTGGCCACAAAAGTTTTAGATCAAGCTGATATTTGTGTTTCCCTTCATCTAGGTCTATGTAACGGTACGAATTGGTTGGATGGCAAATAAGCATAACCATCACGATGGGTCATTGGAAGGTTTCAATGGTTGGTGTCATAAAATAAGGTGGCAAAATTGGTTGATGGCATTGATATAAAACACATACATTAGAATGGGTCCCACAGAGTCTTTGTGGCAGGGTTATCAGGGAATCTGCTTCCCTTGTCGTGATGAACTAACGTATTAAACTTCTTAGAGACGTAGGGTCCAAAGCAACGGGTAGATATAGAAGTTCTTCCTACTACTATGAGGGTATTTTGAGATGTTTCGGGTAGATCTGGTGGATATTCTGTGAGACCTGTATCCTAGCCCATACCATTCCTTAGGCTTCCGCGGTCCTCTTATTCGAATTTCAGTAACTCGTGATCTATAGTCGGCAGTTGCGTGTGACCCTGAGTCGTATCCTGTATTCCAGAGTCAGATCGACCTGAAACTTATATCATTGCGATCGCGCCGTCGCCGCGGTTCCAACGCCGCGTCTCGCGTGCTGAGGCGATACCCGGGCTAGGAGATGTGGGCCCGCGTTCAGTTCGAGGAAATGTCGCGCAATTGCAAAATCCTTTAGAGAACATGTCAAATCAATCCCATCAATCCCATCAATCACCACATCATGTCAAGTACAACCTCCCCTCCCCTAAAGTCAACTCTCTCTCTTACAAACCCATCCTTTACATGTCAAGTACACATCACCCATCACCCACACCCATCCCTCTCTCCCATCACTCCTCTCCCATCATCTCTCCCTCTCTCTTCTCATTCTCCCAAGCAACTCCAACGTCCAAGCTCCCATGAGAGATCTAGTGTGGCCCATCTTCCTACCTTTCATCTCTACCATCCAAGTTCAATCTCAACCGTTGAAGACTCTCCATTGGAGCTCTAGATCGCACCGGTGGAAGGAAGAGTCCGAGATCTTGAGGTGGGTGAATCTTCACTGTTTGTGGGTGATTTTTTTGTATAATTTTGATGATTAGAGGGCCCACATATGGTGGGACCCATCTCGATGTATGATTTGTAAGAGGAACCCATAGTGGCGGGGTCCCTTCGCTCTTCCGATCTCATGTATCTCTCTCTCTCTCTCTCTCTCTCTCTCTCTTTTTCTTTATTTCTTTACGATGGAGTGTGGTCCACCAGATCCAGCCGCCTGTGGGGCCCACCTTGCTACATCCAGCAGCTAGCTGGATGGTCCAGCATTGCTGGAACTGTCCAGTTAGCCCAAACGAAAGTGAGATATATATATATATATATATATATATATATATATATATATATATATATATATATATATATATATCAGCTTTATCCCCAAAGCTGTGGTGGTCCACACATGTGGATCCACCATTGATGCGTGTGAGTCATTCACGTTGCATGGGCCAGCACAATCCAACTGTCCATTTACTGGCTGGCCCACCAGCAGTTTTACAGTTGCTGTTTGGTGCAGTAAGATCCGTGGGTCCCACCGGATATGGGCCAGATCCACACCGTCCAGCTGTTTGGACGGTGGGGCTACACTGATGTATATATTAGTCCACCGTGCAGTGGACCCCACCTAGGGGAAAGCCGATTGACTGATGTACGTAACATCAGCAAGTTGGTGGAAACCACCATGATGTATTTGCTGTATATCCACTCCGTCCTTGTCCAGGACGGTGGATCCCACGGTGTTCACATGCACCGTCCATCTGTTCTCAGATTATGTGGGGCCCACCCCCATGTACTGCACATGTGGGTAGGTGGGACCCACTTTGATGTACGTGCCATACATTTTAGCCGTCCATCTGTTTGGGGACTGTGGGTCCCCATGCATGTCTTATCAGGGCCGTCTAAATGGCCAGCAGCTAATAGCTGCATTGACGTCAGCAGCTCTGTGGGCTACCTTAATGTATGTTTTTTTTTATACACACCGTCCTTTCATTTGAGAAGTGGGCCCACCCCACGCGTGTGACACGTGTGGCAGGTGGGACCCACCTTGATGCATCTGTTCTATATCCACACTCGTCCATTCGGATGGGTGGTGTGGGCCCAGTGATGTATGTGTTCCTCAACCGTCCATCAACCTGGCTGTCCAGATGGTGGAGCCCACCATGATTTATGTATTTTCCTAGCACCGTCGACGGTGGGCCCTGGCAATGATGCATGTGTTTTATCAACGTAGATCATATGTGGCTCACCATGATTTATGTACTTCAGTGGGGACCACCGTTTTCAGTGCCATGTGGGTCGATAGTGATGCATGTGTTTCATCCTCGCCAGTCATCCATTTTGTGGCCCACCATAGGTATGTACTTAATCCAGGCTGTCCAACCGTTTGGGCGCTCAGCCAGCAGCAGGGGGGGGGGGGGGGTGCTGACCGTCCAGTGATGGCCCACCCTGCTTGAATATATATTGTACATTCATGTTGCCCACTCATTGCATTATGTGGCCCACCGTGATATGTGTGTTGTGTGTACACACTGTCCACCTGATTTTTGGAACCATGGGCTGCCCCATCAGGCCCATTTGTTGCCTATGCGGGGCCCACCTATTGAGCATTTGAGGGCGATGTGTATGAGGCCCACCTCAATGCATTTGTGGCCCGTCCATTAAGGCCCATCTTGATATATATTGGGCCCAAGGGATGAGGCTCATTGAAATGTGTTTGAGGCTCATGTGATGCGGCCGATGTGTTGTTTATGAGGCCCATATTATAAGGCCCGATGTGATGCATAAGGCCCGATGTAATGTATAAGGCCCATGTGATGTATGAGACCCATTTGTATGCCCACATTGTTATATATTTGAGGCCCAGGTGCAGGGCCCACCTGTTGTGAATTGAAGGCCCATGTGATACGGCCTGATGCGATGTATCTGAGGCCCATGGGTGTGGCCCATTGTGGTACATTCGGGGCCCTTGTATGAAGCCCGATACGATGTATGTGTGGTCATGACATTGTGTATGAATCCCTTATGTGGGCCACTGCTTGGGAGCAATGTTGGTCAAATGGCCACATTGATGGGCAATGATGGTTTAACACCCACATTGTGACATTCCCTTAGGCCTTGTTAGGCCCATCCTCGCCATCCTCTAGTGGGTTAATCCAAATGATTGGGCCCCATTAATATTACTTGATACATCGGTCATTCATCTAGGGACCCGCCTTGCGTGGAGACCGATTCCGATTATCGAGGCGATTATCAATCGAGGCCAATTATCGTGGCCGATTGTCGATTCTGATTATCGTAACCGATTTATCAATTCTGATCATCGATCTATCCCGATTGTTGTGACCGATTTGCCGATTTGATTATCGATCGATCTGATTGTCGTGACCGATTTGCCGATTCTAATTATCGATCGATTCCGACTGTCGTGACCGATTACCGACTCTGATTGTCGTGACCGTTTTGCCGATTCTGATTATCGATTGATCCGATTGTCGTGACCGATTTGCCGATTCTGATTATCGATTGATCCCGATTATCGTGGCCAATTGCCGATTCCGATTGTTGTGACCGATTTGCCAATTTGATTATCGATCGATCTGATTGTCGTGACCGATTTGCTGATTCTGATTATCGATCGATTCCGATTGTCGTGACCGATTACCGACTCCGATTGCCGTGACCGATTTACCGATTCTGATCATCGATCTATCCCGATTGTTGTGACCGATTTGCCAATTTGATTATCGATCGATCTGATTGTCGTGACCGATTTGCCGATTCTGATTATCGATCGATTCCGATTGTCGTGACCGATTATCGACTCCGATTGCCGTGACTGTTTTGCCGATTCTGATTATCGATTGATCCGATTGTCGTGACC
The DNA here is from genome assembly GCF_029962835.1 of Magnolia sinica. NCBI lineage: Eukaryota > Viridiplantae > Streptophyta > Magnoliopsida > Magnoliales > Magnoliaceae > Magnolia > Magnolia sinica. The sequence continues at coordinate 33,097,387 of NC_080581.1, forward strand.
GATTTGCCGATTCTGATTATCGATTGATCCCGATTATCGTGGCCAATTGCCGATTCCGATTGACGTGACTGATTTGCTGATTCTGATTATCGATCGATTCCGATTGTCGTGACCGATTATCGACTCCGATTACCGTGACCGATTTACCGATTCTGATCATCGATCTATCCCGATTGTTGTGACCGATTTGCCGATTTGATTATCGATCGATCTGATTGTCGTGACCAATTACCGATTCTAATTATTAATCGATCCTGATTGTCGTGACCGATTTACCGATTCTGATCATCGATCTATCCCGATTGTTGTGACCAATTTGCCGATTTGATTATCGATCGATCTGATTGTCGTGACCGATTTGCTGATTCTGATTATCGATCGATTCCGATTGTCGTGACCGATTACTGACTCCGATTGTCGTGACCGTTTTGCCTATTCTGATTATCAATCGATCCCAATTGACGAGGCCGAGTATCGAAGCCGATTCTGATTGTCGAGGTCGATTGTATAGGCCGACCCCGATTGTTGAGACCGATTCCGAGTGTCGATTACAATTGTCGAGACCTATATGATATATATGCGAACCATAGTTGAGGCCTACTGTGATGTATTCATGGCCCATGGGTAAGGCCCATTGTTGTGTATTCGTGGCCTATGGGCAAGGCCATTGTGATATGCATTAGGCCCATGATGTGTGACGCGTTTGATGTATTCATGACCTATGTTTAGGGCCCACATGTCATGTATTTGAAGCCCATGAGCAGGGCCCACCTGTTGTGTATATGTGGCCCTTGAGTAAGGCTCATGGTGTGGTATATTAGGTCCTTGTGTGAGGCCATGAGTCTACTATATATTAGGCTTTATGTGGGTCATTCCTCGAGGGCAATGCTGGTTAAATGTCCACATTGTCGAGATTGATTGATGATGCCGATTACGAGTGTGTGACAGCATAGCATCATGATACATGCTCATACGCATCATCTGCATGTTTGTTATGAGATGAGGTTAATCATTACATATGTCATTGAGCATGTTGTTATGAGACTCCCTGATAGGCGGAGGTAATCTCACATGAGCACACGGTATGCGCAGGATTGATGCATGACTGGATTGTATGACTCATGCATCTTGCATTATGATTACTGTACGCCCTAGCAACATCAGGGTCATAGCCTCCACAGGCTTATCGTGGATGGCCAGATGGGATACCGGAAATCTGTTCTACATGGGGTGCTATAGATATCCCTGGTGAAAGTCCCTAAACCCTCTTGGTTCCGGAGGTTGCTCCAACGTCTAGACCGAGTGGATGCACGAGCGCATGAGGACCGTATACCGTTAGGCCGCGTCTCCCACTGTGTCGTGGTCGGTTGGAAGGGGGTGCAGCCTTACCTGCCCGAGAGGAGGGGCAATGCTAGGTTGATTCTGACCAGCTCGAGGAATGGGTCCGCTATCGATGAGCCGAGCCCGATGTTGGCAGGCGGATAGTGAGGTCTCTTCCACTCACCTTGTTGCGTGCGATGGGACGACAATCTGGTTTGGAGTGTAATAGACCCCGGTGATTTCCCATAGAGGAACCGTACTGATATGTGGACTTATTGAGCAAGATTTGCATACTCATTCATTCATTCATTCACTATCCACTCGGGCTGGTGGTGCGTAACTATTTATTACGTGTACCTTCGCAATGGCCAGGATTTCGGTTGAGGCGCGCGACTAACCTGAGACGAGGAGTTTACCACGTTGAGTCTGACTATCCAAATTTAGGTATAGGACTGGTTTGGATAGAAGTCCTTTGTGGTGGACCCCGTAGCCTGCGATACTACGTACTATCATCCCGACTTCACACTCTAGCTTGGTCATTTCATACGCATCGCATATTGCATTGCATCCTCAGTACATGGTATTTAGGCTTACTATCTCCACATTACATAGCTGATGTATATTGCTTCCTCAGTAAATAATATTGGTTTATTATATTTTTGCATCGCATAGCCTGGATAACGTTGACGGTATTTATGGGTCTATAGCATGTCTTCGCATTACGCTGATATTGTATGATGTATGAACTTGCCAGCATTTTTATAGCGTATGATTTATGGGCTTGTTAATATTTCCGCTTATTCTGATTACTCTGATATTGCTTACTTGGCACTTACCTTATGCACACACTTATACCACCCTCTAAGCTTTCTATAAGCTTATGCACATAGATGCGTGCAGGTGATGTTAGGTTGCAGCAGCGTGGAGCTTGAAGCATGTAGCTGACTTCTAGAGATTTTATTATATGCATGTATTTCCTTTTTAGTATTGTACTCAAATGATTATATTAGTGGATATGTGGTGTTATGATTTGAGTATACTTGTGGTTATGTTTCTTATGAGACAAATTCATGTTGAAAATCCTCCTTATAGGATCCCAGGATCGGAACCTGTCATATGGGCGCTGGGAGTCGAGAATGGGGTACTACAGAGGTTGTCGGCACCGGATTCGGCGATCGGGATTCCTGTGAATCCGATTTCCGGGTTTGGAGCGTGACATATTCAATCTAACATATTCTAACCATTAACTATACATGTTTGATTTGGATCATTTCACTGTCGAAAGCAGGGGAGACTATTTGGATAATAATCAATCGATACATCTTCATTTTACATGTAATGTAAAGAGATGGCTTTAGCATGCTCAGGTTCCATGGGCTACACCATACCATATGAGGATTCTCAAAGTCAAGCCGATTAGTCCTAAGAAGTTTAAATTCATTGGCTGGAGATAGGTATTGGGGGACCGTTGAAGCAAACCTTGAATTCGAATTAAACAAGCGAAAAATAAACACAACAAAGCATGCACAGAAACAAACGATTTTATGTGAAAAATCTTTAGAGGAAAAAACTACAGCATAATGCAACAATCAAATCCACTATGAAGAACGAATTACAAGAAATTAGATGAACTTATAGATGTGAAATCCTTCAGAAAACTCCAACTTCCCTTCAAAACCCTTTTAGAAATGTTTTAACTCTCTTAATCATACCCTAATCCCGCATTACACCCATATTTATAGCATAACATCCAGAATAGGAAACAATCCGCATAATTATGCAAAAATGAATACGCCATCGATCAAGTAACCCTCGATCGATATCGAAAGCCACATGAGGATTCATAAAATTTACAAATATTATCCGAAAATAGTCGGTCGCTCAAACCTCCTAGGTCGATCAATCGAACCTATCCAAAACTATACAAAGACCGACCTGTATAATCTGGGGCTCACTTGATTGATTGATCAGTTTGGTCGATCGATCAAGACTGCTGTTTCATGTACATATTGAATACATCCAGACAACGATATCCAGCATTGAACCATAACTTGAAGCTCCATCTCTAATCGCCTTCATCATAACCTCACCATTATCCATGCTTTTCATGCACACTCTGTATTCATCAAACCTATGCCAGACCTGGATAAGTTGAACAAAATTTGAACTTCTTTGTCGGAACCACCTTCGTAAGTATATCCACTGGATTCACGCTCATGTAAATCTTCTCAAGAGTAACACCACATTCCTCAAGCATTTGTTGGATAAAATTATGATGAACATTAATATGTTTAGTTCTAGAGCAGTAAATTGAATTCTTTCCCCAGTTAATCTTGCTTTTGCTGTCACATTTAACCAGCACAACCTCCTACTGAAGCCCCAACTCATTCATCCTTTCACATAATCAAACATCTTCCTTGAAAGCCTCTGTCACTGCTATATACTCAGCTTCTTTTGTGGAAAGAGAAACAACAGACTGAAGCTTCGATATCTAATTGATCGCTCCACCTGCTAACACAAACGAGTGGCCAGAAGTCAACCATATATTGTCTATGTTTTCTACATAATTTACGTGCACATATCCTACCAACTTTTCCTCTGATTTTTCAAATGTCAACACGTAGTCCGTTGTACCTTGTAGATAACAAAGTAGCCATTCCACTACCTCCTAATGCTACTTGTCGGGGTTTAACATGTATTTTCTCACAACACCAACTGCATGTGAAATATTCGGTTTCGTAAAGACTATGGCATACATCAAATTGCCAAGTGCACTTGAATAGGGCACACGAGACATAAATCACTTTTTTTCTTGTGTAATGGGACATTGCTCTAAAGAAAGTCGAAAGTGAGCAATATAGGGTGTGCTAACTGGTTTAAGCTTGTCCATCGCAGACTTCCAACACCTCCTTAAGGTATTTTGCTTAAGATAACTGTAACATGCTCCTCTCCCCCTCTATATGTATATCAATGTCGAAAATCCTCTTTGCAGCCCATAAATCTTTCATTTTGAATGTCCATGATAACTAATTCTTTAATATATTGATTTTATATGTGCTCTGGTTGACGATAAGCATCTCATCAACATATAATACAAGTACAATGAATCATCTATCACTAAGTACCTTGAAGTAGACATAATGATTATATTCACATTTGGTAAATCCCGACTCGACATGAAAGTATTAAATTTCTTATACCACTTCCTAGGTTATTATTCCAGGCCCTACAATGACCTCCTCAGCTTGCAAACCTTATTCTCTGACCCCTGTATCTTGAACCCATCTCGTTTCTTCATGTAGATCTGCTCTACTAATTCCTCATGTAATAAAATAGTCTTTACATCCATTTGTTCCAGTTTTAGATTATATTAGGCAACCATCACTAATACAAATTTAGTAGACACTTGCTTGACAATAGGCGCAAAGATCTCAATGAAGTCTACACATACTTTCTGAACCTACCCTTCGCTACCAATCTCGCCTTATATTTATCATGTTTCTTTCGATATATTCACTTACAACTGATCTCTTTATACCTAATGAAAAACTACACCAACTTCCACATTTCATTCTTATTTAGAGAGTCCATCTCATCTTGCATTGTTGCCATCCACTTTTCAGCATTTGGGTCATCCAATGCTCCTTGGAAGGTAGACGAATTTCCCTCATCTGTAATAAGAGCGAATGCAATATTTAAGCCATATCTGTATCTCCCTAGTAATCTGCGATCACTCGATAGATTTCTCCTCACATGTGATTTCTCCACCTCCTCCTGTGCCTCTTCTTGTGATTTAGCTTCTATCTGTATCTCACATTTTTCGACTTCGATATCAATAAATGGTAATTTTTTTAATTGTTTCTTTATGTTTAAGGAATCCTCATCAAACTTGACATCACAACTAATCGTGATATTTAGCTTGATCTGATCTTCAGTTTGACCCAATCATATAACATTTATCCCTTCACACCATTCCATAGCCTACAAAGGTGCATTTTTTAGTCATTTGGTCAAGCTTATCTCTTTCAACTGATGGTAGATGAGAGTAAGTATTACAACCAAATACTCACAACCCTTAGTAGTCTACATCACGACTACTCCACACTTCTTCTGAAAATTTATAGTCTATCAATGCAAAGGGCCGGGGACCAGTTCACAAAGTAACATGCCTTGTTAATAGCCTCAATCCATAGATATTTTCCTAACCCAGCATTGCTTAACATACTTCGGGCTCTCTCTAAGAGATTCTAATTCATTCATTCTGCTACACCGTTCTGCTCTGGAGTGTACCTGACTTTGTTATTCCATATGATCCCCTTATCTTTACAAAACTGATTAAATTCATTTGAATTAAAATTTCCACCATTTTCTATCCTCAACAATTTCAATTTTTGCCGTGAATATTTTTGTACTATCTCCTTCCACATCTTAAAGGTAGCATAAACATTAGATTTATGCTTGATAAAATATACCTAAACTTTTCTATAGCAGTCATCTATGAATGAGACATAAATGATGACTCCTCTCTAGAAACAATGGACGATGAGCCCCATACATCCAAATGCATATAGTCTCCCACACCTTTACTTGCATGTCTTTCATATTTAAAAGATAACCATGATTGTTCACCATATATACAATGCTCACATATTGTAACATCCCGAATTTTTACCAACTTGGAAATAGACGTCCTTAGGCAATGGGTCGATCATAACACCTTACTGACTTTTCAGAACTTAATCCTAAAGTCCCAAATCCCCTTTTCAACCAATTTCCTTCCAATTCTCACCTTTCACCACCTTGTTCTTCAAATTTTTCTAAGTGCTTTCACATTAGACACAAATCCTAAAGTTTAAATGATGAAGAACAATACTTAAACTAAAACTTACTGTAAATAGTAAATGCATAAATAAAATGGGCTTTGACCATTAACCTTATTGAATCTCACAAAATGAATGGGTTCTTTGGAAAGATTAGCTTTTCCTACCCTAGGACCTTATTCTGTCGTAATTAGGGTGGAATTTAGCTAAGTACTAAACCAAATTAATTATGAAATTAGCTCGAACTATTTTAAATACGAATTGCAAGATCCAAAACTAGTAAAATCGCTAACGCTACATTACCTAAAAACCTAGGATCAATCTCAAAGCCCAGTTGCTCAAGGGAGCACATTGAAGCTCCGTATCGGGCATGGACCGCGCGTCGAAAGTCCGATGACCACGAAACTATATGGTTATAACTGCCTTACTGGGCCTGATAACCATCCCAGAAATCAAGTCCAAATAGTATCTAGAAACGCACAACTTGAGCCTGGAGCGAAGTGTGTGAGAAATGCAAATATCTTTAGAAAGTGCACTCAAACTTAAGTGAATTGAACCATTCGCTTGCGGGCCAAATTTAAGGTTTCAGATTGTCAGATTCTGACCCAATTACACCCTTGGATTAGGAAAAATTCTATACACATGTCATTGTACTTGTGGCCCTGATCGAGTAACGATAGCCATTGAACTGAAACTGGTCCCCTGCGGTCGATTCGTAAACCCGATTGAACCGAAATCTTAACCTAGCCTAGATCCATTGTTAGAGAAGTTGCCCCTGACCGTGTGCAGGTAATGGACCTCCATTGGGCCGAAACAGACGCATTTTGGCTATAACCTTAGTATACCATGGCCCTGGGGCCATTGACATCGATTCTGGGCTTATAAATAGCCCTTAAAACCCCTCACTCCCAATCCATACGAATTTCCTAAAAACCCTAAGTGAGAGAGAGAGAGAGAGAGAGAGAGAGAGAGAAAAGGAGAGAAAAGAAGAAGGAAGGAGGAGAGATTCTTGAGGATTGTTGTTGGGATCTTTTCTCACAACTCCACACGCCGTTTCGCCTCTCTACTACGCTACTCAACTTGTTTTGATTCTGATTTGGGTAAGAAATCCTAACCCTAATATCGTTTTAGAAATCCAAATAGAGGTATCGACGAAATAGCTAACCTATCTCATGATTTAGGTAGCCATTGTGCTGTAGACAGTGACGTAGGACTCGAATAGCGTCCAAATCGGGTATTCTGACAAAAGGTGCGGACTGTAAATGTTTAGGTTATGGTTTTCAAGGCTTTCAATGTCAGTAATGGTTTATGACTGACTTGCTTGCTGTCACATGTGCTTAGATACGACGTTTTCCATATATTATATATATACAAACTATGTTGAATATAATGCATTCTATTTGTTAGTTGAAATGTCTGAATGACTATGGAATTATGATTTGTGCTTGCCATGCTTGTTACTTGAGAATACATGACCGTTGTGTGTGTGGCAACTCCTTTGTAAAGGGACTCGCCATAATATATGTTATAACTAACATACTGCATGTACGTTGTAAGGTGTAACCTAAGTGTTCGATAAAATGTCTGAATGAATATGGGATTATGATTTGCATTGCCATGCCTATTAAATTGAGGATACATGACCGTTGTATGTGTGGTAACTCTCTTGTGAAAGGATTCGCCATAATATATGATATAACTAACACATTACATATGTGTTGAAATATATAGCCTAAGTGTTTGGTAAAATGTCTGAATGGGTAAGTGTTTGATAAATTGTACTTTATAAAGGCGTTGAGATAAGATTCTCAACTACCTTAGCTATGTGTATTAATTCCTTCATGTATCTTAAATCCAACTACGTGATTTATGTATGAAATGCATGTGTAAGATGTCATGTTTACTATGTGCTTTGCAAATTGCTCAAAGGATTGCGATGCTTGAATTGTTTGCTCAATACTGTTATAGCTACCATATGTGAATACTACTGCATTGAAGTGTGATTGGGACTATGACGTAGTCTAGGCAATCGGTAACAAGTTCTGACCGAGTGACTGTCTTAGCTTCGCCACATGGACACGTTTGACGAATCTGAGTCGTACGATGATTATCGACAGTGGTTAGGCCACACAGATTGCGTATGCGCTCCATGTCGATTAGATTAGTGTGCGCTCATACCAATCGAGCTTGTCAAGTAACCCGATTGGCCTATTGTGTATTTACCATGTATGAACGCCACTGCTTGAACCTAAGGTACCCCTTACCAATGTAAAGACCCGTTTCAACTATGGTACCTCGATCCGCTATGACTCATGAGCCAGGCATGGTGGCATGGGACACCGTGGTTGAGCTGTTGGCCTACGCTGGGGTGACCAGCCTCCCCGTAGTGACGAGTGAGTAACCCAAACTTGTGAGCTGAATACGGTGGTATGAGACACTGTATTCGAGCTGTCGGCCTACGAGTAAGTGACGAGCCTCTCGTAGTGACCTCGAGTATAAAACAGGCCTACACCGGCACAGCCTGGCTATGGTCCCTAGTCGGGTTGGTGACGAGCCTTCGAAAATAAACTGCCAGTTGGTAGGACGTTGGTGGAGTGACCTCGAGTATACACTAGGCCTACACTAAGGTGATGAGCCTTTCTGTAGTGACCTTGAGTATACACTAGGCCTGTGCTGAGGTGACGAGCCTCTCCGTAGTGACCTATAACTTGCCTATCATATGTGACTAACTAGGATTGACGACCCTAGATGGATCATTTTTTGGGTAAATGATATAAAGGGAGGTACCTTAGCTTCTCAATCCTGCTATATGAAAAGGCCTAAATAAGAACTTGGTAATCACGCACATGCACCGCATTGCATGTGCCTTTGGCGTTGGAGTTGAGCACAGAGGAAGGGGTGCATGCCATGATCGTGAGATGAAGTTCACAGAGGGAGTGCAGGCGAGGGCATGCATCATTAAGACATATCATCCTTGCATTAACCAGAGTACCTATGAATGCTTGTTGTATTGCTTTATCATTACTGCTTGACTGAATTGATAACATGTTAACTTTTACTTTATAGTTCCACTGAATTAGCTATTCATTTCCACCTGGGACGGTGTTTTAAACCACCACCCAGACTCTGGTTTAGATGCAAGTAATGACAGGGTCTATGTAGCTGAAATGGACTTTATAGGCGAGGAGGAAGAGTCCTACGTTCAGCTCTCAGGCGGGTCTATGTAGACCTCGTGCCGATTCGTCAGGATTACAGGGATTTACAGATTAGTTGGACATTTATATTCTAGTATCTTGTATAATTTGACACAAAACATGTATATATTCACCCCTGTTACATATTCATACTCTGGGGATTTAAAACCACTTATATACTTTATATATCTATCACAGTCTTTCGCTTACTTAATTTAGCTATCCTTGGAGTATGATATATTGTTTTAGTATAATCCCACTCATGTTTGAATGCACTCATAATAATCATCATAATCTATGTTGCATAAGTGATGCGTTGGAACTCGGGAGTTGACCTTTGCTAGACCTCCGATTTTTAGGGCGTTACACATATATTGAAATCAATACTTTTAAAAGTAGGAATCAAGCCAATGATCAGAAAGAAGTGCGCATGCCACAAACGTGCCGATGTAGATTTTGCTATAGACGTTGTAGCTCCACCCGATACGGTATTCTCGATGGACTTGTAAAGGTTACCACTCCACTGTGCCTTCATCATATAAGTGCCCCTTTTAAACCTTTAGGACTCGATCAAACACGTTAAAATTGCACTCAAAATGCATTGAAAGCTCTTAAGGATATCAGATTCTATCTCAGTTCAGGAATGCGTCTCACATCCGATAAGATTCACTCCTTTCTATCAAACATCTTGATGTGTACCGATCTGACACTAACAACCTTACAGACAAGGTCATTTCTCATAAACACTTGGCTACTATCACACTTGGTGTAACCAGTGAACCGACTATGTTGAAAGGTTGTGGTATGAAGCCCTTGAATCCAAAATTCACTCATTATTTAGATACTCGAATTTAGATACGGTCAGAATGTCAAAACCTCCCACCTCTTCACTGGATTTTGCTGCGTTGGCCTCCTTCAGTATTTCTTCTTATCTTTTCCATTTCTGTGCTTTAGGATTCTGACAATTCTTTTTCATATGTCCATGTCTGCCACACTTCCACCATCTTCCACTTGCCCTTAGACTTGGACCGAGATTGTGAGTTTTCATTATCCTGCTTCGAATTTCTTCCCCTGACAACCAACACATCCATAGAAGAACTTTCACGCACCAAACTCAGAAATTGAGCTCACAAAATTTCTGGTCGCCGTACCGACAACCTTCGTAGTACCCCTATGAGGTCCACCACATACTCAATTCATGATCAAGGTGGGTCCCACCCTTATGGGCCCACCAAAATAGAGAAATCACAAAGAATGAGAGGGTTTTGACTCCCCCATGCACTCACTTAAAAGGATGGACGGTTGAATCGGTGATCGGACGGTCTACCAAGCTCCTCTCCACCCCTAACCTCCTCTAATCACTCTTTTCTCTTTTCTCTTACTATTTACTCTCTTGATCTTTCCTAATCCTCTACAAGCTCTCTTTCTTTTCTCTTAATCTCTCATTAACTTCTCTTTTTTTCTCTCTCTCTCTCTCTCTTAATCTCTCCCTAATGTTTCTAATATTTTTCACTCTCTTAATGCCTCTCTACTCTTGCTAGAAAATGGTAGAAATGAGAGAAAATTATGGAGTTTTCGTGGTAGAGATTTATGATAGGGAGGGAATAAGGGGAAGATGGAGGGGTAAAATGGGAAGAAAAAGAAGAAAAGAATGATGGCTAGGATAGGTAGTGGTATGGGTTGCATGAGAATGACATATGTTTGTTTGACTAATGGGGAGAGAGTGACATGAGTGATAGATGGCTTGATTGATGGATTGATAGATTGATTGATTTAACAACATGGAGATTTGTGTATGCAGGTCCCGCGTGCATTACGTGGCCCATTTCGAATTATGCCAAAATTATAATTTCTAATCTAAGAGTCGAAATGGGGCATGTTGCGCGGTGTTGGAATCGTAACGCCCGCACGGTCGCTAGGGCATAAGTCTCGGGGTATCGTTGTACAAAAGTATGATAATGATCAAAACTCATCAATCTGGTCCACCAGGAACATGCCGTTGTTTAGGTAGAAGTGTACAGAAGGTCTCGTGAGGTTATGGGTCTTATAGGAACCAACACCACTATCATTCTTGCTCATCTGCTTTGAATAAAGGGTTGAGATGACCATTTTGATGTTTATGGTCTCCCTACCATGGCACATAGTATCTACGAGACTCTCGTAAGGCTCTAAAAGAGAATTCAACAGAATTAGGGCTTGATCTTCCTCGCTGATTGTCACTTCCACATTCATCAGTTTGTAAAGTAACTAGTTAAATGCACTGATGTATTCATTAATATTAAAAACTTCTGCCATTTTTAGGTGATAGAATTTTTTTTCTTCAGATACAGATGATTTGAGAAAGATTTCATCATATACAAGCTTTTTAACTTTGTCCAAACTCCTGCAGTGGTCTTTTGATCAAGGACATTATAAACGACCTCATTAGACATGCATAATTGAATCGAGGTTTTCGCTCGATCATCTAGTTCTTCCCACTCTTCTTCAGTTATAGTTTCGTGACACTTCGCTATACCAAGGAATGTCTGTTGCAATCCTTGTTGAACTAGAAGGTATCTCATCTTCACCTTCCATAGTTCAATGTTAATTTTATTGGTTAACTTTTCAGTTTCATACTTAATTTCCTATCCCTTCATCAACATGCTTTAGATTCAAACTCGAATTCCAACATATAACTCTGTACCACTTGTTGGAAGACCACAGAAGCAAATTTGAATCAAACAAGCAAAATATAAATGCAATAAAGAATGCATATGAACACACAATTTTATGTGAAAATCCCTTGCGGAAAAAACCACATCACAAAGCGACAAGAAAATCCCCTATGAAGAATGAATTAATTAGAAGAGATTAGATAAACTTACAAATACAAAACCCTTCAGAAAATCCTAGCCTTCCTTCAAAACACTCTTAAAAATATTTAAGCTATCTTAGTCATACCTTAATCCCGCATTACAATATTTATAGCATAACACTAGGAATAGGAAACAATCTACATAATTATGCAAAAATGCGCACATCGTCGATCTAAGCATCGATCGATCAACATTAATCGAGAACCCTCGATTGATGGGCAGCCACTTGTTCGATCGCTCAAACATGCGCAAAATGGTTCAGAGAGTTTACAAGTATTATTAGAAAATATTGATTGCTCGAACCTCTCAGGTCGATCAACTGAACCTATCTAAAACTGTCTGGAGACCTATCTGTATAATCCGGGGTTCACTCGATTGATCAATCAGTCTGATCGATCGATCGAGACCCGTATTTCATGTACAAATCGAAGACATTTAGAAAACAATAGGGCATGGTTTCTCTATGGCCAAACTTACTTTTCAATGTGGTGGAGGAGACTGGGTAGGGCTTTTCTCCCAACTGTTACTTTGGTGTGGTTCATTTAAATAAAATGTTAGCCTATTTTTTAGCCTTGGGCCTAACAAGAGATTACACATTTAATAGTTAGAATGGATTTGAGTTACAATACATTCAAGCTATATGGGGCTCATTGTGATGTTTAAGCGACATTAGATCTTCATTAGATGCACTGCTCCACACAGGCCTAGATCCTAAAATTAGCTGATCCATAAGTCAGGTGTGTTGCATCAAAGATAAAAATGGGGAACATTTGGCTTGCCTGGCCTCAACCCATCTGTTGGACATCCTTGTATGTTCTTGTTAAAATGATCCCAACCGTTCATCCGGTGGATACTAAAATGTAGATGGGTTGAGGATCAAAGTTAATGTTGATTGGTCATTATAGTTAGCCAATGGATGGACTTTTTCCTATTAAGTGTGGACTATTTATTGTTCTTGACCTTCTTTTGGATTTAGTAGAGATTACCAGTAATTGACCCTGAAAGCCTAGAAATGTAAATGATTCATGAAGTATACTCGATGATATGCACCTGGATCAGATTTGGAGAGTTCAGCCTTTTCCTTTGTTTGCAATCCAAGTTGGTTCCAAATAAAAGTTTGGAGAAGATAACTCAGAGGGCTTATCTCAAAGTGATATAATAGCCCACTAGTAGGAAAGAGTTCAGGGAGGTGGCTAAAGACAACAAGCTTATGGACCTTAGAATGGGTGCGGGAGGACTAGTCCAATTGAGGGCAAAGGCTGAAAAGCCTATTAGCAAAACGGGCATGTGCCCTTTATTTATAGTCATTTTCAAGCTACTAGGGCGTTGACGTTTTCTTAAGGGCCCCTTATATATACGTCAGTTTCTATATAAAGAGCTGCAGATCATCTGACTGGATGGTAAGAACGATCGACTAGCATAATTCCTACATCATGGGCTATCCATGGTAAGTGCCTGAACGATGTGTGGTTCGAATCATTAGACCATGCTGTTTTGTGGTCCCTATCCAACATTTTATAATCCATCTAGGATAATGAGCATCTCAATATTGATTATATTTAACAGTGGATTCTGTATATCTCATCAGATGTACCATGTCACTTGCCTCGGACACTCATCAGATTGACTTAAACTGATAGTGGAGGAGATTGGGTCAGGTTGGGGGTAACACGGAGCTTGGTCAGGCCGTGACAACCTAATTTAATGTATGTGTTATATATGGACGTTAGACATCGACCATCTGTTTTGCTAGTTCATTTTTGGGCACGAGCCCAAAAATGAAGCAGATGAAGATCTCTGGTGGACCACACCACATGAAACACCAGTGATTGAGCACCCCCCATTAAAAACTCCTTTTTGGTTTTAAAATTTTTAGATCAAGATGATAGTTGTGTTTTCCCTTTATCCAGTTTAGTTTTTTTTTTTTTAATTTTTTTTAATTTTTTTCACCCTGTTGATTGATTAGATGGCAAATCCCTTTTGAAAATTTTTGAAGGTAAGTGGTAATGGTTCAATTTCCTTTGTGTGGTATTGTGGACACCCCACCCAGGCTAACATCTTGAAGAGGCAAGGACAATCCGCACCATGATCAACAATCCGAACCCAAAATCCTAATCTAAAGCATACCCAAACCTTCACTCACAATTAACCCATTTCTCGGGCCATTTTTGGGTAACAATCGAGCTAATTTTGAGCCATTTTCAAGCCAAATATCCAAAACAGACTTTGTTCCGCTCTCAGGACCCAAAAAAGGACCCACCGGCTAAATTTCGTTAGAAACTGTACCCCAGCGATAGTTTGACTACCTCCGGTGGTAGTCAAACTCCGTTTCCTCTCAAAAAATGTGTGCGGAGCTAGCCACACGAGTTTTGGATCAAACCCAGCCCAGGCGGTAGTTGGACTACCGCTGGCGGTAGTCCGACTACCGCTGGTGGTAATCCAATTACCTTCATTCGTTGGACGAGTGTGATCTTCTGGAGACAGCTGTCCTAGGGTCTGAAAGTCAACTTTCTCCTGGATTTACACCCCCCCAACCTTTACTACTTACCATTTTACTAGCCTCAAGAGCCAATGGGAGTGCGCCACATGGCGCTCCTCTTTCCCTAGCCAATCACAAGCCTCTATTACATCATTTTAACCCCTACCTACCCCCTATTTACCATAGAGCCATTGGAGAAGGCTATAAATAGCCCTCTCCTCTTCTCATTTCAAGAGACACAACAATAACTTCTCATTTCCAAAGCTAAGTGAGAGAGAGAGAGAGAGAGAGAGAGAGAGAGAGAGGGTGAGGAGGAGCTCCCAAGCCTCTAAGTCCAGATTTTTCAGCTATCCCCTTAGCCTACTCCCTACCTTCCCAACCATCCCAATCCCCAAGTCTAGCCTGGATTGATGGTGGCTCAGTCCATGTCATAGCCTACTCAAGATCAAGCCAAAGATCCATTCATTTTACATATAAGCATTCATCATGACATTTATTTCCTTCTCAACCCCCCTGCTTCTCTAGATCTCTAGTGAACGTATGCTCTGTGATTTGCCATACATTGGATCTTGTCACATCAGAAATTCCTAAGTGATCTAGTCCACTTTTCTTTACCTTTTTACATAAGCATCATCACATCCGCTCTGTAGACACATTATTGGACGTATGCTTTGTGGCTTGCCAAAATCTCAAATCTTACCGCATCAGAAATCATTGTGTACCTAGTCCTATTCCGACCACCTCATTTATCCCTTGAGATTTCCTTACCACACTAAGTAGAGACTGTATACTTGTACGGGCAGAGAAGGTGCCTAACACCTTCCCTCTTTGTAACTGAGGTCCCTTACTCAGAATCCTGGATCGCAGACCAGGAGTCAATCTAAGGTAGGAGAATCTTTGGATATTCTAACCTTACACATTCCATGAGTTCTAGCCAACAGAGGGATTCTGAGATTAATTGGCTAGTGGCGACTCCAACATTCACAAATCAGTCTAATCACCCCCACCACCAAAACATAACATTTAAATCAGCGTGGGTGCCAATTTTCAGTGTCTATAGAATGGCGACTCCATTGGGGATCTTTCTAGAGCACATTAGCTGAGACCCGACTCTAAAACGTGTGGTATTCCAATCTCAAGGGACATTCATCACTGCATTCATATATATATATATATATAAACATCTTTGACTAACACTTGTTTGGACATCAATCCTAACCACGACTACTCGATCCCATGCAGCTATGGCTACCCATGAAGAAGAGCCGGTAGCTCTGCTAGCTCCTAAAGCATCGACACCGGTACCGGCACCGTCACCGATACCTTCGGCAGCTCTAACAGACCCACAAGTAATGTAACCATGCAAGAGATAGCCCAAAGTTTCCAAGCACCACAAGAGATATTGCTTCGCCTAGTGCTAGGCACCTTACCGAACATACAGGCAACACAGCCTAGTACTCAAAACAGTTCAACCCCACAACCTCCCTTTACTTCCTCCATTCCTCCTCCAGCAAATCCCATTCTACCCTTCCTTATAGAATCAACACAAGATCACCAACATCCTCTTCCTAGTAGGAGATCTGGTCAATTTGAAGGGGCAAAATCCCTCTCATATGATCATTCTGAACTCACAGAATTTCGAGAACAATGTACAGAGGAAGCAACAGAAGCAGCAAGGGGTGGATCTCCCATTCACCAAGTTCAGGGATCTTTGTCCATTTCTCGATGCAAAGTTACCTCAAGACTTCCAGGTACCAAAATTCAAAAGGTATGATGGTACGGGGTGTCCTATGGACCACTTAAAGGCATTTTGTGGGGAGCTTAATACTCTGGTAGGTAATAATGAAGCATTGATCCGTTTGTTTCAAAAATCATTGAAAGGCGATGCGTTAGATTGGTACACGTCATTAGAGTACCATCGAATTAAGACTTGGGAACAACTTTTCCAAGCTTTCATTGATCATTTCGTATATAATCTTAATGTAGCACCCAAAAGGGCAGATCTTGCTACCTTAAGGCAGAGGGATGATGAGTCATTGTCAGCTTACATTAGACGGTGGTGGGCAATGGCCGCTAGAATGAAAACACCCATCGATGACGAGGAACAAATCTACATGATCATCCACTCGGTAAACCTGAGTATCTTTGGATATCTCGTCTCCTATCCATATGCCAACTTTACCTGTAAGACCCGTATCCTAGATCGTACCGTTTCGTAAACTTTTACGGTCTTCCCGGTCAAGTTCTGGCAACCTTCGACCCTTAACCAGTATTTGCTGCGACCCGGAGTCACACGCCGTCAACCCGAGTCGACTCAACCCAAGACTTGTACCCTAACGACCGCACCGTTCGCCGCGGTTCCGATGCTGCGTCTCGTGCGTCGAGGCGATACCCAGGCCAGAAGATGTGGGCCCACGTTCAGTTCGAGGAAAACACCGCACGTACGAATTTCGAGAGAATCTCTATAACTTGTCACATCCATCAACCCATCAACCAATCACCTCAACCAAGTATACAATCACCTCACACCCTTCCCCAAGCAACCCCCAAAGTCAAAACGGTTCTTACACACCCATACTTTTCTTACACCATCTACCACAAAAGTCAAAAAGTCTCTTACACATCCATCACCCATCTCTCTCTCTCTCTCTTTACAACCCTCTCTCTCTCTCTCTCATTCTCAAACCACTCTCCCAAGTAAGAGAAAACATCACATGTCCAAGGCTCTTTCAAACCTTCATGAGAGAGTTTTGTATGTGGCTCACTTCCTACTCCCCTCATCTCCCATCTTAACCATCCAAACTCCATCTCCACCGTTAGGATCGAAGCCAAGGAACGAAGGAAGCCAAGGGAGCAAGAAGGAGACGGTGGGTGATCTTGGATCTCCACTTATTTATTTATTTTGTGATTTAAGGTCCCACTTGTGATGGGACCCACCTTGATGTAGGCTTTGTATCAAAGAGGGGCCCATAGTGGCGGGGCCTCTCCATCCCCGCCGATGACTCTCTCTCTATCTTGTGTATGATGGCTTGTGGCCCACCTTGATGTATGATATCATCCACCCTGTCCACCCATCCAAAACGGTGTGGCCCGTCTTCATCACGCCTTTTAAATTGGTGCCATCCATCCGTTTTATCTAGGTTATCTAGTGGGCTAGATGATAAGAAACACAAATATTAGATCCATCCAAATCAAGTGGGTCACGTCTGTGTGGAACCCACCTTGATTTTTATTTAGAACACCATCTGCCCAGCATCCCTGGACGCTGGACGTGTTGACTGTGGTGTGAACTGACAGTGCTGTGTACTCACAGTAGTGTTGTTTTTCTTTCAGGCTTTTGGGTGGGTCACGTGTACAGGCTCCACCTTAATGTGTACAACAAATCCACGCCGTCCATCCCATTCCTCGGTTCATTTTAGGCGTTGAGCCGAAAAATGAGGCCAGTCCGATTATTCGGCGGGCCATAACATGAAAAACAGTGTTTTCTACCCTTGAAATCTTCCCTGATGTCTCTATACACCTAAATACCTTGAATAATGGGCTCATGTAGCCTGTCATGATCCGTAGAATCTGAAGGCTGGGTTGGATTTTCTAGATGTGGGCCCCACCTAGGAAAAACCTTGCGAAAACTCCCAAATTAAAAAAAATGTGTGTAGTAGCAGGCACTGCTGCTGTTTGCATCGTGCGCAGGCCTGCTGCGCTGGAGGACGGGCAGGGAGCCACGGTCCCAACCGTGGGCCCCACTGTGATGTGTGTCAGGGATTAACACCATGCATTTGGTGGGCCCCTTTTTGGGCGGTGGGCCCTCTGAAAATCAGCCGTACGTGGCGCTCAGGTGGCCCACATCACAAAAACAGTGTTGATTGAACGTCTGCCCTTGAAACTCTTTTGGGCATCCATGGGTTTTGGATGATTTTTTTTTTTTTTAAATATTTGTCTTTACTCTTCATTCAGGTCCTATGACCTTATCAACAGAATGGATGGAAAAATAGACGTTATGGTGGGCCCCACGTGGGACCCAATGGTGTATGTGATCTATCCTCACCGTCCACTCCAGGACAGTGGGACCCATGATATAGGTGTATGTCCAGGCTGTCCAGGGCCTGGACGTGGTTTATATTAAATATAATATTAGTATATTATATTACATTATATTAACATGTAATATGGTATATTATATATAGGTTATATACATCTATGAGGGTGGGCCCTACATGGGACCCACCTCTGTTGTTCTTTTAGCAGCATATGCTGCATGTATAGTAGCATTAATTGCCCTGTGGCGTGTGAACCTGTTGCTGCACATGGCCGCAAGTTCCATGGGCCCCACCTATTCCATCCATGTTGTCTATCTATGAGACCCACCATGATGCATGTGTGGTATCCAAACCGTCCAACCATTTGAGATATCATTTCATGGCATGAGATAAATGAGTGAGATCCAAAGTTCAAGTGGACCCCACCATTTGCAATAATAATGGGGTATAGTGACATCCACCGTTTAAAACTTTTTAGGAGCCACAGTGGTTCCCACCCAAGCGGATAATTGGTTTTCACTTCATTTATCTCTATGCTAATTATGAATAGGTTGGATCTCAAAATGCATGAGGGTGGGCCCGATTTGATATTCATGAGGCCCATTTGAATCAGCCCATTGATTGGCCCATTTGAATCGGCCCATTGATCGACCCATTTAAATCGGCCCATTGATCGGCCCATTTGATTTTCCACCATGATGTATGTAATGATGTTTTTGGCGACTATGCCCTGGGAGCAATGATGGTTAGATGTCCTCATTGTGACCTTCCCATTAGGCCTTGTTAGGCCCATTTTCTACTTGGGTCAACCCAAATAAGTGGGCCCCATTCACCATATGTGATTGACCGATTCTGATTATTGATTCCGATTATGAGTATGTGGCAACATAGCATCATGATACATGTTCATATGTATTATCTGCATATTTGTGATGAGATGAGTGATTGATCATAGCACATGCCTTTGAGCAGATTGTTTATGGGCTCTCTGATAGGCGAAGTTGCTCACATGAGTGCGCCATACGCGCATGTTTGCTGTATGATTGGATTGCGTGATTCATGCATCTTGCATTGTATGACATGTATACTGAACGCCCTAGTGACACCAGGGCCGTAGCCTCCACAGGCGTATCGTAGTTGACAGGATTGAATAACAAAAATCTTGTTCTACATGGGGTGCTATAGATATTCCTGGGTGGAAGTCCTTAAACCCTTATGGTACCAGGAGGTTACTCCAATGTCTAGATAGAGTGGATGCATGAGCTCCGAGTGTCGATTACCAGGAGGCTGCGCTTTTCAATATGTCGTGGTCGGTTGGAAGGGGGTGCGGCCTTACCCGCCTGAGAGGAGGGGGTAAAGCTAGGTTGAGTTTGACCAGCTTGAGGAATGGGTCCGTTATCGACGAGTCAAGTCTGATATTGCCAGGCGGATAGTGAGGTCTTTTCCACTCACCTTATTACGCGCGATGGGGCAGCAATCTGGCTTGAAGTGTACTAGACCCCGGTGATATTCCAGAGTTGAGCTGTATTGATATGTGGACTTTGATGAGGATTCGCATGCTTGAGTTGCATCCGCATAGCCTTGGTATGGCCGACATCATTCATGCCTTGCACCACATGGCCTTGGTATGACCGACATCATTCATGCCTTGCACCGCATGGCCTTGGTACGACTAATAGCATTTATGGATTCATCAGCATATTACGCATTACTCTGATACTGCATAATTGTATTACTACCTTACGCACACACTTACACCACCCTCTAAGCTTTTCATAAGCTTATGCATAACCGTTGCGTGCAGGTGACGTTGGACCGCAGAAGCACTGAGGCAAGAGCGCATAGCAGATCCTCTTGGAGCTTTTTGTTCATTATCATTATATTTCCCTTTATGCTCATTGTACTTGTAAAGTTTTTGATCATAGTGAAAATGTGATGGAGTTTTTGGTTGTTGTTTGTGGGTTATGCCTTTGGTTATGCTTATTACGAATCAAACTGATGTTGAAAATCCTCCTCGTAGCATCCCAGGATTGGAACCTGGCGAATGGGCGTCGGGAGCCAAGAATGGGGTACTACGGAGGTTGTCGGCGCCAGATTCGGCGATCAGGAATTTTGTGAGCCTAGTCTCCGAGTTTGGGGCATGACATTACCCAACTCATCCATGTTGGGGAACAAGTCGAAGCTGGAATAAGGGCTGAGACGATCTCTCCTTGGTGGCCTCATTAGGCCTCCCCAGTACAACGGATAATGGAAGGAAGGCCTACTGGATACGAGAACGGAAACAGAAGTGTTCCTGACCTCCATCCAACAGAAGAAGACAATCTTGTCGCCTCTACCCAAGGCGCTCAATTCGCCCCTCAAGAGGGACAATGGCAGCAACAACAGCAAAGGGAGAATCTTCAGTATCCCAATCATGGTTAGCAGATGGGGATGGCTCGGGAGCCTAGGCAATTTACACCGATAGCCCAAACTTACAGCGAGATACTAGCCATGCTACTCCAAAAGCAAATACTTACTCTGCTACAGCCTAGGCTTCCACCAAACCCTCTACCACTAAATTATAATGAGAATGAATATTGTGCATACCACAAATCCTGAGGCCACACAACGGACTGTTGTTTCGCCCTGAAACATGTGGTCTAAGATCTCATTGACAACTAAACGATTGTGGTTACCTCTCCTACTGTTGCCACCACCAATTACACCCTCTAAAATCCCCTGCCACCGTATCAAGTATGCCCTAGTTCATCAGGAACCCCTACTAACAATATCAGTTAAGGAGAGCCACCCCCGGTATCTAGTCCAATGTATCCATTCAATCACTACCAGCCCAATAATAATATCCTCTACAAGGGGCACACCCTACTAGTCCAATCTCTTCGCTCTCAAATATGTAACGGGCATCTTCAGCCGGTCCAATCTCCATGCCCCCAAGTCTACACAAGGCACACCTTACCAGTCCAATCTCTTCACTCTTAAATATGCAAGGGGCATCTCCATCCAGTCCAATCTCCATGCACCCAAGTCTACAGGAGCCACCACCGATCAATCTAGTCTATACATCCTTTGCCTCATAAGGGGCACTACCTGCCTATCCAGCCCTTACTCTAACCCTCGTGATCTAAGAAAATGCTCCTTCTCCGATCAACATACCGCATGCCTTAGTAAAATCAGGGCCCAACTTCAATCATGTGGTAACTTTCCAAGAATGACATTCTGGTACTCAAAAGGATTTACCTAGCTCCATCAATCTACAATCCTTCAAGAAAAGAGTCTAAGACGAATGGTTCCCACCTCTAGGAGAAAGATCGAGGAAGAGATTAACGTTAAGATCTTGATTAGCCCCAAAGCATCAACCATAACTTTTCAGGTCTTTGACGTTATAGCTTCATTTCATCTCCTCCCTAATCGGTCTTGGATCCATAGAGTCAAGGCTCTCTCTTCAATTTTTCACCCAAAGGTCAAGTACATTTTTAGAGACAAGGCGTTGATCATTTTGGATGATCCTGAACAAATCTTTCTGATAGAAGCAGTCAACCGTCGAGAACTAGATATCCTGATCACAGACATACAATGCTCTGATGAAGATATCCCATACCATAGTCTTAAGTTCGAGACTGAATTACATACCTCTAGCATGTCCCATCAGATCAAACTGTCTTCCCTCCAGTCGAGCACTAGCATTTTTATTATCAGCTCGAATATCAAGAGAATGCAGGCATGAGAGGACTGGAACATCTGCCTCCTATGGGTGAGATAGCAAAGCACAGATGTATCAAAGGAGGGCAAGATCGATAAGAGGAGGATGATCCCTTCATCCACACATCAATCAAATCCATCAGAGAAGGGATCATCTGTCCAGTAGGTAGGCTGAGATCCACCGTGGAGGATCAAGTGAGTGAAATGAGTCTAACTAAGCTATTTGAAAATGACTCAGGCAAGGGGCAAGAATTGCCCCTGATTGACTGGACCATAGTTTAGGTCCCTTCATCCACACATCAATCAAATCCATCAGAGAAGGGATCATCTGTCTAGTAGGTAGGCTGAGATCCACCGTGGAGGATCAAGTGAGTGAAATGAGTCTAACTAAGCTATATGAAAATGACTCAGGCAAGGGGCAAGAATTGCCCTTGATTGACTGGACCATAGTTTAGGTCCCACCTGAGCAGGAAGAATCTAAAGACTCACAATGCATCGGGGATGAGCTGAGGAAAGTGACATCCAACACCAGCTCTGAGCCCAATCCCAAACTCATCACGACATTTGGGCACGACAATGAGGGCCCACCTATTGATCTGTCTGGCCCTGTCTCCTGAGGGGAGAGTGCAGGACAATAGCTGGTTCGCGATCCCCAAGATGGCACAATAAAAGAAAATAGCATTTAGCTCCTCGAGCCGAATCAGGCAATCTCTAGTTCACATCGCCGTCTTTTTCAAAAAAATAAAAAAAAATCAGAAAATTTCAAAAAGCCAAAAACATTAGATATTTTCGAAATGCCAAAAAAAATCAAATACTTGTCAAAATCCAAAAAAAAAAAAGATCAGAAAATTTCAAAAAGCTAAAAACATTAGATATTTTTGAAATACTAAAAAAATTCAAATACTTGTCAAAATGCCAAAAATTCATATATTTGCCAAAATCCAAAAAAATCAAAAAATTCGCAAAACACAAAAACAATAGAAAATCTTTTAAAACTCGCAAGCAATAATGTGCCAAATGCGTCTGTTACAACACTTGAGTTTAAAGTTGACTTGTATGATTTCGATCTAGATTTAGACTTCAAACTCATGGGTTTGGATGAAGCCCAAGATGGGGAAAATGATGATCCAACTCTCAAGCTAGAGTATTCCCTCAGAAAGCTCGAAACAAAGGCCAGTGTCATCACAAATGATTTTGAAGATGTGAACTTGGGATCCCTTGAGCTCCCTTGAACAGTACGCATCAAGATATCCTCGCCTCTTGAATACAACCAGACAATTATAGAATTCTTGAGGCTTATGGCTATCCAACTTTGGGTTCTCCTATGAAGCCTTACCCGGATCGAATGAAGAACCAATCTTACACCATTTGCTATGAAGCCTGAAGTCAAGCCCATCAAGCAAAGTCATCAAGATCATGACTGAAGTCCACGATGGAGTCCTACTGATGAACGATGAAGATAAGTTATTGCAGCATGTCAGGAAGCACTTCAAGTGTTTAAAGCTTGCATAACGGATCCATGTGTATACTTCGAGTCTTTATAACCTGTTAACACTCTACCCCTTCTTTATTATGGGGCGTGGACATCATCGAAAGAATGAACCCAAAAGGCATCTAATGGTCATGAACGCATTCTCATGTCAGACAAAAGCGAGCGTTGACAACATCCTACATCATCAACATAAAGCATACGATGATAGCTAGGACCAACAACAAGTAAGTCTAAAAGAAAGGTTAACAATATGATGATAATGTGTCACGCCCCAAACCCGAAAATCGGACTCACAAGAACCCCGATCACCGAATCCGGTGCCGACAGCCTTCGCAGTACCCTATTCTCGGCTCCCAGCGCCTATACGCCAGATTCCGATCCTAGAATCCTTAAGGAGGATTTTTTTTTTGTACATTTATCTCGTGATAAGCATAACCACAAGTATACCCAAATCATAAAGGCAATATCATCATCACATATCTACTAATATAAACAGTTGAATACAGTGCTGAAAGGGAAATACATATGTTAAGAAAAATCAAAGCTCCATAAGTCCGCTGCACACTCCAAGCTCAATACTGCTGTAACCTAACGCCACCTGCACCCATCTATCGTGCATAAGCTTATAGAAAGCTTAGTGGGTGGTGAAAGTGTGTGCACAAGGTAAGTGCCAAGCAAGCAATATCAGAGTAATTAGAGTAAGCGGAAGTACTGACAAGTCCATGAGTCATACAATATCAGGGTACGCAATGCAAATCAACTATGAAAATGAAGAGTCAAAGAGAAGCAAATATTAGATGCCGATAATACAATGCCATAAATCATACAATATCGAAATAAGTGAAAATATACTGATAAGTCTATGAGTGCTATCAGCTGTACCAAGACTATGCGATGCAAGGCATGAATGCTAACGGCCATATCAATGCAGAAACATGGCAACCCAAAATGCTGAGTATTGTGGATGTAATGTAATATGCGGTGTGAATGAAATGACCAAGCTGGAGTGAAGTCGGGATGATAGTACGTAGTATTGCAGGCTACGAGGTCCATCACAAGGGACTTCTATCCAAACCAGTCCCATACCTAAATTTAGATGGTCAGACTAAATGTGGTAAACTCCTGATCTCAGGTTCGTCACGCACCCAATCGAAATTCTGGCCGTGTGAAGGTACATGTAACAAATAGTTGCGCACCACCAGCCCGAGTGGATAGTGAATGAATGAATGAATGAGTATGCAATACCTGCTTAATAAGTCTACATATCAATACGGTTCCTCTCTAAGAAATCACCGGGGTCTATTACACTCCAGACCAGATTGCCACCCCATCGCGCGCAACAAGGTGAGTGGAAGAGACCTCACTATCTGCCTGCCAATATCGGGCCTAGCTCATCGATAGCGGACCCATTCCTCGAGCTGGTCAG
Source organism: Magnolia sinica (assembly GCF_029962835.1). Lineage (NCBI taxonomy): Eukaryota > Viridiplantae > Streptophyta > Magnoliopsida > Magnoliales > Magnoliaceae > Magnolia > Magnolia sinica. The sequence continues at coordinate 33,122,709 of NC_080581.1, forward strand.
ACTCAGCCTAGCATTGCCCCCTTCTCTCGGGCAGGTAAGGTCGTACCCCCTTCCAACCGACCACGACATAGTGGGAGACGTGGTCCAACGGTATACGGCCCTCATGCGCTCATGCATCCACTCGATCTAGACGTTAGAGCAACCTCTGGAACCAAGAGGGTTTAGGGACTTTCACCCAAGGATATCTATAACACCCCATGTAGAACAAATTTTCAGTGTCCCATCTGGCCATCCACAAAGTACCTATGGAGGCTACGACCCTTATGTCGCTAGGACGTACAGTAATCACAACACAATGTAAGATGCATGAGTCGTACAATCCAGTCATGCATTAATCCTGAACATATCGTGTACTCATGTAAGACAATCTCCACCTATCAGGGAGTCTCATAACAACATGCCCAATGACATATGCAATGGTTAACCATTGCAGATGATGCATATGGGCATGTATCATGATGCTATGCTGTCATCAAAGACCAGCACCGACAATCGGCCTCGACAATGTGGACATTTAACCAACATTGCCCCCAAGGAGTGGCCCACATAGAGCCTAACATATAGTGGACCTATAACCTCATACAAGGGCCTAATACACATCACGATGGGCCTCAAATACGGGCCGCATATACATCAACTTAGGCCTCAAACATGGGTCGCATATACATCATATAGTTCTCGACAATCGGCCTCAACAATCGAAATTGGCCTCAACAATCGGAACCGACGCTCGGAATTGGCCTCGATACTTGGCCTCGACAATCAGAGTCATCCTATACAATCGGCCTCGACAATCGGAATCGACCTATACAATTGGCCTTGACAAATCGGAATCGGCCTCGATACTCGGCCTCGACAATCGGAATCGGCCTATACAATCAGCCTCGACAATCAGAATTGGCCTCGATACTCAACCTCGACAATCAGAATCCGCCTATACAATCGGCCTCGATAAATTGGAATAGGCCTCGATACTCGGCCTCGACAATCGAAATCGGCCTATACAATTGGCCTCGACAAATCGGAATTGGCCTCAATACTCGGCCTCGACAATCGGAATCGGCCTCGATACTCGACTCGACAATCAGAATCGGCCTCGATACTCGGCCTCAACTATCGGAATCGACCTATACAATCAGCCTCGACAAATTGAAATTGGCCTCAATACTTGGCCTCGACAATCGGAATCGGCCTCGATACTTGGTCTTGACAATCAAAATCGGCCTCGACAAATCAGAATTGGCCTCAATACTCGGCCTCGATAATCAGAATCGGCCTCGATACTTGGCCTCGACAATCAGAATCGGCCTATACAATCAGCCTCAAAAATTGAAATCGGCCTCGATACTCGGCCTCGACAATCGGAATTGACTTATACAATCAGACTCGACAAATCAGAATTGGCCTCGATACTCGGCATCGATAATCGGAATTGGCCTATACAATCGGCCTCGACAAACAGAATTAGCCTCACTACTCGGCCTCGACAATCGGAATCGGCCTCGATACTTGGCCTCGACAATCAGAATCGGCCTATATAATTGGCCTCGACAATTAGAATTGACTTATACAATCGGACTCGACAAATCGGAATTGGCTTCAAAACTCGGCCTCAATACTAGGCCTCGACAATTAGAATCAGCATATACAATCGGCCTCCACAATCGGAATCAGCCTCGATGATCGGCCGAACAAGGCCTAAGGGAAGGTCACAATGTAGACATTAAACCATCATTACCCATCAATGTGGTCATTTAACCAACATTGCTCCCAAAGGGTGGCCCATATAGGGCCGAACATATAGTGGGCCCATGGACACACACGTAAGGGCCTAACATATATCACAAGGGGCCGCCCAGATGGGCTTCATATACCTCACATCGGGCCTCATACACGTCACAATGGGCCACATCACGGTGGGCCACATACATCACAATGAGCTACACTAATGGGCTGGAAATACATTACAACGGGCCTTACCAATTGGGCCAGAAATACATCACAATGGGCGGCATCATGTGGGCCCCAAATACATCACAATGGGCTACGACCCATGGGCCTCGATATTTATCAAGTGGGCTATATTAACGGGCCGCACCAACAGGCCTCATATACATCACAATGGATCTCATAGATGGGATACATATATATCAAGGTGGGCCTCACAGATGGGCCACAAGATTCATCAAAGTGGGCCTCAAGCGGGAGCTTGGATTGCATCTAAAATAATTTCAATAGTTGTAGGTGTAACATGTGTATCATTGTACACTATCATTCTAAGGGTACATGGCTCACAAATATGGTCAGCACGGTCTAAACATTGCTTAGGTAAATCGGCACCATCCAAACATTGTCTATGTAAACCAGCACTGTCCAAACATTGGACAGTATCATCCAGCATCGTCCAACACAATTTGGACGGTGTGGATGAAATAAATACTACATGGTGGTGTCCACAGGTGTGTGGGTCCCATGACTGCAATGCAGTAGGGATAAAACGCATATATCATGTGTGGCCCATGGGTGCACGGTGTGGATATATCGCGTAGCACATGATTAGACCCACTGATCATATAACAGCTATATAACTGGGGAGAGGTGCACCAGCCGATCGTCCAGCAGGTGGGTTTCACATGGGGCCCACCATAAACATGTATATATACATATATTTAATACAATATAATATAATATTATTGAAAAGTATATATATCACCTATATGATAAAATATTATATAATATTTTATTTCATTGTTTGAAAGAGGGTACAACGTTCAGATCTTTTGGACACTAGACGGACGGTTTAGATTTAGGACGGATGCATTAAGGTGGGGTCCACGTGCTGGATGCACATGTCTTCAAGGTGGGCCTCACATCCAATATGCCACACGTGCTGCTGTGCAACATGGAAGAAATGCTTATATCATGATGTGGCCTGTTAGAAGGATGGCGTGGGTGCAATGGATGGGCGGTGTGGGACGGAATACATACATCAGGCGGGCCACGTCCACCGATCTCGCTGACGTCATGTAGTGGGACCCACACTCAGAAGATGGACGGTTTAGATGCAACACACGCATCATGGAGACACACAACACATGTATCAAGGTGGCCTCACGTCCTAATAGTAGATGGACGGCCAGAGGATATAAACAGCATACCTCACATGGGTCCCACCGTCCACGTGTGGACGGTGGATGGCATGGATGAAATGCATACGTCAGAGTGGGTCCACATATGTGGGACCCACCATTAAGTAAAGCTGATATTTGTGATCTCTTCATCCATCCAGGCTGCTAGACATCCAGCAAACGGACGGCCTAGATGGGACGAATCATCAAGGTGGCCTCTAAGGATGGATGGCGTAGTTAAAACGCATACACCGTGGGTGGGGTCCACACGTGCGGAGTTAGACTGTAACGCCCTGAAATTCGGGGGTCGAGCATAACTTAGCTCCCGAGTTTCAAAACATCACTTATGCAACATATGAAATGATAGATGTATGTTGTCTGTATGAGTGCATAAAACATGGAGTAGATTAAGCCAAAGTGCAAACATAATCCAGGGATAGGTGAAATCTGCAAGCGGAAGAATGAAGAAACATATATGTATATCTATATAAGTCCCTATGATATGTATGCTCTACTAGATCATAATTACAAGTGTTTGTTTTCAAAAGATAGGTATCAAAATGAAATCATCCATTACAAAAGAAACCCAGAATCCCCGTAGCTCAGGACACGACTCACATGAACCCGCCTGAGAACTGCATAAAAAAAATACGTCCTCGTCATCCTCACACTCCTGCTCTGCCTCGGGGGTCGCATCATCATCTGCATCTAAGACAGAGTTTGGTTGATGTTAAAACGCCATCTCAGAATGTGGGAGTGAGTGATTAACTCAGTGGAACTATACAGTAAAAGTTAACATATTATCAAATCAATCAAGCAATAATGATAAGGCAAAATAATCAAACACGTCCTAATTATTCTTGTTAATGCAAGGATGTATGCAGAAATGATGCATGCTCTCGCCTGCACTCCCTCAGCGTCTTCATCTTACGGTATGCATGACAACCTCTCACAGTGCTCCATGACGCCAAAGCACATGCAATGCGGTGCATGAACATGATTACCAAGTTGTTATTAGTCCTTTTCATACAGCAGGATTGGAAAGCTAAGGCACCTTCCTTATATCAATTCCCAAATGGTGATCCATTCTAGGGTTATCAATCCTAGACAATCTCATACGATCATATGGTTCTAGGTCGCTGCAAAGGGCTCGTCACCAATCAATGCATGCTTAGTCATACCTTAGTTACTACCCTAAGGCTCATCGCCTCAACGCAGTATCAAGGTATACTTGAGGTTACTACAAAGGCTCATCACCAATCAATATAGGTTGATAGCGTGAATATAGTGTCCCATACCACCATAATCGGCTCACGAGTCTGGTGTGCTCATTGGTCACTACGGGGAGGCTCGTCGCCCTAGCGTAGGCCAACAGCTCGACCACAGTGTCCCATACCACTATGCCCGGCTCATGAGTCTTAGCGGATCAAGGTACAATGGTTAACAGGATTGCATTGGTAAGTTTGGTATCCTAGATTCAAACAATAGCGTCCATACATGGTGCACATCCATCGGGACAATCGGGTTACTTGACGAGCTCGACTAGCACGAGTGCATGTTGAGTTGAACGACATAGAGTGCGCAAACACTCTGTGTGGCCAAACCACTGCCGATAACCCTAATACGACTCGGCTTCATCAAACACGTCCTTCGTGGCAAAAACAACCTCGGCCACGAACTCAAGGTTTGTTACCGATTCTCTGGACTATTTCATAGTCCTAAACACATTCAAGTATAACAGATATTCATACCAGCAATTCAGAACAGTAATGGATCAACAATTCTAATCATACAGTATGTGAGCATTTGATGAATATCAACTTAACATGGATTTACACATAAGTAGTGCCTGAATTTAAACAACAAAGAATGTAAATTGCATGTAGAAAATCATACACACCAATAAGATAGTTGAGAATCTCTTCTAAACGCCCATAAACAGGATAATATATTACACACTTGATCATTCAGACATTTCTACAAACACTTAGACTACATATTCCAACATACATGACGTATGTTGGTGATAACACACATTTGGACAATTCCTTTCGCCAAGGAGTTGATACACATACAACTAGCACAAATACACGACAATTAATCATGGCAAACACATGTTCGTATTGCATACGTATACGAACTTTCTACATATACAAGGAATACACAAATCTCAATATAGCTCGTATAAATCAGGAACGCAATACAAACATTGCATTTGGCATGTGAAATTTCACCCACAACAATAATAAACCATTAACCGACATTGAAAGCCTTGAAAACCATAACCTATATGAATATAGTCCGCACCTTAAATCAGAAAGTGTGCAACAGATCTGATTTAGACGATAAGTCTTCGTCAACGGTGACTAGATAACCTAAGACATGAATGAAATGAGCTATATCAACACTTAGACTATTCTAAGCTTCAAAACAAGCTAGGGTTTGATTGACTTAACCAAGAATGAACTTAGAATCGCCGGAATAACGATTCAAATGCGATGGTTTAGGCATGCAGAGTAACAGGGAAGAATATCAAGATGATTCACCAACTTCTCTCTCACTTTCTCTCTCTTTTCCTCTCTCTCTCTTAGCTAGGGTTTAGAAAATTCGTATGGAGTTGATAGTGAGAGTTTTAAGGTCTTTATATAGGCCTAATATTGATAAAAATAGCCCCAGGGCCAAGGTATACTTAGGTTATAACCAATTCGGGTCTATTTCGGTCCAACGGAGCACTTCTGGAGGTCCTTTTTTCACGTGCGGTCGGACTTAAGCTCACTGACCATGGATCTAGGTCAGGCTGAGTTTTTGTGCCGATCGGATTTACAAATCAGCCGTGGCAGACTAATTTCAATTCAACGGTCACCGAAACTAGATCAGGTTCACCGGCACTTTGACATGTGTGGGCCATCTTTCCTGATTCGATGGTGAATTTGGGTCAGAATGCTTAAAATCGGTGCGCAAGTGACACTACTCAGATTTCATAAATTCATATTTAATTTCTCACCTTTCTCACACTCTTTACTCCGGACTCAAGCAAATCGTCTCAGGACATCATCTGGACTTGATTTTTGAGGTGATTGTCAAACCCAACAAGGAGATCATAATTGTCTAAGATCATCGCTATCGGACTTTCGACGCGCGGTACAGGTCCGATACAAAGTTTCCAAGTACTCCCGAGAGCAACTGGATTTAGCGTTGAATCCTAGATTTCAAGGTAACATGGCGCTAACGATTCTACAGGTTTTGGGTCTTGCAGATCAAATTTAAAGTGATTGGTGCTAATTTCACAAGTAATCGATTTTAGTGCTAGTTAACCCACATTTAACTTCTAAAGAATTTGAGGTAGTATTCGGGTCTTTGCACGAAACTTTCTGGGTCATTACATAGACCCTACCGTCCTGGCCCCTGGACGTGGGTGAACTTCATACATTCAAGGTGGTTTCCCACCTGTTTGGACAGTCTGATGGGTTCCACGGTGTGGCCCACCACGGTTCAGTTCAAACAGAAATTTGTGGTTTCTCTTCATCTGGATTTGTCCAGACAGATAGGCCAGTGGGCTTACTGTTGGACAGTCCAGCAAGGTGGCCCGACATATGGATGGCATGGATATAATACATATCTCAAGGCGGGGTGTATTAGGGTGGGCCACACACATCATAAGAGAGAGAGATGGAGAGAGAGGGAGATTGGAGTAGCGGAGGGACCCCGCCACTATGGGACCCCCAAACAAATCATACATCAAGATGGCTCCCACCACATGTGGGCCCTCAAATCACAAAATCAAATCATAGAAACACTCACCTTTGATCTTCTCCTCCTCCTTCTGCCAAAGCATGCAAAAGCTCCAAATGATGGACTTCAACGGTTGAGATGAAACTTAGATGGTGGAGATGGGAGATAGAAAGTGGGCCACACAAATCTCCTCTCAAGGAGAAAGCTTGGACGTTGGGTTGCTTGGAGATGAAGTTTGAAAATGAGAGAGAGAGAGAAGATGGGATTGTGTGAGAGAGAGAGAGAGAGAGAGAGAGAGAGAGAGAGAGAGAGATGGGTGTGATAGTGAAAAGGTGAGTGATGTGTATTTAACATGTAAGGGTGTGTAAGGAGAGAGTTGACTTTCGGGTTGCTCTTGTACTTGAGATGAGGTGACTGATGGGATTGATTGATGGGATGTGATGTGATTGATGGGTTTGTAAATGCGCGGCGTTTTCCTTGAACTGAACGTGGGCTCACATCTCCTAGCCTAGGTATCGCCTCGGCGTGCGAGAAGCGGCATCGGAACCGCGGCGACAGCGCGGTCGCATGGGTACAAGTCTTGGGTTAAGCAGACTCTGAAATACGAGATATGACTCAGGGTTGCATGCAAACATCAATAACAGATCGTGTCACGCCCCAAACCCGAAAATCGGATTCACAGGAATCCTGATTGCCGAATCTGGTGCCGACAGCCTCCATAGTACCCCATTCTCGGCTCCTAGCGTTCATACGCCAGATTCCGATCCTGGGATCCTATAAAGAGGATTTTTTTTTTTTTGTACATTTAACTCGTAATAAGCATAACCACAAGATCACCTAATTCACAAGGGCAACATCAACAACACATATCCACTAATATAATTATTTGAGTACAATGCTGAAAGGAAAATACATAAATTGAAAATCAAGCTCCAGAAGACCGCTGCACGCTTCTGCTCCTACTAAGCTATGGCTGTGTCCTGGCGCCACCCGCACGCATCTATCGTGCATAAGCTTATAGAAAGCTTAGAGGGTGGTATAAGTGTGTGCACAAGATAAGTGCCAAGTATTCGATACAATGCCATCATCATACAGTACCAAAAATACTGGTAATCCATAAATCGTACAATATCGGAATAAACAGATATACAGAAAAGATCATGAATTATCAGAGTAAACATAAATACTGACAAGATCATAAATCACATGTAACAGAGTAAGCGAAAATATGGACAAGTCCATGAGTCAATCAATATCAGAATACACAATATAGGACAGCTATGCAAATGAGGAGTCATAAAGAGTCAAATATCAGATGTCGAAGATGCGATGCAATATGCAATCCTTGATGAGTTCACGAATAGCGTCAGTCATATCTAGACCATATAATGCAAAAACACAGTAACCCAAAATGTCATATGCTATGATGTAATGCGATATGTGGTGCAAATGGAACGATCATGCTGGAGTGTGAAATCGGGATGATAGTACGTAGTATCGCAGGCTATGGGGTCCATCACAAGGGACTTCTATCCAAACCAGTCCCATACCTAAATTTGGATAGTCAGACCCAATGTGGTAAACTCCTGATCTCAGGTTAGTCGCGCGCCCCAACCGAAATCCTGGCCATTGCGAGGGCACACGTAACAAATAGTTGTGCACCACCAACCCGAGTGGATAGTGAATGAACGAATGCATGCATGAGTATGCAACTCCTGCTCACTAAATCCACATATCTTTACAGTTCCTCTCTGGGATCACCACCGGGGTTTAATACACTCCAAATGGCACTGCCGCTCTCCTAGCCGCACAGTCCAAGTGAGCGTAAGAAACCTCACTATCCGCCTGTCCAATAGTCTGCCAATACCTATCCGGCACGTCGATAGCGGACCCATTTACGAGCTGGTCATACTCAGCCTAATATTGCCCTCTACCCTCGGGCGGGTAAGGCCACACCCCCTCCCAACCGACCACGACACAGTGGGAGACGCGGCCTCCTGGTATTCGGCACTCGGGCGCTCATGTATCCACTCGGTCTCGACGTTGGGGCGTCTTCTGGCCTCGGAGGTTTAGGAATTTTCACCCAGGGACATCTATGGCGCCCGTATGCTAGAACCAAATATTTTCGGTGTCCCATCTGGCTAACCACGATATGCCTGTGGAGGCTACGGCCCTGCTAGGGCGTACAGTAATCACAATGCAAGATGCATGAGTCATACAATACAGTCATGCATCAATCCTGCGCATACCGTGTACTCATGTGAGGTAACCTCCGCCTATCAGGGAGTCTCATAACAATCTGCCTAATGACATATGCAATGATCAACTACATCTCATAGCAAACATGCAGATGATGCGTATGGGCATGTATCATGATGTTATGCTGTCACATATTCATAATTAGTATCAATAACCGACATCAACAATCGGCCTCGACAATGTGGACATTAAACCAACATTACTCCCAAGGAATGGCCCACATAAAGCCTAACATATAGTGGACCCATGACCTCATACAAGGACTTAATATACAACACCATAGGCCTTACTCAAGGGCCAAATGTACACAACAGGTGGGCCCTGCTCGTGGGTTCCAAATACATGGCATGTGGGCCTTACAGATGGGTCTCGAATATATCAAATTGGTCATGCATCATGGGCCTAATACGTATCACAATGGGACTTGCCCATAGGCCACGAATACATCGCAATGGGCCATGCCCATAGGCCTCAAATACATCATAATGGGCCTCAACTACAGGTCGCATATACATCATATAGGTATCAACAATAGGCCTTGGCAATCGAAATCGGCAAATCGGTCACAGCAATCGGTCATGATAAATGGCCTCGATCGCTAATCGGCAATCGGTCAAGCTAATCGGAATCGGCAATCGGTTATGACAATCAAAATCGGCAAATCGGTCACGGCAATCGGGATCGATCGATAATCAGAATCAACAATAGGTCACATCAATCAAAATCGACAATCGGTCATGATAAACGGCCTCGATCACTAATCGGTAATCGGTCAAGTCAATCGAAATCAAAATTCGGCCATAACAATCGAAATCGGCAAATCGGTCACAGCAATCGGTCATGATAAATGGCCTCGATCGCTAATCGACAATCGGTCAAGCTAATCGGAATCGGCAATCGGTTATGACAATCGAAATCGGTCACGACAATCGGTCATGATGAATGGTCTCGATCGCTAATCGGCAATCGGTCGAGTCAATCGGAATCAGAATTCGGCCATAACAATCAAAATCGGCAAATCGGTCACAACAATCGGTCATGATAAATAGCCTCGATCGCTAATCGGCAATCGGTCAAGTCAATCAGAATCAATCGATCAAGGCTTAAGGGAAGGTCATAATGTGGACATTAAACCATCACTGTCCATCAATGTGGACATTTAACCATCATTGCTCTCAAGGAGTGGCCCGCATATAGATAAACATAAAGTGGACCCATGGCCTCACACAAGGCCTAATATACATTACATGGGCCTTATACAAGGGCCACGTATACATCAAGTGGATCGCATCCACGGGCCACACCAAGGAGCCTCATATACATCAAGTGGACCGCATCCTTGGGCTGCACCAAAGGGCCTCATATACATCAAGTGGACCGCGTCCTTGGGCCACACCAAAGGGCCTCATATATATCAACTGGGCTGCATCAAAGGGGCCGCACTAATGAGCCTAACGCATATCACTATGGGCCTTGCCCATATGCCACGAATACATCATAATGGGCCATGCCCATGGGCCTCAAATTCGAGCAGGTGGGCCCCATCATATGAGCCTTGTATACATCGCATCGGGCCTCACTCACGGACTCAATATACATCACAATGGGACTCAAATGGGCCCAACATACATCACATCAAGGTGGGGCCCACATATCAATTAGAGGTTATTTTAGAGCATTGCCAAAAGTAAATCTCATAGAAGGATCATCTGGGATATACCACAATAACAGTGGAGATAATGATTTCACCGTTTAAATTCATGGGGCCCACCGTATTATTTTCCGTCCAACCTGATCATATGGTCACAAAGTCCAGAGTTGTATGGAAAAACGAATATCATGATGATTCAAAATTCTTGTGACCCAAATAAAAAGAGGGTTTCAGTGGTGGACGTTCAATCTCCACTGTTTCTCCTGCAGTGTGGTCCACCTGATCACTAATCTGTCTTATTCTTCTTCCCAAGCCATAACATTATCTCTCAAAATAGTTGGATGTTGTAGATACGACACCTGCATCATGGTCGGTCACAGCAAGGACGGTGTAGATGTAGAACATTAGGGTGGGCCGTACAAGGCAAATGGAGGGCGTGGATACCATATTTAAGGTGGGCCCCACGTGTGGGCGCCACACACACCAACAGGCCCCACCAGCAAACAGATGAACGGCGTGGTGTGCAAACACGTGCATCGCGATGGCCTGGCACCATCCAGCACCGTCCAGAGGTCTGGAGGTGTGGATGAAACAAATACATTACAGTGGGCTCCACCCGCACATGCAGGGGTGGGCCGCACAAGGCAGATGGATGGACCGTTTTGGTATAACAAATACCTCATGGTGAGACCCATGTACAGAAGCACCCACCTCGAGATCTCTTCTTCCTTCTTCCGCCAATGCATGATAGAGCCCCAAAGAAACAATTTCAATGGTGGAGATGATCATTGGATGGTGGAGATGGGAGATAGGGAGGTGGGCCACACTAGCTCTCTCATGGGAGCCATGGACGTGGGTTGCTCCATGGAGGGATTGCTTGGAATGGAGAGAAGTGAAAGAGAGAAATGATGTAAGGGAGTGATGGGAGAGAGGGATGGTGAGGTAATGGGAGTTAATGAGTTTGACTTATGGGGAAAAGGGAAGGTAAGGTGGTAGGGTAGGGTGATGTCACCCCTAGGGTGACATCATAGTAATTATTTTTTTTTTAGGGAAGTACAACAATAGGGGTAGGTGGGTCCCACGATCAAGCGATCAACGACCTAGATAATGCACGGGCCGGATCTCATAATCTGAGCATCGCATTGACGCACGAGACGAGTCGTCGAAACCGCGGCGATGCCGTGGTCGCAATGACATAGGTCTCGTTTTGACTCGGCTTGGGTTTACAGGATGTGACTCAAGAGCATGCGCCAATGTTATCTACGTGTCGCGGGTCGTCGAAATTCGACTGGGAGGACCGCGGAAGTTTATGGAATGGTACAGGCTAGGATACGGGTCTTACAGATCGCGGGTCGCCGGAATTCAACTGGGAGGACCGCGGAAGCCTACCGAATGGTATAAGCTAGGATACGCGTCTTACATAATGCATATCTTACCTTTGCACCTACTAGATTCAGGGGGCAAGTCCAAGCCATCCTAGGATGATCCGCTGATCGTTTGAGAAGATTCTTCCGGGAGGTTCCCTTCATCTCACCATCATTAGGGGCAAAGATCTTCCAGAGCCTATCAACGCCGATAATGTGAATATCTATCATGGGTAATCCTACCTGACTATGTCAACAACTACAATCGGAAAGCTAAAGTCAAACGACAAAAGGTTAGCATCCTGAGGTACATTCTATCATCATTCCTTCCCTCCAATAAGTGTTGCAAAAAATAAAGGGTTCAAAAAAAAGAAGAAAAAAGATAAAGAAATAAAAAAATGGACGAATAAAGCGCGCAGTCCAAAAAAAAGGAAAAAAAGAAAAAGAAAAAGAAAGATGAGTCAAACCCAATGAGTGAGAACACAAGTCACCACCAGGATAGTTTAACCGAATGTCAACAGCTTCACGATCGTGATTGAAGACAAAGTCAGGCAGCTCACCAGTCGGCCAGCAATGAATGGAGTTTAGCCTCCCGCCTCTGTACAAGAAAAAGAGAAATAAAAAAAAGTAATGTGCTTAAGAAAAACGGGTGAGGTGAAAACCCGAAAGGGCATGTAGCGGACTTGGTGAAAACCTAAAAAGGTTCCAAGGGTAAAAAGAGCACAGCTGCCAAGGGGCAGGCAAGAGCAAAAACTTGGGATGTGGTGAAATTAGAAAGGAAGCCATGCGCAAAAATAACGAGAAAGTCGGTCGTGGTGAAACCTGAAAAGGCGTTACAGGCAAAAATGGTTATAAAAAAATAAATGAAAAAAGTGCAGGTACAAAGGAAGCCAAGGCAATGAGAAAAGAGAAGAAACACATGAAAATGATAGGTCCTGGATCAGAATTCTGTTAGACTTTGCCCATATCCAAGGGGCATGATCCTAATGTGCGCTACTCTCAGGGAACAAAGATCCTTGGCAAACAACTTAGAATACCGGATTTGACATGGGCTGAGTTCAATGTTCTGATTCTACCATTCAAACACAAGTTCAGACATAAGCAAATACTGATGAATTTGGCGTAAACAAAAATTTTCATTCCTGTTAAAAAAAAGTCTTTCTATACATCACTTTCCTTTACAAAAAAACAAAAAAACAAAAACAATCATGCATATACACGACAAGCAGCCAACAAAGTCTGGGATGCACATTTCAAAGCCCCAGAGGCTCATAGTTCAAAGCCCAAGAGGCCCATATTTCAACGCACCAGAGGCACACAAGTTCAAAGCCCCAAAGGCCCACATTTCAAAACCCACGAGGCCCATGTTTTGAAGCCCATTTCCTAGGCCCACATATCCAAAGAAAGGCCCACTTCATAAGCCTGATTTCAAGGCCCATGGTCCTAGGCCCACATGTCCAAATCAGGCCCATGTTCCCCAATTGCCCCATTAATTCATTAGTGGAGGCCATCTGGCTATTCGATCCAGACTGTACAATAAAAGCCGGACGACGACGCCCTCCCTCGAGATCAGATGGATGATTCAAAAAAAACATTTCGAATAAAGACCGTTAGCCCCGCTAGCTCATCAGTGGAGGCAATGCGATTGTTAATTTTCACAAATAAAAACCGAACGACGACGCCCACCTGCGAGATCAAATGGATATTTTCTAAAATCCAAAACTATTTTCAAATAAAATCCCCGAGGAGTCTAGTTCCAAAGGAAATAGCTTTCAAATAAAATTTAAAAAAATGCACGTAACATACAGTACACTGAGGAATCTTCCATATTCTCCAGTTGCTGTTAGCTAAATAAGATCCGATCTCTTGATTTCCCCGAAGGATGATCGAATTCGTACATAATACATGTACGATTGGCCTGATTTCTATATCTGGACAGTCGTATGAATGCTAGTAAAAATGATTGGATTTATCTCTGGAAAGAATAATCAAACTCGAAGTGATAACAATCCATTGTAACCAAAATATCAGAATCAGCAGACTGCATGGCAAAGGATTACTTGCACATACTTAGTCCGGGATGTTCGCAAAATTTGATCGAGTCGAAGTCGGCGTAGTGAGTTCCCCGTAAGGCCGTACCAACGTACAGGGCAACTAACCACTTTGACGATTAAATGGATCGAATACTCCTAGGGTGATTACATAGCAAAGGAACGACAGACCAAACAGTACGGGAATCCTTGTAAAGCAGCACCAACGCGCAGAGGCCCTACTTTTCAAACTTACCCTCCAATGCTATTAACAATTTGACGTGAAAGGGTTGTGGTTGGTGACCCGTAATGCCGCACTAACGCGCAAGGACAATCACAACATTTTCCTCAACCCTCATGATATGTTCAAGTCACCTCTTTTCCAAACAGTCAGTTCACAATGATACAATGGTAGGCGAAAGATTCGAATCACTATCCTTTCTGACCAGAAGGGTGGGGTGTCCACTCGCTTTGACCTTCGGTTGCTCGTAACCTCGACTAAAGAGGGGCATCTATGGACACCCCACTCAGGCTAACATCTTAAAGAGGCAAGGACAATCCGTGCCATGATCAACAATCCGAACACAAAATCCTAATCCAAAGCATACCTAAACCTTCACCCACAATCAACCCATTTCTCGGGCCATTTTTAGGTAATAATCGAGCCAATTTTGAGCCATTCTCAAGCCAAATATCTAAAACAGACTTTGTTCCACTCTCAGGACCCAAAAAAGGACCCACCGGTTAAATTTCAGGAGAAACTGTACCCGAGCGGTAGTTTACTACCTCCGGTGGTAGTCAAACTACCGCTTCCTCTCAAAAAATGTGCGCGGAGCCAGCCACACGAGTTTTGGATTAAACCTAGCCCGGGCGGTAGTCGGACTACCGCCGGCGGTAATCCAATTACCTTTGCTCGCCGGGCGTGTGTGATCTTCTGGAGACAGCTGTCCCAACATTCGAAAATCAACTTTCTCTTGATTTACCCCCCAACCTTTACTATTTACCATTTTACCAGCCTCAAGAGCCAATGAGAGTGTGCCACGTGGCGCTCCTCTCTCCCTAGCCAATCACAAGCCTCCATTACATCATTTTAACCCCTACCTACCCCCAATTTACCATAGAGCCATTAGAGAAGGCTATAAATAGCTCTCTCCTCTTCTCATTTCAAGAGACACAACAACAACTTCTCATTTCCAAAGCTAAGTGAGAGAGAGAGAGAGAGAGAGAGAGAGAGAGAGAGAGAGAGGAGGGAGGAATAGAGTGAGGGTGAGGAGGAGCTCCCAAGCCTCTAAGTCCAGATTTTTCAGTTATCCCCGCCTACTCCCTACCTTCCCAACCATCCCAATCCCCAAGTCTAGCCCGGATTGATCATGGCTCAGTTCATGTCTTAGCCTACTCATCTATTCCCTTCTCAACCCCCTGCTTCTTTAGATCTCTAGTGAACGTATGCTCTGTGATTTGCCGTACATTGAATCCTGTCACATCAGAAATTCTTAAGTGAACTAGTCCACTTTTCTTTACCTTTTTACATAAGAATCATCACATCCGCTCTCTAGACACATTATTGGATGTATGCTCTGTGGCTTGCCGAAATCTTGGATCTTTCTACATCAGAAATCCTTGTGTGCCTACTCCTATTCCGACCACCTCATTTATCCCTTGAGATTTATTTACCACACTAAGTAGAGACCGTACATTTGTACGGGCAGAGAGGGTGCCTAACACCTTCCCTCTTTGTAACCAAGGTCCCTTACTCGGAATCCCGGATCGCAGACCAGGAGTCAATTTAAGGTAGGAGAATATTCGGATATCTCCAACCGTACACATTTTGCGGGTTCTAGCCAACTGCGGGATTCTGAGATTAATTGGCTAGTGACGACTCCAACATTCACAAATCAGTGTAATCACCCCCACCACTAAAACATAACATCTAAATCAGCGTGGGCGCCAATTTTCCGTGTCTACAGGTATATTCGAGCCTTGAATCCGCCTTTGTTTTTAGCGCATTCCCTGAGGGCCTGCTTGGCCGAGTAGATTAGACGGGATTGGATGGTATTAGAGTGGATTGCACGGATTTCAAGGTAATGATTGCTCGTTAGTGGATTGGTGCAAGATCTATGGGATTGCTATATCCTGGGATTGCTATATCCGGTCTGTTTGGCACGCCCGGCCAATCCTGGGATTAAACCTTCCAGTCCCTTTTAATCCCTCGAACCAAACACGTCCCAGGCAATTCTGAAGGGATTAGGGTGGATTGGATGGGATTTAAAGGTAATGATGGTGATGTCAGTGGATTGTCTTAAGATCCATGGGATTGCTATATTCCGGGATGAGGATCCCGTGTCTGTTTGGCACGCCTGGCCAATCCCGGGATCTATCTTCCAATCCCTTCCAATCTGCCTGGCTAAACAGGCCCTGAAATACTTGGTCAAAACCGATGTGAGTGGATAAAACCCCCGCATCACGTCGATTGGGTATTACCCCACCATTGGAGATGGACGGTCCTGTCAGGGAATCCGTGAGACCCACTGTGATGTATATACTTTATCCATGCCGTTCATCTATTTTGATACTTCATTTTAAGACATTTATCCAATAACGAGGCACATCAAAGGCTCAGGTGGACCGCACCACAGGAAGTAGGAAGCAGCAGTGGTTGAACTTCTACAGTTGAAAGCTTACTAGTGTCTACCGCTGATGTTTATTTCCCATCTAACCTGCTCATAAGATCACTTGGACATGAATGGAGGGAAAACATAAATATCAGCTTTGGTTTGGTAGGCTTTCAATCCCCACTTCTTCCTTTCGTGTGGTCGACCCTTCAATCTTCAAATTTGTATGGCTAATGCCGAAAATGATATCAACTTTTTATTTTTTTGGACGGATATCTGAAAATGGATGGACGGTATGGATAAAATATATAGTCACGTTGGACTCTTGCTCGGTACGGGTGGGGGTAGTACCGAATCTGTGACCCTTTTGGACAGCGACCTGGTTCAGTATTACTTTAAAAAGAAGAAGAAGAAGAAGAAGAAGAAAGAAAATAATATGGTAATCTGGGACCCACCAAAATCATCGGATCATTTTCTTATGAGTAGACTCCTCAAGTCATCAAGCGTTCAGAATCCACTCCATATTTGTCTCCTCGCTTTGGCTTTCTTTCATTCACAAACTCTAATATGAAGCGCCCACCTATGAACCTATGGGCATTTTGGTCATTTCTCCTTGTCTCTTTTCCATGGTTCTTCGGATCAGCCGCTCACTTCTCCAACGAAACCAATCACCTTGCTTTGCTCCACTTTAAAGATCTGATAACCGACGGTCCTCTCCATTCCTTGAGCTCATGGAACCATACTCTCCACTTCTGT
Organism: Magnolia sinica; assembly: GCF_029962835.1. Taxonomy (NCBI): domain Eukaryota; kingdom Viridiplantae; phylum Streptophyta; class Magnoliopsida; order Magnoliales; family Magnoliaceae; genus Magnolia; species Magnolia sinica. The sequence continues at coordinate 33,140,241 of NC_080581.1, forward strand.
CGCTGGCAAGGAGTCACATGCTGTGGTCGCCGCCATCCTCAAAGGGTCACTGCCTTGATCCTCACAAACAAGAACTTGGTCGGCCCCATTTCTCCCTTCATAGGGAACCTCACCTTCCTCAAGAGAATCGATCTCTCAAACAACTTCTTCAGCGGACCGATTCCTGAACAGATGGGCCAGTTGTTCCGCTTGCGGTTTCTCCCTCTGCGCAATAACACACTCACCGGAGAAATTCCAACAAATCTGACCCACTGTTCCAAACTCGAATTCCTTTATCTTCGGCGGAATCAGTTGTCAGGGAGGATTCCAACTGAGATTGGCTCTCTATCGAAACTCACTGAATTGGATCTTGGTGAGAACAATCTTACTGGAAGCATCCCACTTTCACTTGGAAACCTTTCGTCTCTCTCTTTCCTTTTTCTCTCTAGAAACAATCTGGATGGCAGCATATCAGATGACCTTGGTCGGTTGGCAAGCTTTGAGTTGTTTGGCATTAGTCAAAATGAACTGACAGGTAGGATTCCACCTCAGCTCTACAATCTCTCCTCTATTTACATTTTGGACGTGGGAGTTGAGACATTAATATAATAACAAGGCAGATCAAAGGCTAAGTGTACCACACCACATGAAGCTGTAGGAATTGAACTTCTACTTTGAAAACTTACTAGTGCCCACCGCGATGTTTATTTGCCATCCAACCTGCTCATAAGATCACCTAGACATGAATGGAAGTTAAACATAAATGTCAGCTTGATTCGAAACTTATGTAGGCCTCGAGAAGTTTTTAGTGGTAGGCTTTCAATCTCATTGCTTACTTTGGTGTAGTCTACTTAAGCCTTACAACCTTCATATTTGTTGGGCTCATTCAAAAATGATATTTCAAAAGGGATAAAATATATATATCTCACGGTGGGCTCCAAAGAGCCCCTAACAGGACCGTCCGTCTCTAGCTAGGTACTATTGGTGGTAGTACCGAATCGGCGTCCGTTTTGGACAGCGACTTGATTGAAAAAGGATAAAGAAAAAAGAAAAAGAAAATAATATGGTAAACTGGGACCCACCAAAATCATGTGATCATTTTATTATAAATTGACTCCTCAAGTCATCAAGGGCTCAGAATCCACTCCATATTTGTCTCCTCGCTTTGGCTTTCCTTCATTCACAAACACTGTTATGGAGCTCCCACCTATGACCCTATTGGCATTTTGGTCATTTCTCCTTCTCTCTTCCACTCACGTTCCATGCTTCTTCGCATCAGCCACTCACTTCTCCAACGAAACCGATCACCTTGCTTTGCTCCACTTTAAAGATCTGATAACCGACGATCCTCTCCATTCCTTGAGTTCATGGAACCATACTCTCCGCTTCTGTCGCTGGCAAGGAGTCACATGCGGTGGTCGCCGCCATCCTCAAAGGGTCACTGCCTTGATCCTCACAAACAAGAACTTGGTGGGCCCCATTTCTCCCTTCATAGGGAACCTCACCTTCCTCAATAGAATCGATCTCACAAACAACAGCTTCAGCGGACCGATTCCTGAACAGATGGGCCAGTTGTTCCGCTTGCGGTTTCTCCGTCTGCGCAATAACACACTCACCGGAGAAATTCCAACAAATCTGACCCACTGTTCGAAACTCGAAGTCCTTTATCTTTACCATAATGGGTTGGCAGGGAGGATTCCAACTGAGATTGGCTCTCTATTGAAACTCACTGTATTGTCTCTTGGTGAGAACAATCTTACAGGAAGCATCCCACTTTCACTTGGAAACCTTTCGTCTCTCTCTTTCCTTTATCTCACAGCAAACAGTCTCGATGGCAGCATACCAGATGACCTTGGTCGATTGGCAAGCTTAGAGGAGTTTGACATTGCTGAAAATGAACTGTCAGGTAGGATTCCACCCCAGCTATACAATCTCTCCTCTATTAAGTTTTTGGACATGGGAAATAACAGATTGCATGGAAACCTTCCTCCTAACTTGGGCCTCACTCTTCCTAATCTCCAAGAGCTTTACGCTGGAGCAAACCAATTCACAGGACCCATACCAATTTCATTATCCAATGCTTCAGGACTAGTAAGTATTGACCTTGCTAGCAATAGCTTTAGCGGATCTGTACCTACGAATTTTGGAAGCCTCGAGGGTCTGTCCCAGTTACGCTTGTGGGGTAATAAACTTGGAATTGGAAAATCTCATGACTTGATTTTTCTCGATTCTTTGACCAATTGCAGTAGATTGCGATTGCTGCAGGTACGCGGGAATCATCTCAGCGGTGCGCTGCCTGACTCCATGTCTAATTTTTCGACCCAACTGACTTGGCTTACTTTGGGAGATAACAAAATATTCGGAAGCATACCATCTGGGATTCAGAATCTTGTCGACTTAACAGCACTGGATATGGCCGATAACTTTTTAACAGGTACTATTCCCATTGGTATTGGGAAGCTTAACCAGGCAAGAAAGCTTTGGTTTGAAGCAAATGAATTATCAGGGCAAATTCCATCTTCCTTAGGCAACATCTCTCAATTGTTGGAACTCAGTTTATCTGAAAACAATTTATCGGGGAGCATACCTTCAACTATCGGTAATTGCAAAAACCTGCAATTCATGTACCTCGACAGTAATAAGTTCAGCAGTAGCTTACCCAAACAACTTTTCATCTTTCCATCTTTGATTGAACTTTCCATTGGAAATAACTCTTTTACCGATAGTTTGCCAGTTGAAGTTGGTAACTTGAAAACTCTCTCGACATTGAGTGTTTCAGATAACAAATTGTCAGGAGAAATTCCAATCTCGCTAGGCAATTGTCTCAGCTTAGAGAATCTCTGGTTGGATGGAAACTTCTTTCAAGAATCAATTCCTCCAACATTTAGTACTCTAAAAGGCCTTCGATCCCTGGATCTTTCACGCAACAACCTTTCTGGGGAGATTCCAAAATATCTGGGGAAGCTTGCTCTAGAGTCTCTAAATCTATCCTTTAATAATTTTGAGGGTGAATTACCGAAACAAGGGGTCTTTGGAAATGCCAGTCAAGTTTCAGTGCTCGGAAATAATAAGCTTTGTGGGGGTATTCCAGAATTAAATTTGCCTCAATGCTCTAGCCAAGCTTCCAAGAAACAGAGAAAGTATCTTGCATCAAAAGTAAAAATCTCAGTTGTTGTTGTTGTCCTGTGCCTTTTGTTAGTATCATGCATCTTTGCCACTCTTTATTGGGTAAGAAAGTCAAGAAGGAAACCTGTTGATGTGCCTTCTGCGGAGGATCCTTTCATCACCATGTCTTATGCGGAACTCTTTAAAGCAACAGATGGCTTCTCTTCTGCCAATTTGGTCGGCACTGGAAGTTTTGGTGCTGTATATAAAGGGGCTCTAGATCGTGATGGAACTACAGTAGCAGTGAAAGTCTTCAATCTTCAACAACAAGGAGCTCTGAGGAGCTTCATGGCTGAATGCGAAGCCTTGAAAAACATTAGGCATCGGAATCTTGTTAAGATCTTAACTTGCTGTGTAAGCATTGATTTCAAGGGCAATGATTTTAAAGCTCTAGTTTACGAGTACATGCCCAATGAAAGTCTAGACAAGTGGTTGCACAGAGATGGCGATGACCAGCTTGGAAGGAACTTGAAGTTTACTCAAATGCTAAACATAGCTATTGATGTGGCTTCTGCACTGGATTATCTGCATAATCATTGCCAAACGCCAATCATTCATCGAGATTTAAAGCCAAGCAATATTCTTCTTAATGATGACATGATTGCTCGTGTGGGCGATTTCGGGCTAGCTAGGTTCTTACCTGAGGTTGCTCAAACTAACTCGGTTGGAATCAAGGGATCCTTTGGATACATCGCTCCAGGTAACAATTTTTTCTATTACCTTATTTAATTCTTGTATATGAATACATAAATATGAACAAAAACACACACCCACCTAGTCTGGCTATTCGCTTTGCAGGAGAGTACTGGCGGTGCGACCAGAGTAGGGTGGGCTTGGGTAGGCCCACTGTGATATGCATCCGAAATCCATTCTAATCAATAGATGCATTAGCCCATGTTAGGCCCCAGGTCAAAAAATCAGACTCGTTCTGATTTAGGTTAGCGATTCCAAGGGAAATAATTGGGGAGAGGGATGCCCACCATTGTTAATTTCTCTATGGCCCACTGTGAAATCCACTCCGATCATTAGATACGTCACCCCGAGTAAGATTCGGGGCCAAAACTCAAGCTGACCTATGATTTAAGTGGGCCACATCAAACTAAAAGTTAGGAGAGGACAACCTTTAATTTTTACTGGGTCCAGTACCATGATAATATGAAATCAACTCCAACCATTAGCTTGCACACTAAAATAAGGCACAAGGCTCAAAAAGCAGACCCATTTGTGATTCAAGTGAGCCATACGAATTGGAACAGTTTGGAAGGTGAGTGTTTTCCGCGTATTATTTCCAATTGTGTGGTCTACCTAAATCATGGAAGGGGATGTTTTTTGGGCCTTGGTGTGAAATAAGGTGACAAACCTTGTGATCTAGGTGGATTTCAAATCAGCATCCAATCCGTGCAATAGATTGGCCCCATCACAAGGATTGCCTCATGAAAAAATCAACCATCAAATAATTGAGCAAGTCTATTTATCAATGGATGGTCATTGTTTTTTTATAGATGTGATCCACCTTATGGGTGGATGAAGCTGATTTTTGCAGTGCAAATGATCCTCATGGTGGGCCTAACCTATTAGATCGGTTGGATGCCGCATTCACTTAAGAGGTTGTAGGTTATTCATTGGGTAGAGCGTAACTTCTAGTCCAACCAATTGGACATGAAACATTCTCTCTCTACACACACCCCCAAAAGGTGAGAGCACACCCCTAGTAATTGTATGTATAAAAAGGTATTCTAGCCCCCTACATATCTTTACACTTATCTACTTGGGTGTGTGGGACAAGGTAATCCCAGCATGAAGACAATCTTGTGCCAAAGAATGGCTCATCCACTCATATGGGCACTTTTAAGAGGTATACCAAATATACTTATTCAAAGCATACATGTGGTTGGAGCATCTCACGCTCACGCGATTACTTCTTTGGGTTCTCAGATGTACTGGAAAAGTACACATGCTATCGTGGTATACACAATAAAATCATAACCATCCATGAGTTGAGACCATTTCAAATATGCACTGGGATAAGATTATGCTTCCGAGTTGAATAGGTAGATCTTTGTACGTTGATCAACCACATGTACCTTGAACATGAAATAGTAGTCATGTTTTTCTAAGCTTCCAAATTTTCCCATAGGCGTTGTTGATTAATGGAACATTTTACTGTATTGGCATGGTATTTTTATAATGGGTTCCACTTGTTGAATGGCTTAGGTTTTTATAAGCCCCCACATATGACTAATGCCTATTCATTATGTGGGTTTTAGCCCGATCATTCTTGTGATCAAGTAGGCCACCTCTTGTACATTGAATGTGGAACACAGGTAAATCTTACCTCAACCTGATTTTATCTGGTTTCGGATCCTAAAAGAATGACCTCAAATTTAAAGGATATATCCAACAAGATCTATATAGACAAAGTTGTACTCACTTGCACCCCTCATTAATCACACCATAGCAAGATATAAAGAATTATTTTCTTATAATGTCTTAAGCTAAGATATGTGTTACACAAAAATCATAACAACAAGTCTTTTATTCAGTTGATGATTGACATGTTGAGTTCTTTCACTTTAGTAGTAGAGTCTTGATCAATTTTGAACATCTTTGTAAGCACTTATAAGTTCATAGCACACCAATTGATGTTGGAAATTTAGATCCTTAGAATAGCAAAAATGCTAATTACTTGTTTAAATAGAATATTTCCCCTCTCTCTAAATTTAACCTTTGATATTATTTGTATCCAACTGGTCACTTACATTTTAATATGAGAGGTATTAATTACAGAATATGCGATGGGCAGTAAAGCATCTACACAAGGAGATGTTTACAGCTATGGAATCCTTCTATTAGAGATGATCACTGGAAAGAGGCCAACTGATGGCATGTTTATGGACAATCTAAGCCTTCATCATTTCGCTAAGTTGGCTTTGCCCGAACAAGTAATGAAGATTGTTGAGCCACAACTGCTTATAGAAGACACTGAAGTTACTCAGGGCAATGGAAATCATATCAATACAAGAAATAGAACGTATGAATGCTTGATTTTAATGGTCAGAATCGGTGTATTGTGCTCTTCAGAGTCTCCAGGAGAACGAATGTGCATGAAAGATGTGGCTTCAGAAATGCATGCAATCAAGAACCAGTATCTCGGGGTCAAGATTCACAGAGACATACAAGTTAGATCACAAATGTTAGATGAAAGTTTGTCTTACCTCAGTCATTACTAAGTTATTATCGATAGTTATGTTGAGAAATATTTTCAAATAAAGTTACTTTGTTGAATACATTTCTAAACAAGCTACAGATATATTTAGTCTTGGGTTAAGAGAGTACTTGTATTCATATTGGATATATCAGAGATGTGTTTCTTTTTCTTTATTTTATATTTTGCTAGAGAATGAATTTAATATGAAAAAGACATTATCATATTATAATAAGAAGAATATTGGGTTACTACTATGTTTAATTGTTAATATATTTTATGCAAAAGTTTTAAAATTGATGTTTGAACATTAGGTAGTAGAAATTTGGATCTAATAACATAGTTAATTTATACACTTTGTGGAAGCATGTTCAACAAAGATAAAACAATCAAATAAACAATAACCAATAAAATAATTACATAAAACATACGATAATTAATATAAAAAATCATTGTGGGAAACAATTATGGCACAAAATGATAGAAATCCACTATAATTAAAAGCGTTAGAGTTTACACCACTCATCTTCTTCGATTATAGTAGAAACCCAATCTCCCCTTACATTGCGCACTTAGAAAAACTCTGGCTCCTTGAAAAAAATCCATTCCCATGCCCTTATAAGTGTAGAAAATTGACTTACCTCATAAAACCATTGCCCTTAGAGAGAAATCACTCTTATAATTTAAGCCCTAATAAAAAAAGGACTTAAATACCACGATTCGTACTAATCTGTGTAACCTGTCAGTTGGACCGAATGAGACCTATCAAATCGAAATAAACTAACTCACATATTTTGGTTGAAATGAAAATATGTAAATCGTCATAGTGAGAAAACTAAGAAACCTTCCCTAATTTGGTTGAACCGAAAAGACACCGGTCGAACTGAGATAGGGCTTCTCTACACAAGAAGATCGGCAGAATCCAAGGCATCATACATAATAATCTCCACATTGACTTGTATTATGATAAGTCACCTTAAGGATCTCCCTTACAACCTCCACCTTGAGCATAGATTGCTCCCAACATTCTCCACCCAGAACGCACTTAGAATGCATATCCATTTACACCCCTGTGTAATGGTGCATAATCTTAATAATGGATGGAGAGATTGATCAAGCACAAGTAATGCTTGAACTCCCTCTGGTCATCAGCTTAGTTAACATATCAGTGGCATCCTTGTCCATGTGGATCTTTCAAAACAGAATCTATTTAGAAGTAATGAGTTCTTGTATCTTATGGAACATCACGTTGATGTGCTTGGTTCTTGCATAATACACTTGATTCATCACTAGATAAATAGAACTCTGACTATCGCAATGTAAACGAATCACCTCTTGCTTCAACCTGAGTTCTCCTATCAGACCTTTCAACCATAGTGCCTTCTTTGATGCCTCTGTCGTAACTATATATTATGCATCGGTTGTAGAGAACCTTATTATAAACTATAATGTAGGTCTCCAACATACCGGTTGGCCTGCTAATGTGAAAATATATCTCATAGCGGACCTCCTGTTGTCTAGATCACTTGTATAATCTGAATCCACATAGTCTAGAACTCCATCGAAAGTTCCATGTCCTCTGAAAAGTCTAGAACTCCATCGAAAGTTCTATGTCCTCTGAAAATGATTCTAGTGTCGATTGTGCACTTGAGATACCTTAAAATCTACTTAACAACATTACAATGCTCATTTCCTACATTCGCCATATATCTATTGACCGCACTAACTGTCCGTCAGATATTTGGCCTCGTGCAAACCATTACATACATGAGACTCCCCATTATAGTTGCACATGATACCCATGACATATTTAAAATCTCATTTTCTATACTTGGACATAACCTTGTTGATAACTTAAAGTGGCATTCTAGAGGTGTGCTAACTATCTTAGCACCTTTCTATTATTGCACTTATTATTCAATCACATGTGTCCATGTGTTGGTAAGTCGGTTCAGCCCTTAAAAACTAAAGATCGAAGACACAAGAGGACGTGAAATATCAAGGAGTGAAAAACAGGTTAATCATGAGGTGCCTTGGTGATCCTAACCTTAGATCCAAATAGATTCAAAACAACCTTAAACTCTAGATGATCTATTCCTTAATAGGTAATCTTTATTTGATCATACCTTGGCCTTAGGATCTTTAGTTAGACATGCTTAGATATGTTATAGAGATTTAGAGTTGTTGTAAATTGTATATCTAAAGACAGTAGAACATTGGGTGATTTTGATTGATCCTTGATCAATCGAGCGAATCCTCAATCGATCAATCGATCGAGCAAATCCTCAAATGATTGATCGAGAATGGCCAAAAAAATTAATTTAGCAATATTTCTAGCCAAAGTGAAACTAAGTTTGACTGATCGACACATCGATCGATTGATCGAAGATGTCATTTTATGCTTGCTTATAGTCATTAGAACTCAACTTCTTTATAAAGGGCATTTTGACCTTGGGATTTTTTATGATTTTTTATGCCATTAGAGCTTAGGTGATTCCCCACTCTTAAATTCACTTTTAAGCCTTTAAACTTAAGAGATTCAAGTCATGTTCCTTGAGATTTACCACTCTAATGAGGATTCCAACTTTCATTATGAGGATGCACTTGATCTCCACCATTTTCTAGTGAATAGACACAATTTCATAGGAAAATCCTTAGTCTATTAACCTTTAGAACACCCATCTAGGTGAATTTGCATTGGATAACAACTATCTATTTAGTTGTAGGAGATTCTACTTTCTCCTATTACCTTGGTCATCTCATTAAAGCATCAAATATAAGGTGATTGATCGTAAGAGTTGAAGCATCTACATCAACAATCATGGGAGCAAATGAGAAGTTAATTCAAGAACGAGAGAGCATTAAAGAAGCATCCCAAGAAGGCATAATAATGGGGCTCAATCTTGAAATTGCAGTTTTACCACTACAAGCAAAGCTTTAAGATATGGCTAATGTCCTAGAGGGGGGTGAATTGGACTTTTCAAAATTTAACTAAATAATCAACATGCACTTACTTCTAAATACTTATGTAAAGGAATATAAACAAGACGAAGTGCAAAAATAAAGTCTACTTAGTGAAAGCATCATTTAGGCATTCTGTCAAACATGTTTGCTGCAGTAAATAAATCAAGTATATTGTTCAACAAAACATAATAGATAGAAATTTAAATCATTCAAACCATTGCATAAAATGTAAAGTGGTTTGGATACATGCCTACTCCTGGATAACACGCTCTCTTCTAGAGTGTGCCGGATTTCACTATTCAGATGGAGTTTGTTCGAAACCAGGTTGAGCTAATTTAGTTTGTGATGTAGCCGAGTTTAGTGAAGCTGAGTTCGTTTATGTCGACTCAGGTGTGGATATTTGGACTCCTAGTGGAGCATATCTTTTGTGTTTTGTAAGCCAAGCAAGTGTATCTGCATCCCAAAGTGAAGTTCCTCCCTTTAAGCTTATCACTTGAGTTCGTTAATCTTATTATAGATGATGTTTTAATTAATTATATTTAGAATTTATTGAGTTACTTGGTTAATCTATTTTTCTCAGTACATGAATATGCTAATCTTTTATGCAATTGACTCTTAAATTGAATAATCGACTTGCCTCTTTAATTCTATTAAGAATAAATGATTTGATTGTCATATGTTATCTCAAGTTAAAAATAGATTAATTAATTATATGTTTGCCACTTCTAATTACTTGATGATATTTCGGAGGTCCTTGATCTAGTGGACAATTTTTTCTAATGGATTAAATGAAAATTGTTGTGGACTTACCATCTTAGGGATCATTTGGGCCTATGTGGCTTTTGGGGATAGTTTAATTTTATTACATCCTTGGATGGACTATTTGCCTTATGTGATTTTAATGGAATATTTGCTATTTTGCCGCTTCATGATTTATTTTATGCGGAGTTCATTATAATTTCTGAGTGACGTCGGAATTCATGTGTTGATTTTCTATTCACCTTACAGAGTTCACTTTTATTGTTATTTGTAAGTGAAGTTGAAGTTTACTTATTGATTTTTCTAGTCACCTTGTGGAGTTTTATATGATTTTCGAGTGAAGTGGAAGTTCACTTGTTGATTTTCTAGTCATCTTGTGGATTTCACATACAATGTGATTTCCGAGTGAAGCATAAGGTCACATGTTGATTATTTGATTATTTTGTTATGTCCATTTATATTATGGTTCCTTTTACATTTTCTTAATAGAGTAATTATGTTGGTTGGTTATATTCTTTGTATATATGATCATGAGTTAGAAATTTATTATTTAATATATCTTTTTCTATGTCTTGCGAACTATTCTAAATTTTGAATGCTAGGTGTGTAATCTTAGAGAGTATTCTTCACTGCAATAGCTATTGACATTATCAAAACATATCAGTGGATGCAGGTCAGAGCGAGCCGACGATGTTCACCTAGTTGCTAAAAGGGATCAAGTAGTTGAGGAGCTAGACGAGATCCCATTGGAGCATATCGAGCTTCATCATTAGTTAATAAATTCCTATTTCAAATTAGGGTACTTTTGGTATTTAGGTTGTATAAGTTTTGTATGGGCACTACTTTTGAATTTTTGTTATGAATGAAAAACTTTTACTCAATGCACAATTTACTCCATTAGTAATTATTGCTAACAATGAATATTGAGAAGTTTGTTTAAATTTAGACTTTAAATTTTAAGGTTAACACTCAAAATTTCAGAAAACAAGTATTATACTCGGGTTATGAAAACTGGGGTGTTACAAGATGGTATTAGATCGGAGTTTAGATAAATTTGTCCTTGGGGAAAATGGAACTTATATAAATTTAAATACTCCAAAGTTACATTGATGAAATTAGAGACATGAACTAAGTTTAATTCCTATTAGCTATATGGTTTTATGAATCTAGAAATCTAAATTTTAAGCTTCCTTGAAAATTACTAGAATAATCATGGAACTTAAAAATAGAATTTAGGTGTCATGGGAAAACAAATGGCTACCATAATGTATATTAGATGAGAACACCTCCCGACTAGACATTTGAATAATGTTCTCTTAAATCTGATATATGAACATTTCAAACATCCTTTTTATTAGAAATAATATCCTTTTGTTGGAATATCGGCATTAGGTTGAAATTTTTAATTAGATTCAAGAAATTGCAAGTTTAGACACCTTGTAATTTGTCATGGGTCACAAATATAACAATGTAATAACTTGTAAAAAAATTTAGGATATTCGTAGAACTTTAACAATAGGGTAAAAATTAGAAATTATGTGTTGAAAAATAACTTTTATATGAATTGCATTATAATTTAGATACAAATACTTTGCCATAACATTTGCTACTTCCTGTTAGAGTAAACCGGCTCCTTATCACACCATAACATTGTAGATACAAAATAGAAACTTTAACAAAAATCACATGATTGGAGTGTTGTTAGAAGCAATAAAATCTCGACAACTCTCTATTCTTTACGATTATGTGTAGAAAGACTCCAAAGGTCCTTAGATGTTCAACCAAACATCTTTGCATTTGCTTTCGTGAAATAAGAGATTTTTTTTTCTCGAAAAGTTAAATGGAGTGTGAAAAGGCCAAGCTATATGTCCTAGAGGGGGGGTGAATAGGACAATGCCAAATAAAAACTTATAACAGCGGAATAATAAAGAATATGATAGCCAAAGAAAATCACAATGTAGTAAATTAAAATAACCTCAAAATTCAGATTTTGAGAGGTTGATACAAACGTTGTTCTAAGGACAACCTTACACCAAAAACCAGAGTTTATGGTAGGACAACCTTATTTCTAGAAAGATCTTTGTATCAAGTCTCAAATCGAAGAGGAATACAAAAATAAATACAAACTGAATTGAAATAACTTGTAATAAAAAATGTATTGTTCTAGGGACAGCCATACACCATAAAAATGGCAGGGCAACCTTGCTGGAACAACTTTCAATTGAAATTGAAAATCAAGCTGATAAAGGAATAGCTGAAAATAAATTCTACACTATTACAAAATTCTCACAAAGCTTGAATTAAATGATTACAACATTCACCACCATACATACATCCCACAAAAGAATAATTAAAAATTAGAAGAATAAATCATTCAACCACAATACAAGGGTTTATAGTGGTTCGCCTGTGTGTTCACCAACTGTTAAACAACAGCCACACAAAAAGCTACTCCACTCCTAATATCCTCACACAGGGGATATTAGCGTTTACTAAAAATAGGTTTTTCCAGGTTCACCCAAAACCTTTACAATTGTGTCTTTGTCTGTGGGCTTACACAACTAAAAAAACCCCACTTCTGAGTTTTCCTGGCTCTCCTCAGAAAACCAATATAACAAGATTTTTCTGGCAAATCTTGAAAGAAACCAAAATAATAGAAAGGAATTTACAATATGTAAAATACCTGAATATCTCCTTCGTTGTAGCAGCCCGGTAGAACCAAATCAAAGTAGATGATTGAATGTCCAAGTTCAATGTCCAGTACTCGATTACAATGGTTCTAATTCTAATAGATTTTAAATTAAACCAAATAGGGCTTGCCTTAATTGATTTTGATTCCAAAGAAAGGGAAAAACAATTCCTCTTATCAAATCAGATTGGAATAGCAGAAACAAAATCAATTAAATAAAGCTAAGGAAAGAGAATAATAAATAAGCACACTTAGCTTAGATGGAGTACAAAATTATCTCTTAGAAGTTCGACGAAGATTGGCTTGAGTAGATTAAGTAATTCGATGATTTCTTCTGAGATTCGTGGACTATTTATAGGTGAGAAGATCGGGTCTTCGACTGGTCTAGAGTGCTCTTCGACTAGTCAAAGCAATAACAGATATTTGAGAAATCCGGCGGGATATGCTTTGACCTTTCTACGACTGGTCGAAGCTCTCCTACGACTGGTCGTAGGTTTCCTTCGACTGGTCGTAGGTCCTGAAAATCTTCGCTGGACTTCGAGTCGAAGATGTTCGACTGGTCAAAGATGCAGTCGACACTGTTCCTACGACTGGTCGAACAGAATCCTGGACTAGTCGAAGCCTAATAGATTTCATCCGGAATTTGTAACAAACTCACGACTAATTGAGAAATTTCTTAGACTGGTCGAAGCAACTCTAGGACTAGTCGAAGAAGGCCTAGGACTAGTCAAAGAACAGACCAATCGCATGAAAAATAAACATTCGACTTATGTATCCAAAATGACCTACTTCTAAGGGCAACCTATGGTCAATCAAACCTCAACCATGAAGTATGGACATTGAAACATTCGGAACAAGAGACCATGAAGTATGAGCCTTGAAGTCTTGATGTAGTTGAAACCTTGATGTAGCTCAATCTTGAAAGTGTACAAACTGCCTTGAACTCTTCTTGAAGTCTTACAGCTTGAGTCTTGTTTTGTGAGCAGTTCTTTCATTCAAGATTGATCCTTATACTTGTGAGCTTTGCTTGTTGTGAGCTTAGCTTGTTTATGAATGTTGATCCTTGAGAGAGCTTCACTTATGCAAGTTATATATAACAGTGATTTTGTCACCACAAATTTGACAACAGACAGGGATATAAACTATAGCACTTACAATCTCCCCCTTTGTCAAATTAGTGACAAAACACATAACCAAGATAAACAAAAGTAAAACAACTGGTTAATACCTGCAAAGCAATATTCAACATTCAACATTCAACCAGTTTCAACATTCAACCAATTTCATTCAACAAGATCAAACATATACTCCCCCTGACTCCCCCTGAGTAACATAACCAATGCTACTCCTCTCACAATCACATAAAGAACAAACCATTCTCCCCCTTTTTGTCACAATATGACAAAGGAGAACTAAATAAAGGAATTCATGAGAGTAAACATGAGTAGGGAAGAGAGTATAGCAAAACAGTGAAAGAGATACTCAACATAGCATCACATAGAATAAATATCCAACATAAAACATAGATAGTATCCGAATCAAAATCAGCCAAGTGTTAAGTTATAAAGTTATTACAGACCAGAAGTCCCATTAAAACTAGTCAGAACTAGAACTTGATGAAGGAGCAGGAATAGAAGGATCAAGTTGGTGCATGCCTTTGTTCAAACGCCTAAGATATTTGCGCATGTACTTGAATTGTAAATCATGAGCAACAGACATGTTTTTCAACTTTACATTTTTATTCTCAACTTTACCCTCTAATGCACTCAGACGTGCATCAACATCAGATGGTACAAAATCTGGATCATTTGCTGAGTCAGAATCCAGTTCCTCAAAAATGTCATCCATAGTAATATCAACACCAGCTTCTTCATGACCACCACCACCACCACCTTGTTCAGGAAGCAGATCCAACTTCATCTTATTGATATTGGTATTGTTGAAGATCAGATGATGGATTGGTGCCTCATCAACAGGCATATCGACTAACATATGAGTAGCTAATACAGTCATAAAATAGGCAAAAGGAATGTCACTATGACCAGGATGGAGTCGAAACTGAATAATGAAATGACAGATTAAGGAATGCAAACAAATCTGAGTACCATTGAAAATAGCATGGATAACACAAACCATAAACGAAGTCAAGTTAGATTTATTGCCCGAACGAGGATACAGGTTAGACACAGATTTTGTGGAGAATTCTGTATTTGGGTAACAAATACCTTGCGGGAAGCGCATTCCCTTTTTGAGTCCACTGAACATCCATGTTGCACAAGTCTCTAGTGAGCATGCGTTTTTCAGACATTGAGGGTTTATCAGTTAAATTATGGATAGGAATACCCTCATCATTCACAGGAATTTCCATAAGGGCTGAAATTAAATGACGATCAACGTCAAAAGGCCCTTCTCTTGTAGAAATTTGAAAAGTTAAATTATCCTGTGAGAAGCACTAATACATGTAAACATGGATTGGGCAATGGACCGGTATGCAGGCCCACCTCAATGTAATAAGTTAACCAAACCTACAGCTTCAAGCATAGGAAGGATGTCAAAGGTGCAATATGATTAACATCAACCGGATGTTCAACAATAACATTACGTGATCTAATGTCCCTAACATATGATGGATCATCATTGGGAACAAGAAGATGACGTTTAGAGATAGCGGTCGATCTGGAGGAAGAAGAAGGACCACGGGAAGTAGTTTTTCTACCTCTAGAAGCCATTTGCAACAAGGATTTCAAGAAAATAGGAAGTTACAAAGGATTGAGAAGTGGGTTTTCTCAAAACAGATTTTTCAAAATCCAAACCCCAAATCTCAATGATTCTCAAAATAGAAAGCTTCAAGAGAGAAAAAGAAACAATCTAGACACAAATCTGCAAGAAAAACGGGATTTGGAACACTAACCTTAAAGAACTTGAAGAATGGGTTCGACAAGTCGAAATTCGGCTCCAAGGAGAAGAAAGAAGAAATGAGGAAGAAAGTGAAAAATCTCCAATTTTAAGTGAAACCCGTGTTCCACGACTGGTCGTGGGTATTTACGACCGGTCGTAGGACGACTGGTCGTGTATACTCACGACTGGTCGAAGAAACCCCAAAAATTCAAATATCTTGCAAATTCTACAAAAAATTGAAATTCAATCTAGCAAATATATACACTATAATACAAGAAGGCATAAATTATCAATTTAAAATGCACATGCCAAGATCAAATTTTATCTTTTTGAACCTGCTTTTATCGAGAGGTTTTGTGAAAATGTCAGCTCGTTGATCTTCAGTAGGAATATATTCTAGAGATATAACTTTTTCTTCTACTAATTCCCTTATATAATGAAATCTAATGTCAATGTGCTTAGTACGAGAATGCTGAATAGGATTTTTTGAAATATTTATCGCATTGGAATTATCACAATGTAATAGCATAGAATCCTGTTTAATTCCATAATCACTTAGCATTCGTTGCATCCAAAAAAGCTGTGTACATGCATTACCAACTGCGATATACTCAGCTTCAGCTGTTGAAAGTGATATAGAATTTTGTTTCTTACTAAACCAGGAAACCAGACAATTTCCAATGTAAAAACAACCACCACTGGTTGATTTTCTATCATCTAAATTACCAGCCCAGTCAGCATCCGAGTACCCAGCTAATTGAACATTGGTTTCATGAGGATACCAGAGACCGAGATTTATAGTACTTGTGACATATCTAATAATTCGCTTGACAGCAATCAAGTGAGATTCTTTTGGATCAGATTGATATCTTGCGCAAATACCAACACTTAGTGAAATATCAGGTCTACTAGCAGTTAAATATAACAAACTACCAATCATACTCCGATAAAGTTTTGAGTCAACATTTTTACCATTAGAGTTTTTTGATAGTTTCAGGGTGGTACTCATAGGAGTATCGAAATTCTTGCCATTCTCAAATCCAAATCTCTTGATTAGATTCAAGGCATACTTAGATTGAGAAATGAATATTCCTTCAGGTTGTTGCTTTACTTGCAATCCAAGGAAATAAGTCAATTCCCCAACCATGCTCATTTCGAACTGTGATTTCATTAAATCTGCAAACTCAGTAGTCAAGTCAGTACAAGTTGATCCATAAATGATATCATCAACATAAATCTGTACCATTAAGATATGATCATTATGTTTTTTAACAAACAGAGTTTTATCAATAGATCCCATTTGAAAATTATGACTTAAAAGAAATTTCGTTTGTTTCTCATACCATGCCCTAGGTGCTTGTTTTAATCCATAAAGTGCCTTTTTAAGCCGATATACATGATCAGTATTTTTGGAATCTTCAAAACCCATTGGCTGTTCAACATAGACTTCTTCATGTAAATCGCCATTTAGAAAAGCACTTTTCACATCCATCTGATAAATCTTTATCTTTTTAAAACATGCAATGGATATAAATAGTCTGATAGATTCAAGACGTGCTACTGGTGCAAAGGTTTCATCGAAATCAATCCCTTCAATTTGAGTATAACCTTGTACCACTAGTCTAGCCTTATTTCTAATTATATTTCCACACTCGTCAGACTTATTTTTGAAAATCCATTTTGTTCCAATGATGTGTTTATCTTTAGGTCTTGGTACGAGATACCAAACATCATTTCTTACAAATTAGTTGAGTTCATCTTGCATCACAACAATCCAGTTTTCATCTGCAAGAGCTTCTTTTACGTTAGATGGTTCAATTTGAGATGTAAAACATACATAATTACATATATCCTCAAGTTGTCTACGGGTGCGAACACCGGTGAGAGGGTTTCCAAGAATTTGTGTGGTTGGATGATCATTAACAGTCCTCAACTCAAAATCAGTTTGATTCGATGAAGTATCAGGTTTATCAATGATTAGTACTTCATCATTATCTGAATTAGAAATTGGTGTGTTTAAGTGATCATTAATAACAACATTAATGGATTCTTGAATCACACCAGTCCTTTTATTCAGAACCCTATAAGCTCGACTGTTTAAAGAATATCCTAGAAAAATACCTTCATCACTCTTCGTATCGAATTTTTTCAAATTTTCACGATCACGTAAAATATAGCACTTGCTGCCAAAAACTCGAAAGTATTTAACAGTAGGCTTTTTATTGAACCACAATTCGTAAGCCATTTTATTATTATCTTTGCTAGTGTATACTCGATTAATAATATAGCAAGCTGTGTTGACTGCTTCAGCCCAAAGATTTTTAGAGAGCTTCATGCTATTCAACATGACGTTAGCCATTTCTTGAAGCACCCTATTCTTTCTTTCTACAATTCTATTTTGTTGTCGAATTTTGGGAGCAGAGAATTCATGTAATATTCCTTGGTCGGTACAGAACTTCTCAAAATTGCTATTCTCAAATTCAGATCCATGATCACTACGAATTTTACTGATTTGAGAAGATTTTTCAGTTTGAATCCTTTTGAGAACTTTTCTTACTTCTTCAAGGGTTTCAGATTTATCCCTTAAGAAGACTACCCAAGTGAATCTGGTAAAGTCATCAACTATTACCAGGATATACTTTTTACCACCACGACTTTCCGTTCTGGTAGGTCCTATCAGATCCATGTGGAGAAGTTCGAGTGGTCTTGATGTGGTATTTGAATTCACCTTTTTGTGTGAGTTCTTTGTTTGTTTGCCTATCTGGCACTCACTAAATATTTTATCTAATTTCTGAAGTTTGGGTAAACCTCTTATAAGTTCTCGTTTGCTCAATCTATATAAATTTCGATAATGTACATGTCCAAGACGTTTGTGCCATAAATCCGTCTCGTCTGTATGGACCATGTAACATGTTTGATTACATGAGCTGGATTCGCTAATGATATAGCAATTTTCAGACGTTCTATGTCCAGTTAATATTACAGAACCCTTATTGTTTATTATCTCACAGCTTTGATTAGAAAACCGAACATTATGGTTATTATCACATATTTGTGATATACTAAGCAAGTTATGTTTTAAGCCTTCAACGTATAAAACATTTTTAAACACAGGAAGATTAAAAAGTTGAATTGTACCTTGGCCTATAATCTTACAGTTGCTACCATCACCAAATGTGACTGAACCATCAGTCATATCTTTCAGATCGGTGAATAAAGCTTTGTCACCTGTCATATGCCTGGAGCATCCACTGTCTAGGTACCACTTTGAATGACTTATTGCTTTGAAAGTAGTGTGAGCAACCAAGCAGGTGACTTTAGGAACCCATTTCATAATTGTTTTGGGTTTAGGAACATAGTTGGTCTTCTTTTGTGTATATTTGTAGGAATGACCTATAAAGTTAGATTTTAAGAGCTCCTTGAGTAAATCAACTATCTTTTCAGCTAGTGGATTTCGTTTCTGATTAAAGTTGACATGGCTGCTTCTAGGTTTTTGAAAAGTTTTTAAATTTCTAGAAAAATCTTGATAAGTACTTTTCCCTTTTGAGTTTGAGGACTCTCCTTTAACAAACATAGGAGGAGTATACTTTTGTTTAGGAGGTAGATTTTTATCATAGCCCAACCCGGATCGATCGCCACATTTTCTAGATCCGAATAACAGTTTCTCTAACTTTGGATCACCTTGGGCATATTTCCATGTGTCCTTTAGACTCAGAAGAGAAGATACTTCAGTTTTGAGTTTCTCAATTTCAGATTTTAAATCATTAATTAGGGAGTTTTTGAATTCCAAATCGCATTTTGATTTTTCAAAACAATCTGAAATTTGTGATTTTTCTAAGACAAGTGATTCAAAACAATTTTTGAGTTTAGAAAACTTTTCTTTTTGAAGTTTAAGTTTGACAGCAATTTTACAACTTTCCTTATATAGGGCATTGTAAGCGTCTTGAAGATCATCTTCATTTTCACATTCACTATTCAGATTTTCTTCACTTGTTGAGTCATTATCTGAAAATGGGAATTTGGCTAGAGTCATAAGAGCTTTAACCTCATTGCCCGACTCAGTTTCAGAATCTTCTGATTCAGAAGAACCTTCAGAATCAGATGATTCATCCCATGTAGCCAACATACCCTTCTTCTTGGGTTTGTCCCTTTTAGGACATTTATTTGCTAAGTGCCCATAATCTTGACAGTTGTAACATTGACTATCTTTTAAAGATTTTTGAAATTTGGGTCTAAACTTCTTTTTATCATTTGATTTTTGAAAATCAACCCTTTTCTTGCTTTTGAAAATCTTGTAAAATTTTTTAGCTAAAAGAGCCATATCATCTTCTGAATCAGAATTTTCTTTTGAAATACATTTAGGAGATTTTAGTGCGATAGATTTACCTTTAGGAGCTTTAAAGTTTAACTCGTAGGTCTGTAGTGAACCAACTAGTTCTTCTACCCTCATATTATCCGTATCACGAAGTTCCTAGATCGCGGTTACTTTAGAATTGAACCGTTCAGAAAGTGAGCGTAATATTTTTGCACACACTTTACTTTCTAGGATTTTATCGCCAAGACCCCACATTGAGTTTACAATGTCATTCAATCTAGTGTAAAAGTTTATAAACATTTCATTTTCCTCCATATGAATTTCTTCAAATCTGGTTGTGAGGAGTTGGACTTTAGATTTTTTGACAATTGTAGTACCCTCGTGTGTCATTTCTAATATATCCCAAGCTTGCTTTGCAGTATCACAGGAAATGATTCTTTTGAACTCATCCGGTGATAGTGCGCAAGTAATTGCATTTAGTGCTTTAGCATTTGCACTACTCTCACTTTTCTGAAGAGTGGTCCATTGGTAATATGGTGTGACTTTCATTGATTTTGAACCGTCAACCCCAGTAACTTCCATGATAGGAGGATTCCATTCACAGAATTATCTCTCAGAAGTTTGACTCCATTAATTTGAGGAAGATCCTCATTCTGGCTTTCCAATAGGCATAGTTGGAGCCATCAAAGGGTGGAGGCCTAGTGACTGAAAGGTTATCAAAATTTGACATCTTAAATAGCTTAAATCGTTAGCTCAGGAATTAAATCCAAGAATAAAAAGAGCTATTAGGCTCTGATACCACTTGAAAAGGCCAAGCTATATGTCCTAGAGGGGGGGTGAATAGGACAATGTCAAATAAAAACTTATAACAGCGGAATAATAAAGAATATGATAGCCAAAGAAAATCACAATGCAGTAAATTAAAATAACCTCAAAATTCAGATTTTGAGAGGTTGATACAAACGTTGTTCTAAGGACAACCTTACACCAAAAACCAGAGTTTATGGTAGGACAACCTTATTTCTAGAAAGATCTTTGTATCAAGTCTCAAATCGAAGAGGAATACAAAAATAAATATAAACTGAATTGAAATAACTTGTAATAAAAAATGTATTGTTCTAGGGACAGCCATACACCATAAAAATGGCAGGGCAACCTTGCTGGAACAACTTTCAAATGAAATTGAAAATCAAGCTGATAAAGGAATAGCTGAAAATAAATTCTACACTATTACAAAATTCTCACAAAGCTTGAATTAAATGATTACAACATTCACCACCATACATACATCCCACAAAAGAATAATTAAAAATTAGAAGAATAAATCATTCAACCACAACACAAGGGTTTATAGTGGTTCGCCTGTGTGTTCACCAACTGTTAAACAACAGCCACACAAAAAGCTACTTCACTCCTAATATCCTCACACAGGGGATATTAGCGTTTACTAAAAATAAGTTTTCCCAGGTTCACCCAAAACCTTTACAATTGTGTCTTTGTCTGTGGGCTTACACAATTAAAAAAACCCCACTTCTGAGTTTTCCTGGCTCTCCTCAGAAAACCAATATAACAAGATTTTTCTGGCAAATCTTGAAAGAAACCAAAATAATAGAAAGGAATTTACAATATGTAAAATACCTGAATATCTCCTTCGTTGTAGCAGCCCGGTAGAACTAAATCAAAGTAAATGATTGACTGTCCAAGTTCAATGTCGAGTACTCGATTACAATGGTTCTAATTCTAATAGATTTTAAATTAAACCAAATAGGGCTTGTCTTAATTGATTTTGATTCCAAAGAAAGGGAATAACAATTCCTCTTATCAAATCAGATTGGAATAGCAGAAACAAAATCAATTAAATAAAGCTAAGGAAAGAGAATAATAAATAAGCACACTTAGCTTAGATGGAGCACAGAATTATCTCTCAGAAGTTCGACGAAGATTGGCTTGAGTAGATTAAGTAATTCGATGATTTCTTCTAAGATTCGTGAACTATTTATAGGTGAGAAGATCGGGTCTTCGACTGGTCTAGAGTGCTCTTCGACTAGTCGAAACAATAACAGATATTTGAAAAATCTGGCGGGATATGCTTTGACCGTTCTACGACTGGTCGAAGCTCTCCTACGACTGGTCGTAAGTCACCTACGACTGGTCGTAGGTCCTGAAAATCTTCACTGGACTTCGAGTCGAAGATGTTCGACTGGTCAAAGATGCAGTCGACACTGTTCCTACGACTGGTTGAACAGAATCCTGGACTAGTCGAAGCCTAATAGATTTCATTCAGAATTTGTAACAAACTCATGACTGATCGAGGAATTTCTTAGACTGGTCGAAGCAACTCTAGGACTAGTCGAAGAAGGCCTAGGACTAGTCGAAGAACAGACCAATCACATAAAAAAAAAACATTCGACTTATGTATCCAAAATGACCTACTTCTAAGGGCAACCTATGGTCAATCAAACCTCAACCATGAAGTATGGACATTGAAACATTCGGAACAAGAGACCATGAAGTATGAGCCTTGAAGTCTTGATGTAGTTGAAACCTTGATGTAGCTCAATCTTGAAAGTGTACAAACTGCCTTGAACTCTTCTTGAAGTCTTGCAGCTTGAGTCTTGTCTTGTGAGCAGTTCTTTCATTCAAGATTGATCCTTGTACTTGTGAGCTTTGCTTGTTGTGAGCTTAGCTTGTTTATGAATGTTGATCCTTGAGAGAGCTTCACTTATGCAAGTTATATATAACAGTGATTTTGTCACCACAAATTTGACAACAGACAGGGATATAAACTATAGCACTTACAGAGTGAAAATAGTTTGCTTTTGACATGAGGTGTCAAATAATAATGGAGTGAAAAAGTGAAAAACATTTCCCTATGTGGGATTATAATACAAACAGTTGCAAATGCGATGAAAAGGTATTTCTAAGGACTTTTATTTAGACAAAAAGGTGCAAACGGTTTTCATCTCCTAGTGTTGATGAGTGTCTACCTCTCACTTATGTCATGCCTTTTATGCTTTCTTTATATTTCCCTAGTTTACCTTCCATCCGTACAGGCCCCTAGGATATTATTGAGGTTATCTAATTGTACAATCCAAGGCTTATC
Source organism: Magnolia sinica (assembly GCF_029962835.1). Classification (NCBI taxonomy): domain Eukaryota; kingdom Viridiplantae; phylum Streptophyta; class Magnoliopsida; order Magnoliales; family Magnoliaceae; genus Magnolia; species Magnolia sinica. Next base: position 33,163,318 of record NC_080581.1, read on the forward strand.
AATTAAATTGAAATTTTTTAATGAAATGAATTTGTTGAATGTTTTTCTGTCAAGATCTTAAAACTAATGTTAAATCCATGGAATGATGAGACCTGGCCACCCACACCCCACACACTCATGCACCCACTCACGCCACATGTGCACTCAATCCCTGGTCTCTCATTGTTGAAACAGAGGCATGTCTACCATTGAGCCATGGAACTAGACCCTTGCTTTGTCGCATGGCTTGAAATGCTTGGGATGTTTTGAGCTCATTCATGGTTCATGCTCTTGATTGGTGTGATCGTTGATGTAATATTGAAATTTCTGGTCGACCTTTTGAGAGGTGTGGATCTCGTAGCATTCGGTGGTGATTAAGAAATTCTTCTTAACTTCCTACCATGGGGAGGGTATTTTAAGATTTTTGGGGTAGATATGACAGTGCAAAATTTGATCCAACATATTTTAATGGCTAATATTTATTAGACAATTTCAACCATCAAACTTTAATTTCTAACACTAATCAAACGGCCCCATCAAAGTTTGATTTGGACCACTTACCATCCAAAGTAGGGTTGCAGGATGTCTCATCTATAGAAATCCATATTGTTTCATCCAAAAAATCAATTGATTCCTTCTTTCTTCTTGCTTCAGGGGAGTTCTTCCCTACTATGGAGGAACAGATATTATGAATCATTTAGCTAATAAGCCCATGGATATTGAGGTTCCATAAGCTGTGCTTCCTTATACTGTATTTGAAGCAGTTGTTAGAAGCATTTGGAAAGCATCAATTGTTGCAGGAGATATACCATATTTTCTCAGGATTCTTAAAGTTAAGCGGACTGTTACCAAAAGATTAAACCTACTAGGGTGGAGAAGGTGCATACTTTTCAAAGAGATGAAGACAGGGCATTGCTTTTGTCCTTAGAATTAATTTTTTAATGTGTCAAGAGGAGAAAGGGCATTGCTTTTTTCTCCATAGACTTCAGACTTCTTTCCATATAGGATGAAGATGGGGCAACTAATTGGGGTAGGACCTATAATGCGGAATTGGATTCAGGTCATGATTGTCGACCGCCATCTTTTCCCTCAGATCTAGGATGGAGAAGAGTCATCCGCCTCGAACATGTGGTTGATTTCAATAGACCATTGATTTTCTTGTTTCAACTTTTCGATTTAGTCTAGTATGTGATTGCATCAGTCTCATTGTAAATATATTGATGTGGCCATCAAATTGTCCAATTTGTGGCCTAATAGTTTGTTGGAAAAAAATAATGAAACAAAATAGTTCAATATTTTTGTTAGTAAGATGTAGACATTGGTGTTGAATTTGTGGAATGATTAGGGCTGGCAAAAGGATATGCCACACCCGCAATTCACTACAAGAAAGAGGGTTTTTAACGAAACTTTTAGCGACAAAATTGTAAATTCGTAGCTAAAAGTCACTTTTAGCGATGAAAATTTTCGTCGCTAAAGGATGTGAACCGTTTTTAACAAAAATTGAAAGGTTTACTTTTAGCTATGAACATTTTCGTAGCTAAGAAACATGGATGAGACTTTTAGCTACGAAAATTTTTGTCGCTAAAGGCTTCGAACAGTTTTTGAAAAAAAATCGAAAGGTTTACTTTTAGCTACCAAAATTTTCGTAGCTAAAAAAGTGGTGACCAAAACTTACATAGCTAAAGGCTTACTTTTAGCTATGAAAATTTTCGTAGCTAAAAAAGTGAATGAGACTTTTGGCAACAAATCGCTAAAGGCTGCAACTACTTTTAAAAAAAATCAAAGAAAATTTTCGTTGTTAAAGGCTGTGAATAGTTGTTGAAAAAAACTGATAGGTTTACTTTTAGCTATGAAAATTTTTGTAGCTAAAAAACGTGGATGAGACTTTTAGTAATGAAAATGTTCGTTGCTAGAGGCTCTGAACAACTTTTGAAAAAAATCGAAAGGTTTACTTTTAGCTATGAAAATTTTCGTAGCTAAAAAAACGTGAATGAGACTTTTAGCGACGAAAATTGTCGTCACTAAAGGCTGTGAACAATTTTTGTAAATAATCGAAAGGTTTACTTTTAGCTATGAAACTTTCGTCGCTAAAAAACATGGATGAGATTTTTAGCGACGAAAAGTTTCGTCGCTAAAGTCTGTAAACAATTTTTGAAAAAAACCGAAAGGTTTACTTTTAGCTACGAAAATTTTTGGAGCTAAAAAACATCGATGGGTCAAATAGTTTCGTCGCTAAAGGCTGTAAACAAATTTTGAAAAAAATCGAAAGGTTTACTTTTAGTTATGAACATTTTCATTGCTAAAAAACATGGATGAGCCTTTTAGCGATGAAAAAGTTTTGTCGCTAATGGCTATAAACAATTTTCAATATTTAGCAAAAAATTTCCTTCTTGGGATTTTCTTAATGATACTGCATTGAAGGCTTCCATAAACAACTAAAAAAACATCCTTATAAACCAATTCGAGGCCCAACAAATGACATTTTTCAACTTATCCAAATCATATGAAATCAAAACCTGATAACCAATCCAAAATCACTTACCTAGGCCTTAAATCATCCATAACACAAGAAATTTCAACACCCAACACGAAATTCAGTTCCTCTAACAACAGCTAAAATGAAACCATCTTTCTTCCAACCAATTCAAGGCCCAAAAAGAATGTTACTTTTTCACATTCTTCAAATCATATGCAATCAAAACCCAAGACCCAAAAAAAAAACAATAGCTTCTCTGGTCCTCAAAAACAATGCAGATATTCCAACACCCAAAAAGCAATTTTCTTTTTGTTGTGCTTTCCTTCAAAACGACCTGCAGGAGCCTGTAAGAATTTTCTGCAGGAGCCTACCCCCCAGCTTGTAAGAATTTTCCTTATCAATGATAAGGTGTTAGTCTAGAGGATTGAATAACGCAATAGAGAACATGGGATTTTCATTTGATCTAGAACTAATGCTATTAGTCATGAGAAAATATGCATTGGTATTCAACTGGTTACCTGGTTTTCAACTGCAAATCTTGTCAGAGACTTTCTATCTTCTCATCTACGTGAAAAGGTTGGATGGTTTTTCGATTCCCATGGCATTGCTACCACCTAATGCAGAGAAACTACCACTCCATTGCGGGTTGCTAAAGGCCCCAAAGACTGAAATAAAGGAAATAAGTTGCTTTTGGAAGTTGAAAAGCAAAAGAAGTAACTTACTTTTTCTTAAGAGATACTTATGTAACTTTAATAACCAAACTAAATAAGAGGTAACTTGTTGACTTACATAAGTTAAAAAAACAAAACAATCCAATCAGGCATCTTTTCAGAAACAACTGGGGCATTTAATGCATGATTGGCATTCTCTTCATCTTCTTTTATTTTTTGGGGGTAAATCTAGGCTCATTGCTCTGTTGGGCCCCACTTGGATGGATAACATTCACTATATAGGGGCTACTCCGGCTTTTAAGGAACATTGCATATATGAAGTCTTAGACTATTGAAAGCTTCCAAATCACAACGTAACCTAATGCTCATATGATTCATCCTTCTCTTATACAAGGAGAAAACCCCTTCTATTCTAGTATTTGAGGATTAATGGATCACCATTTACACTCATCCTCCCCTTAAATAAGGAGAAAATATGTTATTTCCCCTATTTGCAAGTAGGTACCCACCTGGCCGAAGATCTTTAATGCAAGCTGTGGCCGTTGGATCCTTGTGATCAGCTTGCAATCATAATCACAAAGAATAATTTGAATGCATAACTGGTAAAGGCATGCATGCTCATTAGTGCACATAGTGGAGTGATATAAATAATTGTTAGGCAAAGACAGTAATGTGGTGCTAGAAAACTGAAATAGCTAGAACAGAGAAGCAAGGATAGTAAAAACAATAATGGAGTAGCTGCTTTGTGTTAGTGCAAGCATATCCATGGTCGTGGTATATCTTGACAGAGCACATTTTTTTCCAAAGATTCGCAACTTCCAAGAAGTTCAACATACATAACATATCTTCTACAACGAGCATATCATGGTCTTTTGGATGGTGTCAAGCTCTACTCCAATCAGGTTGTAGGTGTGTGACTTCTAAAGTCCTCAATGCACCTGATGTTTGGGGCCTACCGGTATAATCTAGAAGCTTAATTCTGATGATCACATGAGTCATGAAATAAAAGTAAACAAAAAAGGTTGGCCATCTAATGAACATGTGTTTGATGCTGCTCAAGAATCATACACAAGAAACCCATGCAACCAACGCCATGTTTATTTTGAGTTCCATGTTATAATTTCCTACAACATAAATCTTCTTCATCAGTGCTGTTTATCTTGCATTCTGACTAGTGGACTGTGATATTCTCATCTAGTCTTTAACAAGGCTGATGTAGACATAACAGTGTCTACTGGATTCTCCCCACCATAAGATACATATGATACAAGTGAAACTACAATGTTATCGACTTCTGATACAGGAATGTCTACTCTTGAAAATTCAAAAAGTACTCCAAGAATATCAAGAATGTGCCACGTGAGTGGGGAGAAATGGCAACCCAAGAGCTTATTTTAATAGTGACTTTCTTTGAGAGAAAAGGGAAAAGAAGTTTCAGTGAATTTAGCATATGGAGGACCTCCAAATGCTTCGGTTGAGACAGTAATTCGCCTTTTGATCTATCAATAATTGTTATTGCACTCAGTTCAATTGCCAGAGGCATGTTACGATTGAACAAAGACCCTACCATTTCGCTTGCCCTCTTACGAACAGTGGATTCGAAAGACATAAATACCTTCTCAACACACACTTGGGCACATCTCTTCACGCCTCTTAACAAATTCATCTGAAGCCTGTACCAATCAGCACATGCATGCAAGAAGTCAAAACAACATTAATTGGAAATGTAGTAAAAGGAAAAACAAGCATTCATAGCTTAAAACTAGCAATGCCAGGCTTATGTTAGGATGCATTTGGAGAAACTATATCACACAGCAAGATGTGATTCCTTACAGAATCAGAAAAAATAAAACTAGTATGGATACCAGATAACAATCAGGAATATGAATTCACTATGAGACAATGCCTTACTTAAATGATAGACCAAAGTCGTAGTCAGTGGACTGAAAAATGCATTTGAGAGAATCCTTAAAAACAGAATGGCCAAAGCTTTCCGCCAGCACAACCAACCCCCCACTCCTTTCAACTGCAACTTTAAGTTCTGCAACACCTACCTGAAAGTACCAATACCCACATTCATTGAGAATTACTAAATATAAATTTTGTTCTTTGAAAGTATAGATAAACATTTAAAAGGAATCTTTCCAAAAAAAAAAACATCAAATAAGAGTATATCATGTAAAGATATAGATGCACAAATTCAACTAAGAGGTGCATTTAAGAAAAAAAAAAATCAGCTTGGGTATTTCTTGGGTGTTTCCTTGGATTTCCTTACTTAGAACTCGTAATATTACAAAGCTCACTTGCATCCAGTCAACTATTAGTGAAAGAGAAAGCATCAAATTCAGCCAACTTAATAACTAATGAATAGCCAACTGTTGTTGAAGAGAAACACTAAGGAAATCTCCAATTGAAGATGAGCCCCAGCCAACAACTTTTGGTCAAAATAGAACTACTGAGCATACACACTCAAGAGAGAAAGAAAAGCAGAGAATGCATTGGTTCCTTACCTCTAGCTCAAACATCAACCTCTAAAGCTATATCGGTGAACAACTCCTGCAACAAGTTGAGTCACTGAGATTGAGATGCTAGTGCCTGCAAAGACAAAACAGATCAAACATGTCAATTTTCATTCCAGAAGAATATGCCCAAGCCAGAATCAACCATGGCATCATCTAAAAACCATAAAGATTCACCAATAGACAACAAAATCCTAACCACTTCAATTCATAAAAAGTGGTTTGGGTATGTGGAAAATATCCACTATGGAAATGAAAACCATAGGTAGATGCAAATTCTTACGTTTGGGCCCATGTAAATACTTGGAATTGGTTTCCTGTTGGAATCCATTTCCACCCTTTCATTATAGATCCACAAATGCCCTCTCTATCTCCTTGGAGAAAGTTCTAAAACGATAAAAATGAAAAGGATATTTCAGTGGAGTCACTATGCAATACAAGTTTGAAAAGTGCCAAATAGAACATCTTATGTGACAGGTGAAACTTAAATAATGCACAAATGTGCCACGGTGACCAATGTTACTTTAGTAACTATTATAACAGAAATGGCATAGTCAATTGTGCTTCCAACCATATATTAACTTTATTTTTAAAATCTTCAACCTCCATCAGTTTAGTTAATCAATGCTTCTGAATTTAAATGATGAAAGAATAAATGCTAACAACTTCAAAGTTCTTACATAAGGTAGGGATTATCAGCCAATACTCAGAGTTTCTTACAAGCAATTCACAAATCAATTAGAGACCAATAGCTATCTTTGAATTCAAATACTGCAGACAAGAGAATTTGATAATTTCTGTATTAAGAAAGGACAGTAGAAAATAAAGATTTGACCGCATGATGGGTTCCTTTTTTTCTGTGTTTGGCCACAAAAAAAAAAAAAAAAAACTAAAAAACTAAAAAAAAAAAAAAAAACTAAAACTAAAACAAAAACAAGACAAAAAAAAACAAAAAAAAAATGAAAAAAAAAAACAAAAAACAAAAAATAAAAAACAAAAACCGGATTAAACTGGTGTTACCTGATACTGAGCTATAACCTTTTCCTGAGAATCTACATACATATGAACCTGTAGAAAGCAAGCAACAAGAAATATTCTACATAAATGCATTTGTACATCATTGCTCTTTAGTTTCGTATGAAAAAAAAAAACCTGACCTTTCTCAGGAAATCTGTCATCTCTGGCTTGCGTTGATGGAGAAAATAACCTTGAAATACATAATTTAGTTAATAGGAAAGATCAAATTGTAGACCGGCAATGATCAAATTGTAATTACATTCCCAGTATTTATGATGCAGAAACATTTGTAAAGATCAAATTGTAGATGAAATGATGCAGCAACTAGAGATATACATATGCAACTCGAGGAAGTCCATCGATCAGATAGCTATGATTGTTCAACAGAGTAGATTTCTGATCTGTTGAACATTAACATTGGGATCCACTAGATGAATGATCTGTATCATCATCATTAATGCAAAATATCCCCATCTATACAGACTATTGGCCTCGAATGAAAATTCTATTAATTCAGTCGAAGTTGGTATAAAAGCTTAGAAATTACTTACAAATTGCACATGTGGCATATAATTGTAAATTTGTAATAGAAGTTTTGTCATTTGATACAATAACTTCTAAGTCAAAATATGTAACAAAGATGTACTAAGAAAGGTGAATTAAGTCCCAGATGGGCTAAAGAAAAAGCAGGAATTAGAGGGTCCTAGTGCACATGTGGCAATGCCTTCCTGTCTTCCCAAATCTTTACCTGTTGCAAACCAATAAATCAAGATGATACTTGAAGGTTCCAAATCATATAGAATATGTCAAAAATGGCAAGACATAAACCCATTCAAACTAGTTTTTACCAGTAACGTTATTAACAGTTGGCTAAACAATTATTAACTGGCTGTTTAACTAGTTTTAACTGGCAGTTTATAAATTGAATTATATGTAAGATTACAAAGATTGCGACGGTCAAAACCAGTTTGAATTGGTTATGATCACTTACATCCACTGTTTGTTGTTTGGTCCAGTTTTTAAGACAACCAACTACTTTTTTTTTAATGTCAACGTCAGTCTCAATCAACATGAATTGGAAGTAAAAGTAGTCTGGATCAGGGATATGATTGCTATACATATACAGATAAAACTACCACTCAAATGTACCCAAAACAGGGGCAAGTATCAACTATCCTCCACCTGTCTAAGCTCCATCAACAATAGGGCCAACCACCCAAGATTTGGACAATCTCTAGATTGCCAAATATGACTGTCATATGTATAGTCAATGAGTGATGACACTTAAAACTAGAATATGTAGCAAGAGAAAAACCATAAGATGAATGGAACTCACCTTGCTCTTGGTGAAACCCAACGAGCAACCTACTTCCTAATGCCACGAGCTCCTCGAATTTTGTAATCTTGTGATAGAAGGGCATTTTCTTACTCACGGCATTCAACAAACAAATGACATGATTGCATAAGATTAAGAAGGGATAAAGAAAAAGAAAAAAAAACACACCAGATGGAAATGGTTTATGCATCACAAATATGTCCAAAACAACCCAAAATCGCAAAGCAGATATTGACTTGTATCTAACTAATCTCATCAACAAAAGTTTCCAATCTAACAAATAGATGTTCAAACCTGGTACAGTTGATTGCTTTTAAAAACAACCCATGTATCTTATGCTTGTAGGATGTAGAATCCGTGGACCTCCATATGTACCAATTTTTCTTTTCATTTATAAATAGTCTCCTACCAAGAATATTCCACTTTCTTATAAATCTGTCAACAATCAACAGAGTTACTTACCTCACAGCAGGTTTTTTTTTTTTTTTGCTGGATACCTTCATTTACAAGTTACAACCGAGCCGAAACATTACAAAAACCACCACACCCAAAAGCATTTTCTCCACCCTTCCGCCAGCCAAAAGCACTATGAAAACCACATTACATTGATGAGGCTTGATGCCTTATTCGATGCTAGCCATCCATGTCTAAGCCAGCACATCAACCGTTGATGCTAAGGCTTGGAATAGGGCTACCACTACTAGGATGATGGACATCCTTCCAGCTGGATGAAGGCTTTTGGTGGTAGCCTAGCTATGGAAATTCACTGAGACAATCTGCTATTAATACATCAGACCCAAGCTTGCTCATAAGAGCCTAAACCTTAAGATCGAACCATCAGACACAACACCTCTACACTAATCCACAATTAGGGAATCGACACTACAAATCCCTAATTAGGGATTCGAAACTCAAAAATTCCCAATACACAAATCATTGCACAATGTTACTTGAAGGATTAAAAAATGCCCAAATTGATATGAATAGATAAGGGGAGAGAGAGAGAGAGAGAGAGAGAGAGAGAGATACCTGATGTTGCAGCAGAATGCTCCTTGATGTGTGGTAGATCGAGCGGAGAGGGAGATACCTGATGTTGCAGCAGAGGGCCGAGGAGATAGAGATAAAGAGAGAGAGAGAGGACTAGGGTTTTGAGAGAGAGAGAGAGAGGGAGAGCGAGCGGAGAGGGAGAGGGAGAGGGAGAGGGAGGGAGGGAGGGAGAGGGAGAGGGAGGGCGCGCGCGAGAGAGAGAGGGCCGGACACGGAGAAGGAGAGGCAGAGGGAGGGAACGATAGGGAGAGGGAGAGAGGGTGAGAGGGAGCGGCATAGAGAGGGAGAGAGAGAGAGAGAGTCGCGTGAGAGAGGGAAACGGATTGGCTACTCGCGCTGACACAGGCGCCAAGGGGTGGTGGTCGATGCTCTGTGGGCCCCACCATGATGTATGTGTTTCATCCCTACCGTCCATCTATTTTTTCATATCATTTTATGGTATGAAACAAAAAATGAGGTATAACCCAATCTCAACTGGACCACATTATAGGAAACAGTGTTGAATGAGCGTCGACCATTAAAAACCTTTTTGGGGCCATATAAAGTTTTGGATCAATCTGATATTTTTTTCCCTTCATCTGGGCCTGTATGACCTAATCAACAGATTGGATGTCAAATAAAAAGTACAGTGGGCATTAGGAGGGTTTTAATGGTGGATATCCAATCACTATTGTTTTCATGTGGTGTGGTCCACCTGAGATTTATATCCCTCTCATTTTTGGTATCAAGCCCTAATATGATATGTAAAAATGGATGGACAGCATGGATGAAACACATACATCATGGTGGGACCCATAGAGCATCGACCACCAGCCACAGGTATGGTGTCAGGGGCAGTAGTCAATCCGTTTCTCTCTTGGACGCCATACGGTGATGACACCAAGTTTTGTGGGCTCCATTATGATGTATTTGTTATATCCACAGCGTCCATCCATTTTGAGATATCATTTTAAGTCATGAGCTAAAGAATGAGGCAGATAAAAATTTGTAGCAGACCCCACCATAGAAAACAACGGGGAGAGTGATTCCCACCGTTGAAACTATCTTAAGGTCCATCGTAATGTTTATTTGAAATCCAACCTGTTGAAAAGGTAAATATGAAGAGAGTTGTAATCTTCTTTAGATTGACACCTGGCCACTGAAACTACAATTTTCTTATGTTATATAAAATCATTGGACTCCATTTTTAGCATTGCTTTCAAGAGGTAATTGCTTGTGAGAGAACCTCATGTTATTCATGTGCTTTATCCTCAGCCGTCTATGAGGACGATGTCTCCTTCGCTAGGTATGGATTCCCAGGATTGGTAACAGATTAGGTTGCCCCGTTGGATTTCATCGGGCTTACAACAGAAGAACCAGTCCAAAATCCAAAACCGCGTTGAGTCGTTTTTCTGTTTAAATTGGATTTATGAACAGATTGGATGGGAAAAAAATGTTATGGTGGGCCCTACAAAATTTTTAATGGTGAAAATCATCATCCCGTGCTGGTATTTGTGGTGTGGTCCATTTAATTTTGGGATATTATTCATTTTGTTGGATAATTCTCTAAAATGATATCGTAAACTTAGTTGGGCCCACTGTGAATGTATTTGTCTTATCCACTCCGTCCATCCATGTTTTCAAATCATTTTAGTGGTTCAGCCCAAATTTGAGGTATTTCTAAAGCTCAAGTGGACCATACCATAGGAAACCATGGGAATAATGTTTCCACACTGTCAATCCCCACTCTGTAGTCCACGTGAGCCTTGGACCCGCCCCATTTTTTGGTTAATATCTTAAAACGATCCGAGAAAAGTGTTAAGCGGTATGGAGAAAGTCAATCCATGACTCGGGTGCGCCAAGAGCTTAAAAATAAACTCAAACTCAATCCATAACTTAGGTGGGCCACACCACATAATATAGTGGAGGGGGGTAACATTCATAATCATATATTGGGCCCACCTAAATGTGATTCATAGATCTAGCCCATTCACCATGTGCTTTTATATTTTTTAGGATGTCTTCACATAGTTTTAGATGGTATGGCCCACCTGAGTTTCGTATACGGATGATTGGGTCCACTCGAACTTTGAATCTGCCTCATACTTTGGCTTAATCACAAGAAGTTTTTAATGTTGGATATTCAATCAACACCATTTCATGTGTTGTGGTCCAAATACTTGGATGAATATGAAAAACAAATTTCATATTGATCCGAAACTTTTGTGACCCCCGAAAGGGTTTCAACGCACATTGCATCCTACCCTGCCGTATCCAGTTAGCAATGACATAGTGAATGTATTTGGTTTATCCACACTTTCAATCCATTTTTCTAGATCATTTTAGTGGTTGAGCCCAAAATTAAAGTATATCCAAAGCTCAAGTGGGCCATACCACTGGAAATAGTGAGAATAATGATTTCCACCGTTGAAATCTTCTTATGGCCTACAGTGATTTTTATTTGTCATCCAACCTGTTCAATAGATCACAAATACATGGATGAAGGGAAAACTAAAATATCAACTTGATCCAAAACTTCAGTGGCCTCCCAAAAATTTTCAATGGTAGACGTTCAGTTTATACTATTTCCTATGATGTGGTCCACTTCAGAATTTTATAGGCTTCATTTTTGAGCTTAGATAATAAAATTATATGTTAAAATAGATGGATGGAGTGCATAAAATGAATAAATCATGCTGGGCTCCACAGGATTTACTCGGTACGCTTGAGAACGGATTGGCTACTACCCTCACCCAGCCAATGGCCTGTGGTCGGTGCTCTGTGGCCCCCACCATGATGTATGTGTTTCATCCATGCCGTCCATATATTTTTACAGATAATTTTACAATATGAGACCAAAAATGAGATATATCCAAATCTCAAGTGGACCACATTATAGGAAACAGTGTTGAATGAGCGTCGACCATTAAAAACATTTTGGTAGCCATAAAAGTTTTGGATCAAGCTGATTTTTGATTTTTCCCTTCATCTGATCCTGTATGACCAAATCAACAGATTGGATGTCAAATAAACAGTACAGTGGGCCTTAAGAGGATTTTAATGGCGGATATCCAATCACTATTGTTCTCATGCGGTGTGGACCATCTGAGATTTATATCCCTCTAATTTTTGGTATAAAGCTCTAAAATGATCTTTAAAAATGGATGAACGGAATGGATGAAACACGTACGTCATGGTAGGGCCCACAGAGCACCGTCCATGGTCTCGCCCAAAATTAGGCGCGCGCTTAAAACAGAGCTGCGCCCAATCTCCCCCCATTTCTCATGGTCCCGCGCCCGCCCTCCCTCTGCGCTCTCTCTCTCTCTCTCTCTCAGCCCTGCCCTCTGCCCTCTCTCTCTCTTTCTCTCTCTCTCTCTCTCTCTCTCTCTCTCTCTCTCTCTCTCTCTCAGTCCCTCTGCCCTCTCTCTCTCTCTCAGACATGACTGTCTGACCTCTCTCTCTCTCTCTCTTCCTCACTTGCATCATCTCTAGATCTGGTAACTGGATTTGGGGTTTCAATTCGGAATCCCCAAATCACAAAATTTTGGATTCAAATCCCCAAATTGGGTAATTAGGGTTTCCAGATCTGGTTTTGAAATAGACCTGATTCGAATTTTAATGATAGCAGGATCCATGATTCATGCAAGGTTTGTGTCTTCTCAAGTTCAAATTTCTAACAATATTAGTGGTAAAGGTGGTTGCATTTCACATACATTCATACACTAAGTGGTTACAGATAGAAGGATATCTTCCTTTGCTAAAAAAAAAGTTTCTTTTCTTCCTTGTATTATTATTATTATTATTATTTTTGTTCTGTTTTATGTTGGTAGAGGAGGTGCTGAAAATGACTTTCATTTTCATTTTCTTTTCTTCATGTTTTTGTTAGACTTTTTATCTCACTTCATCCGTTTGGGTTACATTTGTGTTGATGAAAACGGAGGCCATCTTTCTTATTACTCCATCTTGGCTGTAGGGACAATCAAATAAGTTGAGTGTATGCGCTTAAGTGCTCTTTTAGAATCAAATATGCTCCTCGACTGCGTGTTTAAACATGATGATGTGGATTCACATGTGAATTTCAAATTGTAACCTTTTGTTGCTAGAGATAATCTACTGTTTGTGTTGTGATCCTTGAAGATGAGGACAACTGAAATGAATTTGAATGCTATTTTTCTTTCATGATTTTTTTTTTCCAAAAAGACCTTTCTTTAAGCATTGTGTTGATGAGGAACTGTATGATTTGTGACCAGTGGCTTTATAGAATTTCTATGGGTTTTCAATTCCGACAAGTGGGGCTCATGGTTTGGTAATCTAGACTATTGGTCTATGCTCCCAACTATACTCAATAGGACAATCTTAGCTTTTCCAATTTGAGGCTGACAGTTAGTTAAGAAGAGAAATACACAACACTCTACATTCAACTTAAAGAAAAATTGCAAGATTGGTTCAATCTGGGAGATTCTTAGGGCATGTTCTATTAACAGTGGGACACAACACATCAATGGCTGGGCCTTGGATTACCGAACCATGGGGCCCACTTGTTAGAATTGAGATCCCATGTATACTGTGCAAAGACTTGGGTCATTAATCATATAATTACTCTGCATTGAATGTCTTGTAGTTGCCAATGCACATATATTATGTATAATGGAACTTATGTCTATAAGATGTCTAGTATTGTTTAACTCTACTGTTTATCCTATCTTAATTTGCAGCTCTATGGTTTTGCATATAGAGGGCCTTTTGGTCACTTTCTGCACAAGCTGATGGATGTTATTTTCAAGGGAAGGAAGGGCAATGCAATTGTTGATCTGAGATCAGGAACATTCATTTTGGTTTCAAATCTACTGTCACATTGACCTGCTTTGTTCTGTTCTCATCTGCATTCCATAGATCTTCTTTTTCATTTATTTATTCTATCTGCATTGTGGTTTTGATGAACATATTTTATTGTAAGGAACCCACATGTATACATCTCCACATGCATTTGATGGAGAAAGGACAAAAGAACAACTTTTTTATATCCTTCTGTTTCATGGTGTGTGATAAATAATACCTTGCTCTCTCTTTGTTTGGTTTTGAAATGTGACTAACATGGAACTTCCCTATTGTGTGTGGATTTTGTACATGTGTGGCCCATGGTTTGGTGATCCATGCCATTGAACAAGTGTCTCTCATCATCAATGGACTATGCCCAAAAAATCTTCTTGGTCAGACAACGCTAATCATTTGTTTATTTGCATACAAATACATGGGTAAGTGTGCTAAAATACCACATTTAAGGGCAAAGGGCCAAAGATTATTGGAAGGCTAGCATCCTCCAATTTGGAAGGTTTTGAGGGCATGGTCCATCTTTTATGGAGCCGTGGTATTAATGGCTTGGATAAGCTAGCCTGGCAAACATCATGCCTGACAGTGAACTTCCATGTTAGTCACTAATAGAGAAGGAACTTGGACTCTGAAATGCAATTACCATTTTTTTCTTGGAAGGGAAGGAATATTACAAAATGATTGCAATACAAAAGAAGAAGAAGAAGAAGAAGAAGAAGAAAAAGAAGAAAAGAATACAGGTTTCAATGAAATATGACTTTGTGCAGTCTTTAAATGTTGAAACTTACGGGGTTTCACTTGGGATCAATTGGATTGTATTACCTTGCATTTTAATTTGTTTCTCCCAATTGCACGAGGATCAATTCTTCTTCGCCTCATAGATGTCCCTTTTGAGCATGTAACAAGGTACCACATTAGGTTGGGACATGTCACAATGGGGATCTTCACATTGCCAATATGGTTAGGAGATTTTCAGTAGGTGGGCCACATTGTTTAAAACTTATGGCCTAAAAAATCAGGTTGTTTTACTCCTAGGTATGCCACAATATGGTAATCATAGGACTCAAGAAAATGGTTAGTAATAAAAATCCTAGGAAGAAAATGAAAATCAAAGAAATGATGATCTTGTCATGGAAATATAAGAACTTACAATCACATATTATGTTTTTCCTCTCCCAAAATGGCTTTGAGGCAAATGCAGACTGTTTCTCTTGTAATGTTTGAAAGGGCCTAGCTATATGTCCTAGAGGGGGGGTGAATAGGACTATGCCAAATAAAACTTATAACAGCGGAATTAAAAAGAATATGATAGCCAAAATAAATCACAATGCAAGAAAGTAAAATAACCTCAAAATTCAAATCTTGAGAGGTTGATACAAATGTTGTTCTAAGGACAACCTTACACCAAAAACCAGAGTTTATGGTAGGACAACCTTATTTCTAGAAAGATCTTTGTATCAAATCTCAAACCAAAGAGGAATACAGAAATAAATACAAACTGAATTGAAATAAATTGTAATCACAAATGTATTGTTCTAAGGACAGCCATACACCATAAAAATGGTAGGGCAACCTTGCTGGAACAACTTTTAAAGGAAATTAAATATCAAGCTGATAAAGGAATAGCAGAAAATAAATTCTAAACTATTACAAAATTCTCACAATGCTTGAATTAAATGATTACAACATTCACCACCAAACATACATCCCATAAAAGAATAATTAAAGATCAGAAGTATAAATCATTCAACCACAACACAAGGGATTATAGTGGTTCGCCTGTGTGTTCACCAACTGTTAAACAACAGCCACACAGAATGCTACTCCACTCCTAATATCCTCACATAGGGGATATTAGCGTTCACTAACAAAATAGGTTTTCCCAGGTTTACCCAAAACCTTTACAATTATGTCTTTGTCTGTGGGCTTACACAATTAAAAAACCCCACTTCTGAGTTTTCCTGGCTTTCTTCAGATAACTAATACAACAAGATTTTTCTGGCAAATCTTGAAAGAAATCAAAACAGAAAGGAATTTACAATTAAATGTAAAATACCTGATTATCTCCTTCGTTGTAGCAGCCCGGTAGAACCAAATCAGAGTAGATGATTGAATGTCCAAGTTCAATGTCCAGTACTCAATTACAATGGTTCTAATTCTAATAGATTTTAAATTAAACCAAATAGGGCTTGCCTTAATTGATTTTGATTCCAAAGAAAGGGAATAACAATTCCTCTTATCAAATTAGATTGGAATAGCAGAAACAAAATCAATTAAATAAAGCTAAGGAAAGAGAATATTAAATAAGCACACTTAGCTTAGATGGAGCATAGAATTATCTCTCAGAAGTTCGACGAAGATTGGCTTGAATGGATTAATTAATTCGATTATTTCTTCTGAGATTCGTGTACTATTTATAAGTGAGCAGATCGCGTCTTCGACTGGTCTAGGGAGCTCTTCAACTAGTCGAAGCAATAACAGATATTTGAAAAATCAGGCGCGATAAGCTTTGACCGTTTTACGACTGGTCGAAGGTCTCCTTCGACTGGTCGAAGGTTTCCTTCAACTGGTCGAAGAACCTGAAAAACATCGCTAGATTTTGAGTCGAAGATTTTCAACTGGTCGAAGATGCAGTCGACACTGTTCCTTCGACTGGTCGAACAGATTCCTGGACTAGTCGAAGCCTAACAGATTTTATCCAAAATTTGTAACAAACTCACGACTAATCGAGGAATTTCTTAGACTGGTCGAAGCAACTCTAGGACTAGTCGAAGAAGGCCTAGGACTAGTCGAAGAACAGACCAAACTTATGTAAAATAAACATTCGATTTATGTATCCAAAGTGACCTACTTCTAAGGTCAACCTAAGGTCAGTCAAACCTCAACCATGAAGTAAGGACATTGAAACATTAGGAACTAGTGACCTTGAAGTATGAGCCTTGAAGTCTTGATGTAGATCAATCTTGAAATCTTGATGTAGCTCAATCTTGAAAGTGTCTTGAGTTCTTTACAAATTGCCTTGTACTCTTCTTGAAGTCTTGCAGCTTGAGTCTTGTCTTGTGAGCAGTTCTTGCATTCAAGATTGATCCTTGTACTTGTGAGCTTTGCTTGTTGTGAGCTTAGCTTGTTTATGAATATTGATCCTTGAGAGAGCTTCACTTATGCAAGTTATATATAACAGTGATTTTGGCACCACAAATTTGACAACAGCCAGGGATATAAACTATAGCACTTACAATGTTTTCCTTTTTCCTGCCAACAGATGTTATCATGTATTTATTTCCAAGTGGATAAAATAAAAAATTTGATGTCCTGGTTTGTGTCCTTTATATATGTGGACATACTAGTGCATCTTTCCCACATGGTAGTGAAGCAACCATGTATGGAAAAATTGAAATCCCTCATAATTTGAAAAAAATAAATAACTGTTGGCCAAAAAAGATTGAAAATTAAATAATTTTGACATTCTTGTGTCGTTTGTACTATTTAGGTACCAATTCTCTTGGAGGCTTATATTGGGGTTTTTACCCAAATGTATCTTTGGTTCACATTTTACTTTAAGTCATCCAATTTCTTTTTTTAAAAAAAAAAAATTTTGAATAAGAATTTTAGGCTGAAGGTTAGTTTGATAGATATCTACATTAGTATTTTAATTGCTTGAGATCTAATTAGGAGATTTTCCTTTCATCCAGGGGGGCCACAACTCTATAAGTCACATTGGAGAATCTCCTTCTGATCAACTGGAGGAAGATAGTTAATTCCATCCAATACAACGAACTTCCTGTCATTTGTATTAGATGATAGGTTGCAGATGCTGGTTATGATAGATAAGGTGTTGCTGATCATGCAAATAATGTAGCTTAAAAAATTCGTAGTAACTTGATCAATTCAATAGTTTGCCACGGAGTGTATCATTGGCAAAATGAAGGTGGGAAATCTAAAAATCTGCATGCTCCACCATCAAATTTCAACTGTTGTTTCAGCTTTTTCATTTTTGTCTGTTTGTAAACCATCAGTTAAGAAAATAGTTAAGAAAAAAGATGCAAGAACAGTCCATGGTTTGGTGAGCTAGGTAGTTGATCCAAGCCCGCTACGGATGTGCTGCAAACAAATCATTAAGAAAATGCTGTAACAATATTCCATGTATGCAACAATAAGACTTTCTACAAACTGGTAGAAGTCTAATGCCAAAGAAATCTGTGTAAGTTTCATTTGGTTCTGAAATTGCCATTTCTTTCTTTCACCTAATGTTCAGTCTTAAAATCACAATGTTTCTAGGAAAAAACTCCTTTGTTAGCTACATTGTACTTAGTGCTCTTTGCCTCCTGATATAAAGCAATCGTTGTAATTTCTCCATTTCTCTATGTGTTGTCTTCACTGTAACTTAGTTGCACTGGTCCTTTACAATACTATTGTTTGGTTTTTGGCTTTTTGCTAATCATTTGCTTTTGAGATGACTCAACATTGGGGAGATAAATGGACCCTCCTTGAAACCATAATGATAATTTTGTTTAAAAATCTTAACCATTTATTTTTATAAGTTGGCTTATTGTTATTTGGTCATGTTTCTATTCTTAATAACTTCTCTGAACTCTAATCAGGTACACGAATCCTTGACTTTAGGTCCTTCTCATGCTATTGACATAACAAGGGAGGTACACATTTTTCTTGAAAGTATGATACATGAGCCTAGTTCATTTTTGTCAAATTCCATGTATGATAGTGATGTTAATTTTTTGTTTTTGTGTTACCATTTTACATTTGAACCGTGACCATATGCAATCTGAGGTGTGGGGAGGCTCATGAGGTTCCTTGGAGATCTTTCTCAGTTGTCTGTAGCATCCCTGGATTAAGCTGAGAAAATGACCTTTGTATGCAAGGTTGGTCATCTTGTGCACAATGTGTATCAATCATTTACTTTGTGCTTCCACAAAAATGGGACACATGCCATGATGGTTTGTGATCTGAATTTTTGGTGAGTAAACTTGTTTGACAGTCATGTTGAAGGTGATACTTTTGTCCTTCTGTATCATATGTATGCAACTGATGCTTGATGTAGAAATCTGACCCTTTTGAACCTTCCCTAATTACATAAGTGGCTGAACCAGCTTTGTATGTTACATATAATTTGTCATCCACTAGTTTCTGTAAATGAAGATAAGAGGATTGATCTTAACAGTATGGTTGTCATGCACATAGACAAAAAATGCTTGCAATGAATTTTTATGAGCACTAGGTAGCCTATTAATGAAAACAATGTCTCCTTCCATAATACGCCTGTTTATGATTTGACCAACTTTCAAATATGTATGTCCTTTGGAACCTTCCCTAATTGCACAAGTGGCTGAACCATCTCTGTATGTTACACATAATTTGTCATCCACTAGTTTCTGTAAATGAAAATAAGAGGATTGATCTTAACAGTATGGTCGTCATGCACATAGACAGAAAATGCTTGCAACGAATGTTTATGAGTACTTGGCAATTTTGGAGTCCTTGGTTAGGGTTTGAGCTGAAAGTACAAGTGCTAGAGCCGACGCTTTCGGAGTCCGAACTCATTCTTTTGAAAAATAGAAAAATAGGAATATTAGTAAATATGGATTTTCTTGTTAAGAAGAAAATGGAAGGTAAAGAAGAGACATAATTGAAACTTTGCACTGTAAAAAGTAATATTAACCATCTTACTTTCCCCGTTGAATTTGACATCCAGGAAATGGACCTTTTCCAGAAAACCATGGATTTAAAACTGTTAAATCCTTTTCAGAAATTTGAGTTTATTAAACTGAATTGAATTATTACAATTCAATTTTGTTGAATATCCAAACACAAGGTTTCCATGAATTAAGCAAATGAATTCATTCTAACCCATTTTGTTGAGTATCTAAACGCAAGGATTTTCTTATTTATTATTTATAATTATTATTATTATTATTTTTTGTGATATGCAATAGCTTTTCAGAATTCATATGTAGGTGCATACTTATGCTCATTCACATGGACTTTGACTATCTTTTTAAAATTTCTTTGGTTTTTCTAATTTTTGTATTTAATCTTAAATTTCTAGGCCCTAAAACAAGATTCGAGGTGCGGTCGACAATGCTAACAGAATCTTCTAGGTCAGATTGTTGATTGGACCTAATTTTATTTAAATGATCTTGATAATTCATTTTATTTAAATGAGCAGACCCGGATGTGCGTCGGAGCTATCTGGATGTTGAGCAAGGGTCCTTGGAAGGTGAGAACCGCTGTTATGACCATGATGAAGCTGTTCATTTTCTATGGACAACATTGGAGTGGCCTGGCCATTTGGACAGGCTGTGTTTATATCTATATTTGCTCGAAATTGATGGAGCAGACCCGGATGTGTGTCGGAGCTATCCGGATGTTGAACAGGGGTCCCTGGAAGGTGGGAACCACTGTTATGACCATGATAAAGCTGTCCATTTCTTATAGACAACATTGGAGTGGCCTGGCCATTTGGACAGGCCATGTTTATATATTTACTCAAAATTGATGGAGCAGATCCGGATGTGTGTCGGAGCTATCTAGATGTTGAGCGGGGGTCCTTGAAAGGTGGGAACCGCTATTATAACCATGATGAAGCTGTCCATTTTCTATAGATAGCATTGGAGTGGCTTGATCATTTGGATAGGCCATGTTTATGTATTTACTTGAAATTGATGGAGCAGACCCGGATGTGCGTCGGAGCTATCCGGATGTTAAGCAGGAGTCCCTGAAAGATGGGAGCCGCTATTATGACCATGATGAAGTTTTCCATTTCCTATGGACCACATTGGAAGAGCCTGACCAATTGGAGCAGGTCGTGTTTATATTTGTATTTGCAGGGACCACACCTTTAACCTATAACCTAAACCTATTCTCAAATCCTAAAACCTATAATTACAACCTAAACCTTAACCTAAACTTATAACCTATAACCTAAACTTATAACTTAAACTCAATTCCCTAAACTCTAACCTACAACCTAACCTAAACCTATATTTATAACTTAAATATTCTCAAATCTCAAAACCAATAACTATAAACTAAACCTTAACCAAAAACCTATAACCTATAACCTAAACTCATTTCCCAAAACCTTAACCTACGCCCTAACCTAAACCTATACCCATAACCTAAACCTATTCTCAAATCCCAAAACCTATAACTTAAACCTAAACCTTAACCTAAACTTATAACCTATAACCTGAACCTATAACCTAAACTCAATTCCCTAAACCTTAACCTATAACCTAACCTAAACCTATACTTATAACCTAAACCTATTCTCAAATCCGAAAACCTATTACTATAACCTAAACCTTAACCAAAAACCTATAACCTAAACTCAATTCCCTAAACCTTAACCTATACCCTAACCTAAAATTATACTTATAGCCTAAACCTATTCTCAAATCCCAAAACCTATAAACCTAAACCTTAACCTAAACCTAAACCTATAACCTAATGCTATAACCTGTAACCTAAACCTAAAACCTAAACCTAAACCTAAACCTACACTTATAAGCTATAACCTAAACCCAAACCTAAAACTCAAACATAAACCCGATCTCGAACTCGAACCTGATTTCCTAAACCAAAACCTTAACATATTCTCAAATCCCTGAACCTAGACCTATAACCTAAACTCAATTCCCTAAACATTAACCTATAACCTAACCTAAACCTATAACCTTAACCTAAACATAAAAACCTAAACCTAAACCTATACTTATAACCTAATCCTATTCTTACAACCTAAACGTATTCTCAAATCCCAAAACCTATAACCTAAACCTAAACCTTAACCTAAAACTATAACCTATAACCTATAACTTAAACCTAAAACCTAAACCTACACTTATAACCTATAGCCTAAACTTAAACCTAAAACCCAAACGTAAACCCGATCTTGAACCCGAACCCGATTTCCTAAACCTAAACCTTAACGTATTCTCAAATCCCTAAACCTAAACCTACACCTAATCCTAATCTCAACTCCCTAACCTAAACTTGAAAACCCAAACCTAAACCGGATCCCGAACCCGAACCTGATTTCCTAAACCTAAACTTATAACCTTAACCTAAACCTATTCTTAAATCTCAAAACCTATAACCTAAACCTAAACCTATATAACCTTAACCTAAACCTAAAACTTAACCTATAACCTAAACCTTAACCTATAACCTTAACTTATAACGTAAACCTGTAACTTAAACTCAATTTCCTAAACCTTAACCTATAACCTAACCTAAACCTAAACCTATAACTTGAACCTGATTTTCTAAACCTAAACCTTAACGTATTCTCAAATACCTAAACCTAAACCTACGCCTAATCCTAATCTCAACTCCCTAACCTAAAACTAAACCTAAACTTGAAAACCCAAACCTAAACCCAATCCCGAACCCGAACCCGATTTCCTAAACCTAAACTTATAACCTTAACCTAAACCTATTCTTAAATCCCAAAACCTATAACCTAAACCTAAACCTTAACCTAAACCTAAACCTATAACCTAAACCTATAACCTAAACTCAATTTCCTAAACCTTAACCTATAACCTAACCTAAACCTAAACCTATAACCCGAACTCGATTTCCTAAACCTAAACCTTAACGTATTCTCAAATCCCTAAACCTAAACCTATACCTAATCCTAATCTCAACTCCCTAACCTAAACCTAAACCTAAACTTGAAAACCCAAACCTAAACCTGATCCCGAACCCGAACCCAATTTCCTAAACCTAAACTTATAACCTTAACCTAAACCTATTCTCAAATCTCAAAACCTATAACCTAAACCTAAACCTATATAACCTTAACCTAAACTTAAAACTTAACCTATAACCTAAACCTTAACCTATAACCTTAACTTATAACCTAAACCTATAACCTAAATTCAATTTCCTAAACCTTAACTTATAACCTAACCTAAACCTAAACCTCTAACCCGAACCCGATTTCCTAAACCTAAACCTTAACGTATTCTCAAATCCCTAAAACTAAACCTACACCTAATCCTAATCTCAACTCCCTAACCTAAACCTAAACCTAAACTTGAAAACCCAAACCTAAACCCTATCCCGAACCCGAACCCGATTTCCTAAACTTAAACTTATAGGTTATAAGTTAGGTTTAGGTTAAGGTTTAGGTTTTAGATTTAGGTTATAGGTTTTAGGTTTAGGTTTAGAGTATTTTTTTTTAATGATGTTAAGCTTATATGTATTTATGTGTGAATGAATGCGATGTGGATAAGATTGTTTGTTTTCGGATGAATGTAGTTTATGTTTGGATGGATTTACTAGTTTGGGTTTAGATGGATGTGAATGTGAATATGATGAAATATATTATATAACAGTTGTATATCAGGATGAATATAATGAAATATATTGTAATAGGTGTATATCTGAAATTTTGTGTTGGAATACTTTTTTTAAAAAAAGAGACTTTTAACTTTGAAACTTTTCGCAGCTAAAAGTTTTGCAATATTTTTAGCGACGAAAATTTTCGTAGCTAAAAGTTATGAAAATGTTTTTAGCGATGAAAATTTTCATAGCTAAAAGTTTTACAAAATATTTTTAGCAACGGAAATTTTCGTAGCTAAAAGTTATGCAAATATTTTTTAGCGACCAAAATTTTCGTAGCTAAAAGTTTTGCAAAATATTTTTAGCAACAAAAAATTTTGTAGCTAAAAGTTTAACATTCATTTTTTAGCAACGAAAATATTCGTCACTAAAAGTTTTGCAAAAGTTTTTTGCAACAAAAATTTTCTTCACTAAAAAAACTTTTAGCGACGAAAATTTTCGTCGCTAAAAAGCTTCCATTTAGTGACGATTAAAATTTTTCGTCGCTAAAAACCATTTGCTTCGGACTTTTAGCGACGAAAATTTTCGTCACTAAAACTTTTTAGCTACAAAAATTTAGCTTTTAGCGACGAAAATTTTCATCGCTAAAGGTGAGATTTCTTGTAGTGATTTAGATATAGAGTGTGCACTCTCATACTCGAGTTACTACCCATGACTCGTACTCCAAGTATACTTAAATTGATAATTTATATAGTTGCTTGGAGGCATAGCTTAATGCATTCTAAGTTCATCCACAATTCTAACATTCACACATCCATACATATCATATAGTTTCACACATTTCTATTAATCACTACCATCTCATTCTCAAACCACTTCATCTAACTGATAACTCAAATAAGTCCATCCATTTGGGACTTTATTCAATCATAATATCAACAACCATCCAGTGTAAATGTCTATTAACAAATACGTTAATAATTTCTAATCATAAATGAGTAATATAAAGAGATCTTAAAGTTCCTGATCATCAATTCTTGTTAAACAATCCATTTAATCAGCTCATCGCAATAAGTTCATCTTTAGATAAGTATCGCCGTTGATCTTGTGGGTCATCCGCCATTTGGGCCTCATTCTTTGGTACCTGATTTATATTTCCAATCTCGATCACCTCTGTATGATTCAACAAACATCAGCTAGCCAAGCCTAGTGAGTGAACCCATCATGGTTCATGCATGAAACAATTAAGATAGCACATAACAACAATTAAATTAAAGAAATTTAGAAATGGACATGGATGCAAAATTGCATGAGATGCATGCATCAAGTGGGATAATCATACACTTACTTGGGTTAGATATCCGTCAACTAGCATTACACTTGACAAGCTTCTCTAGGAATGGTGGGCATCCAGTAACAATTCTACCAGGAAACCATTCAAGGAGATCCCCTAGGAACCCAAGCACAAGGTGTACATGCAATTCATCTAGAGCAGGCCTCTAAGAATCAGCACGGGAGCACTATGCAATGCATGTGATGCATGCTCAATGCTCAATGCATCGACATATCCAAATTGTCATATACATCTCTCTATATAAGTAGAAACTCTAATTTCATGAATGTAATGATAGACATCTTCATATATTCAATTCACAGTAATAGTTGCTCATTACAATATTTCATACTTCAATAAATTAATCTTAGCAAGCCATTACAACAAATATGGCAATCATAACAAATCCATCTTAACCGAAATAGAGATGTGGTATGTTGGGATTCATTGACCTGTATTTGGTATAAATAAATTTGCCAAATAGTCGTACATGTTTAAATCCAAGATTCCTAATACATAATTTAGACCAATTGTGAATTTGATATAATCGTTCCATTTAATGGGGCCCACCTTTGATCAAATCAAGGTGACCCTCTATCATTCATAATTTGGTAATTAATCTGGGGTTATATATGTATATTATAACGTAATAATCCAATTATCACATTCTAATATCTAATAGATCAATCCAAGAATCTGTTGATCGAACCTATCGGTTAATCAAACTTCCTCAATCGAATCAATCTCCAATCAATCGAATCGAGAAAATCAAGATTAAAATAGTTTTTTCGTTGGACCATTTTAAACATTTTCGATCGATCAAGTCTGATTGATGCTCCATTGATTAAATCAAACATAAATTGATCAAATCGGAAAAATCAAAATTTTATAGTTTAAGTTTCTAGACACATTTTGACATATTTCGATCAATCGAAGCTCCCTTTGATCGAATCGATAGAGGTCGATTATGCTTTGTTACATGATCGATTTTTGCAAAGTTTGGAAATTTTTCTTGTTTTTAAGTTTTAAAAAATCTAACATACTCATAGGTTAGATCTGAACCATCCAATGATTTTCTCACCATCGAGTTATAGAAAAATCATAGGATTGTTCAGATCTAGACCATCTTAAGATCCACAATCATCATATGGCATGCATATTCATATATATATAGATATCATTATTGTTATCCTTTGATCCCTGTGGATAATCCAATGATTAGATCGATCTAAAATTTTGGGTAACATCCCAGATATAACCTAGAATCAATATCAATGCTTTATATCAATCTAATACATTAGAAAATCTATCGAATCAACAAATATGCGAAACCATGACTGGGATTTACTCCAATCATTGTGGCCCATTTGGTGTTCAGATCATTTTAGAATTTGAGGCCGTGGTATATTTTGACTTTAGGAAACATATGATCTAAAAGAATCTTAGCTAACACCGCTAGACATACCATGTTAACCTCTACAATAAGAGATCTCGCTTAAAACCTTCATCTATTATCAAAACTTCTCACATATCAAAGCAACAAATGCAAGGTCGATCTACCCCATTCATGGCATAGATCTGAGGGTTATTAATCAAAGGCGTAAGAAAATTTATAAAAAGAAAGGTTAGGAACCTACCAGCGAGGGCTTTTCTCCACAAGCCTCCCCTCTCTCATACTTTCTCTTTTCTCTTTTCCTTAGGGTTTTCATAGGAGAGTTCTCTCTATGATCCCTTCTTATAGAGAGAGAAAAGCCCCGGATCTAGAAACTTCTTATCCAAATGAGCTCATTTTCCTAATCTGAAAGTTTTATCAATTTGGACAAAAAGTTATTTTAACCTAAAGTCGCAATGACACAAGTCGATCGTCCAACCTCTCCTTTATCTAAGAGTCTCTACTAGTGTGCTAAGTAATTTATTTTTGTTATTAATTACAAAATTTAAATTTAAATTTAATTAATTCAGGATTTTATATGAGTAAAAATTTAGGGGCGTTACAGGCTAATCCTGGGCTAGGGAAAATTGATATTTTGAATAGGCGTGAGCCAACAATAGGCTTGTTCATTGTCGTCCATTGTTAGTTATTTGGACCTCTAGTTGGATTGAAACTCAATGTCATAATGGGTAACCTATATGCTAATTTTGATGGTGCAATGGTGCTTAAGATGCATGGCAGGTGGTTGATCGATAGAAACTGCTTATAATGTTTCATGTTTTTCCTAGCCTATGCTTTAAATTGGTGTGTTTCTTGTTGTCTGAAGCAGATTGCATGGTGCCTATGGTGATGTGGGGCTCACTGTGATGTATATGTGTTATATCTATATTGCCCATCCATTTTGTGAGCTTATTTAAGGGCATAAGCCCAAAAATTGAAGAAAATCCAAAGCTCAAGTGGACCACACCACTGGAAACATTGGTGATTGAACGCCCATGATAAAAACTTCTTGGGGGCCAAAAAAGTTTTGGATCAAGCTCATATTTGTGTTTTCCCTCTATCTAGATTTGTGAGACCTTATCAACATGTTAGATGGCAAGTGAGCATCATGGGGGGCCCTGGGAAGCTTTTAATTGTGTATGTCAATTATACCCACCATTTTGTGTGGTGTGGTCCACTTGAGGTTTCAAGCTGCTTCATATTTTTAGGCTCATCCTCAAAATGAGGTGGTGACATGGATGGACAATTTGGATATAAAACACATACATCACAGTGGGCTCCACAGAGCGCTGGTGGAGTGATAAAAAAGGTGGAAGCATGTTATCTGTAATTCTGTTGGTGAAAATTAAGGGCTCGTTAGCCATCTCTACTAATAAGAGCTTATTTGCTTGGTCTAAATAATAATAGCAATAATAAGCCCATTTTGAAAGTAGACTATTTGATGATGCTCTAATTTTATCATTTAAGTTTTAGAAACTAACCAAGAAGCTCTTAATAAATAAATGGTGGAGATATCACTTATTTTTTAAGAGCTTAGTTAGCTTACATAGGTAGGCATTTTTAGCTTTTTCTTTTCTTTTCTTTTTTGATAAGCTTGTCCTTAAAATTTTCAAGTAATTCCCATGACGAATGACCTAAATTGAAGGTGGAGCCCAACATGATGAATGGTCCACATCAAGGTGGACCCACATAATGTACATTCACATTAAAGGTGGGCCCCAAATGATGATAGCCCACATCAAAGGTCGGCCCCACATGATGATAGCCCCACATGATGGATGATCCATATCAAGCTAGCACCTCCTGATGGTCGGTCCACATCAAAGGTAGGACCTACATGATGGATGGTGGACATTGAATGTTGGAACACATGATAGAAGGTTGACATCAAAGGTGGTCCCACATGATGAACAACTCATATTGAAGTTTGGGTCTCACATGATGGGCGGTCTACAGTAAAGGTGGGACCCACATGATGGGTAGTGGACATCAAAGGTGGATCCTATATGATGAATGACCCACATCAAAATGTAACCCCATATGATGGACTATCCACATCAAGTGGGCCCCATGAAAGACCCGTATCCTAGTACCATACCTTTCGTCCAACTACCCGCGATGTATAGACAGCATTTACATGCGACCTTAAGTCGCATCCTGAAGATTGGAGTCGACTCGACTCGAAACTTGCACCATTACGACCACACCGTCACCACGGTTCCAATGCGATGACTAAGCTAGGAGTTGTGGGCCCGCATGTATTTGAGGAAACACCGTGCGTTGGGGAATTTGAAAGATTCCTATTGGGAGAGAATCTCTACACTTCCTAGCTATGCCTAGCCTATGCCTAGCTTATGGGTCATCATAGCCTAGCCACCCATGCCTATCCCCCATCATTGCTAGCAACCATGCTTCCCTCTCTCTCATCCAACTCAATTCTCCATCATTACTCACCATCATCACTCCTCTTACATCTCTTACAACCCATCATAGCTCCCATCCCATGCCTTCTTACTCTACCCTTCTCCCTCATTTCTCTACCATTTCTCTAGCAACCATTGTAGAGAAAATCCAAGGAGGGAAGGAGAACCCCAAGCTCAGCCCATTTCCTACCCCAATCTCATCATCCAAACCATCCAAATTCCATCTTCCACAATTGAAGAAGAAGCCTAGGAGCTAAGGAGTTCAGGAGACCAAGAAGGAGATCAAGATGTGGGTGTTCATAAGGTAGATCTTTCATTTTAATCCATGGGACAAGTGGGGCTTACCGGTTAATGGTAGAGATCCCATTTTGGACCCAAGGTATGTCCAATGGCCCACCATGATATGCACATGAATTCCATGATGGGGCCATTCTCCATGGACCCCACCATGATGTTTTATTTGATGTCCATCTTGCAAGAGGTCATCTAGACCTTGAGTTTGTGGTGGGGATAATCCCCACCTTGATTTCCTTTTTTGAGGGCCCACATGTTTTGGAACCCATCTTGATGTATGTATTATAACTCAAAGGGAGCTCATAGTGGCGGAGTTCCTTCCACCATGTGTCTTTCTCTCTATCTATTTCCTTTTTTTTGCATTTTCTGTTTGCTGGAATATTTCTAAGTACCTATCTGCATTGCATGTAGGCCTCTTCAACACCTTGTGGTGGGCCTCACACTCTTTGGTTAAGGGTATCACTATGAGGGATGTTTAATTATTCTATAAGTGAGCTAGGATGCCTCACATTTTTGTCAGGAATAATCCTCAAGTGGTTGAAAATTGTTCCCTAAGTTGTGATAGACCCTATTGCCGAAAACTGTCTGATTATTTGTTTTTTGTACCAACTTTGGGCCTCTGTAGTGGACCACACGCTGGAGATATGAGTAGGTCACCACTTAGAATCTTTAACCTATACCAAGGCATAGATAAATAATATTTTACTCAGCTAAATCAGACCCCACATGATCAGGGAGTGGACCCCAAAATGTGGCCAGGCATGGTTGTGTAGAAAATTAAAGTACTTATGTTTGGCCCTATACCAAATATTATGTATGCACAACTAGTTGGTCCCAGCTTATAATTTTTAAAGTACATATATAGTACTACTAAGGGCACCAGATGACACACTGAAAGGTAGTCCTTTATGATCATGGGACATACTCAAAACCGGGCCAAAACTAATTTTGCACTGTGTTTCCTGCACATTTCCTCCAAGTACCCATATTTGGGACATCACCGTAAATTGTATACACCCAACCAATGAGGCTTGCCTTATACCTATTAAAGCCCATACATAGAGCTATCAGATGGATCCCTCCTTTCATCATATGTGGGTCCCACATGATCGTAAGTTTGAATTGAAGATGGCCAGAAACCAACATTGCACAAAAACCTGTTTGACGTAAAATTTATGTGGGGCCACGTCAGTATGGTCCACCACCTTCCTAAAGCATTTAAAGTAGCATCTGAATTTTGAAAAATAACTCTCAGGTGTTGTTGGGCTAAAAACCTTAAGTGGCTATCTTGTATGGGCCTTACCTTTCATGTAATGAGGACCACTTAGCATGTTTTGTAAGTGGGTGTTATATAACTTGTAAAAATATTTAGTGGGGAGACCTTGCTATCTATCATGATGCAGGTGATTGTGTTCACCCGCTGTTCATTTGGTAGGGCCCATCTGAAATGTGTAGGCCCACCTTATGTATGTGTTTTATCCAGGCCGTCCATTCGCTGGACATCCAGCAGGCCCCCAGGCTGATGGGTTGGATGTCCAGCAATCGGCTTACCATGTTGTATGTATTTTATCCATGCTGTCCAGCGTGTGTGGGGCCCATTAGTGCCTTGTGGGCCCCCCACACCATGATGAATGTGATACACACGCTGTCCATTCATTTTAGGACCATGGGCCCCATTACCTTGAGAGGCCTACCCTGATTTATGGATCCTATGCCGAACCATGGGCTGCCTTATGAGGCCCATCATGATGTATGTGTTACTTGTACACTGCCCATCCCTTTCATCGAATAATATAGGGTGAAAGTGCCTTGGTTTGTCAATTAGCATGAGTGTTGAGTCAGCAAGTCCAGTGAGCCCCACAGGAAAATCATTCAAGCGTCTGCCTCAACCGGATGTGTGCTACGAACTCGTCAAAGGTAAATTAAGCCTCATATCCCATGTCCCAAAAACACCCAGGTATATAAAAACCTTAAAATGAGTAAAATAACATAGGTGTTTGAGTATGAAGACTTATCTTGCAAAATAAGAAAATGTCTAAGTTTTCAAACTTTCTCGATATATCGATAGCACATCGATGTGATCGAACACCTGTTATTGATGTCCTCGGAAAGTGCTCGATATCATCGAATTGAGGACATCTCATGTCCAACAACTAACTTGATCCTGGACAACATTCTCGATAAATCGATGGACTCTTCGATATCATCAAAATTCAAATATCGATAACATCGAGACAACTCGATATAATCGAATTCTGGCTAGTTTGTGTCCAGCATGCTGATAAGGAAAATATTATATTTATCGATAACTCGAAGCGAGCCTTGATTCCATTGGAAATCAAATTCTGATGATATCGAGGGTCCTCCGATGTTATTGAATTCGGACTAAACTAGTCCAGCGGGCTTAATAGAAAAATCCTTTGGAAATGACCGAGGAATCGATGATGTCTCGATATGATCATATTTTAAATATCGATGAAATCGATGTATGCTCAATATCATCAAAATCGATCAAAGATTATCCAGCAAGCTCTTTTGAAAGTTATGTGGAAATGATCGATGTATCAAACATATTGTCGATGTAATCGGAAGTCAAACTTCAATGACATCGACGCATGTTCGATGACATCGATCCTATGGTAGAAAGTTTCAGGTATATATTTCAGTGAAGTTTGTATCATCGAACCATGCTTCGGTAGCATCGAAAGTATATGTTCGATAATATTGAAGTAGGCCTGATGATATCGAACTCAGTCAGAATCTGACATCTTTATTACCATTGGAACTTTTTGTCTATTTAAGGAGAGCTTGTTCTTGGTTGCTGGATTGAGAAAAAAAGAGAGAGCTTTGAGAGAGTAACTACATATCATCTAACTTAAGCCCTTTTTCTCATGGGAGTTCATTCCTCAATCCACCCTCTTCATTGATATTCAATAGAGTGAATTGGTGAATGAACTTCCACATTCAAGGATCTTCCAGATACCACCTTAATAGAATATCATTGAGCTAGGATCCCTTGAATGCCTAAGATCTTAGAATTACTCTATCTCTTCAATGATTATCATTTAATAGAGTAATTACCAACATAACCTTGACCCAACCCATCGCCATACATCGGAGCACCATCAACGTTGCGGTTCAAGGGAGTTGAAGATTCTTCGTCATCAAAGGAGGAGATCTTCATCAACATGCTTAATGGGGCTCATCTACTTATCTGTAAGTCACTAGAGTCCAGAGACACTGCTGATCATTCCTTTGTGTAGGATTGGGTCACAAGTGATTCTCACCTATTTCAAGTCCTCATAGGAGGCCTCTGATGAGAGAGTACGTGTGGGTGTTGTGTGTTGACACTTGCTCTTGTAGAGCATAAACTTAGGTCCTTAGTGTAGGTCCTTAGCCTGTGTGGCCTAAAAGTTAGGTTCTTTATGTGGATCCTTTACTCTTGTGTAGGGCATAAAACTTAAGTGTTGTGTGTTGACCTTTGCTCTTGTGTAAGGCATAAGCTCTAAGGTCCTTGTGTGGATGCTTGGCCCGTGTGGCCTAAAACCCTAGGTTCCTTGTGTGGATCCTTTGCTTCTGTGTAGAGCATAAAACCCATATGCTGTGTGTTGACCCTTGCTCCTATGTGGGGCATAAACTTGTGTCTCGTGGAGACATGTGTAGGTTCCTTGTGTAGGTCCTAGAGTCGACCTTGTGTAGGTTGTGAAGGTTAGAGGTGAACCTGATTTAAAACCTCCTTTAGTGAGATCCGGTACACTTAAAGGGTTGAGTGCATCCGCCGGAAGTAGAGTAGGCACGTAGCCGAACCACTATAAATGACTGTGTTTGGGATTGATATTTTCGCCTTACTATTTGTGTTTACTTTGAATGTTCTCATAAAGCATGCTAACATGATTATTTAGAACTGATAAGAATCACATCCCCTACACACATAGTCGCATCGTTCATTTATCATAGACTAGGATTGCATACTGTTTAAATACTGAATAGTCTTATGATTGGATCCTCTACTTGGCTTTGAAGCCATTAGAGTTAAATTGAGGTCATCTTGATAGTTGTTTGTTAAATCTGGATTTTGATAATGGGATTTTAAATCATCATAAAATTTTATAAAGTCCTATTCACCCCCCTCTAGGACACTTTGACCTATTCCTACTTCTACTAAAGCGCTCATCACCACAATTTCATAGGGGCCGTGGGCCCCATTGAGGTTTAGATTTTTAAACCTAAGTAGACCGCACACTAGGAGGCACTAGTGGTTAAATGTCCACATTGTAAGCCTCCCTAAGGCCCATTGATAAGCCCATTTCCACCCTTACCTTATTGGGCTATCCCAAATCGTTGGGCCCCTATTGATGATAGTGTTACCCATTTTCCCTATTGGGCTACCCCAAACCGTTGGACCCTCATTATTGATGATGCTTTCTACCATACCTTATACGAGAGTACATCATCATCCCTTACCATAGATGGAAGAATATGTGGTATCAGGTTTGGTATATCCACTGTTTAAAGCCTATCTTGATATTTGGACTAGATCCGCCATCCTTTTGTGGACCCCATCATGTGTTTAGGCCGATTATTGTTTATATCTGATAATCATGCTAGTGTACTTAGTCTAATAGGACACACTGAGAACATGCTTAATATAACATCATGATACATGCCCATACGCATCATTTGTATGCATGTGAGGAATGATTGATCATAGTATATGCCATTGGGCTGAGATGTTTATTGGACTCCTTATGAGATGGAGTTGCCCCACATGAGCGTGGTACGTACAGGTTTGATGCATGACTAGATGGTATGACTCATGCATATCGCATTTTGTATGACATGGTCATTGTAGGCCCTAGCGACATCAGGGCTTTTGCCTCCACAGACATATTGTGGATGACAAGATTGGATATCGAAAATATTTGGTTCTAGCACTATGGGCACTTAGGATGTCCTTGGGTGAAAGTCCTAGAACCCTTATGGTACCAGGAGGATGCTCTAACATTGAGACCGAGTAGATAACATGAGCGCCCGAGTGCCGAATACTATTAGGCGGCGTCTTCCACTGATCGTGGTCGGTTAGAAGGGGATGTGGCCTTATTCGCCCAAGGGTAGGGGGCAAAACTAAGCTGAGTTTGACTAGCTCTTAAGTGGGTCCGCTATCGACGAGCCAGGTAGATATTGGTAGACTACCGGCCAGGCGGGCAGTGAGGTCTTTTCTACTTGCATGGATGCGCGTCCAGTTGGGGCAGCAATCTAGTGTATAATGTACTAGACCTCGATGATATTCCAGAGATGAAACTGTACTGATATGTGGATCTTGATGAGGACTGGCATGCTTGCGTTGCATCTTACATATGACATTGTCCACGTAGGCCTTGCATCGCATAGCCTTGGTATGGTTAATAACATTCATGGACTTGACCAGTATTTCTGCTTACTCTGATATTTGTATGATTAGCACATGCATTGCACACACATACACCACCCTCTAAGCTTCGTAGTAAGCTGATGCACGACCGTTGCGTGCAGGTGATGCGAGGACATAGCTGTGCTAAGGCAGGAGTGTGTGGCGACTTTTTTAGAGATTTTGTTATTTATGTATTTCCCTTTTAGCTCTGTAATCTAATGTTTATATTAATGGGTATGTGATGACGATGCTTTTCTTGTGATTTGGGTATACTTGTGGTTATGTTTTTTTACAAAAAAAATCATATTGAAAATCCTCCTTGTAGGATCCCAGGATCAGAATCTGGCATATGGGTGTCGGGAGCCGAGAATGGGGTACCACGAAGGCTGTCAGCACCAGATTCGGTGATTGAAAATTCTGTGAGCTCGATTTCTGAATTTGGGGCGTGACACCCCACGTGATGGGAAATCCACAACAAAGGTGGGACCTAAATGACGGATGTCATACATCAAAGGTGGGTCCCACATGATGGATGGCCCATAGAAAAATGTAGCCCCACATGATGGATTAAACACATCAAGTGGGCCCCACATGATGAATGGTCCACAACAAAGGTGGGACCCACATGATAGATGGCGAACATCAAAAGTGTAGATATTTGGGGCATGTTCTGTCTATAGTGAGATCCACTAAAACAACCATCTGAATTGCTCTTATAATGGAGTTGTTGTAATTTTTAAAAATGACGTCAACTACTACTAAAAAAAACTCTTATTTGAACATTCTACCAAACTTGCTTATTTCAAATAAGAGTTTTTTTTTTTTTAATAGTTTTGAAAAAGTGATTTACCCAACAAGCTTATTTAAAACAAGAGTTAGAATAAAAAGATCTTATAAGACTAGTTGTTATTAGAAAAGCTATTATTGTTTTGAAGTATAGATGTTAAACAACCCCGTTGAAAATTTATGTTCAATCAAAAACACTAGGCCACAACTATTGTATAAATCTGAATCAAAATCAACAAAAAACATATAAAAATATCCCTTCTAATTTCAATTACCCCTCCTGTTGGACAAAAACGGAGCCTTATCGCCAAAATTCTAGAAGCTTGGTTGCTTGAAGCCAACTCGCACTGTTTTCTATAGATGGTGTAGATATTTGCTTTAAAAAAATTTTAACAACCAAAATAATGGACATTAGATGGTCCTATCCATCAAAATTTTCAGTTTCCCACACTAATCAAAATGGTTGTGACCATCCAAAGTAGGGAAAACTATTTAGATGGTAATTAATTAAGTTTGATTTCGACTATCATACTGTCCAAAGTAGGGGAAACTATTTAGATGCTAATCAATTGATATATCTTCATTACTCATGTTATGTGAAGATATTGCTTTATGTTAGAGTTTCTGCTCTTATCTTAGACCAATATGATGCAATCCCAAGCCACAACAAAACCGGATCAACCCTAAG
This sequence comes from Magnolia sinica, assembly GCF_029962835.1. NCBI lineage: Eukaryota > Viridiplantae > Streptophyta > Magnoliopsida > Magnoliales > Magnoliaceae > Magnolia > Magnolia sinica. The sequence goes on from NC_080581.1 coordinate 33,198,847, forward strand.
TATTTGAAATTCGGATCTAATGCCACCGTTAATCGCACTTTATGCAAGCATGTTCAATGAAGTTAGAATAATTACAATAAATAGAATAACCAAAACAATCAAGCAAGAAAACACATAACACACCTATTTTATGTGGAAAACCCTTACAGGAAAAATTCATGATATAAAGCGATGGAAATCCACGATAATCAAAACTCTTAGAGTTTATACCACTCACCTTCTTCAATTATAGAAGAAACATGATCTCCCCTTGTGATACGCACTTAAGAAAACCCTAACCTCTTGAGAAAATCATTTCCCAATCCCTTACAAGTGTCTACAACCCTCTCACCTCGTAAAACACTTTCCCTTAGAGAGAAAACATGTGTCCATCAAGCCCTAATCTAACATGGACTTAAATACCCCAATTTGCGTTAATCTACGTAACTCGTCGATCGGACTTAATGGGACCTTCGGTCGGACCGAAACAAATTGACTTACACATATCAGTCGAACAAAAAATATGCAAATCTTTATAGAGTGCAAACTAATATTCACCCATTAATTCAGTTGGATCGATGGGATACCAGTTGAACCTACAATGACCTTCTATACACTATCAGATTGGTAAAATACAAGGCATCCCACAAAACAATCACCACCTTGACTTACATTTTACCAAGTCACCTCGAAGATCTCCTGTGAAATCTCTACCTTGAGCGTAAACCATTCCCTACATTTTCCATCTAGAACGCAACTCCATTTGCACCCTTGTATAAGGGTGCCCGATCTCCTCAATGGTTGGAGAGATTGATCAAACAAAAGAAATACTTCCGGCTTCGTCAACATACTTCAACATTCTCATCCATGTGAATCTTATAAAATAGAATCTCTCCTAAAGTAATGAGTTCTTATATCTTGTGGAACCTCACGTTGATGTTCCTGGTTCTCATGTGATACATCTAATTCATCGGTAGATGAATGACACTCTTACTATTGCAATACAACTGAATTGTCTCATACTTCAACCCTAGTTCTCTTATTATACTTTTAAAGCAAAATGCCTCCTTTGACACCTCTATCACAGCCATTTATTTTGCATCACTTGTAGACAATGTTGTCGCAAACTGTAACATAGATCTCCAATATATCATTTTGCCTGCTAATGTGAAAACATATCATGTAGTGAACCTCCTATTGTCCAAATCACCTGCATAATCCAAATCAACGTAGCCTACAACTCCACCTGAAGCTCCATGTCCCCCGAACATGATCCCAGTACCGATTGTGCCCCTGAGATACCTTAGAATCCACTTAATAGTATTTCAATGCTCCTTTTCTGGATTCGTCATATATCTATTGAACACATTAATTGCCTGTGAGATATTCAGCCTTGTGCAAACCATTGCATACATAAGACTCCTCACTACACTTGCATACAACACCCGTGACATATCTCAAATCTCTTCTTTACTTGAACACGACCTAACTAATAACTTAAAGTGACCTACTAGAGTTATGCTAACTAGCTTAACACCTTCCATGTATAACCTCTCTAACACATTTTATACATATTCCCTTTAAGACAACCATGGTTTACCAGACTCTCTATCTCTGTTAATATTCATGCTTGGGATTCTCTTTGCAGTGCCTAAATCATTCATGCCAAACTCCTTGCTTAACAGATACTTAAGAAAGAGTATCTCCTTGTCATTTACAACAATCAGCATATGATTAAGGTACTGTATTAGCAGAACGTAGGATCCATCCTTGAGCACCATGTAATATACTTAGCAATTGAACTCACATCTGATATAACCAATCTCCACCATGTAGGAATCGATCCACTTATACTACTACCTCAGAGGCTACTTCAGCCTATACACATGACCTTCCTTAGCAAGCTCCTCGAATCCTTTAGGCTTCACTTCCTCTAAGTTCCCATGGAAGAATGTCTTCTTCACATCGAGCTACTCCAATTCTGACATATGTTTCACGATCAAAGAGAAAACTTCATTGTAATATACTCATATCCTTTGCAAGTACCCCTTTACTACCAGTCATACCTCAAATTTTTTGCCCTTATTTCCTATTAATACTACCTTCTTCCTAAACACCCACTTGCACCTCATAGCCCTTTGAGTTTTGAAAGTTCGACCAAATCGCATGCTTGATTCATGTGTAGAGATTATATCTCTTGCTCCATGGCCAACATCCATTTATCGTTATACTTTCTAGATTTTGCATCTTAAAAGGTGGAGGGATCTCCACTCCTTATGAATAAGGCAAAAGAAACCATATCCTCGAACTCATATCAAACTGGGGCCCTGATGGTTCTTTTCTCTTTGTTCTTGGGTGTAGTCTCTTGGGTATCATGGTGATTGTTTTGATCGATTTCTTAGTCTTGTAAAATTTCACCTTCAGTAACTGGCTCAACTGGTTCCATTTGTAATGATAATTTCTCAAATTCACCATGTTTTTCTAACTTCTCTGCAACATCCTTATTGGCCTTTAACATTAATACATCATCAAAGATAACATCTACACTAATGACCACCTTCTATGAAACTAAATTCTAAAGCTTGTAGCCCTTGACACCTTTCTCATACCCGATAAGGATGTACTTCCTAAATTTAGGATCAAACTTTATCATTTATCCACTTTACACGCTAACATATGCTGGACACCCGAAGATCCTCATCATTGAGTAATCGACATCCTTACCTGTCTAGACTTTCTTTACAACCTTGGAGTCTAGCATTATATATGGTGACCTATTTACAATATATCATGCCATGTTAACCTCTTCTGCCTAGAAGCTTTTAGAAAACCCCATATGCAACCACATACTTCTCGCCATTTTCAATAGAGTTTTATTTATCCTTTCTACCACCCCATTTTGTTGTGAGGTCTCTGAAAGTGCCCTGTTTTGTCAATTAGCATGAGTGTTGAGTCAGCAAGACAAGTGAGCCCCATAGGAAGATCATTCAATCATCTGCCTCAATAGGATGTGTGCCTGAACTCGTAAAAGGTAAACTTAGCCTCACATCCCATGTCCCAAAACACCAGGTATATAAGACCCTTAAAAATGGATAGAACAACTTAGGGTTTAAGGTGAGAAAACTATTTTGCAAAATTAAGAAAATCTCTAAGTTTTCTTCCTTTGTCGATTTATCGATAAGTGGTTAGATGAAATTGAACTCTGTTATTGATGTCCTCGAAACTCACTCGATATTAGCAAAATGAGGACTTCAGATGTCCAGCAGCCACAATGAATCCTGGACTGAATTATCGATGAATCGATGGCATGTTCGATATCATCGACTTTCGAATCTCAAGTTCATCGAGATGGCTCGATAAAATCGACATTTGATCAGTTTGTGTCCAATATTTAGTTAAGGAAAATAATGTGATTTTTGATATCTCTCAGAGAGCCTCGATATCCTCAAAATTTGAACCTCAATGATATCAATGGACCTTCGATGATATCGGATTGGTACATAAATCTGACCAGCAAGCTTTCAGGTTAATTCATTTAAGTATTGAGGAGCACTCGATGATATCGACATTCAAATATCGATCATATCAAGACCAGGTCGATGTCATCGAAATAGGACATAAACTGTCCAGCAAGCTTATAGGAAAATTTTCTGAAAAGATCGATGAATCGACACAGTTATCGATATCATCAACATTCAAAATCAGATGATATCGAGGGATGCTCGATCATATCAATTCCTGTTAAGTTTCAAAGGCAATATTGCTCTCACATTTTTCAAATGTCAAGGAATCGAACCATGCGTCGATGAAATCGGAGTTCAAAATCCGATGACATCGAAGCATGTTCGATATCCTCGACCTGTTGGCAAAAAGGTTCAAAAGCATTTAACAGATTGAGTTCGTGTCATCGAGCGACAATTCAATGTTATCAAGAGTATACACTCGATGATATCGAAGCCTGTAAAAAATATGACTATTTTATTTTCGTTGGAACATTTTGCCTATTTAATGAGAGCTTGCCTTTGGTTGTTGGTAGAGAAAATAGATAGAGCTTTTGAGTGTTTAATTCAGATCACCTACCCTAAGCCTTTTTCTCTTGTGGGAGTTTATCCTCTAATCCACCCTCATCATTATTATTGAATAGAGTGGATTGGGGAATGAACTTTCGCATTCAAGGATTCTCCAGCTACCACCTTAATGGTAAATCATTGAGCTGGGATACCTTGAATGCATAGATGTTTGAAATCACTCCGTTTCTAAAATAGAAAAATATCTAATAGAATAGGATTCCAACATAACCTTGACCCAACCTGTCGCTATACATTGGAGCATCATTTGTGTTGCAGTTCAAGGGAGCTGAAGATTCTTTATCATTAAAGGAGGAGATCTTCATCAATGTGCTAAATGGAGCTCATCTACTTATTTGTAAGTCATTAGAGTCCAGAGACCCTACTGATAATTTCTTTGTGTAGGATTGGGTCATAGGTGATTATCACCCCATTTAAGTCCTCATAGGAGGCCTCCGATGGGAGAGTACGTGGGGGTGCTGTGTGTTGACCCTTGCTCTGTGGAGAACATAAACTCTAGGTTCCTTGTGTGGATCCTTGGCCTGTGTGGTCTAAAACCTAAGTGCTGTGTGTTGACCTTTTCTCTTGTGTAGGGCATAAACTATTAAGTTCCTTGTGTGGATCCTTGGCCCATGTGGCCTAAAATCTATGTGCGGTGTGTTGACCCTTGCTCTTATATGGGGCATAAACTTGTGTCTCATGGAGATAGGTTAGGTACCTTATGTAGGTCTTAGAGTCAGCCTTGTGTAGGTTGTACTAGTTTGAGGTGAACTTGATTTGAAACCTCTGTTAGTGAGATCCGGTACACTCAAGGGTTGAGTGTGTCTGCCAGAAGTGGAGTAGACACATAGTCGAATCACTATAAAAATGATTGTGTTTGGGATTGCTATTTACTTTTACTGCTTGTGTGATTTCTCTGAATGTTCTCATAATGCATATTTACATAATTACCTAGAACTAATTAGAATCACATCTCACATCCAGTCACATCCATCACGAACTATGTTATACATCTTGTTTATGTTTTGAATAGTCTTATGATTGGATCCTCTATTTGGCTTGGAAGCCATTAGAGTTACATTAAAGAAATCCAACTATTTGCATATTAGTTTAGGATGGGGTTGATAGGTTTTAAATCATCATAAAATTCTAAAAAGTCCTATTCACCCCCCTCTAGGACATCTTGGCATATTCCCACTTCAACCAAAAGCGGTCATTAATGGAATTTCAGTCTATAGAATTGAGAAATGCCTTATGATGTCATATTCCTTATAGACTTCTATAAAATCCACCTATCTGTACTCCATACCGTTATCTGACCTAAAACAGTTAACACGTTTTCTAATTTTCTTCTTTACTTCCGCCTTCTATTCATTGAACTTGGCGAACACCTCAAACTTGTTCTTTAAGAAATAGACCTAAACCTTCCTCGAGTAATCGTCTATTAATCTCACGAAGTATCATGCTCCTCCCATAAACGGTACTATCATTAGCCTCCATACATTAGAATGAATATAATCGAGAACCTCACTGTTAGAATATGTAGTAGTCTTGAATCTTACCCAGTATTGCTTCCCATAGATGTAATGCTCATAAAAATTCACCTTGCATGCCTTAACTCCATTCAACAGCTTCTATTTATGGAATTCCATCATGCCCCTCGCTCATATGCCCTAGCCACATATGTCACAGACTAGTGTTGTTTATGTCGGATTCTATATGTCGGCCTCACCTATAACCATGCTCCTAACTAACTTGTATAGATTTCCCATTTTATGTCCATTCATTAACATCATTGCACTTCTGATGACCTTGATTACGCCACTAGGTGCAGTGAATATGCACTCGTTTGTATCTAAAGCCCCCAAGGATATCAAAATTTTCTTCAAATCTAAGACATGCCTAACATCACCTAAAGTCTGTATGACTCCATTAAATATCATTACATTGATGGTCCATATTCCAATGGCCTTGCATGCTGCGTCATTCCCCATCAAATCACTTCCACCATCATGGGATTGTCGGAATCGAACAAACTTCTATCTGTGCACATATGATACAAACATCCTGAATCGAATATACATATATCTGAGAGATGAATCATATTTAAAGAGACTGAGAGGAGGTCTCCTTTTGAGCTCTCTTCCACTACGCTAGCCAATTCACATGTGTTCCTTTTACCCTTGCTTTCTAACTCATCCTTTCATTTATGACAGTATCTCTTGAAGTGCCCCTTTATGCCACAATAAAAGCTTCCATCTTAGAATTTGATTTCGATCTAGACTTTTTCTTCTTGTTAGACTAAGGTCGCTTCACGGATCTACCATGTCCCTGATCCCCTTTCGCAATTAACCCTTATGCCCGAGAGTCTTCATCGCTTAAATCCTTCCTCATCTCATTAGAAATGAGAGCCACAATAATTTGTTCCAGCTTCATTGTATTCTTCCTATACAACAAAGTAGTGATGAGATGATCCTATGATGTGAAAAGCGACGCTAAAAGTCGCACTAAGTTGTCTTCATCCTCAAACGTCACTCTGTGCCTTAATAACTCACTACAGACCTTTGGAAACGAGTTCATGTACTCTAGGAGATTGGATCCTTCCTTCATCCATAGCCCAAAAAGTTATTTCTTCATAAATACTTATTATTGAAGGATTTCACCATGTATGGATCTTTTAGTTTCTTACACATCTCTAAGGGAGATTCCTCATTCAGAACATTGTACATGACTTCATCGGATAGACAAACAGATGGTGCTCATAGCCTTCTCCTCAAGTTCACTCCAGTCATCATCTGCCATCTTCTTTGGTTTAGTATCCAAAAATGCCTTACTCAACCTTTGCGATAAAAGAATAGCCTTAACCTTTCGCTGTCACAAACTAAAATTTTTCTTTCTATTTAATTTTTATATATCGAATTTTGACCCTGATATCTTCATAGAATTCCCAAACATCCTTAAACATGACGTTCTAATACCACTTTATTAGAGTTCTAACACTTATCTCACACACTATGATGTAATCCTAAGCCACAACAAACTCGGATCAACGTTATGTATTAGAAATTTGGATCTAATACCACTGTTAATCTATGTGATTTACAGAAGCACATTAAAGAAAGATAGAGCAATCACAATAACTAGAATAACCAAATTAAACAAGCAAGCAAATACAAAACTCACTGATTTTACATGGAAAAACCCTTGTTGGAAAAAACCATGGCATAAAGCAATAGAAATCCATTATAATCAATGCCTTATAGTTTAGACCACTCACCTTCTTTGATTATAGATGAAACCCGATCTCCCCTTACAATGTGCACCTAGGAAAACCCTAGCCACTTAAGAAAGTCCATTCCCAAGCCCTTATAAGTGTCTAAAACCCTCTCACATCGTAAAACCCTTGCCCTTAGAGAAAACATACTTTCGTCATTAAGTCCAATAAAAAATGGACTTAAATACCCTAATTTGTGCTAATCTACATAACACATTGGTTGAACTGAAACAAACCGACTCACACATATCGGTCAAACCAAAAATGCACTAATCTTCACAGTGTACAAACTGAGATTCACCACTACATCAGTTGGACCGATGGAATACTGGTTGAACCGATAGTGGCCTTCTCCACACCTTCAAGTTGGTAGAATCCAAGACATCCCGCACAACACTTTAGCATGCTCAATGTTGAATGGGCTACCCTGTATTAACTCTAAATTCTCAGAATTAGCAAATTAAATGAGGTGGATATGGGGCATCGCTTCTCTCTGAAGAACTAACTTTTCAAGATGACGGAGGATGCGCAACATCGTTTTCGTACCTAGACTTGCTCAGAGTAGATAGCGCATTGCTTTTCTCAATAGACTTAAACTTCTTCCCACATTCGTGAAGACGAGGAGCAATTAGGAATTACAAGTCTAGTGGACAGTCAACATAAAATGAGAAAATTCATTTCCAATGGAGCCATCAGTGGAAGAAATTGTGAATTCATACATGTGTGCCATGTGTACAGTGATCAATGATAGTTGATTAATATGTAAGACTCCATCAGGTAGGCCAGACATGATCATTGTTTTAGATCTGACCATTGGATTATTTGCATTGAGCGATTCAGTAGGCCCCACTACAATTGTGATCATTAGAAATAGGTTTTGGGTGGGACACTTGAACCGTGTTCCCTATACACTATTATTAAGCCAGATATGGAAACCTATAGTATGGAGACCCTAGAGGAGAGAAGTTTGATGGGTAAGCTTCTCTATCCCTCTTTCCTATAAATACCTTAGTCTCGTCACCAACATAAGAGAGAATCACATAGTTTCATTAAGAGATTCTCATAAGGGTGTAAGGTGCAGAAGATCCTTTCTCTATAAATCACTACAAGATTACTTTGTCAAATCTCTATTATTGATGCATCGATGATCCGTCAATTTCAAGATATACAGTTAATAGTAAGTATCAGACTATCTATGCATTGAATTGGTAGATTTGCAATCAATCAAGGTTTTCTCTTTTATATCTTTCTTCATCAGATTTATGGGCGGGATTGCCATTCATGGAATGTGTTGATATTTGGCACCAGGAGTCTATAGCCAAATATCACAAATGTCGCAAATAGGGTTGCCTTGCTAGAATTCGTGAGCGTCGTGACCAGCCGCTTTGGGATTTAGATTGAAACCGTAATCATATAATGTTCTTCGTGCTTGCAATGTTGAACCGTAAAACCCTTGGATCCACACCCTACGTCTACGTTTTTTGCCTTCCCAATCAATGACTGTCACCCATCTTCACATTGGCCTATTGCCGCTATCAGTGTTTAGCGTTAATGTAGGATCTCTAATAACTGCTGATGCCCTGGGCCAGCGGTGTAGCCATTTATGCCGATGACCTCCTTTGAAGCTAAAGTCCCTTTAGCAGTTATCATATGGTGGAGCCGATCACGACAGCGGTGGGAGTTTTCGAACAAATATGTCATGGATTGTGGTGAGTTCTCTTTCTTTAAAAAAAAGACACCCAAAGCAACTCTGCTACCATGGTCGTCAGCCCTGCACCTATCACTTGTCCAGTGGCAATGGTAGATGCTTCCTTCCCATCTTTTCTTCGTCCACATCGGTGGTTAGTAAAGTCGGTTAGAACCCCATTTGGCATGGTTGCCAACCCTAGCAAGAAACCCACCAATCTTCCTCGATTGACCAAGGCGCTGGAACCAATCGATAGTCCAGATCTCCCATTCAAATTAAAAAAAAACTTTTGGTAGCCATGGCTGTGGTCGGAGATTGTTGTGCGATAGCTAGATTCCACCGAGGGAGATGGTGGCACATAGGGGTTCATTCGGCTATGGTGATAGTTGATAGTGGCTAGGTTTCAGCTCGTGAAGAAGTTGCTGTGTGGCTAGAGTTTTGGGAACAGTAGTTGAATTAGCTGCTAGTTGGGCATGACCCTAGGCTTTTAGAGTATTATGGCCCTACTGGTTTTAAGGCCGTCCATTGGGCTTTTTCCCAAGAACTTCTTTTGGGATTCAAGCCTAGTTATGATGAATCTAGGCCCATTTTTTGTGGTCCGATTGTCGACTATTCTAGGCCAGTTGGACTGTGCTTCCTTGAATGTTTTGAAATGGACTATGTTTTGGGCCTAGCTATGGCCCTCTTCATATAAGAGTGTGATTTTTTTTTTATTGGCATCAGGCCCAACATAGGGCATTTAAAAAAAAAAAAAAAAAAAAAAAAACTCACTCTTTCCTTGGATTTTATAGGGCCCACTTTAGTTTTTGGGCTTATTGTCCAACATGATGATCTAAACAATTGAATTAATATACTTGGGCCATTTCAGTATAAATGAAACCTAAATATTAAATGATAGTTGGTAGGTCTTTTTAGACGGCCTTAATAATTTAATAAATATGGTTAAATATATTATTTAGTTCTAATTTAACCCGAAATAGGGCCTTTACCCATTCCTCTTGGTTGATATTAAGTAGTTGACCATGAAGAATTTAATTCAACCATCACTTTAGAATATGTTTGAACCTGCGGGGTGGTCAACATCGACCATATTTTGGGTTGAATCAAATCTTTTGCAGAATGGTCCATTGTGGGCAGGACCATATAACAATCATTGAGTATGGGAGTAAGAATTGGAACTGGTTGTGTTAGCCACCAAAGTGACCTCAATTGGCAAAATTTTTTGCTTTCAGACTCCAGGATATGAAATTTAGTGACCATCTATCATAAGATTGCATTCAGTCAAGTTGCATTTGTGTCCATAGAAGGCGGTGATCAGAACAAAGAGGTATCATTGTTTTGTAAAATGCGAGTAGGGTGAAGTGATTGGTGATGGTGATATAAGTTTGAGAGATTCATTTTGCTCAAAGGTGATAAATGTCTTAGATTTACTTACCTAGCATTGGTCAGCTTCATGTTTAGTATAGCCTCTTGTATGTCGTAATTTCACCTAAAGGAGGAGTCACGATGATACGTTGGGCTCTTGCCAAACTTTGATGATTTAGGCCCATCATCATTCTCGGTTATTTAATTGAAGGCCACACTCAATCAAATGTTAGTACATGTATGATGTTTATGCTTTATATTCATGTAGTATTATGTGGGACTTGTTTATTTATTAATGTGAGTGGCATGCTTTGTATGTCCAGCTATGATTGTTTTCAATGTTCCAAACCAATGCAATTCCATTCAGTTTCTTACTGGGTCTAACTACTATAAATGGAAATCGTTTGTTGAAATAGTCATAAGCTGCATGGACTTGGGTCTGGCCCTGGGGGAAGTCGAGCCTCCCATTCCATCTGACTCCAGTATGGAATTAGAAAAGGCTTACTACAAGGCCTGCACTAAGTCAAATAACATATGTCTCAAGATCATAAAGAACTCGATTCTTAAGACCATATAAGGTATCAGGTCCAACACTGAGAAAGCTAAAGAGTTCCTGACTGAAATAGGGAATTAATTCATGAAGTCAAATAAAGCTGAGCTAAGTTAGTTTTTGCATAAGCTTACTCAAGCCACCTATAATAATCGAGGAAATACCAGGGAATCATTGGTGGATTGTCTGATGTGGTGGCTAAAATTCACACATTGGGCCTTAAGACTGATGATGAACTCTTGATTTTCTTGGTTCTGAAATTCCTATCTCCACAGTTCGGTCAATTCCAAATCAGCTATAACATCTAAAAGGAAAATAAACATTAAATGAACTGATATCTCAGTGCATTCAGGAGGAAGAGAGACTTAGAAGGTTGATCAAGACATAAAGTGTACACCTAATGATATCTGTTAAAGGATAAAAGGGGAATAAGAAAAGAAATCACAATTCAGGAAAGCATTCTACGAGTCCTGTGGGTGGCAATTAGCCTAACTCTGAGGGAAAAACAAAGAAGAAAAAGTGAGGTCCTAAAGATGGTTGCTTACTTCTACAAGAAGCCTAGTCATCAAAAGAAGGATTACAGGTAATTTAAAGAATGACACATTTTTAAGTGTAAGAATCAAGTTTTAGTTTGTTTTGAATCGAATTTAGCTTATATGTCCACAAACTCCTAGTGGATAGACACTAGTGTAACTATTCACATATGTAATTCCATGCATGATATGCTCCAAAGTCAGACATCAACTGATGCGAAAAAAATCGATCTACATGGGGAATGACATTAGAGTAGACGTGGAAGCTATTAGAGTATGTATGCTTAGGTTATCATCGGGACACTTTCTTCATCTAGTAAATACTGTTTGTGTGCATTATATAAGGCGTAATTTGGTTTTCATTTCTTTTTTAGACAAGTATGGTTATGAGTTTAAATTTAGAAATGAAAATTTGAGTATTTACTATGATTCAGTTGTGATTGGTTTTGGTAGTTTAGTTAATAACATTTATCAGCTAAATTTGCATGTTTCACATGTCTACAGCATTAACTCCTCACATGGAAATACTTAAGGCATCAAGTGAATTTTGGACCGTAAAAATTTCACCATGCTGTGGCACAGGCAATTAGGCTACATCTCTCGTGAGAAATTGAAAAAACTTGTGCATAAAGGAATTCTCCACTCTCTAGACTTTTCAGACTTTGGGATCTGTATGGATTGCATTATAGGTAAATAGACTAAAAACAAGAAAAAGTGTACCACTAGAAGCATGTGATTCTTGGAAGTGATTCGTATAGACATTTGCAGACCATTCCCTACAGCATATTGGAATGAGCAGAAATATTTTATCACCTTTATAGATGACTACTCTCGTTACGGGTACTTATACCTTATTAATGATAAGTCAGATGCCCTCGATACATTTAAGATCTATAAGCCTCAAGTTGAGAATTAACTCGATAGAAAGATAAAAGTCGTAGATCCAAGAATGGTGGTGAGTAGTACGGAAGGTATGACGAATCTGGGCATAATCTAGGGCCATTCATTTGATATCTACAAGATCATGACATCATCGCATAGTACACCATGCCTAGTACCCTAGAGAAAAAATGATGTAGCGGAAAGGCATAATCTCACCCCAAGGGACATGGTGCGGTTTATGACTAGTAATTCAACATTACTAGAATCTTTATGAGGTGATGCGTTGAATACAATGTGCATATCTTAAATAGAGTTCTAGGTAAGATTGTAATGAAAACTCCATATAAATTGTGGACAAGGCAAAAGGCTAGTTTATAATACTTTCACGTATGGGGTTTTCCTACAGAAGCCAAGCCGTATAACCTGCATGAAAGAAAACTTGATCATAAAACTATTAGTTGTCTCTTTATTGGATATCCAGAAAGATCCAAAGGATTTAGATTTATTATTCATCCTCTTCCATGAGAGTCATTGAGACTGTGAATTCTAGGTTTATTGAGAGTATTAAAGACAGTGAGAGCATGAACTTAAGAAATACTGTGTTTGAGGAAGAGCGGATTATGATTCCTACCACAATCGTTCAGAGTTACGTGGTTGTACATCCGACAACAAACCCTGAGATCCTTATGAATGAATATGTAGAGCCTCAAATACAACCCACTGATGAGGAAATAGAAAATCCAATTCAAAATTTTAAGCCTTTAAGATGATCACATAGAGAGAGAAGATCTGTGATTATAAACGATTACATCGTTTATCTGCAGGAGCATAAATTTGACATTGGAGCTGAAAATGATATTGTATCGTTTTCACTAGTAAAAAAAAAGTGTGAATTCTTCTCATTGATTCTATGTCATGAAGGATGAATTGAAATCCATGAGAGATAACAAAGCCCATGATCTTGTTAAATTGCCTAAAGGGATTAGGCCGATTGGTTATAAGTGGTATTCATCCAAGGGAAATATTGACAGGTATAAAGCCAGACTAGTTGCAAAGAGTTTCAGTTAATGTGAGGGCATTGATTTTAAGGAGACATTCTCATCTGTGTCTAAGAAAGACTCATTTAGGATCATTATGGCTCTTGTGGCTCATATGGATTTAGAGTTACATCAAATGGATGTAAAAATTGCATTCCTTAATGAAGATCTAAGTGACCACATATATATGGTGCAGATAGAAAGTTTTAGAGCAAAAGGCTCAGAACATCTAGTTTGTAAGCTCAAGAAGTATATTTATAAGTTGAAACAGGAATTACGATAGTGGTACCTAAAGTTTCATGAGCTTGTTTTCTTATATGGTTTCATTAAAAATACTGTGGATGAGTGTATATATGTGAAAGTCAGTAGAAGTAAGTTTATTATTTTAGTGTTGTATGTTGATGGCATTTTGTTGGCCGGTATTGTTATTAGACTATTGCATGAGACTAAGAAATTTCTATCTCAAAACTTTGAGATGAAAGATCTTGGTGATGCATCATTTGTCATTGGCATTCATACTAGTCGAGATAGATCGCATGGACTATTTGGCCTATCACAAAGGGCCTATATTGATAGGGTTCTTGAAAGGTTTAACATACAAGGTAATGCTCCTGGCCAAGCACCTATTATAGAAGGTGATAGGTTTGGCCAATTTTAATGTCCTAAGAATTTCTTAGAAAAGGACAAGATGAAAGATATTTGGTATGCATCAGTAGTTGGGAGCATCATGATTGCTCAGGTCTATATGCATCCGGATATTGCTTTTGAGGTTGGAATATTGGGCAGGTACCTCAGCAATCTATTGATGAACCATTGGATAGTTGTTAAGAAAGTATTGGGCTATCTGCAAAGGACAAAGGACTTCGCCCTCACGTATAGGAGATCCAACCATTTGTAGGCTTGTTGGATATACATATGCAAATTTTGCGGGCTATCTTGACAGCGAGAAGTCCACCTCATGTTATGTATTCATGATGGGTAATGGATTTGTAAGATCCATGTCCTTTGTAACACCGCTTATGCACACACGTGTCCCAACTTGCACTATTGATAGACCATACACTGCTCCCAAGCGCACCTAGAAACCCACCTGAGTGATTTTTCTAGGATAACCTTGAAACCTCTGTCATCTGGACCGCGTCGTTGCTGCAGTCGCCACAGCAAAAATCGTGTGTCAATCCGATTCTCCGTTAGTGAGATATGACATGTAAGTGTTGTGATGTATAAAGCACCTGTGATGTGTAAAGTACCCTTTGTTGTCAAATTTCGATGAGACAAAACAATTTAGAGTGTGACTTATTCATATGATAGAAAGTTCACCTTCAAGTGAAGCCAGATGGAAAGTTCACCTTCAAGATCATCATTTGAAGTTTAAAAGTGCAAGACATGAAGATAGTTCTATAAGGTTGAGATCTTCTTCAAGTTCAAGATCAAGCTTGTCATGCCCCAAACTCAGAAATCGGATTCATAGGAATCCCGATCGCCGAATCTGGTGCTGACAGCCTCCGTAATACCCCATTGTCAGCTCCTGGCGTCCATGCGCCAGATTTCGATCCTAAGATCTTACAAGGAGGATTTTTTTTTTGTACATTTAACTCAAAATAAGCATAACCACAAGATTACCCAATTCACAAAGACAACATCATCATCACATATCCACTAATATAATCATTTGAGTACAATGCTAAAGGAAAAATACATTAATCGAAAATCAAGCTCCAGAAGACCATTGCCCGCTCCAAGCTCAACACTGCTGCAACCTAACATCACCTGTACGCATCTATCGTGCATAAGCTTATAGAAAGCTTAGAGGGTGGTGTAAGTGTGTGCACAAGGTTAGTGCCAAGTATTCAATACAATGCCATCATCATATAATACCGAAAATACTGGTAATCCATAAACCGTACAACATCGAAATAAGTAGAAATACTGATAAAATCATGAATTATCAGAGTAAGCAGAAATATTGACAAGAGAAGGAATTATTAGAGTAAACAGAAATAATGACAAGATCATAAATCGTACGATAATAGAGTAAGCGAAAATATGGACAAGTTCATGAGTCAATCAATATCAGAATACGCAATATAGAATAGCTATGCAAATGAGGAGTCATAAAGAGCTAACTATCAAATGCCGAGGATGCGATGCAATATGCAATTCCTGATGAGTTCACGAATATCGTCAGCTGTATTTAGACCATATAAATGCAGAAACACAGTAACCTAAAATGCCATATGCCACAGATGTAATGAATATGTAATGCAAATGGGATGACCATACTGAAGCGTGAAGTTAGGATGATAATATGTAGTATCGCAGGCTATGGGGTCCATCACAAAGGACTTCTATCCAAACCAGTCCCATACCTAAATTTAGATAGTTAGATTCGATGCGGTAAACTCCTAATCTCAGGTTAGTCGCGCGCCCCAACCGAAATCCTGGCCATTACGAAGGTACATGTAACAAATAGTTGCACACCACCAGCCTGAGTGAATAGTGAATGAATGAGTATGCAACTCCTACTCAATAAGTCCACATATCAGTACAGTTCCTCTTTGGGATCATCACCGGGGTTTAGTACACTCCAAATGGCACTGCCGCTCTCCTAACCGCACAGTCCAAGTGAGCGTAAGAAACCTCACTATCTGCCTGGCCAATAGTCTGCCAATACCTATCCGGCACGTCGATAGTGGATCCATTCACGAGCTGGTCAAACTCAGCCTAACAATGCCCCTTGCTCTCGGGTAGGTAAGGCCACACCCCTTCCCAACCGACTACGACACAGTGAGGACATGACCTCCTGGTATTTGGCACTTGGGCGCTCATGTATCCACTCGGTCTAGATGTTGGGGCGTCCTCTGGTACCAAGAGGGTTTAGAGATTTTCACTCAGGGCCATTTATGACAGCCCGATGCTAGAATAAATTTTCAGTGTCCCGTCTGGCCATCCACGATATGCCTGTGGAGGCTACGGCCCTGATGTCACTAGGGCGTACAGTAATCATAATGCAGGATGCATGAGTCATACAATCCAGTCATGCATCAATCCTGCGCATGCCGTGCGCTCATGTGAGATAACCTCTGCCTATCAGGGAGTCTCATATCATCCGGCCCAATGACATATGCAATGGTCAATCACATCTCATAACAAACATGCAGATGATGCGTGTGGGCATGTATCATGATGCTATGCTGTCACATACTCATAATCGGTATCATCGATCGGCCTTGACAATGTGGACATTTAACCAACATTGCCCCTAAAGAATGGCCCAATAGAGTCAAATATATAATAGGCCCACGGCCTCACACAAGGGTCTAATATACAACACAATGGGCCTTACTCGAGGGCCACATATACATAACAGGTGGGCCCTGCTCAAGGGCCTCAAATACATGACATGTGGGCCCTGCACATGGGTCTCGAATACATCAAATGGGCCATGCATCATAGGCTTAATACATATCACAGTGGGCCTT
This sequence comes from Magnolia sinica, assembly GCF_029962835.1. NCBI lineage: Eukaryota > Viridiplantae > Streptophyta > Magnoliopsida > Magnoliales > Magnoliaceae > Magnolia > Magnolia sinica. The sequence continues at coordinate 33,215,703 of NC_080581.1, forward strand.
GCCCATAGGCCACGAATACATCACAATGAGCCTCAACTACAGGTCACATATACATCATATAGGTCTCGACAATCAGCCTTGGCAATCGAATTTGATACTCAGAATCGGCCTCGATACTCGGCCTCGACAATCGGAACTGGCCAATACAATCGGCCTCGACAAATCGACACCGATAATCTGCATCGATAATCGGCACCGATAATCAGCATCGATAATCAACACCGATGACCGGTCACATAGACAAGATGGGGTCCATAGATGAACATCTAATTAACCATAATATAAAGATTGGCCCTTGGCCGTGGTTATATCAAATCTGGTAGCATGAAGCCATCCGTCCATGGTAAATGGGGCCCACTTATTTGGGTTAACCCACTAAGAGAATGATGAGAATGGGCCTGACAAGGCCTAAGGAAAGGTCACAATGTGGACATCTAACTATCACTGCCCAGCAATGTGGGCATTTAACCAACATTGCTCCCAAGGAGTGGTCCACATAGAGTCAAACATAAGGTGGGCCCAAATATCCAACAAGTGCGCCTCAAATAGTCATCACAGGTGGGCCTTACACATGTAGCACGTGGGCCTACACATCACGGTGGGTTGATACATTAGGCCGCACCATTGGGCCTAATATACACATCACGGTGGGTCGCATCAGTGGACCGCACCGATGGGCCTCATATACAACAAGTGGGCCACATCAATGGGCCGCACTAATGGGCCTTATACACATCAAGTCGGGCCTCAATAAATGGGTTGAAAACATATCACAATGGGCCACGACATACGGGCTAAAAATACGTCACAATGGGCCTCGACCCATGGGCCGAAAATACATCTCAATGGGCCTTACCGAATGGGCCACAAACACATCATAATGGGCCTCAAACATATCATAACGGCCATAACTGTAAGCCCCGTATCCTAGACCGTACCGTTCCATAGGCTTCCGCGGTCTTTCCGGTCGAATTCAGGCAACCTTCGACCCTTAACCGGTATTTGCGCGCGACCTGGATTCTCGTGCCGTCAACCCGAGTCGATTCAACTCAGGACTTATACCTTAGCGACCGCATCGTCACCGCGGTTCTGATGCCGCGACTCGCGCGCTGATGCGATGCTCTAGTCGGGAGTTGTGGGCCAGCGTTCGGTGCGAGGAAACGCCGCGCGTGCGAATTCTGAGGGAATCTCTACAAGGTGTCACATCAATCAATCAATCCCATCAATCCCATCATGTCAAGTACACATCAACTTTCACCCTTTCCCAAGCAACCCCCGAAGTCAAAAAGCTCTTACACAACCCATGCTTTTCTTACACCTTTAGCCAAAAAAGTCAAAAAGTTCTTACACTCCCATCCCTCTCTCCCATCCATCACTCCATCACCCATCACTCCCTCTCTCTCTCTCCCTTACAAGTCTCTCTCATTTTCAACTCTCCCTTAAGCAAAAAAAAAAATCATACGTATGAGTCCTCCCATGGTGAGAAAATTGCATTTGTGAGGCCCACCTTTCCTACCCCTTCATCTCTCATCTCAACCATCCATTTCTCATCTTCCTCCATCAAAGAGAAGCTCAAGGAGCTAAGGAAGCCAAGGGAGCAAGAAGATTAAGCGGTGGGTGTTTTGATAGGATAGATTTTGAGGTTTTTAAGATGGGCCAAGTGAGGCCAACCGATCAATGGTTTGGATCTCACTTTGGACCCTAAGATGTGGCTGATGGTCCACTTGGATCATCATGATCATTCCATGATGGGGCCATTCTCCATGGACCCCATCATGATGTTTATTTCTTTGCATGTTTAGGGTCATCTAGACCATCTAATTTAGTGGAGAAGGGATCTCCACCGTTGGATTTAATTTTAATGGGCCCACATGTAATGGGACCCACTTGAATGTATGATTTAGTGCAAGGGAGGGCCCAGAGTGCCGGGGTCCCTCCATCACGTGGGTCTCACTCTCTATCCCTCTCTCTTTTATTTTATTTTATTTTATTTTTTTGATGATGATAATGAGGTTATGTGGCCCACTTAAATGGACCCCACCATGAGGTAGGTACTTTATCCAAACCATTTATAAGTGGGGCCCATCTTATATGTGTAGTACCCATGCCATCCATCACTTGGTGGCCCACCTAAGCTGGGCCCACCTCCAACATTTATGCCAAGTCCAGCGTCCAGGGATGCTGGACGTCTGCTGGAAGGAACACAAATATGAGCTTCTTCCCAAGCTTGGAATGGTCCACTCATATGGGTCCCACCTTGATGTATGTATTAAATCCATGCCATCCATTCTTTTCCTAAGTTTGTTTTAGGCGTTGAGCCAAAAGATTTGGTTAATCAGACCTTCGGGCGGGCCATACCATACCAAATGGTGGTTTTCACCATTGAAACCTTCCCTGATTTTCCTATACGCCAAAATAGGTCCGATATTGGACTTGTTTTGATTGTGTTGAGCCATGGAAGGCCATTGGACGGTGTAGATTATCAAAGTGTGGACCCCACCTGCGAAAACCATGGGAAAACAGAAATAAAAAAATATATATATTTCAACACAGCAGCTGCTGCTGCTGTGTCAGACGCAGCCACCACGGCTGTAGCCGTGGGCCCCACCTTGATATTTATATGTCATCTAACCCGTTCATAGTGTGGGCCACCCCCTGACGTGGGCCCACCCCAAAAATCAGCCAGATCCAAGACTCAGGTGGCCCACACCGTAAGAAACAGTGGGATTGGACCTCTACCTTTGAAATCTTTTTTGGGGTCCACAGAAGTTTTGGATTAGGGTGAAATTTGTTTTCACCCTTCATCTAGGCCCATGGGACCTTATCAGCGGGTTGGATGGCATAGAAACATTGTGGTGGGCCCCACATGGAGCCCACAGTGATGTAAGTGTTTTATCTCCACCGTCCGCCTGGACGGTGGAGCCCACTGTGATGTGTGTGGGTGGATGCATGCGTGTGTGTGTGCGTGCGTGTGTGGTGTGTGCGTGTGTGTATATTTATATATATATATAAAATATTATATTATATATAATATCATATGTATTATATATATATAATATATATATATATATATATTATATTATATCATGTTTAATATAATATTGGTGGGAGGCTCACCTCAGTTTGTTTGTGGCCTGTGATTGAGGCCCACCTTGATATAAATGTAAGGCCCATGGGTCGAGGCCCATAGATGTATTAGGGGCCCATGGGTTATGGCCCATTAAAAAAAATGTTTTGGGGCCAATGGGTTTAGGCCCATTTGATGTACATATGGGGCCCAATTGGCGAGGCCCATGTGATACACAAATGGCCCATAAGATTAGGCCCATTTGATGCATTCTAAGGCCCACGGGTTATAGTCCATTGCAATGCACATAAGGCCCATTGGTGCGCCCAATGATGTGGCCCACTTGATGAATATAAGGCCCATATGATATAGCCCATTTGACGTATTTAAGGCCCAATGGGATGTACCTAAGGTCCATTGCAATGTGTGATCCCAACATAATTTATGTAATGATATTTGTGGCAGTCGTGCCTTAGGAGCAATGTTGGTTTGACGTCCACATTGTAAGTGTAGTGTGGTTAAATGTCAGCATTATGACTTTCCCTTGGGCCCATTGTTAGGCCCATATGTGTAATGTGTAGGCTATTTAGGCTCATCTTCATTATGAACATCATCCACCCCATATAACATATTTAATTCCATGATTCATAATCATATGCATCATACGTATGCTTGATATGAGAAATGACTGATCATAGCATATGCCTTCGGGCAAATTGTTTATGGGCTCCCATACAGGGGGTGTTGCCCTACATGAGCGCACAATACGCGCAGGATTGTTGTATGACTGGATAGTGTGATTCATGCATTCGCATTGTGTGATATGGTTACTGTACGCCCTAGCGACATCAGGGCTGTAGCCTCCACAGATGTATCGTGGTTGGCAGGATTGGATACCGAAAATACTGTTCTACATGGGTTGCGATAGATATCCCTGGGTGAAAGTCCCTAAACCCTTATGGTACCAGGAGGTTGCTCCAACGTTTAGACCGAGTGGATGCATGAGCGCTAAGTGCCGATTACCAGACGGTTGCGCTTTCCACTGTGTCGTGGTTGGTTGGAAGGGGGTGCGGCCTTACCTGCCCGAGAGTAGGGGGCAATGCTAGGCTGAGTCTGACCAGCTCGAGGAATGGGTCCGCTATTGACGAGCCGAGCCCGATATTGGCAGGCGGATAGTGAGGTCTTTTTCACTCACCTTATTGCGCGCGATGGGGTGGCAATCTGGCTTGGAGTGTACTAGACCCCAGTGATATTCCAGATTTTGAGCTGTATTGATATGTGGACTTAGATGAGGATTTGTATGCTTGAGTTGCATTTCGCATTGCATGGCCTTGGTATGACCGACATCATTCTTTGCACCGTATGGCCTTGGTACGGCTAATGGTATTCTTGGCATTCATCAGCATATTCCGCATTACTCTGATACTGCATGACTGCATTACCACCTTAAGCATACACTTTCACCACCCTCTAAGCTTTTTATAAGCTTATGCACGACCGTTGCGTGCAGGTGATGTTGGATCGCAGCAGCGCTGAGGCTTGGGCGCGTAGCTGATCTTTCTTGGAGCTTTTGGTCTATCATCATTGTATTTCCCTTATGCTCATTGTACTTGTAAAGTTTTTTATTATAGTGGAAATGTAATGGAGTTTTTGGTTGTTGTTTGTGGGTTATGCCTTTGGTTATGCTTATTACGAATCAAACTGATGTTGAAAATCCTCCTTGTAGCATCCCAGGATCGGAACCTGGCGAATGGGCGCTGGGAGCCGAGAATGGGGTTCTACGGAGGCTGTCGGCGCCGGATTCGGCAATCGGAAATTTTGTGAGCCTGGTTTCCGAGTTTGGGGCGTGACAATAACCACGGGCCTCAACATATCATAACGACCATAACCATGGGCCTCAACATATCATAGCGGCCATAACCATGGGCCTCAACGTACATCGCAATGGGCCGCAACCCATGGGCCTCACATACATCATATGGGCCGCACTAATGGGCCTTATAGGTGGGCTACAAATATATCAAGGTGGGCCTCACAGATGGGCTACAAGTATATTAAAGTGGGCTTCACAAGTGGGAGCTTGGATTACATCTGAAATCATCTCAATAGCTGCAGGTGCATCATGTGTATCACTGTGCACATCATTCTATGGGACATATGGCCCACTAATGATGATCAACACTATATAAACAGTCTCCACGTAGATCAGCACCATCCAAACATTGTCCAGCACTATTTGGATGGTGTGGATGAAACAAACACATCATGGTGTGGCAGTACAGCACCGGATGGCGTGGGTGGAATACATACAACATGGTGTGGTCCATAACACCGCCCAAACATGGTCTAGCACTGTCCAAACATTCTAGACAGTATGGATTAAACAAATATCTCTCGGTGGTGTCCCATCATCCAAATGATGGAAGGCTAGGATAAAACAGATACATCACACGTGAGCTCCACATGCTGGACAGCATGTATGTACAACACATACATCACGGGAATCCCACCGTCCAAGGGTCCGGGCGGTGGATGGGATTGGTGAAACATATACATTAGGTGGGGCCATGTGGTGTGACCCACCAGATATAATATTATATATATTATACATATACATCAGCTGGGACCACGTGGTGTGGACCACCAGATATAATGTTTATATTAATATATACACCACACACACACACACATATATATATTACCATTCATGCAAACGTCCAGCCCTGGACGTCATTTAACAGACGATCAGGATGAAATATATATGCCAGGTGGGTCCGCACGTGTGGGACCCACCACACATATACCTTGTGATTAGGGCCCACAGAACTGACGTCTTATAGCAGCTACAGCTACTGATGGACGGTCGGATCTCATATAGCAGCAACTGGGGTCCACGGATGGACAGAAAGGATATAACACGTGCCTCATATTCAGACCCACTGAACTTGTAGGCGTTAATACAACAGCTACAGAGCTGCTGTACATGGTACTTCAACCAATCCACTTCATAGAAGTGGGTCCCATGTGAGGCCCACCATGATGTTTATATGCAATCCAAACCGTTGCTAAGGTCACGCAGACCCTAGATGAAGAGGAAAACAAATTTCATAATGGTCCAAGGCTCATAGGACACCCAAAAAGGGTTCAATGGAAGACGTCAATCACCACCGTTTCCTACCATGTGGGCCACCTGAGTTCCGGATGAAGCTGATTTTTGGGGTGGCCCACTGCCCTAAGTAGGCCTACCAAATGCACGGTGTGGATGTCCAAACCACCTCATGGTGGGGCCCCGTCCTACTGTCCGTCCGTCCGTCCATCCGCCCGCCAGCAGCAACTGTGCACACTGCTGACAGCAGTAGCGCCTGCTGCAGCAGCGTGCCTTATTTTTATTTTTATTTTTTTTGTTTTCTCGAGGTTTTTCATATGTGGGGCCTGTGTCTTGAGAATTCACTCCATCCATTGGATTCTATGGCCCAAGACGGATCAAACGAGTCTAATATGCAGTATATTTTTGGCGGGTAGAGACATCAAGGTGGGTCCTAATGGATTTTAAAGGTGAAAAATGTTGTTTCCCATGCCAGGGCCCGCCAGAAAATCGGATTGGGTTCATTCTTTGGCTCAACGCCTAAAGTGGGTTGAGAAATGAAATGGACGGTGTGGATTTGATTTTTACATCAACGTAGGGCCTACATGAGTAGCCTACCCCAAAAGCTTTCCCCCTTTTTTTTGGCAGAGAGTACACTTCACTATCTGTTCACACTCTAGTGAAAGACGTCCAGCGTCCAGGGACGCTGTACGGACCGTGTACACATATTACTCAAGGCGGGTCCCACATGTGGGGACCACGTGGACGTAGCCCACTTGATTTGGGTCAACCTTATATTTGTGTTTTCTCATCACCGTTAAGTGGGGCCCACATGGCTTGGATGGCCGTGGGGTCCATTTGATGGACGGCTTAGACATCACATACATCAAGGTGGGGTACATCTGGATGGGCCACACGGCCAAATTATCACACCAAAATAATGAGAGAGAGAGAGAAGCACCCACCTCTCATTCTTCTTCCTCCCTAGCCTTCCAATGCTCCAAAAGTGCTCCTTCAATGCTGGAGATGATGATCTAAGGGTGGAGATGGGAGATAGGGTGGTAGGGAGTGGGCCACACATGGCTCTTCTCATGGAGAGCTTGGACATTTCCTCTCATTGGGAGTTGCTTAGGAGAGTGAGAAATGAGAGAGAGAGAGAGAGGAGTGGTGATGGAGTGGAAAGGGATGGGTTCTTTTGACTTTTGTAAGAAAAGAATGGGCTAAGCATGGGTTGAAATGACTTTGGGTAAGGAGAGGTAAGGGTGAGTGATGGCTTATGATGGGATGTACTTGACTTATGATTGATGTAATTGATGGGACATATCGTAGAAATTCTATCGAAATTTTCAAAGTGCGGCATTTTTCTCGAATTGAACGCGGACCCATATCTCCTGGCACGGGCATCACCTCACTGCGTGGGATGTGGCATCAGAACCTCGGCGACAGCGCGGTCACACTGGTACAAATCTTGGGTCGAGCCAACTCTGATTACAGGACACGTCTTAAGATCACGCGCAAACCCAACAACAGATCGCGGGTCGCCGAAATTCGATTGGGAGAACCATGGAAGCCTACGGAACGGTACGAGCTAGGATACGGGTCTTACAAAGCTACTAATTCAAGTCTACTTCAAGTAGAAGATCTACTAAAGCTACTGAAGATTTAAGTAGTAATTTCAATGTCCAATGTTTCAGGTATAAGTGACCCTAAAAAGACCCTAGGCTTAGGTCCTTTCTTATGTATATTATTTATGGGTTTTTATACTTTTGTTAGGCTTAAATTCGACTAGTCTAGGCTTTGATTCGACCAATCTAAGAAATGCTTCGACCAGTCCAAGATTCAAACTCAATTTCAGAGTTTTTCTAGTAGTTCCTCGACCAGACGAGCACCCTGCTCGACCAGTCCTGGAGATCTGCTTGACTAGTCGTGGGGAGCTTGACTCAAACTCCAGCAACATATTTCAGGCTCCTTTGACTAGTCGAAGGCATTGCTCGACCAGTCGAAGGTCAATTTTATCTGATCGCGTCGAAAATTTTGAAATTTGGCTAATTCTTAGACCAGTCAAAGGAGACCTTAGACTAGTCAAAGGAACCATTTTTTAGCCTATAAATAGATGTCTTTTCTCATTCCAAATCATTCAAAAAAGCCTCAGAAAGCCTCCACTTTGAGAGAAAAGTCCCCTTCATTATCAAGCTATGGTCCAATAATTTTAGATCATTTAATAACTTATTTATTTTTGTAATTCCTTGATCTCTGTTTTGTGAATCTGATTTTTTTAAGGGAGTTTTTACTCTACCTTGTGAGATCTAAGGAATTCAAACAAGTATCCCAAGGTTTGAGATAATTTAAAATCTGTTTAGAACCTAGAACCCTTGATTATGTTTGTTAGACATTGAACATCTACACATCGAGCGAAGTGGTTCTACAGGCTACATTAAACAGTGTCTTCAAGAAGAAGATAAGTACTATTTGTTTATTTGCTTTTTGATTTTTATGATTAGTCAGAAAATCTTTGTATGGGTTTTGACTGAGACTAGCCAGAAACTCTCAGCGCGGGGTTTTAATTGTGATAGCCCATTTGAAAACACAACTGTCAGGTTTTAAGGTGAACTTAAGAAAACCTTATTTTATAGTGAACGCCGATATCACGTGGGTTGTAGTTATTGGGATTGGAGTAGGTGTGGCTGTTTGAGAACAGCTGGTGTACACACCAAACCGCTATAACTCCTAGTGTTTTGTGGTGGATGATGTATGTGATGGATGTGTGTTGAATGTTTGTAATCTTTTTATGTACATGTGGTGAATGCTTGTAATAGATAGCTTCCTTTCTTTGTCTCTTGTTTTAGTTTACGATTTTGATCTTTACTGCGTTTAAGAAATCAAGGTGTCCTACCATAAGCATTTATTTTTAGTGTAAGGTTGTCCTTTGAACAAGGTTTGAATCAATTTCTCAATACTATTGTAATTGAGACCTCTGATTGATTCAGTATTTTTAATATTTCTATTCAACATTTTTTTAATTTGGCATAGCCCTATTCACTCCCCTAGGACTAAGAGCTCACCCTTTATAAGTGGTATCAGAGCTAAATTGCTCGTTTACTTGGATTAAATTCCTCAAGTTTATCGATCTAGAGCTTTTATTATGTCAAATTTCGATTGCTTGTCTATTACTTGGCAACTACCCTTTAATGGCTCAAATTCTACGTATTGGAAAGCTAGAATGAGGATTTTCTTGAAATCCATTAATGAAAGCGTGTGGCAAGCCACGGTAACCAAATGGAAACCACCAGTGTCTGCGGTTCTAGGCAGTGATGAAACCAAGTCCATTAAAGAAACTTCTTTTTATTTATAGACTACACCTCAGAAAAGTGAAAGCAGTGCTAATGTTAAGGCTTTAAATGTAATTGCATGTGCTTTATCACCTGATGAAAAGAATCATTTCATGTGATATAGCTAAACAAGACTGGGACATTCTTGAAATGACACACAAAGGAACAACTATTGTCAAAAAGTCTAAACTTCAGATCCTCACTACTACGTTTGAGGAAATTCATATGGAAGAAAACGAGTCTTTCATGGACTTCTATATGAAATTAAATGACATAGTTAATTCTATGTGGGGTCTAGGAGATGGAATCCCAGAAAGTAAAGTTTGTGCTAAAATACTGCTATCTCTTCCTGAGAAGTTTAATTCCAAAGTTACTGCCATTCAGGAACTAAGAGACACAATGAAATGAAGGTTGAAAAGTTAGTTGGTTCACTTTAAACCTATGAGTTAAATTTTAAAGCTCCCAAAGGTAAGTCCATAGCTCTTAAATCATCCAAATCTATTTCAAAAAATAGTGATGTTAATTCTGATATTGAAAACTCAGAAGATGATATGGCTTTACTTGCTAAAAAGTTTTACAGGATTTTCAAAAGTAAGAAAAAAGTAGATTTTCAAAAACCTTCTGAGAAGAGAAAGGGAAAATCTAAAATTTGGAAATCTCTAAATGACAGTCAGTGTTTTAACCGCCATGAATATGGGCATTTGACAAATAAGTGTCCAAAAAGGGTTAAGCCAAAAAGAAAAGGCATGTAAGCCACTTGAGATGAATCATCCAGCTCTGAAGTTTCTTCTGAGTCGGATGAATCAGAACTAGAAACTTCAAATGAAGTAAAGGCTCTAATGACTATAGCTAGAGTCACCTTCTCAGATAGTTGCAATTCATCTGATTATGAGAATCTCAGGAGTGACCCTGAAAATGAAAATGAAGATGATCTTTAGGATGCCTATAATGCCCTATACAGGGAAAGTTGTAAAATTGCTGTCAAATTAAAGCTTCAAAAAGAAAATTTTCTTAAATTAAAAGAAGAACTTGAAAATACTGCTTTGGAAAAATCTCATCTTTCTGATTGTTATGAAAAAGCTAAATATGATTTAAGTTTTAAAACTTTTGAATTTGAAAAACTCATAACAGAAAATGAGAGATTAAAGCTTGAAGTTTCTTCTCTATTGAGTTCTAAGGATACTTGGAGATATGCCCATGGAGACCCTAAGCTTGAAAAATTATTAACCACATCTAGAAAATGTGGCGATAAATCGGGTATGGGCTATATAAAAGACACTCCTCTGAAAAATAAAAATGTATCTCCTATATTTGTTAAAGGAGAATCCTCAAACTCAAAAGGAAAGAGCTTGAAAAATAATAACTAAAACAACTTTAAAAATTCAAAACATTTTCAAGCTTCTAAAGTTAATCCTAATAATATCAGCTTTAGAAATCAAAGTTATAACCCCTTAGCTGAAAAAATGGTGGACTTACTCAAAGAGCTTCTCAAATCTAGCTATAATATCAAAATTGATAGACAGAGAAATTTCAATTCTACCAAGCTAAGGAAAACCAATGGTACTCCAAAACCCAAAACAACAATGAAATGAGTTCCTAAAGTTACTTGTCTTGTTGCCCATACTGCCTTCAAGGCTTCTAGCCATTTAAAGTGGTACCTATACAGTGGTTGATCAAGACATATGACAGGTGATAAAGATATATTCACCAACTAGAAAGAAATGAATGATGGCTCAGTTACTTTTGGTGATGGAAACAATTGCAAGATTATTGGCCAAGGTACTGTACAAATTTCTAACCTTCCTCCTTTTGAAAATGTCTTATATGTTAGAGGTCTTAAGCACAATCTTTTAAGTATATCTTAAATCTGCGATAACAAACATAGTATTAAATTTACTAATCAAGGATGTTAAATTTCAAATGAAAAAGGTTGTGTGATATTAAATGGTCGTAGAACGTCTGAAAATTGCTGTATCATTAATGAGTCTTTCTCGTCTACATTCTCACGTTACATGATCCAAATTGATGAAATTGAATTATGGCATAAACACCTTGGACATGTTAACTACCGAAATCTTTATAGAGTGAGTAAAATCGATCTTATTAGAGGTCTACCCAAACTAAAGAAAGTTGATAAAATATGTTGCGCATGCCAAATTGGCAAACAAATAGGAGTAGTCACAAGAAAGTGAACTCTACCACATCCAAACCCCTTGAACTTCTCCATATGGATCTTGTTGGACCAACTAGAATGGAGAGTAGAGCTGGTAAGAAGTATTTTCTGGTGATTGTTGATGACTTCACCAGATTTACTTGGGTAGCATTCATGAGAGAAAAATCTGATACTCTCAATGAAGTCAAAAAGATACTAAAACAAATTCAGATTGAAAAAGAATTGAATGTTATCAAGATCAAAAGTAATCATGGGACTGAATTTGAAAATAACAATTTTGAGAAATTCTGTACCGATCATGGCATATCGCATGAGTTTTCATCTCCTAAAACACCTCAACAAAATGGGGTTGTTGAAAGAAAAAATAGAGTGCTACAAGAGATGGCCAATGTTATACTAAATAGCATGAAGTTATCCAAAAATTTGTGGGCTAAAGCTGTACATACTGCGTGCTATATTATAAACCGTGTGTACATTAGAAAGTCTAAAGATAAAACAACTTATGAGTTGTGGTTTAATAAGAAACCTACTGTTAAATACTTTTGAATTTTTGAAAGTAAGTGCTTTATCTTACGTGACTGTGAAAATTTAGAGAAGTATGAAGCCAAAAGTGATGAAGGGATATTCTTAGGTTATGCTTTGAATAGTCGAGCATATCATGTTCTTAATAAGAGAATAGGTGTAATTCAGGAATTTATTAATGCTGTAATTGATGATCACTTGAACACACCTTCATTTAGTTCAGAAGATGATGAAGTCAATGTAATTGAGAAACTTGACTCCTCATCTAGTCCAGTCAATATTGAACTAAGATCAATCAAAGATCATCCTACTGATCTAATATTAAGCAATCCTCTCACTGGTGTGCGTACTAAAAAATAATTAGAGAACATTTGCAATTACGTTTGCTTTATTTCTCAAATTGAACCAGCCAATGTAAACAAGCACTTACTGATAAAAATTGAATTGTAGCCATGCAAGAAGAATTAAATCAGTTTGTTAGGAATGATGTTTGGTATTTGGTTCAAGACCATCTGATAAACACATAATTGGAACCAAATGGATTTTTAAAAATAAATCTGATGAATTGGGAAATATAATCAGAAACACTCAAATAAAAGGAGTCGATTATGATGAAACCTTTGCTCCAATAGCTTGTCTTGAATCCATCAGATTATTTATATTCATTGTCTACTTTAAAAAGTTCAAGATATATCAAATGGATGTTAAAAGTACTTTCTTAAATGGTGATCTACATGAAGAGGTCTATGCTGAACAACCCAAGGGCTTTGAGGACCCTAAATACTCTAATCATGTATATCGCCTTAAAAAGGCACTTTACGGTCAGAAACAAGTTCCCAGGGCATGGTATGAGAAGTGACTAAGTTCTTACTCAGTCACAATTTTGTTATGGGAAGTGTTGATAAAACCTTATTTGTTAAAAAAATATAATGAACACATACTAATTGTACAGATATATGTTGATGATATTATCTATGGTTCTACTTACACTAACCTGTCCGTTGAGCTTGCAGAGCTTATGAAATCCAAGTTCGAGATGAGTATGGTTGGAGAATTGAACTACTTTCTAGGTTTGCAGGTTAAACAGCTAGAAGATGGTATCTCCATTTATCAAACCAAGTATACTTTAAATTCAGTTAAGAAATATGGATTCGAGAATGGTAAGAAATTCGATACTCCAATGAGTAAGACTGTTAAACTTACAAAGGATGAAACGAGTAAAAGTATAGACTCTTAGTTACATCGCAGCATGATTGTAAGACTCGACCTAAGTTCGCATGTGTGCATGTGTGTGTGAGTATGCATCTCATTCAAATTTCGGCGACCCCCGACTCTCGGATTATGTTTGCAGTCATCCTTTAGTATGGTCACATAGACCTGACAAAAATCAACCCTAGACCTATACCATCATGTTCGCATCGTCGTTGCGGTTCTAACGATGCAACATGTACGTCCATCCGACTTATAGATCAAAAGTTATGAGCATTTCATCATGTGGCCCACTTTTTGTACAAATGCATATTGACCACTTCTATGGGACAATTTTCCATACACACACCACACACACACTACAAATTTCATGCAATAAATACCACCCACTCTAGACACTACCCAAGCCTAGTCTAAACCTATGAGCATAGTAATCTCCTCCCATAGCCATCATTGACTTCTTACAAGTCATCATCACGTCTCTACAACTCCTCTCTCTCTCCCTTTCTTCTCATTTCTCTTCTTTCCTCCTTCCTCTCCAACATCCAACCCCTCCTTCCCTCATTTTTCAGCATTTTCTTCCTCCCATCCTTCATCATTTAGCCACCACAATCCCATCTTAGCCTCAGAATCTAACCCTTGGAGCTTGAGGTTCCTAGTGATGGTGGAAGCTTGAAAATCTGAGGTGGGTGCTTCTACAAGTGCTAATCTCTCTCCTCTCCCATATTTCCTTTACTTCTTCATGTTTGGGACATGTGGGACCCACCAATCCATGGTGGGGATCCCATTTAATCCCTTGGATGTGGCCATTGGCCATCCTTCATGCATGTGTTATTCCATGATGGGGCCATTCTCCATGGACCCCATCATGATGTATTTCATAATCTCGGCCCTTCTAAGGTCATCTAGACCTTTGTTTTATGGTGGGGATGGCATCCCCACCTTAGATTTTATTGTGAGGGTCCATCCATGCATGACTCCATGAGATACGCATTGTATGGTTGGTTTTTCTTTGTCTATAAGGGATTTATAGTGGCGAAATCCCTCTTGAATGGCTGATCTCTCTCTCTCTTTCTATTTCTTTCCCTCTAATATTGCTGATCATGGTGGCCCACCTGATGTGCAAGGCACATCCAACTGTCCACCCTTGATGGGACGTCCCTATGTCCCATTTGCTGGACATATGGAGATCCACCTTGCTGTCCATTCTCACATGTAAGGTCCGGATCGATTGGGAGCATGTTCCGGATGTGTGTGACCCATCTAGGTGGCCCCACCTTGATGTATGTAAGGATTTTTCTTGATGGACTTTTATTTGTGGACTGCACTAGGCAGCAATATACCTTGTTGTCCAGAATTTTTACAGGCCTATGTTGTTGATTTTTGGGAAGTGTTTGGCCCTCATGATTGATTCATTTTTAAAGGAGGTGTTTGGCCCTCATGCTTGATTCATTTTTGAAGGAGTTAAGGGTGGGTCATTGGTGTGTGGACCCCATCCTGATGTATGCTAAAACCACCCCTAGTAGCCCCTCCTTGGGATGCCCAAGGGCTGGGCCCAAGGGCCTGGACGGTCCAACATGTGCGACTATCCAGCCATGTATATGGTCTGGGAAGCCCTTTGTGGGCCATATTTTAGGATGCTGAGCCACTGATGTAGACCCCACCTTGATGTATAATAGCAGAGGCACCTCTCCCAACCACTGTCCATTGTTTTTTATTCCATGGGCCCACTCCATGGGTGATCCAAAAAGGGGGTAGCAACCTGTATTTTCTGCAACATTGCTGTCCATAAATTATATGAGTTAAATAAAATACTTTTACTATCCCAAAAATTTTAAAAGTTTGCAGAGAGGTGTCCCACCCATGGTAGGACCCACCTACAAAATTTTGGGGCCAATGGACACCGATGCACGCCGTGGAAAGGGCTGGACCGGCCCACCACAATGGGATGTCCAGATCAGGCAGAATTTCAGGACAGATTGATTTCTTTAAATGAATTAAAATATTTCTAGTTGCCCAAAAATCTTAAAATTTTGTGGAGGTGTGTCCCACCCATGGAAGTATCACCCTATAAAATTTTGGAGCCATCGGGCCCTTGTACTACCTGTGTTGTGTCCTGGAGTGGCCCACCAGGTAGGGACGCCCAGGCTGGGGCGTCTAGCCTTGGCTGGCGATCCAGCCTACCTTGTGGGCCCACCTAGATGTGTTGTATATCCCACTATCCATCCTTGTGAGGTCTTTAGGGGACTTGATCATCCTCCCTTTGGTAGCATCTAATTGGGGCCCATGGAATGAGTTTTGGGCCAAATACCTAGGCCCATAGAACTGCCTACACATGGGACATCCCTGTCTTGGGCTGCTGCTGGGCCTGCATTCCAACGGCATGACCCACTTGGAATATGTGTTGTATATCCCCCTCTCATCTGGTGGGACCCACAGTGATGTGTGTGGGCCATCAAGAATTAAATATACTATAAAATAATTTTATTGTTGGACTCCAACCAACCCAGAAAATGGGCGGGCTAGAATTTGGCAATGGGCCCAATGTTGCTACCCATAAATGGATGTTTTGGGGCAGCTTGGCCCATTAGATTTGAGGATGGTTTAATCTGTTATTTTTCCATTTTTCCTTCAGTATTTTTGGGTTTTATTAGGGCCCATCTGAGGCTCACTTGAGTTGGGTTTTATTGGAATGTTGTATGTGGTTAATTGATTAGTTCTTTAGGCCTTGTGGACTAGATCCTTTTAAGTAGGCCCATTGACCTTTAGGCCTATACTCTTTTGCATATTGTGATGGGTTTTAGGGGCTATGATATACAAGTAGTTGGGCCCTTGGCTACCCACTAAATTTAACCCCGTACTTGGGCTAAGATGTGAGGCTCAACTCACTTGTATTAAGTGTGAAATTGCCCACATGGTTGGACCATTGGGCAGCCCATGAGGCCCATCACATTATGTGGGTTTATAACCTCTATAGTTGGGCCCAAACCTTGCTTGAGGGCCCACCATGTTGCCTATGAGTTGGGCCATGTGTATAGCCCATTAGGCCATGCATTACTTGGGCCTTAGACCTTACTTTATATGCATAGCGAGCTACCTTTTTGGGACCCAATTAAGATTGGATGTCCTACTTGGTAGCCTTAAGGTAGGCCCATAAGGCCCTTATAGGTGGTTGAAGGCCCATCTTGGACTTTGTTAGGCCCGTTTCCTCCTTGAGGCTTTACGACTCTCCTAGCTTATGGGTCATCCCAAAGTGTTGGGCCCCCACTAGAGAACTTCACTTCTCCTTAGAGTACCATCTATGCATCTTGACCTTGTCCCTCCTTAGGAAGGAGGAATATATTCTATAAGTAGCGCACTTACGTCGTTGTGACCCATATGCATCATCTGTGTGAATTGAATGCATTGTATGGTGGTCATAGAGGGATGAAGTTCCTCTCATTGTGCACATTGAGTGCTTGAAGCTTGTGCATGATCTATATGTGTGACTTATGCATTGACATCGCATTTCATGATATTACCGCCCTTGCTTCATTAGGGCCTTGCCTCCACAGGGAAGTTTGTGGATGGCCGTATGTGTGGACACTGAAAATATTACTTGAGCATACCGGGTGCATAGGATGCCCATGGGTGGAATTCTTAAAACTTCCATGGTACCAAGGATCTACCCCAATGCCATGACCGAGTGAAAACTATGAGAGCACAAGGGCCTTATACAGTTAGGCCGCGACTCCCACTGTCGTGTAGTCGGTTGGGTAGGGGTGTGGCCTTACCTTCCTGGTGTGAGGAGGCATTGCTAGGCTGAGTCTGACCAGCTCGTAAATGGGTTCACTGCCGTCGAGCCTTGTTGGTGATTGACTGTCCATCGGCGGGCAGTGAGGTCTCTTATGCTCGTTTGACTATGCGGGGTCTGTAGAGCGGCAGTCATCTAACAGTGTAATGGACCTCAGTAATTTTCTTATGATTGAAAATGTACTTGATATATGGATTAGATATGAGCGCTGACATTACTTTGCATCACATTCACATCGGCTGTATAAACCCTTCATACATTGCCTTGGAATGACACCTAGTACTCATTGCATAGTATTCATGATAAGCCTTAGTAAGGCTGGTGATATTGTTATTGAGTATGTTTCCCTTCTTGTACCTCTTATTATTCTTCTATGCACTATGGTTACACACTTACACCACCCTCTAAGCTTCTATAAGCTTATGCACGATTAATGCGTGCATGTGATCTTAGGTAGGTGTCGTAGCGGCAGAGCTTGGAGTAGAGCAGAGCTTGAGCACCCAGTGTTGCAGACTTTCTCCCCTTTTATATTATCTTCTGTATGTCTTTTTGGACCTGATGTAGCTTGTAAAAGTTTAAATTCATCATGAATTTTGTGATGTGTGCCTTGTTATTCTCAGATATACTTGCTATGATCTTGGGTATGCTCCCATTGAAAATGGTTATACTGTCATAGAAATCCTTCTTGTAGGATCCCAGGATCGAAACCTACCTTAAGAGCCAAGAATGGGGTACTACAGAGGCTATTGTGGTCAGAATTGGCTATCGGGTCCTTATGAGTCCGGTTACCGAGTCTGGGGCATGACAGGAGTTGGTATCAGAGCATAACAAGTAAAACTAGAATAACTCGAGATAACATCGCATGTCTGTTGAGAGCATAGGATAAGTAGTGTCCCGAGACCCTTCTTTCGCTCCGTATTGAGCCTGTAATTGTCCTGATTCCTTGCGTCGTCATTGTTTTGTAGACGATGCCGCCTAAACGTGGCACCCGAGGTCGCGACACCCGTGGTCGTGGTGCTCGTGGACGAGGCGCCCGAGAGACCTATCCTATTCGAACACATCATGCTCCCGTTGTCGAGGATCTGATTCCTGAGGTCCTGATCCATCTCGTTCCTTCGGTCAAGCCTGTAGCGCTCGTACCTCTAGTTGCTCCGGTTCCCCCACCTATCCCCCATCCTTAGCCTGCTGTTCAGGTTACAGAGGCTCCCGCTCTATCAACCGCACCCGTACCTTCGCCCGAGGCAAGTGCCGCTCCTGCTTTTCCGACAGTGCCTATAGGAGTTGAGCATTTCTAGCAGCTGATGCAGCTTATTGCTACTGCATTGCAGACCCATTAGCCTGCTACCATCGAGGTTTCTCGACAGTCTGACTTGCCGCATGTGAGCGTGATATCTCAAGAGTTTTAGCAGCATGATCCCTCGAGATTTAGTGGTAACCCTGACCCTTCGGCCGCCGAGGCATGGTGCACTGAGTTTGTTAGGATTTTTTACACTATGCAATGTCCTGCGGATCAAAGAGTTTCCCTCGATACCTATCTTCTTCAGGATGAGGCCCGTCACTGGTGGTCGTCTGTATCTAGGATGGTCAGGCCTCAGTTTGTTTGGACTTGGGAGGAGTTCGTTGTCCATTTCAACCAGAACTTCTTCCCCGAGCATGTTCAGATTTAGAGGGCGATCGAGTTTGAGACCCTGGTCGAGGGAGATTTGTCAGTGTCTCAGTATGAGGCCTGTTTCTTGGCCTTATCTAAATTTGCTCCTCATCTCACCAGCGATGAGAAGATGAGGGTCTGTCATTTTTTGACTGGCTTGCGTCCTACCCTTTGCAGCCGTGTGGTAGGGCATTGCTTAGAGACGTTTCACCAGTTTGTGCAATGGGCACTAGTTTATGAGGAGGACTGGGCTATGACCTAGAGATCGAGAGAGCAGAGTTCTGGTGGAGATCGGAAGAGGAGAGCACCAGCCGGCAGTTCCAGGCAGCATCGTTAGTAGAGATGGAGGGGTAGATCAGAGTTTCGATAGCCCGCAGCTTAGACAGTAGCTTCTCCATTATCTTCAGCACCGCCAGCCGCTTCATCTTCCGGCCCCTTTTTCGGTGTTTTCTTCGGTTATGGACAGACCGAGCATCGGAGGTATGAGTGCCCTCTCCCCATTCAGCAGTAGAGGTCACCGTGGTTGCCTCCTTATCCTTCTCAGCAGCAGCAGAGGGCGCAGCTTCTACCTGTCACTCTTAGGGCTCCTTCTCAGCAGCAGAGGCAGCCAGGTAGACCTCCCCAGCAGAGACAGCAGCAGCAACAGCCACAGAGAGGATATCCATACATTCAGTCCCTGGGTCGAGTATGTATTGTCGCACAGCAGGCACAGACTCCGGATCCACAGTCTTCTGGTTTGCTTCCCCTACCAGCTCAAGGCCGCTTTTATTCTATGCATCAAGCGCCAAGCCAGGACCCACAGTCATCGACCGGTGGAGTCGTCGAGGGTATTCTTCTTGTTTTTGCTTGCGTTGCTCATGTTTTATTTGATTCCGGTGCCTCCCATTCTTTTGTGGCCGAGCAGTTTTTTCGATCGACCGGTATTCCATCCGAGTCCGTGTCTTAGGCCTGGCCATTTCGACTCCCATGGAGAAGTCTGTCGTATTGATCCGTTGCTGTCTTTCTTGCCCAGTGTTAGTGGGCGAGATCTTTCTTCGTGCCGACCTGTTCGTGATGCCGATGTCAGGCTTTGATGTTATTCTGGGTATGGACTGGCTTGCAGAGTATTGTGCCATCTTAGACTGTGCCGCGAGGATAGTTACGTTTCACATTCCAGGCTTGTCAATATTCCAATTTGTTGCCGAGCCTAGAGGAGAGCCGTTGTTTAGTTTCTTAACCTTTGTCATTGAGGATTTTGAGGCAGAGAGTATTGAGCAGCTGTCAGTTGTTTGCGAGTACCTGGATGTATTTCAGGATATCCTGGGTTTGCTGCCATGTTAGCAGGTAGAGTTTCAGATTGATTTGGTACCGTCGCATCCCAGCAGTTCACCTTGGGGAGCCCCGGTATTGTTTGTGAAGAAGAAGGATAGTTCGTTGCGGCTCTGTATAAACTATCGTGAGCTCAACAGAGTCACCGTCAAGAACCGATACCCACTTCCCTGTATTGATGATCTGTTCGACTAGTTGCAGGGTGCACAGTTTTTTTTAAGATTAAATTACGCTATAGTTACCATCAGATTTGGTTCCGAGAGGAGGACATTCCAAAGACAGCTTTCCAACATGCTATGGTCACTTTGAGTTTCTGGTCATGTTGTTCGGATTGACCAATGCACCCGCCGTATTCATGCAGCTGATAAACGAGGTCTTCCGGCCGTTCCTCGATCAGTTCATAGTGGTATTCATTGATGATATTTTTGTATATTTGAGGACCCGGGAGGACCATGTCGAGCACTTACAAATGGTGCTGGAGACTCTCCGTGCCCACCAGCTGTATGCGAAGCTGGAGAAGTGCGAGTTTTGGTAGGAGGAGGTGAAGTTCCTCGGTCACGTGATGACGAGGGAGGGTGTCGCTATGGACCCCTCGAAGGTTGATGCAGTGCATCAGTGGGGCCAGCCCACGAACGTGTCTGAGATCTGTAGCTTCCTTGGTCTAGCGGGGTATTATCGACGGGTTATAGAGGGTTTCTCTCGTATTGTAGCATCGCTGATCCGATTGACGTGAAAGGGGGTCAAGTTCGTCTGGAGTGATGCCTACGAGGAGGCATTTACAGAGTTGAAGGGCCACCTTACGTCCACTCCTGTTCCCACTCTTCCCGATGGGAGTGAGGGTTTTGTTGTTTTCACCGATGCTTCCAGAGTTTGCTTGGGTACTGTACTGATGCAGCACGGGAAGCCAGTGGCGTATGCCTTGCACCAGCTCAAGGTTCATGAGCTGAACTACGCTATCCATGATTTAGAGCTTGCAGCGGTCATCTTCGCACTGAAGTTGTGGAGGCATTATCTATATGGGGTCAGGTTCGAGCTCTTCTCAGATCATAAGAGCTTGAAGTATCTATTTTCGCAGTCTGAGTTGAACTTGTGTCAGAGGCGATGGATGGAGTTATTGAAAGACTATGATTTCAACCTTCAGTACCACCTGGGTAAGGTGAACATAGTGGCGGATGCACTCAGCCATCAGCCATGAGGCCTGGTGGCACATATGATGGTTCGACAGTGGCAGATGCTCGTGGTTGTTTCAGAGTTTGACTTTGAGTTCGGTCTGTAGTCTTCCATTGTTCAGCTTTCCAGCTTATCGATTCAACCCTCTTTGGTGGCTAGGGTGATTGAGGCTCAGCAGACGGACGAGTCACTTCAGGAGTATCGAGCAGAGGCCACATCCGTAGAGCAGTCAGACTGACAGATTGGTTCTGATGGCGGATTACGCTTCAGAGGCCGATTGTATGTCCTGGACGTGGTTAGGTTGCATTGTGATCTGATGATCGAGGCACACCATTCGAGACTTACTATTCACCCGAGCTTCACGAAGATGTATCGTGATATGAGGAGGCAGTATTTTTGGCAGGGGATGAAGTGCCAGATTACGAGTTTTGTGGCCGAGTGTGACACATGCCAGCCTGTCAAGGTTGATCACTAGAGACCCCCCGGTCCCTTGTAGCCATTGAGCGTTCCAGAGTGGAAGTGGGAGCACGTATCGATGGATTTCATCGCAGGTTTACCGAGGACTCAGCGCGGTCACGATACCATCTGAGTTATCGGCGATCGGTGATCGTCTGACGAAGTCGGATCATTTCATTCCAGTGTATGCATCCTGGTATATAGACCAGCTTACAAAGGTGTTTATTGAGGAGATAGTGAGATTGCACGGCGTTCCAGTTTCGATCGTTTCAAACCGAGACTTCAGATTTACGTCTTAGTTTTGGAGGAGTTTTCAACAGGCGATGGGGACCATGTTGCATCTCAGCACAAGTTATCATCCGTAGACGGATGAAAAAATCGAAAGGGTCAACTAGATCCTTGAGGATATGCTCAGAGCTTGTGTGATTGACTTTGCGGGCAGTTGAGAAGAGCATATGCGCCTCACCGAGTTCGCGTACAACAATAACTATCAGGCGACTATCAGCATGGCTCCTTTTGAGGCACTTTATGACAGACCGTGCAGATCTCCTACTTGTTAGACCAAGGTTGGAGAGCGTCATCTCTTAGGTCTTGAGCTTATGCAAAAGACATTGGAGGCTATTAATGTTATCAGGCAGAGGATGCGCACAGCTCAGAACCAGCAGAAGAGTTTTACTGATCATCGGCGTCTACCCCTCGAATTCGTAGCCGGGGACATGGTATATCTCAAGGTCTCACCTATGAAGGGCGTGGTTCATTTTGGTGTGAAGGGCAAGCTCGCCCTGAGATTTATTGGACCTCTTGAGATTACCGAGTGCGTGGGAGCTGTGGCCTATAGGCTTGCCTTACCTCTTGAGTTGTCTGTGATCCACGACGTATTCCATGTTTCTATGTTCCGGAAATGTGGGTCAAACATTATTCCTATGATTGATTGGTAGCCACTCGAGGTCAGTGAGGATGCTTCCTACATTGAGTAGCCTATTAGTATACTTGATCGAAAGGATCAGGTCCTCAGGACCAAGGTCATTCTCTTAGTGAAGGTGTAATGGGATCATCATTCAGAGGTCGAGGCGTCTTGTATCGCTTCTCTTGTGATTGATGATTGAGATATTTTTATATGATGATGTTTAGGCATTTTGTTGTTCCGGTTTTGTCAATTTCGAGAAAAAAATTTCTTTGTTGATGGGGAGGATTGTAAGACCCGACCCGAGTTTCCATGTGTGCATGTGTGTGTGTGAGTATGCATCTTGTTCATTTTGGTCTCGCAGTCCTACCGATCAAATTTTGGTGACGAGCAACTCTCGGATTGTGTTTACGGTCATCCTTGAGTCCGGTCATGTAGACCCGAATCGGATCGACCCTAGACCTATACCATCTTTTTTGTATCGTCATTGCGGTTCCAACGATGCGCCTTGTGCGTTCATTCGACTTATAGATCAAAAGTTATGAGTATTTCATCATGTGGCCTACTTTTTGTACAAATGCATATGGACCACTTCTATAGCACAATTTCCCATATACACCACATACACACAAACACACACACTACAAATTTCATGAAATAAACACCACCCACTCTAGACACTACACAAGCCCAGTCTAAACCTATGAGCATAGTAATCTCCTTCCATAGCCATCATTGCCTTCTTACAAGCCATCATCACCTCTCTACGACTCCTCCTCTCTCTCCCTTTCTTCTCATTTCTCTTCTTTCTTCCTTCCTCTCCAACATCCAGCCCCTCCTTCCCTCATTTTTCAGCATTTTCTTCCTCCCATCCTTCATCATCTAGTCACCACAATCCCATCTTAGCCTTAGATCTTAACCCTTGGCGCTTGAGGTTCCTAGTGATGGTGGAAGCTTGAAAATCCGAGGTGGGTGCTTCTACAAGTGCTGATCTCTCTCCTCTCCCTTATTTCCTTTACTTCTTCATTTTTGGGACATGTGGGACCCACCAATCCATGGTGGGGATCCCATTTAATTCCTTGGATGTGGTCATTAGCCATCCTTCATGCATGTGTTATTCCATGATGGGGCCATTCTCCATGGACCCCATCATGATGTATTTCATAATCTCAGCCCTTTTAAGGTCAACTAGACCGTTGTTTTATGGTGGGGATGGCATCCCCACCTCAGATTTTATTATGAGGGTATCCATGAGATACACATTGTATGGTTGGTTTTTCTTTGTGCATAAGGGATTTATAGTAGCAAAATCCCTCTTGAATGGCCGATCTCTCTCTCTTGTTCTCTCTCTCTCTCTATTTCTTCCCCTCTAATATTGCTAATCATGGTGGCCCACCAGATGTGCAAGGCACATCCAACCATCCACCCTTGATGGGACGTCCCTATGTCCCATTCACTAGACATATGGAGATTCACCTTGCTGTCCATTCTCACATGCAAGGTCCGGATCGATTGGGAGCATGTTCCGGATGTATGTGGCCCATCTAGGTGGCCCCACCTTGATGTATGTGAGGATTTTTCTTGCTGGACTTTTATTTGTGAACTGCACTAAGCAGCAATATACCTTGATATCCAGAATTTTTACAGGCCTATGTTGCTGATTTTTGGGAAGTGTTTGGCCCTCATGATTAATTTTTTTTGAAGTAGTTAAGGGTGGGTCATTGGTGTGTGGACCCCACCCTAATGTATGCTAAAACCACCCCTAGCAGCCCCTCTTTGGGATGCCCAAGGGCCTGGACGGTCCAACATGTGGGACCATCCAGCTATGTATATAGTCTGGGAAGCCCTTTGTGGGCCATGTTTTTGGATGGTGGGCCACTGATGTGGACCCCACCTTGATGTACAATAACAGAGGCACCTCTCCCAACCACTGTCCATTGATTTTTATGCCATAGGCCCACTCCATGGGTGATCCAAAAAGGGGGCAGCAACATGTATTTTCTGTAACATTGTTGTCCATAAATTATATGAGTTAAATAAAATACTTTCACTATCCCAAAAATTCTAAAATTTTGTAGAGAGGTGGCCCACCCATGGTAGGACCCACCGACAAAATTTTGGGGCCAGTTGACACCTGTGCACACCGTGGCATGGGCTGGACCGGCCCGCCACAATGGGATGTCCAGATCAGGCATAATTTCAGGATAGATTGATTTCTTTAAATGAATTAAAATTTTCTAGTTGCCCAAAAATCTTGAAATTTTGTGGAGGTGTGGCCCAGTATGGATGTATCACCCTATAACCTTTCGCAGCCATCAGGCCCTTGTACTACCTGTGGTGTGGCCTGGAGTGGCCCACCAGGCAAGGACACCCAAGCTGGGGTATCCAGCCTTGGCTGGCTGTCCAGCCTACCTTGTAGGCCCACCTAGATGTGTTGTATATCCCACCATCCATCCATGTGGGGTCCTTAGGGGACTTGATCATCCTCCCCTTTGGTAGCATCTAATTGGGGCCCATGGAATGAGTTTTGGGCCAAATACCTAGGCCCATAGAGCTGCCTACACATGGGACATCCCTGTCTTAGGCTGCTGCTGGAACTGCATTCCAACGGCATGGCCCACTTGGAATATGTGTTGTATATCCCCCTCTCATCTGGTGGGACCCACAGTAATGTGTGTGGGCCATCAGGGATTAAATATACTATAAAATAATTTTATTGTCGGATTCCAACAAACCTAGAAAATGGGCAAGCTGGAATTTGGCAATGGCCTAATGTTGCTACCCATAAATGGCTATTTTGGGGGAGCATGGCCCATCAGATTTGAGGATGGATTAATCTATTATTTTGCCATTTTTCCTTTAGTATTTTTAGGTTTAATTAGGGCCCATCTGAGGCTCACCTGAGTTGGGTTTTATTGGAATGTTGTATGTGGTTAATTGATTAGTTCTTTAGGCCTAAGATGTGAGGCTCAACTACTTGTATTAAGTGTGAAATTGCCCACATGGTTGGACCATTGGGCAGCCCATGAGGCCCACCACATTATATGGGTTTATAACCTCTATGGTTGGGCCCAAACCTTACTTGAGGGTCCACCATGTTACCTATGAGTTGGGCCTTGTGTATTGCCCATTAGGCCATGCATTACTTGGGCCTTAGACCTTACTTTGTGTGCATAATGAGCTACCTTTTTGGGACCCAGTTGAGGTTGGATGTCCTTCTTGGTGACCCTAAGGTAGGCCCATAAGGCCCTTATAGGTGGTTGAAGGTCCATCTTGGACCTTGTTAGGCCCGTTTCCTCCTTAAGGCTTTACGACTCTCCTAGCTTGTGGGTCATCCCAAAGTGTTGGGCCCCTACTAGAGAACTTCACTTCTCCTTAGAGTACTATCTATGCATCTTGACCTTGTCCCTCCTTGGGAAGGAGGAATATAATCTACATGTAGCGCACTTATGTCGTTGTGACCCATATGCATTATTTGTGTGAATTGAATGCATTGTATGGTGGTCATAGAGGGATGGAGTTTCTCCCCTTGTGCACATTGAGTGCCTGAAGCTTGTGCATGATCTGTATGTGTGACTCATGCATTGACATCGCATTTCATGATAATACTGCCCTTGCTTCATTAGGGCCTTGCCTCCATAGGGACGTTCGTGGATGACCATATGTGTGAACACCAGAAATATTACTTGATCATACTGGGTGCACAGGATGCCCATGGGTGAAATTCCTAAAACTTTCATGGTACCGAGGATTTATCCCAACGCCGTGACTGAGTGGAAACTATGAGCACATGAGGGCCTTATACCATTAGGCCGCGACTCCCACTGTCGTGTAGTCGGTTGGGTAGGGGTGTGGCCTTACCTTCCTGGTGTGAGGAGGCATTGCTAGGCTGAGTCTGACCAGCTCGTAAATGGGTTCACTGCCGTCGAGCCTTGTTGGTGATTGACTGTCCATCGGCGGGCAGTGAGGTCTCTTATGCTCGTTTGACTATGCGGGGTCTGTAGAGCGGCAGTCATCTAACAGTGTAATGGACCCCGGTGATTTTCTTATGATTGGAAATGTACTTGATATATGGATTGGATATGAGCGTTGGCATTACTTTGCATCACATTCACATCGGCTGTATAAGTCCTTCATACATTGCCTTGGAATGACACCCTATACTCATTACATAGTATTCATGATAAGCCTGGGTAAGGCTGGTGATATTGTCATTGAGCATATTTCCCTTCCTGTACCTCTTATTATTCTTCTGTGCACTATGGTCACACACTTACACTACCCTTTAAGCTTCTATAAACTTAGGCACGATTGATGCGTGCAGGTGATCTTAGGCAGGTGTCGTAGTGGCAAAACTATGAGTAGAGCTGAGCTTGAGGATCCAGTGTTACAAACTTTCTCCTATTTTATATTATCTTCTATATGTCCTTTTGGACCTGATGTAGCTTGTAAAAGTTTAAATTCATAGTGGATTTTATGATGTGTGCCTTGTTATTCTCAAATATACTTGCTGTGATCTTGGGTATGCTCGTATTGAAAATGGTTATACTATCATGGAATTCCTCCTTGTAGGATCCCAGGATCGGAACCTACCTCAAGAGCCGAGAATGGGGTACTACGGAGGCTGTTGCAATCAGAACTGGCTATCGGGTTCCTTGTGAGTCCGGTTACCGAGTCTGGGGCATGACAATGATTGGTAGTCTATTATACCTAACTGCGAGTAGACCGAATATTGCATTCAGTATAGGTATCTGTGCTAGATATCAATCAGATTTAAAAGAATCACTTCTTAATGTTGTCAAATGCATTATTAGATATGTCGCAAGTACTGCTAATTTAAGCCTCTGGTATCCGCATGATGCAAATGTTCAATTAGTTGGATATACAGATGTTGATTGGGCAGGGAACATTGATGATAGAAAGTCAACCAGTGGTGGATGTTCCTATGTTGGGAATTGGTTAGTTTCCTAACACAGTAAGAAACAGAGTTTGGTATCGTTATCCATAGCTGAGGCTGAATACATTACAACTGTTTATGCTTGTACCCAACTTGTTTCGATGAAAAGAATGCTAAACGATTACGGAATTGCGTAAGATACAATGATCTTGTATTACGATAACTCTAGTGCAATTAATATCTCAAAAAATCCCATCCAGTATTCTCGTACGAAGCATATTGACATTCGTTATCACTACATTGAGGAATTGGTTGAAGATAAAAGATTTCTTTAGAATATATTCAGACGAAAAATCAGCTTGCTGACATTTTGACTAAATCGCTTGACAAGAATAGGTTTTCTAAATTAAAACTTGATATTAGTATGTGTAATTCAAATTAATTGGATTATGTTATTTTTGCATGATTTAATTTTTATATTTTTTATGGAAAAAATTTTGAAATTTTTTAAATAAAAGTTAATTTTTCAGTGTATCACGACCGGTCGATCACGTACTCGACCAATCGAGCCTCGACGGGTCGAGCACATACTCGACCAGTTGTGGAGCGCGAGTGGGTGTCTTAAAAAGGGGAAAAACACTTTATTTTTTTTCATTTTTTTCATCTTCCTCATCAGGCCCTCTCTCGACTCGTCGAACCCATCATCATAGGATCATTGTAAGTGCTCCATTTTCAATTTCCTTCTAGTTTTAGGTTATTGTATACTTCTTTTGCAACATTTTGTAGTCAATTTGGGTTTTCCATTCCATTTTTTAGGGTTTTGGCTATAAAATCTGATCTCCTTGAAACCCATCCTCCATTTCTTGATTCTCTCTATTGCCATCATCTAATGGACATTCGATCTAAGAAGAAAGCAACTCGTGGTTCTTCTTCAAGGGCAACTCCTCTTAGGGTGAGAACCATAAGGGCACCCGAGGAAGACCCGGAGTATGTGCTGGATCTTCGCAATAGGGAAATCATTGTCGAACATATTGTTAATGTAGATCATTTGACTCTATTTCATCTTCTTCCCATCCTTACCGCTATTGGTTGGGACAACATTCTATATTGGGGCGAACCGACATATCGCTCAATTGCGCAAGGGATGTATGCATCTATCAGTGAAGCGTTCCAAGAAAACCTGACTTTCTCAATTAATTTTAGAGAAGGAACGTTCTATATAGATAAACATCTCATTTCGGGTTTATTAGACATCACTGTTAATAATGACGATATTCCTATACCAACACTTGTTGAGAGAATGTTTGAATCTGAACGATGTATACTTACCCACAAATTGTGTCAATTTGATGCCGAATGGAGCTTAGGAAATGCTCTCTGTGCTAATCAAATGTTGCCCAAATACAGGGTTCTGCACCGCATCTTTATTGCTAATGTGTATCCTAGATTTGGGAACAAGGCCAAACTTACCTTGTTCATGTGTTGCATTCTTCATTCTGTCGTGTCTGGCATACCCATTTGTCTTCCTTCTTTGATCTGTTATATCATAATTCAATTTCGTCTCCATCCTAGCCATGGTTATATACATTTTGCCTATCTGATGACTACATCAGCACTTCATTGTAATGTGGTCATTCCGCCTGCTGAGGCACAGATAGCTGTTCTTCCATTCAATAACTCCAACATCAACAAGATGCACCTGGAGTATTTGCCTAGCTAACATGATGAGGAGGACGTTGAAGTTGAAGAAGAAGACACTTTGCCTGCTGACACTACAATGGATGATATTTTTGATGAGTTGGAAACTGATGATTAGGCAGATCCTGATTTTCAACCATCTCACTTTGATGAGCGCCTTCTCTTTTTAGAGGAGAAGGTGGGTGAATTAAAAATGTCACTAGACAATCTGACTGAAAGTTACAAATCTTCAATGAAATATATGCACAAATATTTTCATTGCATTACCAGGGGACTTCATCAGATTGACCCATCCATTCCAACTCCTTCTTCCTTAGGTTCTGATTAGTTTTTGAGTTTATTTGTGTTGGAACTGTATAACTTTACTTTCACTTTCTCTTGGATTGTATGACTTTATCTTGGATGACACTCTCTTGGATGGTTACTCTCTTTATGATACTCTCTTGATGCTACTCTCATTATTTTCTCTTAATCGTATTTGTGCTTCATTTATAATTTTGTCTTCCTTTGTCTAGTTGTGACAAAAAGGGGGAGAGACTTGTTATTATGGTTATTAGTTTTTACTTGGCTCATTTGCTTGTTATGATAATGATAAAATCAAATGCAATGCACAAGTGAGTAAATTGTGTGACTGTATATTTTGGATATATGTATATTTCTTAATATAGGTACTCTATACAAGTCAAAGCTCAGATTGGGAGGGGGGAGTGTTGTGAATGAATGTGAAGCTGTGAAGTTTGTGTACTGTAATTTTCTAAGTTTGTTTTGTCACAAATTTGACAAAGGGGAAGATTGTAAGTGCTGTGATGTATAAAGCAGCCTCTGTTGTCAAATTTCGATGAGACAAAACAATTTAGAGTGTGACTTATTCATATGATAAAAAATTCACCTTCAAGATCATCATTTGAAGTTTGAAAGTGCAAGATATGAAGATAGTTCTACAAGGTTGAGATCTTCTTCAAGTTCAAGATCAAGCTACTAATTCAAATCTACGTTAAGTAGAAGATCTACTGAAGCTACTGAAGATTTGAGTAGTAACTTCGATGTCCAATGTTTTAGGTATAAG
Organism: Magnolia sinica; assembly: GCF_029962835.1. Lineage (NCBI taxonomy): Eukaryota > Viridiplantae > Streptophyta > Magnoliopsida > Magnoliales > Magnoliaceae > Magnolia > Magnolia sinica. The sequence continues at coordinate 33,246,028 of NC_080581.1, forward strand.
TAACCCTAAAAAGACCATAGGCTTAAGTTGTAAGTTCTGTATTATAGTCCGTACCGTTTCGTAGGCTTCCGCGGTCCTCTTGGTCGAATTCCGACAACCCTCTATTTGTATCCGACGTTTGTTCGCGATCCTAAGCTGAGTCCTGCATATCGGAGTCGACTCGACTCGAAACTTGTACTCTAGCGACCGCGCCGTCGCCGAGGTTCTAACGCTGCGTGCACCGATCCGATACCCAGGCCGGAGATGTGGCCTCGCGTTCATTCCGAAGAAACACCGTGCGTTGCGAATTCTGAGATAATCTCTACAACATGTCCCATCAATCAATCAATCAAATTAATTCAAGTACACACCATACCTCAAGTACAAGCAATCCATCCCTTTCTGTTTTCCAAAGTCAACTCTCTCTATCCACCCATCCCTTTTTTACCCAAATTTCAACCAAGCCCATACCCTAACCATCCTTTCCTTACAACAACCACTCCATCCATCCATTTTCATTCATTATTTCTCTCTTTCTCTCATTTCTATCTTTACCCTCCAACCCCAAGAGCAACACCCAACGTCCAAGCTCACTCTCCCAAATCCAAGAGTGGCCCACTTTTCCACCCTCTCATCTCCCATCCCAACCATCCATTTTCTATCAACCTCCATTAAAATTGAAGGCAAGGAGCATAGAAGTCCAAGGAGCTAAAGAAGAAGGCCGATGGGTGGGTGATCCATCGTTGATTTTTAATTTAATGGCCCACTTGTGATGAGACCCAATTTGATTCATGTGATGTAATCATATGAGGGGCCCATAGTGGCGGGGTTCCCTCCACTACACCGTTCTCTCTCCCACTCTCTCTTTCTCATTTTTTTTTGGTGATGTTGATGACAAGTGTGTGGCCTGCTTATAACGTATATATTATATCCATACCATCCGTTTTGGGACGTATGGACCCCATCGTGATGAATGGATTAGATCCACACCGTCCATTTGAAGACCATGTATAAGTGGGGCCACCTCTATACATATATGTGGTTGGTGGGCCACGAGTACGTGGACCCCACCTTGATGAAGGTATTACATCCATGCCTTGGACGTCCAGTCTCTGCTGGACTATGTAAGGGAAATCACACAAGCAGCCTTAAAAAAAAAAGAAAAAAAAAAGAAGAGAAGTTAATATTTAAATAATATATATATATATAATATATTATATACAAGGCTAGTACGTTGAGGTGGGCCACACGTGTGGACCCACCTTGATTTGGTGCGTTAGATTAGCACCGTCCAGAGCATCTAAGGGTCTCTGGACGGTGGCCTTTTTTTCTAAGCTCTTGTATGTCATGATATAATATAATATAATATAATATAATATATTATATGATATTACATTATATTATATTATATTATACGATATGATATTACATTTTATTTTATATATATAGGATGGGGTATCTGGTGGTGGGCCCTACGTGGGACCCACTTGAACTGTCAGCAGCAGCTGACGCTGCACCTTACACAGCTAAGGAGCTGCTGTGTGTACGCCAACTGAAGTGGGGCCCATCTGCTGTGGGACCCACCATGATGCATGTATATATCACGCCGTCCATCCATCTAGCGTCCCAGTGGCCCCATGCTGATGGGTGTTTTCCCATCCAACCATCCATCCATCTGACCAGTTTCATGGCCCCACTTTGATGGATGTGATCCATCTAAACCGTCCACCTATTTAGGCCACCTCATCTCACAGCTTGAGACACAAAATAATAATAATAATAATAAATAAATAAATAAAAAATAAGGTAGATCTAATATCAATTGGACTACCCTATAGAAAATAGTGGTGTTGAACGCCCACCCTTGAAACCCCTTTGGGTTACAGAAGTTTGATTCAATATAATAATTGTTTTCCTTCGCTGTTCAGGTCCTTGTGACCTTATGAACAATATGGATGGAAAATAAATACTATGGTGGGCCCACTGGAAATATGGCTATGGAAATCATTATCACCACTGCCATTTGTGGTATGGTCCAGATGATCCTTGGATATGATTCATTTTTTATGTACTATAATGATCTCTAACAATGGATGAATGGTGCATTCGACTCGGCCATTCGTGTAACACCCCGTATTTTCTATACTCAGGTGTCACCGTATAACCTAACTTATTATGAGAGCCAACCTAGCTTACTTGAATAGTCGCCCTCAATATATCTTAACCGTTGACTTTGACTATGATAACCAGACCTCTAAGATCTAAGTTCAATCTATCTTGGATCCCTAATGACCCTTCAAACATCCGATTTTGGATTATGAGAACTCATATGAATCCTATTTTAGAACCTTGATCGTGAGGATATTTCAGCATACGTCTATTTAGTTTAAATAAATCATATGAAGTAAGTTAGAGATCAAAGACACGAGATCCACTATTCGTCATGTCCATCACACCCATGTTACACTTTCACCGATCAAGAAGAAGATCCGATCCGCCAAGTAGGCCCATAACATATCATTAGATGGAATCCACCAAGTGGTCACATGATTTAGAAACTCCTAGGACCATTGATAGTTAGATCAGGGTCAATCCAACCATTTGATTTATATGGGTCAACAGACCATAGGATTTCAAAGACGTGAAATCAACTATTGAGGGTTTTAATTAAATCCTTTTGCAACCCACATGTCTACATGACCACCTTAAAATGAGGCCTTACAAATTTAAATCCAAAATTAATGATAATAGTAACAATAACAATAATAATAATAATAATAATAATAATAATAATAATAATAAAGATAAATGTTGAAATTATTCTAATAATAGTATTTAATGTTCTAAATTCATAAAACAAGGGTCCCATTCATCTAAATGAATTCTTAGGGCCCTTTTAACCGTTGACATTCAATTTCGGAATGATCCGACCAGTAGATCGATGGGAATCCACCAATATGACCCAAATCGAGTTGTGGGCCCCACCTAGACCTTAGGTCGGCCTGATCAACGACCCAGAATCCCATGGAGGAACTGCTTAGAATGATGGACAGAGTAGATTTCCCATAAAGCATCACGGTGGACCCCACCTTGAGTGGTGCGTGTAGACAGTGGCCGTACACCCACGCTGCACTGGTCTAAGAGACCCAGTCAAATCGGATTGACCCGATATCTCCCAAAGAAGGGAATTTCTCTCTCCAGACACGTTTTTGAAACGGTCGGATAACCGACCGTTTGCAACCGTTGTTGCCCACCATGATCAACCCAAAGAGTCGATCTAATCCATCCATCTGGTGCACATCTGGGGTCTGACAAAAACCATGTTTGGTTTACCCCATGTTTCGGTCGCCTGCGAGCACAAACACCGGTGAAAACGGGCTGTTTGTGTTTGTTTCATTTCCAAAAACAGAAAGAAATTCGATTTCTTGCTTTCCAGCTGGACGGATCCTTGTCAAAAGATCTCCTTTCATCCTAGCCATTGGAATGAGCTCGTCCCGACCGTCCGTTTCACACAGGCTAGGGCTGTCAGTGGAAACCGACGCCAGTTTTTGTTGCACCAACGGTTTCTCTGCCACAGATTCAATCCAGACCATCCGTCCCTCATCTGACGGTGCTGAGAGGTCTAGGGTTTCAAAGGAAAGGGGATCCTATATAGCAAGAGGGTTCTCCGTTCCTTGCAGCCACGCTCAAGAAAGAAAGAGAAAAGAAAAACGGTCGTTTCTCCCAACATCAAACCCATCAACCTAACCATTTTCAACCTTCGTTTTAATGCATCGAGGAGCTCCATGGGGTTCATCTGGACTTCCCAGAAGAGACGGATCGAAGAAACGCACCCCTGATATGAACCTGCCATTGAAGCTCGACCATCTTCCACGTCGAACCTGCACCACTACTGGTGCTTGTGAGGTTGCGGATTCCAGATCTGAAACCGTCAATGTGTAACCCATATGACCGCCATCCAATGAAGGAAAACAATAAGAAAAAAGAGAGGAATAAGAGAAGAAGGAGGGAGCGTGAGTTTGAGTTCGGGTCACGCCGCCCCAAGCTGCTGCCCGACTCAGTCGGGTCGTGACTGGGTCGAGTCCAGTAGTGTTGCTGGACTTCGGAGAGGGAGAGAGGAAGCAGAAGAAAAGAAGAAGAAGGAAGAAGTAGAGTGGGGCGACTAACGTCATCCCGCACCAACACGATTCAGCTCGGGTTGAGCCTGAGTCTGGCCGAGTCGGGTAATCCCTTACCTCCATCTCCTTGGGTCCCAAACAAAGCTGAAACCATCCCTCAACAAGGCCTTTGTTTGGACTGAAAATGGCCTCCAAAAAGAGTGGTGATTCAAGTTGAAAATGGCCTTCAGTTGGGCCTCCAAACTAGGATGAAACCAGGCCGCCGGTTGGGTCAATATCAAGCTGAAAATGCCCATAAATCTAAGCTGAAATTAGCCCTAAGATAGTCCTTGAAACGAGGTGAAAAATGGGCCATGTTCTCGGCTAAAAATATCCTTCGGCCGTCCCTACAACAAGCTGAATCAGGGCCTAAAACGGCCTAGAAAAATGACATCTGGAATGGGCCCAGAATCAGCCAATAATGGGCCTTGATGTTGGCTAGGGTCAGGCCTCAAACAAGCCCTGCATTGGATGGTGTTTTGGGCTGGGAATCAGCCCGAGAAAAATGGGCTGCACCATATGTAAATCTGGTGGGCTGCACATCCAAAAATGGGTGGGCTACACCATACTCAAAACATGTGGGCCACACCTCATTTAAAGGTGCTATGGGCTTCACCATAAATCTGGTGGGCCTGGTCGAACTTTGGGCCACCCTTGTGACCACCAAGCTGGGCCGAACGAGGCCCAGTTGGGGCCTTAGTAATGGGCAATTTCAGGCCCGGTCCGGGCCACCCTGTTGGGCCACAATTGATGGGCCTAACCACCTTGACGTGGGCCCGATTTCCATGTCTATGGGCCCTTACAATCTCAAGCATTCATAATAAAGTGCATGGCCATTAGCAATTATCTATACTAATAATAGTTATTATGGACATATAATAATAATAATAATAATAATAATAATAATAATTACAATGTCATTATTAAATCCTAGTGCCTTGTTTTGCCACACTCAAATGTTATTATTAATAGTAGGTCATAACATTAGTTATTATCATAATGATTGTTATTACTACGTTAGCCAATATAAATAATAACAATAATACTAATAGTTACTTCGCAATTATTAAATTTATATCATAATTAATGGCACACCAACTAGGGTTCAAAATCCTAAACCTAGGTAATCCAAACCCTAGGTTAAGACTCTAATCTTAAATAGTGTGTAAGCTAAGGTCTAATTGTACGACCTTACAATTGATGGTAGGAATTGATTCCAAGGAAGCACGCATTTCGTAGTGAGGGTGCAGGCGGTTCAAACATAAGGTGAGGACTCACCCTTTGAGCTTCCCACTTGATTTCATCAATCTAGATATAGATGATGGCATGATCCCCTTGACTGAGTTTCTTACTTTACTATAGAATATGCTAACTTGTGGTATAGTTAATTCATGTGTTGGATGACAAACATTTCTTTTAAATTACAATATGCATGAATGGTTCGATGATAACATGCTATCCTTTATTATATATGTATTAATTTATTTATATGCTACCACTTGTGTTTGAATGATGAACTGAATGGAACTTACCTTGGACTTATGATCTTGCGGTCCACATTTGCCCTTTGTGGCTTGGATGTGTCATTGGTGCCCTTTGTGGCTTACTGGTTACATTTACACATCCATTGTTTCCTAGCCATTTTGCGGAGTTCAGTCGTACCATGATTTCGGGTGGAGTTGAAGTTCGCTTCTCGATTTTCTAGCCATCTTGCGGAGTTCACGTACGACATGATTTTCGGGTGGTCTAGGGTTTATATGTTGTTTGTCTCTTCATCTGCAGTGTCAGTCGTACCATGATTTCCCAGTGGAGTTGAAGTTCGCTTCTCAATTTTCTAGCCATCTTGCAGAGTTCACGTACGACTTGATTCCCGGATGAAGTGGGGGTTAAAGGGTGATTTTCTATTCGCCTTGCAAATTCCACTTGCACCATGATTTCTGGGTGGAGCTGAAGTTTGCTTCTCGATTTTCTAGCCATCTTGCGGAGTTCACGTACAATGGGATTTCGGACGTAATAGAAAATCGTATGTTTAATTGTTTGGTTATCTGGACATGTTTCCTTGTTTTGCGACTGCCATATATATTGCTTATAATGAAACTCTGTTGATTGGTTTGATTTTCTTAAGTATGAGTATGACTATGAAATGCCCTATTTAATGTATCTAACTTCATGACTTGTGATCTATATTGGGTTATGAATGATGAGTGCGTAATCTTAGAGGGTGCTCCTCACTGCGATAACCATTGACGCTATCAAACCATAACAGTTGATGTAGGTATAGGGCAAGCCGATGCTGTTTACTAGGTTGCTGGAGCAGATCGAGTAATTAAGGAACTAGGTGGGGCCCTTGTGGCCCACATTGATCTCCACTACTAGTTAATACAATCATATTTTTGCTTATGTGAACTTTGTTATTTGAGATTGTATAAGTCCTGTATGGGCTCCACATTTAGAAATTGGTGATGATCAGAATGTTTTTATTTAATACATGGTTTATTCTAGCTTTGTTGCTGTTAACTTTGATTAATTACAAACGGTTTAAATTTACACTGGATTTTATAAGCTAACATTTAGGTTTTTGGGAAACGGGTTATATACTCGGGTCTTGAAAACACGGGGCGTTACAATTTGACTCGGCCCATTCGATTCGGCCCATTCAATCGGCCCATTTGAATCGGCCCATTTGATTTGGCCCAATTGATCTATAATGTCTCGAAAAAATCTGTACAAAGACCCGAGTACCTCCTCAGGCAAAAATCACTAAGGACTGAATTCTTTAGAAATTAGACAAAAATTAATTAAGTACTAAACTGAACTAATCGGTAGATTAGCTTGAACCGCTTTCTATACAAACTGTAAGACCCAAAACCAGTAGAATCACTAACGCTACATTACTTGAAAACTTAGGATCAATCTCTAAACCCAGTTGCTCTCGAGAGCACATTGAAACGCCGTATCGGACCTGGACCGCGCGTCGAAAGTCCGATGACCGCGAAACTATACAGTAATGACCGTCTTACTGGGCTTGACAACCATTGCGGGAGTCGAGCCCAAATAGTATCCAGAAATGCACAGCTTGAGCCTGGAGCAAAGTGTGTGAGAAACGTGAATATTTTTAGAAAATGAACTCAAACTTAAGTGAATTGGGTAGTTTGCTTACAGGGCAAATTTAAGGTTTTAGACCATCAGATTCTGACCCAACTGCACCCTTGGATGAGGGAAAATTCCATACACATGTCAGTGTACTTGTGGCCCTGATTGAGTAACGATAGCCGTTGAACTGAAACTGATCCTCCACGGTCGATCCATAAATCCTATCGGACCAAAATCTTAATCTGGCATAGATCCATCGTCAGAGAACTTTGTTCAGACCATATGTAGGTAATGGACCTTCAGATGAGCTCCGTTAGCCCGAAACGGACGACTTTTGGCTATAACCTAAGTATACCATGGCCCTGGGGCCATTGAGCTCACTTTTAAGCCTATATAAGGCCCTTAAACCCTCTCTCTCCCATGCCATACGAATTTGCAAAATCGTAGGTGAGAGAAGAGAGAAAAGAGAAGAAGAAAGTGAAGTGAAGTGAGTGAGAGTTGGAGTTTATTGCTGGGATTCATTCCCACTGCTCCACGTGCTGAATCCTCGCTTCCGTGTCGCTATACCGGTGATTTTGACTCTGATATTTGGTAAGAAATCCTAACCCTAATCTGTTTTAGGTATCCAAGTAGAGTAAATGATGAAATAGCTAACCTATTTCATGTTATAGGTTGTTGTTGTGCTGTAGACAAAGGCGTAGTGTTCGAACTAAGTTCGATACGAGTCTATCGGCGAAAGGTGCGAACTATAAGTGTTTAGGTGATAGTTTTCAAGGCTTTCAATGTCAATTAATGATTTATGACTGACTTGATTGCTATCACATGTGCTTAGATACGATGCCTTCCATGTATTACACATACATATGAACTATGTTGACTATAACGCATTCCATGTGTTTGTTGAAATGTTTGAATGAAGATGAAATCATGATTTGTGCTTTCTATGGCTACTAATCTAGAACACATGCTTGTTGTATGTAAGATAACTCCTTTGTAAAAGGATTTGCCCTGATATATGTTATAACTAACATATGTTATGTATGTTGGAATGTGTAGTCTAAGTGTTTAGTGAAATGTCTGAATGAGTAAGAGTTTGGTAAATTGTACTTTACAAGGGTGTTAAGATGAGATTCTCAACTACCTTAGCCACCTGTATAAATTCCCTTACATAACTTAAATCCAATTATGTGACTTATGTATGAAACGCATATGTATGATAATTTGTTATTCTGTGTTTCACAAAATGCACAAGTGATTGAAATGTCTGAATTGTGTGCTCAATATTGCTATGACAATCATATATGATTCACAATTGAAATTGAGTGTGAATGAGACTGCACGATAGTCCAGGCAATCGGTAACGATTTCCGATCTAGTGGCCGGACTAGTTTTGCTACATCAGATATGTTCGATGAATTCGAGTCGTACGGTGATTATCGACAGTGGTTAGACCACAAGGAGTGAGTATTTGCTCCATGTCGATCAATTTAGCATGCGCTTGTACCAATCGGACTTGTCAAGTAACCCGAATTACCTATTGTACGTTCACTACGTATGGATGCTACTACTTGAATCTAAGGTACCACTTACTGATGTAAGACCCGTTTTAACCTTAGTACCACGATCCGCTAAGACTCATGAGCCGAGCATGGTGGTATGGGACACCGTGGTTGAGCTGTCGGCCTACGCTGGGGTGACAAGCCTCCACATAGTGTCCAATGAGTAAACTAAACTCGTGAGCCAAATACGGTGGTATGGGATACTGTATCCGAGCTGTCGGCCTACGTTAAGGTGACGAGCCTTTCCCGTAGTGACCTCGAGTATAAACTAGGCCTAAGCTGAGGTGACGAGCCTCCCGTAGTGACCTGAACTTGTCTGTCCACTGTTTTCAATCAAGGGTGACGTTGCCCTATAACTTGCCTATCGTATGTGATTAACTAAGATTGACGACCCTAAACGGATCATTGTTTCTGTAAATCATATAGAGGGAGGTGCCTTAGCTTTCTGAATCTACTGTACGTATAAACCTAATTAAGTATTGGCTAACATGATATGCACCACATTGCATGTGGTTTGGCGAGGAAGTGCACATGTCCGGAGTGGTGCATGCCGTGATCGTGAGATGATGTCGCTGAGGGAGTGCAGGTGAGGGTATGCATTGTTATTGCATACCATTCTTACATTAACAAGAGTACTTAGGATATGATTGTTGTATTACCTTATCATTACTGCTTGACTGAATTGATAACATATTATCCTTTGCCTTATAGCTCCACTGAGTTGATCACTCACTCCTACTCTAGGACGGTGTTTTAAAACGCAACCAGACTCTGTTTTAGCTGCAGATGATGGCGCGGCTTACGAAGCAGAGCCTGACTTCTATGATGATGAGTTCTCATATATGTAGTTATCAGGTGGGTCTATGTAGACCACATTCTGATCGACGGGGTTACCGGGACTTTATGATTTAGTTAGACAGTCACATTTTGTCATTTTGAACAGTTTGAAAACTAAACTTGTAATTATTTTGGCCTGGTGTCATACTTATACTCTGGAGATCGATAAATCACTTACGTACTCTTTATGTCTATCACAGTCTTCCACTTGCTTAATTTAATTCATCTCTAGAGTATGATATGTTGTTTTAGTATAATCTCATTCATGTTTAACGCACTAACATGGACAACATTTAATCATCATTATTTATGTTGCATAAGTGATGTGACGGATCTTGGGAGGTTGGCCTTTGCTCGACCCTCGAAATTTGGAGCATTATAAGTTGGTATCAAAGCATGATTTGGATTAAACTGGACCTGGGTTATGGTCACACTATGCACACTAGGTATTTTGACTTAGGAGGGTGCGATAAAATGTATAAATAGTCCTAGGATTCCCAATTTCGCTCATCGACGAAACTGACCGATGCTAGCAGTTGAAATCTGACCTGCATGGATTGGTGATCATGTGAGATGATCCCAAATGCCTTCTAGACTGTCAATCGACGTGTTTAGATGACGAAACTGGACCCAGGGCCCAAACGATGCAAATCGGGGGGATCTGAGGTGGGTCCCGTGCATATCCGGTACCCCGGGGAGGATAGCATCACCCCTGGGGTGAGCCATCGCCCCAATGTCCAGCGAACGGCGATGGTATCGCCATGCAGGCGCTGCATTGCGGACCACGGACAGCAGGCCTGTCGGGCAGCGCCGGGCCGGTCGGGCCGATATATGTACATGGTAGTGGGGCCCACGAAATCGTGTGGGGACCCCTATACCGCCCCCATTTGCTTCTTTTCTCTCATTTCTACCCTTCCAAGCTTTCCAAATCTCCAAAACTCCCATTTTTTCTCTCAAATCCTTCCTCTATTCTCCTACCTTCTTCTTCTTCTTCATTACCTATCCACCCACCAGTATACTCTTTAAACCCATCTTCTACACTTCCCATTTCCCCTATTTCCTACTCATTTGAGCGCAAAGTCCATAGCTTGTGTCTCATAATTTTTTTTAAAAACCTCCCAATCCACCTTCTTCCTAAGGCTATTTAGTTCCCATGGCTCTTTTTGAGCTTGTGGCTACAATTTTCTCTCTCTCCACACTTCTTTCCCTCATGGGAAAGAGATGGCCTTCCATAGATGAAGCTGGGCCTAGCTGCCCAACCCATCCAAGGAAGAAATCAGGCACCGAAGCAAGTTCGAGCGCTGCACAAGAGCGGAGGACGAAGCGGGATCTCAATCCCCAACTTCCTCTCGAAAGAGCTCTACCGGTGGACTTTGCACATGGTAGATTTCAGGGCCATAGAGTCCTTTTCGAAGCACGAGTGGACAAAAAGTTGTTTAGCTTATACGCGTGATGGACCACCTGTTGGAAGCCGGATGGGGTCCCATATTCGAGGGTAAGTCACTAGCGACTGTGAGCACTATCCGAGCTTTCTACGCCCATATACAAGACCCATCGCTGGAGCCTCTACAGTTCAAGATCCCCATGGCAAGGCGGGAAGCAGTTATCGATGTTGGTTTGATAGCTCGGATCATAGGGATGGAGTGTGGCACAGTTCATGCTAGCGAGAAGAACCTCAGGAGTGCGTATGAAAGAGATGGTTGCACGCAATTTCTTTGCGGTCAACTGGTCCACTAGAATTGAGGCAACTGCCCCCCAGTGACCAAGATGACTCCTGATTTCTGCCTACTTCACCACATATTCACATACAATGTCATGCCCCAAACTCAAAAATCAGATTCGCAGGAATCCCAATCGCCGAATCCAGAGCCGACAGCCTCTGTAGTACCCCATTCTTGACTAGGGCTGTACATCGAGCCGAGTCGAGTCGAGGTGGGCCAAGCTCGGCTTGACTCGTCCATGCTATACTCAAGTTCCAGCTCAAGCTCGAGCTCGCCCTCGAGCTCAACATCGAAGCTTGGCTTGTTTGCCAAAGCTTTTGAGTCGAGTTCGAGTCGAGCTAGTGCTTCGAGTCGAGTTGAGTTTACCTTAGTAGGGTAAGGGAAAGAAAAAGAGAGAATGGGGATAGGTAGGGTCGGGTAGGGTTTTTTAGTAAAAGCTTTTAAGTTTTAATTTCTTTTTTTAAAAAAAACTTAATTATATATATATTATATTTAATATTAATATAATATATATAATATATATTATTAAAATATATTACTCGAGCCGAGTCGAGCTCGAGCTTCGAGTCGAGTCGAGTCAAGTTGAAATACACCATGGTCGAACTTGGCTTGAACTCAACTCAAGCTTTAGTAAATAAGCTTGACTCGCCTTGAGTCGGCCTTTTAAGCCAAGTCAATCTGAGTTGAGTCGAGCCGAGTCGAGCGAGCTTTTCAAGCTAGCTTGACTCGTGTACAACCCTATTCTCAACTCCCAGCGCCCATATGCCAGGTTCCGATCCTGGGATCCTATAAGGAAGATTTTTCAATGTACATTTATCTTGTAAGAAATATAACCACAAGTTTACCCAAATCACAAAAGCAACATCATCATCACATATCTACTAATATAATTTTAAGTACAATGCTGAAAGGGAAATACATATGTTAAAATAAAATCAAAGTTCCGAAAGACAGCCGCATGCTCCAAGCTCAACGCCGCTGCAGCCTAACATTACCTGCACGCATCTAGCGTGCATAAGCTTATAAAAAGCTTAAAGGGTCGTGTAAGTGTGTGCACAAGGTAAGTGCTAAGTATTCAATACAATGTCATAATCATACAATATCGAAAATACTGGTAAGATCATAAATCATATGATATCAGAGTAAGCGGGAATACTGACAAGTCCATGAGTCAATCAATATAAGAATATGCAATACAAATCATTTATGCAAATGAAGAGTCATAAAGAGCCAAATATGAGATATCGAGGGTGCAATGCAATATACAATTCCCGATGAGTATCAGGAATAACGTCAGTCATACCTAGACCATATAAATGCAGAAATATAGTAACCCAAAATGGCATATGCCGTAGATGTAATGTAATATGCAGTGCGAATGGAATGACTATGCTGGAGTGTGAAGTCGGGATGATAGTACATAGTATCACAGGCTATGGGGTCCATCACAAGGGACTTCTATCCAACCTAGTCCCATACCTAATTTGGATAGTTAGACTCAATGTGGTAAACTCCTAATCTCAGGTTAGTTCCGCACCCTAACCGAAATCCTAGCCATTGTGAAGGTACACATAACAGATAGTTGCGCACCACCAGCTCGAGTAGATAGTGAATAAATGAATGAATGAGTATGCAACTCCTACTCAATAAGTCCACATATCAGTACAATTCATCTCTGGGATCATCACCAGGGTCTAGTACACTCTACATGAAAATCGCCGCGCACGGACGCACGACAATGCAAGTGGAAGAGACCTCACTATCCACCTGGCCAGTAGTCAGCCAATATCTACCCAGCATGTCGATAGCGGACCCATTCACGAGCTGGTCAAACTCAGCCTAGCTATGCCCCCTACCCTCGGGCGGGTAAAGCAACACCACCTCCCAACGGACCACGACATAGTGGGAGATGCGGCCTCCTGGTATTCGACCCTCATGCGCTCATATATATTCACTCGATCTCGACATTGGGGCGTCCTCTGGTATCAAGAGGGTTTAAAGATTTTTACCTAGGGCCATTTATGGTAGCCCATTGCTAGAACATATTGTCCCATATGGCCATCCACGATATGCCTGTGGAGGCTACGACCCTGATGTTACTAGGGCATACAACAATCACAATGCAAGATGCATGAGTCATACAATCCAGTCATGCATCAATCCTGCGCATACCATGCGCTCATGTGAGATAACCTTTGCCTATCAAGGAGTCTCATAATAACCTTCTCAATGACATATGCAATGGTCAACCACATCTCATAACAAACATGCAGATGATGCGTATGGGCATGTATCATGATGCTATGCTGTCACATACTCAAAATCAGTATCAATAACTGACATCGACAATCGACCTCAACAATGTGGACATTTAACCAACATTACCCTCAAGGAATGACCCATATAGAGCCTAACATATAGTGGACCTATGGCCTCACACAAGGACCTATATACAACACTATGGGCCTCACTCAAGAGCTTAATACACATCACAATGGGCCTCTCACATGGGCCTAATATACAACATAATGGACTCCATCGCCTGGCCCTCAAATGCATCACAATGGCCCTCATCACATAGGCCTCATATACATCACATTTGGCCTTAAACACGGGTCAAATGCACATCACAATGGGCCTCAAATACGGGCCACATATAAATCACATTGAGCCTTGAAAATCGAAATCAGCCATCGGCCACGACAATCGGAATCGGTAATTGGCCACGATAATCAGCCTCAATAATCGGAATTAGCAATTAGTCACGATAATTAGCCTCGATCGTCAATCGGCAATCGGCCACGATAATCGGAATTGATCGATAATCGGCCTTGATAATTGGAATCGGCAAATCGACCACATCAATCAAAATAGACAATCGGTCACGATGATCGGCCTCGATTGCTAATTGATAATCGACCGCGAAAAATCAGAATTAGTAATCAGTCATGATAATCGGAATCGATCGATAATCGGCCTTGATAATCGGAATCGGCAAATCGGCCACGTCGAACGGAATCGGCAATCAAAATCGATATCGACAATCGGAATCAGCCTCGATAATCAGCTTCGACGATCGGAATCAGAATCGGCTTAAACAATAAGAATCGGGATCGGCCTCGATAATCGAAATCAGAATCGGCATGAACAATCGGCCTCGACAATCAGAATTAGCCTTGACAATCGGCCTCGATAATCGAAATCTATGAGAATGGTCCTAACAAGGCCTAAGAGAATGTCACAATATGGACATCCAACCATCATTACCCATCAATGTGGACATTCAACCAACATCGCTTCCAAGCAGTGGCCCACATAAAGCCAAACATAAAGTAGGCCCATGGCCTCACACAAAGGCCTAATATACATCGCAATAGGCCTCATGCAAGAGCTATATATATAACAGGTGGGCCCTGCACATGGGCCTCAGATACATCTCACGGGCCACAACCCATGGGCCTAATGCACATCATAATGAGCCTCATTAAATGGGCTACAAAAACATCACAATGGCCACGCTATATGAGCCAGAAATACATCTCATTGGGCCTTACCAAATGGGCCGGAAATACATCACAATGGATCTTACCAAAAAGGGCAAAAATACAGCACAATGGGTCTTACCCAATGGGGCAGAAGTACATCACAATGGGCCATATCACATGGGCCTAAAATACACAAAAGATGGCCCTACACATGGCCCTCAAATATATATATATATATATATATATATATATATATATATATATATATATATATATATATATATATATATATTTATCAATGGGCCCTCATTACATCAAGTGGGCCGCATCTCATAGGCCTAATTAAATCATATTGGGTGGGCCCTGCACGGCCAACAGGTGACCCTGCACCTTCCAAAATGGACAGACGGTGTGAATACAACACATTCATCTAGGCAGGCCTTATACAATCAGGGTGCGTCCCACGGCACCGTCCATGTACAGACGGTGTGCATCCAAAACACATCAACTTAAGGTGAGCCCCACTCCCTGCCATGGTGGGGTCCACGTCCAGTGGATAGACGGTTTGAACATACACATGCCTCATGATTGGCCCACAGAACTTGCGGGTGAAGTACAGATGGATGGTGTGGATAGAAAGTACATCAGAGGTGGGTCCCGCAGGAACTTGCTGACGTCCAAGGGGCAGCAGCTACTGCTGCGTAGGACCCACATTAGATGGACAGTTGGATAACAAATACATCATGGGTGGATCCCACCCGATCTGGATGGCCAGAGAAGACAAAACACACTTCATCACGGTGGGCCCCACAGAGTTTGCTAACATCAACCAGCATGTGACCCACCATCCTAACATTGGATGGTGTGGATCTAGTACTTATACATCAAGGTGGGCCCCACCTCCACATGTGCAACACGTGTGGAGTGGTTCTCACGTCTAAGACAGATGGACGAGTAAGGAAACACATACGTCTGGCGGCCCACAGGATTTGCTGACGTCAGTCAGCAGTGGGGACCCACCGTCCTGAAAAATGGATGGACGGCAGGGATCTAATACATACATCTACGTGGGTCCCACCTGTCCCATGTGGCAAACAGATGGATGACTTGATTATAAAATAAATGCATTACGGTGGTCCCACGTGTACCGTCCAGTTGGACGGTCTGGATGTAACATACATACCAGGTTGGTCCACACGTGTGGACCCACCAGCTTCTAGCAAAGCTGAAATTTGTGGTCTGCCTGCATCAATGGTCAGCAGGTGGACGGTTTGCTGGTGATCAGTAGGTAACCAGCGTCCGTGCGAGGTCACTCATCTTGTGGGTCCCACATGATCAGGACGGCCAGGATAAGACACGTGTATCACGTGGGTCCCATGGATAGTGTGGATGGGAGGGTTATACATTAGATACACTAAGGTGGGTCTCACCCCACACGTGTCACACGTGTCGGGTGGCCCCATGTGCCAAATGCATGGACGAAATGCTTAAAACACGTACGTCACGCTGGCTCACTGCATCGTCCCAATGGACGGTGCAGATGTAAAACAGATACATTGAGGTGGGGTCCCACCAGCCCACACGTGTCACACGTGTGGGGT
The DNA here is from genome assembly GCF_029962835.1 of Magnolia sinica. Classification (NCBI taxonomy): domain Eukaryota; kingdom Viridiplantae; phylum Streptophyta; class Magnoliopsida; order Magnoliales; family Magnoliaceae; genus Magnolia; species Magnolia sinica. The sequence goes on from NC_080581.1 coordinate 33,262,460, forward strand.
GGGTCCGTGCGTCCAAACGGACGGACCGTACGGATATAATTCATACCTCATGGTGGAGCTGTAGAACCTATTGATGCCAATGTAGCAACATGCTGCAGCGACCCACCGTCCCCTGGACGGTTTGGATTTATGTCATAGGTGGGTCCCACGGCTCGTTAATCATGGGGGAGTCCACACGTCTAGAGATTGGACGGTGTGGATATTTCACATACATCATGTGGGACACACATGTGTGGACATCACACATCAGGTGGGGTGCATGATCGAATGGACTGAAGGGATTTGCATCGTCCAGTGGCCCCGCCTCCTAGGTCTGGACGGACGGCAGGTATATAAGACACGTGTGTACAAGGTGGGCCCCACTAGAATTTACTGACGTCAAACTTACTGATATGAGGTGGGGTCCACATCAGCTTGACCCACCAGAATTTGAAATAGGCCGATACTTATGTTTTCCTTTCAATCAAGTGTGTCCAAATGGTCTGTCTAGTGGGCCTAGTCGGTGGATGACATGGATAACATACGTGTGTCATCAGGTGGGCCACATATCGAGAGAGAGAAAGAGAGAAATAGGTGAGGGGACGGACCCCACCACTATGGGCCCTTCCTAAATAATACATACATCAAGATGGGTCCCACATATGTAGGCCCTCAAATCATAAAATCAAAGAAAATAAAATCACCCACCTTAGATCTCTTCTCCCTTCTTCTGCCAATGCATGCTAGAGCTCCAAAGGAACCAATTCAACGGTTGAGATGAAACTTGGATGGTGGAGATGGGAGATAGAAAGTGGGCCACACAAAGCTCTCTCTCATGGAGCTTGCTTGGACGTTGGATGCTCCCTTGGTGCTTGGGATGGAGTGAGAAAATGAGAGAGAGGATGGGTTGTTGTAAGAGAGATGGGATGGAGGGTATGGTTTCTTTTGACTTTTGGTGAGAAGGCAATGGTTAGGTATGGGTGTTGTTGACTTGGTGAAGAGAGAGGTATAGGTCAGTGATGGCTTGTACTTGACTTATGATTGATGTGATTGATTATAAAGATTCTCTCGAGATTTGGAATGCACGGTGTTTCTTCAGAATGAACGCAGGTCTACATCTCCTGGCCCGGGTATCGGATCGGTGCACGAGTCATGGCGTTGAAACCGCGACGACGGTGTGGTCGCTAGGGTACAAGTTTCGAGTTGATCTAACTTTGATATACAAGATACGACTCAGGATAGTGCGCAAACGCCGATAACAGATCGCAGGTCACTGGAATTCGACCGGGAGGACCGCGGAAGCCTAAGGAATGGTATGGACTAGGATACGGGTCTTACATACAATGTTTATCCCAGGTTGAGCAACCACACTAAATGTACGCGCTTGATAGTGGACTTCTTATTTAGTACTGCACAGGGAGACAAGTTATGCCTGCCTTCCTTCGTCCTACGTTAGATAGTCCTAACTACCTATTCTGTGAGGGCGGCTAATTCACTATCATTTGGCCGACTCATATGCAAGCTTTCTCGTGAGTTCGGCTACAGACTTAGCCCTGATGAGGTGGTGCCAATTCACTTCATAAATGACACCACACTTGCCAACATGAAGATTGGATCGGGACCACGACGTGATGAATCTGAGGACGAGGAAGAAAGTGACGAGGATGAGGAAAGTGAAGATGAGGAGGGTGAGGAGGGAAGCAATGAAGAAGGAAGTGAGGAGGAAGAGGAAGAAAAGGAGGCCCAGGACTTTGATGAGGGCTCTCCTCCTACTACACAGGAGCACCACAGTGATCGGGCTGCGTTGGAAGCCTATTGGGCTCAGATTGAGGAGGGCCAAGTTGCCCTGCGACAGGAGGTCAGAGAGACCCAGGTCGAACTCAAAGAGAATAGGGCCTACATGAAACAAAAATTCAAGAAGGTGTCTCACACCTTGAAGCTTTCCTATGTTACATGCAGGACAAGGGTGCTCCTCCTCCATCACTAGAGTCGGATGACTAGTCACAGCATGTAGTCATCTTTGGGTTTTCTATGTTTTCTTGTTTTCTATGTTTTGGCCTAAATGGGCCCAGTGGTATGGTAGAATTGTTTGTGTGCTTTAATGTTCGAAGTTTTGTTTAGTTGGCTCACATGCATCTTCTGTCATGATTCATGTAAGACTACATCTTATGTATTGTGACAATTTTGGTAAATGAAATGTATGAAGCTCTTTTGTTATGTAATGTGTAGAATGCTTGATAAGTTGAGTACTACTATGCTAAATCTTACGTGTGTTGCACCCTATGTTGTATATAGGGAATGCCTCCGAAAGCTACTTGGAACACTACACGTCTAGCACTTGGCGGATCGTTAGACGGGGCACCTCCCCTAAGTGATAGTCATACAGACCCTAGCTTAAGCCCCGATAGTGACACAATGCCGGACTCTCAGCCGGCCACTGGCCCCACTAATGGGCCAACTCCTTTTGCACCACCGGTTCCTTAGCCGAACCGTGCATTTACTTCGACGCCTCACGTACCTCAGGCAGCTTCTCCTCCTAACAGGTTAGAGTAGATGATGTTCCTTATACACCAGTAGCAGCAGATATATACCAGCATCGCTGGGGCCCTTGTCCAGAACATGAATGTGGGTCCACCTACACCACCTGTGCACCCTGCTGGGAACATGCATGCAGGTGGCGTATTTGAGCGATTTCAACACTTTCAACCTCCTACTGTTGCGGGTACTCACAGACCCGAGGAGGCCGAGTATTGACTTGACTGCATCTCTAAGATGCTGAAGCCACTGCACTGCACCGAGGCCGAGCAGGTAGAGTTGGTCACCTACGTGTTTGAGGAGGCTAGTCTCTGGTGGGACAGTATCCTTAGGATCGTCGCTTCGGGTTACGTGTGGTCGTGGGAGGCTTTTGAGACATGCTTCCACGAGAAGTATTTTCCTCTCACCTAACGTAATGAAAAGGAGGGAGAGTTCTTCACCTTCGACAGGGAGGGATGATGGTGGCAGAATACGAGAACAGATTCAGGGAGCTAGCTAGGTATGCTTCGTTGATATTAGCTGATGAGCCGATGCGGATGCGGCGATTTTCTGAGGGTCTGCAACCCGAGATACGCTCGAAGATGTGTTGCACTAGCATACCCAATTATGCTCAGCTAGTGACATGTCTTTGTGAGCAGAGCAAGACGGGGATAGACTATCCCGTAAGCGTGTACCTATGGGTCTGAGACCACGACCTGATTTACCACGACCTGATTTACCAAGCGTGTACCTAGGTCGCGTGCAGATTCGCCTCCTAGGCTTGCGGCTCCACCGACTCAGCTGAGGCGAGAAGACTTATGGTGCACCTATTACAAGAGGTCAGGCCACACAGATACATATTGTTTCACCAGGATGAGGGACAACGGCTTCTCGCTACCTCAGAAGATCAACCGCCAGTTTCCTCAAGCTATTTCAGCCCCACCTCTGCATCAGCACCACCAGCACAACCATCTTTTCAGCCACCCATACCTCATTTTAAGTCGCCTCAACGGCCTATGGTACCACAGCCGAACCGTTCTCAACAGGCTCGTGTGCACTCACTTGCAGCTGAGGCATCTGAGACAGCAGTTGCATCACCACTTGCTTTTCAAGTTACAACGCATATCTAAGGTACACCAGTCTTCCTATTAGTGGACATCGGGTTTACTATATTGATGATTTCATGTTCGGCAGTTAAACATTTAGGGTTGAATACGACCCCTATGGTAGGGGTGAGAGTTATCGCGGTGAGTGGAACTTTTATGGATGCCACTAAGTTCTGTGAGTGTTGCTTGGTAGATTTAGGGAGCAAAACGATACGCATTGACCTGATAGTCAACCCACTGTATCATTATGATGTCATTACCAGCATGAACTGGCTCACCAAGATGGAAGCAGAGATCGATTACGATGCCCGGTTGGTGACAACCCACGGACCTAAGGGCACGACCTTTACTTTTCCCGTTCAGGTCAGTTACCCTTTCCGTGTCCTTTGTTACGCTTTCATACTGAAAGAGGTTCAGGGTCTGACGCTTATGAACACACTGGTAGTTCAGGATTTCACGAACGTGTTTAGAAAGATACCGAAATTACCTCCTTGGCGCAAGATTGACTTTACTATCGACCTTGTGCCTGGTGCGACACCCATTTCATTACCGACGTATCGCATGCCTCCATGTGAGATGGATGAACTGAGGAGGCAGATCGATGATCTGCTCAATGCAGGCTTCACATGACCGATGTGTCCCCTTGGGGAGCCCCTGTGTTGTTTGTGAAGAAGAAGGATGGGTCACTGTGATTATGTATTGATTATCGCAGGCTGAACCAGGTGATGGTGAAGAATAAGTACCCTTTGCCCAGGATAGATGATCTGTTCGACCAGTTGAAAGGGGCACAATACTTCACTAAGATCGACTTGTAGTCAAGGTATCACCAGTTGCGCGTCAGAGGTGAGGACGTGCAGAAGACAACCTTCAAAACCACTTTTGGGCACTACGAGTTCCTTGTGATATTATTTGGACTCACAAATGCACCGGCCGTGTTCATGGACTTATTGAACAGGGTGTTTCATCTGTATCTATACCGGTTCATCATCGTGTTTATAGATGACATTTTGATATACTCCAAAAGCTGAGAGGATCACTAGGAGCACCTGCAAGTAGTGTTTGATACTCTCAGAGAAAACTAGTTGTTTACTTACTATAAGAAGTGTGACTTTTGGAAAGAAGAAGTCAAGTTTCTTGGACATGTGGTGTCTAAGGAGGGTATAGCGGTGGACCTTGCTAAGGTGACCATGGTTTAGGACTGGGAGCATCTCTGTTCAGTTACTGAAGTGAGGAGCTTTCTTGGCCTGGTAGGTTACTACTGTCAATTCATTAGAGACTTTTCCAAGATTGCCAGACCGTTGTCTCAGCTGATTCGGAAGGATCTTAAGTTTGCCTGGAATGAGAAGGCAGAAGCAGCTTTTCAAGAATTGAAGGACAAGCTGACATCCACCCCTATGCTAGTATTGCCAAAGCAAGGGGTCAGATATACTATATATAACAACACGTCTCGTGTTGGTTTGGGTTGTGTCCTAATGCAGAAGGACAGGGTGATCGCCTATGCATCGCGACAGTTGAGGAAACACGAGGAGAATTACCCTACGCACGACTTGAAACTAGCGACCGTCATCTTTGCATTAAAGCTCTAAAGACATTACCTCTATGGAGAGGAGTTCGAGCTCTTTTGTGACCACAAGAGCCCTCGGTACATATTCACACAGAGAGATTTTAATATGAGGTAGCACCGATGGATGGAAACCTTGAAGGACTTCAAGTTTGAGGTCTCCTACCATCCTGGTAAGGCCAACCTTGTGGCAGACGCATTGAGCCACAAGAAGAAGATAGCATTTGTAGCTCCGCTAATGATAGATGAGTGGAACATGGTAGAATTTGTGTGAGATTTTGAGCAGAGGCTTAGGGTAGAGGAGCCGTTCGTAAGCATCGCCCATGTTCGTGTGCGGCCACTTATTGATGATAGGATCATTACGGCTCAGAAAGACGATGAACGATTGGTTGAGATGAGCGAGCAGGTGAATGACGATGAAGACTTGGAATGGAGAGTTGGTATGGATGGAGGTTTACGTTATCGTGGCCGCCTATGTGTCCCAAATCTTCATGACTTGAGAAGGGAAGTTCTCAAAGTTGCTCACAATTCAAAGATGGCGATGCATCCAGGTAGTACGAAGATGTATCGGGACATGAAGCGTTCATACTGGTGGGAAAATATGAAGGCCTACATAGCAGATTATGTGTCCCGTTGTCTCACGTGCCAGCAGGTCAAGGCAGAGCATCGCCGACCTCCTAGACTGCTTCAGCCCATGCCTATAGCTGAATGGAAATGAGATTTCATCTCTATGGAGTTCATTCAGGATTGCCGAAGACGAAGAAGGGGCATGACTCCATTTGGGTGATTGTAGACCGGTTGATGAAATTGACTCATTTCCTCCTGATTAGAGTTTCAAACTCAGCAGACGATTTGGACAGATTGTATATCAAGGAGATAGTACGTCTGCATGAAGTGCCTATGGAGATCATGTCGGATCAAGTCACGCGATTTACATCTATTTTCTGGACTCGTATCCAGGAAGAATGGGTGTGAAACTAAAGTTCAATACCGCATTCCACCCATAAACGAATAGACAGACGGAGCAGGTAAATCAGGTTTTAGAAGATATGTTACAGGCTTGTGTGCTTGATTTCAAGGACAGTTAGGATGACTGTCTTCCATATGCTAAGTTCGCTTATAATAACATCTTTTAAGCGAGCATTAGCATGGCTCCCTACGAAGCACTATATGGGCATTCATGTAAAGCACCGCATTGCTGGGTAGAGGTTGGCAAGAAGAGTTTGATTAGCCTAGAGTTAGTATATGTGACCTCAGAGAAAATCGACATTATTAGGCATCAACTTCTTGCAGCACAGAGTAGACAGAAGAGTTACACCGATATGATGCGATGACAGCTAGAGCTTGAGGTTGGGGACCATGTGTTTCTCAAGGTTTCCCCCATGAAGGGAGTCCTTCGGTTTGGAAAGAAAGGGAAGCTCACACCACAGTTTATTGGTCCATTTCAGATTCTAGACTGGGTGTGGTAGCGTATCGCGTTGCTTTGCCCACACCACTCGCAGGCGTGCATAATGTATTTCATGCATCGATGCTGAAGAAATACGTTCCTGATCCTTCCCACATTATCAAATGAGAGTAGGTACAGTTGAGTGAAGATGCTACTTATATACTGCGACCGACATGTATCCTCGACAGGAAGGAGCAGGTACTATGTAGTAAGGTGATCCCGCTAGCGAAGGTACTCTAGACGCACCACACTAAAGAAGAGGCTACGTGGGAAACAGAAGTCGAGGTCCGTAAGAACTACCCTCAAATTCTCGAGGAGTACGAAAAGGTACTAATTTTGAGGATGAAATTTTTCTTTAAGGGGGGGTAGATTGTAACGTCTCAAAAAAATCCATACAAAGACCCGAGTACCACCTCAGGCAAAAATCATTAAGGACCGAATTCTTTAGAAATTAGACGAAAATTAATTAAGTACTAAACAGAACTAATTGGTAGATTAACTTAAACTGCTTTCTATAGGAACTGCAAAATCCAAAACCAGTAGAATCGCTAACGCTACATTACCTGAAAACCTAGGATCAATCTCTAAATTCAATTGCTCTTGGGTGCACATTGAAACTCCGTGTCAGACCTGAACCGCGCGTCAAAAGTTCGATGACCATGAAACTATACAGTTATGACCACCTTACTGGGCTTGACAACCATCGTGGGAATCGAGCTCAAAAAGTGTCTAGAAACGCATAGCTTGTGCCTGGAGCAAAGTGTGTGAGAAACGCGAATATCTTTAGAAAACAGACTCAAACTTAAGTGAATTGGGCTGTTTACTTATAGGCCAAATTTAAGGTTTCAGACTGTCAGATTCTAACCTAACTACACCCTTGGATCAGGAAAATTTTCATACACATGTCAGTGTACTTGTGGCCTTGATCGAGTAATGATAGCCGTTGAGCTGAAACTAGTCCTCCACAGTCGATCCACAAATCCGATCAGACTGAAATCTTAGCCTGGCGTAGATCCATCATCATTGGACTTTCTCTAGACCATATGCAGGTAATGGACCTCCAGATAAGCTCCGTTGGCCCGAAACGAACGACTTTTGGCTATAACCTAAGTATACAATGGTCCTGGGGCTATTGAGCTCACTTTTGAGCCTATATAAGGCCCTTAAACCCTCTCTCTCCCATGCCATACGAATTTATAAAACCCTAAGTGAGAGAAGAGAGAAAAGAGAAGGAAAAAGTGAAGTGAGTGAGAGTTGGAGTTTGTTGCTGGGATTCATTCCCACTGCTCCACGTGTTGAATCCTCGCTTCCATGTCGCTATACCAGTGATTTCGACTCCGATCTTGGGTAATAAATCCTAACCCTAATCTGTTTTAGGTATCCAAAAAGAGTAAATGGTGAAATAACAACTTATTTCATGATATAGGTTGTCGCTGTGCCGTAAACAAAGGCGTAGTGTTGGAATTGAGTTCGATACGAGTCTATCGGCGAAAGGTGCGGACTATAAGCATTTAGGTCATGGTTTTTAAGGCTTTCAATGTCAGTTAATGATTTATGACTGACTTGATTTCTATCACATGTGCTTAGATACGATGCCTTCCATGTATTATACATACATATGAACTATGTTGACTATAACGCATTCCATGTGTTTGTTGAAATGTTTGAATGAAGATGAAATCATGATTTGTGCTTTCTATGGCTACTAATCTAGAATACATGCTTGTTGTATGTAAGATGACTCCTTTGTAAAAGGATTTGCCTTGATATATGTTATAACTAACATATGTCATGTATGTTGGAATGTGTAGTCTAAGTGTTTGGTGAAATGTCTGAATGAGTAAGAGTTTGGTAAATTGGACTTTACAAGGGTGTTAAGATGAGATTCTCAACTACCTTAGCCACCTGTATAAATTCCCTTACGTAACTTAAATCCAATTATGTGACTTATGTATGAAACACATATGTATGATAATTTGTTATTCTGTGTTTCACAAAATGCTGAAGTGATTAAAATGTCTGAATTGTTTGTTCAATACTGCTATGACTATCATATATGATTCACTATCGAAATTGAGTGTGATTGGGACTACATGATAGTCCAGGCAATCGGTATCGATTTTCGATATAGTGGTCGAACTAGTTTTGCTACATCAGATAGGTTCGATGAATCCAAGTCGTATGGTGATTATCGACAGTGGTTAGGCCACAAGGAGTATATATGCGCTCCATGTTGATCAATTTAGCGTGCGCTTGTACCAATCGGACTTGTCAAGTAACCCGAATTGCCTATTGTATGTTCACCATGTATGCATGCTACTGCTTAAGTCTAAGGTACCACTTACCAATGTAAGACTCATTTTAACCTTAGTACCACGATCCACTAAGACTCATGAGTCGAGCATGGTGGTATGGGACACCGTGGTCGAGTTGTCGGCCTACGCTGGGGTGACGAGCCTCCCCGTAATGTCCAGTGAGCAAACCAAACTCGTGAGCCGAATACAGTGGTATGAGACACTGTATTCGAGCTGTTGGCCTATGATAAGGTGACGAGCCTTTCCTGTAGTGACCTCGAGTATAAACTAGGCCTACGCCGAGGTGACGAGCCTCCCATAGTGACCTGAACTTGCTTGTCCACTGTTTTCAATCATGGGTGACGTTGCCTTATAACTTGCCTATCGTATGTGATTAACTAGGATTGATGACCCTAAATGGATCATTGTTTGGGTAAATAATATAGAGGGAGGTACCTTAGCTTTTCGAATCTGCTGTATGAATAAACCTAATTAAGTATTAGCTAACACGATCATGCACCGCATTGCATGTGCTTTGGCGAGGAAGTGCACATGTCTAGAGTGGTGCATGCCGCGATCGTGAGATGATGTCACTGAGGGAGTGCAGGCGAGGGTATGCATTATTATCGCATACCATTCTTTCATTAACAAGAGTACTTAGGATATGATTAATGTATTGCCTTATCATTACTGCTTGACTGAATTGATAACATGTTAACCTTTGCCGTATAGCTTCACTGAGTTGATCACTCACTCCCACTCTGGGACGGTATTTTAAAACACCAACCAGACTCTGTTTTAGCTGCAGATGACAATGCGGCTTATGAAGCGGAGCCTGACTTCTGCGATGATGAGGACGAGTTCTCATATATGTAGTTATCAGGCGGGTCTATGTAGACCACGTTCTGATTGATAGGGTTACCGGGACTTTATATTTAGTTGGACAGTCACATTTTGTCATTTTGAACAATTTGGAAACTAAACCTGTAATTATTTTGGCCTGGTGTCATACTCATACTCTAGAGATCGATAAATCACTTACGTACTCTTTATGTCTATCACAGTCTTCCGCTTACTTAATTTAATTCATGTTTAGAGTATGATATGCTATTTTAGTATAATCTCATTCATGTTTAACGCACTAACACGAACAACATTTAATCATCATTATCTATGTTGCATAAGTGATGCGAAGGATCTTGGGAGTTGGGCCTTTGCTCGACCCTCGAAATCCGGGCCATTACATGATCGGCCCATTTAAATTGGCCCATATGAATTGGCCCATTTGATTTAGCCTATTGATTTGACCCATTTGATTTGGTCCATTTGATACTTGATACGGCCCGATGTTATATATATATATATATATATATATATATATATATATATATATATATATATATATATATTGGCCCATGAGTGAGGCCCAATGTGATGCGTATATACCCCATAAGCAAGGCCCATGATGATGTATATTAGGCCCTTGTATGAGGCCGTGGGCCCATTATACAATTGGCCCTATGAGCGCCATTCCTTGGGAGCAATGCTGGTTAAAGGTCCACATTGATGGGCAGTGATGGTTGGACGTCCACATTGTGACCTTCCCTTAGGCCTTACTAGGCCCTTTCTCATCATTCTCTCGTGGGTTAACCCAAACACTTAGGCCCCATTTATTTTAATTGGTCCATCATCGGCCGTCCATCTATAGACCCCGCCTTGTGTCGAGGTTGATTATCGATGCCGATTATTGGTGCTGATTGCCGATATCGGCTACCGATGTCGATTATGAGTTTGTGACAGCATGGCATTATGATACATGCCCATACGCATCATCTGTATGTTTGTTATGAGGTGTGATTGGTCATTACATATGCCATAGTGTAGATGATTCATGGGACTCCCTGAGAGGCAGAGTTATCCCACATGAGCGTATAGTATGTAGAGGATTGATGCATGATTGGACTGCATGACTCATGCACTTTACATTTGTGTGTGATTGTGATTACTGTATGCCCTAACGACATCAGGGTCATTTCCTCCACAGACACATCATGGGTAGCCAGATTGGATACCTGAAATATTGTTTCTAGCATCGGGGTGCCATAGATGTCCCTGGCTGAAAATCCTTAAACCCGATGGTACCAGAGGATGACTCCAATGTCGAGACCGAGTGGATATATGAGCGCACGAGGGCTGAATACCAGGAAGCCGCGTCTCCCACTGTGTCATGGTTGGTTGGAAAGAAGTGTGGCCTTACTCACCTGAGGGTAGGGGCATTACTAGGCTGAGTTTGACCAGCTCGTGAATGGGTCCGCTATCGACGTGCTGGATAGATATTGGAAGACTATTGGCCAGGCAGATAGTGAGGTTTCTTACACTCACTTGGATTGCGCGCCTGGTAAAGGGGCATGCCATTTGGAGTGTACTAAACCCCAGTGATTATCTAGAATGAGAACTGTACTGATATTTGATGCGCTAGTGATGAGCTGTATTGATATGTGGATTTGGATGAGGACTGACATGCTTGAGTTGCATCTAGCATCGCATGGTCTTGATGTGGCCGATAGCATTCATATCTTAAACTGCATACCCTTGGTATGACTGATTACATTCATGTACTCATCAACACGATTTCACATTACTTTGACGTTGCATTCTGATCACGTTCATATTATGCACACACTTACACCACCCTCTAAGCTTTCTATAAGCTTATGCATGATTGATGAGTGCAGGTGATTCTAGGTCGGCACCGTAACAGAGGAGCTACGGATTGGTTTGGTGAGTGCTATGAATCGTTATCATTATCTTGTATTTCCCTTCATATGCATTGTACTTTAAAGTTTTTTATCATAGTGGATTTTGTGATGGTGTTCTTGTGATTATTGTTCGTGGGTTATGCTTATGGTTATGCTCATTACGAATCAAAATCATGTTAGAAATCCTCCTTTTAGAATCCCAGGATCGGAACCTGGTGTATGGGTGCCAGGAGCCAAGAATGGGGTACTACGGAGGCTCTTAGGGCCGGATTTGATGATCGGGAATTTTGTGAGCCCGATTTTCAAGTTTGCAGCATGACATAGGTCCTTTCTTATGCATATTATTTATGGGTTTTAATACTTTGGTTAGGCTTAAATTCAACTAGTCCTAGCCTAAGTTCGATTAGTCCAGGCTCTGGTTTGACCAGTCCAAGAAATGCTTCGACTAGTCAAGATTCAAACTCAAATTCGAAATTTTTCTGGTAGTTCCTCGACCAGTTGAGCACCCTGCTCGACTAGTCATGGAGATCCACTCGACCAGTTGGTGGGGGAGCTTGACTCAAACTCCAGCAACATATTTCAAGCCACTTGACTAGTCGATGGTCGGTTTTCTCTGATCGCACTGAAAATATTAAAATTTGGTTGATTCTTAGACCAATCGAAGGAATCGATTTTGATCCTATAAATAGAGGTCTTTTCTCATTCCAAATAATTCAAAAAAGCCACAGAAAGCCTCCACTTTGAGAGAAAACTCCCCGTCATTATCAAGCTATAGTCCAGTAATTTTAGATCCTTTAATAACTTATTGATTTTTGTAATTCCTTGATCTCTGTTTTATGAATCTAATTTTTTTAAAGGGAGTTTTTACTTTACCTTGTGAGATCTAAAGAATTCAAATAAATAGCCAAAGGTTTGAGATAATTTAAAATCTGTTTAGAACCTAGAACCCTTGATTATGTTTGTTGGACATTGAACATCTACACATCGAGTGAAGCAGTTTTACGGGCTACATCAAACATCGACTTCAAGAAGAAGATAAATACTCTTTGTTTATTTGCTTTTTGGTTTTTGAGATTAGCCAGAAAATCTCTGCATTGGTTTTGACTAAGATCAGCCAGAAAATCTTAGCGTGGGATTTTGATTGTGATAGCCCATTTGAAAACACAACTGTATAGGTTTTAAGGTGAACCTGAGAAAATGTTGTTTTATAGTGAATGCCAATATCACGTGGGTTGTGATTATTGGGAGTGGAGTAGGTGTGGCTATTTGAGAACAGTTTGTGTACACACCGAACCACTATAACTCCTGGTGTTTTGTGATGAATGATGTATGTGATGGATGTGAGTTGAATGTTTGTAATCCTTTTATATACATGTGGTGAATGCTTTTAATATATAGCTTCCTTTCTTTGCTTCTTGTTTTAACTTACAATCTTAATCCTTATTGTGTTCAAGAAATCAGGTGTCCTACCATAAACATTTGCTTTTGGTGTAAGGTTGTCCTTTGAACAAGGTTTGAATCAATTTCTTAATACTAATACAATTGGGATCTCTAATTGATTTAGTTTTATTTAATATCCTATTCACCCCCCCCCCCCAAGGATTGAGAGCTCACCCTTTTCATGACCCATCGAATCCACGACCAAATTATATATCCTATAACATGAGCAACATTTATTGTGCTAGGCCCATTGGACTTTGGCCGATGTGGGCCTAAAGCCCACTTTTTAGAACATAGGAATTATCACAAAATAGGACAATTACTACATGAAAAAAAAAATGAGCTAGCACATATAAGACAATACACTGTGAGATAAAACTGAATCCTAACCCAAAATCCATCATTAGCCCTCTCTCTAATCATGGCCCATGTCCACCTCATCCTACACATGCATCCAATGCATGTCTTGACTTATGCCACATCACTTCAAATAACCAATTATGACACTCCACTTCATCATCCACCATGCATCACCTACAACCCACAACCCTTATCCACCCATTACCTAATGCATGTCTAGATTTCTTCTGCCTTGGCCAATGCATGCTTAGCACCATCCACCTCATCCATCCACTACCCATACTATAGACCACTTTCCACCTCACTTCTAGTACCAATAAGATCCTATAAACTTGTCACATCATCTTGTGTAACACCCCATACTTTTCAGCACTCGGGTGTTACCATAATGACCTAACTTAGTAAATGCAAACTCAAATTTACATGAACATCCACACATTGTAGCTTAAATCTGACAATTGGGATTGATTTAGGACTATGAGTCAATGCATCCATCCGTCGATTATCAAGATGGACCATTATACCACCAGAGAAATCTACTCTTATGGTTTTAAACACCCTGATGGACAAATCGAACCACCCATTGCCAATATCAAACGTTAGATCCTCAAATCTGTCGTCCATCATGCCATGGACCAAGAACTTTTGATCCGCGTTAATCATAACTTAAACACATAAGTAAACTACCATGTTTCCTCTAAACGTGGTGGGGAATGCCAGAGACCACTGACGGTCAGGTTTGGAATCGATCTGACTGTCAATGGATGGGAATTATAGTTTGAACCTAAAAAATAAACATTGTGTGACCCCTCTGGTTAAAATGACATCAGTTTAAAATATATAGTGGCCCTGGGTGGCTCCCTAGTTAGATGAACAGTTTTGATCGCAGGATGTAATGACCCGGAAGATTTTGTGACAAGACCCGAGTACTACCTCTATTTTCCTTAGAAGCTATTTGTGGGTTACTTAGTATTAAACTCGATTGCTTATGAAATTAGCATCAATCACTTTAAATTTGATCTGCATGACTCAAAACCTGTAGAATAGTTAGCGCTATGTTACTCTGAAATCTCGGATTCATTGCTAAATCCAGTTGCTCTTGAGAATTTTTGGAAGTTCTGGATCGGACCTGGACCGCGCGTCGAAAGTTCAATAGCGATGATCTTAGGCAGTATTGGTCACCATGTTGGACTTGGCCATCACCTCAAAAATCAAGTCCAAATGATGTCCTGGGTCAATTTGATTGAGTCCGGAGTGAAGAGTGTGAGAACGATGAGAAATTAATATGATTTTATGAAATCTGAGTCGTGTCGCTTGCGGTACGATTTTAAGCAATCTGACCGTTGAATTCTAACCCAATTTCACCATCGGATCAGGGAAGATGGCCCAGGCAGGTCATAGTGTTTGTGGTCCTGATCGAGTTTCGGTGACCGTTGAATTGAGTGTGGTCCGCCACGGTTGATCTGTAAATCCGATCGGTACGAAAACTCAGTCTGACCTATATCCATGGTCAATGAGCTTAAGTCCGACCGCACGTGGAAAAAGGCCCACCAGAAGTGTTCCGTTGGATCGAGAGAGGCCTGTTTTGGTTATAACCTAAGTATACCTTGGCCCTGGGGTTATTTTCATCAATGTTAGGCCTATATATAGACCTTAAAACCCTAATTCTCTTTTCCATACGAATTTTCTAACCCTAGCTAAGAAAGAGAGGGGAAAAGAGAGAGAAAGTGAGAGAGAAGTTGGTGAATCATCTTAGATTCTTTCCTGTTCTTCTTCATCCTTAAACCATCACTTTTGAATCCTTCTTCCGGCGATTCTGAGTTCATCCTTGGGTAAGTTAACCTAAACCTAACCTGTATTAGAGCTTAGAATAGTTTATGTGTGTTGTAGCTCATTTCTATTCTTGCCTTAGGTTATCTTGTCGCCGTTAACGAAGACATATCGTCTGAATCAGTTCGGTGTTCTATTTTTAGTTTAAGGTGCGGACTTTAATCATATAGGTTATGGTTTTCAAGGCTTTCAATGCCACTGAACGGTTTATTCTTCTTATGGATGAGATTTCACATGCCAAATACTATGTTTATTTTGCGTTCCTGATATGCATGTGTTATATTGCGATTTGTGTATTCTATGTGTATGTAGGAAGTACCGTGTACGTATAAAATATGAACATGTACTTGCCATGATTATTTATCGTATACTTGTGCTAATTGTATAGGTGACAACTCCTTGGCAAAAGGAATTGTCCAAATGTGTCTATTTCAACATGCGTCATGTGTGTTGAACTATGTATTCTAAGTGTTTGTAGAAATGTCTGAATGATCTAAAGCGCAATATACTATCCTATTTGCGAGCGTTGAGAAGCGATTCTCAACTCTCTTCTTGGTATGTATGATTTCCTACATGCAGGTCACATTCTTTGTTGTTTAACTTCAAGTATTACTTATGTGAAAATCCATGTTAAGTTGATATTCTTCAAATGCTTACATACCACATGATTTGAGTTGTTGTTCTATTACTATTCTAAATTGTTGATATGAATATCTGTTGTAGTGGAATGTGTTTGGGACTATGGAATAGTCCAGGAAATCAGTAATCGGCCTTGAGTTCGTGGCTGAGGTTGCTTTCGCCACGAAGGACGCGATTTGACGAACCCAAGTCGTATTAGAGTTGTCGGCAATGGTTTGGTCACACGGAGTGTTTACGCATTCTATGTCGTGCAACCCAACGTGCGCTCGTGCTAGTCGAGCTCGTCAAGTAATCCGATTGTCCGATGTATGTTCACCATGTATGGACGCTATTGTTTGAATCTAGGGTACCAAACTTACCGATGAAATTCTATTAACCAAGGTACCTTGATCCGCTAAGACTCATGAGCCGGACATGGTGGTATGGGACACCGTGGTCGAGCTGTCGGCCTACGCTGGGGTGACGAGCCTCCCCGTAGTGACCAGTGAGCAACCAAACTCATGAGCCGATTATGGTGGTATGGGACACTATATTCGTGCTATCGGTCTACATTGATTGGTGACGAGCCCTTCGTAGTGACCTCGAGCATACCTGGATACCGCATTGAGGTGACGAGCCTTATTGTAGTAATGACGGTATGATAGGCGTGCATTGATTGGTGACGAGCCCTTTGCAGCGACCTAAAACCATATGATCGTATGAGATTGTCTAGGACTGACGACCCTAGAATGGATTACTGTTTGGATGGTAATATGAGGAAGGTACATTAGCTTCTCAATCCTGCTGTATGAAAAGGACTAATAACAAATTGATAATCATATGCATGCACCGCATTGCATGTGCCTGGAAGAGGTGGAGCACTTTGAGGTGATGTCATGTGTAACGTAAGATGAAGACGTTGAGGGTGTACGCGCGAGGGCACGCATCATTCTACATACATCCTTGCACTAACAAGAGTACTTAGAACATGTTTGATTGTTCTGCTTTATCATTACTGCTTGATTGAATTGATAACATATTAACCTTTGCTTTATTGTTCCACTGAGTTGATCACTCATTCCACTCGTTCTGGGGCAGTGTTAAACACCCACCAGACTCTGTCTTAGTTGCAGATATTGATGCGACCCCTGAGGCAGAGCAGGAGATCGAGGATGATGAGGCTGCATTTTCTTTTATGCAGTTTTCAGGCCGGTTCTAGTGAGCCTTGTTCTGATGCGTGGGATTCTGAGATTTCTTTTTGGGAATTGTTGGGGACAAAAATACAAGTCCGAAGACTCGGACTTAATGCCTCGGGACTCGGACTTAATACCTTGGGTCACCGAAGGATGTGTCAAATCCGAGGCATGGTTCGCTAAACCGAGACAACGGTTGAGTCGGTTCGGACGACTTATCAGCGTTCCGGGCATGTGTCGGGCGGACCACCTTGCAAGACCGACCGTCGCTAGGTCAGATCTCATCCCGGATATCTTGGGATAAGATCTCCGACCCCGAAGCTCACGGGATCGGATGACGGCTCAAGGTGGGCACGATCCTATCTCCGTGATACCAGGAGAAGATCCCGCGCTCAATATCAGGAGGACCCCAGCAGCTATAAAAGGAGGACCCCTGTCACCTTGAGAGGTACGAAACAAATTCCCTCTAAAAACCTTTCAATACTTTGAGACCCCGAGTCCAGGCCTGACTTTGGCATCGGAGGGTCCCCTGCTCGAGCCAGGGTCTCCTTTGTCCTCTTTCTGTGCAGGCATACAAGGGTCTAGGAGGACGAACCAGACACATTGCATCAACAGTTTGGCGCCGTCTGTGGGAACCGTGCAAGAAAGCCATCTCGTATCACTATATTGATTCCAATGGTGATGACTAGAAGGACGGTCCCAGAAGAAGATTTAAATGAGATTGAAGGACCGGTGGGTCCAGTCGCGGCCCCCGCGGCCCAGAACCCACCTAACAACTGCCAACGAGGAGAGACCCGGACAAGCAACAATCGGCGGGATCGCGACGATGGACGGTTGGATAAGGAGGTTCAAGAAATCCGATCTGATATGAATATGATGAAGCAGATGCTGGAACGAATGTATCAGCAACAAATGCAGCCGCTCCCTCATCCTCAAGGGGAGACGGCACGCGCTCCAGCTACGGCTACGGCGGTTGATCCTCAACCTCCCGCGCCGCAGTCTGTCCGCCCAAGCCAACCCCAAGGCGGATCAGAACCATCTCCGGCGCAGTCAGCCAACGCTTCCCTGCCCCCGACCGATCTTCGGCACGAAATAGAGCGAAGAAGGCGCAATCGCCCTTCCATGGAAGGCACGGCAGAAAGCAGCGAACCTTGGAAAGCCGACATTCAAAATTTCAAAAAAGAAGTGCGGGAAGAGATGGCGAACATAAAGCACGGCCGGAATGTATATTCAACCGGGTCCGAAGCGAAGGCATCCCCCTTTGTGGACTCGGTACTGAAGGCCCGATTGCCCGAGAGGTTTCGATTACCTCAAATCACTCCTTTCACCGGCAAAACCGACCCGACCGAGCATATTGAGTGCTTCAGAAC
Source organism: Magnolia sinica (assembly GCF_029962835.1). Classification (NCBI taxonomy): domain Eukaryota; kingdom Viridiplantae; phylum Streptophyta; class Magnoliopsida; order Magnoliales; family Magnoliaceae; genus Magnolia; species Magnolia sinica. The sequence continues at coordinate 33,280,931 of NC_080581.1, forward strand.
CTATATGGAACTCCACGATGCCTCGGATGCAGTAATGTGTCGGGCCTTTTCTCTTACATTGACTGATGTAGCTCGACTGTGGTTCAAACAGCTGAAACCAAAGTCCATCAGTTCATTCGTTGAGCTGAGCGACGCCTTCCTCACCAACTTCATCGGCGGAAAGAAGAAATTAAAGCCCCCTGCACATCTGAATAACGTAGTTCAGAAGCAGGGAGAGCTACTGAAAGATTACATCAAGCGTTTTAATTTCGAATCCCTTAAAGTTCGAAAACATTCGGAAGAAACGGCCCTCAATGCGCTCATGCAAGGAGTTAGGGATAAGCCATTCCTGGCATCTCTAGACAAAACTCCGCCCGATACTCTGGCAGAGTTTATGGCACGATCCGATAAATATGCCAACGCCGAGGAAGCGCGAATCCTGCGTGAAACTAAAACCTCGGCCAAAGAGTCGGCCAAAAAAGAAGCCGACTCGGCCGGAGGGAGGAAACGCAAAGAGGATCAAGCGCGTGACGAGCGAAGGTCAGGAAAACGGCCGAATCGAAGATTTTCCACATATACTCCCCTGAATAAGACTCGGGAAGAGGTACTGATGGAAATAAAAAATGAAGGCTTTGTTAGCTGGCCCAGTAAGCTCAGGAGTAATCCTAATCGGCGGGACAAGGATAAGTACTGCCATTATCACCGCGATCACGGGCATAACACAAGTGATTGCCGTCACTTAAAAGAAGAGATCGAACGACTCATAAAAGACGGCCGACTCAGAGAACATATGGTCAAAGCTGGGGCAGCTGAGGCGGGCCCGACCGAGAGTCAGCCTATGGAAGAAATCCGGACGATTATCGGCGGTCCACAATGTGGGGGCGACTCAAACAACGCGCGAAGGAATCATGCACGAAAACTTAATCAGCCTCAGTCCGAGCTCATGATTATAGATCGGCCATCAAAGGAAAAGAAAAGAGAAAAATATTGCATATCGTTCACTGAGGAAGACGCCCGAGGTATCCATCACCCCCACGATGATGCGTTGATCGTCTCCTTGGCGATCGCTAACCGAAAGGTGTTCCGAATACTCGTCGATACAGGATCATCTGCTGACGTATTGTTTACTGGGGCGTTCGACAAAATGGGGATCGAACGATCCGCGTTACGACCGGTTCGGACCCCATTGATCGGTTTTTCCGGAGAACAAGTACTGCCCGAGGGGACTGTCTCATTGCTGGTAGTGCCCCACATCAGACGACGATGATGGTTGACTTCCTGGTCGTCGATCAACCCTCAGTATACAACGCAATACTCGGCCGACCTTCATTGAGTCTCCTCCAGGCCGTGGTATCCACGTACCATCTTTCAATGAAATTCCCGACCGAGTCGGGAGTCGGGATTGTCAAAGGAGACCAGCAGGATGTGAGGCGATGTTACATGATAGCCGTAAAAGGAGCCGCCGACAAAAGTCCGACCAACATATTAACAATCGAATCGTTGGACCCTCGGGGCGAGAACTATGAACGAGGACAGCCGGTCGAGGATCTTGTCTCGGTCCCCTTGGTCGAGACAGATGGATCCAAGACGGTACGAATTGGCTCGTCTCTGCAGTCCCCTTTGAAAGAAAAGCTGATAGCCCTGCTCCGTAGGTACGCCGACGTCTTTGCCTGGGGTCATGAAGATATGCCCGGGATCGACCCCTCTGTGGTGACTCACCGACTCAACATCGATCCGTCGTATTGACCGATCCGACAGAAGCGGCGACCGCTCGGCCCTGAACGATACGCTATCATCGAAGAAGAAGTCAACAAACTCCTCCAGGCTAATTTCATAGAAGAAATACACTATCCAGAGTGGGTCGCGAATGTCGTGCTTGTAAAGAAATCCAGCGGGAAGTGGCGAGTCTGTATTGACTATACCGACTTAAATAAAGCCTGCCCCAAGGATAGCTTTCCGCTTCCGAGGATAGACCAGCTAGTAGATAGTACAGCCGGACATGAGCTCCTTAGCTTCATGGATGCATATTCAGGATATAATCAAATTGTAATGCATCAAACAGATCAATCAAAAACGACCTTTGTCACCGACAAAGGCCTTTATTGCTACCGAGTGATGCCATTTGGTCTGAAGAATGCCGGCGCAACTTATCAAAGGTTAGTTAACAAAATCTTTGCTCGGCTTATAGGCCGAACCATGGAAGTATACATCGACGACATGCTCGTCAAAAGCATACACGCGGCAGATCATGTGAATAATTTGGAAGAAATGTTTCTAATCCTACGGAAGTTCCGGATGAAGCTAAATCCAAGTAAATGTGCTTTTGGAGTAGGCTCCGGTAAATTCCTCGGTTTCTTGGTCAGTCAGCGAGGAATAGAGGCAAACCCTGAGAAGATAAAGGCTCTGATTGATATGGAATCCCCCAAAACCATTAAGGACGTCCAAAGGTTGACCGGACGAGTCGCAGCACTTAATCGGTTCCTGTCCAGAGCAACGGATAAGTGTCTCCCTTTCTTCAAACAATTGAAAGGAAGACAAGCGATGGGTTGGACGGAAGAGTGTGAAGCAGCATTCCGGCAATTAAAATCATATCTCGGTTCTGCACCTCTCTTATCAAAACCCGAACCGGGGGAGCCGTTGCTCCTCTACCTAGCTGTATCCGAGGCAGCGGTTAGCTCGGCTTTGATACGAGAATCCAAGCAACTGCCGGTTTACTACGTCAGCAAAGCGTTATTGCCAGCAGAAACGAGATACCCAAGCTTGGAAAAAGTGGCCTTGGCTTTAATAACTTCCTCTCGGCGACTTAGGCCGTATTTCCATGCCCACACCATCATTATAATGACCGACCTTCCGCTTCGCCAGGTACTGCAGAAACCAGAAGCTTCCGGCCGTCTCACCAAATGGGCTATCGAGCTGAGTGAGTTTGATATTCAATACCGACCAAAGGCAGCAATCAAAGGGCAAGCCGTAGCTGATTTTATCGCCGAGGGAACGTCTTCAACCGAACTTTCAGTAAATGATACACCGAAGGACGGTGCAGTTCCGACCTCAACCGCTCCCCCTTGCCCTATTCCGTGGAATCTGTATGTCGACGGTTCTTCCAACTCGAAGGCCAGTGGGGCTGGGGTTGTGCTGGAAACCCCCGATCATACCTATATACAGTATGCCTTACGACTTGGATTCCAAGCGTCGAACAATACGGCGGAATATGAAGCGTTGTTACTCGGCCTCCGTCTCGCCGCTAGCTTGGAGGTCACGCACCTCAGTGTTTTCAGCGACTCTCAGTTGGTTGTTAATCAAGTTACCGGTGTATACCAGACACGGAAAGAGCAGTTAAGGGCATACATGCAGAAAGCGAAAGAACTTATCAACGGATTTCAACTCTGTCGTGTCACTCGGATCCCTCGTACGGAAAATTGCAAAGCCGATTTGTTAGCAAAGCTCGCCTCAGCCGATGAAGATGAGATACCCAGGTCCGTCCCTGTCGAATACGTTGACAAGCCAAGCATAGATGAACCAATTAGCGAGGCCGTCAATACAATCGACTCGGAACCTTCCTGGATTGATCCAATCCGCCAATACCTTGACGAAGGAAAGTTGCCCGAGGATCGTGCCGAGGCTCGACGAATTAAGATTCGAGCCTCCCGTTATACCATACTCAACGGAACCCTCTACAAGAAAGGTTACTACGCCCCGTTGCTGCGGTGCCTCAAACCCAGCGAGGCAAACTATGTGTTACGGGAAATTCATGAAGGAATCTGCGGAAACCACTCTGGAGGGCGATCCCTCGCCTACAAGGTCCTACGACAGGGATACTACTGGCCCACTATCCAACACGACGCTCGTGAGCTCGTTCAAAAATGCGACAGATGCCAACGGTTAGCGGCAATTCCGAGGCAAGCACCCGAAGCACTAACGCTGATGACTGGTCCCTGGCCTTTCGCACAGTGGGGCGTCGACATCATAGGACCGCTCCCTATGGGAAAAGGTTCAGACCAAGTTTGCTGTGGTAGCGGTTGACTATTTCACGAAGTGGGCCGAGGCAGAACCATTAGCTAAAATAACCGAGCAGAAGATCACCGAATTTGTATGGAAAAACATTATCTGCCGATTCGGGGTACCCCGTACCATCGTTACAGACAATGGAAGGCAATTTGATAATAGAAGCTTTCGCGGGATGTGCGACAACCTCGGAATCAGAAACGTTTACTCTTCGCCTCATCATCCTCAAACCAACGGACAAGTTGAAGCGGTTAATAAGATTATCAAGCAACATCTTCGGACCAAGCTTGGCCGGGCCAAAGGAGCATGGGCCGAAGAGCTCCCGAAAATTCTTTGGGCCTACCGAACCACCGCTCGAACAGCCACAGGGGAGACTCCATTTTCACTAGCCTATGGCTCGGAAGCCGTCACTCCCGTTGAAATCGGATTACCTTCGGCTCGGATCACCACGTTCAATGCAGAAGCAAACGAAGAACTCCTTGCACTCGGACTTGACCTTCTGGACGAACAAAGAGAAGTGGCACGGCTGCGCACGGAGGCGCGGCAGCGACAAGTGGCTCGGTTCTACAACACCCGAGTTAGGATTAGAAGATTTCGAATGGGGGATATGGTTCTAACACCAAGGAATTTGGTTCGGGTACACTGGGACCCAACTGGGAAGGACCCTACATCGTCTCGGGCACCATTAGACCGGGAACGTATCAGCTAGAAGACCTAAACGGACAACCGTTGCCCCACCCTTGGAACGCTGAACACCTCAAAGTCTACTATCCCTAGTTCTGTCTTCAACGATTAAAGACTCTGAACTAAGAAAGGATAAAGCCAAGTCGAATAAGTAAAGATAGGCATTTCTCTTTCATTCATCAAAACATATGTAAGTACAAAGCAAGCGAATACATCAAAGCAAAAAAAATATATGTCCAAGGGCCCCGGTAACTGTCCTCATGCACCGGCCTCGCCCCCAGCAGTATCTTCAGCAGTGGCGTCCGGGTTCTCGGATCCCGAGGCTGCTCCACCCTCGATTTCTGAAAGGTCAAGGTCAGGGAAGGATTTCTTCATGTCCTTGACGCATTCCAGATATCCGCTTTGGAACAAGCGGTCCCTTTCATCCTCGAACTCCACCGACTCGAGGAATGCTTGGACGGCTTGGTCCCTAGCCCTCTCGGCCTCCCGAGTCTTCTCGACGGCCTGCTGAATGTGCTCCGCCGCCTCAAGCTTAGCCCGAGCTAAGTCATCCGCGCACGAAGCATGGACTGCTAGAACTCGCTGATTCTCCTCTTCAGCTTTGGAGAGTCGAGCCAGTGCCTGAGCGACCTCTGCCTTCGCTTCGTCCAGGGCTCTTCTGGAGGAAGCCGCCTCTGCCCTCGCGTCTTCGGCAACCTTCCGGGCAAGGGACGCCTCGCCTGTCAGGACGCCGACCCGGACCTCGGCCTCCTCGCGTCGACCTTCGACCTCAGACAGAAGAGCCTGCAGCCGATGAGTTGAGGATAGCTCCTTGCTGGCCTTGATTAAGCAAGGAGCGAGTTCAAAAAGCATCCGGGCAGCGTGGCTGACGGTCTGCGACGACGGGGCGTTGTAGAGTTTCACGAACTCTCTTTCACACCCGTGGGCCAGGGCCCAAGGAACCATCCCCGACACCACTTGCTGCAGGATGGACGGCCCCTCCTGGTTCGTCTCCTCCCCTCGGGAGGACGCGGTCCTCGTCTCTCCCTCCCCCCTGGAGGACGCGGCCCCGGTCTCTTCTTCCCGACTCGGCACAGCCGTCTCAACGCGTGCCGAGTCAGGTGCCGCCTGAGGCTCTGAAGCAGCAAACGCCGTCTCTTCCGCCCTTTCGTCCGGGTCGGGAATCACGACGACGGAAGGGGCAGAAGAGCTCGCTGGCTCTTTCTCCTTCCGCAGCACCTTTTGCCTCTTCGGCGGCCGAGGCTCCGAAAGAAGAACTGACCGCGGAGGAGCCTTCAACTTCGTGACTGGCCTAAGGGCAGGACGAGCTCCAGTCATCTCCGGTTCGAGGACAATCCTGAGGTTGGGACGAGCTTCGGGCAGATCTGTAAAAAAAAAAAAAAACCAGAGAATAAGTTATGGCGAAGTAAGTCGGGGGAAATTCAAAAAATCCAAAAGATTCATTCTCAATTACCTGTAACTTCCGAGTCCAGACCTGCAAGATGAAGGCGCTCCGGCTGTAGAAGCACCTTCCAAGACCTGTCCCTCGGATCCAACGACCTCAACTCTTTGATCCGAGCCGAGGCAGTGGTGCCGAGCTTCGGCCGCTTCTTTGGAATATCTGCCAAACACAAGCTCGTCAGACTCAGAATATTACAAAAACAAAAATAAAAAAAATAAGGGGGCGAGAGGGAGAGAAGACCCAAGTCACCTGCTCTTTGGAACGCCCGAGGGACACGAGCCTCGTAGGACCCGGATTCATCCGTCTCCCAGCGACCACATGCCCAAAACCAACGCTCTCTCCAGTGTTTGTTGGAAGTGGGAGGGTTGGTTATCAGGGAACCGCCTCCGCCTCGCCAAGCAGCGAAGACGTAGAAGCCGGGATAGTTCGGATTTACCCGTACTTGATACAGGTGGAGAAATTCGTCGACTGTAAGTGGTGGCTGTTCCATCTCAGCCCACAACACCGCACATCCGAGTAAGTTCCTCCACCCATTCGGGACTATCTGCCCCGGGGCAATCTTTATGCGAGACAAAACTCCCCGGACGATGGTCTGAAGGGGCAGACGCAAGCCGCATTGCATCGACACCTGGTAAATCGCGACTGCCCCGGCAGGAGGGTGATCCGGTAAATCATTCGGACGGGGAAGATAGGTGATGACCGACTCGGGAATATGGTACCCGACTCGGATTCTGTCCAAGTCCGTCTCAGTCAAGACTGAGGGAACCGGACCGCTTAAATCTTCCCCCGATCCTTCTTCTTCAGACTCGGCCTGCGCCGATTCACCAACGGGAGCAAGATCAGGGGTTCCTTCGGTGATTAAAATTTCATCTTCTTCCTCCTCATCTTCCTCCATGTCCCTTTGCAAGTTAGGCCTTCCCGGGCGGGTTAATAGAGACGACCCGCCCCGAGAAGGAACGACGGAAGCAGGGCGCTCCGCCGGAGCTTCGGTGACTCTCTCCGGTAGACAAGCAGCGTTGGCTTCCACTGCTATCTCCGTCAGTAAGGAAGGCGATTCCGCAACGTTCCAAAAACGTTGCGCTCCGCCTTCGTCTCCGGAAGCTCCCCCCTAGGGACTTTGAGAACTCCTATCCGCCATTATTATCTAATAAAGAGGAAGGAGAAACTCACCGGAGGGAGAAAGGAAAACGGAAATGGCGGAAAGAGGCACCGACGGTTAGGAGAAAGGAAAAGAAGGAGATGAAAGGCTATGCAAACCCCAAAGAAAATGCGGAGCGGGAATGGCAAGAGCAGTAAAAGTTTAAAGTGCGGGGCCCCTGACGTTATATAAGGTCGCCATACGGCAGAGACAATTAATGGGGAAATGATTCGACGCCTGCATCGATTCCCTCATTCGACACGTGGCGCACGTCGACTGGCGACAATAATACCTTTGCTACGTGTCCAATCTTCGTTGGCGGGATGTGCGATTTGACGGCTGACGGCGCATGCGATGTCAGGAGCTGAACCGTCCCCCATCAAAGGCCTTACGGAATGCATTTAATGACCACGACTCATCTCGGACTAAGTTACGAACCGACTCCAAACTCGCTACTCCTTAGTGTCATATGAAGCACACGGAGTAAGGGGGCTTACTGTTGGGGACAAAAATACAAGTCCGAAGACTCGGACTTAATGCCTCGGGACTCGGACTTAATACCTTGGGTCACCGAAGGATGTGTCAAATCCGAGGCATGGTTCGCTAAACCGAGACAACGGTTGAGTCGGTTTGGACGACTTATCAGCGTTCCGGGCATGTGTCAGGCGGACCACCTTGCAAGACCGACCGTCGCTAGGTCAAATCTCATCCCGGATATCTTGGGATAAGATCTCCGACCCCGAAGCTCACGGGATCGGATGACGGCTCAAGGTGGGCACGATCCTATCTCCGTGATACCAGGAGAAGATCCCGCGCTCAATATCAGGAGGACCCCAGCAGCTATAAAAGGAGGACCCCTGTCACCTTGAGAGGTACGAAACAAATTCCCTCTAAAAACCTTTCAATACTTTGAGACCCCGAGTCCAGGCCTGACTTTGGCATCGGAGGGTCCCCTGCTCGAGCCAGGGTCTCCTTTGTCCTCTTTCTGTGCAGGCATACAAGGGTCTAGGAGGACGAACCAGACACATTGCATCAACAGGAATAGATGATGTCATTTAATACTTGTAATATTTTGATAGTAACACTTGTAAGTATGACCTGGTATGTATATGTATTTCAGGAATTTGCATATGTACACATATATTTCTTTAAGTTTTCCGCTTGCATTTCTCACTCATCCCTGAATTATGTTTGCAATTTGGCTTAATCTATTCCATGTTTTATGTACTCATACAGACAACATACATCCATCATTAAATATGTTGCATAAGTGATGTTTTGAAACTCGGGAGCTGAGTTATGCTCAACCCCCGAATTTCAGGGCGTTACATATCAGAGCATGAATTGGATTAAACCGGACCTGAGTTATGGTCACATACCGCACGCTGTCACCACCTTAGTGTATTTGGGTGCGAGTTTATCGTAGAATTTGTGTTTGTGTCTCGTTTCTTCTATCGGCGAAAGTTTACTGAAAACGATCACCAAGATCGAGTCTGTGCTCTCTCCTGATCATACACAGCGACCCAAAATCTCTTCTAGACCATCTATTAATGAGTCTAGATGGTTTATCGTCCTATCTCAACCCTCCAATTGTCAAGAAACCTCAGTTTGTATCAGATTTCTACCCGAATGGCCCGATAGGCGTCGAATCGGACAAAGGGGTCGATCGGGGCATTTCCAGGGGGACCCAGGGGGGGACCCACCTCATTTTGGAGCTAAGGGGTCATGAGGACCTCGCCTAAATGGCGAGCCTTCGCCGGACAGTCCAGAGACCGGCGATGTCCTCGCCGATCAGCGGGCCGGCTCGGGCCGACGACTCTGGGGCCTAGTGTGGCCCACCCCTCCATGGTTGCTCGGTTATATCCCCTCCTAAACCCTATTCCCTTCACAAACCACCCTCCCTAGCTCTCCTTTTCTTCAAGTTCCTCTCAAAATTCCACTAAATCTCTCCCTAAATCTTCTTCTTCTTCCATTTTCGTGCACACCCAACCAACCCATCTCAAAAATTCACCCCTATTGCTGATTTCACTCTCTTTTCTTCTCATTTGAGCTCCTAAATCCTTCTTTGGGATCTCAAGTGTGTGGAAGCTTCATCATCCTTCCTATTTCTCTCTTTCTCTCATTTCCCATGGCCTTTTTTGAGTTTATCACGGCCATATTTTCCATCTCTATCCTTCTTTCTTTGATGGGGAAGAAGAGAGCGCCCATGAATGAAGTCAGGCCTAGCCGCCCAACTCGTGCACGGATGCCGAGAGGTGCCACCGCGACCAACTGAAATTAAATTGGAGGAGAGGTTAGGGCCATAAAACACATCACGAAGGGTGAACTAGCGATGAGTAGAAGGAGAGAAAGTCAATGATCCAACAGACTGAATAGGTAATCTAGTGTCATCCGCAGTAGAAATAGCCTGATTGCTAGTATAGGGATGAATGTCACGAAAATGGGATATAACACCAGTCATATGATTGGAAGCACCTAAATCGAAGAACAATGGAGAAGATGGGGATATACATGACATACCGGTCGCAGAAAGGGCCTAAACGATTAGCTAGAGCATTGCAGGAGTCAAAGGTGATGAAAGATCTTCAGCAGAAGATGTAGAATCACTAACAGACGGCTCGAAAGAAATAGTGGCAGTAGTAGTAGAAAGAGCACAACCACAGCCACGACCACGACCACCACGTCCACGGCCTAAAGAAGATGCATACGCACGTGTACGGCAGTCCTAAATACCATGACCAGTCTGTCGATAATAAGCGCACCATTCTTTGCATTGAGTGACAACATGACTCACCTTGTGGCAGCCGCGACAAGTCAAAGGAGTGGAACCACATGTTGGTGTAGTAGTGGACACAGCAAGCACCATATCAGATGATCCCGGAGTTGAGGAAGGAAGAGAGAGAACTTTCAGTCATTGTTCCTCAGCCAATAGATCATTAATAACCGAATTCAATGAAGGAGTAGGGCTATAGTTCAAGAGAGCAGCCCGACAATGCTCAAATTTCAGACGTAACTTCATAAGAAATTGGCGAACTTGCGCACTCTCGCGCATAGTTTGAAAAATCTTATAGTCATGAGGAAACGTTGGATCCATCATAGCCATCTCAGTTCAAATTGTGACAATTTTAGAGTAAAATGATTGAATACTGTCATCACCTTAAGTAAGGTTAACGAAATCCTGGTCTATACGGTATAACCGGGCCGCATTACTCTGTTGATAAATTGTCTGAAGATGCTCCCACATTGCCTTAGCCGTGCGATGAGGTGTGAGGCAAACGGCAATGGACCGATCGACCAAATCGAGAATCCAAGTAATAATCCATCCGTTGCTCATTTCCCAATCAGCCAATTTGTCAGCATCTGTGGAAGTGGGGATAGTAACAGATCCATCAATTAGTCCCCACAAACCACGACCCTTGAGGAAGTTCTGAAAATGGATGGCTCATAGCAAATAGTTGGTACCATCAAAACTACAACGTGGGGCCTCTGTTCTTGTCCATTGATCGGAAGTAATGTAAAGCACGCAAAAAGTTGCAGCAAAAGAAGTTTTTAAATGTACCATACAATAGGAGATACCCAAGGGGTTACAACAGCAACAGGGGTTGTTGGATTTGGAAAATCGAGATGTGGAAAAAGCTAGATCTAGATCTGGCGGAACAGCAACAAAAACAATGGATCTGGATCTAGAAAATCTAGATCAGCAATAGGGGCTCTAGATTTGGAAAATCGAGATATGGAACAATAGCAATTGCAACAGGTTCGAACAGCAGGGTTCGGAGCAGATCTGGAGCAACAGCAGATCTGGAATATGGTTCGGACGAGCAGATCTGGAGCAAAGGGGTCACCGAATGATGCAGCAGGGGCGGCCGGACGACGCAGGAGCGGTCGAACGAGCAGGAACAGTGGCCAGAAGCAGCAGGGATGGCCGGACGACGCAGAAGGGGCGGTCGGACGAGCAGAGACAGTGGCCAGACACAGCAGGGATGGGGGACGACATAACAGGGGTGGTGACCGGATGACGCAGGGGCGATTTCGGATCAGGGAAGCTCTGATACCATGAAAGTCGAGAGGAGCTGAAGTTTTTCTGTATTTGAGACAAACCAAAGGGGTTGAATATATAGAGATTACAGCATCTATACAAGGAAAATAATAAAATCAGAATCATCTACCTATGGAAACGAGTTATACAAGGTATGCTAGCTATACAAGATATATATGAGGCTGTCTAACAAGGAATTGCCCGAACTCACTAGACTGGAAGCTAAGTGAGGTTTACGATGGTGAGAAAATCATTAAATTAAATCGTTCGCGGCCATGTTAAAACATTGACCCAAAGATTAGGCAATTCACAACTCAAGTAGGCCACACGACACAATAAAAACGTCTGGGTAAATGCCTACCATTAAAACCTCCTTGGGTTGAAACCTTCCTGGTATGCTTGAGCTGAAAACACAAAAATATTAGCCTAATCCAAAACTCCCATGGCCTCCCAAATATTCCAATGCTAGACATGCATTCAACCCACATTACCTTGTCCTATTGCCCACTTAGGCCCCTGTTTGTTAAATCTGAAGTCTAAAGACCGAATCTGAAATCTGAAGCCTGAATCTGAAATCTAAAGCTTGAATCTGAAATCTAACGTTAAAGAAAAGCAAAAAAAAAAAAAAAAAAAACTTGTTTGATAATTATGGCTGAAGTCTAAAAATTAAGTACTAAATCTGAAACAAATTGTTTGTTAACAAACATCTTAAATGTCTAAAATATGTTAATTTGACACATTTGCCCCTATCTCTCATTTGGAAATGTTTTACGAAATTAATTTTCATTAAATGAAAATAAAATCATTATATTTAATTCAAATAAACTAAAATACTTAATAAAAAACTAAAATATCATCATAAGGCCCTCAATTCCTCTTAGCCGGAAGATTTTCACTGTGTTGTATAGGATTGAACACTAGTAGCAACAAAACCTTCAAATAAGGCCCACCTTATATTTATATGCTATCCAAACCGTTTATAAGGTCATTCCCAATTGAATGAAGTGAAAACATATTGATCCAAAACTTCTGTGGCCTATTTAAGTTTATTTTACATCCAATATGTTCATAAGGTCACAAATACCTGTATGAAGAAGGAAAAAAATCATATTGATCTAAAACTTCTGTGACCCCAAAAAGGGTTTCAATGGTCGACGTTCAATCTCCCGATGCTTTTTGCAGCTTATGTTTCGTCTCAAGCTTTAATACGAGCTTGCCAAATGAATGAATGGTTTGGATATAACACATACCTCATGATGGGACCTATAGAACTTGCTGACGTCAATATAGTAGGTATATAGCTGGTGTGAGGTACACCAGATTGGCTGGTGGGTCTTATCACGAGGTATGTGTTATATCCAAACCATCCATCCAATTGGCGAGCTCGTACTAAGGCTTGAGAAGAAAAATAAGATAGATCTAACTATCATGTGGATCACACAGCAAAAAGCAGTGGGGGATTGAACGTCTACCATTGAAACCCTTTCTGTGGTGACAGAAGTTTTGGATCAATATGAAATTTGTCTTTCCTCTTCATTCAGGTCTTTGTAACCTTATGAACAGATTGGATGGAAAATAAACGTAATGGTGGGCCCTACAAATTTTTAACAGTGAAAATTATTATCTCCGCTGCTATTTATCGTATGGTCTAGATGATCTTTGGATATGATTCATTTTTTGGATAATGCTCTAAAATGATCTCTAAAAACGGTGTAGATATAATAAATACATCACTGTGTAGCCCATAAAACTTTGATCTCTTTTGAACCGTTCGTACAACTCGGAGCTCGAGGAGCGTCAGTACTCATCTTCGCACGACATGTACCTATAGCTATATAGCTGGTGTGTGGTACACCAGCCAATCCGCTTCTTCCACATCCTACTATAGCGAGATTCGCTACCGAAGTGACGTCATCAAGTTTCATAGGCCCACTATGATGTATGTGCTTTATCTACACCATCCATCTATTTGGAGATTTAATTTTAGAGCATTAGTTAAAGAATGAGACAGATCCAAATATGTAGTTGACCCATCACAAAAAATAGTGGCAAGATTGATGCCTACTGTTGAAACCTTCCTAAGGCTCCCCATGATTTTTTTTTGAAATCCAACCCGTTCACAAGTTAACACAGACATGAAAGAAGGGAAAAAAACAAATATTAGCTTGATGAAAAACTTTTGTAGCCTATTTAAGTTTTTAATGGTGGGCGTCACTCTCCCCACTGTTTTCTGTGGTGAGGTCCACCGGAGCTTTGGATTTGACTCATTGTTTGGACGTTTACCTAAAATTATATTTCCAAATGGATGGACAGCGTGGATACAAAACATACATCATGATGGGGCCCACATAACTTGGTGATGTAACTTCAGTAGCGAGTCTCGCTACTCAACCTATCAGTATGCAATCCGTGGCCGCGGAAACAGATTGGCAACTCCCCTGCCACCAGCCAATGGCTGATGGTCGGTGCTATATGGGCCCCACCATGATGTATGTGTTTCATCCATGCCGTCCATCTATGTTTCTAGATCATTTTATGGTATGAGACCAAAAATGAGATATATCACAATCTCAAGTAGACCACATTATAGGAAAACATTGCTGAATAAACGTCAACCATTAAAAACTTTTTGGTAGCCATAAAAGTTTTGGATCAAGCTAATCTTTGTTTTTTCCATTCATCTAGGTCTATATGACCTAATCAACAGATTGGATGTCAAATAGACAGTACATTAGGCCTTAGGAGAATTTTAATGGTGGATATCCAATCACTATTGTTTTCCTGTGGTATGGTCCACCTGAGATTTATATTCCTCTCATTTTTGGATGAATGGAATGGATGAAACACATACATCATGGTGGGGCATAAAGAAGTTTCACAGGTTGGTAATATGAAAAGAGATAATTTTGGAAGCAAAATTTTCTGTTTAATGAAAAATTCAGTGAGCGCATTCGGCATTCACCATTAAGCCATACTCCCATTATGGAAAGAATTGGTTTCCAATTCCACGTTAAGTGCAAAAATTCAGCTTTAACAAACAGGCATCTGCA